>NC_071355.1:118951496-120245246 GCF_943734655.1 Sabethes cyaneus | reverse complement strand
GAACCAATGCGATGGTGACAGAGCCATTAAAAAGTTTTTCGCATAAATACAAATTTGCTGCCCGTTTGTGTTGAAGATTTATTTGTGCGACTCTAACTATTTGACTAGCGGAGTATATGCACAAACAATCTCCAACACAGATCAGACAGCAAATTGTAAGCGAAGCCAATTAAGTTGGCCAGAACGCACTTGGCGTAAAACCCATAAGGGAAATTGGGCAGGACTACTATGCTGTTCCCACGAAACGCAAGGGACAACAAAGATCGACCTTACCAGAGCCCCGCATGGCACAGTAGGGGCTAGATGCCCAAAAACCTTGAAAATTGAATTTTGTAAAAAACCCAAGATAGAATATTTTAAGACCTTCTCTAAATTAATTGTTTTGACCAATACTAACATCCTGTGAAGAAAAATTTGAGGTGCATGAAAGTTAAATAATAATTGCCTTCGGACATAGCGTGCGCCGCTAGGAGAGCTACGCTATTTTCTTTCGTTTGTTGACTACCGCTCAGTCGAGCATAATATCAAGCTGCTACAGTGAGTGTGGCTGGCTGCCGGGTGAGTTTGCACCAAAGTACAAATACTCATAGTAAATGTATCTGGTCAGGTTTCTGCTGTAACTATCCAACAATTAGCCCTTTTTAGGACCAAATATATAAATGAAGATGCACTTCGATTTTCTCACTAAACGCTTAGTCTCGAATCACGAAGTGGCGCAGTTTGCTTTTCAGAGCATTTTGCCATGTAATACAGTTTAAACATGACTGGCGGGCTCGTACGCGCATACTTGATAAACTTCCAATTTGTCATGTTCATTTTAAAATGAGGAAAAATATGAGAAAAATCAATTTAACTGCTTCGTATACTTATTCAGTAGTTATGAAAAGAACTGATTGTTTTCTACCAGATACTAGTATTGCACATCAAGGAAATTTACATCTGGGCAGCAGCTTTTTTCGGGCCACTTTCTCCGTTGGAACGACTTCTTTTGGCTTTGGGGCTTTCGGTGCCTTTGCTGCGGTTTTCATTGGCTTAGTAGATTTTTGTTCGGGGGCACCCGCATATTTACTCCAGTAGTACAGCTTTAATCGGAGCCGCCTTTGTAGCAGTTAGCAAAGTTAATTTGTTATCGTCCGTTTTAACAACCTTGAACGAATCGGAAGCGCCTGCTCTCTTTGTTTGGGTCAGCTTTTCGACAGCTACCTAATTTCAAAACCTTTTTCACGAATGTGGCCAACCTTGAAACGTCACAATTGTGGTTGGCGGCGATTTACTTGAAGACGGCTTGCAGCGAGGATCGGTTGATTATACAGAGTATTGATAGCAGCGAAAACCATATCGTTCGCTGGCGGACGAGTCCATGGCTTCTTCGGTTTATTGGCGTCTCGCTCGGTGAATTTGGATGTCTTCGATGTCTTATTCCAGAGAAGCAGCAACAGCTGAAGCCCAACAATTTTCGAGCGGAATCTATTATAGCGCGTAAACTAAATACAATCAAAGGGAGCGTATCGCATAGCTCATCTCGTATATATTTCTGTCATCTGTGCTTGGAAAGCATTGACGTGGGGAGGCAAAAAATGAAAATATTGAATTAATGAATGTTCGTCTAATATTTTCTTAATTATTGCACGCCTGTTGGAGAAACTTGTAATAAACTGTTTTTTGAAGATTTTTTGAAAAATTTCCAATCGATTGATACCAATATCTCTAGAATCTATTGAGGGATGACTGAGTTATAAGCGTGCAAACCATAACCACTTTTCGTTACATGTTCCCTTTTCGTTTTTCCAAAGTGCACCCCAATATAGAAATCAAAGAAGTAGTCCTACTTCAAAACCAAATGGCGCATTGCGAATTTGCTTGGATCCCAAGCCCCTGAACTCATGCATTAAACGGGAACATTACTTGATTCCAACCCAAGAGGATCTTTTTAGTCGTTTATCAGGTAAACGTGTATTCACTGTACTAGATCTCAGGAGCGGTTTTTGGCAAATGAAGTTGGATTCTCGAAGCTCGGATTTGACTACCTTTATGACGCCATTTGGCCGGTTTCGCTGGAATCGTGTGCCGTTTGGCTTGAACAGTGCACCTGAGATGTTTCAGCGGCGGATGGTACAAATATTTTGGGATATTCCAGGCGTAAAAGTATATTTTGACGATTTAGCAGTGGCAGGTACTAATGAGGAGGAACATGATAGTATTCTTTCTCAGGTCATTGCAAGAGCTCGCGAAAACAATGTCAAGTTTAATGCTGACAAATTGCAATTTCGTCAAAATCGTGTTAAATTCATGGGACATACGATAGGAGTAGGAGAAATATGTCCTCTAGATAAGGATGTTCGAGCTGTTACGCAAATGCCTAAGCCGAAGAATGTGTCAGATGTTTTGCGATTGCTTGGATTGCTAAAGTACCTTGCGAAGTTTATCCCTAATTTATCTACTCGCACTTCTCATCTTCGTAATCTTACCCATAATGGAGTAGAATGGAACTGGACTCATCTGCATGATACGGAATTTAAAGATCTTTGCGAATCATTGGGCAAATCCCCAGTTCTTGCTATTTTCGATTCTACAAAACCCTGCAACGTACAAACTGACAGTTCCAGAGATGGGCTGGGATGTGTACTGCTACAGGAAAACGGACCAGTCGCATTTGCTTCTCGTACTTTGAGCAGAAGCGAACAGAAATGGACACAAATAGAGAAGGAGCTACTGGCTGTCGTTTTCGCTTGTTCAAGATTCCATAACTTTTTGTATGGAAGAGATTTTGTGGTCGAGTCAGATCATAAGCCGAGAGGGTCAGAGGGGCTCTGTAGCCGCAAGGTTACCGAGTCTGCTTTGGCAAGCGAATGGTCGTGGGTTCGAATCTTAGTAGAATCAAGCCATTCGATGTTCAAAGTGACTTTTAGCATGGGTTTATTCTCAGGCCCCTCATTTACCCTTCCTTAATGCTGCATTCTATGTTATCCCGATAAGGCCTATTGACAGTGCAAAATGAGACCCTTATAGTTAAATGCACTGGTGTGCAGTGCCTGGGATGGCTATAATTGGGGACAGCGCTATCATGTGGAACAAGGTGGGTAAAGTAGAGAAAGCATTGAAAGAAGGGTAAAACCCAATTACACACAAGCACGCATGAAATTCAATAAGCATATCGCTCACTCAATAGCGATTATAGCAAATAAATGCAGTGCAGGTCATACAGCAAAACACCCGGGCGATATCACAATAGATCTAACTATACTGGTCGCAGTGATGAGTCCATACAAAAAAAAAAAAGCCTCTAGAAAGTCTGATAAAGCGCGATATAGATGATGTTACACCTCGGTTGCAGCGAATGTTTTTGGCCTTACTGAAATATCCTGGATTATCTCTAGTGTATACGCCTGGGAAAAATGTTCTTGTAGCAGACTGCCTTTCACGTGCTGCATTATCGCCAACGGATGAATGTGATATAAAGCTCGATGGTACAGTTCACATGTTGACCAAACGTGCCTGTATGTCTCAAGAAAACTACGAACGCTATCTGGAGACTCTTAGTCGGGATGAACGGTACATGCAAATTGCGAAATACGTTCAGGACAAATGGCCGCCATACCATGCACTGGATAATTTTAGTAAACTTTTCTTTAAATACCGCCATGAATTACACTACGAGAATGGACTACTTTTTAAGAACCATAAGCTCATCATTCCAACTGAATTGCAGAGTCTCATCTGTAAATGTTAACATGCACCACACATGGGAGTTGAGAAAACACTTGCTAGGGCAAGAATGCAGTTCTTCTGGCCATGCATGACGAATGACTTAAAGGAAATGGTGGGAAATTGCATGACTTGCGAAAAATTTAAGCGAAACAACCAAAAAGAGCCCCTAGTTCAGGACACAGTACCCGATTATCCATATCAAAAGGCATCAACAGATATTTTCGAATACGGTGGACACGACTGGTTAGTAATAATTGATGCATATTCAGGTTTCATGTGTTGTGATAAACTGCAAGATAAAACTATGTCAAGCGTATGCAAGCTATTTGATATGTTCTTTAACAGTTATGGCTACCCCACAGAAATACGTAGTGACAATGTACCGTTTAACTCGTTGGAATGTGATCAATACGCAAATCGAAATAACATATTGTTTACATTCTCCAGCCCGCGTTATCCGCAAAGCAACGGTCTTGCTGAAAAGGCTGTTGCAATAGCAAAGAATATTTTAAAACGGTGCTATGAGGTTGGAGAAGTACATCAATATCAATATCGAATACTTGAGTATAACGCAACTCCGATTGCCAGTATGCAGATGTCACCCAGCCAACTATTCTTCGGAAGGCAAATAAAGACCCGTATGCCGGTTGATGAGGCTTTGTTGGTTAGGTTAGCTGTGGACAACTCGTCTATTCGAGCGAGCAGAAACGTGAAAGACAGAAGGATTATTATGACAGATGTGCAAAGCCATTGTCGGCATTGACTGAGGGACAAAAGGATTTGTTCAGAAAGAATGCTAGAGATTGGCATTATGGTACAGTGATTCGCGATGTGAACGGTCATTCCTACATTGTTCAGGATGGCTTCGGAAATCATTTTCATCGAAATCGTCGTTTCCTGTCTCCCACTCTTAATTACGAAGTTAATCCAGCAGAAGCGTACTCAGAAGATGCTTCGTCAAATGTGACAGATTACCAACATCACAATGCTATTAAACCTCCATCACAAACCAGAAACGTTGTAACGAGTGGGAGTTGTGGTAATTTTGATGATACTCTATCATGTGGTTCATACCAAACTTAGAGTGACTATATACAGAGTGGCGACAAGTCATCCCAAATGTATGCAGTGCGGTTTTTCCAAGGTTTTTCTTTCTCTTTCCTGCATACGCGTTGGATAGGTCGTCTGCTCGATTGGAATGACACTGACAGATAATTATCATTCCAATTTTGACCTTGTCGCCACTCTGTATATAGTCACTCTAACCAAACTGTAAACACTGGCGACTATCATAACGATACATACGACTCTGATTTTAAAACCATCAGCAATTCTGAATCCGATATTGAGTCATTATCGGACATAACACCAGACGAGCCTGCTAGTCCAACATTAGTAACCCGCAGTGGCCGTGTAATTATTCCTCCAAATCGATATGGACGTTGGCAATATTAGTATATTTTTTCACTGTTTTGAGCCTTTAAAAAAAATGCGTGTAATAAATATAACAATTTTGCTCAGTGCATAGTTTTCATTCGCTCTCTCTCTCTCTCTCACACATACACTAATACGTGAATTGCCGCTATCGCTACGCTAGGGCCACTTATGTACAGCTAAAACCAAACTGCGTCAGTCGAGAATAGTCCTTGATACACTCCAGTTGTATATATACAAACAGTAAATAAAAAGGTTTTTACACGTTAATTAAACTGTGTTTGATAATTATTACACCTGTAGCTTTTCACTGATTGGGGACAGCGAGAAAATTCGTGAATGGTGAATACAACTGGGTGACCCTACACAAACATCAATGAATCTTCTTTTTGAGTCACAGACTCCATGTAGCGTAATAGAAAGTAAGTCATGCCGGTTGTCATATGTCGATCGGATTTTATTGGCGGGTTTTCTAATATATATATAACAGCCATCAATGCAGCCAACCACGCCTTCAATGCCAGCGATCTATAGAATAAAAAGAAAAATAGACTATAAACTATAATAAAAATTAAATTCTATTCGAACCTCTTTAAAACCAGTCGCAACTCGTTGCTTCTCTGCTTCCATTTCTGGAAATAGAATCACGGTTGAGGAGATATCGTAAAAAAGTCCAAGATGTTAGTCATGCATTTAAAAAAGGTTGTTTCTGACATGTTGAACAAATTGCCGATCTCTCTGTATAAGTTTTTATTTGCACAGAACCTAAAACAAGAAAAAACATAAAAATAAGCTTTTGAGAACTATATATATAGATGGAATGTAACCAAATTTGGCATGTGGTGGTTTTTGAAGGCAAGATTTGTTTCTATTGTAGTTTGAGACCCCTCTCCCTTCTGGAAGGGGGAGGGTGGTCTGTTATACAAATAAGACAGACATTTTTGCATAACTCAAAAACTAATCGAACTCGAGAAATTTATTTTAACACTAGATGATTTAGGGCGAGACGGCCACATTCCGCGGGTGTGCCGATAGGCAACCCACCGTCGGAAGCTCCGACCACTGTGGGAGCGTAACCCTCCGCAGGAATCACCTCTATCTATGTTTACTTGTTTTCTTAGGTCTGCTGACCTCTATTACTTTCCTTCAGTTGGGTCCGAACGAGCGACAGCGAGTAAGGAGGAGATCACACCCGTGAAATGGTACTTTCCGCGAAACAGTATATTTTACATTATGGTCAACTGAGAATTGGTTTTCAGCGAAATGGTATCCGACGAAATCACAATCACGAAGAATATTTTAATGTTATCAGCTTTATTTTATCTGGCGTTGTAATGAGGCGATGTGTTTTCTACTTTATTGTGAAATAGAATTGAAAATTTGTATATCAAACTACTCATGTTTTCATCGTTACGTAACTGCCAAAATGAACCTGGAGATTAAATAAAAGAAAACTTATCCAATTTAGTTCTACTATGTATATTTTATTCTTGACAGATACGTATTTCGCCCACTCATTCATTTTTTCGAAAGTTCGAAAACAGACACTGAGGAAGCCTTCAAGTGCAAGTCGTGGGCGAAATACGTATCTGTCAAGAATAAAATATACATAGTAGAATAGAACTAAATTGGATAAGTTTTCTTTTTATTTAATTTCCAGGTTTCGTATTCTACTAAGACGCTCCAAAAACTTATGCCAAAATCAATCATCACAGCTTGAACTCCTCAGAACCTTGCAAAACTCCAGTTCGTGACAAAGGTGTCATCCGAGATTTACAGTTGGTCGGCGCTAAATCAGACCGGACCAAGTCGCAAAATTTGAAAAAAAATGAGTTAATGACAGAAAAAGATCAGCGATTTCCTAAGCTACATCTTACATTACGTTTTCCTCGGAATAAGAATTTTGTCACTTACAAGGAAACATCACTATCCGTCACAGGCTTAGAGCTTAACCATATACACCATAGTGTAGTCCTGTCGATCTAGAACTTCACTGCACTACTCGTATAGGTGTAGTCTATGGAACTTTTTTGAGAAAACTTAACTTGAAATTTGTATGGGCATTTGACTTAATGGAGGTGCATGGTACATTGTGAATATCCGGAACGTTTAAGTAACAGATCAAAAAGAAAATGATATTATCTTCAGGTTTAGTTGTCAATTTTCAACTAAACCTGAAGATAGTGATCTTGCGGTGACTTAAAATCAAAGAAGAAATTCATATGGATGTTCATCAATGAAGTCGGTCCGATACCATGATATCATGATAAAAACTTTCAAGCATTGGTACCAAAGCATGTCTAGAATTGCCCCTTAAATGGCCGATTACTGTATATATCTGCCGTTTACAGAACCGAAGATGAGTCAGGCGGAAGTAAAATGATTTTCAATTTTGACGTAGGACTACGTCTTACGGCAAGTTTTGAGATAGGGTGTCATTCAAAAAAAGCGAGCGTCACGAAAAATGAAAGGTTTTGAGCGCTAATAGCTCAGCGGTTTTCCGATCGATTTTCAATATTCTTACACCAATCGATCGGAAAATCTTCTAAGAATTGACCCAAATGAAGAAAAGTATGGATTCTTGATGTTGAACTATTGAAAAACTGAAAATAATGAACCTATGTTTTACCAGAATTCTCGCTTCGTGATTGGTTAGAAGATTCTTTACGATGATCTAAACCTATACCAATTTGATATCTGTGCTTGGGAAGTAAGCCGAAACAAGTGACAAACTTTCCTCATTTCAACAAGATTTCTTAACATCGCGGTTCAACCTAGACCATTTTGATGTCCTTGCTTGGGAAGTACGCCAGAGAGAGTGACATAGCCCCCTCGTGCCAATAGATTTCTTACGAACGCGATTAAACCTAGTCCAATCTGATGTCTGTGTTAGGGAAGTGTGCCAGAAAAAATTACAAGTTCATTGTTCCAACAGATCGCAAATTCTTTACTGCGTGACGATTAAACCTCGGCGAATTTGATATCTGTGATGGAATTTGGAAAAATGTGCTACAGCTGTAATGTTCGGTTATAATATTATTCGGTATCGATACGCAATCTTGCCGTTTCATTAGAAGTGTAGTGAAAAGATGTGCTGTTGACAAAATAGGATTCAATTGGTAAAATCCTTTCAACATGGGAAACCGTGGATAATAAAAACAATCTTTAATTTCTGTAAGGTAGCAGGAAAGTAATAGTTTGTGTTCTTGATTTTGTTAAATTGTTTTCAAATGCACAATCTTTTGGGAATTGAACGTATGCAATGTTACTACTTTGATAAATGTTACATACAACGCATGTAGCATGTTTATATGTTGCATATAGCATGTATACATGTAGAATCGAATGATTACAAGCATGAATACATGCTACTATAACTACAAAGAGACTTACGTAGTCCTGCGTCACCTATATATGCGGTCGTGTCTTGTACACAACCCTCTGATTTTTTCTGAGCGATTTTTAGCTACTCTATCATTTGCTTATAACCGGACCACGAATTAATTTTTAAAACTCTGTCATCTTCAACTATGTCCAATGACACCTCTTTCATCCTTTACTTACTTGACTTTTTTGACGACAATCCACTTATCGAATCCATGCCGAATTCAGAAGCCGTCTCCACATTTCTCGGTCTTGGGCTGCCGCTCTCCAGTAGCCCCTAACACCCGCTGCTTTAGCAGCTATGTCAACAGCGCTCATCCAACGGGTATGCGGTCTGTTTTCGCTGGTCTCTCATCCAACATCCTTGCTGTGTGACCAGCCCATTTTAGTTTGCCGTGGTTTAGTCGCTTCACAATATCCGCATCTTGGTTTACTGGTTCACACTCTTTTTTCTGATATGCCGCCAAGAAGTGATCGCGAAAATGATCAAAAAGTACAAGGGTCCATGCCAAGTGGCACGGGCGCAGGCTTGAAGTAGGACTACGAATGTAGCGCAATACGTCTCCCAATGCTAAAGCCGGTGATTTTTGTATGAATTTCATATATAGATGCTCAAGTTGCGCATTAAAGAATTGTTTTCTTACATGTGAGAAATTCATAATTTCAACTCTTCAGCTAATTTATATGGTGGACCTGAAAAGGTCCGTTTGTTAATCTCTAATTCTCAAATTTCTGACTCGTAGTGTCCATTGTCAACTTTCGATGGGCTATTGGGGTGAGGATTAATGGTGGGAATACTGTTTACCGGACAAACGCTACTGGTAGGATCTGTAATCAAAATAGACTGTTATGTTTATGATCGTTAGGATAAATTTTACAACAATCAACCTGCTAGTTGTCAAAGGAAGATTAGAACCGTTGCGGTTGTTTAGTAAGTGGTAAGATTTTAGATATCACTGGTACCTGTAATTTAACTGTCTGCCGATGACATGAAATTTTTCGTTATCTTCCAAGCAATAAGTGCGCCGAAGAGACCGATACGATTTAAGCTAAAATAGCACTTTTATGAGCGATTGCGCACTTATTGATTGGACAATTTTCCTTGCAATTGACAATAATAGATCGATGTTTCGAATCCAACACGGTCGGCGTAATTTCCACTCCACACCAAACAATAATCGGCTGCTGCCGAGTTTTACCACCTTTGCCGCGTCCGTACAGGGAGATAAAATCGTAACTCTCATTATTATTTGTAACCCAAACAACGCAAAAATGATGCCGTTCGCAAAATCAATTCAACTGCTTCATATACTTATTCAGTAGTTCTTAAAAGAACTGATTGTTTTCTACCAGCTGTTAATAATACGAATGGAAGAAATTTACTGCTTGGCAGCAGCTTTTTTCGGACCGCATTCTCCGTTAGAACTTTTTTTGGCTTTGGAGTTTTCGATGCCTTTGCTATGGTCTTCATTGACTTAGTAATCTTGCTTCTCGCTAGCAAGTTTGGTAGGTGAACGAACCGGAAGCGCCAGTTCTTTGTTTGGATCAGCTTTCTCTTGTTGAAAACTAACTTCAAAGCCTTTTTCATGAATGTGTCCAACCTTGAAACGTCACAATTGTAGTTGGCGGCGATATACTTCTGGACGGCTTGCAACGAGGATCCGTTGACTCTTTGGTTTATTGGCGTCTTGCTTAGTGAATTTGGATGTCTTCGTTGCCTTATTCCGGGGAAGTAGCAACAGCTGAAGCTATACGATTTTCGAGCGGATTCTATAGAGCGTAAATTAAATACAATCAAACTTTGATTCAATTCAAAGGGAATTTAATCCATAGCTCTTCTCCTATATATTTCTTTTATCCGTGTTAGGGAAGCATTGGCGTGGGAAGGCAAAAATTTTTAGCAAAAATAAAATTAAAGCAACGTCATGAGTTAGAAGACCGCATGGTGAGTCACCACATATTTAACGTTTTATAGATCAAATCAGAAGAAATTCTTCATGATTTAAAGAATCAGCGACATTTGGAAATTTAATTAAAGATATTTAGTTTACAGAAAATTTTCATCTCTTCATAAACAAATTCGTTCGTCCTAAAAAGGACGGGTTGTGGATTTATGTGGTTGAAAATCCGGCCAGCAGAATGGCTTGAATGTTTGAAACAACACCTCCCAGGGCAATGGTGACAATGGTTACCGGACAGAGCATTTTCCATTGATTCAAGCTCTTCCTCTCCCGCAACCAAATATTCTAATATAGCTGATAATAGATCGATGCTCCGGTACCAACGCGTTCGGCGCACTCTACACCAAACAATGATCGGCTGCCGCTGCGCTGCGTTTTACCAGTTTGCCGAGTCCAGTGAGGGAGATATAATCGCAACTCTCTGTCTGTTCTGTACCGTACTGATGCCAATGCGAAAATGATGCCGTTCGCCGGCTTACTTCTGATTATATACCAAAGCAAACGGCAGCAAGTTGTAACAAAGGCGGATCAACGTAGGGCAGAGAATCATAGACACGAAAGAAAGGCGGTACAGCGAAACCGTACTCCGTACATTGTTTGAACAAAACCGGTGTCCGGTGCTTCCTTAATGAAGAGCTACCAGTTTCTGCAGAGCAACCTAATATGAATGAAGCATCGTCTTCATGCCACCGAAAACCAGTGGAAAGGCCGCAAAGCGCGATAGGAAAAAGAAAAAGAAGCCACGCCACTAGGAGAGCAACGCCATTTTCTTTCATTTAATGCCGACAGGGATGGCACGGCAACGGGCATGGCAGACGTGCACTCACAGTTGTGTGTGGTTGTGCCGGGTGAGTTTGCCAAGCGCGCCGTCTCGGAAGGTACCAAACTATACCGGCCTATAGTAAATGTATCTGGTCAGGCTTCTGTAACTATACAACAATTAGCCCTTTTTAGGGCCTAATATATAAATGAAGATGCAATTCGATTTTCTCACTAAACGCTTAGTCTCGAATTACGAAGTGGCGCAGTATTCTTTTGCCAGATAATGTGGCTTACTCGTTTCATGTTTTTAGAAAGAATCTTAAATTCGTATTATTTTGCATGTGTAGGTATATGAACAATTTTGTTCAGAAATATTCTTCGGCAGTTTTGTCTTGATACAGTTTAAACATGTAATTTCTGACGGGCTCATACTTCGAGCGCTCATACTAAACTGCCATCACTTTAAAATGTGAGAAAAATCAATTTAACTGCTTCGTATACTTTTATTCAGTAGTTCTTAAAAGAACTGATTGTTTTCTACCAGATATTTGTAATGTAAATCGAGGAAATTTACATCTAGGCAACAGTTTTTTTCGGGCACCTTCTCCGCTGGAACGACTTCCTTTGACTGGGGCTTTCGATGCCTTTGCTACGGTTTTCATTGGCTTAGTAGATTTTTGTTCGGGGGCACCCGCATATTTACTCCAGTAGTACAGCTTTAATCGGAGCCGCCTTTGCAGCAGTTAGCAAAGATATTGTTTTCGTCCGTTTTATCAACCTTGAACAAATCGGAAGCGCCTGTTCTTTTTGTTTGGACCAGCTTTTCGACAGCTAATTTCAAAACCTTTTTCACAAACGTGTCCAACCTTGGAACGTCACAATTGTGGCTAGCGGCGATTTACTTCTAACGGCTTGCAGCGAGGATCCATTGATTTTACTGGGTATTGATAGCAAAAAAACCATATCGTTCGCTGGCGGGCGAGTCGGTGGCTTCTTCGGTTTGTTGGCGTCTTGCTTGGTGAAATTGAATGTCTTCGATGCCTTATTCCGAGCAAGCAGCACCCACTGAAGCTCAATAATTTTCGAGCGGATTCTATAGAGCGTAATTTAAATACAATCAAAGGTCAGCTTAACCCATAGCTCATCTCGTATATATTTCTGTCATCTGTGCTTGGGAAGCATTGGCGTGGGAAGGCAAAAACATGAAAATAATGAAATAATGAATATACGTCTAATATTTTCTTAATTATTAAACGTCTGTTTGGGAAACAAGGAATCTATTGTATTGTTATGGATTTTTTGAAAAATTTCCAATCGATTGATACCAATATCTCTAGAATCTGTTGACGGATGACTGAGTTATAAGCGTGAAAACCATAACCACTTTTCGTTACATGTTCCCTTTTCGTTTTTCTAAAGTGCACCCCAATATAGAAATCAAAGAAGTAGTCCTACTTCAAAACAACAAGAGCTCGTCGGCCGCTTTCTTTCAATTTTCACGATTTGTGGCCGTAGAGTACCACCGGGAGAGTTAGCGTCTTATAGGACGCGAGTTTTGTAGGGAGTTGCAGGCTACGGGACTTCAGCTGGCTACGTAATCCGTAAAAGGCACTGTTGCCATTAACATACCAAGGTAAACAAATTCGTCGACCACTTCAAAAGTATCTCCAACTATCACCACCGCAGGTCCAACGCCCACGGGCCAACATATACTTTGTTTTAGAAGAATTTATGAAAAGCCTCATTCGCGCAGCTTCCACTTCAAGACGCGTATTCGCTGTTCCCACAGCTCTACGGTTAACACCGATGATACCGATGTCGTCCGCAAACGCTAGGAGCATATGAGATTTCGTGCAGATGACACCGATTCTCTACATGCCTGCCCTTCGAATAGGACCTTCCAATACAATGTTGAAAAGCAAATTCGATAACCCGTCATCTTGCTTCAAACCATCTAGTGTCACAAATGAGTCCGATGTTTCACCCGCTATCCTAATGCTTGATTGGAACAATTAACAATAGAACGTTTCCAGCCTTATCAGTTTTGTTGGAAAACCATGTTCGAGCATAATTTGACACAGCTCATTGCGTTTCACAGAACCGTACGCCGCCTTGAAGTCTATAAACAAATGGTGATTCTGCAAGTAGAATTCCCGGAACTTATCGAGGATTTGTCGCAAGGTGAACATTTGGTCCGTCTTGGAGCGTCTCTCTGGAATACCGCACAGGTATTCGCCAACAAAGATTTCCTGCAACTGCATCAGTCTGAGACACAGGATACTGGAGAGAAGTTTGTATGCATAATTGAGGAAATTAATGCCTTGGTGATTGTTGCATTCGAGTCAATGACCTTTTTTGTAAATAGGGAACAAAAGACCTTCTAACCAGTCCGTAGGAATTTCCTCCTCAGTCTATACCTTTTAGTATAACCTGATGGATTGCGCCCGTTCTTTCAAAAGTTCGCTCCCGACTTTCAAAAGTTCAGCAGGGATGTCATACTTTCCAGCTGCTCTGCCATTTTTCAGCTATCTCGCTGCTTTTATAACCTCGTCCAAAGTTAGTGGATCCACAGCTTGTCCATCATCTTCAGTCGTTGTCCTATTTCTGTTGAGCGGAGCGAGTTGAGTCTTGTTGACCATTCAACAATGTATCGAAATGTTGTTCCCAACACCTAGCTACCTACTTCATCCATTGCTTGGCAATTTCGCTGCCCATCAAACCAGATTTGCTGAAGTATATTTGCAAATTTTCAATTGCTGTTTTACAAACAAAGAAAAGGTAAAGAAGAATGCTTTTTTCGGTTATCCAGCAGCAAAACTATTGTAAACATCTCTGAATGTTTGGCTCAATAATGCCACCGTATTTAGTTAAATAGAGAGAAAATACCGTCCTGTATCGTAAACGAATAACTTGAACCGCAATTGGCGTAGTATCAGCATGAGAAAAGGTTAATAACACTTCCAGGTGGACAAAAAAGGATTTTAGAAATGCTTGTTGCGTAATCAAATCATCCTGTTCCAAACCATATCATTTTCATACCAGCCATTGTGCACCGGGCCGATGCAAACCGGTTGGCCCCTAACCCAAAGAAAACTCAAGCCATCTTCAGTAAAACTGACCAAACTCGTGTTTTAGCCTTTTGACCTTGAAATGCGGTCAGGCATATACAGTAATGAGTCGATTTTATCACCCCCATAATGAATTTAGGGGTAATAAAAACGGGACAGTTACAAAATCGGGAATTTTTTTCATTTTAATTTTTTTTGCAGATAACTTAGAACGAACAACATATATTTCATTCTGATCACTTTTAGCACATTTCGCACTTCCTTCTACCTCTCTGTGGACATTTGTCACCTTAATATTTTTTGAAACGATGGTTCTACAATTGATGAAGGGACGGTAGGGAAAGAAATGAAAATTTTTGGTGAAGGTGGGGAAGAGCGGAAAGGAAAGGGGGGGGGGGGTATTGGTAGCTATGCTTGACAAGTAGTCATTTTGACTCCTACCTTTTGTCCAATACTGGAAGGTGCATGAGTCGAACCAAGCCGTAATCTGAGATCTGACCCCCCTTCCTTTCCGCTCTTCCCCACCTTCACCAAAAATTTTCATTTCTTTCCCTACCGTCCCTTCATCAATTGTAGAACCATCGTTTCAAAAAATAATAATATATATGTATGACCGAATTTCAAGGTCAAGACTAAAAACTTGAGATTAGTCTATTTGTCACCTATTCACAGCGCAGGTCCCACAGGTGTGAAAACAAGCGTTTTTTAATTGCGCCGAAATGGTTGATTATACTGGTTAACTATGTTCAGAGAAATTTCACAGCGTAAAAAGCTCTTTTTTATGGTATGAACGATTCTTTGATTAACCCCCTAAAAGTAAGATAGAAAATTTATTTTTCAAGTAGTAAGAGATAGAGTAAAACAATGTTCTACAAAATTTTTGAGAGGATTATTATAAAGAGCTTTGCCAAAGAAAGTGACCTTCTAGCTATTATAGTTGTGGAGATAAGAAACAACTTTTGTGGAAACTCCACGATATTCAAAACAGTTCTTTTCACAGTGTTTTAACGCATTTGACATGTTTGAAAATGATTTTCAAACTAAGCGTTTGAAAAATCAAAAGCGTGACAAAATCGGGCCAAAACCTTACAGAATCGGGGGTGACAAAATCGGGGAGTGACAAAATCGGGTTACCACTGTATTACTATTTTTTGAAATGATGGTTCTACAATTGATGAAGGGACGGTAAGGGAAAGTAATGAAGAAGAATTTTTTGGGAATGGTGGGAAAGAGTGGAAAGGAAGGGGGGTAATAGGTAGCTACGCTTAACAAGTTGTCTTTGTGACTCCTATCTTTTGTCCAATGCTGGAAGGTGCATGGGTCGAACCAAGCTATAATCTGAGATTATAACCGGATTCGAACCCACAACACCCGCTAGGGCACGTGGCTCGTTGGTACCCGTGTACCTATGAACCACAGAGGCGCTGGAGTAAGACTGGGCCAATACTACCACAAACCAGTATTACATTTTTGTGGTGAAACAGTGTTACTCTCTAATAAAGTATGTAACCGGTCCGCCTGCTCGCTACCCGATTAATAAGCAGGTGGCTTAAGCGCCACTCTCCGAAGGAGAGACCACCCACCGAGATTAACGGTTGCCCAGCCTGAGACTCTCGCAGGGAGAGTTTCACTTTTATCCCGAGTTCGGGAAGGGAAGCGGGATGGCAGACTTAAACACGTGGTGCTATACTCCGTATGGCCACGTCGGAAAACTTGACCTACAGTACAACCTGGCACTTAAAAACAACAGTTTTTGAATTCACGCAAGACAGCAAAAGGGACGGGGTTTATCATCACTGGCCGAGTCCAGCTTCCACCTAGAAATGACCGCAAAATGATTGAAGAGAGTCCTTGGCTGATTCCGGAGTCAGCCGCCCCAGTAGAAAAATACCCAAAACTACTAGTGAACGAAAACCGAACACATGAAAAGATCCCTTTCAAGCCTACTGCATGGAGGTTCGTTTCATAACTTAAATGCGCCTTCTATAGTACTACTACAGATTTATATTTGAGAAAATTGGCAATCATCAAACACTCCACTTCGCATTTCTTAACATGGTTTATTCGATCGATTTATTCTCTCTACTTGCCTAGGCCTAATCATTTCAATCTATCCTTTCCCATCTTTCTTCTGTTCTAGCTAGCGGTGTGTGCAAAAAAAAGAACGTACGTTCGCTGTGCGGTGCGGTGGGTTGCTACCGACCGGCTGCTGTTAGTTTGGTTAGGGTCTCGGCCCTATTCAAGTCACATGCGCATGGACAATAAATCAAACAAAATGTACTCACTCAATTCCCGGGGCTTACATGAGGTTTACCGTTGCTGCTTGGTAGTCCACGAGGTTTCTAAGAAAATGGCGGGGCCGCCATCGCTATCATGGGCAATACGCGATCTATCTGATCTGCGCCACGCGGATCCCGAAATTTACTCCTGCTGTTAACGAAGCACGGTTTGTGAAATTGGCTGCTTTTACTCGACGCTAGTAGTCTCACTCGATGCTGGCTGGTTGCTTGCTGTGTGTTGGATGCTGCCGATTGCTGTTCGGCCAGCCTATCCCGTACAGGGCGCAAATTGACGACGCTACCCTCGTCCGGCGTTGTAGCGGGCCGGAAAAACTTAGAGCTGACGGTGGGGCCAGGAGAAGTCGATGACGTGTTCCGTGGCGAATCCATCATCCGAAATTTGAAAGAAAACCACACGCAATTTTACGCACACCGCCTTTTGGCAAAAATAGGTGCCCTACCTCTCGCAGCACACTTGCAGGCACGAACTGCGGTCGCACACGGGTAGCACTTTTAAAAAGCGAAACGTTCTATCACTGCCTATTTATGGGAAAGGGAAAAACTGCTTATCTGGCTAGAAAAAGAATCTCCATGTGTTTCACTACCTTTACTTCCAATCACGTCGCGAGTCGAAATTACGGACAACTCCTGCCTCTTCCACGGGTCAGATTAAAGTGAAAGATCAGGGCAAGGTGATCCTCAGATAACCGTCCTTGATCGAAACCTGCCTAACGAAATTCTTTATCGCTGTGTTCGAAAGTACAAAGTTGCATTTTCGGTTAAAGTAATCTTCTTCTAGCGTACGGCTTGCATCTTGTCAACCCGACCAACCCCCCAAGGTTAGAGAGCAAAGTGAAACATTCTCCCGACTGCGGGCGGGTCATCAGCCTTTATCGACAGATCAACCTCCTCGATCGAGTTAGCGATGATAGGCAAATTAGGCAACGCAAGCGAGCGTCTGGGATATCATTCTGATAGCAGCACGTATTCAAATTTGATTTGATTTTGTGAGTCGGTGCGCGGTTTTGCCGACCACAGGTTTTAATTGAAAATTTACTTGGAGAGTAGCGACATGAAAAATGAACTAATATTTAAATTTACAAATAATGTTAATAATACTGGTAATGGAATCTTGGCAAATATTAAATAAATTCTAATAGCTATATACACGTGAGTTCGTTACAAGTAACGAACCTTGGACTGAAACTAGATCGCAGTTTGACTTGGGCTCATCAAGTGAACGACGTCGTCATGAAAACTTACAACGTTCTGTGCACGTTTCGCCGGTTTTCCACGGTGCTTTCACTGCAGACACGATGTAAGCAGTTGAAAGCGGTGGTAATGCCCATCTTTATGTATGGCGATATTGTATACTATCCTGGATTGTTGGCAACCCTAAAAGATCAATTACAACGATGTTTCAAATCAGCTGTACGGTTTGTCTACAAGCTGCAGCGACGAGACACAACCGCAGCTGTTCGAAATTCTATCCTCGGAGTCGATCTACCTTCTAACTACCGAGTTAGAATCAGGCTTCATTCTCGCATTTTTGCTCATTAGATGCTCATTTGACTATAGCGCCACAACTAAACAGAATTCAAAAAAGTAGCGTAAAGGGCAATTGTAGAACAAATTATTGTCTACATTATTGCTGAAGAAAGTATAGTTTCATCTTTTGTATTTAGGGCGCTATGCGATTGCTACCCCGTTGGTTGCCAAATGAGCGCTCTTTTTGCTACCAACGGGGTAGCAGCCACATAGCGCCGTAAATACAAAGATAGAACTATACTTTCTTCAACAATAATGTAGGTAATAATTAGGTCTACAATTGTCCTTTACACAACTTTTCTGAATTCTGTTACGTTGAGGCGTTGCAGTCAAATGAGCATCTACTGAGCAAAAAACTGAAAATGAAACCTGGTTAGAATATGTTGCTTCATACGACAGGCCTACTACGGTAATCAACCAACAGCAATTCACTTCAACAGCATCTGCTACCCGGACAGCAACAACGAATGCGACGCCTCATCATTCCTAGGCATACAACAAGCAGTGGAAAAAACGTACTCATGTACGGAGCCACATGCTGGAATGGTCGCCCAATAGACGCTAAATTGAAACCAACTCTGTCTGCCCTCAAAAACTACAAAAAGACTGGTTTAATTGTTTTATGTTATGGCTTCCTTATTAAGAATAGTTCTTGTCTAATTTGTATGTTCTATTTAGTCACATTGTACCTATTTTCTTTGATGAATTTTCCTTGACGTGATATAAAAGTTTTAAACTAACAGCCTACCGTAAGAAATAAACTAACAAATCTATACCTATAAAGAAGGATTTCTGTCTGTCTGTCTGTCTGTCCGTATGTTCCTTATAGAATCGAAAACTACTGAACCAATCGGCATGAAAATATGCATGTAGAGGGTTTTTTGGGGCCAGGAAAGGTTTTAGTGATGGTTAGAAACCCCTCCCCCCACTAAAAGGGGGGGCTCCCATACAAATGAAACACAAATTTCTGCATAACTCGACAACTAAT
Organism: Sabethes cyaneus; assembly: GCF_943734655.1. Taxonomy (NCBI): domain Eukaryota; kingdom Metazoa; phylum Arthropoda; class Insecta; order Diptera; family Culicidae; genus Sabethes; species Sabethes cyaneus. Next base: position 120,226,114 of record NC_071355.1, on the reverse strand, counting down.
CAAGCAAATAGAACAAAATTTGGCATGTGGGTGTTTTCGGTGACAAGAATTTATTCTATGGTAAATTGAGACCCCTCCCCTCTTTATAAGGGGAATTATAACTGCTCTCCTCTTTGAAAGGGGGGGCTTCCATACAAATTTCCTCATAACTCGAAAACTAATCAAGCAAATGGAACCAAATTTGGCATGTGAAGGTTTTCGAGGGCAAGAATATTTTCTATAGTAAATTAGGACCCCTCCACACTTTAAGAGGGGGGGCTCCTGTACCAAAGAAACACAATTTTCCTCATAACTCGAGAAGCAATTAAGCAAATGGAACCAAATTTTGGCATGTGGGCGTTTTTGGAGACAAAATTTTTTTCTATGATGAATTGGAACCCCTCCCCGTTTTAGGAGGGGGGATCCTATACACATGAAATACAAATTTCCTCATAACTGAAGAACTAATCAAGCAAATGGAACAAAACTTGGCATGTGAAAGTTTTCGAGGGCAAGAATATTTTCTATGGTAAATAAGGACCCCTCCCCATTTTAAGAGGGGGGGCTCCTATACAAACGAAATACAAATTTCCTCATAACTCGAGAACTAATCAAGCAAATGGAACCAAATTTGGCATGGAGGTTTCTGGAGGTAAAAATATTTTCTATGGTGAATTAGGACCCCTCCCAACTTTAAGAGGGGGTGCTTCTACACAAATGAAATACAAATTTCCTTATAATTCGAGAACTAATCAAGCAAATGGAACCAAATTTGGCACGTGGGTTTTTTTGGAGACAAATTTTTTTTCTATGATGAATTGGGACCCCTACCCACTTTAGGAGGGGGGGGCTCCTATACAAATTAAATTCAAATTTCCTCATAACTCGAGAACTAATCAAGCAAATAGAACCAAATTTGGCATGTGGAGGTTTCTGGAGGCAAAAATATTTTCTATGGTGAATTAGGACCCCTCCCAACTTTAAGAGGGGGGGCTCCTATACAAAGGAAATACAAATTTCCTCATAACTCGAGAACTAATCAAGCAAATGGAACCATATTTGGCATGTGGGTGTTTTTGGAGGCAAAAATATTTTCTATGGTGAATTAGGACCCCTCCCAACTTTTAGAGGGGGGGCTCCTATACAAAGGAAATACAAATTTCCTCATAACTCGAGAACTAATCAAGCAAATGGAACCATATTTGGCATGTGGGTGTTTTTGGAGGCAAAAATATTTTCTATGGTGAATTAGGACCCCTCCCAACTTTAAGAGGGGGTGCTTCTACACAAATGGAATACAAATTTCCTCATAATTCGAGAACTAATCAAGCAAATGGAACCAAATTTGGCACGTGGGTGTTTCTGGAGGCAAAAATATTTTCTATGGTGAATTAGGACCCCTCCCAACTTTAAGAGGGGGTGCTTCTACACAAATGAAATACAAATTTCCTCATAATTCGAGAACTAATCAAGCAAATGGAACCATATTTGGCATGTGGGTGTTTTTGGAGGCAACCATTTTTTCTATGGTGAATTGAGACCCCTCTCTTCTTTAGAAAGCGAGTTATGGCGCATATCCCCTTTAATAGGGTGGGCTTCCATACAAATGAAATGCAAATTTCCTCTTATCTCGAGAACTAATCAATCAAATGGAACCAAATTTGGCATGTGGGAGTTTTAGATGGCAGAAATTTTTTCTATGGTGAATTACGACCCCTTCCCCTTTTAAGAGGGGAGCTCCCATACAAATGAAATTCAAATTTCCTTATAACTTGAGAACTAATCAAGCAAATGGAACCAAATTTGGCATGTGGGAGCTCCGCCCGCAGGGGGGCTTGCAAAACTCGAGATTGTGACACGGATGATCTTTGTTTCATGATTTATGTACAACACAGGTTAATTTGTGGCAATACGAAGTTTGTCGGGTCAGCTAGTTACAACTAAAAAAATACAGCATGAGCTCATCATTAGAGATAAAAGTGGCGCTGTAAAGTCATAGGCAAGGAGCACTAAACACCTAGAGAGCGGTGTGCTTACAAGAGGGCCTAACATAAACGCCACCAAGGCAGTCGTTATTACGGTTGCTCTCCCTATACTGAATAGTATATTAAGCTAAGCTTCAGTAAAGATAAATCTTTTTTAAAATTAAATCAAACCTCTGGGTATTATTCTGCATCAAAAACTAAACCGGACCTCCCACATCTTGTCCCACATAGACTATGCTTCTAAGAAAGCAACTTCGGCCATCCGGGCATACAACTAATTGTTTGGTAGAACCTGACTACTGAAACCTCAATTAACCCTTTGATCATATACCTACCACCAGGGCTGTCATTCGCTCACACTATGCGCCCAATGTTCCAATATTATGCCTTGTCGCACAGAGCGATTCGGCAACACACCTCTACAGCTAATATGCACACAGCGTACGAGCGAAAGCGGAGTGGGAGCGAACGACAGCACTCGGTGAAAATCGCCCAGTGAGTGACAAACAGCACTTGGTGCTGCCCTTTGCCACACTCCGTGCGGAATTGCGCAAAAAAATTGTTTTGTATTTACAAATTTTCTGCCCTTTTAAAATACACGCTGCACTGAACAACTAATATGATCTATGTTAAGTTAGTACGGATCAGGCACCGCAACAGTAAAAATGTTTTTTTCAATCACACCACTTCAACTGACCCAGCGCAGGGTGTACAATCCAGCCGCGCAGAGTGCGGCTCTTGGTGTGGTAAAGCACGCAGCAAATTTACCACTCTGCGTTTGCGGTTGCCTTTTCTTGGTGCGCATAAAACACGAAAGAGCGTGTTTAGCAAAAGAGACACTGAAGGGAATTTGTGGGCGAACACACACCGCATGGCGAGTGTTGTTTTGTTTAAGAATGTGTGTCTTTTGGTCTGCGCTGCGGTTTATGCCACCTCTGCCTACCACTATTGCACGATCTAGATTAACCTATGCCGCTCTTCCGGGTAGCAATCACATAGCGTCGTATATACAAAAGATAAAACCACAGAGAACAGACAACCATTCAGGAACAAATTTTCTGGGAATTCTTGGATAAAATTTCAAATTAAAATCACCTAATATGCTAGCGTCACCACCACTATAGTTTCCCAACTAAATGATTCTTTTGATTTGCACACTGACAACCTTTGGCTCCTCTGGCGCTAGTATATATGGACTATATGCGTTATGTTAGCGCCAGAAGCTAGCTGTTGTGAGTTTAGTGTGGAATTTTATGCGCCTTTAGCGACACCATCACTATAGTTTCCCAACTAATTTGACATAAGTTTTATCCAAGTGGGGACCTTTCGCTTGGATGTCTGTTCTCTGTGATAAAACTATACTTTCTTCAACAATAATGTAGATAATAATTAGCTCTATAGTTGCCCTTTACACTACTTTTTCGTATTCTGGTTTGTTGAGGCGATGTAGTCAAATGAGCATCTACTAAACAAAAAACCGAGAATGAAGCCTGATTACTGACTTGTAAAAAGCTAGAAATAGCATCCCGTTGATATCAAATGCACGGCTGTAGACAGCTAAGCAGTTGATCTGCCCAGACCTTGGGGTTGTTAAAACTATAGTTACTATATATATAGTTCGGCGGATAGAAAACCAGGCGGATTGGCATCCCTGATTTTTTAAATTTAATTTGAAATTATGGAGAAATGTGCAGGTTTTTACGAAAAATAATCGCTAGCGGGTGTTGAAAATGGCTAGTTTTATGAAAATAAAATGTGTTTATTAACATTACTCCCACAATTCGAATTTTGAAAAACGTTTGGCTCCGCTTTTGACGTTTAATTGGCTCCCGATTTTTATATCCGCCGAACTATATATACAGTAACTATAGTTAAAACCCCTAACGCGTAATGAACAACGCACAGAACTGCTCACCAAACATCGTCCTTTCCTTTTTTTATCCATTTCGTTTCTAATTAGACTCCTTAAATGTGCAACGGAAAGCCATAAAATTATGCTTTTGCTGTAAACCATTTTTGGTGTGCGAATTACCAAAGAAAAAAGATTCATTTAAAAGTTGTGAGCCCGATTGCAATCGAATCGACAGATGGCTCTACATAATCACCTATTCTGTGTCTTTTTTTACCAGTAATAATTTATAAGCGATTATAAATCATATTTATAAGTTTTAAAAAATCTTGAAATATTGGGAACCATTGTATACCATACAAATGTAGAATGCTGGATGCAGTTTAAGATATCAAATGTTCTTTACTCATGTTATACAGTATCCCCCCGCTAATCCGACACCCAATAATCCGACGACTCGATAGTCCGGATCTCGCTAATCCGGAAAATTTCGAATTAATACGTATTGTACTTGACTTCTTTCAATCGAACACTACCTTCGTTTGGCTTCTTCGTTAAAGTCAGAATGGCACTCTTTCTAACTAAATGGAAATGGTACACGGTGCTGCTTCTAACTACGTTCATTTTTGCCATGGCTATAATATTTTCATTGCTATTCTCAATAGACTGATATGCTTGCGCTTATTTCGACACTAACTAAGAATTTCAAAGTATTTTGTTGACGAAATTGAGTATTACCGCGTATAAAACATAGTTATTGCGTACTTACGACAAATATTTTCAAAAATTTCCGGAGTTGTTTACGTATGGATGTAAACAAAACCACATTTCAAACTCACACTGACGTCCGTTTGACTGTCGGATTATCGAGTCAAAATTCGCTAATCCGGCTATAAATTTGTCGGATTAGCGGGGCGGTACTGTAGATGAATTATGCTCTGATTAGCTCAGTAACCGTGGCGAATAGAACATAGTTGTATCCGTCATGATATAAACTAAATACCTATAAAGTGATTTTCAGAACATTCTTCACTTTAAAACTGGCCATCAGAATGCCAATGTGAATTAAACACATATCAAGAAACTTTTCCGCATCGTAAATTCCGAGGTTTGCTTTAAAAAAACAATTTACAATAGCTGAAACAAATATATTAATTCTTTGATTTTAACCGCTGCTAAACTGCCTCCGTTTGCTTATTTTCCCAGATTCTGCAAACCGGCTATGATTGAAGTGGGGAATTCGCTCATCAACCCTGCGATTGGGCATAACTAGTCTGCTAAGCTCGATGCGCCAAACCCGTACTGACCTGGAACACCTTCCTAACAGTAGCAGTTCCGGAGTGCGGGTTGCCTTTATTTGCTAGCCAATGCCGCATGACGGCTAAAGAGACACGTTTTTTTTTATGAACGACTGTCTACGTGCACCGGAGGCCCTATCATATTGCCTTTGAAAAAAAATCATATGCAGTGTTACTTCGCTGGTTTTTTGGGCCACGGATCTGCATGTCAAACTGCATTTCAGTTGGAAGACGCGAGCTACGGAAGCTAACCTAATTTAAGCTAAATGCTATCTGTTTAGAAGTAGTGTTAGCCTCTAACTGCTCAGCGGTTGGGGAAGGGAAATGCAGATGGGAAATAGGGTGTGTGTCTCGGGGCTAAATTAATACAAGCACGTAACTTCACTCGTACACAGCAGATGCCGAAATAAACCATTAATCATGGGTGTTAATCTTACCAGAGGGAAAATGTAACCACTTGACCTGATGCTGCTGAGGACCAACCAGATAACCAATCAAAATTGCGAATGAAAACTCAACGACGAGGACTAACCACTCCTTTTTGAGTTCGGAAAGACGAATAGCAAACCGGATGTAAAATTGTGGATAATGTTGCTTTTTGTGGCAAAAACTGGTTTAACAATTTACGGTACCGTTTTATTCTTTCCCTGGGCCCTATAATTCTTATTCTACTGTACTTGCGCTTTTGACTTTGCTGGTGTACCACTAAGTTGGTTTCTGTTTTACACGATGCTCCTCTCCATTCGGCGATGATTCCACCGACGTGCTAGGCCTGTCCAGGCCCCCGAATGATTCTCTTCGAAGCTGGCTTCAATAGCCCGTGGACGCACGGGTCGATCTCCCTGGTCGCGGGTGGTGTGAATAACGTCGAACGGCGCCGATGGTAGACGTAACCGGCCCTTGCCGCCACTGACGATCAATACGGAGGCGATTAACCGCTGCACTCCGTCGAACTGTGGAATAGAACCGAGAACAAAAAGGCCCTCTAGGCCCTGTCGGAGGGTATCAGATACAGTATCTCATTAACCATAAACTTAGGTTTATGTACACCAGCAACTTTCACATTTTTAAACTTAATTTACCTTTTGTTTCTATGATTTGGGTTCACTAATATGGTTCTTTAGTTTCCCTTTTGTGGGTGTTATCTCGTAGAACTACAATTAAAATTATTCTTGACAATTAGCTATTCTTGTACACCACACTTAACTCTATTCTTTTACAATGGACAATTACCTATTCCACTTTAAACTAAACACTTTCTCGTTGCACAATGAAACAACAATACAACAACTCACAATAATTTTAAAAAAACTTTTATTACGACTCACCGCGCGCACCTCTAACTTCGTTAGATTTTCGAGATCGAATTAAGTTTGAATATTTGCGTTGAGCCTTTTAAAGCTTCTCTATGTTTGTAATTTGGGCAAAAGCTTTCCGATTTCAAACAATAGGCCGTTTTTGGCAACAATCCCTCGGCAGTATCCCCCTGTGGTATTGAATGCCTTAGTTGTATTTTCGATACCTCTGAACACGGCTATGTATGAGTGATCCGTCCGCCCGCAGGCTTGGATGGTTATCACCCATACTGTTGCGAGTATTCGTGGTTGTATTAATGAAGCTACCCACCGTGAGTTACCGTTCCGTCCGCAGACATGGAATGTTATAACCCATACGATGCTTGTGTTCCATTTGGTCGAGCCGTCCCGTCTGAGTTACCGATCCGTCTATAAGACGTGGAACGCTATAACCCACACAGATGACAGCTCGCCCAGCGATGGGTACTCGCTATCCACATCGGAGCAAACTTTCCTCTCGGAATCATCTCTCCGTCCGCAGACTTGGAGAGCTATCACTCCAACTGTCGACAGTTTGCTCGGGGGTGGACTTAGGAAGGGGCGTTTTCGAGCAGTTTGAAATAGCATACTAAATTGGCGGAGACAATACAAAAACTTGTAACCATCGGTTACAATGCCCCATCGACCCCTCCTCTCTCTCTAGACTTTTAATATTTGACAAATTCCCACCTCTTTATCTCAGACAGTGTTTACTGGTAATTAGTTTATTTTCATAAATTCAATTCCAGTACTATCTGGTTACGGACTTTGTGACCCTCGTTCTATCTTTCTACTTATCTGCAATCTGCATGGAAGTCTAAAGAGAACTCAGAGATCTCATTTCACTACTACACCTACGTGTGGAGAATTGTCAAAAATTTTCATCTGAGTTTCATTTGCACGTTTTTCTACGGAACTAGTGATAATCGCTTGATTTCTCGTGTTTTTTTTTCCTCTACAAAAATATACCGAAATTTCGCGAAATATTCTGCGGTTTATCAAGACGACGTCTTCGATTGTGTCGTTAAAAGGAATTTCTCCTGGAGCGCTCAAAGTCGCAGAATTTCTCCCTACATTAATCGGTGTTGAATTGCTTCTTCGTTCGCGTGGGTTTCTGCTGATCAGGAAAATTTCATTTGAAAGAGACGATCGGAAGTGTCTACGGTAAACCAAGGCTATGAAAAAGCATCAATTATCAAAAGTGTTAGCGGGATCCTCATGTGTACTCTCTTACGGTCAGTGTTTTTGCAGAGACGTCCGCAGTATCAGTTTTGTATTTCACTGCCACCAGTTTTGAAGGCTATAAGAATGTCGCTGTTTATCATTCGGGCTTCAGATCGGCTACAGAAAATACCCCAATGGGTTTCCCTGCTTCGTCGGCCAGTTCATACGAACTTGTACCGACTCTTGCTAGAACCGTGCACGGAAGATACAGGGCATCCAGCTTGGAGTTGTATCCCTCGGCGGCCGACGACTGACGGAAATTTCTTTTGAAGACCCGCTGACCGACAGTGTAGACCGGTGCAACGTTCTTCGATCGTAAATGGTAGGTATTTATAACTTTTTCATGCGCTTTTCTTAAATTTTTCTGTACTATGGAATAAATAGTTTTATCGATTTCCCTTTTCCTTTCCATTCTTTCCTCTTCAGACAAATCTCCCTCGTCCCTATCCATTCGGCGTTCTTCTGCTTTACTTATGATTTCGTGTCCGAACAGAATCCGATAGGGGGAGAATCCACTTGCACTATGTGGAGAATTATTTAAACAATATTCTATTTCAGAAATGCGACTATCCCATTCTTTTTGGTTTATTTTTACATAGGATCGAATACAAGAATTTATGGTGCGGTTCAACCTTTCAACTGGGTTGGCCTGGCTGTGATGCCGGGAAGTGGCCCAGTGTTGAACCCCATATTTTGAAAGAAGTGCTTTGAATTCTTTGGAAAGAAACGTTGTGGCATTATCCGAAATCAGAAATTCTGGTACCGAGTACCTTCTAAACCATGCCTCTTCTAATATTGGTACTACCTGTGGAGCTGCTATGTGTTTTTTTTTTTTTTTTTTTTTTATTAGGGATATTTCATCTGACATAAAATATTGTCTACATGAATAAAATCTTATACTAAATTAAATCTGCGTAATCTCTGCGCAAACAAGCGCGACGGTTCACCAAAGTCAAACAATTCCTCCGCATTCGAAAAGGTCCTTACACATTCAGTAATTGGTTCGTTGTATCCAAACACAGTCCGATGAAATTGGGTCTGCAGTAAACCCGTCGAGCGCAGGGATCGTTGCGAAGCGCGAAAATTGATCATTGATAGTAAGTTAGGGGCGTCAATTTCACCATTAATAACTTTTGCTACAAATAATGCCTGTTGCACCTTGCGTCTATGTTCTAGTGTGTTTAGGTCGAGTAAACGGCATCTGTCTGCGTATGGGGGCAAGTCGTCAGGATTTCGCCAAGGGAGGTGTCGCAGTGCTAGTCGGACAAACCTCCGTTGCACACGTTCAATGCGCAGGTTCCAAGTTAGATGCTTTGGAAACCAAACTAGGCTGCAATTTTCTAATAGCGGACGAACAAGGGCGCAATACAACGATTTAAGACAGTGGGCATCCTTAAAGTTCCGACCAATCTTAAAGATTCATCTTTAAGCTGCCGTGATGCCTTGGAGATAATTGATTCACGATGCACATTGAACGTCATTTTTGTGTCCAGCAGGACTCCAAGGTCGTTAACTCGGTCCACTCTGCGTAACTCAATACCATCAACGGTGTAACCAAAAAGGATCGGGTTTTTAATGCGGTGGAAGCTCATAACTTCACATTTGGCAACGCTTATAATCAGCCAATTTTGTTTGCACCAGCTCGTAAACAAATCAAGCAAACCCTGCAGTCGACGGCAGTCATCTAAATTTTCTATCGCGGCAAATAGTTTCAGGTCATCGGCGTACACTAACCTACAGCCAGTACCCAAAAGCAGCGCAATATCGTTGAAGAACAACAAGAAAAGCAATGGTCCTAAATTGCTGCCCTGAGGAACTCCAGACTTATTAGTAAACACAGATGAAACAGCGGATCCAAGTTTTATACGAAGCACTCTGCCACTGAGGTATGAGTTCAACCATTTCACCATTTGTTGAGAAGCACCGAGTCGAGATAGTTTCCGCAAGAGTATTGTATGGTCAATTCTATCGAAAGCAGCTTTCAAGTCTGTATAGATGACATCAACTTGTTTCTTGTCTTCCATTTCCGAAATACACATCGATGTGAACTCTAGCAGGTTAGTGCATACAGACCTACCGGGCATAAAACCATGCTGAGCCGTTGAAATGTAATTCCTAGTGCAGGACAGCATCGCGCTACTCACTATTATTTCAAACAGTTTTGATGATGCAGAAAGACTGGTGATTCCACGGTAATTCCTCACATTGTGACGATCACCCGATTTGAATACCGGGAACATGAACGACTGTTTCCAAATGGCGGGAAATTTGCCTTGTTCAAAAGATTTATTAAAAATAGAACATAACGGATTGGCCAGCACTGCAATGTAACGACTCAAAACTACGGCTGGGATACCATCAGGCCCCGCAGAAAAGGAGCGCTTTAGTTTTTTGGCGGCAGTTATCACCATGTCAGTAGTAATGGTAAACAAACCCAAGTCCACCAAATCGGCCGGAACAGGTGCAGCAGCAATTCCAGCAATACTATCGGGAGCAGTTTCATCAGCGAAAACTGAGGCGAAGAATTTCGCAAACATCTCGCAGGAGTCAGAGATTGAGTTCGACTCAACGTCGTCGTAATACACGTTGGAAGGGATAGAGGAACATTTCCTTTTAGAGTTGACAAAGTTCCAGAATTTTTTCGGCTGCTTCCGAAAATCGGACTGCACACGCAGTACATACAATTTGTATAATGAAGCATTCAGACGGCGGTATTTATCACTGGCAAGCTTAAAATTGCGTCGAGTCAAAGCTGTTCTCCAACGGCGAAGGGCACGCTGGGCGCTGTTGCGTAAACGTTTCAGTTGTCGGAGGCGAGGAGTGCACCATGCGGGGGTGGCTGGTCGTCTTACAAACGGCAAATGCAAACTCAACCACTGAGATATGGTATTGCAAAACTGTGAAGCCATTTCATCAACATTTTCACCGACAAATAGAGAACTCCAATCAGTGCACGTTAAGTATTCATTCAGGGCAGCGAAATCGATTTTCCTATAGTTCAATTTGCTCACATCATCACCAAAAGCATCTCCAATGGCAGTATTATTGTGCACTGGCAATGACAAAACAAGAGCAGGGTGGTGCGGATCGATAGGTACCAGCGGAGTGATACAACTATCAACCGTAAGCATGCAATCCGAAGAACAAAACACTAGGTCTAGAATACGGCCGAGATAGTTTCGCTGCGTATTTACTTGAGAAAGGTTCAAAAAATTCATTCCGTCTACCAGTGCGGCACTAGCACATGTCAATTGGGATGTACGGATATTTCGAATCGCATTGTCGGCTGGTTCCCACTCAATGCGTGGCTGGTTAAAATCGCCACAAACTATTAAATTATCGTGCTCCACACAAGCATCACACAGCTCACAGACGGACGAGATGTGCATGTTGACGACATCGGCTACTCTTGCTTTCTCAGGCGGAATGTACACACAACAAAGCAATAGTTTTTTCCCCCGAACAGTAGCACTTGCACATACCTGTTCCAGACTGTTGCCGTTCATTGTCCGTACGATTGAGCTGGGGAACCGCTGCGCAACGGCAATCAAAACACCACCGAAAGCAGATTTATTGCTGTTGCTCGGGTTGCGGTCGCAGCGAAAGACGTTGTATGATGTGCCAAATAGTTGAAGTGAATGTATACGGTCGTCAAGTCCGGTCTCGGTTAAAAATATAACGTCGTAGTTGCTCTCCGTAGTCGACAGGAAAAACTCGTCAATTTTTGTTCTTAGGCCACGGACGTTTTGTACATAAAAAGAACATTCATCAGGTACCGATTGCTCGGAATTATTATTGATAGCAGAATACTTGCCTATACTAGCAAGCTGGAAGACCCCTTCTCCGTTCTCATACACAGGACCGGGACGGCTGATGAGCGCTGGCTGCAGTGGCGCGACTGTGATGAGTGGATTAGGGGCTTCCAAATTGCCAATTTCGGTGCGTCCCGGGTCAGATCCAGTCAATACAAATTCAGTACCAAAACGATTAGACACGGTGTTGATTGCAGCATTCTCACTAATTAGTTTTTTGGCTGATCCACGAATTCTCGAAACAGCAGTCCTGTTGGCCACGAAGCGGTATCCAGTGCAATATTTTTCAGATCCGGATCCAGTCCAATTTTGTAAGAAACATATGAAAAACCAGAGGTATCCATTCCTTTCTTCACGAGACGAATAGCAATAGCAGGCTCAGTTGTATTAAGGCAACGAGAGACAATTTTTTGTATATCGTTGTCGGTTAGTTGTGGATTCAACCCCGACAAATATAACCAGAACCGTCTCTGTACTGCGACGGTAGCAACGGATGGCACTGAAAGATCGCTTAGATCGATATTGTTTTCACCACGATCTGATTGAGCAGCAAACGGAACCCGCTCGGTTCGGCGACGCTTCACACTCTTACTTGGCCACACAGGAGTGGTCTGCAAGGTAGAAGGTGTTTCATGATCAGCGTACATCGGCTTGTTAGGCAAGTTGTCGATTTTTTTGCTTAGGCTATCAATGACATCACACAACTTTTGAACCTGCGCCGGTAGCTCGGTGAGAGGTTGCGATTGTGTTGGCACGTTCAGTTGCAAATCTGCCACGTAAGCCGAGATAGAGCGACCATTGAGCACTTCTCTACATGTTGGGCAAATAAAAATCATTTTTCCTTGCGAGAATAGATTCTTGCACACTCGACTATTGAAACCACAGCATTGCTGATTAATGTGGAAGCTAGTTTCACAAAAGCCGCAACGGATCGGTTCGAGATCGTTGACGCTTTGTTGACATTCTCCACACTGTTGCTTCTCCATTCTGTTTTGGTTCCGAAATTGGCGCGGATGACAACTTAACGAAGAATATTAAAACAAAAGCTGCCGGTCGACAAACTGAAGCGTATCGCAAAAATAGATTTATTCGTTTGCGGGGCCGAAAACAACTAATCAGATGCAATTTCACAGCGTGCGGCTAGTACAAGTGATGCAGATTTACTATATGCGAAAAATAAAGCGACTTGGGTAAATTTAACACTTCAAAACGCGAAAACTTAGCAGCGAAAAATCAAAACGGTTCACTTGAACTTAACGAAACAATAAAAACCGGTACCACCGGTAAAACCGGTTTTACCGGTACCAGCAGACTCCACTTTGAGAACAGATCCATTATTACCAACAGGTGTGCGTTACCGTTCTTGCTTCTAGGGAGTGATTGAATATAATCTAGTGCAATAATTTGAAAGGGTTTAGTTGTAAGCCGTTGCTTTCCTGGTTCAGGTAGCTGTGCTCGGTTGCACGGCTTATTTTGTTTACATACAGTACATTTTCTTATATATTCTTTTACATCGTGGGCCATCTTCGGCCAGAAATATTTTTTTCTTACTTTTGCCAAGGTTTTCTCGGCTCCTAAATGAAGGCTATCATCGTGCTCTTCAACTAAAATTCTTTCTCTCATGACTTCGAAAATACACGTTTTCCATGAAAAGCGGTAATCCAAAATTTCATCAGGGGAGGAAACTAACTTTTTGAGAATATTTTTCTCTATTTTAAAATCTTTAAATTTCTCGGGACAATTTTTAACTTTTTCTATCATTTCAGCATACCATCCGGATTTTACCTCACATTCTTCTACGGACCTGGACAACGCGTCCGCTACAATGTTATCAGAGCCTTTTCTGTGTATTATTTCCATGTCGTGGCGCTGGAGATCAATGCTCCACCGACATAAACGAGAAGAGGTTCGCCAGCTGCTTCGCATTATGTACGTTAAAGCAGAGGCATCGGTGTATACCGTAAACTTGGTGCCTTCCAGGTAACGCCGGAATTTTTCTATCGACCTGAGAACGGCTAAGCCCTCCTTCTCAGTCGCAAAATACCTTTGTTGAGTGGATGTCAACTTTTGTGAGTAAAAAGCGACAGGTTTCTCCACTCCCTCGTGCGTTTGCGTTAACACGCCTGCTATTGCGCCATCGCTTGCATCGCAGTGAATCGCAAACGGAAGTTTAAAGTCTGGGTTGGTTAATACTGGGGCACTTATAAGAAGATTTTTGATATTTATAAATGCGGCTTCGGCCTGGTCGTTCCAGTGGATCGACTTAGGTTTGTTCCGCAACAAGTTAGTTAACGGCTGTGTAATCTCACTATAGTTGGCCAGGAATCTCCTGTAGTAGTTACACATACCCAAAAATCTTCGCAAAGCCCTCAGTGAGGTGGGCCGTTCGTAATTAACGATAGCCGAGACCCTATCGGGGTTTGGTCTTAGACCTCCTCGACTCAAAATGTACCCTAAATATGGGACTTCCGGTACACAGAAGCGGGATTTATTAATATTTATGGACAGATTAGCACCTTTTAATCTGGCTGCTACTTCTTCCAATAAAGCCAAATGTTCTTCAAACGTATCGCTGACAATTATAATGTCATCGAGATAAACGAATACGTTTGGTTCTAACTCTCCTCCTCCTAGCACACGGTCCATCAGCCGCGACAGCGTTGCCGGACTGTTAACCAATCCGAAGGGCATTCGAGTGAACTGATAGAGTCCACGGCCTAACACGGAAAATGCGGTGTATTTACGCGATCTGGAGTGCAAAGGAATTTGTAAGAAAGCTTTCGATAAATCGATAGTAGTTATAAATTCTGCCGCCCCTAGTCTACTTAATATTCTATCGGCATGGGGTAACGGATACGAATCTCGAATGGTTCGTTCGTTTAATTTTCTCGCGTCTAGGCACAGACGCACCGTGCCATCTGGCTTGTCTACAGGTACAAGGCGCAATGCCCAATCGCTATAGGATTTTTCAATGATTTTCGCATACAACATGTTATCTAATTCCGCGTTTATCTGTTCCTGTCTCGACGGAGACGTAGGAAATGGGTTAATTCGAGCCGGAGGTAGCTTTTTAGCCTCTTCCGTGAGCTCAATTCGATGACTAATTAATGTAGTGGTATCCAAATGTTTTCCTTCCGCTATTTTAAATTTTATTTTAACCATTTCCAGTTTGGCTTTCTGCTGTTCATTAAGACGAAACTCGGAATCATCGGTAGTCTCCCGCATATTTTCCTCGTCTTCTGCCTCTAAATTTTCTACACTAGTGTTAGCTATGGTGGGTTTAATTTTGAATGAATTCCAAAAATTCATTCCCAAAAGTATTCGCCTTTTCAGTGAAGGTACAATTAGTGTTTCGACAATTTTAGTCACGCCATTAAATGTGACCGGTAAGTAAACAGTTCCACAAACTTCTAATTTTTGTCCGTTGGCCGTTTTTAACGACACTTCTGACGGAAACAATTTCAATTTACATTTTTTTATAAAATTTTCTGATCCCATTCCTAGGATACTCAGGTGGGCTCCGCTATCTAGGAGACCCACTAGCACATTTCCGAAAATAGTGACTTCTACAAAAGGTCTATCGTCATTTTCTAAGTAGACGATCATTTCATTTAATTCGTTTTGAGATGAATGGAGATAATCTTCAGGTTCTACTCTGTCCAATCCCAAAGATTGTAGAGCATCCACCTGTTCGTGTGTGTTGAGGGGCTTTACACACGCTCGACTGGTCTGCCCTCGGGGACAGTCTTCGGCGCGTTTTTTTCACAGTATGGACACGTGGCAGTGTCTTCATTGTGAAAACCACACCTAGTGCAATATTTGTGTTTCGGTCTGCGGCAGTCACGAGCGTGGTGACCCTTCAGCCGACAGTTAAAACAATAACCTTCTCTAGGCGGTCGGTAAGTATCAAGCAATACATTGAGTCCTTCAGAGTCTGGTCGCTCCCTATCGTATTTTTCGTTTCTGCTATCGGTTTTTGTTTCTTCATCCGAACTACGAGACCGAGTTTTCGAGTTATAAAAATTACGCGTTTTTTGATAATCGTCCGGTTTACGATTGTATTTCGGTTTTGCCCCGGTGTGAACCTCGTTCACTTGGGCCGTTTTTCCGCGAGGGACATTGTCGTTCGCCGATGCCTGGTATTTATACCAGTATGTTGCATCCAACCGTCTACCGAACCGTTTAAGATCTGCGAGATTGTCAATCTCGGTCGAAACCACGTGGCCTTTATAATCCGCGCGCATATTTCGGAACACGATGTCGAATTTTTTCCGTTCGGTTAAGGGTTTCGTGAGGGAGTTAAATCGAGTTTGCATATCCAGGTAATAATCCTGAAATCGTTCGCGAGGGCCTTGTTTTCGAGCAACCGCGCGTATTTCACACATATGATCGTGGTCTGGGCTTAGAAATTCGCGTTTAAGTTCCTCTTTAAGTTCTTCCCAGGAAGTGAAATCGCCGTTTTCCACTCCTGTCATGAACCACTTTTTCGCGGGACCGGAAAATAAGTGTATAGCCGACCGAAACAGTTCCTTATTCGCCATTTTCTCTGATTTAGCATAGAATTCAACTTCTCTTATAAACTTCATCAACGATTGTCCGTTGTCCGCGCCATCGTATCGTAATCTCCAGTCTGATACTGGTCTACCTTGTCTCGACCGACGAGTATCTTTCTTCTCTTTTGTTCCGCGACGCGATTTATCCGATGACCAATCCGATTCCGAATCGGTTGATTCTCTAGCCGCACGTCGACGCGAATAACTACGATTTCTACGCGGGGAAACGTGTCGTACTCTTTCTTTTACCGAACTTTGCTTCCTACCACGACCTTCCAGGGACTCAACTCTTGACGTTAAATCTTCAATTGAATTAAAATGCAACATCTTTTGAGCCGCCCACATTTGCATTTGTGGTGGGCCAAACATCCACGGATATGCACCTGCTTGCATGTACGTTGAAAACATATTCTGATTGGGAATTCTATTCAAATTATTAACGGGGTTTTCTATCGATGTTAATTGTCTTCTCATGTGTCTTCCAGGTGTGACAAACGGAATCTCATCACCGTGGCTAGACGACGAGGATCTTCGAACACTATTTGGATCTAACGGATTGATTGCTAAATTCGCCATGGATTCATTAATTTGGTTTTCGATCTCTTGCTGACCTTCTACCGACAATATGGAAAAGAAATTGGTATACGCGCCGCGAATACACGTTTCTAGAGTATCAATATCTTTGAGATCTTCTTCGTTATCAGTAAAATCTGTGAGCCTTTTCACTCGTGCAAAACAATGTACAAGCCGCGTTTTCAATGCTGTACGAATGCCCTCATACTTCTTCTTACGGGAAAGAAACTCTTTAATTTGCTTCACTTTTTTGTCGATTATCGAAATTTCATCATCCACCGTAGTATTTAACCGATTAAAATCTAAATCCACACAACTATTCGATTTATCTGCCTTTACCCTCTCTTTCAGCCTTCTAGTAACTGCCGATCGATTTTCTTCTACTGTGCACTCGATTCCTCTAATTTAAAGCTCGTATTCAATTTCATCTCTCTCCAAATGATGGACGAGTAGATTCTTATATTGAATATCAAATTCAATATCCATTTTTAAAACTTGGGAATTCGTTTGAAGGACGAACTAAATCTAATCAGGGACCTGATTTCTACCCTCTCCTTCCGGGGGTTTGAAAAATAGTTTCAAATCTGTGGGGTTTTGTATGTTGGGCGCCAATTTGTTAGCCTCTAACTGCTCAGCGGTTGGGGAAGGGAAATGCAGATGGGAAATAGGGTGTGTGTCTCGGGGCTAAATTAATACAAGCACGTAACTTCACTCGTACACAGCAGATGCCGAAATAAACCATTAATCATGGGTGTTAATCTTACCAGAGGGAAAATGTAACCACTTGACCTGATGCTGCTGAGGACCAACCAGATAACCAATCAAAATTGCGAATGAAAACTCAACGACGAGGACTAACCACTCCTTTTTGAGTTCGGAAAGACGAATAGCAAACCGGATGTAAAATTGTGGATAATGTTGCTTTTTGTGGCAAAAACTGGTTTAACAATTTACGGTACCGTTTTATTCTTTCCCTGGGCCCTATAATTCTTATTCTACTGTACTTGCGCTTTTGACTTTGCTGGTGTACCACTAAGTTGGTTTCTGTTTTACACGATGCTCCTCTCCATTCGGCGATGATTCCACCGACGTGCTAGGCCTGTCCAGGCCCCCGAATGATTCTCTTCGAAGCTGGCTTCAATAGCCCGTGGACGCACGGGTCGATCTCCCTGGTCGCGGGTGGTGTGAATAACGTCGAACGGCGCCGATGGTAGACGTAACCGGCCCTTGCCGCCACTGACGATCAATACGGAGGCGATTAACCGCTGCACTCCGTCGAACTGTGGAATAGAACCGAGAACCAAAAGGCCCTCTAGGCCCTGTCGGAGGGTATCAGATACAGTATCTCATTAACCATAAACTTAGGTTTATGTACACCAGCAACTTTCACATTTTTAAACTTAATTTACCTTTTGTTTCTATGATTTGGGTTCACTAATATGGTTCTTTAGTTTCCCTTTTGTGGGTGTTATCTCGTAGAACTACAATTAAAATTATTCTTGACAATTAGCTATTCTTGTACACCACACTTAACTCTATTCTTTTACAATGGACAATTACCTATTCCACTTTAAACTAAACACTTTCTCGTTGCACAATGAAACAACAATACAACAACTCACAATAAATTTAAAAAAACTTTTATTACGACTCACCGCGCGCACCTCTAACTTCGTTAGATTTTCGAGATCGAATTAAGTTTGAATATTTGCGTTGAGCCTTTTAAAGCTTCTCTATGTTTGTAATCGGGCTTTCAAAAGCTTTCCGATTTCAAACAATAGGCCGTTTTTGGTAACAATTCCCTCGGCAGTATCCCCCTGTGGTATTGAATGCCTTAGTTGTATTTTCGATACCTCTGAACACGGCTATGTATGAGTGATCCGTCCGCCCGCAGGCTTGGATGGTTATCACCCATACTGTTGCGAGTATTCGTGGTTGTATTAATGAAGCTACCCACCGTGAGTTACCGTTCCGTCCGCAGACATGGAATGTTATAACCCATACGATGCTTGTGTTCCATTTGGTCGAGCCGTCCCGTCTGAGTTACCGATCCGTCTATAAGACGTGGAACGCTATAACCCACACAGATGACAGCTCGCCCAGCGATGGGTACTCGCTATCCACATCGGAGCAAACTTTCCTCTCGGAATCATCTCTCCGTCCGCACACTTGGAGAGCTATCACTCCAACTGTCGACAGTTTGCTCGGGGGTGGACTTAGGAAGGGGCGTTTTCGAGCAGTTTGAAATAGCATACTAAATTGGCGGAGACAATACAAAAACTTGTAACCATCGGTTACAGTAGAGTGCACTACCGAACTTGGTTTTGCTTCGCCCTAGCCTTTGTTATACCATTCCGAAGCTGGTACATAATACATCAGGTTACAAATCTCAATTTGCAAGCATACGGAATCAAACTATGAAGCTTAAGTAAAACTTTGGTGTTTTTATAACAGCCGCCTACCACCGAAGGAGTGATGGATTGTACATCCGGTGTTCTCAGTTGCTATTGCTCAGTTTGACTGGCTTTGGTCAAGGTCTTTTTAGTAAACACTGAGCTCTAAAACACTTGCTCTTTTCGGCGTGTAAATCCGTAAATGTGTTGCCCTTTGACGCAACTAGCAAACAAACTAAAAAATCAGAGGGGTTGTGTACAAGACACGACCGCATATATAGGTGACGCAGGACTACGTAAGTCTCTTTGTAGTGATAGTAACATGTATTCATACTTGTAATCATTCGATTCTTCATGTATACATGCTATATGCAACATATATACATGCTACATGCGTTGTATGTAACATTTATCAAAGTAATAACATTGCATACGTTGAATTCTCAAAAGATTGTGCATTTGAAAACAATTTAACAAAATCAAGAACACAAACTATTGCTTTCCTGCTACCTTACTGAAATTAAAGATTGTTTTTATTACCCATCGTTGAAGAGATTTTACCAATTCAATCTTATTTTATCAACAGTACATCTTTTCACTATACTTCTAATGAAACGGCAAGCATGCGTATTCATACAGAGTCCTAAAATAACCGAACACTACAGCTGTAGCACATTTTTCCAACACAGATATCAAATTCGCCGAGGTTTAATCGTGTCGCAGTAAATATTTTGCGATCTGTTGGGACAACGAACTTGTGTCGTTTTTTCTGGCACACTTCCCTAACACAGACATCAAATTGGACTAGGTTTAATCGCGTTCGTAAGAAATCTGTTGGCACGAGGAGGCTTTGTCACTCTTTCTGGCGTACTTCCCAAGTAAGGACATTAAAATGGTCTAGGTTTAACCGCGGTGTTAAGAAATCTTGTTGAAATGAGGAAACATGGTCACTTGTTTTGGCTTACTTCCCAAGCACAGATATCAAATTTGTATAGGTTTAGATCAATGCAAAGAATCTTCCAACCAATCACGAAGCGAGAATTCTGGTAAAACATAGGTTCATTATTTTCAATTTTTCAATAGTTCAACATCAAGAATTGATACTTTTCTTCATTTTGGTCAATTCTTAGAAGATTTTCCGATCGATTGGTGTAAGAATATTGAAAATCTATTGGAAAACCGTTGAGCTATTAGCGCTCAAAACCTTTCATTTTTCGTGACGCTCGCATTTTTCGATTTTTTGGAATGACACCCTATCTCAAAACTTGCCGTAAGACGTAGTCCTACGTCAAAAATTATTCCACGAATATGTAGGGTAAGCTATACACTCAAAAGTATTTTCTCGTCGGAAATATTTTTCGAATACAACTTTTCGACGTACTGTTTACGTAAATTCAAGATAGTTCGCACCTATCATATAGCGTGCTGTAGAGAAGTTTACATGATTTTTTACGTAAAAAGCTTTCAGGTGTTTTAATTCCACTGAACAACTAACAAATAAAAATCAATACTTACCAGAGGAATGCAAGCATTTGCTGCTTCGCCGGAATACTTTTGCGTCCCACACCAGTATTCGTAGAAAAAACCCGGATGCTTCAAATCTGGAAACCAATACTTCGGCTGTTGATTTTTTAAGCGAAAATGACGGCGAAACTTTCAATAAACAAGCTAATCAGTATGAGCAAAATAAGCCAAAAGGACTAAAAATACTTCTTCATCGGCAAAATTCTGCACCCGCTGTCTTTTCTGTCGAGTTTGTCCGAGACATGTTACGAAAATGATTTCTTCTGCATCAGACTCGTCAGAAGACGATGATGAATCGACGAGTTCATAACTGGAAGCTCCAAGCACAATTTTGTCGTTCATTTTTGATGAATGATACTTATATTGCCCAATTTCACAAGCAGCACAATCGTTTTACCACAAACTAGGTACCACTTCGTGATTTTACTTTTCCGGTCGCGAACAAAGTAAACAAAATCAATCTGACAGATCGGCATCTATGTATTGGTAAGCGGGGTTCAAACTGTGAAAATAGTCAGAGCGAACCCGTCGTCTAAAAAGTTCAACCCAGAGCGAAACCAATAATAATTTTTTTTCTTTATTAACGAGACTTTCAGCCATGGGCTGGTTCGTCTCAGCATGGGAACAGTATAATACGTTATTTAATACATAATATGTGTTTATATTTTGTTTTGTTGGTACGATGTTGCCTGTTAACGGGATTTTAGGTTTCGTCGTAGAGTGTTACATCCTTGAGGAAGTTTATTACACGGGCAGTGATGAGTGGGTCGTTACTCAGCGCGTTTTAGATGTTGTTTGGGATGTCGTGGGATATCCGTGCTGTCTCGTACTGTGGGCACCGAAGTACGACGTGTTCTACTGTTTGTGGGACATTACACACTATGCAGAGTTTACGGAAGGGGCCACTCCCCTCCATGTTGTATGCAAATCGGGTATGTCCTGTGCGCAGGCGAGCTAGGATATGCTGTTCACGCTGAAGTTCCGGGTCTTTCCATCTCTCGATGCCGCATTTAATCTTTCGGAGAAATTGTGTTCGGTTGTTCCACCATGCTACCGCCCAACTGTTTCTTACTATAGTGTCGATCCAGCGTTTAAGATCTGGGCCTGGTGTCTCTTCAGTGAATAGTGGGCCAGTTCTGCCGATTGATGCAAGATGATCCGCTTTTTCGTTCCCGGGTATTCCGCAGTGGCCGGGAACCCATAGGACGGCAGTATGTGGTGGGGCGTATTGTTGTATGGCTTGGATCCAGGGATGTTTGGAGGTATCGGAACTGAGAGCTGAAACGACACTGGCTGAATCAGTTATTACTACAATCGGTTTATCAGCAGGGGTAGTGGCAGCGATGAGTACAGCAGCAGCCTCCGCTGAGAATACCGAACATGCATCGGGAAGGCGGTGATGGTTACACATCCCTTCTCCAAAGACACCGAGACCGACCTTATCATTTGCCTTGGAGCCGTCCGAATATCGTTTAGTGTAGATCGAGTACTTGGTTGCAATGTCTCAAGGACCGATTTTCGAAGTGCGGAGGTGTTGTCTCTTGCGCGAAATCTATGTTTGATGGGTTGTTCCAGATTCAATTGTGGGGCATCCCAATTTCTCGCTCCAGTCCAGTAGAGCTCGGCTACCGGGGGGAGCGTTTGGTTAGTCTTTTCTCGGAGTAGCCTGTCCGCCTCATCGAGAAGGAGGTTCCTACCACTGACAGGTGTTGTTTTTTCAGCGAAACCAATAGCTCTCTTGCAGATAGTTGCCGTAACAAGATGGTAGTGTACCACTTTCTGCGTTGGCGGAGTGTGCCGGGGTTGATGGAAGGAGTCCGGAGGCAGTTCTGATGGCCTGATTGTAGACTGGTGCTA
Source organism: Sabethes cyaneus (assembly GCF_943734655.1). Classification (NCBI taxonomy): domain Eukaryota; kingdom Metazoa; phylum Arthropoda; class Insecta; order Diptera; family Culicidae; genus Sabethes; species Sabethes cyaneus. The sequence continues at coordinate 120,203,733 of NC_071355.1, read as the reverse complement.
GTATAGAAACAACGGATTCTGGTACGGTGCATAGTAACTCAATCCCGTAGAGTAGGCGACTGTTTATAATTGCGCTGGTTATATGAAGTAGAGTATCACGATTGCTGTGGTGGTGTCTACGGGCTATTGTACGGATAAGATTCAGTCTTGTCTTGCAATTTCGTTTGACTTCCTTCAGGTGTTCCAAAAACGATAGTCGTCGATCCAGGCGTACTCCAAGGATACGGACAGACAGTTTAATTGGGACCAGGTTGTTATTTGCATAGATCGGGGTTCGTAGTATAGCGTGACTATGGGTGCAAATGTGGGTAACAGAACTTTTTGGAGCCGAGATAGAGAAACCGGAGCGATCAGCCCATCTGGTAACAGCAGAATTTTTCTTCTAACAGTGAATTTTTCTTCTTAGTGCCTTGTTGGTTTTTCCAGAAGCAATCAGGACGATGTCATCGGCGTACACAAAGATGTAGATTTCTTTAGGCAGGTTCGTAAACACCCCGTTCATGGCAATTAGGAAGATGGTAACAGCGATAACTGATCCTTGTGGGACGCCTGTTTCCTCCGGGAAGGTACGTGAACGGTAGTTTCCGGTGAAGACTTAGAATGTTCTATCTTGGAGGAAGTTTTTCAGGAAGTGTACGATGTTTCCAGATAGTCCCCATTCAGTCAGCTGGCAAATTACTCCAGGTGTCCAGGCTCTGTTGTAGGCCTTGGCAAGGTCCAGTGCTGCTATCTCGACGTGGCTGTTATCCAGACTCTCTTTAAGAGCCTGTGCGAGGGTAGCGAAGTATGTGCCGGTACCGTGGCCGGGGCGAAAGGCATGTTGTCTGTGGTCCAGGAAATCGTTATTTTCTAACCAGTGAACTAATCGCCGGTTCACCATTCTTTCTAAAAGTTTACTGCTGCAACAGGTTAATGAGATGGGTCGGAAATCTTCTGGGAGCAAGTTAGATGATTCACGTTTAGGGATAGGTATCACTAGACTGTGCTTCCAGGCACTAGGGAGTGTTCTATTTGTCCATTCGTTGTTGAGAAGTTTGAGAAGTAAACGTTTTCCTTCGAAGGGAAGATGCTTCCACAGTGGGTATCCAACATCATCGACTCCTTCTGATTTTCCTTTCCCACGGGAAAGTGCCAAATCTAATTCTGCAGGTAGAAATGGCTTATTGATGAAGTGCTGGTTGTCGTCTTCAGGAATATGCATTGTGGCTAGTTCCGTGCTTGGATGACCGTTGCGGCAGGTAAAAGCAGGTGGATATTTCGTATATTTCGACAAAGAGGCGAAGTAGTTACCAAGAGTGTCTGCAATAGTACAAGGGTTTCGCTAATTGCATCCTGGTATCTGATAGCATGACCGTATTGCTTTCTTTTCCCACTTAGGCTGTTAACTTTTCTCCAGAGTTCTGATGCGGGTTGACTGGCGTTAATACTATCCAGAAATTCCACCCAACTATCTCGCTTAGCGTTGCGGAAGGCTTGTCGACATTCGTTTCGCAATTTTTGGTAAGCAGCAAATGCTTGTTGTTTTTCCGGGTTAGAAGTAGAAAGACGTTTGTGTGCTCGCAGAGCTTTTCTCCTGGCTTTAACTAACCGCTTGATTTCGTCGCTCCACCAACGAGTTGCTTTGCGCCCTGGTTTGTGACTGGTTTTGGGGATTGAGGAGGTTGCTACATGTTGTACTAGTTCAGTTAGCTCGGTGATGTTGCTAGGACAATCTTTGGCAAGTTTGTCAGAGATGGAAGCAGCGAAGCTTTCCCAATCTGCTTTTTCATAGATCCATCTGGGCCGTCGTGATGTGGCCGGTGGGCAATTCTGTAGAGATAGTATGATGGGGTGGTGGTCGCTTCCCAGGAAGTCACTGTCAACGCTCCATAGTAGACGATTGACAATGCTGGGACTAGCTAACGTCACATCAATTGCAGTGTTGCGTTGACCAGAAGAGTAGGTTGGAGAACCATCATTAAGAATAACGAGATCGGTTTCCTCGACGGACTCAGCAACAGATGTGCCACGAGCATTGGCTGATAGACTACCCCAGGCCGGATGATGGCCGTTGAAGTCTCCGAGGATGATTCTGGGTTCCGGTATTGCGTTTATAATGCGGACTAGCTGGTTACGAAGATCCGGAATCTTGTTGTGTGGCAAGTATATGTTTGCTATTGAAAGCGGAGTTGGGTAGTCTACTCTAACAGCAACGATTGGAAGACTTGTGTCAATTGGTATAGCCACCCACGGGATCGGGCGAAGAATTCCGATGGCGACTGAGTGGTAGATATTCTCTCCATGTTTCAGAATCCATTGGTATTTGCCGGCGAGAGATCGGTTTAGCTGTTCCACCGTTGTTCGATGTATCTCCTGGAGGAAAAGGTATGTTGGGAGATGATCCTGGACCAGCATCTCCAAATCATGTATATTATGGTGGAATCCGTTGATGTTCCATTGGATTCCTAGCTTCTGTCTTTTGGTGCACGAAAATGTGGTAGTATCTTGACGAGCAGACTTTTTAGGAGTGAGGTTTGACTGGATGTTAGGTGCACACTTTGCTATCTCTTGAGGTGGTTGTAGTAGAGGATCCTGGCTGAACGGTACATAAGGTATCGGCGTGGTGCTGGAAGTACTTGGGAAAACGAGGCGTGCATAGTCCGGACTGGCATAGCTATCATAGACCGCCGTACTAGAGAAGGCATCCCTGGGGCGTGTCACGTCTATGTGATGCTCATATCTTTTGGAGAGGTCTCTGCTGTGTTTTCTTCTAGCATGCAGCCTATCGGATTGCCTAATTGTTGGCCTTACTTCCTCCGGTATGTCGTTCGTTGCTTTGGATGTGCAGGCCACTGGCCTCGGCCGTGCGGAAGTACGGATATTCAAGAGCAGACCCAACAGAACTCTCCTCGAGTTCGATCGTGGTCGTACGGCAATTGTTTCTAGGTGGAGGACTAGATCGATTTGGCAGGTTGGGTCCAATGCTACGTAAGTTGTTGGATTCAGTGCTGTTAGCCTCATTGTTAATTATTTCAGCTGTGTGGTTTTCTATGGGTGTGAACAGGGCGATGATGGTTTTGTGAGATGGGTTCAGGTTGGGTAAGTTTGGAGGCTGCTTATTTTAGTTCTTAGGAGAGGTATACGGCATCAATCTCCATACTTTTTTGTGCAATTGCAGAGCGGGCTTCCTCTCCAGATTCCAAAGAACTATCGCTAAAGTTAGAGTTGAGGATATAGTCTGGTAGTTTTCTTTGTATCTTGTTCTTTATTCCAGCGTTATTCGTATCGACAAGAGATGGATTACGTTTGGGCGTAGATTTGTTTAGGGGTTTTTCTATCGTTTTAGGTTCTTTGCCTTTGGATTTTTTGGCCTTCCGTTGTTCTTTGGGTGCAGTTCCGATCTCAATTTCCATGGCTGGTTCCGGTATTATGTTTGTCGTTGAATACAATTCTGGGGATTCCGTGGATTGGCGCTGGGTGTTTAGAAGTGGTTTCAGGACATCAATTTCCTGGTCCTTTTTTTCCGCTGATTCTTTTAAGTAGTTTACTTGCTTGATCAGGTCTTCGATTGTGCCATTTTCCGCTACTGTTTGCATCCTATTATTTTTCTTTTCTTCCAGTTTTTTGATTCTTTCATCCTTTTGACACAGTTTCCTTGTCAGTTCTTCCACTTTTGCTGTAAGCTCGGTCAGGGCCGACTCGGTACTTGCGTTGGTCACGTTTGCGTAACTTCTTATGGTGTTTTTCGAGTTGTATAGTCGACTGGCTGCCGGGTAGCTGAGGCCTTGATCGACTCGAAGTCGTTGTATTTCCTTTTCCTTTTGGAAGAATGGGCAACTCCTGCTACTAAGACCGTGTTCATGACTGTCACATCTGCCGCAGAATCGGGTGTTAGGGCACGTGGTTTCTTCGTCCAATGGATGGTCACCTTGAGCACAATTTCCGCATATCGCTGCTGCTTGACACCTTGTACGGGTGTGGCCAAAGCTCCAGCACTTATAGCAGAGCATGGGGGAGGGGTAGTATGGCCTTGTGTTGACACGCAGATATCCAAAATCAATATGGTCAGGATGGGTGGTACCTTGAATAGTTAATATCATCGAAGGGGTATTAACCAGACGGTTGCCGTCTTTTCTAGTGAATCGCCGGATACCGATGACACCCTGGCTGGACAAGGAGGAAAGCAGTTCTTGGTCGGGTAAGTCGATAACGTCAAAACACGACGCTACGCATTTGCTTACATTTAGTGTGGGGTGATGCGTAATTTTGACACTTGTTTTGTCTACTAGTTCGGTTAGCGTCAATAATTTAGCAACGTGGCTGGGGTTGCGGACTTTCAGTGTATAGAGTTCACCGCGACTCTCCGGGAAAGCACCGGTGATTTTTTCTCCTACGCAGCGATCAATAGATGTACGGATGGTGAAGGGGTTTCGAGGTAGTCGCCCGTTGAGAGCCTCCATTCGTAACAAAGTTAGCTCGCCATGGTTGCAGTTTGGATCCATCCAGGTCGGCACTGTCCTTCTAGTAGCTGTTCCCCCCGGGGGGGTAGCTCCCCCCCGGGTCTAGGTCGCACATGTTGGTTAACTGCCGCTCGGCAGTGAATATTCTACCCCGGTTTTTTCAGCTTTAGCGGGAATTCACGAAAATCACAAAATCCAGGCGGGTTGCCCGGTGGTAATACGCCGTTGAATCACTTAAAACGGAAACCGAAACGAGAACGACGGCGACAGTAGCGATAAGGAAAACGCGATGGCGAAAACCACGTGCTTCTGAAGAACTGAAGCTATTCACGCGCGAGAAACAATAGCCGAGATCTATAAGACAATAGTCAATAGTATAACAAAAGCGCCCGAGAGATAAACCGTAGGTTGGCGGAGCTTGACAAAGAAGCGAACCGTATCCTTCGACTGTTCAGCTCGAACTGAGAGCGAAATCAAGTGCAACCTGAGTGAAAAAACAAACGTTTTGACAGCCGATCGATTGGAACTATAGAGCGAACCTAGGTTGGATCTGAACAAAAACAAAAACGCTATAAGTCGATTTTTGAAATCAATGCGCAACAGAATTTAGCTGCAATGAATAATGCTTGCGTACGATCTGAAACGATTCGTTCTGAATCCGATCAGATTGGTAAAAAGCGAAAAATAGATAAGTGTGATTATAATGATGATGATGTTTTTCACGACGGCGCAACTTTTGCGGAGGTCGTGAAAAAACGAAGTAAAGGTAAAACAACGGGTAACAATAATGTTAATATTAATGAAATTAGTAACAGTCACAATAACGGGTTCAAACCGGCCAAACGTAAAACTCGTCCGGTCATTGTGATCAAACCTAAAGATTCGAAACAAGCTTGCGATGATACTCGTAAATTTTTGAAACAACAGTTAGATCCTAGAACACACAAAATTATTAATTTCCGGAACGGTAAGGACGGTTCAATTATTGTTGAATGTGCCGTTGGCGAAAATATACAGACAGTAAAAAATGACATTGAAAGTAATCTGGGTGAAAGCAGACTGTAGATGAATACATACGTATTTCCCAGCATAGCAGAACTTTAATTGATCATGTCTATTCTAATTTTGATATTGTTTATTCACTGGTAGATATTGAGTTGAAAATAACCGATCATGAAACATTAGTTATCAAAGTTGTGAATAAGTTACATGATAACGAGGAATTAGTAAAATTGAAGTGCTGGAGAAAATATTCGAAACAGGCTATGTCGAATCTCGTTGAGAGAAGCGTAGATTTTCCACTCGCGACGGGTAATTTAGATGAATCTGCAGCTGTGCTTACAAACACTTTGAAAACGTGTACTAATCAATTAGTTGAACAAAAATTTGTTTCTTTAAAGGACTCGAACAGCTGGTACAATTTGGATCTCTTGCGCCTTAAACGTAAGAGGGACAAATGGTACAAAAAATTTCTTAGGTCTAATAGCCAAAATCATTGGAATAAGTACACGAGTGCGCGGAATAAATATTCACAAGAAATTAACAAAACTCGCTGTGAATATACCCAGAGGAAGATTTATCAGTATCAAAACAACAGCAAAGAGCTATGGAAAATTTTGAAGAAACTATTAAAACCAAGTAATTGCAAACCGCGGTCCATAACTTTTAATGGCACGTTAGAGCAGTCAGAACAAGTGATTGCGTCTAAGTTTAATGATTATTTTATTGAGAGTGTTTCGTTGATCAATCAGTCCATTGACTTAGTCGATGAACCGGATGAAATTAAACAACAAATCAATAGTAATTGTATACTTGAAGGTTTTCACCAAATTACATTAGATGAACTTAAAAATATTTGCTTTTCATTAGGAAAATCGACTGGAGTAGACAACGTAAATGCTACACGCTATGTCTGAAGGGTGCGATTATGCAACTTTAATGTACATAAAATTTTCTTTCACAACGTGTTAGTACACGTCTTCACGATTCAGAATATGCTAATTTTAAAAAAATCCATCGGGAAAAAATTGAAAAAAGTCAATTTGAATATTTTAGCTGTAATCAACCGGGTACAGGTGTACGGACTTAGTAATTCCATAATAAAAAGTGCTCCGATTTTGCTCAAACTTTGTGGATTTGTTCTTTTTATGAAAATTTTAGACCCGTATTTTTATTTTGGCGCTTAGGGTACCCCCTCTTGATTTGGGGTGGTCCTAAAAATCAGCATCATAGTCTTGACACCTTCTTTTGAATACTTAACTTTTGCCACGAAATCTTTAAATATCTCAATTTTTGTGCTTGATGAATGAAAATTGTTAAATATGGAGAATTTCACTTGAAATAACTCGAAACAGTGGACCCCTCGTTCGCCAAAAGAGCAGAACAGTATTAAAAAGAGTTGATTTTTGGCTAACTTCAACATTTTTATCGTGTGATAGTCCCGAAATTTGATATATAAACAAATAACAAATGACATGGTTTTGTAAAAAGAAAAGATGAGGCTTTCAAATTGGGTGAACAATTTTTTGGAGCGACAATTGCAAATGTCGCCAACTATTTTTTGGGAATGGATAGGAAAGAGTGGAAAGGTAAGGGGGGGAGGGGGTAATTGGTAGCTACGTATAACAAGTTGTCGTTGTGACTCCTACCTTTTGTCCAATGCTGGAAGGTGAATTGGTCGAACCAAGATTTCCACTATTTTTCCTCCGTTCCCAAAACATTTTCGTTACTTTTCCCTACCGCTTTAACCTTTTAAGCTTTCAAAAAATATAAAAGCTGGGATCTTATTATTGTCATTGCATGGAAACTTGTTCAAGGTTTTTGTAATCATGTCATGGTTTGGATGGTTTGGGTTTCAAACCAATATTATTCGAAAAAACTAATATAGGTTACAATGCATCGATTTTATTAGATACTCACTAATATACCTTCCGACTACTATCAAAATTGCTGTAATCAGTTGAGCGATTTAAAAGTTTTTGGGTAGTTTTTCATTTCGACGTATCTGACAATGAGAGATTCTCTTCGTGTCTCCTCTCTTTCATTTTATACGGCGAAACTAAAGCATTGAAAAGAAAATTTTCAAAACATTTAGTTAGTTAGATTCGTGCAAAGCTGATGCGCTAAAATGCATTAGTATCGCCGAAAAAACGGAAGAGAGGGGACACGAAGAAAATCTCTCATTGTCAGATTCGTTGAAATGAAAAAGTATCCAAGAGTTAAGTATTTAAGAGAAGGTGTTATGACACAGATGATGATTTTAGTATCACCCTAAGTGGTCTAAAATTTTCATAAAAAGAACAAATCCACAAAGTTTGATCAACATCGGAGCACTTTTGCTCATAGAATTACTAGTGCGTACACCTGTACCCGGTTGATTACAACTAAAATATTCAAATTGACTTTTTTCAATTTTTTCCCGATGGATTTTTTTAAAATTAGCATATTCTGAATCGTGAAGACCTGTCCTAACACGTTGTGAAAGAAAATTTTATGTACATCAAAGTTGCATAATCGCACCCTTCAGACATAGCGTGTGCTAGTGTTATTCAAGATTGCTTTCATGTCATTGGTCACGCTGTATTGGATCTGATTAATAAATCATTGCAAACTGGGTATATTCCTCAAGTGTGGAAAGAATCATTGATTATTCCGATTCAAAAGTTTGCTGGGACGATTAAAGCCGAAGAATTTCGTCCCATCAGCATGTTGCACACTTTAGAAAAAATCCTAGAAATTGTTGTAAAAAATCAATTGCTGAAATACCTAAGTAGTAATTCCTTGTTGATTCCGGAACAATCGGGTTATCGAGAAGGTCATTCTTGTAAAACCGCATTGAACTTGGTATTAGCTAAATGGAAAGACTACTTAGAGCGTAAAGACACAATAGTTGCTGTTTTCCTGGATCTGAAACGCGCCTTTGAGACAATTTCAAGGCCCTTATTGTTGAGAACAATCAAGCGCTTTGGAATTACTAGTACTGCATTCAAATGGTTTGAAAGCTATTTATCCAACAGGACTCAAAGGACTGCTTTTAATGATTTTGTATCTAGTCCAGTGGGTAACAATCTTGGTGTACCCCAGGGTAGTGTATTAGGGCCCCTTTTGTTTATTATGTACATTAATGACATGCAACGGGTTTGACGTTTTTGTGATATCAATCTTTTTGCAGATGATACCGTGTTGTTCATTGCAGCCAAAGATTTAAATGAAGCCGTTTTACACTTGAATGAAAATTTACGTTATCTAAGTAGATGGTTAAAGTATAAGCAATTGAAATTGAATATATCCCGCATTTTGCACCTTACTGGACACCGCAGTCTAAAAGTGCGACTGGCACAAAAAGTGCGACAATGCGAATGCTGTGAGTGAGAAAGAGAAAGAGTGACAACTGCAACTTGCTGTTTTCTTTTGCCATATACATTGGCATTAGAGAAAATAATCTGGATTAATCCAGGTAAAGCTGCAAAGAACAATAACTAAAACAAAATTTATGGTTATCTCACGAAATCGATTACATGAAAATGTCTCAATTCAGATTGATGACGAGAAATTGAACGCGTTCGGGAGATTAACGCGGTACGATGCTGGTCTAACAAGCCAGTCGTCGTATGTTCGAATCTCGGCTAGGCGGTGCTTGCTAGTTAAAGTCAGTAGGATTGTTGCACTGGCCCTGTAATTTTCCTGTACTCTAACAGCCGGCTGCGAAGTCTGTCGATAAAGAAGGGTAATGTCTAAAGACGGTATAAACCCATGGCTTTGCTTTTTTTTTCGGGAGATTAAATACGTTGGAGTGATTATTGATGACAAACTAAAGTTCAATGCTCACATTGACAATGTCATCAAGAAAATTGCCAAGAAGTATGGAATCCTATGCCGATTGAAAAACGAATTAACTATTTGTAGTAAAATACAGCTATACAAATCAAGCATCTCTCCTCACTTGGACTTTTGCCCATCCATTTTCAGGGTGTCGACTCAAATCCAAAAATAAAATTCCCTGACTTTCCCTGATGCTTCAAATATTTTTTCCTGACCCTCAAAACTCGAATATCAAGCTTATTTGGGTGATTTCTGGCTTAAGTTTTTAACCCTTTAGCATGGCTTATGCGAGCTGCTGAAAACTAAAGCTAGATTTCTTCATGTTTTAAGAACACATATCAAAGATTCTTAACCTATTTCTTACCAGCGCAGCGTTTCGAAAACGCCCTCTTCTATCGAGTCTAGGGACAGTTATGTTTGAGGTATCAACTTGAATCCAAAGAAACAAAGATTGAGAAATAATCTAATCAACCTGTTTTTGCACAAAGCTTAGATGTTACATACAAAAAAATTACAGCCGTGTAAACATAACAAATCTTGCTAATTTTCAGTCAGCTCAAACTAGTAACTTTGCCGCTGGAAGGTGGACACATGTCTGCGAGTTTTCAGTTAAACTAAAACAAAACTTTCCTGGAAGTTCCAGCTTGTTATCTTTGCTGCAAAAAGCATGGGGTTAAGGAGATGATTCCCCAAAGATTTTTGGTACAACAATGTGCGTTTTGCTGGCTTCGAGGTACGGCAAAACTTTAGCTAGATATATTATTGGAAAATGTCCAAATGGCAAATATTTTAACTCTCAATGGTGGACAGTTAAGACTAAAACTGTGTGTCATGATTTCGGATTGCAACTATCGAGGCTTGAAAGCAACATTGACTCGAAGGTAGTTCGGTGGCCGGTCGTTCGGTCCGATGACCGTATATGGGTGCTGAGAATTAAGGCAAATTCTTCAACTACAGCTTAATCAACGTATAGTCACCAACAAATCATAAATTCGATGGTACTAGGGACGAATTGAACCGCCCAGTTAGCTTCGAGGTACGATGCTGATCTAACAAGCCAGTTGTGTTCGAATCTCGGCTAACTGGTTTTTGTTAGACAGAATCAGTTGCACTGACCCAATAATTTTTCTGTACTCTAACAGCCGGCTGCGAAGTCTGTCGATAAAGAAGGATAATGTCTAGTGACGGTTAATGCTCAAGACTTTGCTTGGCTTTGCTAGGGACGAATTCTATGACAGGTTCGAAAGGATTTATGGGGTGCGCACGACTTGAAAATTCAAGACTCTAGCTCCCAGATCGATCGTGTTTAACGGTCAAAACTTTTTGGAAGTCACAATATACAGTCTTTTCTTAGTGACTTTGACCACTATCTCGTCGTAAGATCCACGCAAGGCTATCGAAATCGGCGAAGGCTCGCACTGAGAGGATGTTGCATTTCAACATCTAGCGGTTTACGGTATATGACGTTGCAGTGGAGTACACCAGAAAGCTTGATCAACGAATCGCAGAACAGCAGGACGAAAGGGAATAAGACGTAAGTAGGCTGTGGAGGATCCGCCATGGCGCCAACAACTACGAGGGAAGTGATAGGCACGACGTGGGGAAGACAATCACCCTTATTCTGCGAGTCACGTGACTCAATACGACAATTGTCACTCGCCGTGACTCGCCACGGCGAGTCGAATTGAGTGCTGTCACCTAGGTGACAACCGTATCACCTACTCTGAAACAAGAATCATGGTAATTGTTACCATATTAGAGGGTAAAATTAAGAGGACACACCAGTGAATTTTTGCAGAAAAGATTTCTGTTTAGCTTAAGCAGTGTTCTGGTCAAAATTACTATGCGTTACTTTTGGCGTTACCCCAACACATAACAAAAATAACAGAATCGTAGTCAAAATTACTAGACATGACTATGAAAGGTGGTAAAATTATCTGAGAACATATTACTTGTACAAGAATCATGGTAAATTTGAATAACTTTTTCATGGTACTTACAAAAAGCATGCGTTTTCTAGAGTAATCTCAAGTTTTTAGTCTTGACCTTGGAATGAGGTCATACATATATTAATATTTTGTTTTTTTGAAACGATGGTTCTACAATTGATGAAGGGACGGTAGGGGAAAGAAATGGAAAATTTTTTGGTGAAGGAGGAGGGGGAAGAGCGGAAAGGAAAGGGGGGGGGTATTCCAGCGCCTCTATGGTTCAAAGGTACAAGTACCAGCGAACCACATGCCCTGGAGGGTGTTGTGAGTTCGAATCCGGTTGTAATCTCAGATTACAGCTTGATTCGACTCATGCACCTTCCACCATTGGACAAAAGGTAGGAGTCAAAATGACTACTTGTCAAGCATAGCTACCAATACCCCCCCCCCTTTCCTTTCCGCTCTTCCCCCTCCTCCTTCACCAAAAAATTTTCCATTTCTTTCCCCTACCGTCCCTTCATCAATTGTAGAACCATCGTTTCAAAAAAATGCGTTTTCTGCCAAATTGTGCGAGATACCATGGTTTTTGTTTCAGAGTAGGTAACAACCCCGTGTCACCTAAGTGACAAACCGTGTCACCTAGGCGACAATTGTCACCTCATTCGCGATGACTCCAAATTAGTTACGTCGCTTGCCTCGCAGAATAAGGGTGAGTGTAACAGCTTGTTTGATGTCGAATGCCAGAAAATGATAGATGAGAAGAACCAGGCCAAGAGTCGCATGCTCAATGCGGATCACGTTAGAACAGAGAAACATGTAAGCTTTCTGCGTATTACATAACCAGCTGAACCAGTCCCGAAGGTTGCCAACTCGCATAAACGCAAATTCTACAGAACGTTTATGCAGTAGAATCAATATATATAGAATGCCAGTGTCGCTGTTTTTCTACAGGACTCATGGTGGTAAACATGATGCTAACAATCTGTATCAAGTCTGTGAATCGGGAGCTTCATTGTCAAAGTTGCTCATTGTTATTTATCTGTTCTTTATCTGTGCGCTGGTTGGTGCTGTCATCAGTGCGCTCATCGCTGTGTTTTCATGCCAGAGAAATGTTTTTAAACATTCTTTTTCTTTCGTCCGGATGAATTGAATCCCACAACTGCACCCTTTTACACCTATTTTTCAGGAATTTGAAGCAAGCGAAGTTTCCAATCACATTACTTGGCAGCCATATTTGAAATTTTAAACTGGTTGTCAAAGTTTGACAATGAGATTCCCCTTTTGATGAATCTCAGGCACACACACATACATATATAATGTATATACATTATCTGAGCATGTGTAATGTTTACCACGCGCACTGCAGCGACACTGGCATTCTATATATATTGATTATACTGTCAATGCTCTTGGTAACCCTTAACGGACATGAATCATGGACACTGAAGGAAGATGATCAATGCTTGGGGCTTCTGAGTGTAAAATTCTGCAATTGGTGAAAACGCTGTAGATCGCGTGTAAATAACAGTATATATCCCGCTTTGTGCTCTTGATATCTGCACCGTGAAGTGCGTGAGGCCTGCCATTGCCGATTTCGAGCACTACAGCGAGTGAAGTCTAACAATTGTACGGCGCAAAACAAATAAAAAATTTACGGCAAACTGAAAGATAATCGAATCGCCACTAAACATGTAACAAGTTTTAATTCAACCGATCAATCTGCGTATATTTTACACGAAAATTGATTTGATTCCAAAGTTGATCAACAATATTGCCGGGTAAACAAAATTTCTCTGATTGAATTTCGAAATTCCCTGATTTCCCTGATCCAAAAATGAATTCCCTGATATTCCAGGTTTTTCCAGGAAATCGACACCCTGATTTTATTCCTGGCCAACAAAACACAAATACTGAGGCTTCAGCGCTTGCAGAATAAAATAATGCGCTTGATTTTAAAATGTGATAGATTTACTTCCTCGATTTTAATGCTGGACGCTTTGCAATTATTATCAGTGAAGCAAAGAATTGTTTACTTAACTATGGTGTTTATTTTTAAAGTAGTCAACGGTTTGCTACCTCGATATTTGTGTGATCGAATTGAAAGAGGAAGAGACCTACATAGATACAATACTAGAAGCGCGAATGAAGTAAGAACACCAAACTTTTTGACATGTGCTTCACAAAATTCATTGTTTTACAAAGGAATAAATTTCTTCAATTCGATGCCAAGATATATTAAACGTGCACCAACACTTGCGGAATTTAAGAGATTGTTTTTTAAACAGTTTTTTAAAATTATTTTTTATTAATTGACGAAAAATGTATTAAACGGACGAAGTTTCAAAAACAAATTTATTTAAATTTGGATAATTGTTTTATATACTTAGTATTTTTTTTATTTAGTTTACTCGAAGATTGTAACCGACGAAGTTTTTTTTACAAAACGATCTCATTATGTTCAAAATTTTTAATTGTATTTATATTTTTAATTTTATTTAAATATTAGGTATTTTCACATTAACTACTATGTTCGCCACGATGGTGATGATGGTGTTTTTGTTTCATGTTGAAGTAATTAAAAAAAAAGAGTAGTCTATAAAAGTTTGAGCCACGCGCGCGGATTACAGATATAACGTAATTGTTAAATAATTTTGGAGAAATCTCTATCTGAATATGGAATCAGTTCGTCTTTTATGTTTGCATAACTGGTTCAATAGAGGTTTTCCGTCAGATCATACCCCTCCTTTTCTTATTTTTTCTCAAAAGTACTCCCAATACGAGTGACAATGGTGCAAAAATATATTTTTTTCGTTGACTCTAGAGTTTACTACGATTTTTTAAACAATGCAAATTGCAAGAATGTTGAGTTTCTTTTCACCAAATCACGAATGTTGAGTTTTAAAAAAATTCGTTTCGGCTGCACTGTTTATCAAAATTTTCAGATTTTCTGGCAGCATTGCATAACAGTTTTTGACATATGTGTATCAGCGGTAGAGTGAAAAGGATAAAACGAATGAAAAGCTAATGATTACCTTCTTTTTCATTTCGTTTGTTGCTTGCCACAAGAGTAAAGAGTGGCACAAATGGTTTCGAAGTAGTGAAAATAGAGGACACTGGTACAAAAAGGCATGTAAGACATCCGAGAAGTGACCTGTTGAAATATACGTATTTTAGTTTTTCATTTTTACAGTAGTTAGAGGCTTTAATAAAGAAAGTTTTATATGGGTATCATTTCTAAGAGTCAAAACCGAACATTTAGTGAAAAAAAAATTTTGACGGAAAACCTCTATTGTCATAATATTAATTATCTTATAGATAAATCGTGGGGGTATGTGGCGGGACCATCATCATTATCATCATCAGATGTCCGAACCAAAAAGGTTATCGGATGCCCGGGATAAAAGAAATCAGCACAGACATTAGTGCCTGTTAGCGGATATTATGAATTACTAGTAAAGGCACAGTCTCAAGCGCTCTCGTGACCTATAATGAGAAAAACAAAATATATTAATTATTATTAAGGATCCCCGGATGCCTGAACTAAACATAGTCACGTCAAATCAAATCAAAAGAATTAAAGAGAATAAATATAAATGAATTTGCTATGAAAAATGCATAAGGAAAAGCACAAGCTCTAGCGCTTAGTGACTTAAATACAATGAATACCATTAATTTAACAAACAAACGCTATTATTATCCTAGAAACCAAAACTTGTCTTCTAAATCCTTCAAGTATAGACGGAGACATGAAAATTACTCCTTGAAATCCTGAAATTTATAATTAAGCAAAGGACTACCATAAAACTAGAAATTTACGATCTTGTATAAAATTCAAAACCAAATTAAATACCCAAACTAAATACACACAATTTAAAAGCCAAACCAAAAACTATTACAAAAAAAAACAAAAATTAAAAAATTATAAATCAAAACTATCAAACCAACACACAAAATAAAAACCAAACACTATAAAGCAAAACTAACTTATAAACAAAAAATCAGAGGGGTTGTGCACAAGACACGACCGCATAGGTGACGTAGGACCACGTAAGTCTCTTTGTAGCGATAGTAGGATGTATCCATGTATATAATAATACGATTCTTCATGTATACAAGCTACATCCGTAACGGTCATCAAAGTAGAAACATTGTATACATTCAATCCTCAACCGATTTTGGAGTTATATCCATGAATTGATTGAATCTATTTTATTAAAACGAAACCAAGTTAGTAACTAAACCAAACAGTAAATAAATTTGTATGATATGTTTCTACGTTGAATAGTGCTTTTCCTTTGGTAATCGGCAGACGGTACGCGCGAGTTTTCAAAAAGTTGAAAATTTTGCGCAACTTTTCTGCGGCTTACAAAAGGACACGGATAAAGCATTTACAACCTGCAGACGTATTGGAAGTCGCAGAAAATGTCACCTGTGACCAGAAAACTTATTACCGTCATTGGTTGGTCGTCCGCAATGGCGAAAAATTCAACTTTTCCCTCGTTGACTGTGTTAATTATGGTATTAACTGGGCAAGAAAATATAATAAACTCTTCGATCGTTGTGTGGTCCTTAAAAGGACCGATTGTTTGATTATCATAACTCCTGCTTGCAATAAACTTGCACTAACGCATTTAACGTAATTCTCTGTTCGGTAAATTGGAGTACCGATAACCGCTAACCAGGCACGGCTTGTTGGAACGGACCAACCGGAAAGCCTCAGCAGCTATGAGATCAACGAAACCGTTCGTGTATGGTCCTGAATCACGAGAAATACCACTCCAAGTGGCCAGCTGCAAGTGACGTGAGATGCTTCTGGTCGTTTTGTTGTCGCGAGCAGCATATTTCCTGCCAATTCCAGGACTTCAGTAGCCAACTATGCCATCACGGCAACGAAATGAACCACCAGCAACAAGCGAACAGCAGCGCGAGGTGATCGGTTAAAATTATTGCAAAGAAGCGAATAATAAGATCAATCTAAGTTAAATAGAATTTAAATCTGTGAGTGAAAATTCCTCAAATCTTCATGAACAAATGTTTCGTTCTTAAACGAACGGTTTTTCAACGTGATATGCTGGAAATTTAAGCCTTCTTTTCCCGTCTTCTTGGGCAGCAACAAAACAGTTTGAATGTTCGAAAAGACACTTCTCATAGCAGCGGTGACACGGGACAGCAATTTGTTCAACTCTTCGCTGTTGCGGATGGCCAGCTGCAAGTGACGATAATTCTGATCGTTTCGTTGTCGCGAGCAGCATTTGTTCTCCCAATTCCAGAACTCCTGTCGCCAGATAGTCCATCACGGCAGCGAAATGAGTGCTTCAGCTCCAACACACGGTCAGCCGCCAATGAACACGTGCACGAGTCGTACGTGACTTCCGTTTGCCTGGCAAACGATGTTGGCACTAGCTTAGCTGGCGTTTGAATAATGCTGTTCGCCGGCTTACCACGTATTATGTACCAGAGCAAGCGACAAGCAACGCCCATTTTTCTTGGTTCTTCATTCTATCATCTACGTGAAATAAAAAATAGAGCATTTCAATTTCAGTCTGAACAAAAGAGCAAAGCTACCAGTGAGCCGTTCGCCTTTTGCTGCCAAAGAAAAATTACGCTACGTATTATTACTGTATGAATAAATTTGTGTTGCTAAGATGCAAAAGATATTACTAAAACTCTTCCATTTGATTAAATCCAATTTCATTTATTTTGACGCTTGACCAAACACATTTACTTGGAGCTAGTATATTTGTTGGCTGCAACCAGCGTCCAGCAGCAACAAGCGAACAGCAGCGCGAGGTGATCGGTTAAAATTATTGCAAAGAAGCGAATAATCAGATCAATCTAAGTTAAATAGAATTTAAATCTGTGAGTGAAAATTCCTCAAATCTTCATGAACAAATGTTTCGTTCTTAAAAGAACGGTTTTTCAACGTGATATGCTGGAAATTTAAGCCTTCTTTTCCGTCTTCTTGGGCAGCAACAAAACAGTTTGAATGTTCGAAAAGACACTTCTCATAGCAGCGGTGACACGGGACAGCAATTTGTTCAACTCTTCGCTGTTGCGGATGGCCAGATAATTCTGATCGTTTCGTTGTCGCGAGCAGCATTTGTCCTCCCAATTCCAGAACTCCTGTTGCCATATATTTCATCACGGCAGCGATCATTGAGTGCTCCAGCTCCAACACCTCGCTTGGTGAATTTGCATGTCTTCGTTGCCTTATCCGTGGGAAGCAGCAACAGCTGAAGCTCAACAATTTTCGATCGGATTCTATAGGGCGTAAATTAAATACAATCATAAGGAAGCTTAACCCATAGCTTATATCGTATATATTTCTGTCATCCGTGCTAGGGAAGCACTGACGAGGGAAGGCAAAAATATGAAAATAATTCAAATTTTCAAAATCAATTCAAAAACAACAATTTTTCAAATTCATTTTCAAAAACAAAATCAATAGTTTTCTATATTTTTAATATTTTCAATCGATTTCCCGATCAATTGGTGTAAATATCTTGGAAATCTATTGAAAATTGACTGAATTATAAGCCGAAGCGTGAAAACGCGTTTCTACTTTGATGACGTCATTTCCAACAACCAATCACGAAGCGAGAATTCTGGTAAAACATAGGTTCATTATTTTCAATTTTTCAATAGTTCAACATCAAGAATCCACACTTTTCTTTATTTGGGTCAATTCTTAGAAGATTTTCCAATCGATTGGTGTAAGAATATTGAAAATCGATTGGAAAACCGCTGAGCTATTAGCGCTCAAAACCTTTCATTTTTCGTGACGCTCGCATTTTTCGATTTTTTGGAATGACACCCTATCTCAAAACTTGCCGTAAGACGTAGTCCTACGTCAAAAATCAGAGGGGTTGTGTACAAGACACGACCGCATATATAGGTGACGCAGGACTACGTAAGTCTCTTTGTAGTGATAGTAGCATGTATTCATGCTTGTAATCATTCGATTCTTCACGTATACATGCGTAGCGACGGGGGGGTTTTGGGGGTTCAAAGACGCCCCCCCCAGGAGAAAATTTGTAACGCACTTTCTAGCTTGAATGTCACAGCCAACTGTTGTTTAAAGCACAGGAAAATGTACGGGGCTGATTGTACGACCCCCGTCGCACAGTGGTCTGAAAATCAAAATAGTTGGCAGAAACCCCATTTTGCAAGTATTTTTAATTGATCAAATAACTCAAAAGTGTTCTTCTACATACCCATATGAGCCTAAATCCTTGTTTTGGTTGTTCCCCAAGGAACAATTTTTGCTTATTAAACGTTTCACCGACAGCTTTTATTCAGCACATGCTGTATAGCTGCTTTTAAAGTATATCTAAACACCTCTGTTCAATGCTTATACAGTTGGTTTTGGAGAATTTAAACAGCACAGTGCTGAATATGGACGTGGAAGATGCGTTTGTATGACTGTTAATCAACGTATAGTAAAACGTTTATTCAGTACGCATAGAGATGTTTATTAAACTGCTGCTGATGACACTGAAGCTACGTTTATTCCACAGCAGTTCAATATTTAGACAAGCAAAAAGAATAAAATATGCAGGAAGTAGCTACTGTTATTTTATTTTGTGGGTTTCGTTATTTTCATGTTCACTTTTGTATTCGTATTTTTATAATTTAATGAGAGACTGAGTAGGAAATCGTTGGTTGACTCAAAATTTATCAAGCCTGCCATTATACTTTTTTCATTCATCCGGATTCGAACTTACATCCTGACGATCGGAAGCCATCGACGAACACATCTGAGATAATCTGACAGATGACAGGCGCCGAGTTTTTAGCCGATGTGTATTTACCAGTTTAAGTTTGTCAAGCATGGAACAAAAATGGGCTAAAATACATTTAAGCGCTGAAGAGTAGTTTCTTAAATCATGTTTGGCATCTGCTGTACAAGATTGCTTTAGAAGTATTTATTCTGCACATGTTAAACATTTAATAAACTATTTGTGCTAAAGTATTTCGCTTGTACCACTAGCAATACCAGCAACATAACACACTCACAACGCAAAGTTTTTTTTCTCTTGAATATTGACGACGGTGAGCGGTGCTACTGAGTGAAATTCACTGGAAACTGGAAATCCAGAACTTTCGGCTAGCTGCGAACATTGTGTGCGATTGTTCAGTTAGTTAGCAGTGAAGTTATTAGTTAGCAGCAGCAGTGATTAGTTTACAGCAGAAGTGGTTCGTGCCAGTACCGCAGAGGAATAGTACTTTTGTCACCCCGTCATTAGTTTACGCAGATAGTACTGCATCCTGAGCTAAACGCTACGTATATTTGTCATCGGATCGGATTTAGTTTTTTTCATCTAAAAAACAAAAAGCAGCAGTTGATGGCAAGAGCAGAAGTGGGTTTTTTGCGCACCGGCAGCGGGAGCTGGTCACGCGATTACGGTACGGCGCTACCAGCAGTGGTGGTATCGCCACTATGCCACCCGACCATAACAATTCTGGTGGCTTTAGCCCGACGCAATTCATCTCGCTGAGCAAATCTATTGTGAGTAACTCGCAAAGCGTCAAGCAGAGCTGGTTGCCTTGAACGAGGGATAACGACACGCCGAGGGAGAAGATACATACCGTCCAGACAACAACAAATAAAAGGATTGCCACGACCAGCAAAGACTTGTTTGCTAAAAGTGGTCATGAAAATTTTTTCTATTCTTAATCTGTAAAAAAAAGAAATAAAGTGTACCTAATATAAATTTATTTATATAAATTATAAAGTGTAAAGTATAAAGTGTCCTTCAAGTTATTGGTGTTATTGGCTGCCATCAAGCACTATTTATTCCACACCTGCTCTTGGTGGTGCTACTGATACGTTTGTACGACGATTAATCGACACATATTTCACACTTGCTCTCAACAATGCAGCAGATACGTTTGCGCAACTTTCATTCGACCCTTATTCCATCACTATTCCACAGTTGCTCTCAGCAATGCTGCTGATTCGTTTGCGCAACATTTATTCCACTTTTATTCTGCACGTGCTGTCAGCAATTCTGCTGATACGTTTGCGCCACGTTTATTCCATCCTTATTCCACTACTATTCCACACGTGCTTTCTGTAATACTGCTGAAACGTTTGCACAATGCTTATTCCACTCTAATTCCACTTTTTCTCCACAATTGCTCTTAGCTGATACGGTAGCTTTTAAGCGACCGAAATTCCACACCTGCTCTTAGCTGTGCTGCTGATACGTTTGCACAATGCCTATTCGACTCTCGTTCCACACTTAAATAACAACATGTAGATGTTGATTAAAAGCTAGGAAAAATGTGGGATATAACGTTTAAACAACACGCACTTCAGCAAATTCGCTTATTCAGCACTGGATGCTACCACGCAACTCTTATTCCACACCTGCTCTTTTAACTGCTGCCGTTTTGTTCCTTGGGTCGTTTCTTAGTTTTCTAAAAGCTATAGCCTCTGAACTTGTTGAATAACATTTAAGCCGGTGAAATCTTTTCAAAAACACATATGGTTGTTTCTTATAGGTATGAAGCAAACGTTGCATAAATATCGTTAACAATGACATATTTAGTTGAAAGACATCTATTTCAATATTATTGAGAAGGTTACACTAATTTAAAATATTATTGGTTCACCGAGTCAGGCTTGATTATGATAAAAATGAGGACGAATATCTAAACTCTTTCGAATTGACAGTCGTAACTTATGGAACCCGTCGAGTTTTGCTGCCATATTACTTTTAGTGTGCAGCTATACTTGTAAGGAACCGATTAAACCTAAATTTGCCTGCAACTTTCTGCAACTAAGAAAGTAAAGACAAATCTTAGAGAGGATGTACGACTTCATGTAAGCAAATTTGATTTTAACGAATAATCCTTGCAATGGTTTTAATATATGATAGTAGGCATTGATTATTCTGCATTAATTATTCTGCATTGATTATTCCAGGATATCGTGGAAATGAAAGGGACAAGCCATAATATAGTTTAATAAACTGATTTTGGAGTATACTTCAAAGAAAGCTTCGTAGCGCAAAACAACAATTTAGGTAGTTTGTTTCGGGAATATCGAAACAGAATGACGCGCTTCTAAGGCACATCTGATGCAAAGGCTCATTTCAACAGGATTTACAGGAGACATAGTACTCCCATTACATCTTATTATTAGGCTTGCATTTTAGACGGAAGACCCCTTTACGATAAGGATATACAAGGTCTAAAACTAATGTTTAATTCAAAAAGTAATCAAAAGTATTCAAAATGTGACAACAGCGAAACAAATCATGGATTTGTAATTATCGTTCGCTGTATGTTACATAACATTAATGTATGCTCCAGTCTAAATTCGTAACTATTATCAATATATCTAATACAATAAATAAAATATGAAAAAAATAATTTCATACTTTTCAGTGGAAGAAACTAGAAGTCTAATATTAATTAATCAAGGGCATAGTAGAGGCTGCAAACAAAGCAATTACAAGAAAGTTTTTCTGGTTAATTTTTATTTGTTGTTTCATTAGTCAGACCGATACGTATTTCGACTACGACTTGCCGGCTTTATCAGTGTCTGTTTTGAATTTGAACTTTATTTGTATTTCTTTATTTGAAAACTTATTTAATAATAAATAGCTTGTCTATAAAACCATTCGGGTGCAATTAGAATGCTGAATCAAATGTACTGGGAAAATCGAATGAGTCGCAGAAATGTGAAAAAATCTTTCAATAAAAAAGTACTTAAGCAATTATTGGATAACAATCCAATAAAATGAGAATGTAAGGTTATCCAACCTTTCAGTGCCTTATAAGACAACTGAGAGTTATCAAATCAACTCAACCATTACTGAAAAACTTAACCAATAATTAATATTATATTATGGTAATAACGTGTATTAAAGAGTTAACTTATAATTTAAGGGTTAAGCACTAGTTGAATGATATCACATAGATCTCCTGAGTATATCAACCAACTTCGCAGAAGTCACCTATCCTCTAGGAGATTGTTTTGACATTTCTGCCAGCTTTTTGGACTTTCGGACCACTGTGCGTCGGCGTCGTGAACTTAGAGCCGGTAGTTCGTGCTGTTTTAAGCCCCATTTAA
Organism: Sabethes cyaneus; assembly: GCF_943734655.1. Lineage (NCBI taxonomy): Eukaryota > Metazoa > Arthropoda > Insecta > Diptera > Culicidae > Sabethes > Sabethes cyaneus. The sequence continues at coordinate 120,181,462 of NC_071355.1, read as the reverse complement.
TTCAATCTTGGGTTACTATTCGCCGCATTTCTGAAATCTCAGTTTTTTCCTGCTTGAATATACCGCTGGATCTCCTTATTTGTGTTGTTGTCCGCGGCTACCAGCGATCCCACATACCCGAGCTCATCTAGCACTTCTGGTTCGTCGCCGTCAACGATTACCGTCCGCAAAAAAAGCCCCGGTCTGCGTTAAATCAGACCAGACCAAATCGCAAAATTTAAAAGAATGAGTAATAACAGCAAACGATCCAGAATTTTCTAAGCTACATTTTACTCTAATAAGACTACATAAATGTTGCAAACAGCCAGTGTTATGTGATGATTTCGAACAATTGATAGCTACAAACCATACAGAGCAGCAAACTTTGAACGCGTTTTTCTCGAAATAAGATTTTTGTCACTTGGCTCGGTCTGACTTAACAGTGACCATTTGAGCTATTATCATTATCATTATATTTGGTCTTCGTCGCATTGATTTAAAGCCTAATCCTGCTAGGCGTCGCTTTGAGTCTACCACAGACGGCCTTCGTCGTGGCAAAGTTTCTAACACCTGCTTAGCCTGGCAAACTCATCTGCTTAGCCAAGAAGTTTGGTACATTTACTGAAAATCAAACCTCCCTTTTCGAAATCTGATCATCGGATCACCTTAAGAGCGATGTTGAGAATCATACAGGATAAGTTGTTCTTCAGCATCCTCGCTGGGTCTCTCCCAGCCGAGATTCAAACATACAACGTACCTCAATACCGGCTGGGAAGCCATAACTTTAACTCTGTTACTTCAATTTGATTTTTTGTCTGATGAGCAAAGCAAAGCCGTGGGATTAAACGTCCTTTCTAAGACTTAACCCTTCTTCATCGACAGACTTCGCAGTCGGCTACTAGAGTACAGGACAGTTACGGGGCTAGTGCAAAAATCCTACTGACTCTATCTAGCAGCACCGCCTAGCCGAAATTCGAACATGCGACGACTGCCTTGTTAGACCAGCATCGTACCTCGAAACCAACTAAGCGGCATTTGTCTGATGTAGAACACTCAATTTCAACCAAAATAGATTTTAACTGAAAATAATTTTCCATTTCTTGAATAAACTGCTTACGGTTAGGCTATGTCAGATCAGATTTGTTTTTGTAAACCCCTCCGCCCCCCCCCCCAAGGAACTTTTCTGGCTACGCCCGTGTGCTATGTGCAACATATATACATGCTACATGCGTTGTATGTAACATTTATCAAAGTAGTAACATTGCGTATGTTCAATTCTCAAAAGATTGTGCATTTGAAAACAATTTAACAAAATCAAGAACACAAACTATTACTTTCCTGCTACCTTACTGAAATTAAAGATTGTTTTTATTATCCATGGTTTCCCACGTTGAAAGGATTTTACCAATTCAATCCTATTTTATCAACAGCACATCTTTCCTCTACAGTTCTAATGAAACGGCAAGCATGCGTATTCATACAGAGTCGTATTATAACCGAACACTACAGCTGTAGCACATTTTTCCAACACAGATATCAAGTTCGCCGAGGTTTAATCGTCACGCAGTAAAGAATTTGCGATCTGTTGGGACAACGAGCTTGTGTCATTTTTTCTGGCACACTTCCCTAACACAGACATCAGATTGGACTAGGTTTAATCGCGTTCGTAAGAAATCTGTTGGCACGAGGAGGCTTTGTCACTCTCTCTGGCGTACTTCCCAAGCAAGGACATCAAAATGGTCTAGGTTGAACCGCGGTGTTAAGAAATCTTGTTGAAATGAGGAAACTTTGTCACTTGTTTTGGCTTACTTCCCAAGCACAGATATCAAATTGGTATAGGTTTAGATCATCGTAAAGAATCTTCCAACCAATCACGAAGCGTGAATTCTAGTAAAACATAGGTTCATTATTTTCAATTTTTCAATAGTTCAACATCAAGAATTCATACTTTTCTTCATTTGGGTCAATTCTTAGAAGATTTTCCGATCGATTGGTGTAAGAATATTGAAAATCGGTCGAAAAACCGCTGAGCTATTAGCGCTCAAAACCTTTCATTTTTCGTGACGCTCGCATTTTTTGATTTTTTGGAATGACACCCTATCTCAAAACTTGCCGTAAGACATAGTCCTACGTCAAAACAAATTTTAAGTAAACTACCAAAATAACTAAACAACTAACAATTTTCCTAAATGTAAAACCTATTGAACAAACAACATTAACGAATATAATACCAAAACTTCGATAGAAACACAAATAATGTTATATACCGCGACCGCTCCCAATTCTGCGCAGCTCCTAACTCTGCGCATTTTTCTTTATATAAGTATTTTTTAACATTGTGCATAACTATGATCATTGCGTTCATTTTTTTCATAAATATCTGTTGAATATTACGCAATTATTCACAAACGGGCCATAATATTTGAGAGCGAAATAATTTAACGTGAAACTGAAAGTATTTTATATGACAGAAAACATCGTCGTTAGCATCAACGCTAAGATTGTCCTTCTAGAAAATTAACAAATTTATGATCGAAATTCTTTGCAATGATCAAATTATCCAGCATAATTAGAAAGAATAATTAGTTTTAGTCATGTTTCAGACAAAAAGAGTGATTGCATGCATTGCTTTCCTTAGAAAAATGCGATCTAATAATGCGCAGATTTAGGCACAGATTTTTTATTCATGTTCCAAATTCTGCGCAGTAATGTATCCTACGAAGAAATCGCGAAAGAATACGCAACCTCACCCAAATGGCTGAGGTATAGAGGCATGAAAATTCAAGTAGAATCTTCAACTTGCATTGATTGGCATCCTGTGCTTTGTCTCGGGGTCCGAACCTACGAGCGCCAATTCATGAAACCAAGTCTTCTATTTTTTTTAATGCCCAACCTCATGGGGTCAGAGAGTGGGGAAGTGATTTCTACATGAAAACACAATTTTTAGTATTAGTTTACAGTGTAATGCTCAGTATGCAGAAAACCCGAATGAATTCGCCCTTCAGGTTATCGAGAATAAAATATTTAAAATGAGGCAATCAAAATGATAACAATATTCCTTTGCCACCCGGACAGCACAAGAAGGCCGGATCATGGATTAATTATGGTAATGGCTAATGCCCAATTTTTTGGTGTGCTTTCAGCGTATAAAGACATAAACAGCATGGCAGGAGTAGTTATTTTCACTTTTTGGGTGCGCAGAATAGAGGTTTTCCGTCAAAATTTTTTTTTTCACTAAATGTTCGGTTTTGACTCTTAGAAATGATACCCATATAAAACTTTCTTTATTAAAGCCTCTAACTACTGTAAAAATGAAAAACTAAAATACGTATATTTCAACAGGTCACTTCTCGGATGTCTTACATGCCTTTTTGTACCAGTGTCCTCTATTTTCACCACTTCGAAACCATTTGTGCCACTCTTTACTCTTGTGGCAAGCAACAAACGAAATGAAAAAGAAGGTAATCATTAGCTTTTCATTCGTTTTATCCTTTTCACTCTACCGCTGATACACTCTACCGCTGATACACATATGTCAAAAACTGTTATGCAATGCTGCCAGAAAATCTGAAAATTTTGATAAACAGTGCAGCCGAAACGAATTTTTTTAAAACTCAACATTCGTGATTTGGTGAAAAGAAACTCAACATTCTTGCAATTTGCATTGTTTAAAAAATCGTAGTAAATTCTAGAGTCAACGAAAAAAATATATTTTTGCACCATTGTCACTCGTATTGGGAGTACTTTTGAGAAAAAATAAGAAAAGGAGGGGTATGATCTGACGGAAAACCTCTATTAGGAGCAAACATGCGCAGAATTAGGAACATGGGCAAGAAAGTGCGCAGAATTAGGCACCGTGGATAAGTTTATAAAACGAAAAATATACTCAATTGTTGCTCGACTTATAATCCCCATATTTTTTGCCAGATATTATAGACCGTAGCACTACACGTTGCTGCAATCCACGTTGTTAATTTAAATCTAGAATACTTAGAATAACGGAAGAATCATAAAAATGTGTTAACTGCGCAGAATATGGTACGTTCACGGTACATTACTTTTAAGAATTTACGAAACAAGTTTAGCAGCAGAGTTCAAGCTGTGAACCAAGCTTGCAAAATTCCAGAATACTGTAGCGTAATTGTAGATTATAGGCACTGAAATTACATAGTGCTACTGCACTATGGGAGAATATTGTAATTGGTACGTAAAATGCGGTTTGTCTCAACTTGGGAAATATTCCGCTACTTCGTGAGCAAACAAATATTTATCAATTTTATTACAAGTGGCGAAATGAGGCATTGGTAAGACGAGCTGCTTGTCGGCTTGTGGACTACATTGGATGAATTCCTGTTACTTTTTGTTTTCAGGTATGGTGAAATAGGCATTGCTACGTAAGCGTGTAGGGCGCTATATCTCTGCATATTGGCGTTGGTAGGAGGAAGTGCTTAACAACTTAGGGACTATATTGACTCGTTTCATTATCTCTGATTTCCCTGATCGCGGATAAGTTCAAGTTGTTACGTGGTTTTTAAGCCGTAAATCTCGCATGTGCATAGTATTTTTCGATATAAATTAAATTATGGTTGTATATGAGCACCATTGGCATTATATTAAATTTGTTAAAAAGGTATTTTTTATATCTTAATTTTCGTAGTTACTGGCTTTACAAGAAAATTTTTCGAATATCCAGGTTGGTCTCATATGACTGATACTTACATTATCCATCTAGCTCCGCCCATCTACTAACAACAATTCCTTTCCCGAAATACTTGTGAAGATGCAGAGGATTCCCTGGTCTTTAGTAGCAACAAGTATTGGACTAACATTCCTTTCCATCCCACCAGGACCCGCATTCGGACGTGGCCGGCGTCGGTATTGATCAGCATGCAGGGACCTGATAAGGTTGCACAATGAAAATAGCGTGCTGTCCCAAGTATGCTTTTTCCAACCATCATTTTGCAATTTTCATCGGTCCTGGTCAATAACGGAGTAGCAGCACACGGGCGGTATCCTATGCTTATGCTTATGCTAATTTTAAGATAGGTTTGAAGCTTTACGTTGCGAAAACGCAACGCTAGGAAGTAACGATATTGAAAATATGCAAGGGGAACGTTTGTTTTCGTTCGTTCGCTGCGGTGTTTCATTTGATGTCGTTGCTTTTTAGTAATTTAGTAAACAAATAAATGTAAATCTTATCTTTCGCTTAAAATATGCCGGAAACATTATAAAAGTTTACATAGCATAGAATTCGCAGCTTCAAACACTGATGGCAGATGGAGAATCCGTTGTGATAAGAGCGTAATAAAATTGTTAAAGTACCTTTGCCTCCGGAATATCTGGAGGAATTGAGTGATGGCAACGACAGTTTCATGGACCCATATTTAATGTTACAACCTTTCCGGAACGTGTTGGTAGGCATTTAATCATCTGCGATGACATGCATTTAGCATTCAAACTGGATACTATGCGTCTAGTGCAAAGATGGTCTCCAACCCAAATGTTTCGAAATCTATCATAAAACATAACATGTAATACTCTAAGTCAGTGGTGCCCAGGCATAAGCATGATGCGGGCCAAATCAGATAGCCCATGCATGCCCCGGGACGCAATAATCTCTGACCATTCTTGTGCATAACAATATATAAAATATGTGACAGCAAAAAACATTTTCTAGGAATCGCCACAAGATTTATACCGGAAAGCATTCAGATTCACAACATGCACGAGGCATTACGACTAAACTCATGGACTCCTATGTCATCAAAATTTTTTTTTCATAAGTCTACCTTATTTCAGATCAGTCCGCGGGCCGCACGGATCATCCCGAAGGGCCACATGCGGCCCGCAGGCCGCAGTTTGGCCATCACTGCTCTAAGTCGTTCATTTAATCTTTATTAATACTCAAAATCACAAAAAAAATCCCAAATTTGATTTAACGGTAAAAAAGTATGAAGCATTTATATCCATAATAATGAAGGTCTGCAAAAACGGTATACCCTTAGCGCCCAGCGTTGCGTTTTCGCAACGTAGCGTTGCGAGACACAGGGTCAAAATTAAAAATACATGTCAGCGGTTTTTTCTTAGTTGACCTAAAAGAGAATTTTCCTGCAAGTTTCAACTTTCTATCCCTGCTGGGAAAAGTGTGGGGCTTAATGGGTTAAATGCTCACTGGTTACTTGGGTACCCATCCTAGGTAACAAATAAACATTAACATAAGCAGCAAATCAGCATATCTGGCATTTTATACTGCACGTTGTTGTATATTAGTATTTAGACTGCATAGGTGTTGTAAATTGGCATCCAAAATTGTATTCAAATTCTTCGTGTCGGTAATTAGTTGCAAATTAGCATTGTCAGCACTATAAGAAGGTTAGCAGGAAAGTAGCTGTATTATTGGTTACCTGGGATGCTTTTATAGTTACGTAACTGCCAAAATGAATCATCTAAGGTTGAACTCCTCAGAAATTAGCAAAACTAGAGATTTTGACAAAGATCATCCGAGATTCATGATTTATGTACAACACAGTTTAATTTGTGGCAATACGAAGTTTGTCGGGTCAGTTAGTTCCAATATAAAATTGACATGAAAACGATTTAATGTGAACTTTCTATTATATGATGTTGTGTTATCTGGGAGTAGGTGAGGTGACGCGAAAGTGAAAGAAGTGAGGTGAGGTGAGATGACTGTCAGAATAGGGCCCACTATATTTCGATTATGTGATCAATTGCCTCGCCAATTGCTATTGGTTTTCTCTCGATTCTATTACAAGTCAAGTAATAAAATCGCCGCAGAATGAAACATTTTATTTAATTTTTCCACAGCATAAATAATGTTAGTGTATAAAACCTGAAACCAGTAGAAACAATATCATAGATACGCCACACAGGATTTATTTCAGGAACAGCGAGGGATGGCTTACGCTTACCATTCCCGGTGAAAGCGGTTATACTTTGCATTGCAATCCCAGGCGCTTATCATATCACAACTAGCAGACTTCGAATTTAGGATGCTGGTGCTTGAATCCGAAAAATTAGAAAACGAATCCCAATATGTCCGCAGCAATGGCTGTCCTAATACTCCAGGTGTTTGAAGCAAAATGCCTCACTAACACAGGCATCCTCTTCCGGTAGAGCAAAAGAGAAAACCTCACTCTCGAGACTCATGTGGAAATCTGTGTTGAGTAAATTAAAAAAATAATTAATTGAATAATTCGACTGACTAGAATGGAATGCACATCTGTGGTCAATGTGAAAAAAAGTACTTCGGAGCAGTAGGGTAGCCTGCTGCAGGTTGAGAAAGTTTGATTATTTAAATGAATGTAAATAGCGCCTCAAATCTTACTCTAAACAATACATAGAATACACACATAAAAATGACGCACTTTCGTCGAGGGTCGGACTTTTAGTGAAAAGTAGTGCCAAATCGTTAATGTTTCTCCCGGAAATTGATTTAGCTTAAAGCTAAAGTGATATTATGAACCGGCAAGATAAAATTCGGAAAAATAATTGATTGCTCGTGTCCAAAACTCGAATAATTTTTCGGGCTCCGCTTGGCTTCTATAACTTTTTCCCGGCATTGCACCTGTTCCTGCACACATACTACAGTTATATTTCCTCCATCGCTACAAATACCAATCCATGCAAATCTTGGTTGTTCCGTGTCAGCGCTAAAATCGTGTGGATTTGCTGTGATCGCTGCTCTTGTTAGTTCCACGCCATTTGTATACGCATCGGACCCTCGCTTTTAGAAGACATACAAGGGACGAATCAAATATGATGTCCATCAAATTTCTTTTCCATGTGTGGACTCATTACTGCGACCAGTATAGTTGATCTATTGTAATATCTCCCGGGTGGTTGCTGTATGACCTGCACTGCATTATGCGTGCTTGTGTGTATTGGGGTTTACCCTTCTTTTAAAGCTTGATCTACTTTACCCGCATATTCCTCGCTGCCAGTACTAACCCATATTATAGCCGTCCCTGGCGAGGACTCATTCGTACCTCTGACCAGGACACTTAACTATAGGAGGGACATTTGCACTGTAAAGAGGCGTCAGAGGGTAAATATAGAATTCAGCATGAAGGAAGGGTATGTAGTATGATTTAGGTTACGTAACGTTATGTAATATGTTTGTCTACCCTATTCCGTTTCACTCATGTTCCGTTACACACATTTCCGTTATTTTGGGCGCACTGCCTAACTTGTCAAATCAGTACGCGCCAAAATTCTTCAGTGTGTGTGTATACGAAAGATTATTGTAACCGACATGATAGGACACGAAAGATTGATTCCCTATTGTACCATTGTTAGAGGAGAACGCAATAAAATTAAGTTGCATGACAAAAGTGTTTCCGTTAGTTAGTTTTCCGTCGTCCATAGTGTTTTCTGTTTAAAATTTTCATGCGACAGGTAAATGGAGGGGCCTGAGAATAAACCCATGCTAAAGTCACGACATCGAATGGCTTGATTCTACTAAGATTCGAATCCACGACCACTCGCTTGTCAAAGCAGACTCGATAACCTTGCGGCTACGGAGCCCTTCTCGACTTAAAAGAGCATATGTCACAAGTGGCATCCTGTTTCAGGTTGCTAGTTAACCCATCAAATTGGGTTGATCGGTCGCTGGCCCCAACAATTATTGGTGCTTTTAATAGCAAAGAATTCAGATCCCACGTTCTCAGGTGCTATTTTGAGAAACATACCGAGGCTAAATTAAAGAACCTCTGTGTAGGTTTTCCACTGGACACATTCCACGCACTTGTACACCAGGAAATCGGTATTCAAAACTGCATATTTCAACTCATATTATACTGGATATGTACCACTGATTATTAAACAACAAAGAAAACGTAGTTCTCAACACAATCAACATACAGAACGTTTAATAATTAGCATATTGAAGTGTACACATATTAAAACAAGGTGGAAAAACAGATCCCAGTCACGACAGCTGTCAGCTGACGCCGCCTCTAATAGTAGTGGTAATAGAGGTAGACAACAAATTTTTAAACAAAATTTATACGAAACGACGGATGTATTTAATGCCGCGCAGTATGACGACTGCAGCGTGTTGTTTCCCCTCTTTCGTTTATCGTAAAAAATAAGACTATATAACACAATACGTCACAAGTGACAAGCTCTCATCTATGCGTTACGTGCTCCATATTGCAAACGACAGTCAGCGCGAACAATGAGCTATAATCTTACCGGTAAAGCATACGCGGCACGTGGATCTAATTGGCTGGATTAACACTAGTTAAATTGTTATTTGTGTCATCATCATAACTTAAATCTTACTTAAACAGTGCGACTAGCAAGGTAAACTAATACTATAAATTATAAAGCTAAATGTTGAATACTTAATACTAAATTATGAACTACATTAATGCTACAGAATGAAACTTAACCTACGCTGTTAACTACTAAATTGGAGGGCAAAACGAAAGAGCCACTGATTTGTATGTATACTTAATATTAGATTAAAACTAACAACTAAACTATGTTAAACCTGATAGATTTGAAGCACTCATTCATCGGAATAAAGCTGTTCATTTAACCAGTGCGGTGACGTTCAATTTGGTGGTCCAACAACTATATTGCAACATTGTAGTGCCTACCATGATTTTTGTCAACTTGAGAAGTTTCGTGGTTAAAACTACTATGACAACAAGCAAATCGCTGACTATTTCCATGGTTAAATTGACTTTTTCCTCATACTTCTAATAACAATATTTTTACAGCTTGATATAACAATATTGAATTGTCATCAGGACCATAAAATTAGTTAATATTAGTAAATTAGTTAAACTGTACGAATAACATGGTAGTTTTAACATTTTTAGGGGTTATCATAACCGTATAAACTTAGTGGTTTTTCACCAACCATGAAAACGTTTTATGATAACAATTTTATGGTTATTGTGGCCTTTTTCTTTCTGTCAATTATGATCGCCATTTTAAAAAATACGGAATACGCATCTGTGTTTCTAAGGCTTAGTTGGTTTTAGTTGGTTGGTTAGTTGGTTTTGCTGAATATTCTATTGAAACCAGGTAAGTTTTGAAATATTTAACGAAAAAACCCGATTTAATCCACCTAGTGGCGAAAGGAACCTTTGTTATACGGTCTTACGGTCATCTTTTGGGACATAATTCATCTATTGGTTATCGTTCCGTAGTGCGTTGGTTTACATAAAAATTTTGAAAATTGAATAAGTTTACCAAATTTGAATAAAATAGGAACACTTTTTAATTTTGATAGATCCTTTTTTCATGAAATTGCTGAGTAAGGATAAGTAATTTGTTATTAATCTGAGTAAGTTCAAATAAAGGGGGGCTCCGTAGCCGCAAGGTTACCGAGTCTGCTTTGACAAGCGAGTGGTCGTGGGTTCGAATCTTAGTAGAATCAAGCCATTCGATGTCAAGTGACTTTAGCATGGGTTTATTCTCAGGCCTCTCCATTTACCCTTCCTTCGTGCTGAATTCTATATTTATCCTCTGAAGCCTCTTGACAGTGTAAATGTCCCTCCTATAGTTAAGTGTACTGGTCAGAGGTACGATTGAGTCCTCGCCAGGGACGGCTATAATATGGGATAGTGCTGGCAGCGAGGAATAAGTGGGTAAAGTAGATCAAGCTTTGAAGGAAGGGTAAACCCCAATACACGCAAGCACGCATACAATTTAAAATAAGCATATCGCTCACTCAATAGCGATTATAGCAAAAAGAAATGCAGTGCAGGTCATACAGCAAACACCCGGGCGATATTACAATAGATCAACTATACTGGTCGCAGTAATGAGTCCACACATGAAAAAAAAAAGTTCAAATAAAAGTAAGTTGTAAGAGAAAATCTCATCCTTTAGCATATACATTGTCTAGTAAAGGTCTAGTTTACAGGTTTTTGAACTATGCATAGTTTCCTGTAATGCCATTTTATTTGAATCACATCAATAGAGTTTTCTTGAATAATTTTCATCAATTTTTATTAACCTTCGGTTACTCACGCTGTTGTATTTTATACAACACGTGTAGGTTTTTCAACACCACATTGTTATACAGTTACAAATCGTTGTTTAACTAACGTATATTCTTCAACAAACGTATTGTGAGCAAAATATCATAATTATTCAATGCATTAATAATTTAAATTGTTGGGAAAATGTATGCAGCAAAACTATCAGCAAATGTAAAATGTTTAAAATGTTTAATTCAGAATCAAAATTAGGGTATTCTTTATAATCAAAGTTCTACAGTTCCTAAACAAGCAAACATATAGGTATACTATTTTCAGCAAAGTTGTGTAGTTTTACTATTTGTACAATTTTGTAGTACATGAAAAAGTCATACAACAATTACAAAAAGAGCAAAAATAGAAAAACTGATTTTACAAATTCATATACAATAAATAAGATACAGTAGACTCTCGGAAAAGTTAACTCTCTGAAAAGTTAATTGTTCAGAAAAGTTAAGCGAATATCAGCTCCCATGCAACGCTCTAAAAAGTTAATTTTTGCCTGAACTTTTCTGAGAGTTCGAATTTATTGGTTGTCCAAACGTTCGTCCACACACGTGCGTTTTCCTTCTATCTTTATTTCTCATTTTTCGGTTTATTGTCGCCTTTTCACAGTTTCATACAGAGTCGCATCATAACTGCGATTAAATTAAATTCTTGTACCGGACAGTTGCAACAATAGCTCAATACGGGCACATAGGATTATTGATAACATACTGGAAAAGCGCCAACTCAGATTGAATTTTAAATGCAAAAGAAGGAATAGCAAGGAACTAAAAATAAGCGCGAACATTATCAAAACGTAGTCGCAGACTACGAAAAAACAAAAGTAAGCTAGTGTAACCGACTATTTTAAACTTACTTAAAGGAACTAAGTATTATTTCATAAAGATCTTGCTACATTTTTCTTTCCATTACAATAAAAATGTGTACCTTATGTCCCGAAATGCATTTTTCGCTTTGGTATTTATCATTTTCACTGATTTTTAGGACTACTCGGAATTAACCAAATTTAAATTCCACCAGACGATAGAGCTTTCGATTTCAAGAAACTCTTCCAAAGGTTCGATATACCTAAAACCAAGTTTTCCCAGTCAAAACTCTAGTGCACACGTTTTCTTTGGTTTGGGACTATTTTGCGCGCGAGTAACTGTGTTACAAAAGTTGGCGCGAGTGTTCGAGGGTTAATATCATTTGACCGGTAAAACCAATTCTTATGAAATTTTGCATATATATTCGTAGTGTCAAAACCTTTCGTTTGATATTAAAATAATTGAAATTAGGTAAATTATCATTATAAATTATTGTTAATTTTGGTGTGGTGTATACGCTTGCTCATAACTTTCAAATTAAACGTCCAATCAAAAAACCATTCAATAGTGATCTATTAGGATATATTATCCTTCAAATGAGACTAATAGCGCATAAATCGGTTTGGCCATCTCTAAGAAACAGGCGATAATTATTACCTTGTCAAAACTGGTTTTTTATGCATGACTTTTAAACTACTTGTTGGTTTTCAATTAAAAATTCCTGAACAATTTAACTTTAATAAGGGCTTTCATTTGATACTAAGATCATTGAAATCGGTCATGTAGTTCCGGAGAAACCCGTGTCATGTATTGTTCACATTTTTACTTATAACTTTTAAACGAAACGTCGTATCACGAAACAACTCAATAGTGATCTACTAGACAATAACACCTTTCAAACAAAAGTAATAGCGAACGATTCGGTTCAGCCATCTCTAAAGAACAGGCGATTGAAAAATCATTACACACACACACACACACAGACACACACACAGAGAGACACACACAGAGACACACACACACACTCAGCCACAGACACACACACACACACAGACACACACAGACACACACACACAGACACACACAGACACACACACAGACACACACAGACACACACACACAGACACACACACACAGACACACACACACACATACATACACACACATACACACACACACACACATACATACACACACATACACACACACATACATACACACACACACACATACATACACACACACATACATACACACACACATACATACACACACACATACATACACACACACATACATACACACACATACACACACACACACACACACACACACACACACACACACACACACACACACACACACACACACACACACACACACACACACACACACACACACACACACACACACACACACACACACACACACACACACACACACACACACACACACACACACACACACACACACACACACACACACACACACACACACACACACACACACACACACACACACACACACACACACACACACACACACACACACACACACACACACACACACACACACACACACACACACACACACACACACACACACACACACACACACACACACACACACACACACACACACACACACACACACACACACACACACACACTGCTCAAATCGTCACGAAAAATGAAAGGTTTTGAGCACTAATAGCTCAGCGGTTTTCCGATAGATTTTCAATATTCTTACACCAATCGATCGGAAAACCTAAGAATTGACCAAAATGAAGAAAAGTCTGGATTCTTGATGTTGAACTATTGAAAAATCGAAAATAATGAACCTATGTTTTACCAGAATTCTCGCTTCGTGATTGGTTGGAAGATTCTTTGCGATGATCTAAACCTATATCAATTTGATATCTGTGCTTGGGAAGTAAGCCAAACCAAGTGACAAAGTTTCCTCAGTTCAACAAGATTTCTTAATACCGCGGTTAAAGCTAGACCATTTTGATGTCCTTGCTTGGGAAGTACGCCAAAAAGAGTGACAAAGCCCCCTCGTGCCAACAGATTTCTTACGAATGCGATTAAACCTAGTCCAATCTGATGTCTATGTTAGGGAAGTGTGCCAGAAAAAATGACACAAGTTCGTTGTCCCAACAGATCGCAAATTCCTTACTGCGAGACGATTAAACCTCGGCGAATTTGATATCTGTGTCGGAAAAATGTGCTACAGCTGTAGTGTTCGGTTATAATACGACTCTGTATGAATACGCATGCTTGCCGTTTCATTAGAAGTGTAGTGAAAAGATGTGCTGTTGATAAAATAAGAATGAAATGGTAAAATCCCTTCAACGTGGGGAACCATGGGTAATAAAAACAATCTTTAATTTCAGTAAGGTAGCAAGAAAGCAATAGTTTGTGTTCCTGATTTTGTTAAATTGTTTTCTAATGCACAATCTTTTGAGAATTGAACGTACCGTCATCCGGGGATACTTGCAACACTTTTGAACTTTGACTAGGTATAACTTTCGAAGTGTACCGTTTTGATCCAAGTGTAAGTAGCCAAAACTTGCATAGTGGTCAGTACTTTTGATTTATGATTATGAGAAAAAGTATCAACTAACAGAGCCTGTAGAATGAACTGAAAATGGGGGTGTTGCAAGTTACCCAGTAAACGGGGTTACTTGCAACACTTTTCTGATTTTGCGTTTATTATGATTTTAAATCAGATTTCAAACCACGAATGAGCATTTTTAGATATTTTGAGTAGGGTCTTTTTCTAATTCCCGTCGTAATAAGTAAAACCATTCTAATTTTCATCATTTGCTGGATGGATTTAATGAATACTCCAAAGGTTCTTGTGCTGATTTGACTAAAACACACTTACCTTCCGATCCGTGAACTTTGAAATCACTGAAAAGCGACTATTAAAGCATATTATTGAAATTCCGCAACTGACTCTATTTCCAAAATTCGTCGCACCGTTGTAAAATCCGTCCATCAAAATTTTTCTTCGTCCGAACTAAAAATCACAACAACGTTTACGAAGCTAACGCGCATGTATTTGTGTATGACGGCATGACAAATATTATTCTACAAAATTTCTGCAGGTCAGGCAAGTTTTCCTGGCTGTAGAATAACGACAATGCCTTGCGTGAGTTATTTTCATTTATGAATGACGGAAATGAAAACGATTAGTCGACATTGTCTTCTTCGTCGCTCGAAAAAACGTAAGAAATTTGGCTGGTAGGACTTCTTTAATGATAAAAAGCATTTAAATAGATCTCAGCTCACCTTGATTGATTGCGCATGATAGACAACTAACTAAATTATTAGGGAAAAACTAGTTCAGCATTGTGTGTCATAAAAATGCTGATATTTTTAATAATTTGTGTTGGATAGGACGGGAATAGGCAATTACGACGATGTAGCAACATACCCTATATTTCTAGTAAAACAAGTGCTACTGGAGGCATGTTTTGTTTCCCAATTTTGTCTATCGCTTTTTTAAAGATATTCGGTAAAAATGCAACATGCCGGCGAACTTCAAATTGCCGTTTCAAGGCACGTGGAATTTTTCACAATTTGAATTTTTCTGGAGATGGCAATAGACAAAATAACATCGTACAGATGCAAACATACTGTTTACATACTATCTATTACTCTAATTATCTATTTTACAAGTGCTGCAAGCCGCGCCATATTGGAAGTAACAACACGAATTCATCGTTACTTCCCCAAGTTCAAAATATAAATAAAGCTCAAAGTTCCTATTTGTTAGCTTATATGATGTACTTATTGTGTACAGGAACCAAACGATAAAAAATAACTTCATGTCAATGCACTGACGCAACTTTGCGCATCCACTTTTCGTACTCTGAAAATGAAATTACTTTCCAGTCGTATAAAAACAAGCAAATCAATGATATAATGGATTGAACTTAACTAAACAATAGGCAAATGTCCCTTCTTTAATACCCCATTGACTACAAATGGTTATGTTAACAAACAAATGCGTTAGAGCTGTCAAAAGCGCGATGCGCAAAAGTGTTGCAAGTAACCCCGGTGTTGCAAGTATCCCCGGATGACGGTATGCAATGTTACTACTTTGATAAATGTTACATACAACGCATGTAGCATGTATATATGTAGCTACTATGTATATATATGCTACTATCACTACAAAGAGACTTACGTAGTCCTGCGTCACCTATATATGCGGTCGTGTCTTGTACACAACCCCTCTGATTTTTTTTCAAATTACTGAGTAAAGGTAAGTTGGTTGTTACTAATTTGATTAGGTGCAAGTAAAAGCAAGTTGTAAGAGGAAATATTATTCTTTAACATATACATTGCGTAGTAAAAGTCTAGTTTACAGGTTTTTGAACTACACATAAATTTCTGTAATGCCATTCTTTTTGATTGACATCAATAAAGCTTTCTTGAATAAATTTCACCAATTTTTAATAACCTTCGATTACTCACGCTGTTGCATTTTGTACAACACGTGTAGGTTTTTGAATGCCATATTGTTATAAAGTTACAAATCGCTGTTCAACTAACGTATATTCTTCAATTAACTTGTTATGAGCAAAACATCATAATTATTCAATGCATTAATACTTCAATTTGTAGGGAAAATAGATCAGCATAAGCTGACATCACAGAAACGAAGCAATCAGCATGTGAGGTGTACCGCTATTGGCCCTGGAATTTTCTCTCGTTTCTTCATATGGAAAAATGGTATCTGTATGCAGCAATACTATCAGCAAATATAAAATGTAAATGTATCTGTTGGTAGTCGAGTCATTCGGGGTCAAAATTAAGTCATTTTACTTTAAGTTTTTAGTTTAAGTATTTTTACTATTTATACAATTTTGTAATATTTGAAAAAGTCATACAACAATTACAAAAAGAGCTAAAATAGAAAAACCTGATTTTACAAATTCATATATAATGAATAAGATTTTTCTATCTTCGCTAAATAGATAGAAGGTTACTGTATTCAACAAAATTTCTTGTAATAATGTGTTCTAAAACTTTGCAGAACACATCAATGTGTTATATTGAAACTGAAGAAAAATATTTTTTTATTTCACTTTTAGGGGGATTAATCAAAATTTAAATTGTACCAGATGATAGAGCTTTCAATTTCAAGAAATTCTTCCGAAGGTTTGATAAGCCTAAAACCAAGTTTTCCCAGTCAAAATTCTAGTGCGCATGTCTTTTTGGCTTTGGGTCATTGTGCGCGCGAGTAACCGTATTACAAAAGGAGTGTTAGAGGGTTAATATCTTTTGATCGACAAGACCGATTCTTCTGATGTTTTGCAGATATATTTGCAGCATTAAAATCTCTAATTTGATGCCAAAATAATTCAAACTAGATAAATCATCTTAGATGAAATCGTTATGAATTATTGTAAATTTTAATGTGTTGTATTCAATTGCTCATAACTTTCAAATTAAACGTCCAATCAAAAAACAAATCAATAGTGATCTATTAGGTTATGTTACCTTTCAAATGAGTCTAATAACGCCTAAATCGGTTTAGTCATCTCTAAGAAACAGGTTTTTTAAGCATAACTTTTAAATTACTTGTTTGTTTTCAATGAAATTTACCCGGAAAATTTAGTGTTAACAAGAGCTTTCATTTGATACCAGGATCGTTGAAATCGATCATTTGGTTCCGGAGAAAATCGTGTCACGTAATTTTTACTTTTTTACTCATAACTTTTAAACGAAATGTCGGACCTCGAAGCTATTCAATAGTGATATAGTAGACAATAATACCTTTCAAACAAAAGTAATAACGAACAAATCGGTTCAGCCATCTCCAAAAACAGGCGATAGAAAAGTTGCGCCCCGCACATACATACACACATACACACACACAGACATTGCTCAGTTCGTCGAACCTTGTCGATTGGTATATGTGGCTCGGCCCTCCGGGCCTCGGATCAATTTCGTGTTTTTCGACCAATTCCTAAACCTTTGTTATAGTATAACTAAGGTAAAAAATAAATTGAACGGGAACGTGAGTTTGGACCTTGCAAGCTTAAATCCATTGGACATGGCTAATGCAGGTAATAGAACTTTCATGGATTATATATTGCTGTTACAGTTGCAATCCGTTGTAATCGACGTACGACATTCAGTTTTATTGTTGTTCTGTGTCGCAAGTGGCGCACTATACAACGCATTACCGCAATTACACCGCGATTATCGCGACACACAGAACAAGAAAAAAAAAACGAATGTCGCACGACGATTACAATACGGTTTTCAATTGCAACAGCATAAACATAAACTGTAGACCATTCGTTGATTAATCAATTAATTAATTTTTAATTTATCAAATCGAATAACAAAGAAATATCTTCCAGTCTAGTAGAGTGACTATATACAGAGTGGCGACAACGTCAAAATTGGAATGATAATTATCTGTCAGTGTCATTCCAATCGAGCAGACGACCTATCCAACGCGTATGCAGGAAAGAGAAAGAAAAACCTTAGAAAAACCGCATTGCATACATTTGGGATGACTTGTCGCCACTCTGTATATAGTCACTCTACAGTCTAGTAATATTAATCGATTAGTTAAAGCGATTAGTAAGCGATTAATCGGAAATCAAGTATCGCATTCGCAAACTATCAAATTTTGTATTGCATTCATTTCTCTAGAGTGACTATATATAGAGTGGCGACAATGTCAAAATTGGAATAAAAATTATCTGTCAGTATCATTCCAATCGAGCAGACGACCAATCCAACGCGTATGCAGGAAAGAGAAAGAAAATAAGCTTTGCTAGAGCATTGCATACTTTTGGGATGACATGTCGCCACTCTGGATATAGTCACTACATTTCTCTTGCTTTTTTTCTGCTTGACAGGTGGACAGCGTGGATACTTTGTAGCTAGCCTATTGTAGCTATCGAAATACATTATCTAAGCGAACGTTTAAGACATTTCTTTCCGGAAGGTACTAGTTAAATATGAACAAGAACGTGGCCAAAAACGAAAGAGAAAACTACCCAAATAAAGCTGGAAAAACTTCAAAGGCTAGCCACTCTCTCAATAACAGGTGCAATGAGAAGTACACCTTCGAAGGCATTGGATGCTTTACTCTATATACTTCCATTGCATCAGTTTATACAATTAGAAGCTGAAAAAAGTGCTCTGAGGATCAAAAGATCAAAGAACCTTTTTGAAGGGGACTTAACAGGTCATCTCAGTATTCTAAAAACTATTAGTATAAATCCTCTTGTAACCAGTAATGAAGATTGGATGGAGAAAAAATACAACTTCAACCGAATATTTCGTGTATTTGAGCCTAGACGTGATTCCTGGGAAGATGGTGGTCCCGATATTCGTCCAGGCTCGACAGTTTTCTATACAGATGGTTCAAAAATGGACAATCAAGTGGGAGCAGGAGTCACTGGCCCAGGAATAGACATGTCAATTTCTATGGGCAGATGGCCAACTGTATTCCAAGCTGAAATACAAGCAATTCTAGAATGTACGACTGTGTGCTTGCGCAGGAACTATAAACATTCAAATATATGCATCATGTCCGACAGCCAAGCAGCTCTAAACGCTCTAAAGTCGGCGACATGCACATCAAAACTTGTCTGGGAATGTATTCAATCACTCCAAAAATTGTCTCGTCGTAACCAAGTCAACTTGTACTGGGTCCCAGGTCACTGTGGAATTGATGGAAATGAGAGAGCTGATGCACTAGCAAGACTCGGATCATCTCATCAATTTGTAGGACCTGAGCCCTTCTGTTGCTTATCTGCTTCTGCTTTAAAAATGGAGCTAAAAGCATGGGAATGTACGAAAGTGGAATCAAATTGGAATAACACTTTCAATGCTAGGCAGTCGAAACGTTTCATCTCTCCAAACGTTTCAATTACTCGCAAAATACTGGAGCTTTCGAAGAAAGATCTAAGCATTTATACTGGTCTTATAACAGGACATTGTCCGAGCCGCTATCATCTGAAGCTAATGGGAAAACTTCATGATGATATATGTCGCTTCTGCGGCATAGAAAAAGAAGACTCGGAACACCTGTTATGCCGATGTCCGGCAATTCTCAATAAAAGATTAAGGTTCTTCGAAAGAGGGCTGTTAGAACCCTCTGATATTTGGAGAACAACTCCCAGCGCCGTAGTGCACTTCATCCGAAGTGCATCACCGGGCTGGACAAATGCTATTAGTCAAACAATGACAATCACTTCTGCTAGTGGTGCGTCATCTTGACAACATAGCTATAATAAAACGGGGAATATATCACAATAGATCAAACAAATGGTCGCAGTGATAAAAATACCCAACATGGAAAAACATGGAAAAAAAAAAAAATGAACAAGAACCACGAACAAAACTGTGATTGGCCCGCACTATGAGATATCAGGCGGACAAAAATCAGAAAACTGACTTTCACTAATCCGCTTAACGAAATTTTCTATTGATAGCAAACACTTCAATTAAGAAAAATCCAAAATAGCAAGTCTCTAGTCGATGTTGTTTCTGAGATAGGGGCTGTCAAAGTTGAAAAGCGATATGACATATATGCTTTTTGCCATTAAAACACGTTTGGTTTCAAATCAATTTTTGAACACTATTTTCAAAGTTAAATCTTATGTATTATATATCATTAGAAAGGCAATGAATTGAGCTTTCCGAAAAACAGATGGTTTAGACAGCTAGAGTAAAAATAATGATCATAAAAAGAATGAGAAGAAGAAAAACATGGGAAAAAAAGAGAATTTTCTGCTTTGTTAGACGAGAACTTTTTTTCTCCAGATATCTCCAGGTTAATTCCACATTCTGGGTTCAGTCTCAGGCATATACTACCAAATTATGAAAGAATTACGTGCCACCATGCGCCACTCTGCGAAATATAGTGTTTTGAAAATTTCTAGTCACTATGGGAGATTTCAAGACTAAATGTATTTCTAGCGAATAACACACACACACACACACACACACACACACACACACACACACACACACACACACACACACACACACACACACACACACACACACACACACACACACACACACACACACACACACACACACACACACACACACACACACACACACACACACACACACACACACACACACACACACACACACACACACACACACACACACACACACACACACACACACACACACACACACACACACACACACACACACACACACACACACACACACACACACACACACACACACACACACACACACACACACACACACACACACACACACACACACACACACACACACACACACACACACACACACACACACACACACACACACACACACACACACACACACACACACACACACACACACACACACACACACACACAAACAAACAAACGCGCGCGCACAGCTAACTGATCAACGTGAAATTATGTCAACAGAAGAAGCATTTAGTATAATCATATTTGGAAATTGGGTTAAACAGATTTCAATATGAAGTAATTCATAGGGAGCCACCATCGCGATTTCCTCAATACAACGTTGATATAACTATGAAGAAAACATGCGCCCCTCCTGTTAAGTTCATCGAAGAAAATTTTAAATTGCAATCCATATTGAGTGGGCTGAATTTTTAGACCTATGGCCTATTTCAAGATATGTTCTAGATCTGCTGAACTTATGGACAAATTTCGCTATATCTTACCAAGCTTATATGGGACGAATGAATAACTTAACTGGCCTGATAAACTCCATTAAGTTAAAATATTATTAAGAATAGGGGAAAATCAGCTAAACTTAATACATTTCAATAACAATTAAGGAAGGGGTGGGCACCATGAGATTTGCCGGAAAATTTTACATAAGGTCAGTTATATTTTATCAATTGCCAGGCAGTTTCTGAATTTCGTTCGTTTTAGGCTAGGTTTTCCCGTAGTGCTAATAAAACCATTTTCAAAATATCTTGGAAGTTGAATTCTATGTTGTAAATGCATCTTTTTCATTAAAATATATCATTTAGTCATAAAAAAGTCTGGAAGCTTCAGGTAAACGTATTTAAACATACTTTTACTAACAATTCAGATAGAATAACGCATGCCCCAGATATTCAAAACACCATATCTCCCAAACTACCAATATTGTCTTTTCTAGTTAAGTGATTCTTATGTAGAATTTGTCTGGGGAACATTTTGAGCATATTTATTTGAAAATAAAATTGGGGGTATTTTGAGATATTCGCATTTTTGGTTTTAAATTGCAAAAAATGTATGATCTTGGCAAATTAGAAAAAAACTGATAACGTCATTCGATTGCGCGGTCAAAAACCCATAGAAAAAGTATATTGGCATGTCTTCACATCAAACTATTGCAGAGATATTTAAACCCGAAAAATGATTTTTTTGAAAATCTGTAAAAAAGGAAGCAGCGCCACTGCTAGGGGAATTGATCAATCGGCGTAAAATTTCGGGAAATTGGTTCCGGGGTCGGAATGAACAATTATGCCAACTTTGGTTGAAATCGGTGATGGTCGAATCCAAACGTTTGAGATGGAATGACCCATATTAGTTTTTCAGATATGACAAAGGTAAACAGTTAAACCCTTTTCAAAATATGTTCGTAAAATGTTAGCAAAAGTACTCTAACAACATATTTTAATCATATCAACTAGAAAAACGTCAAAAATCCTAGAAAAAATTCGAAAATATTTTTGTCCGCCTGTTTGTATGGAAATCCCCCATAGTGGCCCGTTGGACTGTAAAAAGGTCAGGAACATTGTTAAAAAATCTTGATCGAAGATTATCTGTTTCGGAAAAAAGTGGAGTAGGTAGTTTTGTAGTTCTAAATTTTCATCTATCATCTAGTTGATAAGGGAACATGTGTTTTGGCCAGAGCATTACCGATATATTTCGTTTTCCTATGCTCCTTTAGCAAAAAATAACTGACCAAACTCGTGATTTTAGTCATGACCTTGAAATGCGGTCAGGCATATATTAATATTTTGACGTAGGACTACGTATTTGTTTACTATTTGAATGAAATATTTCAAACGCTAATATAGCTGCTATACTACTGAACGAAACATAACAGTTAATATGTCGTTGGATAGGTAAAATGTCCAGCAATTTTATAGTAACATATTAATAATAATTTTTTATACGCTAAATAGTGAAAATGTGTGTAAAGTTTTAAGGTCGAATTTTCCCATACATTTCCCTTGTGATCGCCTAGCTTCACAGGCACGGACGACAATTAGATACACCAAAGGATTTGGATCCAAATGATAACCTTTGAGACCACTTTGTAAGCCATACCCCTTTTCCTATCCAATTGGCAACATCGTTGGCTATTGACGGCAACACCGACCTCGAAGACAAGCGGAATCAGCGGGCAATGGCAAACGTGAATCCCACATGATGCACTTTACGTTACATTTTGCATTATCCCCATCGCAGACATGCGAAATTGTTCGATAGCTTGACTATAAAATGGTACACTTGGTTTGCCGCCTGCTCATTTATCGCACGATCGTACTGACGGACGGTCAGTATTTATCATCGACGGCTGTTGGTGGCGAAACCAACGGCATTTGGCGGCAACACCGACAGCAATTGGAGGTAAAAACGATGGCATTTTGGCGGCAACACCGACAATTGGATGCAAATCCAAGGACTTTTGCGGCAATTAATGGCAATTCGAGGCATACCCGATGGCATTTTGGCGGCAGTTTCAATGGCAATTATCGCAAACCAACTCTGAAGGCAAATGGAAACGGATCGACTGACGGGCAGCAAATTCAGCAGCAGGCCATTGTGGTTTTAAACAGTTCTTATAAGAACTATAGTAATTGAAGAATGGAAAGATATTTCTACACTTTCTAAATGGTTAACGTTCCATTTTACGTTGTACCATAGTAAACATGGGAAGTGCTTGCTCAATCAGCGTCGGATAATCATTTGAGCAGCAGCAGCAGTCGATCTGGTTTCCCGCCGCGTCTCGGGCCCGTACGATCGCACTGGCGGACGGTCAGTATTTACCATCGATGGTTATTCGTGGTGAAACCAACGGCATTTGGCGGCAACACCGATAGCAAGTGGAGGTAAAAACGATGGGATTTTGGCGGCAACACCGGCAATTGGAGGCAAATCCAACGACCTTTGCGGCAATTAATGGCAACATCGATGACAATTCGAGGCAAACCCGATGGCATTTTGGAGGCAGCTTCAATTGGGTCCTAAAGCCCTATGTCGTTTTTAGCTTGAATCGATGAGGTTAGGGATAGGAACACATATTTTGATATTCAATTTTATATTTTTAGGCTATTCCAGTTAAAGACCTTTTTTTTAATTTTGTGAAACTTTGAACAAAAAATAAACATTTGGGCAACCTTATATAGACAAACTATAGTTGTGCATGGTTGTGTCAAGCCGTGTCTACAACACGAAATTATAAAAAGAAACCATAGTATGTCTTGAAATGTCACGGAAAACTTTTTGTTTACCTTCACGTTCATGTGATAGTGTGTCAACAAGTCAAAAGTTGAAAAGTCAGGAAATGGCTTGGCAATCGCGACCTAAAACATTTTCTGAGTTTACAGCTCATTTTCCGGTTCCGGTCATCTCAGTTTAATTAAGGCCTTTGTCAAAATCAGCAATAAGCGTAGTGACTGCACTTGGTCACAGCGTGGATGGCTTCAGTTTTCGGATGCAACACCCGCCATCGAGATGCGACCGTGTTTGGTTAGAAACGCACAGAAATTTTTGGTCTGCCGTTCGCCCTACTGCTGATTCACATCGGAGTAGCAGAACATACCAATCTGATTGATAATACGGTGCCAGTTTCGGTTGGCGTTTTTTTTTTCATACTGTTCTGCGGGGTCGATTGTACCGAGATTATACTGTTGGCCATCAGTTTGACATCGTTTAGTCATTCTTAGCGCAAACTAGATTTGGACAAAGTCTAGCACCGTGAATCGATGGATTGGAATACATTGCCCGAATCAAAACTTTTATCCGATAACTAATACAAATTTGATGTTCCACTTCCTCACGACCAGCAAAACGCAGACAAGCACAAGAGACAACTGCGAAGCTGTAACTGTCAAAACGATCAGCTGCTCTAATGTTAAACCAGAGTTGCCAGTGAGAAAAAGTTATCATTGTTGCCAGAAACGTGTTATTTTCGTTATGTCAAGGAAGATCTCTAATGTCAAGGGAGAATAAATTACAATATTTTTGTTTTTTAATTTTTTAGTGCTCTGCATCTTTTTAAAAAAGAAAAAACTATACTCTGGTAGTCATAATGGGAAGATTTATCGTTCCTTCTAAAAAAATCATCTTTTTATCACAAATTTTAGGACCCAATTATCGCAAACCAACTCTGAAGGCAAATGGGAACGGATCGACTGACGGGCAGCAAATTCAGCAGCAGGCCATTGTGGTCTTAAACAGTTCTTATAAGAACTATAGTAAGGCTTATACAAATTTGGAAAAAAGTTTGTCACCCCCCCCCCCCTGCAAAATTTTTCGAAATTTGAAGGGGCAAAAAAATAAAGTTCAATAATGTTGCATTCTTTAATGGTAAGCAGATTTGTACAATTAAACAAGCTTACATCTCTAAATTACCCAATTCGTGCAAAGTTGAAGTAATATCCTACAACATCTAAGCTTTTTGATTCCTGCTACAGGTCACAGGCGACTATTGTGCTTAACCTTTAAGTTCCGATACCGAAAATTGGGGTGCTTGGAATTAGACTTTTGACTCCATTTACTACGAATTAGATTGAGGCATCAATCAACTAAACAATGTATTAGTGAAATTCTCCCACTTTTGACGGAGATATTCCGAATTACTGTGGGATTATATTTTGTTGTCATAGATAGTAGATACGATTAAAATAGAAATACAACAAATTACACACTCCGAAACATCAGCTTTCGGTGCTTTCGGGACTCCAAATTGATCGTTCAAATCATGTTAAGTTATATTGCTTTTTTATTGAGCTGGTTCGCAAAATCGTAAAGATTTCGAAGAAAGATCTAAACATTTATACTAATCTTATAACAGGACATTGTCCAAACCGCTATCATCTGAAGCTTATGAGGAAACTGCAAGGTGATATATGTCGATTCTGTGGCACAGAAAAAATAGACTCGGAACATCTGTTATGCCGATGTCCGGCATTTTTCAATTAAAGATCAAGGTTCTTCGACGGAGGGCTGTTAGAAGCCCTGATATTTGGAAAACAACTCCCAGCGCAGTACTGCACCTCATCCGAAGTGCAGCACCGGACTGGACAAATGCTATTAGTCAAACAATGAAAATCGCTTCTGATAGTGGTGCGTTAGCATCCTTAATATATCAAAGATAAACACGTTGTTGTTGAGAACCAGCATCAACTGAGGAATGGGCTGATATTCGTATGACTAAAAGGTTGACCAAGAAACAAGCGGTTTCAAACGTGAATGGTGTGAGAGATTTTTTTCTTGAAAAATGTCGGTAGCATAGCACGTGCGTTCCAAGTAAAAAAGTTGTAGGGACCTAAATTGCCATTTTTACGAGAAGATTAGATTTCGATACTATTTCGTGGTTACCGAGTTCTAAACTTGTAAGTGACACAGATTTGTACTATTATCCAAATCCGAGTGACATACAAGTAAAAAGCAAAATTCAAATGAAGGTTAACGGGAAATTAGCAGTCGTCAACTTTTCGTCGGAAAGCCCAATTTTGGAAGCAGTTTTTGAGCCCAAAAGCGGAGTTTTGTTCGTAGAATTGTAAATACTGTATTCTTCTTGCGAATTTGAACACATCAAATATATTTTCATGAACAGAATTTTTGTTTCAAACAATAAAACTGCTTTTGAAATTGGCAGAATCGATGACGACTAATGTCACCTTAAGTTACACGTTTATGGCTCACTAAGGTGATCCTGTAGCACTCCACTATGTTCAAGTTGATTCATCTCTGCCAGAATACTTACTTTATGTGCTTGGATCAAAAAATTTTGAAAGTTGTTTTGGTTTGAACTAAAGTTTAAGTACTGTACAACTTTTTTGTATTAAACTTTTATTAATCTGGAAAAATAAACACTGGTTTCTTCTCCTTTGTTTAGTTATTGAAGGTTTGATGTTATTATTTTTTTCTTGACCCCCCCCCCCCCCCCTTTAACAATATTTCGAGACCAGGACATAAACTTTTTTCCAAATTTGTATAAGCCTAATTGAAAAATGGAAAGATTTTTCTACACTTTCTAAATGGTTAACGTTCCATTTTGCGTTATACCATGGTAAACATAAAAAATGCTTGCTCATTCAGCCCCGGATAATCATTTGAGCAGCATCAGCAGTCGATCTGGTTTCCCCCAACACCTACACTAGCTTGCAAGTAGCAGCGGCAGTGCCAGTGACTATAAAATAGCACACTTGGTTCGCCGTCTGCTCATTTATCGCACGATTGCACTGACGGACGGTCAGTATTTACCGTCGACGGCTATTGGTGGGGCAACACCAGTAATTGGCGGCAACGCCGATGGCAAATAAAGGCAAAAACGATGGAATTTCGGCGGAAACACCAGGAATTGGAGGCAAACCAAAGGCTTGGGTTGGCAATTGGTGGCAAGACCAAGGACATTTCGCAGCAACACCGGTTGTTAGTGGTAACATTAATGGCAATTGGAGGCAAAGCCGATGGCATTTTGGCGGCAACTTCGATCGCAATTATCGTAAACGAACACTGATGGCAAACGGAAACGGAACGACTGACTGGCAGTAAATTCAGCAGTAGGCCGTTGTGGACTTAAACAGTTCTTATAAGAGCTATAGTAATTGAAGAACGGAAAGATTTTTCTACACTTTCTAAATGGTTAACGTTCCATTCGGATAATTATTTGAGCAGCAGCAGCAGCCGATCTGGTTTCTCCCACACCTACACTAGCTGACAAGTAGCAACGGCAGTGCCAGTGACTATAAAATAGCATACTAGGTTCGCCGTCTGCTCATTTATCGCACGATCGCACTGACGGACGGTCAGTATTTTGATAAAACTAATCCATTTCTACTTTACAGTGATTTGGTATTTCCTATCACTCCTGTATTAGCGGGCAACCATCATCCTAGAGTCTAAAGGACCGAATAGCGACATCCATCTATATATTGGCAACAGTAATTATAGTACTGATTTTTAAGAAGTGCTATCAGCTCAAACATAGTTCTTTTCAGGGCCACCAAACAATTTCAAACGGTTTTTTTCAAAACCACCATTGATTCAATGAAGAATTAAATCAGGATATTTCGCTCTTCTTTTACAAATAAACACTCAAACAATGATACTCACAAATACTCAAATATGCATATGCCATAAATGCAGTTTGCATTAGTCTTTGATCTAATGATCAGACATAAAGTTATACTTCATCGATTAAAACATGTTATCAATGTAATGAGTATTATATGACACAGTCCTACGTCACCCTTTCGTACAACCCTTAGGGCTGTATAGCTTGTAGTTTTTTTGAAACGATGATTCTACAATTGATGAAGGGACGGTAAGCGAAAGTAAATGAAGGATTTTTTGAGAATGGAGGGGGATAGTGGAAAGGAAGGGGAAGGGGGGGGGGGTAATAGGTAGCCACGCTTAACAAGTTGTCGTTGTGACTCCTATCTTTTGTCCAATGCTGGAAAGTGCAAGGGTCGAACCAAGCTATAATCAGAGATTATAACCGGATTTGAACCCACAACACCTGCCAGGGCGTGTGGGTCGCTGGTACCCGTGTACCTTTGAACCATAGAGGCGCTGGACAAAAGAAGTCTGCACAACCCCCTTTATTAACCGTAGCGACATGGGTTGGGCTATTTTTAGACACAAATTGTGCCTCTTCCTCCACCTACTGTAGAAACCACCGACCAAGAAGTTTTTAATCTAACTTGTTTTTACTTTCAGGACGACGACACTATGCAGGCCCTTACGACTTGCAAGGTACTGTATGTTTCGTTGTTCGTCCGTAAGCGTGTTAGTCCGCGTCTTCCCAGCGTGGGTCTTCGGAGAAAGGCTCCGTTCCTATGAAATTGACCAAACTCGTGATTTTAGTCATGACCTTGAAATGCGGTCAGGCATATATTAATATTTTTTTTGAAACGATGATTCTACAATTGATGAAGGGACGGTAAGGGAAAGTAAATGAAGGATTTTTTGAGAATGGAGGGGAATAGTGGAAAGGAAGGGGGGGGGGCAATAGGTGGCTACGCTTAACAAGTTGTCGCTGTGACTCCTATCTTTTGTCCAATGCTGGAAAGTGCTCATCGTTTCAAAATAATATTATTTCAAAATAATAATATGCCTGGCCGCATTTCAAGATGATGACTAAAATCACGAGTTTGGTCAATTTCATAGGAACGGAGCCTTTCTCCGAAGACCCGCGCTGGGAAGACGCGGACTAACACACTTACGGACGAACAACGTCACACGCAGTACTTTGCAAGTCGTAAGGGTCTGCATAGTTTCGTCGTCCAGAAAGTAAAAACAAGTTAGATTAAAAACTTCTCGGTCGGTGGTTTCTGCAGTAGGTGGAGGAAGAGGCACAATTTGTGTCTAAAAATAGCCCAACCCATGTCGCTACGGTTAATAAGGGGGGTTGTGCAGACTTCTTTTGTCCAGCGCCTCTATGGTTCAAAGGTACACGGTCACAACGACAACTTGTTAAGCGTGACTACCTATTACCCACCCTTCCTTTCCACTATTCCCCTCCATTCTCAAAAAATCCTTCTTCATTTACTTTCCCTTACCGTCCCTTCATCAATTGTAGAATCATCGTTTAAAAAAAATAATAATATATGCCTGACCGCATTTCAAGGTCATGACTAAAATCACGAGTTTGGTCAATTTCATAGGAGCCGGAGTTGATTGACATTTTTCAATAATTTATAGAGATATACTACTGACCAGTTACGGTAAAATCAAATAGAAGTGACCAATAATATATACTGCTGACACTCAGGCCAAGACATATACATTAATGTAAATGTATTTAGATTAAATAAAAATTCATAATGCTTTGAAATAATGTTAGTAACTTTGCACTCCAATTGAATTTTTTTAGTATACAGCATACTACAAGGAACAATTAAAGCAACGAGTATTACTCACTCTGCCGTGAAACAAGAGTCTAAGCTTGCGACGGAAGATATGTGAAGTGGCTAATCGATGACGATGGTCGGAATTTCCGCAGTTTCTATTTCAGTACGCCAGTGCTCCGAGCGTAAAAATACAGGAAACAGCTATGATAATTTGTTCTTCGGTTCCTGGAATCTTCGGCAAACAGCAGGTGCAGCAATTACAATTGATCAAGTAAATGTTGATTAAATATTTAGACACTGAATTTGCAGAGATTTGACGATTGAATGTGTGTCATTCATGACACGCTGTTGGACATGTCGAAGATCCACACTAAGGGATATTTACAGAATGATGATACTCCGACGACGCACAGTGCGTTGAGCCATAGACAAAAATCATTTTTCGCTTTTTTTTAAATCGGGTATACCAAGTATTTAAAATTGTTTATAGATGCCTTCTGCTATCTAAACAAGTATTAGTTTACTTGGGAAAGCGTCACAACTACTATTACAAGCGTTCAAACTGTCAAGTTGCAGAATGGATTTTACTTACAAATTTTGCTTTCATTTTTGAAGGTTATTCTTCACGCTCGTAAAAGTTTCATAGTTTGTGTAATCAAAATCTTTAAAATGAAGAATAACAATCAAGGTTAGTAGAATAAATTTTGATTATAGAAGGAATTCATTTTGACCTCACTCCTAAGAAATCGTCCCATAGAAACGACATAGATATTATCCGTCAAAAAAACAGAATTCCAACTTTGATTACTGATTTAAAAAATGTTCCACCGACTTCCAAGCTAAAATATACACAGAATAATTGTTCAAAGTGTCCTCTACAAGATCGAACAGGTTTTAGCTGCAACTACCTGCAACTCTGCAAGATATTTCAATATTTGTAGATCAACGTCAAACATTGATAAACCGTCAGATTTCCGTTGATTCTACTATATTATGTTATTCCTGTTAGAAGAAACCACTGTTTATGAAGCTTTGTGCTATTACTGTTCAAAATCAAACTCAAAGCGATTTTATTTCATATAGCGAGTAAATATTTCTTTAAAAAAATTAATAAACCTGATCGGTATTAAGTATTGCCGTTTTTCCCGTTTCTCTGGTTGATAATAATGACGAATAATCAATGATAACGGTTTTCCTGCTGGAAATTCGTTTCATGGATCTAATTAAAAGGTTTTCAAAAATTTCCCAACAAAAACAAAACGTCGAGCTGCAGACTTTGTCTCAAATCATGCCACGGAAAATTATTATTTACTTTTCCGTTACGGCTGAGAATGGTAAAAAAGGCTTAAGTATTACTTAAACACTAGCTCTGTTCACAGATATAGATTTGTTAGTGCGAAACTATATTTTGCTTAGAAATGCAAACGTCTTCCATAAACATAGCTTTCCAAGCTTTCATGCACTGAAGAAAAACTATTCGAATACCGAAATTGCAGCTAAGGTTGATCTTCGAGTGCTGCTTAATCTAACACTAGATGGCATTGCTGAATTTACCAAAGTATTTCTAGTATATATGCCGCTTTCACAAACAACTTTGGTAGTTATATAGCCGACGGCAACCCATATAATGATGAAAAACTTTTGCAATGCTTGCATAAAAATTTGGCATTTGGGACATTTTTGCAATTATGTAAATATTTTGAGACATTTAAGCAAATATTAGCTTCTATTATCACACTAGCTGAACTAGCTTGATAAAATGACTAAAACTAGCAGTTTTGATTTTTGTCCCGCAGTCCCATACGTTCAACGCACTGTGCGACGTCGTATTTGATTTCGGCTTGGGCTCGTATTTTCATTTGATTCTTGGCAAACAGTTTGAGTAGTATTCACTGCTGGAGATGAAGCCGGTTATAAGGACAGTATCAAAGAAACCGAAAACTGCTCGGTTGAATAACGATGAAGTTCTATTTGGAAGGTATGTCGTATGTGACTCTCCTGTCCGGAACTTCTTAAGACAATCGATTCTGAGCCGGAACCGGACATGCAAACCGGCGCAAAACAGATGACGATTTGCAATTGCATGCTCCAGAGTACATGACGGTAATAAAGGTTCTTGCAACAACCAAACCAGCAGTTCTAATTTTATTTTGAAGTAGGACTACTTCTTTGATTTCTATATTGGGGTGCACTTTAGAAAAACGAAAAGGGAACATGTAACGAAAAGTGGTTATGGTTTGCACGCTTATAACTCAGTCATCCGTCAACAGATTCTAGAGATATTGATATCAATCGATTGGAAATTTTTTAAAAAATCCATAACAATACAATAGATTCCATGTTTTCCAAACAAACGTTTAATAATTGAGAAAATTTTAGACGGATATTCATTATTTCATTATTTTCATGTTTTTGCCTTCCCACGCCAATGCTTCCCTAGCACAGATGACAGAAATATATACGAAATGAGCTATGGGTTAAGCTGACCTTTGATTGTATTTAATTTACGCTCTATAGAATCCGCTCGAAAATTGTTTAGCTTCAGCGGTTGCTGCTTGCTCGGAATAAGGCATCGAAGACATTCAAATTCACCAAGCAAGACGCCAACAAACCGAAGAAGCCACCGACTCGTCCGCCAGCGAACGATATGGTTTTTGCTGCTATCAATACCCAGTAAAATCAATGGATCCTCGCTGCAAGCCGTTAGAAGTAAATCGCCGCTAGCCATAATTGTGACGTTCCAAGGTTGGACACATTCGTGAAAAAGGTTTTGAAATTAGCTGTCGAAAAGCTGGTCCAAACAAAAAGAACAGGCGATTCCGATTCGTTCAAGGTTGATAAAACGGACGAAAACAATTTATCTTTGCTAACTGCTGCAAAGGCGGCTCCGATTAAAGCTGTACTAGTAAATATGCTAAGCCTATGAAGCCAATGAAAACCGTAGCAAAGGCACCGAAAGCCCCAGAGTCAAAGGAAGTCGTTCCAGCGGAGAAGGTGCCCGAAAAAAATTGCTGCCTAGATGTAAATTTCGTTGATTTGCATTACTAATAACAATCAGTTCTTTTAAGAACTGAATAAAAGTATACGAAGCAGTAAAATTAATTTTTCTTACATTTTAAAGTGATGTTGGCAGTTTAGTATGAGCGTTCGAAGTACGAGCCCGTCAGAAATTACATGTTTAAACTGTATTAAGACAAACCTTCCGAAGAATATTTCTGTCTTCTTTTTCCTATCGCGCTTTGCGGCCTTTCCACTGATTTTCGGTGGCATGAAGACGATGTCGATGCTTCATATTAGGTTGCTCTGCAGAAACTGGTAGCTCTTCATTAAGGAAGCACCGGACACCGGTTTTGTTCAAACAATGTACGGTTTCGTTGTACGTTGTACCGCCTTTCTTTCGTGTCTATGATTCTCTGCCCTACGTTGATCCGCCTTTGTTACAACTTGGTGCCGTTTGCTCTGGTATATAATCAGAAGCAAGTCGGCGAACGGCATCATTTTCGCATTGACATCGGTACGGTACAGAGCAGAGAGTTGCGATTATATCTCCCTCACTGGACTCGGCAAACTGGTAAAACGCAGCGCAGCGGCAGCAGCAGCAGCAGCAGCGTATCATTGTTTGGTGTAGAGTGCGCCGAACGCGTTGGTACAGGAGCATTGATCTATTATCAGCTGTATTAGAATATTTGGTTGCGGGAGCGGAAGAGCTTGAATTAATGGAAAATGCTCTGTCCGGTAACCATTGTCACCATTGCCCTGGGAGGTGTTGTTTCAAACATTCAAGCCATTCTGCTGGCCGGATTTTCAACCTCATAAATTACCTCAACCCGTCCTTTTTAGGACGAACGAATTTGTTAATGAAGAGATGAAAATTTTCTGTATACTAAATTTCTTTAATTAAATTTCCAAATGTCGCTGATTCTTTAAATCATGAAGAATTTCTTCTGATTTGATCTATAAAACGTTAAATATGTGGTGACTCACCATGCGGTCTTCTAACTCATGACGTTGCTTTAATTTTATTTTTGCCTTCCCACGCCAATACTTCCCTAACACGGATGACAGAAATATATAGGAGAACAGCTATGGATTAAATTCCCTTTGAATCAAAGGGATCAAAAGTTTGATTGTATTTAATTTACGCTCTATAATCGAACCGCTCGAAAATCGTTGAGCTTCAGCTGTTCTTCCCCGGAATAAGGCAACGAAGACATCCAAATTCACTAAGCGAGACGCCAATAAACCGAAGAGTCAACGGATCCTCGTTGCAAGCCGTCTAGAAGTATATCACCGCCAGCTACAATTGTGACGTTTCAAGGTTGGACACATTCGTGAAAAAGGCTTTGAAGTTAGGTTCCAACAAGAGAAAGCTGGTCCAAACAAAGAACTGGCGCTTCCGGTTCGTTCGCCTACCAAACTTGCTAGCGAGAAGCAAGATTACTAAGTCAATAAAGACCATAGCAAAGGCATCGAAAACTCCAAAGCCAAAAGAAGTTCTAACGGAGAATGCTGTCCGAAAAAAGCTGCTGCCAAGCAGTAAATTTCTTCGATTTGTATTATTAACAGCTGGTAGAAAACAATCAGTTCTTTTAAGAACTACTGAATAAGTATATTATAACATCACTGTTGGCGCGAACGGTTTATTGAAGTATACTTTAGCCTTTGGACTTTAAGCAATAGCCCGTGGTAGATCAACTGATCTCGGGGTTGCTTGCGGGACTAAGTTCTTTTGTTAGCGATAGCCCGATTGGGGTCGCATTAAACGCACAAAGTCTGAAGTCGAAATGGCTTGGTTTATTATCCGAAAGGTTTGCTTTTATAGCTAAATTTTGGTGGAAAATATCGGTAATGCATATCGATATTTTCCTTATTCTAAATGCATTCTTAAAGTTAAAAAGAGATAGACTACTGGGACAGAAAGATTCTTTGTTCGATACATTCGGTTCTGGAATTGTAATTCGAGTCCTTACACCGAGTCACATAGGCCACCGACAGGTCGGAGAGCTAGCTCAGCAAAATGCGTGCACTTGTGAAGTGTATGCATGGCGCTGGTGCTTGCGTTCGGTGCCCGCCGTGTGTCTCAATACGATCGGAGTTGTCTGTTTTGTTTTGCTTGTTGCATAATATTTATTTACATGATGTTGTGCATGGTTAGGGTAGAGTACGGATGGTACAATATGAAGCAGTTGAATTGATTTTGCGAACGGCATCATTTTCGCGTTGTTTGGGTTACAAATAATAATGAGTTACGATTTTATTTCCCTGCCCGGACGTGGCAAAGGTGGTAAAACTCGGCAGCAGCCGATTATTGTTTGGTGTGGAGTGGAAATTACGCCGACCGTGTTGGATTCAAAACATCGATGTATTTAAAACAAAGCTGCCAGACTGGTGCAGTATTTTGCTTACGAATGATTAAATTGAAACTTTCATTCTTTACTTTGCTTGTTTGTTATTTAGCTGCGAAAATAGTAAAACTTCTGCGACCTTGCCATTTCCAGCACACCACAGACGACTTTCATAGCGTAATGGCGAATTGCTGTAAATTACGGCATCACGAAACAAAATACAGATGCCAGCGGTCCAGTGCCAGTCCAGGCAGAATTGTAATCGTGTTCCCAACCTTCATTAACAAAATAGCAGCGTGTCCATGATGTAGTCGAAACCAGAGATGCCATATTTTTTAAAAAAGTATCTGGAACTGTTTGAAAACCGAAAAAATCGAGCAGTTTTCCGGCTACTCGAATTTTCTGGTTTGAAAATAATCTGCGAAAATCTGCACACTTTTTTAGGAAGTCTGTGAAAGTTTAAAGAGCTTCGAACAAAAATCTGCACCAAAACAATAAAAGTCATAAAAACTGCAAATATCTGCAAATTTATAATGACTGTTCCAAAAATCTGGAATTTGCAGACAAATCTGCAAGTCTGGTATCCCTGGTCGAAACAAATCGTATCACATACACATGTGTTTAAAGCTGCCTAGCGGAACCTGGGATGCCAGATTTTTGCAAAAAATAATCTGCATCTACCCGAAACTGTTCGAAATAATTCCCCAAATCTGCACCAACATGTATCACATGTAAGAACACAATTCTTTAATGCGCAACTTGAATATCTATATATGAAATTCATACAAATATCACCGGCTTTAGCATTAGGAGACGAATTGCACTACATTCGTAGTCCTACTTCAAGCTTGCGCCCGTGCCACTAGGCATGGATCTTTGTACTTTTATTTTTCTTTGCAGTCAAGGAAAAGGTTTGCGTTTGTTTGAGCTAAGGGCACCAAAAAATTCTACACTGTGCCCGAATATTTACATCACATGTCCAGCAGAGGAATTTACTATTACTGTCTGCCATGTGAGCTATTCCTTTGGGACCTGCTGAATAGAAATCGTCACGAAACGGTCTGCCCACATCGAGATATCCGACATAACAAAGTTCTATACAATGTTTATTTTTTGTGGTTTTAGCGAAGAATTTGGTACAAAAGACAGTCTTATTGAACCTAGCAAAAACGCTCATCAACCTTCAAAGGCTAGTAATCGTTGGTGGAACATGTGCGAGTTCTGCCACAAACGGTTCCAAATTGAGAACGAACTAGAAACCCAAGTAACCAAAAGTTCGGACAATGGTGTCTAACGAGGGTTAAGCAGCTTTATGTATATTGGTCTACAACTTGGTAAGCAGCTTCACTTTTAAATAATTAACCGAGCTTTCAAGTTGTCTTGAGTTCGCTGTATAGAACGCTAAGCAGCTTCGAAATAAACTGTCAAAATTTAAGAAAAAGCTAATATTTAGTAGCACTTCTATGTTCTATTTTTATACTTCTACCTAACTTCTATAGTCGTTGCATTCACCTGTTGTTGGATTTGAACCCGGGCGTTCCGCGTTGTAATCCTATCCCGATCCATTGCCTCATATTTGTCGTAGAAAAGTGATGTGAATTTTGCCAATGAGTTGTTCTTGAGTATAATTATGTTTTAGAACTTCAGGCAGCTTTATGCAGCGTGAGTTAATTATAGAATAGTAAAGTTCGGAGTCAGGCAATCAAGTAATAGTGAGATATTTACCTACACCTGAGCTTACAGCATATGTTATTGATATGCGCAATAGTTGAAAAATAATGAAAAGCATTGCATTCTAATTTATTCTTTTGTACTGATTAGTAATGTGCGATGATTACATTTATTTGAGTGATGGAGTGAAATACAAATATTTGCTGGTTTGATCACCACAAATGTAAACATAAAAATAATAACAATCATTTCGTGGCCAGAAGCATACATCCAGAACTTGTTAGCAACTAAGGTTACTTCAGAACTTCATGTAGCATCCTGATAGCTTTGAAGTATCTATAAATTACTCACAGCACTTCTTAAAGTATTTAGTTCTACGTACACTTGATATACACTACTAACCAGCAAGGAAGGTCTACGGAACTGAAATTGAACTAATTATGAACTTTTGAGTTCGCTTGTCAAGTAATATTCGAACTTTTGGTTGCTTGGAAAGACATCAAACTCAGTTTTCGAGCAGAAATGTCTACAAATGCAAGGTTAGTAACTTAGTTATGTTAATAGATATGTACAAGCAATACGAACGTCCGCGGATTACGTACCAAAATGGACGAGTTCTATCTAGCGACAATTGACTGCAACCTTGACGTGATTCTGCTGACGGAGACCGGACTGGACGACCGTATCAATTCGCAACAACTGTTTGGCGACTCATTCAACGTTTTCCGATGTGACCGAAGCTCTCTTAACAGTGACAAAAAATCTTTTGGTGGCGTATTGATCGCCGTCTCGAAACAATATCCATGTGCTCTACTGCAAACCTCACACGGCATCCATCTCGAACAGGTATGCGTGAGTACTGTCATTCACGGTTTGAGAATTCTGCTTTGTGCTCTGTACGTTCCTCCAAATTTGAGCTCCGGCTGTTATCGATAGACATATTGCTTCCATTGCGGAGCTGTGTGACAAAAAGTCAGCGGGTGATATCGTTCTAGTTTGTGGCGACTTCAACCAACCACGTATTATATGGG
The DNA here is from genome assembly GCF_943734655.1 of Sabethes cyaneus. Taxonomy (NCBI): domain Eukaryota; kingdom Metazoa; phylum Arthropoda; class Insecta; order Diptera; family Culicidae; genus Sabethes; species Sabethes cyaneus. Next base: position 120,143,537 of record NC_071355.1, on the reverse strand, counting down.
CAAACGGTAGACCATTGTACACATGTTCATTACAACTGCCCGCTGCTAGTGCTGCTCTGATAGATGGCATCGATTTTTTGAATTTGCTGCAAGTGAATAACCAATCTAATCATCTCGATCGAATGCTTGACTTAATTTTGTTCTGCTGAGCAAAACTGTGTGGTCGATCTGTGCGCTGCTCCTCTCGTTCCTGTTGATACGCATCACCCCCCGCTTGTCTTTTCGATGTTGGTTGAATGTAGAAGTAACATTGCTAACGTTTTGCCTGCAAACAGTGCGGGTGCTTTGAATTATCACAAAATTGATTTTATTGCATTCACCGAGTTTGTATGTGGTATCGATTGGGATGCTCTATTTGAAGTGAATGATGTCGACGATCTCGCTAATTTATTTAGTGAGACACTGCACCAGTGGTTAAGAGCAAACCTACCGCTTGTAAAGAAGCCTGCTTCTCCTCCGTGGACTACCCCTCGCCTACAGGCATTAAAACGAGTACGTAATGTCTGGCAGCGTAAGCACCGAAATTTGCGTACAGATGATACAAAATGCAATTTCAAACGAACGGCTACTGACTATCGACGGCTAAATGCTAATTTTTACAAAAATTATGTTATGCGGGTGCAAACTGACCTCCGGCGAAACCCCAAGCTATTTTGGAACTTCGTGAATTCTAAGCGCAAAAACTCTACTATTCCATCGAATGTTTGCCTCGATGGCATTGAAGCAACGTCTACATTGGATTCGTGTGAATTGTTTGCAAAGTTTTTTGCGTCGGTTTTCGCCAACAGCACTGCTACTGAATTAGACGCCGAGGCAGCTACCGAGTCGGTACCGCTTGATCTGATTGATTTGACCACCTTCGAAATTACTCCCGAAATGATTATGCAGGCCACTAAAAAACTGAAAGCTTCTTTTTCTGCGGGTCCGGATGGGATTCCTGCCATTGTTTATACCCGCTGCGCGAACGTTCTTGCTGAACCTTTATGCCGTGTTTTTAACCGGTCGTTTGAGCAGAGAAAATTTCCGGCAATTTGGAAGCAGTCCTACATGTTTCCGGTTTTCAAAAGCGACGATCGACATAATATAAGGAAATACCGTGGAATAATTAGTCTCTCAGCGTCATGCAAGCTATTCGAAATAATTGTAAGCTCTGTTATTCTCTCTCATACGAAAAGTTATATCTCGGTCGATCAACATGGATTTCTGCCAGGACGATCCGTTTGCACTAACCTTATGGATTTTACGTCGACCTGTATCTCGCACATGGAACAGAAGGCCCAAATCGATGTAGTGTACACCGATTTAAAGGCAGCGTTTGACTGTATTGACCATCGAATACTTTTACGAAAACTTTCTCGACTTGGTGCATCACAAAACTTTACTGAGTGGTTAAGTTTCTACTTATGCGGACGTACTCTACGTGTACAGCTCAATTCCTGTTTATCCACCCCATTTTCAAATCAATCGGGTGTACCACAAGGCAGCAATATGGGCCCATTGCTTTTCTCGCTGTACTTCAATGACATCGCTTTGCTTCTGGGTGACGGTTGTAAGTTACTGTACGCAGACGATCTGAATTGTATCTTGTTGTACGGTCAATTGAAGATTGTCGTAATTTGCAAAAGCTCCTGGATATTTTCGGGAATTGGTGTTGCAAGAACTGGCTGATCGTTAATATTTCAAAATGTCAGGTTATGACTTTCTATCGCATTGCTAACCCTGTTATTTTCGAATACAACATTGATGGTCAAGCACTTGAAAGGGTTGAACATGTCAATGATCTTGGCGTTATTCTCGATGCAAAACTTAACTTCAATCTAAATCGCTCGGCTATTATCTCCAAAGCAACTCGGCAGCTCGGCTTTATTTCGAAAATTGGAGGAGATTTTAAGGAACCATACTGCTTGAAGGCTTTGTACTGTTCCCTGGTTAGACCTCTATTGGAATACGCGTGACCTATCTGGACTCCATATCAACTAAACTGGAATTTACGAATTGAACGAGCGCAGAAGAGGTTCATTCGTCTTGCGTTACGTAATCTTTCCTGGCGAGATTCCGTGAGCCTACCTCCGTATCCTGATCGCTGTCGCCTTATTGGGCTTGATACATTTGAACGCCGTAGGAAAATTCAGCAAGCCATGTTTATTGCCAAAATATTGAATGGAGAAATTGATTCAACGAACATTCTTTCAACGTTGAACTTCCGTGCTCCTCAGCGTTCTCTCCGCTCTGCTGGACTGCTACAACCTCTATCGCACCGTACAACTTTCGGATTCAATGAACCTATGTCAGCGTGTATTCGAACGTTTTGTTTAGTGGAGCACATGTATGAATTCGGAGAACCATCGCACAAATTCTTCCAAAAGATTTCGAATTCTAGTATTTTATAAGTGACCATGATGTTATGTATTTAGTTTAAGTTAGTTACTCACTTGACAAATAATGTTTATTTATTATGTAGTATGTGATGTGAATTATAATTATGTATTTTTGTGAAGATGATGGGGGTTTTATGCTTACGTGAGGATGGCCTCAGTTTGGCTTTCCCTCATCCAACCATTGCTGCATGTAGACCTATTAGGTCGGATGGATAGAAAATTAATAAATAATAATAAGGCCATTACAAATATTTTATAAAGTTTTTGTCCTTCCGGTGTTCGGCCACTGAAGGGGGGGCGAAAAAAAACAAAGTGAATTTTTTAATCGAGCAAAAAAAAACATGGATTTTAAGAATTTTTATTTAAGGTTTAAACGTGAAAACCGAATCTATTCTTACTTAGAATATATACGTTATTATTTTCTATGCAAAAATATACGAAAAAAGACAAAAACGAAGAAAAATTTTTTTGGGCGATTTTCGGAAATTCCATTGTTTGAATTTCCATTTCTGTTTCGTGCTAGAAGCGTTAATTCAACTCGGAGACTCATTTTTCGAGTTTTTCAGACTGTAGAGCCCACAGACTCGTATTTGACTCGTATCCTACAAATTATTTTTTTGCCCCCCGATTTTTCAAGCCAATTTCCAAGGCGGGGGTGACAAAAACTTTAAGCATGATTTGCAATGGCCTAATAATACTCTAAGACTTTGTGCGGTGTGGTAACTCAAACTGGAATACAAAAAAAAATCGGACAGCCTAACCTTAGGCAGTTTATTCAAGAAACACCAAATTATTTTCAGGTGAAAGCTATGTAGGTTGAAACTGAGTGTTTTTTATTTGACAAAAAAATCGAATTGAAATCAAATATGACAAATGTTAAAATTTTGCCTCTCAGTTGGCTTCGAGTTATGTTGTATGTTCGGATCTCGGCTGGGAGAAGCTGTACGAGTCCATAGGTTCGAGTCTCTTCAAGAAAAGGCGAGTATCGAAACAAGCTGACAACTTATCCTGCATGCATTCCAAAATCGCTCTTGAGGGGATGATTTGACGAGCAGATATCGAAGCTAGAAATTATTTTCAGTAAATGTAGCAGCTACGCCGACTTCGCACTTGGATATTGAAGCCAGAAACTTTGCCACGGCGGAGGCCATTTGCACTACACTGAAAGCAGACGCTAGGAGGATTGGGCTTAAAATAAATGCGTCGAAGACCGAATACAAGTATGGTTAAGGCTCAAACGAGACCAACGTGCGTATTTTGCGAACGCAAATTGTTAACAGCGACGAACCAGAAGTGGTTCGTATATGTATGATCGCTGGTGGCCGCGGACAGCAACACAAAAGAGGAGATCCAGCAGGACATCGAGCCTGCTTTGCCTTCGCAAAACGGTGCGAACAAGAGGCATAAGCTACCGTACGAAGCTGCTAATGTACACCCCTCTAGTAGACCAATAGTTTTTAGGGATTTGACGATGTGCACTGAGGACATACGCGCCCTTGCGGACGATATTTGGTGGAGTACAAGCTGAAAGTGAAGAGTGGCGGAGGTGCATTACTCAAAGGCAACAGACTTGGGGAAGTTACTAACGGATTTGGCGAAAGTTAATAAGCTACGATGGACCGGAAACGTAGTAAGGAAAACGGTTCTCTTCAACAACCTCACCGGCAGCGGCACCCAGAACAGAGAAATTTAACGTGCGATATGGCTCGAATAGGTCTAAATCGAAATTATTTTATTTTTTAAATAAAAAAACTACAACTACAGAAACGCCTGGGAAATGGGCGACGACTAAACCAAGATCGAGTTGCATCTTGCATGAAGCTTAAAACAGCTTGAACCAGCTCTAAGCTGCTGCACAAGGGTCCGGCATCTTTAAAGTGCAGAATAACTTTTCTTCTGGGGGGGGGGGGGGGTTTGAACCCCCAAACCCCCCCTCCCGTCGTTACGCCCATGATCATATTTAATTTGTTGTTAAGACGAATGTAAAAGAGAATACAAGCATATTAAACAATAATATGTATTCCTTTTGTTTTTTAAGTTGGCCAGTACGTACTCGAGACTGGAAAAATAGTAGTGATTAGGAAACACTTTTTCTCACAGACTCGCCTGGATGCCAGCAGTATAACTGTTCCTGTTTACAACCCGCTGCCAGTAAATTATGTTGCATGTTGTATTTCTTCTTGTGATTTCGTTAGTTGCTGATGTTGTCAAACATGTGGTGGACTGTCATGCAAATGCGAAATCGCATAATGCCGTTAAATGCAACGGCCGAAGATTTTCCTGTGCGATGTACCAACTACTGAACCATAAAAGCAAGAGACCTTCCGTAAAATGTGAATTTTGCGGTAAAAGTACGCGGAAAGCAAAACTGGTGGTAAAAGTTTTCGTAAACGATCGAAGGGTACAGAGTGCAGCATATGTGGACTATCATTCATCATAAATATTTATAATCATATGATAACTTAAAGTGACGAGATACCTTTTAAATGCAGTCTATGCTCGATGGGTCTTCGATAGCACTTAATAATCATAGTACCGTTCATACGGAATGCGGTAACTGGCGTGGCATCACGTTGCTCTGTATTACTCTCAAAGTACTCTGTAAGGTAATCCTCAACCGGATTCAGGAGAAGATCGACGCTACTCTCCGGCGGCAGCAAGCTGGATTCCGTGCTGGCCGATCATGTGTAGACCATATCACAACGCTCCGCATTATATTGGAGCAGATCAACGAATTCCAGGACTCTCTTCTGCTGGTGTTCGTTGACTTCGAAAAGGCGTTCGACCGACTCAATCACGAAAACATCTGGGGCGCACTTAGGCGTAGAGGAGTTCCAGATAAGCTAGTCCATCTCATCGAGGCTCAGTACGAGGCGTTCTCGTGCAAGGTTTTGCACGACGGCGTCTTGTCCGACCCCATAAGGGTTACTGCTGGCGTGAGACAGGGCTGCATTTTATCACCGCTTCTGTTTCTCATCGTTATGGATGAGATATTAGTTGGAGCAATTGACAGTAGACCAAATCGAGGATTGCCTTGGAATCCTCTAACGATGGAGCAGCTAAATGACCTCGACCTAGCCGACGACATTGTCTTGCTCGCACAACGCCGAAACGATATGCAGAGCAAGTTAGACGACCTCTCCGAGAGCTCCCAGGCAGCAGGTCTCACAGTCAATGTAGCGAAAACTAAGTCTATGGTAGTGAACACTGACAATTCCACCAACTTTACAGTAGCGGGACAACAAGTTGAGCAGGTAGCCGTCTTTCAATATCTTGGTAGCCAAACAACGCCCGATGGTGGTACCAAGACTGATATAGCCACACGGATCAGGAAGGCCAGGGGTGCCTTTGCAGGTCTGCGAAACATTTGGCGCTCAAACCAGATCACTCTACGTACGAAAACCCGAATCTTTAATTCAAACGTTAAATCCGTACTGCTGTATGCCTGCGAAACGTGGTGCGTCTCAGCGGAGACAACGCAAAAACTGCAGGTATTCATTAACCGGTGCCTGCGATATATTATTCGTGCCTGGTGGCCTGATAATTGGATATCCAATGAGGAACTCCATCGTCGGTGTCATCAACGGCCGATAGCCACAGAAATTCGTGAGCGTAGGTGGAAGTGGATCGGACACACCTTGAGGAAAGGAGCGAACGAGGTTTGCAGAGCAGCACTCGACTGGAATCCACAAGGACAGCGTAGAAGAGGCAGACCCAGAGGCTCATGGAGACGGAGCTTAGCCAACGACATCCGGGCTGTAGACGAGAACCTGTCCTGGCGACAGGTAAAAGCCATGGCGGGTAACCGTCAGCAGTGGAGATCTCTGATTTCATCCCTTTGTTCTGCCGGACCGGCGGACATGGACACATAAGTTCATACTAAAGAAAAGGCTCTCGTTTGTTGTTTTGAAGGATGTGATAGTTGCTATGCTCATTCTGTTGACCGACACACGCTATGTCTGAAGGGTGCGATTATGCAACTTTGATGTACATAAAATTTTCTTTTACAGCGTATTAGTATAGGTCTTCACGATTCAGAAAATGCTAATTTTAAAAAAATCCATCGGGAAAAAATTGAAAAAAGTTAATTTGAATATTTTAGCTGTAATCAACCGGATACAGGTAACGCACTTAGTAATTCCATCATCAAAAGTGCTCCGATTTTGTTCAAACTTTGTGAATTGGTTCTTTTTATGGAAATTTCAGACCCGAATTTTTAATGTGGCGCTTAGGGCGCTCCCTCTTAGTTTGGGGTGGTCCAAAAAATCAGCATCCCAGTCATGACACCTTCCTTTGAATACTGAACTTTTAAATGCCACTATTGACACGAGATCTTTAAATATTTAAATTTTTGTGCTTGATTGAATGAAAAAGGTTAAATATAGAGAATTTCATTTTAAATAACTCGAAATAGTGGACCCCTCGTTCGTCAAGTGGCCAGGCAGTATTAAAAAGAGTTGATTTTTGGTGAACTTCAACATTTTTATCGTGTGATATTCCCTAAATTTGCTATATAAATAAATAACAAATGAAACGGTTTTGTAAAAAGAAATTCAAATTATGTGAAACATTTTTAGTGGTCCTCTTCGATTTGTCGCCATATTAGATTAGTTCAAGAAATTGACTTGTTTTTGGCACATCAATCGATTTTATCAAAGATCTAAGACGGCCGCTAACATTATTTCCACTTAATTTGAAAACACTATCTTTCTTCTTTACGAAACTATGCTGTTTGTTAATTATTTCATAGCAAATTTAGGTAATATTATATGACAAAGATGGATTGGCTACAAATCAACTTTTAGAAAATTGGTGAGCGAGGGAGCCACAGTGTCAAGTTGTTAAAAATGTAATTCTTAGCATTTAGTTATTTTCAATTAACCAAGCATAAAAACTTCAATATTGAAAGACCCCTTGTTTTAACCCCTAATTGATACTCATTCTATATTTCATTGTCTAATTTCGGTATGTTCCGCTTGATATAATGTCAAAAGGCTCGAAATTCTCGTTATTTAGATGAATTTGAGCAAATTCAATCGTTTGAATAGAAACATGGGAGAAGAAATTTGAGTTTTGCGCAGTAAAAATCTAATACCCCGATCGGGTACAGGCGTATCCACAAACTGTATCTCCAAAATAAACAAAAAGATAAACGTGTCTAGATTTTTGATAAATTTTGTACAAAATTTTAAGCTTTCAAAATATATAAAAGCTGGGAGCTTATTTGTTGTCATTGCATGGAAACATGTTCAATGTTTATGGTAATTATGTCATGGTTTGGGTTTGAAACCAATATTATATTATTCATAAAAGGTAATATGGGTTACATTGCAACGTTTATTAAATGCTCATTGATGTAACTTTCGACTGCTATCAATATTGTTGTAATCGTTTGAGCGATTCAAAAGTTAAATATTTAAAAGAAAGTGTCATGACACAGATGATGATTTTTTGGACCACTCTAAGTGGTCGACACGCCCTATCCCAAGAGTGTGTACCCTAAGCGGCAAATAAAAACTACAGGTCTCAACTTATCAGAAAAAGAACAGCAAATTCACAAAGTTTGAACCAAATCGGAGTACTTTTGATCATAGAATTACCAAGTTCGTGAAGGTGTACGCATGTGGTAATTCCATGATCAAAAGTACTCTGTATGATCCCGGTTGAATACAGCTAAAATATTCAAATTAACTTTTTTCAATTTTTTCCCGATGGATTATTTTAAAATTAGTATTTTCTGAATCGTGAAGACCTGTACTAATACGTTGTGAAAGAAAATTTTATGTACATCAAAGTTGCATAATCGCACCCTTCAGACATAGCGTGCGACATGACCAAGTCCGTAAAAAAACCATGCCATGTTCTTTTGGATAACACCGCGATTTTCGGTTGCACGAATGGATGTATCACTGGACGAGTTATACCCTTGCGACAAATGCAATCACATTGATTGATCCTAAGCAGCATGGGATAGTGATGAATTTCAGATTTGATATTTTTTCATTACTAAATTTCATCACTTTCTAGCAGTAAGATACTTATTGTATGTGTTCTTCTAAAATCGTCACAAAACTTGCCTTAGGCGATGAATATACCACGTCCATACCGAGCGGTGGCTGCCTTGTGCCGTGGTCCTTCCACGTCTCATGGGGATTTGCTAATACCATTGATGTAGTTGCCTAGCGTTCGCGTACTTCTGTTTTTGCGCCAGCCGAGGGGGGGGGGGGGAGGGTGGGGGGTGGGTAACTTGGTCCTGTACCCATTGCTTTCCTTACTCTCATTTCGCTCAGCTACTGTCGCTACTGCTAGTGCGATAGTGGTGGGCGAGATATTTCAAACTGAGATAATTCAGTGCAGATGCCTTGCATAGATAATTAGGTACAATTATAGGTTAACAGTGAAATCAGCTTGAAAACAATTCAAATAAAATTCTGTTTCTGTTTCTGTTTGCAGCACGAGGTGGGGCAGTTAGAGCCAAGTCTGTCCAAGGCTGAGAGAAGGTGGTTGTAATAATGATAAAAGAGTCCGTGCGGACAACGCTAGCGCCATAATGCGTTGATGATGATGAATTAATGAGTAGGAAAAAGAGATGACAGAACTTGACTTTATGCAGATCCGCTACAATTGTATAAGCAATAACAATAGCAATGAATGTACTTATCTTGATCTTCTCCTTCCTTTTGTTTACCCGCTTCTCTGTATGTGTCAGACTTGTTCGTACATTCGTAATAACTTAGGGCATACGTTGACTTCACGCCGTCCGCTCCAACGTCTTCAACCTATAGCTGATCCCTCGTTGTCCCTCACGACAACGTTAGGCTCGCCGTGAGGAACAACGACCGAAATCAGACAACGAAAAAGAGAAGAAGAAGAAGAAAAGGGGGAAAACTTTAGTCAACATGTTGATTGCAATTTTCGGGTTAGTATATCACGAGAATTCTATGTCTGTCCATCACCTATGCTATTACCGACTAACTACTCGCAAGAATGGACGCTACTCATCTCTCCAACTACCCATTTCATCACGGTCGGCAACCCAGCGCTGTTCAACCACCTATGCTCATTCTTTATCTACCATCTTTGCAGTATTGTAGCTGTTGGCGTTAATTTTCGAATATTTTGTGCGGAATATTATTCAAGAGCAATATTATCGCTCAGAACTATCGAAAAACTACTTGAACTTCCGAAAAATAGAGCAGATGCGATATAATGGGGACTGGTACTCGCTCGTATTATTCCCGGTGGCAGTAATTGCCTATTTGTAGCGGTAGTCAACCGATTTGTCGGTATGCTCTTCAGACCGTGGTCAAATTGAAGCAATACTGTAACTAAGAAAGGATGAGGTGGATCATGTAGAACTTCACTTGGAGATCTGTATATATGCCGTGTTAAGTCTTAAGTGCAAGCTGTCACTGAAGCAAGACTTAATAAGATGTTAACGAAGTTGATAATTCTGTGAGGATGGTATTGAATCGAATCCTCATACCATGGCCATATATTCAGCCTTATTCTTGTTTTCGTTCGAATGACATTTGTTCGAAAGTTAAGTCGATTCGTATCCTTGTTTTCGTTCGAACGTTCGAAAGCCCCTTCCTTTTGCTCATTCGAATATGAGAATATTGCTTCCCGATTCGTTCGAAACAAACTATTCGTACGAATGCAGGATACGGCCGTAAACAAGAATAAAGGTGATTATGTACTATGACCATATTTTAGGAAGTGGGAATGATAGTATATTGAGGACAGTCCTTCGCTATCGCTTGAATCAGCCAGAGAATCGAATACCTGTTTTTACTTGAAGAGCTATACTCTAAAAAGATATAGTTAGAAATAGAATTCCAGTTGAAGTCTGCCAAGATTGGGCAATGAGGACAGAACAAAATGTATATCGAGGCTATAAAGCTTTTCGAGAGATCCACTAAGTCCGACCGCGACGACAGCAGCAAGAATGGAGAGGAGCTGGCCGCCGGTGAGTTGCCCCCGGCCGACTTGATGGACTCTCCGACAGAGGCTCATCAGCACTAGGAGGGTCCTTGGGAGCCAAACAGCGTCATTCATGATCATTTTACATTGTTTATTAAATACCGTTAACGCGGTTAATCACAAGATATGCAAATCATTCTAATAAATTTATTTTATTTATTGGTCATTAAGGTATAGGCTACAAGCCCGTTGCCAAAAAAAAACTTAAAATTAACACAATGAATACAAATGAATACAATGATTAAAAGGAATGCAGTTGTCCCCTTAAATATAAACTAAGCCTATTTTTGATGGTAGTTGGTGGCATAGTAATTTCTACTACATGCTGTAGATCATTGAAAGCTCTCATAAAACGGGTCGTTGGTTTATGAAGAGAATAATTCCTATTTTTATATGGCGGGTTGAAAACACGTCTGTTACGGAGCACGACCTGACTTTGATTAAAGTGCAACCGAGCGACAAGTGTTTGACTATCGGTTCGTCCAGATAAAATGTTTGCGAAGAACACTATATCAGCTATTCTATGCCTGCAGTGAATCGTGTCCATGTTGACTAGAGAACAGAGATCTTGATACGGCGGCAGTTCCATCTCAAACTCCGCAAGGCAAAACGTACAAACTTTTTTTTTGAATGCTCTCAATTCGTTGTATATAACCCTTTAAGCACGGAGGGTTTTAGTTACAATATTTTTGGTTTTTGGATCAATATAAATTTTTTTTATATCTCGAGATAACAAAACCAATGTATTCTACACATTGCAATAAATATTTGCTAAATTTAGCAACCCACATAATTGTGTAGGTTCGGCCTTATCTTATACCATTCCACTATGGGCAAAACCAAGCCGAAAGAACGGACGCAAATTAAGATATGACCTGCAGGCTGATAAAATGTAGGTGATCTTATGTAAAATTTTCCGGAGAATCGCATGGTGGCCACCGCTTTCCTGTTTATCATCGGGAAGTGCCCCATTTTGCTCATTTTCCCCTATTTTTAAGATTTTTCCCCCTTTTTGGACTATACCAACCCAGGCTTTGAGAAAATAAAACATAAAAACCTAATTATTTTGTGTAAAGAAGTCCACAGAATTGAATAGGGTTGACTCCGTTTAGTTTAGAGCGAGATCATCGCTTTGAGGCTTATAGACTTCAGCTTCTGAAGCAGCGGAACGGTCGTTACGTAGCTATCGAAATATACGCAACTTTTTGCAAGTTATGTTTTTACTAACCTTAATACAACAGATGTACCAGACTGTCCATATTGGCTCAAAAAACAACTAAATGTTGGTCCAAGAATTTGTCTTAGAAAATCCCGTTGTTGAATACACCATTTGCCACACTTCTTTATTATTTTACAATTTATAAATGACGAGTTTTAGGTTCCGGTGGTACTCTAAAGGGAAGTTCTGTAGTGTGGAGCATGAACGAGTGTTCTACAGTATAATGCATTCATTCTTACTGACCGAAAATGAGATAGCAGCAGGAAATTTCGTTTTATTTCATCTGCTACTTATGACATAAAAAAATAATCCCACTGCGATCTGACATATCTCCGGGAAAATGGATCCAAAATTTGCTAATATATTTTTTTTTATTGGAGGTCAATCTAAGATGGTTCTTTGAAGACAAGTTGTATAAAAATCGATCAAAAAATAGTAAAGATAGAGCCAAAAGTGTAACGGCAAGTACACTAATTTTTGAAGTCCCGTATACGTAAAGAACGTAAAGGTTGAAGTAGGTATACAATAAGGCCGAACCTACACAATTGTGTAGGTATGAGAAACAATGTACATAAGTAAGTTGTAAAAGTTATTTCCCGTAAATTTTTAATTGCATCAATTAGAAATACTTATTACCAATAATTTTTTATCCAAGCAATTTCGAAATACGGATTCAATAAGAAAATACGACAGATAAAACTTTTTGCTGTTTTCACAATATTTTGAAGACTAGACAATAATCAATCCAAGCACAAAAGAAAACTTCTTTTCAGCTATTTTCTATTTTTTCTACGAAATACGATGTTTACACAAGAGATTGGTGCCATATATGTAAAAGTACGACGTTTAGAGAGGAAAGGAAAAAATTTTAAAAGTAGTCATGTCTCACCCACACAACTGTGTGGGCACGGGCTTAAAGGGATAAGTTACGTATTGAGGGCACCACACAACGCTCACAAAATCAAGCTTACTCCGTACAAGTCCAACGTATATAGCCAATATTGCATGTGGGTCCTTTAGGTCTCGCCCGAATCGCCTCACGAGAGAGAATAATTTAAGGCAGTCCTTTATAACATTGTCTAAATGATTTGTAAAAGAAAGTGAGCTGTCGAAAACAATTCGTAGGTCGCGAACAATTTCTCTGCGGGGCAGGACAATTCCGTTGTAAGAGCATTGAAACTCAATTTTTCGTATTTTCCGAGAAAAGGTCATTACCGAACATTTGTCTGGATTGATATTTAAGCCGCTATTTGAGCAAAACGTTCCAAAGTTATCCATGTCAGGTTAAAGTTTGAGACAGTCAGCGTCAGTCTTGATTGGTAAGAATATTTTTACATCGTCAGCATATATTAAAATTATAGCATTGGACAACATAGTTGGAAGTTTATTCATCACCAGCACAAACAACAATGGACCCAGATGGCTACCTTGCGGCACACCCGAATTAACAACAAAGGAGTCTGAAACATTTTCCTTAACTTTCACATATTGAACTCTGTGTAGCAAATAACTTCCTAGCCAATTGTAGATCGGACCTCCGATGCCAAAATCTGCAGCCGCCTGCATAATACTTTCGGTCTTAACGGTATCAAACGCTTTACTCATGTCTGTGTATATACAATCTACTTGACATCCTTTCGAGATGTAGTCATTCACTAGAGACGTAAATTCACAGAGGTTTGTAGTAACCGATTTTCTCTTCAAAACCCCGTGTTGGGTAGAGGAAATGCGTTCCGCAACTTTATCATACAAATAGTCGTACACAATCTGTTCAAAAAGCTTTGGTATAGCCGATTGAATAGTTATTCCGCGGTAGTTCTCCACATCTGAACGTGATCCCTTTTTATGAATTGGACTAATTCGAGACCTCCAAATCGAGGTATACCTCAGCACTACTGTCTCGATGTGGTATATTATTAGCAGTCGCAGGTACATCAAACACACTTTTGAAATGCTCCGCAAAAAGGTTCGTTGACGACTGAGCGCTAGTAGCTGTAATGTTCTTGTATTTAACGTTATTCGGAATACCAGAGTTTTTGACGTAGGACTACGTCTTACGGGTCAGGTTTTTGTCGGGGCCAGGTATTTTGCGATAGTTGGTATACCTCAGCACTACTGTCTCGATGTGGTATATTATTAGCAGTCGCAGGTACATCAAACACACTTTTGAAATGCTCCGCAAAAAGGTTCGTTGACGACTGAGCGCTAGTAGCTGTAATGTTCTTGTATTTAACGTTATTCGGAATACCAGAGTTTTTGACGTAGGACTACGTCTTACGGCAAGTTTTGAGATAGGGTGTCATTCCAAAAAATCGAAAAATGCGAGCGTCACGAAAAATGCGAGCGTCACGAAAAATGAAAGGTTTTGAGCGCTAATAGCTCAGCGGTTTTCCGATCGATTTTCAGTATTCTTACACCAATCGATCGGAAAATCTTCTAAGAATTGACAAAAATGAAGAAAAGTATTGATTCTTGATGTTGAACTATTGAAAAATTAAAAATAACGAACCTATGTTTTACCAGAATTCTCGCTATGTGATTGGTTGGAAGATTTTTTACGATGATCTAACCTATATCAATTTGATATCTGTGCTTGGGAAGTAAGCCAAAACAAGTGACAAAGTTCCCTCATTTCAACAAGATTGATTTCTTAACACCACGGTTCAACCTAGACCATTTTGATGTCCTTGCTTGGGAAGTACGCCAGAAAGAGTGACGGAGCCCCCTCGTGCCAACAGATTTCTTACGAACGCGATTAAACCTAGTCCAATCTGATGCCTGTGTTAGGGAAGTGTGCCAGAAAAATGACACAAGTTCGTTGTCCCAACAGATCGCAAATTTTTTACTGCGTAACGATTAAAGCTCGGCGAATTTGATATCTGTGTTGGAAAAATGTGCTACAGCTGTAGTTTACTTACTTACTTATGTGTCCATGTCCGCCGGTCCGGCAGAACAAAGGGATGAAATCAGAGATCTCCACTGCTGACGGTTACCCGCCATGGCTTTTACCTGTCGCCAGGACAGGTTCTCGTCTACAGCCCGGATGTCGTTGGCTAAGCTCCGTCGCCATGAGCCTCTGGGTCTGCCTCTTCTACGCTGTCCTTGTGGATTCCAGTCGAGTGCTGCTCTGCAAACCTCGTTCGCTCCTTTCCTCAAGGTGTGTCCGATCCACTTCCACCTACGCTCACGAATTTCTGTGGCTATCGGCCGTTGATGACACCGACGATGGAGTTCCTTATTGGATATCCAATTATCAGGCCACCAGGCACGAATAATATATCGCAGGCACCGGTTAATGAATACCTGCAGTTTTTGCGTTGTCTCCGCTGAGACGCACCACGTTTCGCAGGCATACAGCAGTACGGATTTAACGTTTGAATTAAAGATTCGGGTTTTCGTACGTAGAGTGATCTGGTTTGAGCGCCAAATGTTTCGCAGACCTGCAAAGGCACCCCTGGCCTTCCTGATCCGTGTGGCTATATCAGTCTTGGTACCACCATCGGGCGTTGTTTGGCTACCAAGATATTGAAAGACGGCTACCTGCTCAACTTGTTGTCCCGCTACTGTAAAGTTGGTTGAATTGTCAGTGTTCACTACCATAGACTTAGTTTTCGCTACATTGACTGTGAGACCTGCTGCCTGGG
The DNA here is from genome assembly GCF_943734655.1 of Sabethes cyaneus. Classification (NCBI taxonomy): domain Eukaryota; kingdom Metazoa; phylum Arthropoda; class Insecta; order Diptera; family Culicidae; genus Sabethes; species Sabethes cyaneus. Next base: position 120,128,313 of record NC_071355.1, on the reverse strand, counting down.
AGCTCTCGGAGAGGTCGTCTAACTTGCTCTGCATATCGTTTCGGCGTTGTGCGAGCAAGACAATGTCGTCGGCTAGGTCGAGGTCATTTAGCTGCTCCATCGTTAGAGGATTCCAAGGCAATCCTCGATTTGGTCTACTGTCAATTGCTCCAACTAATATCTCATCCATAACGATGAGAAACAGAAGCGGTGATAAAATGCAGCCCTGTCTCACGCCAGCAGTAACCCTTATGGGGTCGGACAAGACGCCGTCGTGCAAAACCTTGCACGAGAACGCCTCGTACTTAGCCTCGATGAGATGGACTAGCTTATCTGGAACTCCTCTACGCCTAAGTGCGCCCCAGATGTTTTCGTGATTGAGTCGGTCGAACGCCTTTTCGAAGTCAACGAACACCAGCAGAAGAGAGTCCTGGAATTCGTTGATCTGCTCCAATATAATGCGGAGCGTTGTGATATGGTCTACACATGATCGGCCAGCACGGAATCCAGCTTGCTGCCGCTGGAGAGTAGCGTCGATCTTCTCCTGAATCCGGTTGAGGATTACCTTACAGAGTACTTTGAGAGTAATACAGAGCAACGTGATGCCACGCCAGTTACCGCATTCCGTTAGGTCTCCTTTCTTAGGGACTTTGACCAATATGCCCTGCATCCAGTCCACCGGAAAAGTTGCGGTTTCCCAAATATTGCTGAAAAGCTGATGCATCATCTGTGCAGACAAAGATGGGTCAGCTTTGAGCATTTCGGCTGAAATACGATCTATCCCTGGCGCTCTATTGGATTTCATACTCTTGATGGCAGCTACAATTTCATCCAGCGATGGCGCCTCCGAGTTCACGCGATTTATTCGACGAACTGTAGGCGTCGTACGCTGCTGGTTTTGTTGGTCTCTGACATTTGAAACGAAAGAGTTGTTCAAAATGTTCAGTCCATCGCTTAAGCTGTTCTGTACGGTCAGTCAATAGCTGACCAGCTCTGTCCTTTAGCGGCATCTTTGTATTCATCCTGGCACCACTAAGGCGGCGAGAAATATCGTACAACAAACGGATATCACCATTGGCGGCGGCGGTTTCTCCTTGTTCGGCTAGGGAGTTAGTCCAGGCTCTCTTGTCCCGCCTACAAGCACGTTTAACAGCCCTCTCCAGTTCGGCGTATCGTTGACGGGCAGCTGTCTTAGCCGATCTGGTCCGCGCTCGCTCAATGCCGGCTTTCGCCTCTCTCCGCTCGTCGATTTTCCTCCAAGTTTCATCCGAAATCCACTCCCTCCGCCCACTGCGCGCTTTGCCGAGGGTTTCATCACTGGTCGTGATGAAGGCGTTCTTGATGCCGGTCCATTGCTCTTCGACGGTTCCACCAGATGGCAACTCCGAGGCTCGAGATTCAAGTTGTTCAACAAAGGCCCTTTTCACCTCAGGATTCTCCAATCGGCGGACGTCGTAGCGGCACCCAACTTTCTCCTCCCGTCGTTGGACACGTGCGACGCGCAGACGTATCTCAGCGATAACAAGATGATGGTCGGATGCAATGTCAGCGCTGCGTTTGTTGCGTACATCAAGAAGGCTCCTTCTCCATTTCCGGCTGATGCAGATGTGGTCGATTTGGTTTTCTGTTCGGCCGTCACGGGAAACCCACGTGACTTTATGTACTGGTCTATGGGGGAAGAGCGATCCACCAATGACCATGTCGTTATTACCACAGAATTCTGTAAACAGCTCCCCGTTTTCGCTCATCTCTCCTAGGCCATGGCGTCCCATGACGCGTTCAAGGTCCGCGTTGTTTGAGCCAATCTTCGCGTTGAAGTCGCCCATGTGAATTTGAATGTCCCCCTTCGGGATTTTCTCAACCACGCTGTTCAGCTGGCTGTAAAAGCTCTCTTTCTCCTGCAGGTCGGCAGCATCTGTTGGCGCATAGCACTGGATTGCCGTAAGGTTTCTAACCCGTGTTCTAAATCTGGCAACGATTATTCGCTCATTTATTGGTTCCCACTTCATCAGGGCCGCATGTGCCCCTGGGCTCAGTAGGAATCCAACTCCTCTTTCTCGAGTAGCATTTTCACCTCGTATGCCAGAGTAGAGCAAGACTTGCCCGGATGATGTCCTGTGTTCGCCAGTACCCGGCCAGCGGACCTCGCTCAGCCCCAGGATTTCAAGCTTCAGGCGGCTAGCTTCCCTTGCAAGTTGAGCCAGCTTGCCCTGCTGGGCAAGGGTCAGTATATTCCATGTTCCGATTCGTGTCCGTGTTTTCATGCTAAAGGTCGTTGCCAATAATCCGGAGAGATTTCTTCTTTCATTTTCATTAACTTTTTGTGTGTTCTGGTACAGTAGGCTGTTAACCTAAGGTCCTTATCCCGCTGATGGGGCTGCCATCTTAATGTGGGCGGGAGCCACTGTGCCCCCTTTCCTGTTAGCATACGACAACCGAAGTTGCGTACCCCAGCCGGCATCTCGTGGAGGTAGGAATAGGAGTTAATGAACAGAGGTTATGGAATGCACATGTTCACCCTTTGCCAGCCAAACCATCAGTCATTCGACTTTCCGCCTTCCTTTGGCAAGGTGACGGAAAGCGAGCGGAGCGAAATCAGTAAATGATTTCATAACCAGACCACATCACTTGGCTTTTGAATTGTAGAACCGTCAGTTTAACGGCCTACTGGTGTGCGTACAGCTGTAGTGTTCGGTTATAATAAGGCTCTGCATGAATACGCATGCTTGCCGTTTCATTAGAAGTGTAGTGAAAATATGTGCTGTTGATAAAATAGGATTGAATTGGTAAAATCCTTTCAACGTGGGAAACCATGGATAATAAAAACAATCTTTAATTTCAGTAAGGTAGCAGGAAAGTAATAGTTTGAGTTCTTGATTTTGTTAAATTGTTTTCAAATGCACGATCTTTTGAGAATTGAACGTATGCAATGTTACTACCGTGACCGCTCCTAATTCTGCGCAGCTCCTAATTCTGCGCATTTTTCTTTATATAAGTATTTTTTAACATTGTGCATAACTATGATCATTGCGTTATTTTGAAGTAGGACTACTTCTTTGATTTCTATATTGGGGTGCACTTTAGAAAAACGAAAAGGGAACATGTAACGAAAAGTGGTTATGGTTTGCACGCTTATAACTCAGTCATCCGTCAACAGATTCTAGAGATATTGGTATCAATCGATTGGAAATTTTTCAAAAAATCCATAACAATACAATAGATTCCTTGTTTCCCAAACAGACGTTTAATAATTGAGAAAATATTAGACGGATATTCATTATTTCATTATTGTCATGTTTTTGCCTTCCCTCGCCAATGCTTCCCTAGCACAGATGACAGAAATATATACGAGATGAGCTATGAGTTAAGCTGACCTTTGATTGTATTTAATTTACGCTCTATAGAATCCGCTCGAAAATTGTTGAACTTCAGCGGTTGCTGCTTGCTCGGAATAAGGCATCGAAGACATTCAAATTCACCAAGCAAGACGCCAACAAACCGAAGAAGCCACCGACTCGTCCGCCAGCGAACGATATGGTTTTTGCTGCTATCAATACCCAGTAAAATCAATGGATCCTCGCTGCAAGCCGTTAGAAGTAAATCGCCGCTAGCCACAATTGTGACGTTCCAAGGTTGGACACATTCGTGAAAAAGGTTTTGAAATTAGCTGTCGAAAAGCTGGTCCAAACAAAAAGAACAGGCGATTCCGATTCGTTCAAGGTTGATAAAACGGACGAAAACAATTTATCTTTGCTAACTGCTGCAAAGGCGGCTCCGATTAAAGCTGTACTACTGGAGTAAATATGCGGGTGCCCCCGAACAAAAATCTACTAAACCAATAAAAACCGTAGCAAAGGCACCGAAAGCCCCAGTCAAAGGAAGTCGTTCCAGCGGAGAAGGTGCCCGAAAAAAACTGCTGCCAAGATGTAAATTTCCTTGATTTGCATTACTAACATCTGGTAGAAAAAAAACAGTTCTTTTACGAACTACTGAATAAAAGTATACGAAGCAGTCAAATTGATTTTTCTCACATTTTAAAGTGATGTTGGCAGTTTAGTATGAGCGTTCGAAGTACGAGCCCGTCAGAAATTACATGTTTAAACTGTATTAAGACAAACCTTCCGAAGAATATTTCTGAACACAATTGTTCATATACCTACACATGCAAAATAATACGAATTTAAGATTCTTTCTAAAAACATGAAACGAGTAAGCCACATTATCTGGCAGAAGAAAACTGCGCTACTTCGTAATTCGAGACCAAGCGTTTAGTGAGAAAATCGAATTGCATCTTCATTTATATATTAGGCCCTAAAAAGGGCTGATTGTTGTATAGTTACAGAAGCCTGATCAGATACATTTACTATAGGCCGGTATACTTTGCTGCCTTCCGAGACGGCGCGCTTGGCAAAATCACCCGGCAGCCAGCCACACTCACTATAACTTGTTGCAATTGCAATTATGCTTGACTGAGCGGGGCACAGTCAAAAGAGCAAAACCACAACCACACACAACTGTGAGTGCACGTCTGCCATGCCCGTGGCCGTGCCATCCCTGTCGGCATCAAATGAAAGAAAATAGCGTTGCTCTCCTAGTGGCGTGGCTTCTTCTTCTTTTTCCTATCGCGCTTTGCGGCCTTTCCACTGGTTTTCGGTGGCATGAAGACGATGCTTCATATTAGGTTGCTCTGCAGAAACTGGTAGCTCTTCATTAAGGAAGCACCGGACACCGGTTTTGTTCAAACAATGTACGGTTTCTTTGTACGTTGTACCGCCTTTCTTTCGTGTCTATGATTCTCTGCCCTACGTTGATCCGCCTTTGTTACAACTTGCTGCCGTTTGCTCTGGTATATAATCAGAAGTAAGCCGGCGAACAGCATCATTTTCGCAGCGATGCCAGATCAGCGGTTTTCCCGCTAGATTTAGCGGGATTTCAAGTCGGATAGCGGGACTTATTAACCAAACAGCGGCTAGCGGGAATCTAGCGGTTTTTTAAATAACTCAGCGGGATTTTAGCGGGATCTCGATTTAGCGATATTTGGTAGGCAAAAAGAGTGCTGAAAGAGAGGTTGACAGCAAAAAACTTCGTTTATTGACACTCTAATGTCTGCTCGTGTATTGGCAGATAGTTCAGTATATTCTGTTGATTAGAAAACTCCGTGTTTTTTACCTAGAATGGAATCAGTTCTGACAAATACTCATTAGAACTTACTGAAAAAGCCCCAAACCAATCCGTTTTGCGTATTCCTAATTTTTTCACAAATTAATTCGTTGCGAATGGCAACATCCAACTGATTCATGAATTGGAAACAAAACAACACAAACAACTTATGTATCTATATACATCATAGTTTGCTATATACCGCAGCATTTGTATGATAACAAAACCAAAACAAATCGGCTGATGAGCCGATAAAACCGAAGTCTAAAAGACAAATCGGTACATTTTTGCTAAAACAAAACATCACCGAGAACAAAGAGCCGATGCGTTTTACAGATATTTTTGAACTTTGGCTGCTTATAAAAATTGAAACATGTCTTCTTTTGTCACCAAAAACCATAACCATTTGCCAGAGTTGCTGAAATTTTGCGTGATTTTTATCATAGCTAGACAAAGAAAGAGAATTTGTGCTAAAAGCTTCTTTCGAAATTTTCGCATGTGTTCTTAGACTCCTTAATGTTATAATTCCTACGAAATTTCGTACTAAATTGTCATTATCACCCCTATTCTGTATTTCGAACAAACCTTTATTTCGTTCGACTTGTTTCGAACGAGATGTTTTGCCCATTTGATTTTGCTGGCGGAAATTTTGTTCGAATAACCAATTCGTTCGAAATATAGAATAGCGGTGTCTATGAAGAATAACAAGATATTTCTTTTTCTGTTTCCTGAAGCTTCGTCAACATAAATGCAGCAAATTTGCATAATGTTCATTCAATTGAAACCGCTCAATTTCAGCAGATCATCTTGATTTCAAATGCAAGCCTTACTGAAATGAATATTTTTTAATTTTAATTCTGTACCAGAAACGAAAGAATAATGTGACTTTTGATTCAGCGGGATTTCTAGCGGGAAATATACTCTAGACAGCGGTATTTCAGCGGGAAATCAACCTCTGGGCAGCGGGGAAATGGGCAATCGACCTGGTAACACTGCATTTTCGCATTGACATCGGTACGGTACAGAACAGACAGCAGAGAGTTGCGATTATATCTCCCTCACTGGACTCGGAAAACTGGTAAAACGCAGCGCAGCGGCACCCGATCATTGTTTGGTGTAGAGTGCGCCGAACGCGTTGGTACCGGAGCATCGATCTATTATCTGCTATATTAGAATATTTGGTTGCGAGAGCGGAAGAGCTTGAATTAATGGAAAATGCTCTGTGCGGTAACCATTGTCTCCATTGCCCTGGGAGGTGTGGTTTCAAACATTCAAGCCATTCTGCTGGCCGGATTTTCAACCACATAAATTATCACAACCCGTCCTTTTTAGGACGAACGAATTTGTTTATGAAGAGATGAAAATTTTCTGTATACCTAATTTCTTTAATTAAATTTCCAAATGTCGCTGGTTCTTTAAATCATGAAGAATTTCTTCTGATTTGATCTATAAAACGTTAAATATGTGATGACTCACCATGCGGTCTTCTAACTCATGACGTTGCTTTAATTTTATTTTTGCTAAAAATGTTTGCCTTCTCACGCCAATGCTTCCCTAACACGGATGACAGAAATATGTAGGAGAATAGCTATGGATTAAATTCCCTTTGAATCAAAGGGATCAAAGTTGGATTGTATTTAATTTACGCTTTATAGAATCCGCTCGAAAATCGTTGAGCTTCAGCTGTTGCTACTTCCCCGGAATAAGGCAACGAAGACATCCAAATTCGCTAAGCGAGACGCCAATAAACCGAAGAGCCAACGGATCCTCGTTGCAAGCCGTCTAGAAGTATATCGCCGCCAGCTACAATTGTGACGTTTCAAGGTTGGACACATTCGTGAAAAAGGCGTTGAAGTTAGTTTTCAACAAGAGAAAGCTGGTCCAAACAAAGAACTGGCGCTTCCGGTTCCTTCGCCTACCAAACTTGCTAGCGAGAAGCAAGATTACTAAGTCAAAGAAGACCATAACAAAGGCACCGAAAACTCCAAAGCCAAAAGAAGTTGTTCTAACGGAGAATGCGGTCCGAAAAAAGCTGCTGCCAAGCAGTAAATTTCTTCGATTTGTATTATTAACAGCTGGTAGAAAACAATCAGTTCTTTTAAGAACTACTGAATAAGTATATGAAGCAGTTGAATTGATTTTGCGAACGGCATCATTTTCGCGTTGTTGGGGTTACAAATAATAATGAGAGTTACGATTTTATCTCCCTATCCAGATCCGGACGCGGCAAAGGTGGTAAAACTCGGCAGCAGCCGATTATTGTTTGGTGTCGAGTGGAAATTACGCCGACCGTGTTGGATTCGAAACATCGATCTATTATTGTCAATTGCAAGGAAAATTGTCCAATCAATAAGTGCGCAATCGCTCATAAAAGTGCTATTTTAGCTTAAATCGTTTCGGTCTCTTCGGCGCACTTATTGCTTGGAAGATAGAATATTATATAAGCTAGAAAACCCAAATTTAGGTCGCGGAAGCAGAAGGGTTTAAATTGGTGGGACTGCCCATCTGAAGGACGAAAGTTGACAATGGACACTACGAGTAAGAAATTTGAGAATTAGAGATTAACAAACGGACCTTTTCAGGTCCACCATATAAATTAGCTGAAGAGTTGAAATTATGAATTTCTCACATGTAAGAACACAATTCTTTAATGCGCAACTTGAGCATCTATATATGAAATTCAAACAAAAATCACCGGCTTTAGTATTGGGAGACGAATTGCGCTACATTCGTAGTCCTACTTCAAACCTGCGCCCGTGCCACTAGGCATGGACCCTTGTACTTTTTTTTATAAATGTCTGTTGAATATTACATCATTATTCACAAACGGGCCATAATATTTGAGAGCGAAATAATTTAACGTCAAACTGATAGTATTTTATATGGCAGAAAACATCGTCGTTAGCACCAACGCTAAGATTGTCCTTCTAGAAAATTAACAAATTTATGATCGAAAATCTTTGCAACCATCAAATTACCCAGCATAATCAGAAAGAATAATTAATTTTAGTCACGTTTTAGACAAAAAGAGTGATTGCATGCATTGCTTTCCTTAGAAAAATGCAATGCAATAATGCGCAGATTTAGGCACAGATTTTTTATTCATGTTCCAAATTCTGCGCAGTAATGTATCCTACGAAGAAATCGCGAAAGAATACGCAACTTCACCCAAATGGCTGAAGTATAGGCATGAAAATTCAAGTAGAATCTTTAGCTTGCATTGATTGGACCCCTATGCTGTGTCTCGGGGTCCGAACCTACGAGCGCCAATTCATGAAACCATGTCTTCTATTTTTTTAATGTCCAACCTCATGGGGCTGTCAGAGCGTGGGGAAGTGGTTTCTATATGAAAACACAATTGTTAGTACAGTAGACTCTCGGAAAAGTTAATCGATTGGGGAATCGGTCGATTAACTTTTCCGAACTATTAACTTTTCTGAGTAGTCCTAAAAGTCATTGAAACTGATGAATACAAAAGCTAAAAATGCATTCCGGGATATAGGATACATATTTTTATGTACCTGGAAGTTGTAATGGAAAGAAATATGTAGCAATATCTTTATGAAATTATAGTTTCATAGTTTTGCCTTTCTACTATATAAATATATAGTATAAAGGTATAGAAATCACTTGGAAAACCGGAAATGGAAAGAAGGTCCTGCGGGTCGAATGTCATATACCATTCGACTCAGTTTCGAAAACTGAGCATTTTCTGTGTGTATGTATGTGTGTGTGTATGTGACGCTTTTAATCTCACTCACTTTTCTCGGAGATGGCTGGACCGATTTTAATGTTCTTAGTGTCAAATGAAAGGTCTAGGTGTCCCATAGGTCGCTATTGAACTTCATACTGATCGGACTTTTAGTTCAAAAGTTATGTATAAAAATGCGAAAAATATGGGACTTCATTATCTCATAGGTCCCTTAACCGATTTGAACAAAATTGATTGCATATGAAAGAGGAGCCTTGCAAACCCTTAACTTCCAAATTTCATGACGATTGGACTTGTAGTTTGAAAGTTACATAAAGAAATGTGAAAAAATAGTATTTAAAACATTTGTAACATACATACATTAATTCAATGAAAAGCATCACACATTTTATTATTATTTGAAAATTACTGCTGAGATCTATCAAACGAAACCGAGTTATTAAAAATCGGACGGTTCATTCAAAAGTTATTTAAACTTAAGCACCGTACGCACACTTAAGCACCGTATATTAAACCGTTAAAACGTGTGAAATCAAAACAAATGTTGATTGTATGCAATGTGTGTGACGTATGTGTGTGTGTATGTATGTATGTATGTATGTATGTATGGATGTATGTATGTATGCATGTATGTATGTATGTATGGATGTATGTATGTATGTATGTATGTATGTATGTATGTATGTATGTATGCATGTATGTATGTATGTATGTATGTATGTATGTATGTATGTATGTATGCATGTATGTATGTATGTATGTATGTATGTATGTATGTGTATGTGATGACAATTTGCAATTTTTAAATTTGCATTGAAATTCAAGAAAAGTGAGAAACATTGTTTTGAATGTTTTGAAGTTTTTGGAGCCTCTTAGTGGAATACGAAATTTGAAATTAAAGAAAAGAAAAAGCTTTTACCGACTAAATTTCACTATTTATTATTTATTCGCGACAGATACGTATACGCTTTGAAATAAGACACTGATGAAGCCTGCACGTCGTAGGCGAACTACGTACATTGGCGTAGTTAGGAAATTTCCCTGGGAGGGGCCTAGGGGGTGCCTTTCAAAAAAAATTCACTTTGTATAAACACTTATATAAGCGTTGTCGTTAGCAGCATAGAGCCGAAGTGGCTCGTGCTGTTTCAAGCAGTCGTCTCCAGAAGTCGCTATCATCCTGGCCGAGCCATCCTGCACGTGGAGCCTCCTTGTTCTTGGTGTCCGTTGGGATGTTGTAGAGAACTATTTTTGTCGCATTGTCGTCCGGCATCCTTATGACGTATCTGGACCACCGTAGCCTACCATTTTTCGCCAGATGTGCGATGGGAATCTCTCCAAGCAGTGCCTGTAGCTCGTGATTCATACTTCTCCACCACTTTCCGCTTTCAGTTTCTACTCCGCCAAATATCGTCTGCAGTACTTTCCGCTCGAACACGACAATGGCGCGTATGTACTCCGTGAGCTGCATCCCGGCTTCAACTGCGTAAATAACTACCTTTCTAATAATGGTTACCCGATCAGGAGGGCATAACAAGATAACATCAAATTTATAACACATTCTGATATTTATAACACATTGTGTTACAAATCGGAAATAAACTGATCAGGAAGTGAAAACAAAAGTTTCAAATTTGTAACAGATTTTGATAGTTATAACTCATTAAGTTATATAGGAGAATTAGGGCTTTGGCCACTACTAAAAATGTTACATAGGATTAAATTCCCTTTGAATCAAAGGGATCAAAGTTGGATTGTATTTAATTTACGCTTTATAGAATCCGCTCGAAAATCGTTGAGCTTCAGCTGTTGCTACTTCCCCGGAATAAGGCAACGAATACATCCAAATTCGCTAAGCGAGACGCCAATAAACCGAAGAGCCAACGGATCCTCGTTGCAAGCCGTCTAGAAGTATATCGCCGCCAGCTACAATTGTGACGTTTCAAGGTTGGACACATTCGTGAAAAAGGCGTTGAAGTTAGTTTTCAACAAGAGAAAGCTGGTCCAAACAAAGAACTGGCGCTTCCGGTTCCTTCGCCTACCAAACTTGCTAGCGAGAAGCAAGATTACTAAGTCAAAGAAGACCATAACAAAGGCACCGAAAACTCCAAAGCCAAAAGAAGTTGTTCTAACGGAGAATGCGGTCCGAAAAAAGCTGGTGCCAAGCAGTAAATTTCTTCGATTTGTATTATTAACAGCTGGTAGAAAACAATCAGTTCTTTTAAGAACTACTGAATAAGTATATGAAGCAGTTGAATTGATTTTGCGAACGGCATCATTTTCGCGTTGTTGGGGTTACAAATAATAATGAGAGTTACGATTTTATCTCCCTATCCAGATCCGGATGCGGCAAAGGTGGTAAAACTCGGCAGCAGCCGATTATTGTTTGGTGTCGAGTGGAAATTACGCCGACCGTGTTGGATTCGAAACATCGATCTATTATTGTCAATTGCAAGGAAAATTGTCCAATCAATAAGTGCGCAATCGCTCATAAAAGTGCTATTTTAGCTTAAATCGTTTCGGTCTCTTCGGCGCACTTATTGCTTGGAAGATAGAATATTATATAAGCTAGAAAACCCAAATTTAGGTCGCGGAAGCAGAAGGGTTTAAATTGGTGGGACTGCCCATCTGAAGGACGAAAGTTGACAATGGACACTACGAGTAAGAAATTTGAGAATTAGAGATTAACAAACGGACCTTTTCAGGTCCACCATATAAATTAGCTGAAGAGTTGAAATTATGAATTTCTCACATGTAAGAACACAATTCTTTAATGCGCAACTTGAGCATCTATATATGAAATTCAAACAAAAATCACCGGCTTTAGTATTGGGAGACGAATTGCGCTACATTCGTAGTCCTACTTCAAACCTGCGCCCGTGCCACTAGGCATGGACCCTTGTACTTTTTGCCTTTCTACTATATAAATATATAGTATAAAGGTATAGAAATCACTTGGAAAACCGGAAATGGAAAGAAGGTCCTGCGGGCCGAATGTTATATACCATTCGACTCAGTTTCGAAAACTGAGCATTTTCTGTGTGTGTGTATGTATGTGTGTGTGTGTGTGTGTGTGTGTGTGTGTATGTGTGTGTGTGTGTATGTGACGCTTTTAATCTCACTCACTTTTCTCGGAGATGGCTGGACCGATTTTAATGTTCTTAGTGTCAAATGAAAGGTCTAGGTGTCCCATTAGTCGCTATTGAATTTCATACTGATCGGACTTTTAGTTCAAAAGTTATCTATAAAAATACGAAAAATATGGGACTTCATTATCTCATAGGTCTCTTAACCGATTTGAACAAAATTGATTGCATATGAAAGAGGAGCCTTGCAAACCCTTAACTTCCAAATTTCATGACGATTGGACTTGTAGTTTGAAAGTTACATAAAGAAATGTGAAAAATTAGTATTTAAAACATATTTATGTAACATATAAGCATTAATTTAATGAAAAACATCACACATTTTATGATTATTTGAAAATGACTGCTGAGATCTATCAAACGAAACCGAGTTATTTAAAATCGAACGCTTCATTCAAAAGTTATTCAAACTTTAACACTTAAGCACCGTATATTAAACCGTTAAAACGTGTGAAATCAAAACATGTCAATCAAATGTTGATTGTATTCAATGTATGAGATGTGTGTGATGTATGTGTGTATGTATGTATGTATGTATATATGTATGTATGTATGTATGTATGTATGTATGTATGTATGTATGTATGTATGTATGTATGTATGTATGTATGTATGTATGAATGTATGTATGTATGTATGTATGTATGTATGTATGTATGTATGTATGTATGTATGTATGTATGTATGTATGTATGTATGTATGTATGTATGTGTGTATATATGTATGTATGTGATGACAAATTGCAATTTTAAAATTTGCAATGAAATTCAAGAAAAGTGAGAAACATGTCAATTGTCTGAAGTTTTTGAAGCCTCTTAGTGGAATACGAACTCTGAAATTAAAGAAAAGAAAAAACTTTTACCGACTAAATTCCACTATTTAATATTTATTCGCGACAGATACGTATACGCTTTGAAATAAGACACTAATGAAGCCTGCTCGTCGTAGGCGAACTACGTATCTGTTGCAAATAAATATTAAATAGTGGGATTCAATCGAAAAGTTTTTCTTTTCTTTGAATTCAGATTTCAATTGTCATTTTCTTCACTTACTGTTACTCACAATTGTACAAGAAAAGCAGTTTATTTAAGCATGTAGGTATAGTGGTGTATAGAAACAAAATTACTAGTGAGTTGATTTTTCCAAATAAATTTGTACAAATTCCAAACAAATTCTGCGCATCAATAGATGCTCTTTTCAATCAATAGTATTTCCCATTCCCAGAGCTTAGAAATGTTATATGAAAAATAGGAAGTAAACGTTGCACGATAGAATTTTTGTAAGATTTGTTTTCGTTAGTGATATTTTAAAGGACAGATGTCTTATGTCATGTATCATGTTTTAATTAATAAATCAAAAAAGACAAGCACTGGGAATCATATCGATCGTATTTCCCATTCTCAAGCATGTTTATGGCGCAGCTTTGGCACTATTTTTCGACCTCATCTTGTTTTCCTAATTGTAAAAACGATGCGATCAAGCTAATGACTATCTTTTCATGAAAGTACATTCAAAAGAAGCTTAAGTTTTGATTTTCATGCAAAAATAATTATCTGAAGGAGCGCTAGCTAAGAAATAGTTCCATTTCTCGTTTTCATATCTAATGCTCTATTCAGTAATTTTTTTCTAATTCAGATATATTGCAAAATTGAAGCCAAGTAAACCAATAGTAAAATTTTGAGATTAATCATTTTGTTGTAGATATCCTTTTTCTTCAAAAGCGAAATATAATAATAATTTTTCTGAACTCTTGTTTTTCAAAGATGCTAACTTTTGAATGCATGGTATTAATATCAAAATATCAAAAAATCTGCCATGAACAAATACTTCATATTGTCAATTCAAAACAAGTTTCGTATGTGGCTCTGAAGCCCGAAAGTTAAGGCCATCTGTAGACCCGTTAGAGGGTTAATTTCTAATTTTCTATACATATTCATTCAAGTCTGTAAAAATTATCTTTTGTGTTTACATTATTTTTCTATAAATATTATAAAACTAAATAAGGTGTTCATCAAGTAACATAAATGACGCTTACATGTATTTACGCACCCAAGGAAAGAAAATATAATTATTCTACACAATACGTTGTGAATTTTACTGGCAAATAAGGATTTTGAGGAATACGGAACGGATATTTAAAAATATAGTCTAATATAACATCGATACATCTACAAGTTCCTGAAAAATTTTATAAAGATTATTGTGGCAGTAGAAAGGCTAGGTCACGCCGCTAGGTGGATTAATTCGGGTTTTTTAGGATAACTTTTAAACTACTTGTTTGTTTTCAATAAAATTTACCCGAAAAATTGATCGTTAACAAGAGCTTTCATTCGATACCAAGATCGTTGAAATCGGTCACTTGGTTCCGGAGAAAATCGTGTCACGTAATTTTCACGTTTTGCCTTTCTACTATATAAATATATAGTATAAAGGTATAGAAATCACTCGGAAAACCGGAAATGGAAAGAAGGTCCTGCGGGCCGAATGTCATATACCATTCGACTCAGTTTCGAAAACTGAGCATTTTCTGTGTGTGTGTGTGTGTGTGTGTGTGTGTGTGTGTGTGTGTGTGTGTGTGTATGTGTGTATGTGACGCTTTTTAATCTCACTCACTTTTCTCGGAGATGGCTGGACCGATTTTAATGTTCTTAGTGTCAAATGGAAGGTCTAGGTGTCCCATAGGTCGCTATTAAATTTCATATTGATCGGACTTTTAGTTCAAAAGTTATGTATAAAAATACGAAAAATATGGGACTTCATTATCTCATAGGTTCCTCAACCGATTTGAACAAAATTAATTGCATATGAAAGGGGAGCCTTGCAAACCCTTAACTTCCAAATTTCATGACGATTGGACTTGTAGTTTGAAAGTTACATAAAGAAATGTGAAAAAATAGTATTTAAAACATATTTTTGTAACATATAAGCATCAATTTTATAAAAACCATCACACATTTTATTATTATTTGAAAATTACTGCTGAGATCTATCAAACGAAACCGAGTTATTTAAAATCGGACGGTTCATTCAAAAGTTATTCAAACTTTAACATTTAAGCCCCGTATATTAAACCGTTGAAACGTGTGAAATCAAAACATATCAATCAAATGTTGATTGTATTCAATGTGTGTAATGTATGTATGTATGTATGTATGTATGTATGTATGTATGTATGTATGTGTGTATGTATGTATGTATGTATGTATGTATGTATGTATGTATGTATGTATGCATGTATGCATGTATGTATGTATGTATGTATGCATGTATGTATGTATGTATGTATATATGTAGGTGTGTATGTACGTGTGTATGTGATGACAATTTGCAATTTTTAAATTTGCATTGAAATTCAAGAAAAGTGAGAATTATGTCAATTGTCTGAAGTTATTGAAGCCTCTTAGTGGAATACTAACTCTGAATTTAAAGGAAAGAAAAAACTTTTACCGACTAAATTCCACTATTTAATATTTATTCGCGACAGATACGTATACGCTTTGAAATAAGACACTGATGAAGCCTGCACGTCGTACGTGAACTACGTATCTGTTGCAAATAAATATTAAATAGTGGGATTCAATCGAAAAGCTTTTTCTTTTCTTTGATTTCAGAATTCAATTGTCATTTTCTTCACTTGCTGTTGCTCACAATTCTACAAGAAAAGCAAAAAGCGAAGAATAGTAGTTAATTTAAGCATGTAGGTATAGTGGTGATAGGATTAAAAATACTAGTAAATTGATTTTTCCAAATAAATTTATACAAATTTCAAACAAATTTTCCGTATCAATAGCTGCCCTTTTCAATCAACAGATACTAGAGCTTAGAAATGTTATATGAAAAATAAGAAGTAAACGTTGCACGGCAGTAATTTTGTAAGATTTATTTTCGTTAGTGACATTTTAAAGGACAGATGTCTTATGTCATGTATCATGTTTTAATAAATAAATCAAAAATGACAAGCACTGGAAATCATATCGATCATATTTCCCATTCTCAAGCATGTTTATAACGCAGCTTTTGCACTATTTTTCGACCTCATCTTGTTTTCCTAGCCCTCTAACGGGATACATTGGAAAAACGATGCGATCAAGCTAATGACTATCTTTTCATGAAATTACATTCAAAAGAAGCTTAAGTTTTGATTTTCATGCAAAAATAATTATCTGAAGGAGCGCCAGCTAAGAAAAAGTTCAATTTCTCTTTTTCATATCTAATGCTTTATTCAGTTATTTTTTCTAATTCAGATACATATTGCAAAATTCAAGCCAAGCAAACTAATAGCAAAATATTGAGATTATTCATTTTGTTGTAGATTTCCTTTTTCTTCAAAAGCGAAGCATAATAATAATTTTTCTGAACTCTTGTTTTTCAAAGATGCTAACTTTCAAAAGTTCAAACGCATGGTAATAATATCAAAATATCAAAAAATCTGCTATAAACACATATTTCATATTGTCAATTCAAAACAAGTTTCGTATGTGGCTCTGAAGCCCGAAAGTTAAGGCCGTCTGTAGACCCGTTAGAGGGTTAATTTCTAATTTTCTATATATATATTCATTGAAGTCTGCAAAAATTATCTTTTGTGTCTACATTATTTTTCTATAAATCACGTAAATATTATAAAACTAAATAAGGTGTTCATAAAGTAACATAAATGATGTTTACAAGTATTTACGCACCCAAGAAAAGAAAATATAATTGCTCTACGCAATACGTTGTGAATTTTACTGGCAAATGAGGATTTTGAGGAATACGGAACGGATATTTAAAAATATAGTCAAGTTAATTATAGATGTTCCTGAGCAATTAAATAATGATGATTGTGGCAGTAGAAAGGCTAGGTCACGCCGCTAGGTGGATTATTTCGGGTTTTTTTATAAATGTCTGTTGAATATTACATCATTATTCACAAACGGGCCATAATATTTGAGAGCGAAATAATTTAACGTCAAACTGATAGTATTTTATATGGCAGAAAACATCGTCGTTAGCACCAACGCTAAGATTGTCCTTCTAGAAAATTAACAAATTTATGATCGAAAATCTTTGCAACCATCAAATTACCCAGCATAATCAGAAAGAATAATTAATTTTAGTCACGTTTTAGACAAAAAGAGTGATTGCATGCATTGCTTTCCTTAGAAAAATGCAATGCAATAATGCGCAGATTTAGGCACAGATTTTTTATTCATGTTCCAAATTCTGCGCAGTAATGTATCCTACGAAGAAATCGCGAAAGAATACGCAACTTCACCCAAATGGCTGAAGTATAGGCATGAAAATTCAAGTAGAATCTTTAGCTTGCATTGATTGGACCCCTATGCTGTGTCTCGGGGTCCGAACCTACGAGCGCCAATTCATGAAACCATGTCTTCTATTTTTTTAATGTCCAACCTCATGGGGCTGTCAGAGCGTGGGGAAGTGGTTTCTATATGAAAACACAATTGTTAGTACAGTAGACTCTCGGAAAAGTTAATCGATTGGGGAATCGGTCGATTAACTTTTCCGAACTATTAACTTTTCTGAGTAGTCCTAAAAGTCATTGAAACTGATGAATACAAAAGCTAAAAATGCATTCCGGGATATAGGATACATATTTTTATGTACCTGGAAGTTGTAATGGAAAGAAATATGTAGCAATATCTTTATGAAATTATAGTTTCATAGTTTTGCCTTTCTACTATATAAATATATAGTATAAAGGTATAGAAATCACTTGGAAAACCGGAAATGGAAAGAAGGTCCTGCGGGTCGAATGTCATATACCATTCGACTCAGTTTCGAAAACTGAGCATTTTCTGTGTGTATGTATGTGTGTGTGTATGTGACGCTTTTAATCTCACTCACTTTTCTCGGAGATGGCTGGACCGATTTTAATGTTCTTAGTGTCAAATGAAAGGTCTAGGTGTCCCATAGGTCGCTATTGAACTTCATACTGATCGGACTTTTAGTTCAAAAGTTATGTATAAAAATGCGAAAAATATGGGACTTCATTATCTCATAGGTCCCTTAACCGATTTGAACAAAATTGATTGCATATGAAAGAGGAGCCTTGCAAACCCTTAACTTCCAAATTTCATGACGATTGGACTTGTAGTTTGAAAGTTACATAAAGAAATGTGAAAAAATAGTATTTAAAACATTTGTAACATACATACATTAATTCAATGAAAAGCATCACACATTTTATTATTATTTGAAAATTACTGCTGAGATCTATCAAACGAAACCGAGTTATTAAAAATCGGACGGTTCATTCAAAAGTTATTTAAACTTAAGCACCGTACGCACACTTAAGCACCGTATATTAAACCGTTAAAACGTGTGAAATCAAAACAAATGTTGATTGTATGCAATGTGTGTGATGTATGTGTGTGTGTATGTATGTATGTATGTATGTATGTATGTATGTATGTATGTATGTATGTATGGATGTATGTATGTATGCATGTATGTATGTATGTATGTATGTATGTATGTATGTATGTATGTATGCATGTATGTATGTATGTATGTATGTATGTATGTATGTATGTATGTATGTGTATGTGATGACAATTTGCAATTTTTAAATTTGCATTGAAATTCAAGAAAAGTGAGAAACATTGTTTTGAATGTTTTGAAGTTTTTGGAGCCTCTTAGTGGAATACGAAATTTGAAATTAAAGAAAAGAAAAAGCTTTTACCGACTAAATTTCACTATTTATTATTTATTCGCGACAGATACGTATACGCTTTGAAATAAGACACTGATGAAGCCTGCACGTCGTAGGCGAACTACGTACATTGGCGTAGTTAGGAAATTTCCCTGGGAGGGGCCTAGGGGGTGCCTTTCAAAAAAAATTCACTTTGTATAAACACTTATATAAGCGTTGTCGTTAGCAGCATAGAGCCGAAGTGGCTCGTGCTGTTTCAAGCAGTCGTCTCCAGAAGTCGCTATCATCCTGGCCGAGCCATCCTGCACGTGGAGCCTCCTTGTTCTTGGTGTCCGTTGGGATGTTGTAGAGAACTATTTTTGTCGCATTGTCGTCCGGCATCCTTATGACGTATCTGGACCACCGTAGCCTACCATTTTTCGCCAGATGTGCGATGGGAATCTCTCCAAGCAGTGCCTGTAGCTCGTGATTCATACTTCTCCACCACTTTCCGCTTTCAGTTTCTACTCCGCCAAATATCGTCTGCAGTACTTTCCGCTCGAACACGACAATGGCGCGTATGTACTCCGTGAGCTGCATCCCGGCTTCAACTGCGTAAATAACTACCTTTCTAATAATGGTTACCCGATCAGGAGGGCATAACAAGATAACATCAAATTTATAACACATTCTGATATTTATAACACATTGTGTTACAAATCGGAAATAAACTGATCAGGAAGTGAAAACAAAAGTTTCAAATTTGTAACAGATTTTGATAGTTATAACTCATTAAGTTATATAGGAGAATTAGGGCTTTGGCCACTACTAAAAATGTTACATAGGATTAAATTCCCTTTGAATCAAAGGGATCAAAGTTGGATTGTATTTAATTTACGCTTTATAGAATCCGCTCGAAAATCGTTGAGCTTCAGCTGTTGCTACTTCCCCGGAATAAGGCAACGAATACATCCAAATTCGCTAAGCGAGACGCCAATAAACCGAAGAGCCAACGGATCCTCGTTGCAAGCCGTCTAGAAGTATATCGCCGCCAGCTACAATTGTGACGTTTCAAGGTTGGACACATTCGTGAAAAAGGCGTTGAAGTTAGTTTTCAACAAGAGAAAGCTGGTCCAAACAAAGAACTGGCGCTTCCGGTTCCTTCGCCTACCAAACTTGCTAGCGAGAAGCAAGATTACTAAGTCAAAGAAGACCATAACAAAGGCACCGAAAACTCCAAAGCCAAAAGAAGTTGTTCTAACGGAGAATGCGGTCCGAAAAAAGCTGGTGCCAAGCAGTAAATTTCTTCGATTTGTATTATTAACAGCTGGTAGAAAACAATCAGTTCTTTTAAGAACTACTGAATAAGTATATGAAGCAGTTGAATTGATTTTGCGAACGGCATCATTTTCGCGTTGTTGGGGTTACAAATAATAATGAGAGTTACGATTTTATCTCCCTATCCAGATCCGGATGCGGCAAAGGTGGTAAAACTCGGCAGCAGCCGATTATTGTTTGGTGTCGAGTGGAAATTACGCCGACCGTGTTGGATTCGAAACATCGATCTATTATTGTCAATTGCAAGGAAAATTGTCCAATCAATAAGTGCGCAATCGCTCATAAAAGTGCTATTTTAGCTTAAATCGTTTCGGTCTCTTCGGCGCACTTATTGCTTGGAAGATAGAATATTATATAAGCTAGAAAACCCAAATTTAGGTCGCGGAAGCAGAAGGGTTTAAATTGGTGGGACTGCCCATCTGAAGGACGAAAGTTGACAATGGACACTACGAGTAAGAAATTTGAGAATTAGAGATTAACAAACGGACCTTTTCAGGTCCACCATATAAATTAGCTGAAGAGTTGAAATTATGAATTTCTCACATGTAAGAACACAATTCTTTAATGCGCAACTTGAGCATCTATATATGAAATTCAAACAAAAATCACCGGCTTTAGTATTGGGAGACGAATTGCGCTACATTCGTAGTCCTACTTCAAACCTGCGCCCGTGCCACTAGGCATGGACCCTTGTACTTTTTGCCTTTCTACTATATAAATATATAGTATAAAGGTATAGAAATCACTTGGAAAACCGGAAATGGAAAGAAGGTCCTGCGGGCCGAATGTTATATACCATTCGACTCAGTTTCGAAAACTGAGCATTTTCTGTGTGTGTGTATGTATGTGTGTGTGTGTGTGTGTGTGTGTGTGTATGTGTGTGTGTGTGTATGTGACGCTTTTAATCTCACTCACTTTTCTCGGAGATGGCTGGACCGATTTTAATGTTCTTAGTGTCAAATGAAAGGTCTAGGTGTCCCATTAGTCGCTATTGAATTTCATACTGATCGGACTTTTAGTTCAAAAGTTATCTATAAAAATACGAAAAATATGGGACTTCATTATCTCATAGGTCTCTTAACCGATTTGAACAAAATTGATTGCATATGAAAGAGGAGCCTTGCAAACCCTTAACTTCCAAATTTCATGACGATTGGACTTGTAGTTTGAAAGTTACATAAAGAAATGTGAAAAATTAGTATTTAAAACATATTTATGTAACATATAAGCATTAATTTAATGAAAAACATCACACATTTTATGATTATTTGAAAATGACTGCTGAGATCTATCAAACGAAACCGAGTTATTTAAAATCGAACGCTTCATTCAAAAGTTATTCAAACTTTAACACTTAAGCACCGTATATTAAACCGTTAAAACGTGTGAAATCAAAACATGTCAATCAAATGTTGATTGTATTCAATGTATGAGATGTGTGTGATGTATGTGTGTATGTATGTATGTATGTATATATGTATGTATGTATGTATGTATGTATGTATGTATGTATGTATGTATGTATGTATGTATGTATGTATGTATGAATGTATGTATGTATGTATGTATGTATGTATGTATGTATGTATGTATGTATGTATGTATGTATGTATGTATGTATGTATGTATGTATGTGTGTATATATGTATGTATGTGATGACAAATTGCAATTTTAAAATTTGCAATGAAATTCAAGAAAAGTGAGAAACATGTCAATTGTCTGAAGTTTTTGAAGCCTCTTAGTGGAATACGAACTCTGAAATTAAAGAAAAGAAAAAACTTTTACCGACTAAATTCCACTATTTAATATTTATTCGCGACAGATACGTATACGCTTTGAAATAAGACACTAATGAAGCCTGCTCGTCGTAGGCGAACTACGTATCTGTTGCAAATAAATATTAAATAGTGGGATTCAATCGAAAAGTTTTTCTTTTCTTTGAATTCAGATTTCAATTGTCATTTTCTTCACTTACTGTTACTCACAATTGTACAAGAAAAGCAGTTTATTTAAGCATGTAGGTATAGTGGTGTATAGAAACAAAATTACTAGTGAGTTGATTTTTCCAAATAAATTTGTACAAATTCCAAACAAATTCTGCGCATCAATAGATGCTCTTTTCAATCAATAGTATTTCCCATTCCCAGAGCTTAGAAATGTTATATGAAAAATAGGAAGTAAACGTTGCACGATAGAATTTTTGTAAGATTTGTTTTCGTTAGTGATATTTTAAAGGACAGATGTCTTATGTCATGTATCATGTTTTAATTAATAAATCAAAAAAGACAAGCACTGGGAATCATATCGATCGTATTTCCCATTCTCAAGCATGTTTATGGCGCAGCTTTGGCACTATTTTTCGACCTCATCTTGTTTTCCTAATTGTAAAAACGATGCGATCAAGCTAATGACTATCTTTTCATGAAAGTACATTCAAAAGAAGCTTAAGTTTTGATTTTCATGCAAAAATAATTATCTGAAGGAGCGCTAGCTAAGAAATAGTTCCATTTCTCGTTTTCATATCTAATGCTCTATTCAGTAATTTTTTTCTAATTCAGATATATTGCAAAATTGAAGCCAAGTAAACCAATAGTAAAATTTTGAGATTAATCATTTTGTTGTAGATATCCTTTTTCTTCAAAAGCGAAATATAATAATAATTTTTCTGAACTCTTGTTTTTCAAAGATGCTAACTTTTGAATGCATGGTATTAATATCAAAATATCAAAAAATCTGCCATGAACAAATACTTCATATTGTCAATTCAAAACAAGTTTCGTATGTGGCTCTGAAGCCCGAAAGTTAAGGCCATCTGTAGACCCGTTAGAGGGTTAATTTCTAATTTTCTATACATATTCATTCAAGTCTGTAAAAATTATCTTTTGTGTTTACATTATTTTTCTATAAATATTATAAAACTAAATAAGGTGTTCATCAAGTAACATAAATGACGCTTACATGTATTTACGCACCCAAGGAAAGAAAATATAATTATTCTACACAATACGTTGTGAATTTTACTGGCAAATAAGGATTTTGAGGAATACGGAACGGATATTTAAAAATATAGTCTAATATAACATCGATACATCTACAAGTTCCTGAAAAATTTTATAAAGATTATTGTGGCAGTAGAAAGGCTAGGTCACGCCGCTAGGTGGATTAATTCGGGTTTTTTAGGATAACTTTTAAACTACTTGTTTGTTTTCAATAAAATTTACCCGAAAAATTGATCGTTAACAAGAGCTTTCATTCGATACCAAGATCGTTGAAATCGGTCACTTGGTTCCGGAGAAAATCGTGTCACGTAATTTTCACGTTTTGCCTTTCTACTATATAAATATATAGTATAAAGGTATAGAAATCACTCGGAAAACCGGAAATGGAAAGAAGGTCCTGCGGGCCGAATGTCATATACCATTCGACTCAGTTTCGAAAACTGAGCATTTTCTGTGTGTGTGTGTGTGTGTGTGTGTGTGTGTGTGTGTGTGTGTGTGTGTGTGTGTGTGTATGTGTGTATGTGACGCTTTTTAATCTCACTCACTTTTCTCGGAGATGGCTGGACCGATTTTAATGTTCTTAGTGTCAAATGGAAGGTCTAGGTGTCCCATAGGTCGCTATTAAATTTCATATTGATCGGACTTTTAGTTCAAAAGTTATGTATAAAAATACGAAAAATATGGGACTTCATTATCTCATAGGTTCCTCAACCGATTTGAACAAAATTAATTGCATATGAAAGGGGAGCCTTGCAAACCCTTAACTTCCAAATTTCATGACGATTGGACTTGTAGTTTGAAAGTTACATAAAGAAATGTGAAAAAATAGTATTTAAAACATATTTTTGTAACATATAAGCATCAATTTTATAAAAACCATCACACATTTTATTATTATTTGAAAATTACTGCTGAGATCTATCAAACGAAACCGAGTTATTTAAAATCGGACGGTTCATTCAAAAGTTATTCAAACTTTAACATTTAAGCCCCGTATATTAAACCGTTGAAACGTGTGAAATCAAAACATATCAATCAAATGTTGATTGTATTCAATGTGTGTAATGTATGTATGTATGTATGTATGTATGTATGTATGTATGTATGTATGTGTGTATGTATGTATGTATGTATGTATGTATGTATGTATGTATGTATGTATGCATGTATGCATGTATGTATGTATGTATGTATGCATGTATGTATGTATGTATGTATATATGTAGGTGTGTATGTACGTGTGTATGTGATGACAATTTGCAATTTTTAAATTTGCATTGAAATTCAAGAAAAGTGAGAATTATGTCAATTGTCTGAAGTTATTGAAGCCTCTTAGTGGAATACTAACTCTGAATTTAAAGGAAAGAAAAAACTTTTACCGACTAAATTCCACTATTTAATATTTATTCGCGACAGATACGTATACGCTTTGAAATAAGACACTGATGAAGCCTGCACGTCGTACGTGAACTACGTATCTGTTGCAAATAAATATTAAATAGTGGGATTCAATCGAAAAGCTTTTTCTTTTCTTTGATTTCAGAATTCAATTGTCATTTTCTTCACTTGCTGTTGCTCACAATTCTACAAGAAAAGCAAAAAGCGAAGAATAGTAGTTAATTTAAGCATGTAGGTATAGTGGTGATAGGATTAAAAATACTAGTAAATTGATTTTTCCAAATAAATTTATACAAATTTCAAACAAATTTTCCGTATCAATAGCTGCCCTTTTCAATCAACAGATACTAGAGCTTAGAAATGTTATATGAAAAATAAGAAGTAAACGTTGCACGGCAGTAATTTTGTAAGATTTATTTTCGTTAGTGACATTTTAAAGGACAGATGTCTTATGTCATGTATCATGTTTTAATAAATAAATCAAAAATGACAAGCACTGGAAATCATATCGATCATATTTCCCATTCTCAAGCATGTTTATAACGCAGCTTTTGCACTATTTTTCGACCTCATCTTGTTTTCCTAGCCCTCTAACGGGATACATTGGAAAAACGATGCGATCAAGCTAATGACTATCTTTTCATGAAATTACATTCAAAAGAAGCTTAAGTTTTGATTTTCATGCAAAAATAATTATCTGAAGGAGCGCCAGCTAAGAAAAAGTTCAATTTCTCTTTTTCATATCTAATGCTTTATTCAGTTATTTTTTCTAATTCAGATACATATTGCAAAATTCAAGCCAAGCAAACTAATAGCAAAATATTGAGATTATTCATTTTGTTGTAGATTTCCTTTTTCTTCAAAAGCGAAGCATAATAATAATTTTTCTGAACTCTTGTTTTTCAAAGATGCTAACTTTCAAAAGTTCAAACGCATGGTAATAATATCAAAATATCAAAAAATCTGCTATAAACACATATTTCATATTGTCAATTCAAAACAAGTTTCGTATGTGGCTCTGAAGCCCGAAAGTTAAGGCCGTCTGTAGACCCGTTAGAGGGTTAATTTCTAATTTTCTATATATATATTCATTGAAGTCTGCAAAAATTATCTTTTGTGTCTACATTATTTTTCTATAAATCACGTAAATATTATAAAACTAAATAAGGTGTTCATAAAGTAACATAAATGATGTTTACAAGTATTTACGCACCCAAGAAAAGAAAATATAATTGCTCTACGCAATACGTTGTGAATTTTACTGGCAAATGAGGATTTTGAGGAATACGGAACGGATATTTAAAAATATAGTCAAGTTAATTATAGATGTTCCTGAGCAATTAAATAATGATGATTGTGGCAGTAGAAAGGCTAGGTCACGCCGCTAGGTGGATT
This sequence comes from Sabethes cyaneus, assembly GCF_943734655.1. Lineage (NCBI taxonomy): Eukaryota > Metazoa > Arthropoda > Insecta > Diptera > Culicidae > Sabethes > Sabethes cyaneus. The sequence continues at coordinate 120,102,553 of NC_071355.1, read as the reverse complement.
ATTTCGGGTTTTTTTATAAATGTCTGTTGAATATTACATCATTATTCACAAACGGGCCATAATATTTGAGAGCGAAATAATTTAACGTCAAACTGATAGTATTTTATATGGCAGAAAACATCGTCGTTAGCACCAACGCTAAGATTGTCCTTCTAGAAAATTAACAAATTTATGATCGAAAATCTTTGCAACCATCAAATTACCCAGCATAATCAGAAAGAATAATTAATTTTAGTCACGTTTTAGACAAAAAGAGTGATTGCATGCATTGCTTTCCTTAGAAAAATGCAATGCAATAATGCGCAGATTTAGGCACAGATTTTTTATTCATGTTCCAAATTCTGCGCAGTAATGTATCCTACGAAGAAATCGCGAAAGAATACGCAACTTCACCCAAATGGCTGAAGTATAGGCATGAAAATTCAAGTAGAATCTTTAGCTTGCATTGATTGGACCCCTATGCTGTGTCTCGGGGTCCGAACCTACGAGCGCCAATTCATGAAACCATGTCTTCTATTTTTTTAATGTCCAACCTCATGGGGCTGTCAGAGCGTGGGGAAGTGGTTTCTATATGAAAACACAATTGTTAGTACAGTAGACTCTCGGAAAAGTTAATCGATTGGGGAATCGGTCGATTAACTTTTCCGAACTATTAACTTTTCTGAGTAGTCCTAAAAGTCATTGAAACTGATGAATACAAAAGCTAAAAATGCATTCCGGGATATAGGATACATATTTTTATGTACCTGGAAGTTGTAATGGAAAGAAATATGTAGCAATATCTTTATGAAATTATAGTTTCATAGTTTTGCCTTTCTACTATATAAATATATAGTATAAAGGTATAGAAATCACTTGGAAAACCGGAAATGGAAAGAAGGTCCTGCGGGTCGAATGTCATATACCATTCGACTCAGTTTCGAAAACTGAGCATTTTCTGTGTGTATGTATGTGTGTGTGTATGTGACGCTTTTAATCTCACTCACTTTTCTCGGAGATGGCTGGACCGATTTTAATGTTCTTAGTGTCAAATGAAAGGTCTAGGTGTCCCATAGGTCGCTATTGAACTTCATACTGATCGGACTTTTAGTTCAAAAGTTATGTATAAAAATGCGAAAAATATGGGACTTCATTATCTCATAGGTCCCTTAACCGATTTGAACAAAATTGATTGCATATGAAAGAGGAGCCTTGCAAACCCTTAACTTCCAAATTTCATGACGATTGGACTTGTAGTTTGAAAGTTACATAAAGAAATGTGAAAAAATAGTATTTAAAACATTTGTAACATACATACATTAATTCAATGAAAAGCATCACACATTTTATTATTATTTGAAAATTACTGCTGAGATCTATCAAACGAAACCGAGTTATTAAAAATCGGACGGTTCATTCAAAAGTTATTTAAACTTAAGCACCGTACGCACACTTAAGCACCGTATATTAAACCGTTAAAACGTGTGAAATCAAAACAAATGTTGATTGTATGCAATGTGTGTGATGTATGTGTGTGTGTATGTATGTATGTATGTATGTATGTATGTATGTATGTATGTATGTATGTATGGATGTATGTATGTATGCATGTATGTATGTATGTATGTATGTATGTATGTATGTATGTATGTATGCATGTATGTATGTATGTATGTATGTATGTATGTATGTATGTATGTATGTGTATGTGATGACAATTTGCAATTTTTAAATTTGCATTGAAATTCAAGAAAAGTGAGAAACATTGTTTTGAATGTTTTGAAGTTTTTGGAGCCTCTTAGTGGAATACGAAATTTGAAATTAAAGAAAAGAAAAAGCTTTTACCGACTAAATTTCACTATTTATTATTTATTCGCGACAGATACGTATACGCTTTGAAATAAGACACTGATGAAGCCTGCACGTCGTAGGCGAACTACGTACATTGGCGTAGTTAGGAAATTTCCCTGGGAGGGGCCTAGGGGGTGCCTTTCAAAAAAAATTCACTTTGTATAAACACTTATATAAGCGTTGTCGTTAGCAGCATAGAGCCGAAGTGGCTCGTGCTGTTTCAAGCAGTCGTCTCCAGAAGTCGCTATCATCCTGGCCGAGCCATCCTGCACGTGGAGCCTCCTTGTTCTTGGTGTCCGTTGGGATGTTGTAGAGAACTATTTTTGTCGCATTGTCGTCCGGCATCCTTATGACGTATCTGGACCACCGTAGCCTACCATTTTTCGCCAGATGTGCGATGGGAATCTCTCCAAGCAGTGCCTGTAGCTCGTGATTCATACTTCTCCACCACTTTCCGCTTTCAGTTTCTACTCCGCCAAATATCGTCTGCAGTACTTTCCGCTCGAACACGACAATGGCGCGTATGTACTCCGTGAGCTGCATCCCGGCTTCAACTGCGTAAATAACTACCTTTCTAATAATGGTTACCCGATCAGGAGGGCATAACAAGATAACATCAAATTTATAACACATTCTGATATTTATAACACATTGTGTTACAAATCGGAAATAAACTGATCAGGAAGTGAAAACAAAAGTTTCAAATTTGTAACAGATTTTGATAGTTATAACTCATTAAGTTATATAGGAGAATTAGGGCTTTGGCCACTACTAAAAATGTTACATATCATCACTGGTGTGCCCGGGACACACAATGGGGAACGTGCCATACATCTATACCTATAAAGAAGGATTTCTGTCTGTCTGTCTGTCTGTCTGTCTGTCTGTCTGTCCTGTGTTCCTTATAGAATCAAAAACTACTGAACCAATCGGCGTGAAAATTTGTATGTAGAGGTTTTTGGGGCCAGGAAAGGTTTTAGTGATGGTTAGAGACCCCTCCCCCCACTAAGAGGGGGGGCTCCCATACAAATGAAACACAAATTTCTGCATAACTCGAGAACTAATCAAGCAAATAGAACCAAATTTGGCATGTGGGTGTTTTCGGTGACAAGAATTTATTCTAGGGTAATTTGAGACCCCTCCCTCTTTATAAGGGGAATTATAACTCCTCTCCCCTTTAAGAGGGGGGGCTTCCATACACATTTCCTCATAACTGGAGAACTAATCAAGCAAATGGAACCAAATTTGGCATGTGAAGGTTTTCGAGGACAGGAAAATTTTCTACGCTGAATTAGGACCCCTCCTCACTCTAAGAGGGGGGGCTCCTGTACAAATGAAATACAAATTTCCTCCTAACTCGAGAACTAATCAAGCAAATAGAACAACATTTGGCATGTGGGTGTTTTTTTTGGTGACAAGAATTTATTCTATGGTGATTTGAGACCCCTCCCCTCTTTATAAGAGGAATTATAACTCCTCTCCCCTTTAAGAGGGGGGGCTTCCATACAAATTTCCTCATAACTCGAGAACCAATCAAGCAAATGCAACCAAATTTGGCATGTGAAGGTTTTCGAGAGCAAGAAAATTTTCTATGGTGAATTAGGACCCCTCCCCACTTTAAGAGGAGGGGCTCCTGTACAAATGAAATACAAATTTCCTCATAACTCGAGAACTAATCAAGCGAATTGAACCAAATTTGGCATATGTGTGTTTTTGGAGACATTTTTTTTTTCAATGATGAATTGGGACCCCTCCCCACTTTAGGAGGGGGGGTCCTATACAAACGAAATACAAATTTCCTCATAACTCGAGAACTAATCCAGCAAATGGAACCAAATTTGGCGTGTAGGTGTTTTTGGAGGCAATAATTTTTTCTGTGATGAATTAGGACCTCTTCCCACATTAGGAGAGGGGGCTCCAATACAAATGAAATACAAATTTCCCCATAACTCGAGAACTAATCAAGCAAATAGAACCAAATTCGGCATGTGGAGGTTTTTGGAGGCAAAAATATTTTCTACGGTGAATTAGGATCCTTCCACACTTCAAGAGGGGGAGTTTCTACACAAATGAAATACAAATTTCCTCATAATTCGAGAACTAATCAAGCAAATGGAACCATATTTGGCACGTGGGTGTTTTTGGAGACAAAATTTTTTTCTATGATGAATTGGGACCCCTCCCCACTTTAGGAAGGGGGGCTCCTATACAAACGAAATACAAATTTCCTCATAACTCGAGAGCTAATCAAGCAAATGAAACCAAATTTGGCATGTGAAAGTTTTCGAGGGCAAGAATATTTTCTATGGTGAATTAGGACCCCTCTCAACTTTAAGAGGGGGGGGGGCTCCTATACAAACGAAATACAAATTTCCTCATAACTCGAGAACTAATCAAGCAAATGGAACCAAATTTGGCACGTGGGTGTTTTTGGAAACAAAAACTTTTTCTATGATGAATTGGGACCCCTACCAGCTTTAGGAGGGGGGGCTCCTATACAAATGAAATGCAAATTTCCTCTTATCTCGAGAACTAATCAATCAAATGGAACCAAATTTGGCATGTGGGAGTTTTAGATGGCAGAAATTTTTTCTATGGTGAATTACGACCCCTTCCCCTTTTAAGAGGGGAGCTCCCATACAAATGAAATTTAAATTTCCTTATAACTTGAGAACTAATCAATCAAATGGAACCAAATTTGGCATGTGGGAGATTTTGGAGTCTTGAATTTATTTTACGATAGTTAGAGACCTCTCACTCCTATGGTAGGGGGATATGGACTCTCATACAAATAAAACAGTAATTTTTGCGAAACTCAAAAACTAATCGAACTCGAGAAATTCGAGACTCTTCCATAAAACATTAGCCAAATCAAGACCACAAAAACTATCTATAGTAACACTAGATCATTCAGGACGAGACGGTCGCGAGTGTTGCCGGTGACCCGCCGTCGGAAGCGCCGCCCACTGGGGGGCTTGCAAAACTCGAGATTGTGACAAAGATCATCCGAGATTCATGATTTATGTACAACACAGGTTAATTTGTGGCAATACGAAGTTTGTCGGGTCAGCTAGTTTTCTATAAAATTTAACGCAAATTTTATGTGTAATTTCAAATCTGATTTCAAGCCAAATTTTACATACAATACCAGCCTAACTTCAAGTAAAATTTCAAGTACTATTTCAAGTCAAATTTCATGTTTATTTTGAATTCAATTTGAATTCTAAATTGAATTCGAATTTAATGTCCAATTTCAAGTTTAAATTTTGCAATATCAAATCCAATACCTTGTACATTTGACATGCAATTTCAAATGAAATTCAAAGTAAAATTTCGTGTCTAATTTCAAGTACAATTGCAAATTGCAATCTAAGTCCTATTCAGTTGTTCAGCTTTCTGTGTTCAGTTTCAGTGCATCAGAACGAAATAACGATTACATGTAGCGAATTCTTATATCTATCAATTTTGCATTAAGAAAATTTTGTTGTCAATTCTAGACTTTTTTTGTTTATTTGGATAACAATTTTTTTAAGCATCCAACAACAGCAAGTATATAAAATGAAAACATAAACTATTGCAGTTAAAAATATACTCGATGCAAAATGCCGCTCCTGTTAAGCCATCTTTTATGTATTTTCTGCACTTTATTAGGTTCTAACAACGAATTGAAACGAACAACGAATTAGGATTAAAAAGAAAATCTCTCAAACTTTTATTTTGTTGGTAGATGCTTGGAACCAAACGTAATCGAGCAAACACATTATGAAAAAAATAATTAACGATAAAATAAAATGTTTTAGTTTTTTTCTCGGTTTACGTCTTGTTTACAAAATTTAAAAGCAACAAGTGTTTTCTCCAATCCTTTACTAACAAAACCTCGTATAATTGAGAAACATTTTCTTCCACGCATCATTAAAATAATTAGGTTCATAATTGTTTTTAATCTTTACTGTGGTTGGTTCCTACCAAAATCAGCAATAACATTTATAGAATCAAAACCTGAAATATAAAACTCATTTAAAAACAAAGTTTGAATGGCCAGGTTCACTTCAATATATTTTCTGGTATATTTGAAAGCACTTCGAGCAACACTGTCAGAACGGTGCAACACTGATAAAACGGATTCGATTTCTTTTTCTTGATCACAGTCTCGTACCAAAAGAGATCTATTTATAGACAGCTCGAACAGCAAAAACTTACAACTGACAGAATAAGCTATCGGTCAAATCATATGAGCATTTAAACTACCTACATTCAAGAGTAGTTCTGGTACAGTGGTTAAGACGATGGCATCGTGTGCGGTATGTCGTGAGTTCAATTCCGACTGAAAGGGTACGGTTTTTGAAATTGAAAAAATGTGTGAAAATCTTTTTTTGTTGCTATTTGTAAATGTTCCCGATAAATAGTTGTACTATTTTTGACAATTGGTCGGGAAAATGTCGATATAGCAGACAGAGGTAAAGAAGTTTTTGTTTTATCAAAATTATAACACAATTTGTTAGAAATACGGTAACAAATTTTGATATAATTTTGTTCAAAACATAACAAACTTTGTTATATTTTTGCTACCACTGCTAAGCAGTTTTGTTAGAATTTGAGTTATTTTAACCACTTGCAGTAGCTAAATTATAACAGCCGTTGTTAGCAAAAAATCGGTCGAAAAATAACAGGATCAGTTATAATTTTGTTATGCCCTCCTGATCGGGTATGTACAATGTTAGCTTCGTATGACGGCTATCGTAGCTTCTGGATCGTAGAGTTTTGCTTCGCAAAGCTCCTGGCTAGAAGTCGACTACCCTTGTGCCTCTCGTTTCGATACCCGCTCGTCGGAACAACTCCTCAAGAGCAATGTTGTACAGCATGCAGGATAAGCCGTCACCTTACTCAACCCTCGCTGCGTCTCAAAGGGACTCGAGAGTGTCTCCGAGATGTGCACGAAATACATACTCGATCCTATGTAACTCTGATCAGTCATGTCAGTTTATGCGAAAAATCATGTTCTTGCATTATCTTCCATATAGGTGGTCTAGATTGACTGTATCGCATGCTGCTTTAAAAACAATAAAGATGTGGTTCGTGGGTAGGTTGTACTCCCGACATCTGATATGTCTGATCTGTCGAATGGTAAAAATATGCTCCTTAGTTGCCCGAGCCCTATGAAGCCTGTCTGTTAATTCCTGTTAATGTTAACAAAATCTAGGAGGGTACGTTGTACGCCGCTTTACCAGTGTTATGCCTCTTCCAAGCAGCACACTTTTGGCGCTTTTAGTTGCAGCAACTCATTTATGACTAAAACTTAACTAACTTAACATTTGTTATAACAACTGTATTACCAGGGCTCCTTACATCTAGTTCTCCGGTAGCTTCTCCTCCTCCCAAATCTTGGAAATAACCCCCGTCGCTATCAGATGTAAGCTTTCGGTATGAAATATCATAATTACAAAGCTGTTGATATTCGTTTGGTATTACCACTAGAAAAATAAGGAGGAAATTATTTTATACACTGAATTTTTCCGCTTTTCAATTTCCAATGGTGAAAATTTCTGGAGGGGGCCTGCAGAATTCTGGAGGGGGCCTGGTCACCTAGGCACCCCCTCTAGCTACGCCAATGACTACGTATCTGTTGCAAATAAATATTAAATAGTGGGATTCAATCAAAAAGATTTTTCTTTTCTTTGATTTCAGATTTCAATTGTCATTTTGTTCACTTGCTGTTACTCACAATTGTACAAGAAAAGCAAAAAGCGAAGAAAAGCAGTTAATTTAAGCATGTAGGTATAGTAGTGTATAGGATTAAAAATACTAGTGAGTCGATTTTTCCGAATAAATTTATACAAATTTCAAACAAATTCTGTTTGATCAATAGATGCTCTTTTCAATCAATAGATACTAGAGCTTAGAAATGTTATATGAAAAATTGGAAGTACACGTTGCACGGTAGTAATTTTGTAAGATTTGTTTTCGTTAGTGACATTTTAAAGGACAGATGTCGTATGTCATGTATCATGTTTTAATAAATAAATCAAAAAAAGACAAGCACTGGGAATCATATCGATCATATTTCCCATTCTCAAGCATGTTAATGGCGCAGCTTTTGCACTATTTTTCGACCTCATTTTGTTTTCCTAACCCTCTAACATTGTAAAAACGATGCGATCAAGCTAATGACTATCTTTTCATGAAGGCACATTCAAAAGAAGCTTAAGTTTTGATTTTCATGCAAAAATATTTATCTGAAGGAGCGCCAGCTAAGAAAAAGTTCAATTTCTCTTTTTCATATCTAATGCTCTATTTAGTTGTTTTTTCTAATTCAAATATATTGCAAAATTGAAGCCAAGCAAACTAATAATAAAATTTTGAGATTAATCATTTTGTTGTAGATATCCTTTTTCTTCAAAAGCGAGTATAATAATAATTTTTCTGAACTCTTGTTTTTCAAAGATGCTAACTTTTGAACGCATGGTATTAATATCAAAATATCAAAAAATCTGCTATGAACACATGATTCATATTGTCAATTCAAAACAAGTTTCGTATATGGCTCTGAAATCCGAAAGTTAAGGCCGTCTGTAGACCCGTTAGAGGGTTAATTTCTAATTTTCTATTTCATTCAAGTCTGTAAAAATTATCTTTTGTGTTTACATTATTTCTCGGTAAATCACGTAACTATTATAAAACTAAATAAGGTGTTCATCAAGTAACATAAATGACGCTTACAAGTATTTACGCACCCAAGGAAAGAAAATATAATTATTCTAAGCAATACGTTGTGAATTTTACTGGCAAATAAGGATTTTGAGGAATACGGAACGGATATTTAAAAATATAGTCAAGTTGATTGTAGATGTTCCTGAGAAATTAAATAGTGATTATTGTGGCAGTAGAAAGGCTAGGTCACGCCGCTAGGTGGATTAATTCGGGTTTTTTATAAAATAATACCTTTCACTAAGTTTAAAACAGTCGGTTACACTAGTTTACTTTTGTTTTTTCGTAGTCTACGTTTTGATTAAAAATAAGCGTTCGCGCTAATTTTTAGTTCCTTGCTGTTCCTTCTTTTGCATTTAAAATTCAATCTGAGTTTGCGCTTTTCCAGTATATTTCCAAAAATCCTGAAGTAACTATATGCCCGTATTGAACTATTGTTGCAACTGTCCGATACAAGAGTTTAATTTAATCTCAGTTATGATGCGACTCTGTATGAAACTGTGGAAAGGTGACAATAAGCCGAAAAATGAGAAATATAGATAGAAGGTAAACACACGTGTGTGAAGAAACGCTTGGACAACCAATAAATTCAAACTCTCAGAAAAGTTAAGGCAAAAATTAACTTTTTAGAGCGTTGCATGAGAGCTGATATACGCTTAACTTTTCTGAACAATTAACTTTTCAGAGAGTTAACTTTTCTGAGAGTCTACTGTATTAGTCTAAAGTGTAATGTTCAGTATGCAGAAAACCCAAATCAATTCGTCCTTCACGTTATCCAGAATAAAATATTTAAAATGAGGCAATCAAATTCAACAAACAATATTCCTTTGCCACCCGAACAGCACAAGAAGGCCGGATGATGGATCTAATAATGGTAATGGCTAATGCCGGATGTTTTGGTGTGCTTTCAGCGTATAAAGACATAAACAGCATGTCAGGAGTATTTATTTTCACTTTTTGGGTGCGCAGAATTAGGAGCAAACATGCGCAGAATTAGGAACATGGACAAGAGAGTGCGCAGAATTAGGCACCGTGGATAAGTTTACAAAACAAAAAATATACTCAATTGTTGGTCGACTTATAATTCCCATATTTTTTACCAGATATTATAGACCGTAGCACTACACGTTACTGCTATCCACGTTGTTAATTTAAATCTAGAATACTTAGAATAGCGGAAGAACCATAAAAATGTTTACGGTACTTTGATAAATGTTACATACAACGCATGTAGCATGTATATATGTTGCATATAGCATGTAAACATGAATAATCGAATGATTACAAGCATAAATACATGCTACTATCACTACAAAGAGACTTACGTAGTCCTGCGTCACCTGTATATGCGGTCGTGTCTTGTACACAACCCCTCTGATTTTTCCTTCGATTATTTACGAAATTCCAGAAATGTTTCGGGTTACCTTTTATATTACTTTGCAATTCACCTAAGTATACCTCATATTCTTCTCGGTGAGCCGCTTTGAACATCCGTAGAACTTTTTTATAATGAGCCACATTTTCATCTGACCTTTCACGACACATTTTTCTTAGAGCCGCTCGTTTGGATTTCATTAAATTAATTAGTGCACCAGAAAACCATTCAGGATAGATACAGCGAGATTTTTGCTTTTTGGTAACCATTGGAGCATGGCGAAAGAAAATACTAAATAACACGTTATAAAACTGCTCGGTATAGTAATCCACAGAAGTATCAACATTGGCAGCATTGCCGATTTCGATATTGAAAACACCAACTGAGCGAAGAAAATCAAACATCACACACGCTTGGCTTATATATCCCTCAACATCACTTCTGAACATTGATTCTGTGACAAAAATATTGTGCCATTCAATGTTTCCTAAGTCAGCGCGTACGCTTTCAATGTCCATTGCATTAAGATCCAAATACTTTTTGAACACCCCAACTTCACACTCATTTAATTCAATCACTTCGATGATCAATAACATCGCACGGTGATGAACTTCGTTTTTAATCAGCGGGTCCGTTAATGCCAGCTGACAGATGTTTGTATCCGTAGTGAATACCAAATCAAGAAAACAATTGTTGACTGAAGTTTTTGGAGCGTCTTAGTAGAATACGAAACCTAAAAATAAAAAATAAGAAAACTTATCCAATTTAATTCTACTATGTGTATTTTATTCAATGACAGATACGTATTTCGCCTACGACTTGCAGGCTTCCTCAGGCGTTCGAAAACAGACACTGAGGAAGCCTGCAAGTCGTAGGCGAAATACGTATCTGTCATTGAATAAAATACACATAGTAGAATTAAATTGGATAAGTTTTCTTATTTTTTATTTTTAGGAAACAATTGTTGTTGTTTGGTATATCACATATTTGGATCAACCCGGCCGCAAGAAATTCACCGATCACAACGACATCATCATCTGAGCCGATGGACACACTTACGGACTCGACAAAAAGGCAAAAGGAGCGATAACGATCAATGCTAGAGGTAGGTGGAATATAGCCACAGCACAAAAAAAGTGATCCGGTGTCTGCTGGCATTGTTTTTAGCTACTGCGTGTTCGGTACTGGCGATGCAGTTTCGGATGGCAATGAGAGCACCACCTCCAGATGTTTTACCTTTGTTATACTATAACAAAGGTTTAGGAATTGGTCGAAAAACACGAAATTGATCCGAGGCCCAGAGGGCCGAGCCACATATACCAATCGACAGGGTTCGACGAACTGAGCAATGTCTGTGTGTGTGTGTATGTGTGTATGTATGTGCGGGGCGCAACTTTTCTATCGCCTGTTTCTCGAAGATGGCTGAACCGATTTGTTCGCTATTACTTTTGTTTGAAAGGTATTATTGCCTAGTACATCACTATTGAATTAGTTCGAGGTCCGACATTTCGTTTAAAAGTTATAAGTAAAACCCGAAATAATCCACCTAGCGGCGTGACCTAGCCTTTCTACTGCCACAATCATCATTATTTAATTGCTCAGGAACATCTATAATTAACTTGACTATATTTTTAAATATCCGTTCCGTATTCCTCAAAATCCTCATTTGCCAGTAAAATTCACAACGTATTGCGTAGAGCAATTATATTTTCTTTTCTTGGGTGCGTAAATACTTGTAAACATCATTTATGTTACTTTATGAACACCTTATTTAGTTTTATAATATTTACGTGATTTATAGAAAAATAATGTAGACACAAATGATAATTTTTGCAGACTTCAATGAATATATATATAGAAAATTAGAAATTAACCCTCTAACGGGTCTACAGACGGCCTTAACTTTCGGGCTTCAGAGCCAAATACGAAACTTGTTTTGAATTGACAATATGAAATATGTGTTTATAGCAGATTTTTTGATATTTTGATATTATTACCATGCGTTTGAACTTTTGAAAGTTAGCATCTTTGAAAAACAAGAGTTCAGAAAAATTATTATTATGCTTCGCTTTTGAAGAAAAAGGAAATCTACAACAAAATGAATAATCTCAATATTTTGCTATTAGTTTGCTTGGCTTGAATTTTGCAATATGTATCTGAATTAGAAAAAATAACTGAATAAAGCATTAGATATGAAAAAGAGAAATTGAACTTTTTCTTAGCTGGCGCTCCTTCAGATAATTATTTTTGCATGAAAATCAAAACTTAAGCTTCTTTTGAATGTAATTTCATGAAAAGATAGTCATTAGCTTGATCGCATCGTTTTTCCAATGTATCCCGTTAGAGGGCTAGGAAAACAAGATGAGGTCGAAAAATAGTGCAAAAGCTGCGTTATAAACATGCTTGAGAATGGGAAATATGATCGATATGATTTCCAGTGCTTGTCATTTTTGATTTATTTATTAAAACATGATACATGACATAAGACATCTGTCCTTTAAAATGTCACTAACGAAAATAAATCTTACAAAATTACTGCCGTGCAACGTTTACTTCTTATTTTTCATATGACATTTCTAAGCTCTAGTATCTGTTGATTGAAAAGGGCAGCTATTGATACGGAAAATTTGTTTGAAATTTGTATAAATTTATTTGGAAAAATCAATTTACTAGTATTTTTAATCCTATCACCACTATACCTACATGCTTAAATTAACTACTATTCTTCGCTTTTTGCTTTTCTTGTAGAATTGTGAGCAACAGCAAGTGAAGAAAATGACAATTGAATTCTGAAATCAAAGAAAAGAAAAAGCTTTTCGATTGAATCCCACTATTTAATATTTATTTGCAACAGATACGTAGTTCACGTACGACGTGCAGGCTTCATCAGTGTCTTATTTCAAAGCGTATACGTATCTGTCGCGAATAAATATTAAATAGTGGAATTTAGTCGGTAAAAGTTTTTTCTTTCCTTTAAATTCAGAGTTAGTATTCCACTAAGAGGCTTCAATAACTTCAGACAATTGACATAATTCTCACTTTTCTTGAATTTCAATGCAAATTTAAAAATTGCAAATTGTCATCACATACACACGTACATACACACCTACATATATACATACATACATACATACATGCATACATACATACATACATACATGCATACATGCATACATACATACATACATACATACATACATACATACATACATACATACACACATACATACATACATACATACATACATACATACATACATACATACATTACACACATTGAATACAATCAACATTTGATTGATATGTTTTGATTTCACACGTTTCAACGGTTTAATATACGGGGCTTAAATGTTAAAGTTTGAATAACTTTTGAATGAACCGTCCGATTTTAAATAACTCGGTTTCGTTTGATAGATCTCAGCAGTAATTTTCAAATAATAATAAAATGTGTGATGGTTTTTATAAAATTGATGCTTATATGTTACAAAAATATGTTTTAAATACTATTTTTTCACATTTCTTTATGTAACTTTCAAACTACAAGTCCAATCGTCATGAAATTTGGAAGTTAAGGGTTTGCAAGGCTCCCCTTTCATATGCAATTAATTTTGTTCAAATCGGTTGAGGAACCTATGAGATAATGAAGTCCCATATTTTTCGTATTTTTATACATAACTTTTGAACTAAAAGTCCGATCAATATGAAATTTAATAGCGACCTATGGGACACCTAGACCTTCCATTTGACACTAAGAACATTAAAATCGGTCCAGCCATCTCCGAGAAAAGTGAGTGAGATTAAAAAGCGTCACATACACACATACACACACACACACACACACACACACACACACACACACACACACACACACACACACACACACACACACACACACACACACACACACACACACACACACACACACACACACACACACACACACACACACACACACACACACACACACACACACACACACACACACACACACACACACACACACACACACACACACACACACACACACACACACACACACACACACACACACACACACACACACACACACACACACACACACACACACACACACACACACACACACACACACACACACACACACACACACACACACACACACACACACACACACACACACACACACACACACACACACACACACACACACACACACACACACACACACACACACACACACACACACACACACACACACACACACACACACACACACACACACACACACACACACACACACACACACACACACACACACACAGAAAATGCTCAGTTTTCGAAACTGAGTCGAATGGTATATGACATTCGGCCCGCAGGACCTTCTTTCCATTTCCGGTTTTCCGAGTGATTTCTATACCTTTATACTATATATTTATATAGTAGAAAGGCAAAACGTGAAAATTACGTGACACGATTTTCTCCGGAACCAAGTGACCGATTTCAACGATCTTGGTATCGAATGAAAGCTCTTGTTAACGATCAATTTTTCGGGTAAATTTTATTGAAAACAAACAAGTAGTTTAAAAGTTATCCTAAAAAACCCGAATTAATCCACCTAGCGGCGTGACCTAGCCTTTCTACTGCCACAATAATCTTTATAAAATTTTTCAGGAACTTGTAGATGTATCGATGTTATATTAGACTATATTTTTAAATATCCGTTCCGTATTCCTCAAAATCCTTATTTGCCAGTAAAATTCACAACGTATTGTGTAGAATAATTATATTTTCTTTCCTTGGGTGCGTAAATACATGTAAGCGTCATTTATGTTACTTGATGAACACCTTATTTAGTTTTATAATATTTATAGAAAAATAATGTAAACACAAAAGATAATTTTTACAGACTTGAATGAATATGTATAGAAAATTAGAAATTAACCCTCTAACGGGTCTACAGATGGCCTTAACTTTCGGGCTTCAGAGCCACATACGAAACTTGTTTTGAATTGACAATATGAAGTATTTGTTCATGGCAGATTTTTTGATATTTTGATATTAATACCATGCATTCAAAAGTTAGCATCTTTGAAAAACAAGAGTTCAGAAAAATTATTATTATATTTCGCTTTTGAAGAAAAAGGATATCTACAACAAAATGATTAATCTCAAAATTTTACTATTGGTTTACTTGGCTTCAATTTTGCAATATATCTGAATTAGAAAAAAATTACTGAATAGAGCATTAGATATGAAAACGAGAAATGGAACTATTTCTTAGCTAGCGCTCCTTCAGATAATTATTTTTGCATGAAAATCAAAACTTAAGCTTCTTTTGAATGTACTTTCATGAAAAGATAGTCATTAGCTTGATCGCATCGTTTTTACAATTAGGAAAACAAGATGAGGTCGAAAAATAGTGCCAAAGCTGCGCCATAAACATGCTTGAGAATGGGAAATACGATCGATATGATTCCCAGTGCTTGTCTTTTTTGATTTATTAATTAAAACATGATACATGACATAAGACATCTGTCCTTTAAAATATCACTAACGAAAACAAATCTTACAAAAATTCTATCGTGCAACGTTTACTTCCTATTTTTCATATAACATTTCTAAGCTCTGGGAATGGGAAATACTATTGATTGAAAAGAGCATCTATTGATGCGCAGAATTTGTTTGGAATTTGTACAAATTTATTTGGAAAAATCAACTCACTAGTAATTTTGTTTCTATACACCACTATACCTACATGCTTAAATAAACTGCTTTTCTTGTACAATTGTGAGTAACAGTAAGTGAAGAAAATGACAATTGAAATCTGAATTCAAAGAAAAGAAAAACTTTTCGATTGAATCCCACTATTTAATATTTATTTGCAACAGATACGTAGTTCGCCTACGACGAGCAGGCTTCATTAGTGTCTTATTTCAAAGCGTATACGTATCTGTCGCGAATAAATATTAAATAGTGGAATTTAGTCGGTAAAAGTTTTTTCTTTTCTTTAATTTCAGAGTTCGTATTCCACTAAGAGGCTTCAAAAACTTCAGACAATTGACATGTTTCTCACTTTTCTTGAATTTCATTGCAAATTTTAAAATTGCAATTTGTCATCACATACATACATATATACACACATACATACATACATACATACATACATACATACATACATACATACATACATACATACATACATACATACATACATACATACATACATACATACATTCATACATACATACATACATACATACATACATACATACATACATACATACATACATACATACATACATACATACATACATACATACATACATACATACATACATACATACATACATACATACATACATACACACATACATCACACACATCTCATACATTGAATACAATCAACATTTGATTGACATGTTTTGATTTCACACGTTTTAACGGTTTAATATACGGTGCTTAAGTGTTAAAGTTTGAATAACTTTTGAATGAAGCGTTCGATTTTAAATAACTCGGTTTCGTTTGATAGATCTCAGCAGTCATTTTCAAATAATCATAAAATGTGTGATGTTTTTCATTAAATTAATGCTTATATGTTACATAAATATGTTTTAAATACTAATTTTTCACATTTCTTTATGTAACTTTCAAACTACAAGTCCAATCGTCATGAAATTTGGAAGTTAAGGGTTTGCAAGGCTCCTCTTTCATATGCAATCAATTTTGTTCAAATCGGTTAAGAGACCTATGAGATAATGAAGTCCCATATTTTTCGTATTTTTATAGATAACTTTTGAACTAAAAGTCCGATCAGTATGAAATTCAATAGCGACTAATGGGACACCTAGACCTTTCATTTGACACTAAGAACATTAAAATCGGTCCAGCCATCTCCGAGAAAAGTGAGTGAGATTAAAAGCGTCACATACACACACACACACATACACACACACACACACACACACACACACACACACACACACACATACATACACACACACAGAAAATGCTCAGTTTTCGAAACTGAGTCGAATGGTATATAACATTCGGCCCGCAGGACCTTCTTTCCATTTCCGGTTTTCCAAGTGATTTCTATACCTTTATACTATATATTTATATAGCAGAAAGGCAAAAACCTGTTTTGACAAGGTAATAATTATCGCCTGTTTCTTAGAGATGGCTAAACCGACTTAGGCGCTATTAGTCTCATTTGAAAGGTAACATAGCCTAATAGATCACTATTGATTTGTTTTTTGATTGGACGTTCAATTTGAAAGTTACGAGTAATTGAATACAATACATTAAAATTTATAATAATTTATAACCATTTCATCTAAGATGATTTATCTAGTTTGAATTATTTTGACATCAGATTAGAGATTTTAATGCTGCAAATATATCTGCAAAATTTCAGTAGAATTGGTTTTGCCGATCAAAAGATATTAACCCTCCAACACTCGCGCCAACTTTTGTAATACAGGTTATTCGCGCACACAATGGCCCAATGCCAAAAAGACATGCGCACTAGAGTTTTGACTGGGAAAACTTGATTTTAGGTTTATGGAACCTTTGGAAGAATTTCTTGAAATTGAAAGTTCTATCGTCTGGTGCAATTTAAACTTTGATTAATCCCCCTAAAAGTGGAATAAAAAAATTATTTTTCTTCAGTTTCAATATAACACATTGATGTATTCTGCAAAGTTTTAGAGTATATTATTACAAGAAATTTTGCTGAAGACTTACTTACTTACTTAATCAGCTCCAGGCCGTGGTTTCCTCTGCTGTACGAAGTCGTCTCCATTCTACTCGGTCCATGGCCGCAATTCGCCAGCCACGTAGTCTACGTAGGGTCCGCAGGTCGCCTACCACTTGATCGATCCATCTTGCTCGCTGCGCGCCCCGCCGTCTCGTTCCAGTCGGATCGTTATTGAGAACTTTTTTAACCGGGCAGTCGTCCGACATCCTCACGACATGTCCAGCCCATCGCAGGCGACCGATTTTTGCGGTGGCAGCGATGGGTGGTTCCCTAAGCATCTGATGCAATTCATGGTTCATTCGCCTCCTCCACGTTCCGTCTTCCATCTGCACTCCGCCGTAGATGGTGCGCAACACCTTCCGTTCGAAAACACTAAGGGCGCGTTGGTCCTCCACGAGCATAGTCCATGTCTCATGGCCGTAAAGGACTACCGGTCTAATCAGCGTCTTGTAGATTGTTAACTTCGTGCGGTGGCGAATTTTGTTCGATCGCAGCGTCCTACGGAGTACAAAGTAGGCACGATTTCCTGCCATAATGCGTCTTTGTATTTCTCTGCTGGTGTCGTTGTCTGCAGTAACCAGTGAGCCCAGATACACGAACTCTTCTACCACCTCGATTTCATCACCGTCTAAATGAATCCGGGGAGGGAGGTCAGCATTCACTTCTTTAGAACCTCTTCCTTTCATGTATTTTGTTTTCGATACATTAATGACAAGTCCTATCCGTTTGGCTTCAGCTTTCAGTCCGATGTACGTTTCCGCCATCCTCTCAAAGGTACGTGTAATGATGTCAACGTCGTCAGCGAAACCAAGAAGCTGGACGGACTTCGTGAATATCGTGCCACTCGTGTCTATACCCGCTCTTCTTATCACACCCTCCAAAGCGATGTTAAACAGCAAACATGAAAGCCCATCACCTTGCCGTAACCCTCTTCGAGATCCAAAGGGATTCGAGACTGCCCCTGATACTCGAACAACACACATTACTCGATCCATCGTCGCCTTGACCAATCGCGTTAGTTTATCCGGAAATCCGTAGTAGTGCATAATCTGCCATAGCTGATCTCGATCGATCGTGTCGTACGTCGATTTGAAGTCGATGAATAAATGATGCGTGGGCACGTTGTATTCGCGACATTTCTGCAACACTTGCCGAAGCGCGAAAATCTGGTCCGTGGTGGCACGGGCACCCATGAATCCCGCTTGATATTGCCCCACGAACTCCTTTGCAAATGGTGATAGTCGACGACATAAAAGTTGGGAGAGTACCTTGTAGGCGGCGTTCAACAGTGTGATTGCGCGGTAGTTGCAACAATCCAACTTGTCGCCCTTTTTGTAGATCGGACACACGATGCCTTCCGTCCACTCCTCCGGTAGTAGCTCATCCTCCCAAATCTTGACAATGACTCAGTGCAGCGCTCTAGCCAGTGCGTCACCACCGTATTTCAGCAGCTCGCCGGGTAGCTGATCAGCCCCAGCCGCTTTATTGTTCTTCAGCCGACCGATCTCTTCTGCTACCTCCTGGAGGTCAGGGGCTGGTATTCTGTCGTCTTCTGCACGTGCTCCAAGATCTATTGCCATATCGTCACCTCCATGTTCAGCTACATCGCTGTTAAGGTGCTCGTCATAATACTGCTTCCACCTCTCGATCACTTCACGTTCGTTCGTGAGAAGATTACCGTCTGAGTCTCGACACATATCGGCCTGCGGCACATGGCCTTTGCGCGAGCGGTTTAACTTCTCGTAGAACCTCCGTTTATCGTTAGCACGGTACAGTTCTTCCATCGCCTCGCGATCCCGATCTTCCTGTTGGCGCTTTTTCCTCCGGAAGACCGAGTTTTGCCTGTTCCGTGCTTGTTTATATCGATCCACATTCGCCCTCGTACGGTGTTGCAGCATCCTCGCACGTGCTGCATTCTTCTCCTGCACTAATTGCTCGCATTCGCCGTCGAACCAATCGTTTCTTCGGTTCGGATTCATTGTACCTAGTGCGGCTAGTGCAGTGCTACCGATGGCGGTCTTAATGCCTTTCCAACCATCTTCAAGAGTTGCTGCGCCAAGTTGCTCTTCCGTTGGTAGCGCTGCTTCCAGCTGCCGCGCGTATCCTGGGCAACTCCGGTGACTCGTAGCTGCTCGATGTTGGGTCGCGGCGTACGACTTCGACGCGTGTTATGCACCGTCGAGAGTTTTGAGCGCATGCAAACTGCAACTAGGAAATGATCCGAATCTATATTCGCACTGCGGTAGGTGCGAACGTTTATAACATCAGAGAAGAATTTACCGTCGATTAGAATATGGTCAATTTGGTTTTCTATTCGTTGGTCTGGTGATCTCCAGGTGGCCTTGTGGATATCTTTGCGGGGGAAGAAGGTACTTCGGACTACCATTCCGCGGGAGGCTGCAAAATTTACGCATCGTTGGCCGTTGTCGTTCGTTGCGGCATGCAGGCTGTTTGGCCCGATTACCGGTCTATATATAGCTTCCCGTCCTACATGCGCGTTCATGTCACCGATGACGATTTTCACGTCCCGTCGCGGACAGCCATCATACACCTGCTCCAGCTGCGCATAGAACGCCTCCTTCTCATCATCGGGTCTCCCTTCGTGTGGGCAATGCACATTGATGATACTGTAATTGAAGAAACGGCCCTTAATCCTCAACTTGCACATCCTTGCGTTGATCGGTTGCCAACCAATCACACGCTGGCGCATCTTTCCCAGTACTATAAAGCCGGTTCCCAGCTCGTTGGTGGTGCCACAGCTCTGGTAGAAAGTAGCCGCTCGATGCCCGCTTTTCCATACCTTCTGTCCTGTCCAGCAAAGTTCCTGCAGTGCTACGACTTCGAAGTTTCGGGGATGTAATTCATCATATATTATCCTATCGCAACCCGGGAAGCCGAGCGATTTGCAATTCCATGTCCCGAGTTTCCAATCGTAGTCCTTATTTCGTCGCGTGGGTCGATGCCGATTGTTCCGATCCCTATTTTCTTCTTCGTTGTTGGTAACTTTTAGATTTCCAGGGCGGCTTGTTGGGCCTGCCCCTAACCCCCTGTCTCGCCGGAGGACCATCGTGCACAGCACTGTTTAGAGTCCCTGCTGGCATAAGGACGAGTATAATAATCAGCCGCCCCTAACATGGAGAACAGACGCTGTTTGAGCCGCACCTCCTTGGTGGACAGACGCTCGTATTTGACGAAGCATTTCCTCTACCGCCATGCTATGGTTACCGCGCCAGTATTCGCGTCGCACCTCCTCACTTCGCTATTGTCAGATTGACAACATTGCCCAGGCTACGCCGCATTTGGTATCATATGACTCGTGGAGGCGTGAGGCGGGAGCTTGTGAGGACCAGAGCTGTGTTTGACGCTCCTTCCAGGTTGTCAACTCACCATTTGAAGCCCAAAGACAGTAACCCCCTATCTCTTCAGCGAAGCTAGAAAAATATTATTTATTGTATATGAATTAGTGAAATCAGTTTTTTATTTTAGCTCTTTTCGTAATTGTTGTATGACTTTTTCATGTATTACAAAGTTGCACAAATAGTAAAAATACACAACTTTGCTGAATATAGTATACCTCTATGTTTGCTTGTTTAGGAACTGTAGAACTTTGATTATAAAAAATACCCTAATTTTGACCCCGAATTACTCGACTAGCAACAGACGGATACATTTTAAACATTTTACATTATTGCTGATTGTTTTGATGCATACAGACACCATTTTTCCATATGAAGAAACGAGAGAAAATTCCAGGCCAATTCCGGTACACCTCATATGCTGATTGCTTCATTTCTGTGATGTCAGTTTATGCTGATCAATTTTCCCAACAATTTAAAGTATTAATGCATTGAATAATTATGACATTTTGCTCATTACAAGTTTATTGAAGAATATACGTTAGTTACACAACGATTTGTAACTTTATAACAATATGGCGTTCAAAAACCTACACGTGTTATACAAAATACAACAGCGTGAGTAACCGAAGGTTAATAAAAATTGATGAAATTTATTTTAGAAAACTTTATTGGTGTGAATCAACTAGGCATTACAGGAAATTATGCATAGTTCAAAAATCTATAAACTAGACCTTTACTACGCAATGTATATGTTAAAGAATAATATTTGCTCTTACAACCTACTTTTACTTGCACTTAATCAAATTATTAACAACTTACTTATCCTTATTCAGCAATTTCATGAAAAAAGGATCTATCAAAATTTATAAGTGGTCATATTTTGTTCAAATTTTGTAAACGTATTCAATTTTCAAAAATTTTATGTAAACCAACGCACTACGCAACGTTAATCAATAGATGGATTATACTCCGAAGACGTGTCGGTTTCTATCTATAGACCGTATAACAAAGGTTCCTTTCACCACTAGGTGGATTAAATCGGGTTTTTCACTGTTTGCTGAGTTTCTATCACAACGATATACACAGAAAGCGGGAGGAAACAACGAACTATCCATTACAGTTGAGTCCAGGTTAGTTTCAGTGAAGCAATATATATCTATTGAGGACATATAGATAATTTTTTGCCGTTCACTTCCTTTAACGCTATTCATGTTCTGATAGTATACATCCAGTATTATTTTCTTTTCGGCAGGTTTTCGTCTTGTGGATAATACGGAGGCAGCGGTAGTCAATTTCGGTACTAACTCAGGTACGTCAGTAATGTTTTCGTGAATCGCAGTAAGATTATAATCTATCGTCATTTCAGATTCATCATAATTACTGTGTGTTGGTGAGCGGCGTGAGGAAATTTTCCGGATTGGACTCATTATACTTGTAGTCATCTCGAAATGTATTTGATCGAGACTCATTTACGAATTCACGGAAATAGATTCCCATTTGCCAGCTCGAGTGCTGCATCGCCTTATCTTTATAATTTATTGTTCTACAGTCTAAGCAAAATCAATTCCCACCTTGAATGATACGTATGTCATTTGACTTAAATCCGCTCCTTTACGAACTAATTTAACGACTTCGACCGGACCCTCTAGTTCTAGATTCTGCTGTACTAGTTTAGAAATCTCTTCCACAGGGGCTTGTGGTGAGAATCTAGACAGAAACAACCAGAATTTATTGGCACAAGGGGTAACCGGTACGATCGGAATGGAAGAGTCGCGCGCTGGCTCTTTATTCCCACAAAGCATTTGAGCAGTAATTGTTTCCTCTTGCGGAGGATCTAGAAGAATGCGCGGACGCTTCGATGATCTTCCGTCTGATCCAGGAATTGGTTTGGGAGTTGAAGGCGTTAAGGGAATTTTTCTTGTGATTCGATTGATCATACTCGCGTTTTTCTTAATTTCATCCCTTAATTCCTCGAACATTTTACTTTGCTGGTCCAGTGCCATATCAAGTGTGTTACTAGCATTGCTTAGAGCTCCACGAAAAGTTGCATTGCTCATAAGTTTTCTGCAAGCTTGACATATCCAAAAAATCGCATCACTAGATGTTAGCTCTGCCCATAGGGCAGGATTAAGCCTGGAGCACTCAACATGAAATGTTGATCGACAGAAACCTTGACAAATAACCGTGTCAGCCTCCGAATGAATACAATTGGCACAGGCATTACAAAGATGATCCATTTTCAATACCGATTTTTTTTTAACCCACAATCACGATACGAATAAATCTTTAATACTTAAAAGCGTAATGTTTATCAAAGAAAACTTTAAGCACTAGCAAGCAATATTATAAGCAGTATTTCAACGAAAAAATTAGCAAAAATTGCAGCTCGTTTCACTATACGTATCTATTTGTAAACAAGCATTGACATTGATAAAGGAGGGAAATAAGAAAATAACAATAATAATTATAATTAATTACATCCAAAAAAATACAATAGAGGTGACAGTAACAACAACGATAGCCATATTAGTAATGATAGTAATAACATAGGAAACTGACACAGGAAACACAGCTACTGACTATAACTTCCTGCCCATTATCAATTGTAGTTTGGCAACATAGGTATAAGAAAAAATTCCGACTCATCATAGAACACTAAAACATATATTCATTCATACCTATACACCCATGCACACTCATACATGCATACACATATATACATGTACGTGTGTGTATATTTTTCAGTGCTGTGTTGTCCATATTCGCATAACAGCCACAAATTCTATGGCAATTTCAAAAAAATGTCTCGATTACGCAAATAAAGACATCACATCATTTTTGAACACTCGTTCGTTCTAACTAGCGATAATTTTAAATTTTCATGAGTAAGTCAAAATCTCATGAATCGTGGGTAGGATTTGGTTTCAGTTTCCTAGAGAAATTTCTGTGCATACCAGCATTTCATCTAGGGAACTGAGTAAGCCCTCCCGGTGCTTCGGCCTAAACGGATTGAATTTAAAATCCGTTCAATTCCGCTCCATTCCGCTTTACGAGAAACCCATAAAGCTAAGTTATGCAATACTATACTACATACTACACATATATCTAACTTAAACTATATTACATTCTACATGCGGAACTAAGCTTAGGAGTGTGCCGAAGTAGGATTGGGCGATACCGTATCGATACTCGCGATATCGATACTCAAGGGCCGATATTTCGATATATTTCATCGATGATTACGACGCCGATATTATGCTAAATCGATACTTTCATCCCGATACTGTTTTGATAGAGCGGGATATGCAGCTGGAAGAATATGGGTTTGAGAACAGGCCAAGAAATGTTCAAGAAAGTATTTTTTTAGGGATTTTTTCTCGCGACATAATATGTGCTTATAAAACTTGAACATTAGTTTTGACATCTCTATTTACGTCAATCTATTGCCACGAAGAAGAATTTGGTCAAATTTCGACGAGCGCGGAATGAGTTGACCACGATCCTGAAGAGGAAAAAGGGGCAGAATAAGTACGAAGAACGTGAAGAGAACTCTACAAAAATGGCCAAGAATTACTAGCAACGACACTTTACTGGATAATTTCAAGGATTTGGGAGAAGGAGAAGCTACCGGAGGAGTGGATGGAAGGTTTACCCATCTACAAAAGGGTTGTTGTAATTATTGCAGAATAACGCTGCTCAAAGCCACCCACAAAGTGCTCTCACAGATCTCACACAGCAAGCATAGCATACCAAGAGAATTCGTAGGGTAGTACCTGTTGTAGTACCAAGTGGGCTTTATGGAGGCCCGTGCAACTCAAATTCTCATATTTTTATTCTCTGACAAATCCTCTAGAAATCTCGGCAGTACAACATGCCACCCATCAGACACATTTTTGTGGATTCCAGTGCAGCTGTTAGTTTGCATACCAGATGAACCGGTTCAAATGTACATTACATACTAATTGGCAACCCTGTGTATTCCCACCTAGCATTAAAATAGAATAATCTTGAGCAGCAATTGACAGTTGATAGATATGCTGATTTATTGATAAAAACCCTAAAACCGGTAACCATCAGTTCAGTTAAAATAAAATCTTAGTAGCAGTACGATCGCGATTTTTCACATTGCCCTTTGAGGCCCGATAATACTTGTCCGAATCCTAAACCAACATTCTGGTGCCGTGACCAGGATCTCTATCAAGATCTGTCGCGAGTGAAAAATTATTATACACAACGTAAAGTTCCAACACGAGGGTAACAAAGAACCTCGTGAAAAACCCGTGAAAAACTAGTTTACCCGCTGCATGTGAAGAACAAGGAGGTAACCTAACCTCAACCCGGATCACAGTTATATTTCCCCAATCCGTTCCAGCACGAGGGTAACAAGGTACCTCGTGAGAAAGCTAGGTTACTCCTCGCACGTGCAAAAGAGGAGAGGAACGTAACCTCTAGTTTGAAGCCCGTCTCGCTGCCTGAGTGAAAGAGAGGAAACATAACCTCAAGTTTCGTAAACCGCGTGCTGGACATCGTTCTTGGCGCTTGGTTTCAACGATTTTTCCTGCTATTGCGTACCAGTTGGACTCGCAGCGGAAGATTTAGTCGCCCGAATAGCAGCTCAACATTTTTTGTAATTTTTTATAAAAATACAAGGCCTCTTTGGAAGAGGTACCAGGTGAGTACCTTTCCAAAGTAAAATAAAATCCGTTTTGCGGTACTTCCTGGGTCTCTTTTGGTTCCAGAAACGTGCTCGAAACCGTTCCCGTTTTGATGTCGACTGTTAAAATGCCTGCCGAGAAGAAAATGAAAGCTAAAGAGTTGAAGCGGAAAAATGTGGTAGAAGCGTTGAAGCGCATGGATGAATTTCTAGTGAATTACGCTCCAGATGAGCATCAATATGAAGTGCCTCTACGACTCGAACGCTTAGAAAAGCTAAATGAAGCGTTCGAGATGATCCAGTCGGAATACGAACAGCTAGATGATAGCGAGCAGTTTTTAATTGCGAACATGGAATGTCGAGCAAAAATAGAAGAGCAGTATTTTCGCATCAAAGCCAGCCTGATCTCAAAGATGCCCCAGCCAGTCCCCGTTCCTGTTGCGCAAACGTCAGCTTCAGAACCCCAGCTCATCCCGTCCGGTCTAGCAAATGTGAAATTGCCAACGATAACGCTGCCAGAATTTGATGGAGATTTCAACAATTGGCTGACGTTCCACGATACGTTCGTTTCGATGATTCATGCCTCAACAGAAATATCTTGTGTGCAGAAGTTCCATTATCTCCGTGCGGCCTTGAAGGGAGAGGCTGCCAATCTGATCCAGTCTATTACCATTACTGCAGCAAATTATTCGATGGCATGGGATACCCTTGTCAAGCGCTATTCCAATAAGGCAATACTACGCAAGAAGCACATTCGAGCGCTTTTGAAATACCCGAAGATCCTGAACAGTAACGTCGATGCTCTGCATAAAATCGTGGACGACTTTCAACGTCATGTAAAGATGCTGCAGCAATTAGGCGAACCCGTTGAACATTTCAGTTCTATACTGATAGAGCTTTTGGAAGATAAGCTGGATGACGCATCATTGCAGGCATGGGAGGAATCAGTGTCATCGGAGGAACAACCCACGTACACTAAGTTGATAGAATTTTTGCTAAAGAGAACCCGTGTACTAGAGAACATTCTCATCAACCGTCCCCAACACGGCAACCCCATGTCCGGTGGCCAGCATTCAGGAAATAAGAAACCCTTCCAGTTCCGCGTGAACACCAATGCCATGACCGAAGCTGCTCCGAAGATGTTCCCGCCCTGTCCCGCTTGTGAAAGAGACAAACATCCCGTGGTTGAATGTCCTGTTTTTAACGGATTAGACGTAAAAGGCCGTCTTAAAGTGCTTACCGATAAAAAACTGTGCAGCAACTGCTTTCGAAGTGACCATTTTGCCCGTACCTGTCGGTCCAAATACCGTTGCAGGCACTGCCATAAACGACATCATTCCATGATTCATCCCGGTCCTTTCCGGTCTATAGAAAACGATCCCGTTGCTGATCGTGCACCGCCTGGCGCGTTTCAAATTGCTACCGCTGTTGCTACCCCGTTTTCACCCGATCCAGTTCAGTTAAATGCTGCTGCAAAGGAAACTAGCGGAAACGTTATCCTGTCGACCGTTGTTCTTTTAATAGTTGATGCCTACGGTCAGAAGCATATAGCCCGAGCCCTGTTGGATACTGGATCGCAGCCTAATGCGATCAGTGAGCATTTATGCCAGCAATTGCATCTTCCTCGAAAAATTGTTAACGTGCCCATTGCAGGCGTGGATGGTATAACAACCAATTCAAAATATCAAATCCGCGCTGAAATCCGTTCCCGAGTTACCGGGTTCAAGGACATTCTTGATTTCTTGGTCCTACGAAAAGTGACCAGTGACACACCTCCCAGATCGTACACTGTTTCACAATGGAAAATTCCCGATGGAATACAACTAGCCGATCCCGAGTTCAACGTTAGTCGTAGGATCGATCTGATTATTGGTGCCGGTGATTTCTATACGCAACTGTTGGAAGGTCGGCTACGATTGGCTACTAACAAATCCCTGTTAGTTGAGTCTGTGTTTGGTTGGATAGTAACAGGCAAGACCACAATACCCGCTGAAGAAGCCCAGCAAGCACCAGTAGCTTGTCATGTGGCGACAGTTACATCAGTCGACAAACTGCTCGAGCGTTTTTGGGCTGTAGAAGAAGTCAGTAAAACAAATTATTCGATCACCGAGCAAGAGTGTGAAGACCTTTTTTCTGCCACGACAACCCGAGATGCTACCGGAAGATACATCGTTCGATTACCGAAGCAGTCTAAATTCGAACAGCTGATTGGAGGTTCGAAGTTCAACGCATTACGACGTTTCAAGTGGCTGGAGCAGAAATTAGAAAAGGACGCTGATCTTAAGCAACAATATTGCGATTTCATGGCAGAATATATTTCCCTGGAGCATATGCGTGCCATTCCCGAGGACCATTTGGACGGTCCCGAAGCTTTCTATCTCCCGCATCACCCTGTAATCAAAACTTCCAGTACCACCACTAAAGTGCGAGTGGTGTTTGATGGTTCCGCGAGATCTAAATCCGGACATTCGCTTAACGACGCCCTGCTTGTTGGCCCGGTAGTGCAGGATGAGCTACTAAGCAACATTCTACGATTTCGCAAATTCCCGATCGCGCTTGTAGCGGACATCGAAAAAATGTACCGCCAAGTTTTGATACACCCAGTAGACCGTCGGCTGCAGCGGATCTTTTGGCGATTCAACAGTACGCAACCCATTGGCACATATGAACTTTCGACGGTAACCTATGGTCTCGCCCCCTCCTCGTTCTTGGCAACCCGAACCCTGCACCAACTGGTGAATGATGAAGGTAACCTGTTTCCCAAGGCTGGCCCATCAGTCAAAAAATGTATGTACGTCGATGATTTCATTGGTGGGGAACATTCAGTAGAGCAGGCGATCCAGCTACGCAACGCACTCAACGAGCTATTGCAGAAAGGTGGCTTCTGTCTTCGTAAATGGAACTCGAATGACCCTAAAGCACTAGCTGACCTCCCACAAGAATTGCTGGGAACAAAAACATCCCACAAATTTGATTCGGAGGAAACAATCAAGACGCTGGGAATCAGTTGGGAACCGGCAAGCGACTTGTTCAGCTTCGACGTTGCTGTAAATCTGCATAGTGGCCCAGCAACTAAGCGCAGCGTACTTTCAACTATCGCCCAGCTTTTCGACCCGTTAGGCCTGATCGCTCCCGTAATCGTCCAGGCAAAAATCCTATTGCAACATTTATGGCTCTTATCTTTGAAATGGGACGAGGAAGTAACGCCGGAATTCCAAACGAAGTGGTCGACGTTCTGCCAAAATCTCCCGGATCTTCGTAGTTTTCGGATCGATCGTTTTGCCTTCCTGCCCCAGTTTTCTTCCGTTGAGCTACATTGTTTTGCAGATGCGTCAGAAGCAGCTTATGGCGCATGCATATATGTTCGCTCCGAATCTATCGACGGCGAAGTTAAAATCAGTTTATTGGCATCGAAATCAAAGGTAGCTCCCCTTAAGCGAATTACAATTCCCCGCCTGGAACTATGCGCGGCGCTGCTTGGTTCCTGTTTATATGAAAAAATTATCGCTGCGCTGGAAGTGAATTTTAGCGCAGTTTACTTCTGGACCGATTCAACTGTAGTCCTGCAGTGGTTGAAAGCGCCTCCTCGAACTTGGAAAACTTTCATAGCAAATAGAGTTTCAACCATCCAGTCAACAACCCACGGTTCAACCTGGGCGCACGTAGCTGGCGCCGACAACCCCGCGGACATGGTTTCTCGCGGTTTTCCTGCTGACGAGTTAGTCCTTAGCAATAAATGGAAGCATGGACCTAGCTGGTTATCCTTACCCAAATCGAAATGGCCAGTGCAGCAACCTGTTTTGGACCCGAACCCAGTAGAAGAAATGGAAATAAGACCTGTAGCAGTGTCAATTGCGCAAGAAAATACTCCCAACCCGTTATTTCTACGATTCTCGTAGTACCAGCGCCTTCTCAATGTCGTCGGTTTCTGTCTACGATTTGCCCGAAATGCACGTGAACAAAATCAAACCTACCGAGTTCGCGAACCGGTTCTCACTGTGGAAGAGTTGGAAACTGCAAAATTTGTTTTGGTAAAATTGGTTCAGGCCGAATCATTTCCCGAAGAAATCAAAAATTTGCGCAGAGGTAGCAGAGTAGCAACACGATCTCACATTCGTCTTCTCAGCCCGTTTCTGGATGCACAAGGTATAATTCGCGTCGGTGGTCGGTTGTGCCTGTCCGACGAACCATATAGTGTGAAACATCAAATAGTTATTCCCGGATTCCACCCGTTTGCAAAGCTGCTAATCAACTTTCATCATCGCAAAGTGTTACACGGCGGCAACAGTATGACTTTGGCTGTCGTTAGGGATGAATTTTGACCTTTGAATGGAAGGAGAGCAGTGCACAATGTCATACGAAATTGTTTTAGATGCAGCAGAGCAAATCCCCGTCCCATACAACAACCCATCGGACAGCTACCAGTTGGCCGAGTTACCGCTAGTGAAGCATTCTGTCACACTGGTGTAGATTACTGC
Organism: Sabethes cyaneus; assembly: GCF_943734655.1. NCBI lineage: Eukaryota > Metazoa > Arthropoda > Insecta > Diptera > Culicidae > Sabethes > Sabethes cyaneus. Next base: position 120,072,417 of record NC_071355.1, on the reverse strand, counting down.
GGACCCCTGTATTTGAAACCTACCCATCGCAGAGCAGCAGCAAGGAAATGCCACGTCGCAGTATTCGTTTGTCTTGCAACAAAAGCCGTTCACCTTGAGTTGGTGGGCGATCTATCAACAAACACCTTTCTCATGGCCCTCGACCGTTTCATTTGGAGGAGAAATAAACCGTCGCACATATATTCCGATAATGGTACTAATTTCATCGGAGCAAAGAATACCCTTCATCAACTGTACATCATGCTTCAACCAGGACCGGAGCAAGAACGCATATCGAAACATCTAGCTGAAGATCACATCCAATGGCATCTCATTCCCCCCCGCTCCCCGAATTTCGGGGGCCTTTGGGAGGCCGCTGTGAAGGTAGCCAAAAAGCATCTTATTCGCCAGCTCGGAACCGCAACACTATCCTACGAAGAACTTACTACTGTATTAACTGCTGTTGAAGGTTGTATGAATTCCCGCCCGCTCACGCCACTTTCAGAAGACCCCAACGACTTGTCCGCGCTGACTCCGGCGCACTTTCTGGTCAAAAACAAGATTCGTCCGCTTCCCGAGCCAGATATTAGAAACGTGCCTATGAACCGGCTTAGCCAGTATCAACGAGTTCAAGCTTATTCACAACGATTCTGGTACAGATGGAGGAATGAGTATCTCAAGCAGCTTCAAACCCAGTACAGCATTAATCCCGATCGTTACACTCTCGACGTCGGCTCGGTGGTAATTCTCAAAGACGACTCGCTTCCACCAGCACGATGGCCATTGGCCAGAGTTCTAGCAATCCATCCTGGTCCTGACAACATCACCCGAGTTGCTACACTACGAACGTCAGCCGGAATATTGAAGCGATCTGTATCGCGAATTTGCCCACTTCCTTGTGTCACCGAACATCCCGTAACGAGCAATGATCCAGAATAATTACCGAACTGCCGCGCATCCAGCAAAATAGGAGCACATTAGGAAGTGAATTTATAATTTAGTTAAATTGAAACTTATAGACAACGTAGTTGAAAAATGTATTTTCAAGGTGGCCGGTTATGTTAGTTTGCATACCAGATGAACCGGTTCAAATGTACATTACATACTAATTGGCAACCCTGTGTATTCCCACCTAGCATTAAAATAGAATAATCTTGAGCAGCAATTGACAGTTGATAGATATGCTGATTTATTGATAAAAACCCTAAAACCGGTAACCATCAGTTCAGTTAAAATAAAATCTTAGTAGCAGTACGATCGCGATTTTTCACATTGCCCTTTGAGGCCCGATAATACTTGTCCGAATCCTAAACCAACAGCAGCATACGACTCAGTCGAGCGCAAACAACTACACACTTAAATAAAAACACAGAGCGCGGCAAAATTTGGCCGTAATCTCAACAGCCGATCCTTCGGTAAATTTTTTTATGTTGCCAAACGTTACTAAAGATCCGTAAACGTCGATATACACCACATATATACATATATATATATATATATATGGATGGTAAATGGTTGAATAATGCGCTCCAGAACTACCACGAAGTTCCACAGCCTCTTATTTAGCAACTCCTCTCTCTACCTCCCCGTGGTACCATCCGGGATACGTTCCTTAGTGGAAATCGGACAACCGGTGGAAACTAGGGTCGTATGCGGACAGAGAAGGGGGCACTCACGCGAAGGCTGAGTGTAAACTCTCCGCCTGCAAATGACGGATCTCAGTAGAAGCATGTTCGATGAACCTGAAAATACTGAGAACCTGAGCAGAGGGTCCAAAGCCCCCAAAGGAGGATGGTTTTAATAGTTGTTATCCATGGCTAAAAGTAAAAACAAGAATGGATAAACCCCTAATCCAAGGTGTCATGCGACCCGTGCCGAGGGATGAATGGTGGGGGGGGTTTCATAAATACTCAGCCTCAAACGGAGCCTGTGGAGTACCAGAGCGCCCTCCACAGTAAACAGCCCTTACCGCATCATGAGGGGCTCTGATGCGGCGGACTCTTCTTTCCCCTCAACTCGTGGGATTCTATATGAGCAATCAAAATAAAATAATAACTTCAGTGAGCGCGGACGGATTAGACAATCCGTTCGCAAGAAGTGGTATCCAGAGGTCTCCGCCGATGGATACCAGTAGAAGCGCCAGCGTAAGCGGAAAAGGAAACGGCACACCTGTCGCTCCAACTGCATCTACGCCGGACGCAGCAATGAACGGCCCGTCGCTAATAAAAGCAGTGGCAGGCAAGAGAGACATGCTACCAAGAGTGGTAGCGGCGTCTCATCAACTCGATGCCATTATCGAGTTCGTGGCAGGTCGCAGCACCTTAGCGAAGGACCTGAAACAAAGTCTGCTCATGCTTCGGAGCACCATGCGTGCTGCGACGAAGGAGCACAGCGAACTCGAAGCGCGAGTAAAAGTTGCAGAGAAAGTGAAGACGCTTGTATCAAGGTCTGCACAAACAGATGCCTGCCCGTCAATGACCGACCATTCCGTGGCACTCGCGACTACGGAGCAGTCTAACGACAAGGCATCCGCCAAACGCGCAAGGCAGTCCCCAGGGGAAGAAACCCCCACGGGTCCAAAGAAGCGCATGATAGCAGAGGGTCGTAAGCCAACTGAAGAACCTACTGAGGGTAACAAGACGCTGTTAGCGTCCGACAACCAGTGGGAGTTGGTCAAAAAGAAGAAGGCCAGGAAGAAAGAGGAGGATCGAGCTCCACCGAAAGTGGCTAGGAAAAAAAGGAGCAAAGGCGATGCCCTTATCCTCAAAACTGAGGGGCCGAAATATGCGGAAGTTTTAAAGGTCATGAGAGGGCATGATCAGTTGAAGGGTCTTGGCGCGGATGTGCGGAGTATCCGCCGCTCTCGCACAGGCGACATGATTCTTGAACTCAAAAAGAACGCCACTGAAAAGGGTTCCGCTTACAAAGTGCTGGCAGAAAAGGTCCTTGGCGATAGCGTGCAGATCCGCGCACTAACGCCCGAGATGACTCTCCAGCTTAAAAACCTGGACGAGATCACCCAAGCGGGCGAACTAGCACGAGCTCTCAACGAGCAATGCAAAGTGGTGGTGACTACCGAGGCAGTTCGTCTGCGTAAGGGACCGGCGGGAACCCAGGTAGCAACTATAAGACTTCCACTGGAAGACGGAAATGCAGCCCTGAAAGTGGCTAAGCTGAAGGTGGGATGGTCCGTGTGCCCACTGAGCGTGTTCCAGCAGCCGGAGGCCTGCTTCCGGTGCTTTGAGAGAGGGCACAGGTCCTGGAGCTGTAAGGGGCCAGACCGAAGCCACTTGTGTAGGAGATGTGGCGGTACGGGTCATATAGCGAGGGACTGTACTGCGCCACCCAAGTGCCTGATATGTACCGGCCAACGGGACGCTAAGCACACAACAGGAGGCCCGAAGTGCCCGGCAGGCGCGCTGGCGACTAAAACCCGGGCGTAGTGCAGGTAACGCAACTGAACTTGAACCACTGCCACGCGGCTCAGCAGCTGTTGTACCAAGCAGTTACTGAGTCGTTGACGGACATTGCAATCATCTCGGACCCATACCGCATCCCTGCCGGAAACGGTAACTGGGTGTCGGATAGGTCCGGGACGGCGGCTATATGGACGACAAGCAGGTTCCCGGTTCAAGATGTTGTGTCAACTGCAGACGAGGGATTCGTGGTTGCCAAAGTGGGTGGAGTGTTCTACTGCAGCTGCTATGCTCCGCCGAGTTGGTCTATCGAGCAGTTCACGCGGATGGTAGACCGAGTATCAGTTGTGCTGACTGGTCTAAGGCCGTTGGTTGTGGCGGGCGACTTTAACGCTTGGGCGGTAGAGTGGGGAAGTCGTCGCACGAACCACAGGGGCCGGATTCTGCTTGAAGCTCTGGCAAAGCTCAACGTAGATCTGGTCAACGTCGGCACCACAAGTACCTTCAGTAGGAGCGGTGCGGAGTCTATCATCGACGTGACATTCGGCAGTCCTGGTCTGATAGGAGACTGGAGGGTAGACAATGGCTACACTCACAGCGACCATCAGGCGGTCCGCTATGGTGTCGGTCAGATAACGAGACGGCAGGCGGCGAGTAGAGCCGACACTCCAACCACCCGTGGATGGAAGACTTCATACTTCGATCCCGAAGTATTTGTGGAAGCAATCCGAAGAGAGTGCGGTGATCGTGGTATGCCCGATCCGAACGCTGATCATTTGGTTGAGGTACTGTCGCGAGCATGTGACGCTACCATGCCTAGGAAAGGTCGACCTAGGTATGGCAGGTCACCGGCTTACTGGTGGACAGATGAAATTGCGGAACTCCGCGGAGCCTGCTTTCGTGCGAGGAGAATTATGCAAAGAGCTCGTTCGGACGAAGGCAGGGCTGAATGTCGAGTAGCACTTGCTGCTGCACGCGCAGCGCTTAAGAGTGGGATAAAAGCTAGTAAACGAGCCTGCTTTGAAAGGTTATGTGCTAGTGCCAATGCGAACCCGTGGGGTGATGCCTACAGGGTCGTAATGGCAAAGACCAAGGGAGTGCTGGCGCCCTCAGAGCAATCGCCAGAGATGCTGGAGCGGATCATCGAGGGCCTCTTTCCGCGCCACGAGCCAAGGCCCTGGCCCCAAGCCGCTGAGTCGTCCCACGGCCGACGTTCCAGTATCTCAGACCATAGCGTAGGATGGTCGGCCTCCCAGCCGAACATCCAAAGTAACGTGGGCGACGGCGGTTTGGCGGTCGGGGACGAAGTGACGGTTACGAATGAGGAGCTCATTGAGATCGCTAAATCCCTAAAGGTGAGCAAGGCACCGGGGCCAGACGGAATCCCGAATATGGCCATTAAAGCGGCTATGTTAGAGGCTCCCGAGTTATTTGGAGCAGTAATGAGGAGATGCCTGGAAGCTGGCCACTTCCCGGACAGATGGAAGCGACAGAACCTCGTGCTGTTGCCGAAGCCGGGAAAACCTCCGGGTGTTCCCTCGTCATATAGGCCGATCTGTCTGCTCGATACTGCCGGTAAGGTGCTGGAGAAGGTTATCCTTAACAGACTCGTACAGTACACGGAGGGTACAAACGGTCTGTCAAGGAATCAATTCGGCTTCCGAAAAGGCAAATCTACGGTGGATGCAATCTTGTCTGTCATTAAGACAGCCGAGGTGGCAATCCAGCGCAAGAGGACAGGTATCCGCTATTGCGCAGTTGTCACGCTTGACGTGAGAAATGCGTTTAATAGCGCTAGCTGGGACTCCATAGCCAACTCGCTTCGGAACGTCCAAGTGCCGGTGTCGCTGTACAGGATCCTGGAAAATTATTTCCAGAATCGTGTGCTATGCTACAACACGGAGGAGGGTCAGAAGTGCGTTCCAATCACCGCAGGGGTTCCGCAAGGTTCCATACTGGGCCCGGTGTTGTGGAACGTCATGTATGACGAGGTGTTGAAGCTAAAGTTCCCGGTAGGGGTGGTGATTGTCGGCTTTGCGGATGATATCACCCTGGAAGTCTATGGTGAATCTATCAGAGAGGTTGAGTTGACGGCTGCCCACTCTATAAGCATTGTTGAAGATTGGATGCGATCCAGGAAACTGGAGCTAGCGCATCATAAAACGGAGGTTATCGTGGTGAACAACCGCAAGTCGGTACAGCAAGCAAAGATCAGCGTCGGGGACTGCACTATTTCGTCAACGCGGTCCTTAAAACTTCTGGGAGTCATGGTCGACGACAAGCTCAAGTTCGGGAGCCACGTCGACTATGCCTGCAAGAAGGCTTCCACAGCTATTTCGGCATTGTCTCGTATGATGTCTAATAGCTCTGCGGTATATGGCAGCAAGCGAAGGCTATTAGCCAACGTGGTCCAGTCTATACTTAGGTATGGCGGACCGGTGTGGTCATCGGCGTTAGGTACCAAAAGCTATCTAGCCAAGCTGGAAAGCACCTATCGTCTCATATGCTTGAGAGTGGCGAGTGCGTATCGCACAGTTTCACATGACGCAATCTGCGTCTTAGCAGGTGTGATGCCTGTTGGCATTATCATCAGCGAAGACATAGAATGCTTCAACCAACGTGGAACTAGAGGCATACGGAGTACCACAAGATCGGCCTCGATGACCACATGGCAGCGGGCATGGTCTAATTCCACAAAAGGTCGGTGGACACATCGACTTATCCCGGAACTATCTGGGTGGGTCAACAGGCGCCACGGCGAAGTCAACTTCCACCTGACACAGATTCTGTCAGGGCATGGTTGCTTCAGACAGTATCTGCATAAGTTTGGGCATGCGGAGTCCCCCGCGTGTCCCGAATGCGTGGATGTTGAGGAAACGGCAGAACATGCTTTCTTCATATGCCCTCGTTTCGCGGGCGCGAGAAGCAGCATGATGGCAGTGAGCGGACAGGACACTACCCCGGATAACCTAGTCCAAAAGATGTGTTCCAGCTCGGACATCTGGGGAGCGGTCAATGCGGCTGCTACCCAGATTGTACTCGAGCTACAAAACCACTGGAGAGCCGATCAACGCCGAATAAACAGCCTAACTACCATGGTCCAGTAGTTATCTAAGCGAGTGCATTAAGCACAATAGCCCCTCCCTGAAGTAATACCGATAAGGTGGTGCCAGGGGGGATTGAGGCTGGAGACTCGAGTAGGGTTTTAGTGGGTCGGGATCCTCACGCCCCATTAGGGGGGTCGGGATACCTAAACCCCACTCCCTGAGGTATCTTTTCAGGTGTCTGATAGTACCGTATCTTCTAAGGTGCTCAGCAGATTTCCCAACTCGTAAAAAAAAAAAAAAAAAAAAAAAAAAATATATATATATATATATATATATATATATATATATATATATACATATACACCACATCGACATTTTTACCGAACGTTCGGCTGTTGAGATTTCGGCAGAATGTTGCCGAACTCGGTGCTATTTTTTAAGTGTGTATGGCAGATAATGCACGAGTACGGTTAACCGAACAAAGTAACGTGGCTAAAATAAAGTTACATTGGAGCGAGCGATGTGTTACGTGCTAGGTTACGTGTGTGTTTTGGAGAAACTCATGTTGCTCAACATGAATCCCAGAATGCCGCCTTAAATAGTATCGATAAAGCTAATATCGATACTTCTCGAACGATATATCGATTTGATATATCATCGGATTGAATATCGATATATGGGCGGCTTGAATATCGATATATCGGCGGATTTGATATCGATATTCAATTATTGATACTTTTGGAAATTTTGCCCAATCCTATGCCGAAGTGCGCGACAAACCACCTACCCATGGGAGGGAAAACAATTCAAATAATATTGTAAAAATTTTAGCATCCCAAAGCCACTCGCGTCGTGGTCTCGACTGTGAAGATTTTTCAAGGAGATGATACTTTGTCCGGAATAGAAGAATAAAGAAAACTAAAGAATCTGACTAAAGAAATTATCGTCTCCACCTTTAATAATCATAATACCGTATTTGGATCTATTCTACCGTAAAAGTTCCTTAGTGAAGATTTGGAAACATCGTTTGGACGTGGATATCAAGAATTAGTGAGGTTCCGCTAATCCTAAAGTGTGCTAGTGGTCTTCAAAGTTTTTGTTTCTTTGTGATCAATTCATAGAACCGAACGAATCGCTGACGGCTGATCTCGTATAACAATAGGTGCGTTATAGCTGTTACTCTTTCCACTATCAAACTAGTGTTGGTATTGCAGTGAGCTATCTTGTTTTGCTTTTATTTACTGGCGGACACGTAAAAGTTGCCTATCATTTAGTAAAGCTGTTTTGCCATTCGCTGTGGTCTCAAAAGTGTGTGTGCTGTTTACAGTTTTATCTGATTTGATTGAGCTCTCGACAAGTGGTGCTGTTTCTGGATAGGGCTGTGTGGGACTGTAGACTCCTGCGGTTTCAAAAGTGGAAAGTGCAGATCTTACATCGGGCTCTGGTGCTAGTTACTGACTTTGGCTACAGTATTGAAAAGCAGAACTGGTAGTGCATTGTCGTAGTGATCTGTTTTTATTTTGCTTCCTGTTGCCTGTGTGTAACAGGCTTATCAGCGATAGCTGCTTATCAATTGAAAGGTGCTGCTTATCAATTGAAAGGTGCTGCTTATCAATTGAAAGGGGCTGCTTTCGCCATACGCTTTGGTCTCAAAAATTGTGTGTGGTGTTTACAGTTTTCTTTAATTTTGATTGAGCTTTCGACAAGTGGTGCCGGTTCTAGATAGAGCTGTGTGGGATTGCAGACTCCCGCAGTCTCAAAAGTGGAAAGTGCATATCTTATACCTAGCTCCGATGCTAGTCACTGGCTTTGGCAATCGCAGAAACAGGTAAGAGAATTATAAGCAGCATCCTAATCAACAAAACACGCTAGGTTGGGGTGATACGCGATTTCGATTTCTTATTGAACAAGCTCAGTATATGTTTGTTTTAAGATCACTGTTGCATTGAATTCAGGGAAGCAGCAATTTTGTTGTCATGAATGCATGCAAGGTTTGTGCGGAGCCTGTTCAAGGCAACGAAAAATGCGTCCTCTGCAGTGGAATTTCTAACAAAAAGCTGCATGTGAATTGCTCTGGGCTCAATGCAACGAAAATAAAGCGTAGTCATCGAAAGTTGGATTGCTATGGTTCTGTGAGGCCTGTAGAATACACTTTAATCCCGTTATTATGGATCGAGAATCTCATTTTCTCAAAATTTTGCGTGATCTCTTGATAAGAGTGGACTCAATGGATTTTCGACTGGGCCAATATGATGAAAATCTTAAAGCGATGAATGGTTTAATAACGTATCAACAAATTAGAAGGGAATCAATGAGCGATAAGCGGCCGCAACAACAACCTTTGGACACATCATTGAATACGGTATCAAACTTTCGTCAAAGCATAGATCGTTTGAATCTTGATAGTACGATGCACTCCAACTTTGGGAACGCTTTCGCTGAGCACGATGTACCACCAATCCCAGACACCGCCAATATTCCTGCGTCAAAACGTCCAACAACGATTTCTAACGCTGCTGCTGTTGCTACCACTAATGCTGACAACGGTTTTTCTGCCACTGCCGCCTACGTCACTGCCACCACAACCGCTTCTGCTGCTATCACTGCTGCTACGGCCACCCTCTCTACTCCCGTTCCACCTACCTCTGCTGGAGACACACGAGGCTCAAGAACTGGATCATTCGAAGGAGCCCCCGAATCCAGAGCTGGTCGTGTGAATCCTCTACGAATAGTAAATCGAACTGAACGCCGCCAACAAATTTCCACTGAAGATTTAAAATCGTTTTACATCACCCCTTTCCACGTCGAACAATCGGAACAAGATGTCATCGAGTATCTTCGAGAAACGCTTAATATCGAAAACTCTTCTGTAAGATGCACAAAGCTTGTGCCTAGGGGCAAACAACTTAGCGACCTGACATTCGTCTCGTTCAAAGTGTCAGTGTCTGCTGATCTGGAAGTTGCTGTAGGAGATAGCTTTTACTGGCCGGAAGGAGTGATAGTTCGTCCTTTTCAACCAAAAAACGACAACTCTGCGGTCACTATTCGACCTCAAACGTCAGGCTAACAACTGTGAGTAATTCTGCACCAATCAGTTCATTCTCAAATCAAGTTGCACACGTTTCGGTTAGAGATAGCTTGGACAGTTACATTGAATCGGCAACAAAGGTTAACGACTTTCTGACACCAGTTTAAAATCGTTGATTTCTAAAAAATCTCGTAATTTCACAACAATTGGTTTTCATAATGCTTGATAATTACCTGCATTTTTCGAAAATACACTGATATCGGTTCTTGGAGTAGTAGAAACTTGGCTTAAGCCTGGAAACACTAACAGATCAATATCCATAAGCAACTTTAAAATTGTACGATCTGATCGCCTGAGCAGTACCAAGACTCGTGGGGGGGGGGGAGTTGCATTTTACTTAAACAAATCAATGAAATATTCTGTTCTTTCTAAATCTCAAAAAGGTAGCGAAGCAGATTATCTTTTTATTAAGCTTACTAGTTTAAAAACTGTTTGCGGGATAATATACAAACCACCTAACATTCCTAGTTCTAGTCTAAACGAAATCTTCGAAATAATTGCTGAACTATCCTTGTGTGAGCCGAATATCTTAAGGGGGCATAGTACTTTTTACACCATATTTTTTGCCTAATTTCAAATATTTTATTCTCGATAACGCGAAAAGCGAATCGATTCGGGTTTTTTGCATTCCAAACATTACACTTTATACTAATATTTACAATTTTGTTTGCATATGTGAACCCCTTCCCCTCTCCCCTACGGCTCCTTGAATATGATCGTTCGAAAAAAACATGATTTGCGGTACCATGGATTGGCGCTGGGGGTCTTATCCGAATTGCAAAATTCCAAAACGACATGAAAGTATATTAAATTATCTCGTGTTTGACCCATCCTTTTTTTAAAATTTGAACGCATAACAAAATGGCGGACATTCAAACATAAAAGTAAGGTTTTTAGTCGAAAAAAATGACTTTCAACATTTCTAAAAAAATACAAAAATAGTAATATCAAAAAAAGGATGGGTCAAACACTAGACAATTTTGTTGGCTTTAAAACAAAAAAAGAATCATGAGAATTGCTTGAGCCGTTCTTGAGATATTTATGGTACCGACTTTCAAAACCTGGTTTCGAGAAAAACGACGTTGAACTTTTTATTCGCCGTGTAATCGCTCCAGACATGCGCGGTACAAATAGCTGTAACTTTGTCAATTTTTGGATTTCATTGAAATGACTTGAAACACATATGGTCAAAATGTTAATCTTTCGAAATAATCATTAAAAAAAATTTCGATTTTTACCTTTGTTATACTATATAACAAAGGTTTAGAAATTGGTCGAAAAACACGAAATTGATCCAAGGCCCGGAGGGCCGAGTCACATATACCAATCGATAGGGTTCGACGAACTGAGCAATGTCTGTGTGTGTGTGTGTGTGTATGTATGTGTGTATGTGTGTATGTGTGTATGTGTGTTCGCTCCGAATTTTCTATCGCCTGTTACTCGGAGATGGCTGAACCGATTCGATCGCTATTAGTTTTGTTTGAAAGGTATTATTGCCTAGTATATCACTATTTAATTGTTTCGTGGTCTGACTTTTCGTTTGAAAGTTATAAACAAAAATGTGAAAACTACGTGATACGGTTTTCTCCGGAACCACGCAACCAATTTTAACAATCTTAGTACCAAACGAAAGCTCTTACTATTACTGAACATTTTGCTAAGTTTTATTGAAAACGGACAAGCAGTTTAAAAGTTAGCCTTGAAAAACCTGTTTTGACTAGGTACAAATGAACGCCTGTTTCTCAGAGATGGTCAAACCGATTTACACGCTATTAGTTTCATTTGGCAGGTAATATAGCCGGATAGATCACTATTGAATGGTTTTTTGATTGGACGTTTAATTTGAAAGTTATGAGCAATCGAATACACCACACCAAAATTAACAATAATTTATAATGATTTTAACCAAGATAATTTACCTAATTTCAATTATTTTAATATCAAACGAGAGGTTTTCACACTACGAATATATATGCAAAATTTCATAAGAGTTGGTTTTACCGGTCAAAAGATATTAACCCTCGAACACTCGCGCCCACTTTTATAACACGGTTACTTGCGCGCATAAGAGCCCAAAACCAAAGAAAACGTGCGCACTAGAGTTTTGACTAAGAAAACTTAGTTTTAAGTTTATTAAACCTTTGGAAGAGTTTCCTAAAATTGAATGCTCTATCGTCTGGTAGAATTTGAATTTTGATTAATCCCCCTAAAAGTGAAATAAAAAAATTATTTTCCTTTAGTTTCAATATAACACATTGATGTGTTCTGCAAACTTTTAGAGCATATTATTGCAAGAAATTTTTCTAAAGACAGTAACCTTCTATCTCTTCAGTGAAGATAGAAAAATCTTATTTATTTTATATGAATTTGTAAAGTCAGTTTTTCTATTCTAACTCTTTTTGTAATTATTGTATGACTTTTTCATGTATTACAAAGTTGTACAAATAATAAAAATACATAACTTTGCTGAATTTATTATACCTCTATGTTTGCTTGTTTAGGAACTGTAGAACTTGGATTGTGAAAAATACCCTGATTTTGACCCCGAATTACTCGACTACCAACAGACACATCTTAAACATTTTACATTTGCTGGTAGTTTTGCTGCATACAGACACCATTTTTCCATATGAAGAAACGAGAGAAAATTCCAGTTGGGTCAATTGCGGTACACCTCACATGCTACTTGCTTCGTTTCTGTGATGTCGGTTTATGCTAATCTTGCTTCCTAACAATTTAAAGTATTAGTGCATTAAATAATTCTGACATTTTGCTCATAACAAGTTTACTGAAGAATATACGTTAGTATATACGTAATATACGATTTGTAACTTTATAACAATATGGCATTCAAAAACACATGTTGTACAAAATACAACAGCGTGAGTAACCGAAAGTTAATAAAAATTGATGAAATTTATTCAAGAAAACTTTATTGTTGTGAATCAAATAGAATGGCATTACAGGAAATTATGCATAATTCAAAAACTTATAAACTAGACCTTTACTACTCAATGTATATGTTAAAGAATAATATTTCATCTTACAACTTACTTTTACTTGCACTTACCCTCATTAGTAACAACTTACTCAGCAATTTCATGAAAAAAGGAACTATCAAAATTTATAAGTGCTTGTATTTGGTTCAAATTTTGTTAACTTATTCAATTTCCAAAAATTTCATTAAGCCAAACGTGTCGATTTCTATCTGAAATAGCAAGTAAGATCGTATAACAAAGGTTCCTTTCACCACTAGGTGGATTAAATCAGGTTTTTTAAGTTGAAAAAGTACTATGCCCCCTTAATCATGGGTGATTTAGACATTAATCTGCTAAAATTTGCTGAACCATCCGCGACAAAGCTGCTGAAACAGCTTGATACAGTGACTTTTAAACTGTGCCCTCCCTACCCACATGTCATCGACCCAACTGCCCAGAATCGTGGATTGATTTAGTAGCGGGTAACTGTACTTTTAATATCAAAAATTTGTGTCAGTCTTCATTTGGAGGTATTAGTGATCATGATCTAATCTGCTTCAATTATAGAATAAAAAGCCAATATTCCGCTCCCGAATATCATTGAACTCGTGAATATGGCAAAATTAATTACCACAAGTTTGCGCAGGATGTACGTAATGCCGAACTCTCTGTAATGCAACAATACAATCTGTTTCGGTAAATTGTATTGAACGGCGGTTGTTTGTGTCGGATTTCCCGCAAAATTTTCGCAATTTTATACACGTTTATCGCTAGTTCTAGTATTTATAGTTTCACAGTCGTTTCATAGTCGTAACAACGCTATTCGAATCTAATTGAAGTGATTTTCTGTGATTTGCTGCTACATAGTTTTGTTCGATTTGTCTGTTTACATTCTGTATAGCAGTATTGGGCGATACCCCACCGTTAGATGGTTATTCGCTATATCGATATTCGCGCACGGCTAGAGTTACTAAGAGCATACTTATCGGTGTTCACCTAACGCGATTTAATTTTACCTTTAAAATGACCGACTGTACCGCTTGCGATCGATGTGCAAAAATGACAAAAAAGGAGGAGGACCTCTTAAAATGCATGGGTTTTTGTGACCAAGTTTGTCACATTAAGTGCGCTGGTTTGAATGCTAATTTTATGAAATTCGTCCGGTCAAATAGCAATTTGTTCTGGATGTGTGACGAGTGCGTCAGGATGATGAAATTCGCACGTTTTAAAAGCACAGTTTCGTCCTTGGGAAACGTGATATCGTCCGTCGTAGAAGGGCAAATGAACGGAATCTCGGAGCTGAAAGACGAAATCGTGCGGAACAACAACGAGGTAGCCAAACTCGCCGATAAGGTCAATGCGGCAACCCCGATGCGAATACCAGCTCGCGATCGTCCCGCTAAACGTCGTCGCGGTGACGTGGAAACTCCGAATAAACCGACTACCAGTACCAGACTCGTTGAGAACCCCGAAAAGCTTGTGGTCAGCTCCCCACCCAAGTTATTCTGGGTGTATCTCTCACGATTCCACCCCACCGTAACCTCCGAGGTCGTCGAGCGACTTGTTCTAGATGGCCTTCAAAACCAGGATCCAATTCGTGTTGTTTCACTGGTGAAAAAAGGGGCCGACCTTCAATCGCTCAACTTCATTTCCTTCAAAGTAGGCATTCCTCTGGCGTACAAAAATGCGGCCTTGAACCCTGATACTTGGCCACAGGGAATTGTATTCAGGGAATTTGATGATGCTCGAGCGAATTTAGCGGCATGGCTGCCTCCTAGCGCCCCCGCTCCTTCCGCTACTCCACTAGTTGGACCCTACGATGACTCCGGTGCTGGTTCATCATCTGTCACTCCAATGGCGCTAACTCCAGTCCCTTTAGGACTCCCTTCGACTGCAGATCTACCGCAGACTCCTGCAGTAGACGGACCATAGTTTCCGTCACACCGATGATATTAAACTGCACCAAGTTCCCAGCCGACTTTTATCAATCCGACGCTACTGCCATCTTCAGACGACCGCTTATTTCATCAAATAGCATGACACTGGAACGCTCTGTTGTTGGTATCATGGATGCACCCGACCCCCCCACCGTAGTCGCGCTACTGCCGCCAGCGCTCATCAGTCGTCCCGGTCCTACGTGTGAGCGTGGGGAAAGGGGCTTCCAAAACTCTCTTCACGACAAGTACACATTTGTAAATACCCTTGCGTCCACTGACACATACCGTGTTTTCAGTACTACGCACTTGCATGATCCGTTAGCGGTACTTACTGAACGAAACTTTGCTGACGACACTCCGACTGCTGGACTTCGGATATTCCATCATAACGACCATGACTTCAGCTTATCACCCGGTCCGGGACGCCTACCACAACGCGATATGGAAACCCCTGATCCGCCTAGCTCAGTCGAGCCCGCCGTAGACACCGAATTACAATCGCAATCGACTCGTTCCTGCCACCCAAGTCGTCCCGGCCCTGAGTCTAGTGCTGGTGAAGGGGGTTTCCAAGCCGCCTTCCATGGCAAGTATCCTATCAGTAACGGTATCCATCGCTCTGACGCATCCTCAATTCCCAGGACATGAACCGTAACAAGTATTGCTGCATCTGCCACCACGAATGTCCTGGTATACTATCAAAACGTTGGAGGAATGAACAGCACTCTCGCTGAGTACCAGTTAGCCTTCAGTGATTGCTGTTATGACGTATACGCCCTCACCGAAACCTGGTTGAATCAAAATACGACGACAAGCCAGCTGTTTAACGATTCCTACTCCGTTTACCGACAGGATCGGTCGCGTTCAAATAGTTGTAAAAGTACTGGAGGTGGCGTTTTGTTAGCTATTCGCTCAGGATTCAAGTCCTGCGCAGTTAATCCTCCCAACAGTTCGGCAGTTGAACAATTATGGGTCGCGATTACCACTGTTGACGGAATACTCTATCTCTGCGTAGTTTACATCCCTCCCGATCGAGTCAACGACGAAAACTTGATGGGCAACCATCTTGAAGCTATCAATTTGGTTATGTCGCAATTAAAGCCTAGAGATAAAATTGTTATTTTGGGTGATTTTAACTTAAGCGCGATGTCTTGGCAGCGTAATTCCCACGGTTCTCTATTCCCGATCGCCTCTCGATCGTCCATAGGCATAGCCCCGCGAAAACTGCTTGATACATATAGCACCGCTGGACTTAAACAGATGAATGGGATTGAAAACGAGAATCATCGGACCCTAATAAAGACCCCCATCGGTCACTAAAGACGTTAGTGACGAGCTGTGCGTAGACTGTACGGTTACAGAAGCTCCGGTACCACTCGTAAAGATCTGCAGGCATCATCCTCCTTTACTAACGCAGTTAAAGATCAGGCCACAGCAACGCTTCCGGGATACTTCCGAAAGCCTTTCATATGAGTTTAGTAAAACCAATTTCAACGGTATGAACGATTTTCTGGGCCACGTTGATTGGGAGGAGGTTCTCCGCGATCACGACGCTAGTCTCGCTGCATCAACCATTTCTAGCATACTGGCATATGCTATCGACCAGTTCGTGCCCGTCAAGTCAAAGCGCGTACCGCCTAAACCAGCCTGGGCGAACGCTGAACTCAAGCGCCTTAAAACGATTAAACGTGCAGCCCTTAGACGATACAGCAAGTATCGCACTGATGCCACGAGAATGAGATACGTAGAAATAAATACTACCTATAAACAACTCAATGATCACCTGTATAACACCCATCAGAACAATCTGCAACGCCATCTCAAGGCAAATCCAAAAAGTTTTTGGCGCTACGTGAATGAGCAACGTAAAGAATCGGGATTACCCTCTACGATGTCTAATGGTCTGCTCGAAGCCGACTCCGCCGCTGACATTGCCGACTTGTTCCGTTCTCATTTCAATAACGTTTTCACCAATGAACATCTCGAACCGCAGGATGTAGCCGTCGCCATCGAAAATGTTCCTCGACTTTCTGTACCTTTGTCGCAGTTTGTTATCTCCATTGACATGGTTACGTCAGCTGGAAAGACTAAAATCATCCACGGGATATGGCCCTGACGGTATCCCGTCAATCATTCTGAAACGCTGTATGGAGACGCTAGCGGCACCGCTTGCAACCGTATTCAACCTATCCTTGGCTACAGGCATTTTTCCAAACTGCTGGAAACACGTCTCTGTCTTTAAAAAAGGTTGTAAGCGAGTAGTCTCGAACTACCGGGGTATAGCTGCATTAAGTGCCACTTCTAAACTGTTTGAGTTGATTATTCTCCAGGAGCTTGCCCAGAGATATAATCACTACATCTCGTCGGATCAGCACGGATTTATGCCTAAACGATCTACAACAACCAACTTGACTTCCTTCATATCGTTTATAACACGCCAAATTGAGGATGGTCATCAAGTGGACGCGGTATACACAGACTTATCTGCAGCATTTGATAAAATGAATCATCAAATTGCAATTGCCAAATTTGATCGATTTGGGATGAACGAACATTTCCTACTCTGGCTTCAATCTTACCTCGTAGCATGTCTGTGAAAATTGGTGATCACATTTCTTCGCCATTTCCTGTTTGTTCTGGTGTTCCACAAGGAAGCCACCTAGGACCGTTTTTATTACTGCTGTATATGAACGACGTTAATTCCATTTTGAAATGCGCGAAACTCTCATACGCTGACAATCTAAAGCTATACCATACGATAAAGCAACCACTGCCTGAAAACACTCTATTGTTCAATTGTGCGACCTGTACTGGAATACGCGTCTCCCGTCTGGTCTCCTTATTACCAGAACGAAATTCAACGCATCGAAGCTATTCAGCAAAAATTCATCCGCTTCGCTTTACGTCATCTCAGATGGACGGATCCACGGAACTTACCCAGCTATAAAAACCGTTGCATGCTGATCAGCCTGGAATTACTAGAGGAAAGACGCAATGTGGCAAGAGTATGCTTTATTGGCGATCTCCTGCAAGGTAACGTTGATTGTTCAATACTCCTCAGCATGCTGGATATCAATATACGACGCCGCAATCTACGATATCACTCGTTCCTCAGTATTACTCCAGCTAGGACGAAGTATGGTCTACATGAACCAGTGCGCAGTATGTCTCGTCTATTCAATCAATGTTACCATGTATTTGACTTTAATGTGTCTCGAGAAACAAACAAATATAATTTTAGACGTGTTTTATGTTAATAATCTAAACAGACGAGTATTGTAAATACGTTACTTAGTTATTTCTGTCATTGTGGTGATATTTTACCTGTTGAACGTTAATAAAATAAAACAAATAAAACAAATAAAAACAATGATGTAAATGATAAATTAGCTATTTTGAACGACACCCTTTAATCCATCATCGACCAACACGCTCCCTTGCGAAAGAAGAAGAGCATCGATCCCAAATGTCCTTGGATCACTCAGAATTTAAATGTGCTATTTAAAAACCGATTGGATGCATATAATTGCTGGAAAAGAGATAAGCAATGTCTTAGTAAGTGGAACAATTTTACGCGGTTAAGAAATATTGTGAATCGTGAAGTAAAAAAATCCAAGCAAGAATTTTTCACTTTCCATCTTAACCCTGAACTTTCAACAAACAAACTTAGGAGAAACATCAAACAGCTGGGTCTTAAAGAAGCGTCTTCTAGAGCTGGTGACGGGGACGTCAGTGCGTCATCGCTTAACACATACTTTGTTTCTCAACTTAAAACTCAACTTAAAACAACCACACATCTTTACGATTTAACTGCGGATATAAGTCAGGAAAATTTTTCTTTCAGATGTTTATCTTAAGATGAAGTGTTAACCGAATTCAAGTCGGCCACATGTGATTCTGCCGGAACTGATCAAATTCCATTGCATGTTCTAAAAAGGACACTTTGTGTCACGCTGCCTTTTATTACCGACCTGTTCAATTGTATATTAACTACGTCATGCTTCCCTTGTGACTGGAAAATTACTCGCGTTGTTCCCATTGCAAAAAATGAGAATCCTTCCATCGATCCACCGTCCAATCAGCATTCTTCGCGCTCTCTCAAAAATCTTTGAAGGTCTAATAGCAAAACAACTGAATAACTATTTAGTGCAAAATAGTTTGCTGTGCCCTCTCCAGTCAGGATACCGTAAGCACTGTAGCACAACCACAGCGCTCATCAAAACCGAAAATGATATTCGAGGCGCGTTGGATCGAAAGTTTGCTACAGTTATGGTGCTCCTTGATTTTAGCAAAGCTTTTGACTCAATCAACCATGCTTTACTTTGCATAAAGTTAAAGCGTATATTCTCACTACAAGACTGTGCTATTAAGCTCCTTCATTCATATCTTTCCGGCCGATCACAATACGTTGAGCTCAACGGCATAAAATCAGACTTGGTTACCGTAACAAGCGGAGTCCTGCAAGGATCAATTTTAGGACCGATTCTGTTCTTGATGTTTATTAACGACCTTCCTGAGCAATTGCTGTACTGTAAATTTCATCTTTATGCTGATGATTTTCAATTATACCTTCCCGGAAAAAGTAATGAAATCGACATTCTCGTAAATAAAATTAATATGGACATAAAGAAAATTATGGATTGGAGTAACTCAAATGGTATTCGATTAAATGCTGGAAAAACTCAAGCAATCATTTTCAAAACGAAAAGAATGATTTTTGATGAAGTTGCTCAGATTATGGTTGGAAACGAGATTATTCCCTATTCAGCGGTTGTCAAAAACTTGGGCATACTCTTGGATAGCTATATGAAGTGGGATGCTCAAGTAGCAGCCGTGTGTAAGAAAGTTTATGGGTCTATGCATTCATTAGTTGCACTACGTCATTACACTCCACAACCTATACGTTTACAACTAGCTAGAACTCTTATTGTTCCTTTGTTCGAATATGGTAGTGTCCTCTTTGCAAATGTATCTAACGAAAATTTCGAAAAACTCAAGTTGACTTTTAATTCCGTCACTCGTTACGTCCATAACATTCGCCGTTTTGATCATATTTCAAGCTTTCAAAACTCATTGGTTGGGTGTATACATTTGAAAATTATCTCAACTTCCGAATATGCACTCAAACATACAAAATATTGTTTGATGCGCCAACTTATTTTTCAAACTTTTACTCATTCTCCCAATCAAATAGAACAAACAACCTTTTGCTAACCAGTTGTGTAACTGATGCTGGCAGGAAAGCCTTTCGTCACCGTAGTATCTGTCTCTGGAACCGTCTGCGAGCGTGTGCAAAAGTGCTAGAAGCTACGCCGCCTTCAAAATATCTTGTAAAACATTTCTCTCAGCAGAAAACTGATTATTATTAGAACTGATTGATTATTAGCAGAAATCACATTGTACGCAAACTTTGAAAACCATTATAAGGTTACTTGTGTTACGTGAATATGTATAAATAAGGCCATTACAAATATTTTATAAAGTTTTTGTCCTTCCGGTGTTCGGCCACTGAAGGGGGGGGGGCGAAAAAAAAAACAAAGTGAATTTTTTAATCGAGCGAAAAAAACATGGATTTGAAGAATTTTTATTTGAGGTTTAAACGTGAAAACCGAATCTATTCTTGCTTATAATATATACGTTATTATTTTCTATGCAAAAATATACGAAAAAAGTCAAAAACGAAGGAAAATTTTTTAGGACGATTTTCGGAAATTCCATTGTTCGAATTTCCATTTCTGTTTCGTGCTAGAAGCGTTAATTCAACTCGGAGACTCATTTTTCGAGTTTTTCAGACTATAGAGCCCACAGACAAAAAAAGAAATTTGACTCATATCCAACAAATTATTTTTTGGCCCCCGATTTTTCAAGCCAATTTTCAAGGGGGGGGGGGGGGGGGTGACAAAAACTTTTAATATGATTTGCAATGGCCTAAATAAAATAAAAATAAAAGACACTGGAGCTCATTCACTCGCGGCCTCCTGTCATCATTAAACCTGATTTGCTCAACGATGATTGTTGTGCATGACTCTGTTCAAAGTTGCTAGGAAAAGTTCGAACAATATTTTTTCGAGTTCAACATTTAGGAGATTTTATGAACTGTACGATACAAATTTGATTGCCTGGTGTTTTCGTTAGGCAGCACGGATCGATTTCGTGATGATACGATGATATTTGTTGCCGTTTGCTAGCAGTCAATATTTTCTCACGCGTTGATCGACTGATAGGTATACTTCGCAAGTTTTCGAGCAAAAGATTCAGAAGGTTTCATCGAGATTCATGCGCACTTGGTTTCGACGAACTGAAAATGAGCTCCAGTGTCATTTCTTTAGTCAGATTCTTTAAAGAAAACGAAGCTAATTACATCACACCAGAATCAATGTAATCCCGTGTATATTCCCATAAAGGAGTTGAACGTGAGAGTACTTTAAAGTAGGCAATCTAATACAGCAACGATACTCGCTCTTCATTCAATAATGGGCAAAAATATAGAGCTTGCTACATTGCGGTTGTGTTGGTGGTTTGTTTTGCCCCAGTTTGAAAAACGTCATGGAAAAACCAACCTACGATAAAATCTAGCTCAAGCACGAGAGTTTTTAAGCGTCAGTTGGTTGCACGGCTCAACAGCACATAGTAATGCCCTTAATTCAATGTAGAGGAAACACAGAATAAATATGAATTTAGAAATAAGTATGGTAGTCCAACTAAATTCACGATCAAATCTTATTGTAACAATTCAAAAGGCTTTGCCTTACGTTACATATGTCGATAAATAAATAAATAAATAAATAGAAACCAACAGCAGCAGCAACAAATTGCATGTAGTACGTATACGCGGCATAGTGTGCGTACGGTAGCTGTCAGCAATCTCAATAGCTTATCGACTTACTGCGAATATACGTATTATTGCAATACAAGGAAACCTACTGTTTTATTCGTTTATAGCGCATTTGCAGCTAATAACGAAGCAAAGCTAAAAGCCATGGGTGAATATACGCTGACTGGCTTGTTATGCCAGCATCGTACCCCGGCAATCGCTTTTGTCTGAAACAACATCTGGTTCATTATGCCATATGAATAAAAGGCTTTTTTTTTGCTATGCTATGCTTTTCCTACATGATTTACATGTGAAACGCAAAGTAAACTTTTTTATTCATACGCCCAATAATGTGTCCAAATCGTCGTCACTGGAGTCTGAGATAGAGATGGTCGGGTACCGGTGAATTAACCCGAAACCCGGAATATATTGAAAACCCGAATTAATCCACCTAGCGGCGTGACCTAGCCTTTCTACTGCCATGATAATCATTATTTAATTTCTCAGGAACGTCTATGTATAATTAACTTGACTATATTTTTAAATATCCGTTCCGTATTCCTCAAAATCCTTATTTGCCAGTAAAATTACCAACGTATTGCGTAGAATAATTAAATTTTCTTTCCTTAGGTGCGTAAATACTTGTAAAACCTTATTTAGTTTTATAATCGGTCGGCCTTAACTTTTGGGCTTCAGAGCCATATACGAAACTTGTTTTGAATTGACAATATGAAATATGTGTTCATAACAGATTTTTTGATAATTAATTAATACCATGCGTTCAAAAGTTAGCATCTTTGAAAAACAAGAGTTCAGAAAAATTATTATTATACTTCGCTTTTGAAGACAAAGGATATCGACAACAAAATGATTAATCTCAAAATTTTACTATTAGTTTGCTTGGCTTCAATTTTGCGATATATCTGAATTAGAAAAAATAACTGAATAGAGCATTAGATATGAAAAAGAGAAATTGAACTTTTTCTTAGCTGGCGCTCCTTCAGATAATTATTTTTGCATGAAAATCAAAACTTAAGCTTCTTTTGAATGTACTTTCATGAAAAGATAGTCATTACCTTGATCGCATCGTTTTTACAATGTTAGAGGGTTAGGAAAACAAGATGAGGTCGAAAAATAGTGCAAGCTGCGCCTTAAACATGCTTGAGAATAGGAAATATGATCTATATGATTTCCAGTGCTTGTCATTTTTGATTTATTTGTTGAAACATGATACATGACATAAGACATCTGTCCTTTAAAATGTCATTAACGAAAACAAATCTTACAAAATTACTACCGTGCAACGTTTACTTCCTATTTTTCATATAACATTTCTAAGCTCTAGTATCTATTGATTAAAAAGACCTACATGCTTAAATTAACTGCTTTTCTTCGCTGTTTGCTTTTCTTGTACAATTGTGAGTAACAGCAAGTGAACAAAATGACAATTGAAATCTGAAATCAAAGAAAAGAAAAAGCTTTTCGATTGAATCCCACTATTTAATATTTATTTGCAACAGATACGTAGTTCGCCTACGTCGTGCAGGCTTCATCAGTGTCTTATTTCAAAGCGTATACGTATCTGTCGCGTATACGTATAGTGAAATTTAGTCGGTAAAAGTTTTTTCTTTTCTTTAATTTCAAATTTCGTA
The DNA here is from genome assembly GCF_943734655.1 of Sabethes cyaneus. Taxonomy (NCBI): domain Eukaryota; kingdom Metazoa; phylum Arthropoda; class Insecta; order Diptera; family Culicidae; genus Sabethes; species Sabethes cyaneus. Next base: position 120,049,509 of record NC_071355.1, on the reverse strand, counting down.
TTCCACTAAGAGGCTTCAAAAACTTTAGACAATTGATTCAGAAAAGTGAGAAACATCTTTTCTTGAATTTCAATGCAAATTTACAAATTGCAAATTGTCATCCCAAGTAACAATTTGAGTTTTATTACACTCTTATGATAGCATTCAAGACCACAATTGGTCATGAAAACCACCATAAGAGTACAATCAAACTCACATTGTAGCTTGGGATCACATACACACATACATACATACATACATATATACATACATACATACATATATACATACATACATACATACATACATACATACATACATAAATACATACATACATACATACAGCACACACATTAAATACAATCAACATTTGTTTTGATTTCACACGTTTTAACGGTTTAATATACGGTGCTTAAGTGTTAAAGTTTAAATAACTTTTGAATGAACCGTCCGATTTTAAATAACTCGGTTTCATTTGATAGATCTCAGCAGTTATTTTCAAATAATAATAAAATGTGTGATGTTTTTCATTGAATTAATGCTTATATGTTACAAAAATATGTTTTAAATACTATTTTTTCACATTTCTATATGTAACTTTCAAACTACAAGCCCAATCGTCATGAAATTTGGAAGTTAAGGGTTTGCAAGGCTCCTCTTTCATATGCAATCAATTTTGTTCAAATCGGTTAAGGGACCTATGAGATAATGAAGTCCCATATTTTTCATATTTTTATACATAACTTTTGAACTAAAAGTCCGATCAGTATGAAATTCAATAGCGACCAATGGGACACCTAGACCTTTCATTTGACACTAAGAACATTAAAATCGGTCCAGCCATCTCCGAGAAAAGTGAGTGAGATTAAAAGCGTCACATACACACACACACACATACACACACACACACACACACACACACACACACACACACACACACACACACATACATACACACACACAGAAAATGCTCAGTTTTCGAAACTGAGTCGAATGGTATATGACATTCGGCCCGCAGGACCTTCTTTCCATTTTCGGTTTTCCAAGTGATTTCTATACCTTTATACTATATATTTATATAGTAGAAAGGCAAAAAGTTGTAAGGCTCGGGCCGTCATTTTTTTGTATGTTGGGTATGGGAATTTGAATTTTCATAATCGATCTTCTCTATTATACACTAGAGATGGTCGGGTACGGGTAGGTTTAACCGAAATCCGCACCTGTGCCGTAACTAACGGATACGCGGGTTTTCGTGTACTTAATTTTTGCAAACCGGGTACGGGTCGGATTCGCGTATTCAAATTGTAATATTCGGCCATCTTCAGTCTGATACCAGTCACGAGTTGAGACAGCAAGAACCCGTGAGAACGGGCGAGTGAGCAAAATAGCAGTGCTTTTTATTATCACCAAAGTCGATGGGCGTAGCCAGAAATGTTTCCTGGGGGGGGTTTTACAAAAAAAATCTGACATAGCCTAGCCGTAAGAAGTTTATTCAGGAAATGGGGAATTATTTTCAGTTAAAAGCTATTTTGGTTGAAATTGAGTGTTCTTTTGACTAAAAAGATAATATTGAAATAATAGAAACCAAATGTTAAAATTTTGCCTCCCAGTTGGCATTGAGATATGTCGTATGTTCGAATCTCGGCTGGAAGAGGCTGTTAGAGTCCATCGGATCGAGTCTCTTCGTGACGCAGTGAAGGTGCTGCTAACAACTTATCTTGCAAGATTTTAAACTTCGCTCTTGAAGTGATCCGCCGAGCAGATTTCGAAACCTGTGGTTTGATTTTCAGAAAAGGCAGCAAACTTCTTGGCTACGCAGGTGACTTTGATATTAAAACCAGAAACTTTGCCACTGCAGAGGCCTTTTGCGCTAAACTGAAAGCGGTGGCTAGGAGGATTCGGCCTAAAATAAACGCGTCGAAGATTAAATACATGAATGACAGAAGCTCAAACGAAACGAACGTGCTTTTTTCGCGGACGGTAATCGTTGACGGCGACGAACCAAAAGTGGTAGATGAGTTCGCGTATGTGGGATGGCTGATAGCCGTGGTCAACACGAATAAGAAGATCCAGCGGTGTTGCTGCTCACCAATTACGGACAGCACAAATCCGCAGACGAAAGTACGATACCCACTATCTTTGAACTTATCCTGTGGGCCATAAGACGAATAGTATCAGCTTTCAATGGACAGCGAAACAGGACAAATTTTCGGCAGAATAAAACACCGCATGATCGTACTTGACCATCTATATTACGCAACTAAACTATCTCGGACCAATCTCAGATAAAATAAGCGGCGTATTCAAACAGGACATCGAAACTGCTTTGCCCTTCGCAAAACGCTACGATCAAAAGGCAAAAGCCGCCGTACGAACCCCCTACTAGACCGATAGTTTTTATAGATTTGACAATACTGATGCAGGGCATACGCGCCTTTGCGGACGACATTTGGAGGAGTACAAGCTGAAAGCTAAGAGCAGCGGAGGTGCATGAATCAAGGGTAATAGATACTGCTTTTGGGGCGAACCAACCACTGGTGGAAAGCCTTATTGAAAAAAGTTAATAAATACATAGATACTGCTTGGGGAGACGTGCATTTGGCGAAAATCGGTAAGCCACGGTGTACCGATCAGGTTGTAAGGAAAACAGTTTTTCACAATAACCCCACCGGCACCCAGAACAGAGGGACTGAACGTGCGAGATGGCTCGTTCAGTTCTAAAGTGACATTTTTTATTTTTTAAATAAAATAAACTGCGACTTCAGAGACGCCTGGGAAATGAGCGACGAGTCACACAAGATCGAGTTGAATAGAGCTTAAAACAGTAAAATCTAACCTGGCTCTAAGCTGCTGCTGACGACGGAGAGAATCGTACAACATGGCCCGTAAATATTCCTGTGCTCTAAACAGCTGGCTATGAAATTTCAAGCTAAAAAGTATGGAACAAATTTTCGACTGGGGGGGGGTTTGAACCCCCAAAACCCCCCCCCGTCGCTACGCCCATGCCAAAGTCCAATTATAAGTAATCTACAATATATATATTGAGTATTGACATAAACGATTGTTTGTTATTTGGATTGTGAGATAATGAGAAATTCGTCCAATCTATTTTTATCACCATTCATGTTATGCTGATTCCGAATGAATCAAATGAATCTATTGCAATATATGAATGTGGTGCATCTGCAAATATACTTAAAAGTTTCTCTGCAAGTATACCTGCAAGTGCACCACATTCATTTATTGCAAAAGATTTATTTGATTTAATTGGAGTAAGTATAACATGAATGGTCATAAAAACTATAAAATTTGTATTTGAATGACTACGCTCATGGTTATTTCAACAATAGTTAATGTTATTTTTACCATGAAATTGTCACGACAACCATCCCGTCACGTTCATTGCGTATTTAAGACGACTTTTTTCTTGTCAGCATAACCGTACAAAACTAGGTTATGATGACAAAAGCATTGTTATGATAACAATTGCATAGTTTTAAGTGGTTTTAAATCATAGTTGTCCCAACCATGCATGGTCATTTTTGCCATGAAATTGTCACTGCGACCAGGTAATTCCGTTTGCTTTTTGTCCAAGACGACTATTTTCTTGTCAGTAAAACCATTCAAAAAGAGGTTAAGATAACTAAAGCATTGCAATTATGACAATTTTATGGTATACAGATTATAGTTATACCTACTATGCGTGGTCAACCGTACCATGCGTGCATTATCCAAGCTTTTAGTCGAAATAACCATGAAAATGTTGTCTAGACCAGTTTTCCAGGCACTGTCGCCAACTAAAACACAGGTAGAGCCCCAAGTATAGCCGTCACGCCTATACCCGCAGGCGGAGGCGTTTCGGCCCTGCGCGGACTCCACGAACTGACTCTAAGATCTCTCTGCCAAAGGCCGGAATGTCATATTTTAAATATAATGATGATGACGATGATGATGATAATGATGATGATGAGAAGAAAAATAATAGATCGAATTTGTAAATGTGCTTTGGACTTTTTGTACCACTCGAGTTGCAATATGTGGCATAGTGAAGAAGTGGAGGATTCGTCAGCCCCGCCTGGCGCCGGTCTTCAACCGCGCGCCTGCTTTCAGTTTTCCAACACAAACAACCACAAATGAACCAATAGGTAAAACAAATTTCGGAGCATTAGTGGTTATCAACTTATCTGGGCAAATTTATTCTTTCATCCCCTTAGAATTCACAGTGCATTCCCACGATACAAAGTAAATTGAGCGCAGCACAAGCTGGACGTTCGCGGTAGTCGACAGAAGCTTCAAAATATAGAGACTGGCCCGCCTTCCAACCCTCGAGACCAAAGTGCTGTAAAGCTCTGGACTTAAACGTCTCTTTAAGATTCGACCCCTTCCCATCGACAGAGCCCGCGGGCGGCCTTCAGAACTCAGGACAGCCACGGGGCCAGTGCAAAAATCCTACTCTATCTAGCAGCACCGCCTAGCCGAAACTCGAACTCGCGACACGAATTGACCTAATTTTCCCATCTGCTACCTTACTTACTTACTTACTTACTTACTTACGTATCCCGCTTAGATCTCCTTACTAACCCTAAGCCACCGACCAACTCAATCAATCCGACATTTTTCGGAGATATTTGTGACAGTTGTGATAAATAGAGATGAATCCCAGAAAACTTCATCTATTGTCAGAGATCCCCATACTGGCCTTATTCTTAAACGGAATAAAAGCACTTTCTGAACAACGCAACAATCACCTTTGGTAAATTTTTACCCCGAGTCCCAGTTGAAATCACAAAAGTATTTTGATATACACCCACATTCAGAAGTAAACGTGACCGCTGTTCATATACTGATTAGTTAAAAAGCCCTACACCACGACAAGGTTCAGTTTTATCGTGGGGAAGCATTATTTCATAAAGATCTTGCTACATATTTCATATTGCATAATATAGCTCTAAGAAGTTGTACCAAAAAGAGTCATATCCGTAAACTGAAACAAATAGTTTTTATGGTCCTATTGGATTTTATTTAACCGAATAAAAACTTCTGGCAGTTTGCAACATTTATGTAGTCTGATTAGAGTGAAATGCTGCTTCGAAAATTCTTGATCGTTTGCTATCGTTAACTCATTTTTTAAAACTTTGCGACTTGGTTTGGTCTGATTTAACACCGACCATATGATATCGCGACAAGCAATCGAGTTGAGGAGGCGAGTCAAGCAATTGAGTCAAGCAGTTGGACCTAGCAGTCAAATCGAGCAGTCTAGTCGAGCAGTTAAATCAAGCTATTCAGTCAAGCAGTCCGGACGAGCAGTTAAGTCGAGTGGTCGAGTCGAGCAGTCAAGTCCAGCAGTTCAGTCGACCAGTGTAGTCGAGCAATTAAGTCAAGTAGTCCAGTCGAGCAGTTGAAACGGGTAGTTTAGTCGAGCACTTGAGTCGAGCGGTCGAATCGTATGGTTTAGTTCGAGCAGTCGAGTCGAGCAGTTCATTCGAGTAGTCGAGTCGAGAAATTCATTCGAGCAGTCCCGTCGAACGATTTATTGAGCAGTTGAGTCGAGCAGTCGAGTGGAGCAGTCGAGTCGAGTAGTCCAGTCGAGCTGTTGAGACGATTAGTCCAGTCGAGCAGTTAAGTCGAGTAGTCCAGTCGAGCAGTTGTATCGAGCATTTGAATCGAGCAGTTAAGTCGAGCTGTCGAATCAAACAGAAGTCAAGCTGTTGAGACGAGCAGTCCAATCAAGCAGTCTAGTCGAGCAGTTAAATCAAGCTGTTCAGTCAAGCAGTTCAGCCACAGAGAACAGACATCCAAGCGAAAGGTCCCCACTTGGATAAAACTTATGTCGAATTAGTTGGGGAACTATAGTGATGATGTCGCTGAAGGCGCATAAAATTCTACACTAAACTCACAACAGCTAGCTTCTGGCGCTTGCATAACGCTTATAGTCCATATATACTAGCGCCAGAGGAGCCAAAGGTTGTCAGTATGCAAATCAAAAGAATCATTTAGTTGGGAAACTATAATGGTGGTGACGCTAGCATATTAGGTGATTTTAATTTAATATTTTATCCAAGAATTCCCGAAAAATTTGTTCCTGAATGGATGTCTGTTCTCTGTGGTTCAGCCAAGCAGTTGAGTCGAGCAGTCGAGATGGCCAGTTGAACCGAGCAGTCGAGTCGAGCCGTTTAATCGAGCAGTCCAGTCAAGCAGTTTAATCGAGCAGTCAAGTTGAGTAGTCCCGTCGAGCAGTTGAATCGGGTACTTCCGTCGAGCAGTTGAATCGAGTAGTCTGGTCGAGCAGTTGAGTTGAGCAGTCTAGTCGAGCAGTTGGGTCAAGCGGTTCAGCCGAGCAGTTAAGTCGAACAGTTGAGTCGAGCAGTTCAGTTGAGTAGTCTAGTCAAGCAGTTGAATCGAGCAGTTAAGTCGAGCTGTCGAATCAAATAGTTAAGACAAATAGTTGAGTCAAGCACTCGGGTTGAGTGGCTAAGTCGAGCAGTCTAGTCGAGCTGTAGAATCAAGCTGTCAGTTGAATCGAGCAACCAGGTTGAACAGTTGAGTCGAGCAGCCGATTCGAATAGTCCAAACGAGTAGTTGCGTCAGGCAGTTCATTCGAGCAGTTGAGTCCAGTCGTGCAATGGAATCAAGCAGTTGAATCGAGCAGTTGAGTCGAGCGTCGAATCGAACAGTTGAATCGAGCAGATAAATCATGCTGTCCAGTCAAGCAGTCCAGTCGAACAGTCCAGTCGAGCAGTTCAATCGTGCAGTTAAGTAGAGCAGTCAACTCGAGTAGTAAGTCAAGCATATGTGACAAGCAGTCGAATCGAGTAGTCCACTCGAGCAGTTAAATCGAGCTTTTCAGTCAAGCAGTCAAATCGATCTGTCCAATCAAGCAGTTGAGTCGAGAAGTCGAATCGAACAGTTCAGTCGAGCAGTTCAGTTGAGCAGTCCAGTCGAGCAATCAAATCGAGCAGTCTAATCGACCAGTCCAGTCGAGCAGTCTGGTCAACCAGTTGAGCAATCGAGCAGTCCAGCGGTCGACTGAGAACTGATTGCTACGAAAGCATGACGTCCTGTCAGGGACCTGGTTTTAGTTACCGATAAGCCTCTTATGACGTCCTGTCAGAGACCTGGTTTTCGGTACAGACATCCTCTTATATAAATAGATTATATAACTAAACTAGCTGACCCGACAAACTTCGTATTGCCACAAATTAAGTTGTACATAAATCATGAATCTCGGATGATCTTTTTCACAATTTCGAGTTTTGCAAGTTTCTGAGGAGTTCAACCTTAGATGATTCATTTTGGCAGTTACGTAACTATGAAAGCATCCCAATAAGCATCACCAATGCAATTCAAATATAGGCCAATAAGCATTTAAGTCGCCTTAAATGCTACTTAAATGCTATTTTGGCAAAATATACAGCTACTTTACTGATAACCTTCTTATAGTGCTGACAATGCAAATTTACAGCTAATTACCGACACGAAGAATTTGAATACAATTTTGGATGCCAATTTACAACACCTATGCTGTCAAAAAGCTAATATACAACAACGTGCAGTATAAAATACCAGATACGCTGATTTGCTGCCTATGTTAATGCTTATTAGTTACCAGGAATAGGTAGTTTAATACACAAATAGGCAATTTTTCCTCACAGTAAAGTAGAAAACAACTCCCCTGTCCCCTCATTGCATAGCCAGAAAGCGGATAGTAATATTCGCCATGATTGTACAACATTTCGCGAAATATCATTTTGCGAAAAACCTTAAGCGGAATGTACCATTTCATGGAAAACTTTTTTGTGGAAAGTACCATTTCGCGATCCTCTCCTTACTCGCTGTCGTTCGTTCCTGGAAACCCAGGTAGACCTAGGAAAACAAATAAACCTAGACAGTAGTGATTTCTGCGGGGAGTTGCCTCCCCCCAGTGGGCGGCGCTTCTGACGGCGGGTCGCCGGCAACACTCGCGGCCGTCTCGTCCTGAATGATCTAGAGTCACTATAGATAGTTTTTGTGGTCTTGTTATTGACCAATGTTTTATGGAAGAGTTTCGAATTTCTCGAGTTCGATTAGTTTTTGTTTCGCAAAAATTTCTGTTTTATTTATATGAGTCCATATCCCCCTACCACAGGGGTGACAGGTCTCTATCATAAAATAAATTCAAGACTCCAAAATCACCCACATGCCAAATGTCGTTCAATTTGCTTGATTAGTTCTCAAGTTATAATGAAATTTGAATTTCATTTGTATGGGAGCCCTCCCCCCTCCTAAACAGGGGATGGGTCTTAATTCATTATAGAAAAAAATTCTGCCCCCTAAAAGCCCCACATGCCAAATTTGGTTCCATTTGCTTGATTAGTACTCAAGTTATAAGGAAATTTGTATTTCATTTGTATGGGAGCCGTTGTATGGGAAGGGTCGTAATTCACCATAGAAAAATTTCTGCCATCTAAAACTCTCACATGCCAAATTTGGTTCCATTTGCTTGATTAGTTCTCGAGATAAATGGACATTTGCATTTCATTTGTATGGAAGCCCACCCTCTTAAAGGGGAGATGGCTTATAACTCGCTTTCTAAAGAGGAGAAGGAGGAGGAGAAGAGGAGAAATTTGGTTCCATTTGATTGATTAATTCTCGAGTTATGACGAAATTTGTATTTAATTTGTATAGGAGCCCCCCCCCCTTCCTAAAATGAGGGGGTCCTAATTCACCATAGAAAATATTCTTGCCTACAAAAACACCCACATGCTAAATTTGGTTCCATTTGCTTGATTAGTTCTAGAGTTATGAGGAAATTTGTATTTCGTTTGTATGGGAGCCCCCTCCTAAAAAGGTAAGGGGTCCTAATTCATCATAGAAAAAATCATTGCCTCCAAAAACACCCACATGCCAGATATGGTTCCATTTGCTTTATTAGTTCTCGAATTATGAGGAAATTTGTATTTCATTTGTGTAGAAGCCCCCCTCCTAAAGTGGGGAGGGGTCCTAATTCGCCATAGAAAATATTTTTGCCTCCAAAAACCTCCACTTGCCAAATTTGGTTCTATTTGCTTGATTAGTTCTCGAGTTATGAGGAAATTTGTATTTCATTTGTATAGGAGCCCCCCCCCCTCCTAAAGTGGGAAGAGGTCCTAATTCGTCATAGAAAATTTTCTTGCCCTCGAAAACCTTCACATGCCAAATTTGATTCCATTTGCTTGATTAGTTCTCGAGTTATGAGGAAATTTGTATGGAAGCCCCCCCTCTTAAAGGGGAGAGGAGTTATAATACCCCTTATAAAGAGGGGAGGGGTTTCAATTTACCATAGAGAAAATTCTTGTCACCAAAAACACCCACATGCCAAATTTTGTTCAATTTGCTTGATTAGTTCTCGAGTTATGAGGAAATTTGTATTTCACAGTGTTGGGCACCGCTAATTCGCTAACCGACCAATCGAGAAACGCTAGTTATACTTTATAATTTATACTCAGACTAGCCGAAATGAAATGTTACTGGGCCATGATTCCAAATAAAATGCCGCTGTCTATTTTAAAATTAATAAACTGTAAAGCATTTTATCCATTATAATAGGTTTTGATCTTAGGTAAATTAAGAAAAGCCATGTAATAAATGTAAATTACAAATAATTTGTACAGCGATAGATTACAATGCAAGTTATTGCGATATGTTCAAAAATAAAGAGTAACTGTTAATTTGCAGTTTGCGATTAGTGATTAGCGAAATTTCCACGATTATCGAGCAAATTGTATCGGTTAGCGAATTAGCGAATTAGCGGTGCCCAACACTGGTGTTTCATTTGTACAGGAGACCCCCTCCTAAAGTGGGGAGGGGTCCTAATTCACAATAGAAAATTTTTTTGCCCTCGAAAACCTTCACATGCCAAATTTGGTTCCATTTGCTTGATTAGTTTAGTTTTGTTTATTTCACAAATTTGTAGCGTAAGGCACATTCCTTATAAATTACTACAATATAGTTGAACCCAGATTATCTTCCAATATCCTAAAACTACTTTAACTACTACTATTATTCATTTTGCTGATTCTCCCCGTTGAAGTAGGCAACACAATCACGCCGAAATCCAAATATCGTAAGATTGTTTTTGATTTCTGACGGCAGCAAGTTCCAGATGGCAATGCCCCTTACAAAGATAGTGTTTCCATAATGAGCTGTGTTATGTCGCTTGCCTGATTAGTTCTCGAGTTATAAGGAAATTTGAATGGAACCCCCCCCCCCCTCTTAAAGAGGAGAGTGGTCATAATTCCCCTTCTAAAGAGGGGAGGGGTCTCAATTCACCATAGAAAAAATTCTTGCCTCCAAGAACCTTCACATGCCAAATTTTGTTCCATTTCCTTGATTAGTTCTCGAGTTATGCAGAAACTTGTTTCATTTGTATGGGAGCCCTTCGCCCCTCTTAGTGGGGGGAGGTGTCTAACCATCATAAGAACCTTCCCTGCTCCAAAAACCCCTATATGCAAATTTTCACCCCGATCGGTTCAGTAGTTTTCGAGTAGTTAATATCAAGGCCTTGAATTTTAAATTTTCCGAAAAAACAATTCCCGGATTTTTTCAACCCTAAACTCAATAGGGTAACCAACCGAATTTGGACTCCTAGAGGAAGTAATTTTACATTTATATTTTATTCCAATGTATTAACCAATGTATTTGTTAATGTATTAACCTTGTTTTGCTATACAAATCATGCAATACTCTCTTTTAGAACAACTTACCTAAAAGCCAAAGTGCTGTAGGATCTTCTATTTGTCGATAAAAATGTGCTAGACATTTTTATTTAGAATGTAGTTTTCATATTTTCGACCCTCTCACTTTATTTTAGACAGTGTCCAAAATGTATTTTGGACACGGCAAACATCAACGAATATATTTTGGACACTCTAAGATACATTCAACCAGAATATTAGTGCAGTTTATTTTTAGTATTAAAATTCATTTTAAATCAAAAATTTATCATGGGGTGGGATCAAGTAAATTTCAATATAAAGTCAATCACGACTTTATATGGTTTAAATACGTTTTTAATTTATGCTTGTTTTATATTTTCAACACAATTGGATTGCTGTAGATAAAAAAACTCTCCGTTTATCATATAACATAACAGTAATCAGTCTTCATGTTTATTGATTACATCTGACGTGAGACTAAAATATACGATATAGGCAGAGGGATAAAATATTTAATGGAAGTGAAGTCCAAATTGCTACATTCTCGGTATCGGGTTCGTCGAGAAAATCGCATCAAGTGAAGTATTTCTTCTGTGTCCGATTGAATTACTATGCTTTCAGGGAAGTTTGAGCTGTAATTTGCAGCTCACTACCACTCTCGATTTGCGAATCATTCCGTTCATGATACGGTATTTAGTAACAGGGTATCCCTTGCGAGCCATTTTCTTCCCTTATTTATCAAACTCGAGTTCGTCGGCATGATCAAGTGCTAGTGCAGCTCCAGGTCTTGACCGGTTTTTATATTGATTGATTTGGCGAAACTCGTTCGTCGGTCCTGGAATACCGATCTGGCGACAAACTGTTTTAATTGCCACACCATTTCTGATTTCCTGCAAGCACTCATCAATTACCTCCTACGAGCGGACCACTCTACACGGTTTTGTTGTATTTTGCATGATGTATTCCCTGAACAAAAAAAATTGAATAATAAAATGTTTTAAATGTTCCTTTTGCTTAAAATTCAACCAATTCAACCAAAAATAGATGAACGATTTACGGGTATATTCAATTTTTCATTTCCACTGAATCTTATTAGGTAAACAAACTGCTGTCAAAAATCCAAATTCAGGGGTGTCCAAAATCTGATGGTATAAGAAAATTTTCACGATACAATTTGGACACTATTTTTTTGTGGTTTTCAATTAAAGTCTTGAGAAGAAACCTTCAAAACCACGTAAAATACGTCTTTCAGAATAAAACTAACTGATTTCATCAATACGAATTCATTGAATTCAGCTATTCAGCTATTAAAACCAAATTGAAAATGTGTTGCAAATATCGTTTCCTCTTCACCTACGTCAGATTGCGAGCGGTATATCCAGCCTTCCAGGCTTCCAGCCTGCTACGTCCGGCAAGTATACTCACTATCCTGAACTTCCGATACCTGATGTCGCTTTACGTCCTAGCAGTTCGGCTTCATGGCCCGACACGAGCATCACGGGTAGCGGTTCACATCTCACGCCGGCCAGCAGTGTCACAACGCAGTCTGGTGTGCCAATCGTAAGGACGCCTGCATCCGATCGCGTGCCTTCTGTGTACTACCAGAACGTCAGAGGATTACGGACTAAAATTGCTCGGCTGCGCTTAATGTTATCAAGTTGTGAGTATGACATAATTGTCTTCACGGAGACGTGGCTGCGGACAGATATCGGCAGCCATGAAATTTCGCCTGACTATGCTATATTCCGTTGCGACCGTAATGAACTGACCAGCAATCACTCACGAGGTGGTGGAGTGCTGATTGCTGTCAATAACTCTCTGGATTGTGACTCCATAACTCTTCCTAACTGTGACGAGCTCGAACAAATTGCAGTCCGTATTAAGTTGCAGCATCGTTTACTCTACATAGTTGCTGTATATCTTCCTCCCAATTCGAGTACCGAGCTATACTCAGCTCACGTAAGAGCAACACAGTGTATCTTGGACTGTCTTTCAGAATCGGACATAATCTTGTCAATAGGCGATTTCAATTTACCTGACTTAAGGTGGAAGGCTGACGATGATATTAATGGGTATATTCCTTCGAGTGCCTCAGCTGAAATTGAGCTACACTTTACAGACGCAATGTTTTCCAATGGCTTGAGACAAATTAATCATATTGTCAACACGAATGGTAGGCTCTTGGACCTGGTATTTACCAATACTCCAGAATATCTTGATATAGTAGCACCGCCCTCTCCACTGTTGCCTGTCGACTATCATCACGAACCATTCATTTTATTACTTGACGAGATGGACGCGACAATACCTGACGACCAAGTTGATCAGATCAAATTTGACTACTCTGCATGTGACTATGATCTGTTGAACTCTATTTTTGCGAACATGGAGTGGGACAATCAATTTTTTAACACTGACTCAGTTGACCAGATGCTACTTGCTGTCTATGATTCACTTTTAGGTGTTATCACTAGACATGTGCCCAAAAAAAGACAAGCGTTGGTCTCCAACTTCAAGCAACCGTGGTGGACCCCTCAGCTCCGAAACCTTCGTAACAACCTCCGTAAAATGCGCAACCAATATTTCTTTACTAAAAGCGAATCTGATAGAGCTAAACTTCGGGAGCGTGAGGATGAGTATAAAGCTGTCCTTACCGCAACATATGACAACCATTTGCAAAGGATTCAGTCTGCTGTTAAACAGGACCCCTCCTGTTTCTGGAATTTTGTTAAGAAACGCAAAACTGGCAACAATATTCCTCCGTCGGTCAACTTCGAAGGAACAACTTCTCATTCGAGCTCAGAATCAGCTAATCTTTTCGCTACGTTTTTCGAGGGCGTATTTGGTAAAGCATCACCCGTCCAGCGACACAACTGCTTCGAGCATATACCGTTCCGTGATATTAATCTACCACTAGTGCAGTTTTCTATAGACAAGGTTCGGAAAGCTCTTGAAGATCTCGATTCAACGAAAGGACCCGGAACAGACAGTCTACCACCAGTATTTTTAAAAAACTGCGCCGTTTCGCTTGCATCGCCGATTACCGCTATTTTTAACCGCTCAATCAGTAGTGGATCATTCCCAATTGCATGGAAAATGGCGTCCATCGTGCCGATCCATAAGTCCGGAAGTTACCAATTACCGTGGCATATCCATACTTTGCAGCCTCAGCAAGGTATTCGAAAAACTACTCCATACTATATACAGATCAGTCGCAACGATCATCTCTAACAGCCAGCATGGATTTATGAAGCATCGTTCGACAACATCAAATCTTATGTGCTACGTCACGGCGATTTCACGTGAGCTAGAAGCTAAGCGGCAAGTGGATACTATCTATTTTGATTTTGCGAAAGCTTTTGATACTGTACCACACAATCTCATTATTGAAAAACTGAACTACATCGGATTTCCCTCATGGTTTACCGAATGGCTTTACTCATACTTATCCGATCGCAAAGCATTCGTTACAGTAAACTCCGTGCGCTCCAGAACATTTGACATATCGTCTGGTGTCCCTCAAGGCAGTGTGCTTGGCCCGCTCATCTTTATAATTTATATTAATGACCTGGTCGAGCTGCTGTCATCATCGAAATTATCGTTTGCCGACGATCTAAAAATCTTTCGGGTGATTGGTGCCCCTGCCGATTGTGTCGCATTACAGGAGGATATTAATCGTCTGCTAGTCTGGTGCAGTGACAACGGCATGCGTGTTAACAGCAATAAGTGTAAAGTAATATCATACAGTCGCCGTAACACCGTTTTTTTTCATCAATACAGCATGGGACCGGATTGTCTGGAACGTGTTAACTCTATTCTCGACCTAGGCGTTACTATTGACTCTAAATTGAGGTTCGACGAGCATATAAGTAGAGTCACTGCTAAAGCATACACCGTGCTTGGTTTTATGCGACGCCATGCGTCTGGATTCACTGACGTTTATTGCCTCAAGACGCTATATTGCTCTCTCGTACGCAGCATTTTGGAGTATGCTTCCCCGGTTTGGGCTCCTGCACACGTAACACAGATCCTTGCGATTGAGCGGATTCAGAAGAAATTTGTGCGATTCGCCTTGCGTCAGCTACCGTGGAATGATCCAGTCAATCTTCCCAGTTACATAGACCGTTGTCAACTGATTAGCCTGGATACACTCGCAGTCCGGCGCGTCAAACAGCAGCGTCTATTTATATTCGACCTAATAACAGGCAATGTGGATTGCCCGGAACTCCTGTACCAGATACCGTGGAATGTACCTCCTCGTCGGCTTCGCAATCCACCGTTATTGGCCATCCAATTCCACAGAACAAATTATGGTGTGAATAATTGTTTTAATGTCTGCTTGCGTTCCTTCAACGATGTTTGTAATGTGTTCGATTTTACTCTGTCTAGAAATGTGTCCGAGGCTTAAGAATCCGAGGCTTAAGTTAGTTATTAAGTAAACAATCTGTACGACGTAGTCGAAGATGGTGAAATAAATTAAATTAAATTAAATATGGCAGTACACTTTATGATTGTAAATTTTACCTAAATAAGAGTAATTTAAAATGAACCGAAAATATTCAGGTTTAGAAAAGAATCCAAAGAATATTATTACGGTATGAAACCAATCGAATTTGGAGCTGCTACGTAGTAATGTGGCTAAATAAGTTGAAAGGGTCCAGATCAAGTTGTTTACCCTATGGGGTGTAATTTTTTTTGATTACAGGGATACCTCGATACCTCGATATAGACAACCTCGTTATTAAACAACCTCGATATAAGGCAATTCGATATAACACAGTTTTGTCTTATATCGAACAAATCCCTTTGACATAACAGGTAACAATACCAGAGCCTTTTCCATTCCAAAATCGGTGCCATGAAGATGTTCATTATTTCAAAATAACCCTAAAAATTGTAAAAAACTAATCGTTCAAATAATAATAAATAGTTTAAAAAACATAAACAAACAACACAGAGCAAAATTCGCGACCGACAACGCAATTTTTTTTTGAAAAAATCATGTTTCGATATAAGACAACTTTTTGAAATTATAAATTGTCTTATATCGAGGTATCCCTGTATTTGCTATTATAACTATAATACAATTTCATAATTACCAAATCAATCCTTTTGCGACGTGTCCTTCAACGTAGGAATGTATGATTGTAAACATTCTGAATCTCTAGATGTAAAGTGGGGAATACGGTCACTTTTTAGATGTGATGAAACGCATAACTCGGGGTAATACGTTTGGGATGAATACACTGGTGTGTAAGCATTGTGATGTCCATTTTTGAGGTGCGGATAATTTAAAAAAGTCGGAAAAGTTACACCAAAGTCGCTGTAACTAATAGGGTAGTTTTTCACTTGTGAAAAGGACTGTTCATTGCACACGGAATCGGTGGTTTGCGTATGATGCCTAGTTGAATTGCTAACTGATTGCTCGGTTTTGATATCTGTGTTTTGAATAACATTCTTATTGACCAAATTTTTAATTTGTGGATTTTTAGCATTTCGAAATGTACGCGCATATTCAGCCTTTTTTCGATTCCGCTCTGCTCTTTCTTCAGACGTTTCTGATAAAAATTTGTGGCGTGCTCTTGCTGCTCCTTTTTCTAAACGAAGTTTGCGCTGTTCAGGCGTTTCGTTAGCTCTAACATCTCGCATACGCTGTGCTAATCTTGCTTTTCGAATTTCTTTTTGCTCTGGCGTCTCCATTGCTCTCCTTAATCTTTGCCTCATAGCGTTTCGCATATGCCGCAATGATCGCTCGGCTTCAGTTTCATTTTGTCTTCTTTTTCGGTTACTCTCTGCATTTTTAGCTAGTCTAAGTTTGTACTCATCAAATGTTTCCAATGCCCGTTTTTGTCGCATTCTTTCGGCGTTTTTAGCAAGCCTTTTGACTCTAGCTGCTTCACTTTCTCCAAGCATACGACGCTGAGCTTTAGTCAAGCTCGTCTGTGGAAAACTCAGCGCTGAAGTTTCTTCCCCAACTTGAGGTGATTGTTGTGGAATAACATTGAACAGATTTGATGTTTGCGTTGGAAAGTTAGGATTCATTTTTTTGTATCACAGAATATAAATAATACAAAACAAACTTCTTGCAAATCCACGATCAAAGTAAATTTATATACATATAGATAGGTATGTAAAGCCGGTAAGTCCTATAAAGGTCTCGTTTAAATATTACGTAACGAAGCAGGAGGTAGGGGTTAGAAATACTCACAGTAAGAGATACGCGGAAACTAACGCCAACGATTTGGCATCAGTGTACAAAAACTGCCAGCACTTGCTGCGGAGCAAAATGCTGTAGCAGTGTGACTTGATTGTTTTCAACATGATCCGCTTCTGTTTTGTTTACATCAGTTTGCACAATAGAGCGATGTATCTTTCAACTTAACCAGTGTAAGATGCATTGCAAAGCTTTATACACACTGTGTTCGAGTAGTAGAATCAATATATATATATATAGAATGCCAGTGTCGCTGTTTTTCTATCCAGCTTTTTACGCGCTATAATCACGGACGCTATAAATTGTGTTCGTAATATGTGAACAATCTTTTTGACAACTCTGCATACATCAAAACTGGGCACTCTTCTCCTGTACGGCAGTGTTGCTCTTTCTTTCGTTTACGCAAAAGAAGGAAGGCAATAGTTTTGCTTACATTTCGCACAGTTTTGCTTTCCTTCTTTGACGTAAGTGAAAGAAAGAGCACGGTAGTGTTGCAAGAGAAGAGAGCCAGATTTGATGTATGCCGAGTTGTCAAAAAGATTGTTCGCATATTACGAACACAATTTATAGCGACCACCATTATAGCGCGTAAAAAGCTGGATAGGACTCAATGTGGTAAACATGATGCTAACAATCTGTATCAAGTCTGTGAATCGGGAACTTCGTTGTCAAAGTTGCTCATTGTTATTGCTCTTTGCATTGAAAGTTGGATTTTGAACACACTTGTCCAGTCACACATTTTGTAGGTGAGAAAAGTTGCCAAAATTTCGTGGGAAAAAACCATGAATCTTGGTTGATTTCTATTTAAATTCTAAATGCTTACGTAGAGTTGTTATCGACGCAAAGAATAATATAAAAATAGTTTCTAAATACATAATTCCACGCATAATTCATAACTTGAATAAATATGCAGCATATATGAAATAAATGAAAAATTAAATACTATTTGCTTTCCCTACACTGAAATCAAACCATCAATTAGTTTTATATGCAACTCGCATATAAAACTTTCGAGTCTCGTTTAATAAGGCGCACATAAAATCTATGTACGCCTATTCATAATTAACAGCATAGAACATAGAAACTATGACTACTCTAATAAAGTGCAAATGTCATAATAATAATTCTTATTGGATAATGGAATACAACGTATTAGTTTTGGGGAATAGCAAAAAAGTATATTCAACTGCTAATAAAATTAAACTGTATATGAACCGGTAGCATAATTCCTGGACAGTCTGTAGAACATTGCTGCTGTTGGGGCAGAGTCTCATACTGTCAGCCGAATTCCTTAATATTTTCAAGGTAAGGTTGCATATATTTATATAAATGATTATTTTTAATATTTTATTTTCTTTATCAAAACGAAGATATGATGCAGGAGTTCTAAAGTAATCAGGATTAGATTCAACACATAGTTGAGAAAACTGTAGGTATTAATAATAAATAAAATAATTTTAAGTACAAATATTTTTTTTTCTTTTACAGGGTTACAATTAAAACAAGTAACCGAGGCGAGGAGGGAATCCTGAAATGCCTGGTGCCTGAAAAAAGAGGTGCCTGGAGGGTGCCTGAAAAGCACAATTTAGTTTTGAGCTTTACACGTTTCAGATCATTACACGAGGATAAAACGGATAAAACAAGAAGTACAAATCCAGTTGATGAATATGCTGACATTTCGACAGAATATTCAGTTCTCGTACACGATGAAGTAAATGTGTCATACGTTTTCTGTAAATCAATAAAAATTGTTGACTAATTGGTAGATTTTTTTAAATATTGAGTAAAATTTGAGAATATTTTTATAACTTCTTTTAATAAAAATGAACTACTTGAAGCTATCAAATTTATATTGTGTGCATTTAAAACATATTTGTAATGCTCTTAAACGTTATATACGACCTTGTAATAAATTGTATGTGCAGGTTTTATAGGCTTTATATGCGTAGACACATGTATGTACTTTAAGTGTTGAATATAGAATCCAAGGACGTGAGGCATTAATTTTAAGTGCGAAAGCTAATTGCAAAATTTTATATGCGAGGCACATATAATTTATTTAGCCAGTTTTCTCAGTGTACAACTGGTACTGGCGCCACTGCTAAATCAAATGTCAGCTCAGATGGGAGAGTTGTAATGATGGGAAATGTCGGTCAAAATCTATAACGATTATTGATGAAGTTTTGTTATCGTTAATAATTAATAACGATAATATGGCAATATAAGCAAAAATCAGCCCGGTGTCACCAATACACTCTCACATATGATTTGACAGTACCCCCATACTGATGGGCCCCTCGATGCTGGGCCCCAAACAACAATGGCCGCTCCATAGAATTTCTATGAACTGATTTCCCGCCCAGTGCTTTTGACGTTTAGATTTTAGTCATAGAAAAATGGCGATGTGCCGGGGGGTCGGCAAAAATACGTAAGAAATAGAACAAAAATGTTAAAATAATAACAAATCAAGAAGAAGATTTCACTTTAAACCCTCCAATTTTCGATATTCTTCCATGACGATAAAGTTTGATGGTATTATCGATATAAGATTACTAGCGATATTATCAGTAGCACACTTTTCATCACAGTTTTGAAGGTTGCACTTAATAACTGTGCAGTCCAATTGAGTGTGAAGAGCGCAATATTTATCTGTTCTTTATCTGTGCGCTGGTTGGTGCTGTCATCAGTGCGTTCTATAGTTACTATATATATAGTTCGGCGGATAGAAAACCAGGCGAATTGGCATCCCTGATTTATGAAATTAAATTTGAAATTATGGTGAAATGTGCAGGTTTTTACGAAAAATAATCACTGGTGGGTGTTGAAAATGACTAGTTCTATGAAAATAAAGTGTGTTTTTTTAACATTACTCCTGCATTTTGGATTTTGAAAAGCTTTTGGCTCCGCTTTTGACGTTTATTTGGCTCCCGATTTTCTATCCGCCGAACTATATATATAGTAACTATAGTGCGTTCTCCGCTGTGTTTTTATGCTAGTGAAATGGTTTTAAACGTTCTTTTTCTTTTCGTCCGGATGAATAGAATCCCACAACTGCGCCCTTTTGCACCGATTTATTCAGAAATTTGAAGCAAGCGAAGTTTCCAATCACATTACTTGGCAGCCATAATTGGGTCCTAAAGCCCTATGTCGTTTTTAGCTTGAATCGATAAGGTTAGGGTTAGGAACACATATTTTGATATTCAATTTTATATTTTTAGGCTATAGAGGTTTTCCGTCAGATCATACCCCTCCTTTTCTTATTTTTTCTCAAAAGTACTCCCAATACGAGTGACAATGGTGCAAAAATATATTTTTTTCGTTGACTCTAGAGTTTACTACGATTTTTTAAACAATGCAAATTGCAAGAATGTTGAGTTTCTTTTCACCAAATCACGAATGTTGAGTTTTAAAAAAATTCGTTTCGGCTGCACTGTTTATCAAAATTTTCAGATTTTCTGGCAGCATTGCATAACAGTTTTTGACATATGTGTATCAGCGGTAGAGTGAAAAGGATAAAACGAATGAAAAGCTAATGATTACCTTCTTTTTCATTTCGTTTGTTGCTTGCCACAAGAGTAAAGAGTGGCACAAATGGTTTCGAAGTAGTGAAAATAGAGGACACTGGTACAAAAAGGCATGTAAGACATCCGAGAAGTGACCTGTTGAAATATACGTATTTTAGTTTTTCATTTTTACAGTAGTTAGAGGCTTTAATAAAGAAAGTTTTATATGGATATCATTTCTAAGAGTCAAAACCGAACATTTAGTGAAAAAAAAATTTTGACGGAAAACCTCTATTGCCGTTAAAAACCTTTTTTTTTAATTTTGTTAATTTTTGAACAAAAAATAAACATTTAGGCAACCTTATATAGACAAACTATAGTTGTGCATGGTTGTGTCAAGCGGTGTCTAGACAACACGAATTATAAAAAGAAACCATAGTATGTCTTCAAATGTCACGGAAAACTTTTTGTTTACCTTCACGTTCATTGTGTTCACCTTCACGTGATAGTGTGTCAAAAAGTCAAAAGTTGCAAAGTCAGGAAATTGCTTGGCAATCGCGACCTAAAACATTTTCTGAGTTTACAGCTCATTTTCCGGTTTTTGAAACTTTAGATGCTCGAAGAGCATGGTTACATCAGGTTACAGGCCTTTGTCAAAATCAGCAATAAGCGTAGTGACTGCACTTGGTCACAGCGTGGATGGCTTCAGTTTTCGGATGCAACACCCGCCATCGAGATGCGACCGTGTTTGGTTAGAATCCCACAGAAATTTTTGGTCTGCCGTTCGCCCTACTGCTGATTCACATCGGAGTAGCAGAACATACCAATCTGATTGATAATACGGTGTCAGTTTTGGTTGGCGTTTTTTTTCATACTGTTCTGCGGGGTCGATTCGAGGGGCAAGACACTTCATAATATTATAATATTAATATATTAGGCTCTATTAAAACCCTATAAATGTATAAATAAATGTAACTTTATAGGGCTTTCGGTTATATTATGGGTGGGAAAGGTCAATATATTAAGGTTGGAAAAATATTTCCATAGGGAAAAGAAATATATTTTCGACAGTGTCTTGCCCCTCGGGTCGATTGTACCGAGATTATACTGTTGGCCATCAGTTTGACATCGTTTAGTCATTCTTAGCGCAAATTAGATTTGGACAAAGTCCAGCACCGTGAATCGATGGATTGGAATACATTGCCCGAATCAAAACTTTTATCCGATAACTAGTACAAATTTGATGTTCCACTTCCTCACGACCAGCAAAACGGTTCAAGGTGCGTGACAATATTGTGCATTGCAAGAAATCTTTTCATTCTCGGAAAGTTCATAGCAAGCTGTCAAAATAATTCTGTATTGAGCGAAGCTGACGAATTTTCGTTATTTGAATATCGATATTTTTCACATATCGATACGTATACTCAGCTGAAAGCATAATCAGCTAAATTGCTCGCATCACGTGACGATCTGCATTTTACATTTATTTTTAACACTCCGTATAACGTGTTAACATTTACAAAGCTGTTATATGCATGCCGAAATTAACTATTTCGAAAAAAAACTATATCGAGATTTCGTCCACGAATATCGATACCAGTTATATCGATACATTATCACCCAATGCTGACCTCGCCAAATATTGAAGGATGTGCTTTTGTCCAGAGCTGCCATACGAATAGATTAATTTTTATTGTTTAGATATTTGCAACCCCTTTCCGTACTTCTTAAATTGTGTTACTATTTACACATATTTTTATACTTATGATATTCAATGGATTTATATAATACATATTTTTGAATGTAAAAGGTTAAAAGACGTTTTTTTTATGTATTTTTAGTTGCTAAAGCATCAGTAACAATTGCACATATAAACCAAAAAATATTTGGCCACCTTTCCTTGTTCTCTTTGCGGTGATTGACGATGCGGGTTACCGCCGCAACAGGATGAAAATTTATGTAAATAACCGCAATAGCTTAAGTAGATTTTATAACTATTTCAATCTAATTTTTTTTTATTTTCAATTTTGATTTTTGATTTTTAATTTAATCAACCATTTAAGCGAACAGTGTGCGTGTTCGATTGGCTCCCTCTTGACAATTCTAGATAGAATTAACAATTAACTCTTCAACTTTAACTTTAAAGAATTAACTCTTTCTTTCGTTTACGCAAAAGGAGGAGCGCAATAGTTTTGTTTACATTTCGCCCATTTTTGCTCTCCTTCTTTGGCGTAAACGAAAGAAAGAGTACGGTAGTGTTGCAAGAGAAGAGTGACAGATTTGATGTATGCAGAGTTGTCAAAAAGATTGTACGCATATTACGAACACATTTTATAGCGTCCGCCATTATAGCGCGTAAAAAGCTGGATAGCGAATTCATAAATTAACCTTGCTCAGGTCGATTAGCACTCAGTTTTAATCGACGTGGTGTCAAAGCGTTCATAAATTAACCGAGATTGCATCTCGGTTAAACTGACAGCATTCAGTTTGAAGCGCAGGTTAAAACTGTCTACACGCTTAAAAAATTTAACCCGCGAATGAATAAGATTAACTCAGAAATGAGTGACTTTCAACTCAAAAATGAGTAAAAACCGACTCACTATGACAAAAAGTGGAACAGCCCAAAAATTTGAGTAATGGCAATTTCTAAATTCTGAGTAGTTTAGGTCGACCTCATAACTGAGTTAAATTTACTCGTAATTTGTGTAAGTACTACTCAGTTTTGGGTGAAATGGCACTCATTTTTGAGTAAATATTGCTCATTAATGAGCTTCTACGGTGGAACTCATAAAAGGAGTAAGAGTTACTCAAAATAGTGTGTAAAATATACGCATGTTTTGAGCTGTTCCACTTTTCGTGAAAGTGGGTCAAATTTTTTAAGCGTGTAGCATTACGGTTTACGGGTCGATCTGTCAAACTGCCCGTATCGTTCATGAATTTCGGGTTGGAGTTAGCACGAACCCATCAGGTTAATTTATCGCTATTATACAGCTAAATTAGAGAGCTTTAGAGAGTCGCCATCTTAAACCGAAAATTCCAATCGAACAGAATCAGTTGTCAAAAGTAAGTCCAATCGAACAGGAGACTTGTCAAAACACTGATTAGAGAGCCCTAAAAAGAGTAACGACTAGAGAGCCTGTTAAAGATAGAGGGACGCCATCTCAAATCAAGAACATTTTTTGAGCAGATTTTTTTGAATTTTTAGCAGCTTTTTATGTATTATTCAAAATAAAAGCCTCAGAGAAAGATTCCTCTAGTATGTTGTTATTATATATAGCATCGAGAAACTCGAAATCTTTAATTTAAATCGCTGGTTCTCGAAAGAATTAGCAATAACAGACAACAGCAGCAAAACTATTTACGGTACGACCAATAACTGTGGTAAAATTATCATGAAAAGGAATTACATATCCAGATTTTATAAAAGTAATTTATTACAAATGTCTGTTGATCACAGAATAATCTGTGCGTGCGGCAACACTGACAGACGCAGCTGCATTGTTGCTAGATAATTTGTTTCAGATGGCGACTCTCTAAGGCTCTCTAAGCTAAATCAGAGTAACTATACCCTAGAGTGACTATATACAGAGTGGCGCCAAGTCATCCCAAATGTATGCAATGCGGTTTATCCTAGGTTTTTCCTTCTCTTTCCTGCATACGCGTTGGATAGGTTGTCTGCTCGATTGGAATGACACTGACAGATAATTATCATTCCAATTTTGACATTGTCGCCACTCTGTATATAGTCACTCTACTATACCCAAGTAACCAAGAGTTCGAATAATGGTGTCTAACAAGGGTTAAACAGCTTTATGTATATCAATCTATAACTTTCTAAGCAGCGTCACTTTTAAGTAATTAACCGAACTTTCAAGCTGTCTTGGGTTCACTGCATAGAACGCTAAGCAGCTTCGAAATAAACTGTCAAAAACTAAGAAAAAACAAATTTAGCAGCACTTTTATGTTCTATTTTTATACTTCTACCTAACTTCTATATTCGTTGCATTTGCCTGCTGTTGGGTTTGAACCCGGGTGCTCCGCGTTGTAAACCTATACCGATCCACTGCGTCACCTTTGTCGTATACAAGCGATGTGAATTTTGCCAATGAGTTGTTAAGTAAAAGTTCGATTTAGAACTTGCAGCAGCTTTATGCAGCGCGAGTTAATTATAGAACATAAAGTTTGGAACCAGGCAATTAACTGTAGTAGTGAGATACCGACAGCATATGCTACACAACACAATAATGAAGAGCATTACATTCTAATTTATATTTGTAATTAGAAATGTGCGAGGATTAAATTTATTCAAGTGAAATAAAAATTAATCTCCAATAGTTTCAGGTTCTGCTGGTTTGATCACCAGAAATATAAACAAAAAAGCAACACGCAGAACTTGTTAGCAACTAAAGTTACTTCAGAACTTCATGTAGCATCCTAATAGCTTTGAAGTATCTATGAAGTACTCGCAGCACTTCTTAAAGCATTTAGTTCCACATATACTTGATATACACTACTAATCAGCGTGAAAGTTCCACGGAACTGAATCTGAACTAATTATGAACTTTCGAGTTCGCGTGTCAAGTAATATTCGAACTTTTGGTTGCTTGGGTAAAGCATTGCACGCAGATGTCAGTGCGTTTTTTTCTTCCCAGGTTTGATAGTGTTGTGGGGTTTGTTTTGATTACTTATTCGCAAGACTCAGAAGCAAGAAACTGCAAAAAGGACAAAAATATATGTTGTACAGAACTGTTATCATTTTCCGGTTTCGGAAAAGTCGGGTATTTCCGGTTTACGCAAACAGATGGTACGAATTACAAGTAATAAACCCACTAGCAATAAAATTAGGTTACAAAGGGAATCAAAACAAAAACATCAAACCAGAGTTGAGGTTAGGCACCGTATAAACGTTTATATCCAGCTTTTTACGCGCTATAAAGGTGGCCGCTATAAATTGTGTTCGTAATATGCGTACAATCTTTTTGACAACTCTGCATACATCAAATCTGGCACTTTTCTCTTGCAACCCTACCGTGCTCTTTCTTTCGTACGGCAGTGTTGCTCTTTCTTTCGTTTACGCCAAAGAAGGAGAGAAAAATGTGCGAAATGTAAACAAAACTATTGCTCTCCTTCTTTTGCGTAAACGAAAGAAAGAGCAACACTGCCGTACAGGAGAAGATTGCACAGTTTTGATGGATGCAGTGTTGTCAAAATGATTGTTCGCATATTACGAACACAATTTATCCAGCTTTTTACGCGCTATAATGGTGGCCGCTATAAGGTTTTGCAAGGTGACGTCACGAATGAACGCAATTCATCCATTTGACATCCACTCGTGGTTTGTTTACTATTTGTTAGGCAAACACAATATGCATAAACTACAGTTAAACGTTTTAAAAGCGTATTGTCCAGCAATGTCGCCCTCTAAACTACTCGGAATGGCAGTTTTTGTGCTTTTCTGCCCTGCCACAGACGCCTTTAACAATATTCACTTTAATCATTTTTTAACCCGCATTCTAAGTCGATGTAAACAAACCACTGATAGACGTCAAAAAAGCGAGGTTATGCTCGCCCGTGCAAAACCTTATAAATTTTGTTCGTAATATGCGTACAATCTTTTTGACAACTCTGCATACATCAAATCTGGCACTCTTCTCTTGCAACACTGCCGTGCTCTTTCTTTCGTTTACGCCAAAGAAGGAAAGCAAAAATGTGCGAAATGTAAACAAAACTATTGTTCTCCTTCTTTTGCGTAAACGAAAGAAGGAGCAACACTGCTGTACAGGAGAAGAGTGCCCAGTTTTGATAGATGCAGAGTTGTCAAAAAGATTGTTTGCATATTACGAACACAATTTATCCAGCTTTTTACGCGCTATAATGGTGGCCGCTATAAATTGTGTTCGTAATATGCGAACAATCTTTTTGACAACTCTGCATACATCAAATCTGGCACTCTTCTCTTGCAACACTACCGTGCTCTTTCTTTCGTTTACGTCAAAGAAGGAAAGCAAAACTGTGCGAAATGTAAACAAAACTATTGCCTTCCTTCTTTTGCGTAAACGAAAGAAAGAGCAACACTGCCGTACAGGAGAAGAGTGCCCAGTTTTGATGTATGCAGAGTTGTCAAAAAGATCCCAGGTAACCAATAAGCATTTCCAATGCAATTTAAATGCAAGCCAATAAGCATGTAAGTTGCCTTAAATGCTACTTAAATGCTTGTTTGGCAAAATATGCGGCTACTTTACTGCAGGCCCTCTTATAGTGCTGACAATGCTTATTTGCAGCTAGTTACCGACAAGAAGAATTTAAATAGAATTGTGGATGCCGATTTACAACAGTTATGCAGTCAAAAGGCTGGTAAACAGCAACCTGCAGTATAAAACGCCAGGAATGCTAATAAACGATTGATTTACTGCTTATACTAATGCTTATTGGTTACCTGGGATTGTTCACATATTACGAACACAATTTATAGCGTCCGCCATTATAGCGCGTAAAAAGCTGGATACAGAGTGGCGACATGTCATTCCAAAAGTATCCAGCTTTTTACGCGCTATAATGGCGGACGCTATAAAATGTGTTCGTAATATGCGTACAATCTTTTTGACAACTCTGCATACATCAAATCTGTCACTCTTCTCTTGCAACACTACCGTACTCTTTCTTTCGTTTACGCCAAAGAAGGAGAGCAAAAATGGGCGAAATGTAAACAAAACTATTGCTCTCCTCCTTTTGCGTAAACGAAAGAAAGAGCAAGACTGCCGTACAGGAGAAGAGTGCCCAGTAGAGGTTTTCCGTCAAAAATTTTTTTTTCACTAAATGTTCGGTTTTGACTCTTAGAAACACCCCATTGGCAGGCAACCATGTTTTCGCTGCCAACATCTCGTGTGCGCGAAAATGAGATAGCATGTCAGCACTGCGTTTCACTCAACTGCCAGCAGTCTGATTTGGGCCCGCTGTCAAATTTTGAGCCCAGGACATGCTGTCGCTGACGTTTACTGCAGTTCGATATAGAGATGTCGATGGGTTGCTTAGAAATGATACCCATATAAAACTTTCTTTATTAAAGCCTCTAACTACTGTAAAAATGAAAAACTAAAATACGTATATTTCAACCGGTCACTTCTCGGATGTCTTACATGCCTTTTTGTACCAGTGTCCTCTATTTTCACCACTTCGAAACCATTTGTGCCACTCTTTACTCTTGTGGTAAGCAACAAACGAAATGAAAAAGAAGGTAATCATTAGCTTTTCATTCGTTTTATCCTTTTCATTCTACCGCTGATACACATATGTCAAAAACTATTATGCAATGCTGCCAGAAAATCTGAAAATTTTGATAAACAGTGCAGCCGAAACGAATTTTTTAAAACTCAACATTCGTGATTTGGTGAAAAGAAACTCAACATTCTTGCAATTTGCATTGTTTAAAAAATCGTAGTAAATTCTAGAGTCAACGAAAAAAATATATTTTTGCACCATTGTCACTCGTATTGGGAGTACTTTTGAGAAAAAATAAGAAAAGGAGGGGTATGATCTGACGGAAAACCTCTGTTTCGATGTATGCAGAGTTGTCAAAAAGATTGTTCGCATATTAGGAATACAATTTATAGCGTCCGCCATTCCCGCTTAGGAAAAATTCGGATGCCCGGCAGAAATCGAACAGAATCAATATGGCGCCGGCAAAATTTGACATTCAGAACCGGTTCGTCTTCTTCGTTTTTCACTCGCTTTTCTGTATGTCAAAAATGACATTTTAAAACGGAAGATACGTGCTTCACACGATGCTGCCTAACGTTGCAGTTCTGCATTACAGGTAAGAAAATAATATTCAACCTGTTTCTGCGGGATTTAGTTTCTGTTTTTAAAGCCTCACGAAACATTTTAAATGGTCGATTCCAATAACGTGCGTGCTCCGTGCATTCTTTTTGTTTTCAGACCAAAGGTCTCGCTCATCTGGTTTCAGCTTCTGAAATGCACTGAAAACTAACAAAAATAAGCTGAACGTAAGAATGAACAATAAAGTAGAGTGAAATGCGCAAATGTATGTATTGTATTTATTTACGATGACAGCTTTTTTTAATCAAAAAGTTACGGCGTTACAGTCGCCGGTAGCATGTAACCGGCATAGTGAGAAAGTGGGAGTCCAGTTTCCCGTGTAAATTATTGAAGATAGCTAGTTTTTGAGTGACAACTGCTTGCTTCTGGCGCTAGTGAACAATTTAATGTATATTACCGCCAGAAGCAAGGTATCACTGCAAAACTAGCTATCTTTAATGATCGAATGTTCCTCTTCTGTTGGGTACTCTCACCACTGCGTCCATTATTTTGAACTATTGTGGTATGCCCCATTGTCTCTTTTGCTGTACGCTTCAGGCTTACCTATCACTTATTGAAGAAGTGGTAGGCTGGAAGCTGGAGCGAGACAGGTGCCAATCAGGGATGACTTGGTTTATAAACCTTATAGTCCTGATCGGCGACGCAAACCAGATCTCCCTAGGCTCTAATAGGGCCTTTTTGAGATACTGCAGTCTGCGTCCTATTAGTGCTCCACAATTGCAGAGTAAGTGTTCCGAGGTTTCGCTCTCGGTATTGCACAGGGGACAAATATCTTCTTGCACGAAACCGAGATTCCGAAGATGATATTTACTCGGGCAATGTCCTGTCACCAGACCGGTAAACGTGCTGAGGTCTCTCTTATTGAGACTCAGCAGCTTCTGAGTAACCTTAATACTAGGCATTATAAATTTCTTTGACTGTTTGAGCGACTGTACAGCCATCCAATTGGCCATAATCATTCGGCTCTCCCATTGTTTCAACCCACTTTTCATCACACAGTCCGAGATACCGCAGAATGGATCCGGACCTGTGAATGGAGAGTTAGAACCACATTTGGCTAGTTCGTCTGTTCAGGATTGCTAATAAATTTATCAGAAAATTTAACAAACCAGGCAAAAAGTACAAATCCGGCTTCATACATCGGAAAACCGGCCTTTTTGCCGGATTGACCGGTCACCGGCTTTGCAAGTAAAAAACCGGTCGGGCTGGCCAAAAACCGGCCACTTGGCAACCCTAGTTATAGCGCGTAAAAAGCTGGGATAAGTTACACGGCACGGGTAGAGTGACTATATACAGAGTGGCGACAACGTCAAAATTGGAATGATAATTACCTGTCAGTGTCATTCCAATCGAGCAGGCGACCTATCCAACGCGTATGCAGGAAAGAGAAAGAAAAACCTTGGAAATACCGCATTGCTTACATTTGGGATGACTTCCAACAGCAGCAATTATTACGCACCTTCGAAAAAAGTTACTTTTGATTACTTTGCTGATTACCTCTGATTACCAGTAATCAATCTCTAGTGATTACTAAATATAAATTAATCATGATTACCAATGATTACTTAAGATTATCATTGATTACTCTACCCTCAACGATGCACTATGAAGCGCAGACTGGCTCGCGCCCACAGAAAATTTGCCAGCTGTTCGCTAGAAAGTTCGCCCGCATTTTTTCAAGTGAGACGTTGTCAATGTCTGATATATTGCTTGCGGCGCGTAACGTTCCCACATCAAGCCAGTCGTTAGATTGTATCGATATCAATGAATGGATGATACATTCGGCTATAAGCCGAATGAAAACATCGACGTCTGCGGGTCCGGATGGGATACCATCAGTCCTTCTGAAACATTGCTGCGCTGCCTTAGTAGCTCCTTTGAAACATCTGTTTGGCATGTCGCTCACATCCGGAATTTTTCCAACTCTCTGGAAATCTTCATTTATGTTCCCAGTTTACAAAAAAGGAGATAAAAAGCAAGTTGATAATAACCGTGGGATTACGACGCTGTTTGCCGTTGCCAAACTTTTTGAAATGGTCATCTTGGAACCTGTCTTCAATCATAGCAAGCTGTATATTGCCGAAACTCAGCATGGATTTTTACCAAAACGTTCTACCGTTACGAACCTCTTAGCATTCACAACATATGCTACAGACGCAATGTCCAATGGCTTTCAGACTGACGCCATTTACACGGACTTATCGGCTGCTTTCGATAAAATTAACCATGCCATCGCGATAGCAAAGTTGGACAGACTGGGTTTTGGTCCTAACGTTCTACGTTGGTTCCAGTCGTACCTAAAGGTACCAGTACACTGTTTGCTGAATCATCCAATATTTGATCTATTTCATCAAATAAATTTGAAAACCCGTGTACTGACCCAACCAAATATTCGAACAAATTTTATTTTTCAAAATGTCGCCGAGCTTTTCCAATAAAATTTGGCGGTTTGTAAAACAGTGTAATATGCCAATCAAATTAAATTTGTTTTCGTAACATTTTGCGCTGTTCGCCGGTTTGTTTGCTTGAAACTTATCAAAAAAGCTCACAATGTTTATTATTTGAACTGCTGTCAAAATCGAATTTGGTACAGGAAAAATCGTGCAGAAAGGGAGTTTTGCAAAGGAAATGACACTGGAATAAATCAGGACATTATTAAATCAATAGTGAAAAGTTAAAAAGATTATGAATAATGAGGAGATCACTTAATAGACCTGTTTTTCGAACATGATTTGTTTAACGGGAAAATAGCAGTCATTAACTTTTCGTCGGAGAGCCTAATTTCGAAAGCAGTTTTTGGACCCAATAGCTGGGGTCTGGTTGTAAAAATATAAATACTGCCTTCTTCTTGCCAATCTGAACACAGCGAATATATTTTCATTAACAGAATTTTTGTTTCAAACAAAAAAACTGCTTTTGAAATTGGCAGAATCGATGACGACTAATTTCACCTTAAATACCCTCTAAAATTAGGCACTACCACGTATATAATACTACATATGTGAAACATTATTCTAGTAAATCTAGTAAATAGTCAGCATGTAAACGTTCATTTCAGGATCGAAAGGCTACATTCTGTTTCTGTTAACATGGATAATTTACTAGAAAATATGAACAATAATTGTATGCATATCCACCTTTTCGCGCGCTTAATGGCGGCTAGTGGGTACATTTTTCGACAATGTTTATTTGCTTTTGGGAACTCCGCTCACGTATGCTTGAAAGTTCTACAACGACAATTAAGGCTGGAAATATTAACTTAACGTGAACAAAGCCAAAAGCATGCTAACGTTTTCCGAAAGTTGTATCCACTAGCCGTCATTACGCACGTGAATAGGTGGATAGCTGTGTGACATTCAATTTTATTCTGGTTTTGTGTGTCGCAAGAAGTGCGCTGTAATCGCACAGTGATGCGCTATCCAGCTTTTTACACCATCTGCCATAATAACGGACGGTATCAGGATTGCTAATGTGCGACTAATACAGTGCATCGTGTTACAGTGTTTGTGTGCATCGTGAAAAATTTTTCGCAGCGAAAAAAAATTTGGAGATGCAAACAAACCGCGTATACGTATACGCGGCGAACTGTGCGTGCGGTAAATGTCAGCAATCTCTATAATACGTACTAGTACTTCATAAACTATGTACATTATAGCAAAAATTAGACTGCAAAAATGAAATACTGCGGAAAAATAATGTCCCAAATTTATGTGCATGCATAAATTTGGGACATTATTTTTCCGCAGTATTCATTTTTCTTGAATAGTAGGGGTATAGATTACCGGGTAATAAGCGCTTGATTAACTGTTATTCAACAGAAATGTTTGTTGCATATATCTGGCATCTGCTTACGACCTTTTGAAAAGTTGGTGCCGAACTTATTATATACCAAGCAATGCCTTTATGTAAAGAGCATATTAAGCAAACTGTGAAACCCTCCGAGGGTAATAAGACGCAGTTAGCTCCCGACAATCAGTGGGAAACAGTGAAAAAGAAGAAGGCCAGGAAGAAAGAGGAGGATCGAACTCCACCGAAAGTGGCCAGAAAAAAGAGGAGCAAAGGCGATGCCCTTATCCTCAAAACTGAGGGGCTGAGCTATGCAGAAGTTTTGAAGGCCATGAGAGGGGATGAGCAGCTGAAGGGTCTTGGCGCGGATGTACGGAGTATCCGCCGCTCCCGCACCGGCGACATGATCCTTGAGCTCAAAAAGGATGCCACTGAGAAGGGTTCTGCCTACAAAGTGCTGGCAGAAAAGGTCCTTGGTGATGGCATACAGATCCGCGCACTGACGCCTGAGATGACTCTCCAGCTTAAAAACCTGGACGAGATCACTGAAGCGGTCGAACTGACACGAGCTCTCAAGGAGCAATGTAACGTGGTGGTGACTACCGAAGCAGTTTGTCTGCGCAAGGGACCGGCGGGAACCCAGGTAGCTACAATAAGACTTCCACTGGTAGACGGGAATACAGCCCTGAAGGCGGCCAAGCTGAAGGTGGGATGGTCCGTATGCTCACTGAGCGTGTTCCAGCAGCCGGAGGCTTGCTTCCGGTGCTTTGAGCGAGGGCACAAGTCCTGGAGCTGTAAGGGGCCTGACAGAAGCCACCTGTGTAGAAGATGTGGCGGTACGGGCCATATAGCGAGGGACTGTTCGGCGCCGCCTAAGTGCCTGATATGTACAGGCCAACGGGACGCTAAGCACACAACAGGAGGCTCAAAGTGCCCGGCAGGCGCGCCTGCGACTAAAACACGGGCGTAGTGCAGGTAACACAACTAAACTTGAACCACTGCCATGCGGCCCAGCAGCTGTTATACCAAGCAGTTACTGAGTCGTTGACGGACATTGCCATCATCTCGGACCCATACCGCATCCCTGCCGGAAACGGTAACTGGGTCTCGGATAGGTCCGGGTTGGCGGCTATATGGACGACAAGCAGGTTCCCGGTTCAAGAGGTTGTGTCAACTGCAGACGAGGGATTTGCGGTTGTCAAAATGGGTGGAGTGTTCTACTGCAGCTGTTATGCTCCGCCGAGTTGGTCGATCGAGCAGTTTACGCGGATGGTAGACCAAGTATCAGTTGCGCTGACTGGTCTAAGGCCGGTGGTTGTGGCGGGCGACTTTAACGCTTGGGCGGTTGAGTGGGGAAGTCGTCGCACGAACCATAGGGGTCGGATTCTGCGTGAGGCTCTGGCAAAGCTCAACGTAGACCTGGCCAACGTCGGCACCAACAGTACCTTCAGCAGGAATGGTGCAGAGTCTATTATCGACGTGACATTCGGCAGCCCTGGTCTGATAGGAGACTGGAGGGTAGACAATGGCTACACTCACAGTGACCATCAGGCGGTCCGCTATGGTGTTGGTCAGATAACGAGGCGGCAGGCGGCGGGTAGAGCCAACACTCCAACCACCCGTGGGTGGAAGACATCATACTTCGATCCTGAAGTATTTGTGGAAGCGATCCGAAGAGAGTGCGGTGATCGCGATATGCCCGATCCGAACGCTGATCATTTGGTTGAGGTGCTGTCGCGAGCGTGTGACGCCACCATGCCTAGGAAAAGCCGACCTAGGTATGGTAGGTCACCGGTTTACTGGTGGACAGAAGAAATTGCGGAACTCCGCGGAGCCTGCTTTCGTGCAAGGAGAATTATGCAAAGAGCTCGTTCGGACGAAGGCAGAGCAGAATGTCGAGTAGCACTAGTTTCTGCACGCGCAGCGCTTAAGAGTGGGATAATAGCTAGCAAGCGAGCCTGCTTTGAAAGGTTATGTGCCAGTGCCAATGCGAACCAGTGGGGTGATGCCTACAGGATCGTAATGGCAAAGGCCAAGGGCGTGATGGCACCCGCAGAGAGATCGCCAGAGATGCTGGAGCGGATCATTGAGGGCCTCTTTCCGCGCCACGAGCCAAGGCCCTGGCCTCAGGCCGCTGAGTCGTCCCACGGCCGACGTTCCAGTATCTCAGACCATAGCGTAGGATGGTCGGTCTCCGTGCCGAACATCCAAAGTAACGTGGGCGACGGTGGTTTAGAGGTCGGGGAGGAAGTAACGGTTACGAACGAGGAACTCATTGAGATCGCTAAATCCCTAAAGGTGAGCAAGGCACCGGGATCAGACGGAATCCCGAATATGGCCCTTAAAGCGGCTATTCTGGAGACCCTCGAATTATTCGGGGCAGTAATGAGTAGATGCCTGGAAGCTGGCAACTTCCCGGACAGATGGAAACGACAGAATCTGGTCCTATTGCCGAAGCCGGGAAAACCTCCGGGTATCCCCTCGTCATATAGGCCGATCTGTCTGCTCGATACTGCCGGCAAGGTGTTGGAAAGGGTTATCCTTAACAGACTCGTACAGTACACTGAGGGTACAAACGGTCTGTCAAGGAACCAATTCGGCTTCCGAAAAGGCAAATCTACGGTGGATGACATCTTGTCTGTCACTAAGACAGCCGAGGTGGCAATCCAGCCCAAGAGGACAGGTATTCGTTATTGCGCAGTTGTCACGCTCGACGTGAGAAATGCGTTTAATAGCGCTAGCTGGGACTCCATAGCCAACTCGCTTCGGAACGTCCAAGTGCCGGTGTCGCTGTACAGGATCCTGGAAAATTATTTCCAGAATCGTGTGCTATGCTACAACGCGGAGGAGGGTCAGAAGTGCGTTCCAATCACCGCAGGGGTTCCGCAAGGTTCCATACTGGGCCCGGTGTTGTGGAACGTCATGTATGACGAGGTGTTGAAGCTAAAGTTCCCGGTAGGGGTGGTGATTGTCGGCTTTGCGGATGACATCACCCTGGAAGTCTATGGTGAATCTATCAGAGAGGTTGAGTTGACGGCTGCCCACTCTATAAGCAATGTTGAAGATTGAATGCGATCCAGGAAACTGGA
Organism: Sabethes cyaneus; assembly: GCF_943734655.1. Lineage (NCBI taxonomy): Eukaryota > Metazoa > Arthropoda > Insecta > Diptera > Culicidae > Sabethes > Sabethes cyaneus. Next base: position 120,014,429 of record NC_071355.1, on the reverse strand, counting down.
GCTAGCGCATCATAAAACGGAGGTTATCGTGGTGAACAACCGCAAGTCGGTACAGCAAGCAAAGATCAGCGTCGGGGACTGCACTATTTCGTCAACGCGGTCCTTAAAACTTCTGGGAGTCATGGTCGACGACAAGCTCAAGTTCGGGAGCCACGTCGACTATACCTGCAAGAAGGCTTCCACAGCTATTTCGGCATTGTCTCGTATAATGTCTAATAGCTCTGCGGTATATGGCAGCAAACGAAGGCTATTAGCCAACGTGGTCCAGTCTATACTTAGGTATGGCGGGCCGGTGTGGTCATCGGCGTTAGGTACCAAAAGCTATCTAGCCAAGCTGGAAAGCACCTATCGTCTCATGTGCTTGAGAGTGGCGAGTGCGTATCGCACAGTTTCACATGACGCAATCTGCGTCCTAGCAGGTATGATGCCTATTGGCATTATCATCAGCGAAGACGTAGAGTGCTTCAACCAACGAGGAACTAAAGGCATACGGAGTACCACAAGATCGGCCTCGATGACCACATGGCAGCGGGCATGGTCTAATTCCACAAAAGGTCGGTGGACACACCGACTTATCCCGGAACTATCTGGGTGGGTCAACAGGCGCCACGGCGAAGTCAACTTCTACCTGACACAGATTCTGTCAGGGCATGGTTGCTTCAGACAGTATCTGCATAAGTTTGGGCATGCGGAGTCCCCCGTTGTCCCGAATGCGTGGATGTTGAGGAAACGGCAGAACATGCTTTCTTCATATGCCCTCGTTTCGCGGGCGCGAGAAGCAGCATGATGGCAGTGAGCGGACAGGACACTACTCCGGATAACTTAGTCCAAAAGATGTGTTCCAGCTCGGACATCTGGGGAGCGGTCAATGCGGCTGCTACCCAGATTGTACTCGAGCTACAAACCCACTGGAGAGCCGATCAACGGCGAATAAACAGCCTAACTACCATAGTCCAGTAGTTATCTAAGCGAGTGCATTAAGCACAATACCCCTCCCTGAAGTAATACCGATAAGGTGGTGCCAGGGGGGATTGAGGCTGGAGACTCGAGTAGGGTTTTAGTGGGTCTGGATCCTCACGCCCCATTAGGGGGGTCGGGATACCTAAACCCCACTCCCTGAGGTATCTTCTCAGGTGTCTGATAGTACCGTATCTTCTAAGGCGCTCAGCAGATTTCCCAACTCGTAAAAAAAGAGCATTTTACGTGACAAAGCGACATGCTGACTTGCTGATATCGATGTTGCGCTTTCCCTGTGCTGTGCTGGTACTTTGACAATCCGCAGATGCCCCACGGGAAAGCAAAACAGAGCTGCCACAAATACAGATATTTGTGCATACATAAATTTGGGACCCATCAATTATTTCAGTTGCTGTGATTCCTGGCGCTACTAATGTTCCTGAATTTTAAAGTAGTCCATAAACTATTTATGTTATTTAAAAGAATTGGTGAATGACCAATTGGTTAAAACCACATTAAATAGCAATAAGCAATTATTGAAAAGATTAGATTGAGAAAATTAAATACTCCGGAGAAAACGGTAGGGTCCCAAATTTATGCATGCACAAATATCTGTATTTCTGGGAGCTGTGAAGCAAAATCAATATCAGCAATGTTGTTATGGTTCGTAAAATGGTCAATTCGGCTGATATTCCAATAGACTAAATCAAGGTGACGTCATCTGGCAGATACTGGCGCCCTTGTTTACAAACAGACCGCAGAGTCCAAAAAAGTTTCAGCCGTTTAAACGGCAAGTTTGTTATTTAAACCGAGTTTAAACAGCATTGGGACTAAATTTAAAAGCCTTATGCCTGTAAAATGTTAAAATACACGCTACATTCCCTATAAACGGAAAAGAAAGTTTTCCAAAATGTAAACAAGGGCGCCACTATCTGTCAATTGACGGTATGATGATTTGGTCTATACCAATATAAGCGACACGGCTGACATTGGTATTGATATTAGTGATGTCCGAAATTTTTAATTATTCGATTGCCGATTAATCGATCGAGTAGGCACTGGTCGATTAGTTCAGTATTCGTGCTAGTAGTAGTGTTCGACATCGGAACGAAAATTGAGGTCCGGGTTCCGGTCCGGTAAAAATCGGCACGAATTTTCTTATTCCGACTTTATTCCGGTCCGATTTGGCTCGGTTCCGGTTCCGGAACCTGAGCAGAGCCAAATCGGACCGGATCATTAGTCTTTATAGTCGGAATAACAAAGTTCGTGCCACCTTTTAACCGGACCGGCCCGGAACCCGGACTTCAATTTTCGTTCCGATGTCGAACACTAGGTAGTAGTATTCGACTATAAATATTCGAATATTTCGTTAAATTATTCGATTAATCTTTCGATTATGAACGATTAATGGGGATTATTCTCATTTTTTTAATCTTATTTAAACTATTCGCTTAATGAATTACTCGTGTCGGCAGTATTCGATTACAAATTATTCGATTATTCCATGCTGTAATCGATTAATCGAGAAACTACCGGACATCACTAAATATAGAAATTGAATTTACACTCAAGTCGCTTTTTACGCGAAGGATACCTCCCGCGTAAATCAAAACCGCGTAAATTCCGAAAACCGCGTAAATTCTGAAAACCGCGTAAATTCCGAAAACCGCGGTAAAAAAACCGCGTAAATTCCGCTTAAAAAACAAAATTTCGCGTAAAAAAACTGTGGATTTCAACACTACGTGTAAAAATAGACGTTTTGACCACATCCGCGTAAATTCAGAAAACCGCCTAAATTCCGAAAACCGCGTAAATTCCGAAAACCGCGTGAAAATAGTCGCGTAAAAAATCTCGTAAAAAGCGACTTCAGTGGATATAAATTGCATTTTTTCATACCGCAGTAATTTGTATTAATTATTTTGAATTAATAATAATGCCTGTATTAAAACGTGTTTAAAAAAATTAAAATGGCTTTCAGCTTCCTGTTAAATGAATTGCCTCACTTTGCGAGCGTACTTTTTTTTGCGTATTTGCTCTGTTTGATCTGCACAGAAATCTGCTGGCGCAAACATTTTCGGGCCGAATGTATTTGATAATCTCACGAATTTCATGCTGTTTTGCAAACAGTGTACTGGCCCCACAAAATATGTCAAAATTTATTTGATTTTGTAACACGGGTAACGTCTCAGATCGAATTTTTGACATCAAATTTGACAAACAGTGTACTGGGCAAGACAAATATGTCTGTCAAATACCAAAATTTGCCCAAATTCTGACAGGAAGAAAATTTGACGATAAAGCAAACAGTGTACTGGTACCTTAAGAGATAGGCGTTTGTCAGTCAAGATAGGTGACTGTATATCCAAAGAGTTCTCTGCCTCTTCCAGAATTCCGCAGGGTAGCCATCTCGGACCCTCTCTGATATTCCTACTTTATTTCAACGATGTGAACTTCTCTCTTGAATGCCCGCGGTTATCTTTTGCCGATGACCTTAAAATATTCTGTGTAATTCGGACCACCGAGGATGCTCTCTTTCTTCAACGTCAACTAACCGTTTTTGCTGAGTGGTGCCAAACTAATCGTATGAGCTTAAACAACAATAAGTGCTCAGTCATCACTTTCACACGAAGGAAAATGCCAATTCGATCGACTATCATCCAGCAAGTAACGCAATCAATAGAGAAACATGTGTTAAGGATCTCGGTATACACCTCGACGAGCAATTATCTTTTAAACAGCATACTTCCTATGTAGTAGCCAAAGCATCTCGTTGCTTGGGATTCATAATGAGAGTGTCTAGGAATTTTACAGACATTTACTGCCTGAAAGCTCTCTACTGTTCACTCGTGCGTTCAGTTCTTGAATATTGCTCGGTAGTTTGGAATCCTTATTACCTCAACGGAGTACACAGGATCGAAGCTGTCCAACGAAGGTTTGTTCGATATGCTCTTCGGCGGTTACCCTGGAATAATCCACACCAGCTGCCAAGTTACGAAAGTCGTGCACAGCTTATAGGACTTGACTCACTGCAAGTGAGGCGAGAGCTTTCCCGTGCTATGCTGATTGCGGATCTGCTAACCAATCACATCGATTGCCCTTCGCTTCTCGGCGAATTAAACATCAACGTCCGCTCTCGAGCTCTTCGCGATGCTGCCTTCTTCAGATTGCCTGTTCGACGTACTACACTGAAAAAACTTTTCGTATAGTTTCTATGTGTTTCACACATAGATTTTTTCCATGTGCCCAGTAAATGAACTTTATGTGCCAAACAGTTACCTTTTATGTGTTTTTAAAATTTACCTTTAAAATTTGCACATACTATTCTTGTGCATATAATTTTCATGTGTACTTCTGGGCGGATTGTGTTTATATGTGGCACATAATAATCATAAGGATTTTCATATGGAAATTTTCCATTAGATATGTGCGGATTATTTTGAGTGTAATTACGGAACCCACGGTGCTGTCATCGGTCTGCAGCGAACCTTCAATAGGGTTTCTTCCGGATTCGACTTCCACATTCCACGTTCTAGAATCAAAGTAAATATTTTAAGTATACTTAAGCATCATTAGGACCATCTGGGTCTGTTGATTGGAAACAAATAAACAAATACTGATTACCATTGATTACCTAATTAATTCGTAAATGATTACAAAAGTAATCTCTGATTACTACGCACTTATACGCCTCACTGGAAACCCTTAGAGCAACCAGAACAGAGCTGCGCGCAACTCTAGATAGAATTAACAAAAGGGCGAATGTCCGTTTTGGTCAAAGTGGCGCTTTTTAACGAAAGAAGGGGAATTCTCCATAAAAAATACTTACTACTTCGAGGGACACCCATATTGCTATTTGATATTTGGGAATGTCGATCATAGATGGTGCTAGTGTTCAGGCTTAATGTGAGATACGATAATTTTTGTTGATTTTTCTTCCAAGAGTTATGTCTGTTTGTCTGTTGTTTAGATAGCAAAGGTGCAAGGAAACGAATGAGGTTGCATGACTAACTCCCGGTTCGAGCCCTGTCTAGGTGGTAAGATTATTCAGCATTTCCAAAAACGGTTCTGTTTATCCTGCTCCCTTTGAGAAGCAGCAAAAAAAATCGCTTGCTTTTTTAGTTTTTTAAATCCCGACCGAATCTATTTTTATTTACCATAACAAGCAAACGATATGCCATCGACACTTTTTCGAAACGTCGATAATGTACACGCAGAAAAAAATTGTAAATGCAAAAAAATTCTGTATAAATTCAACAAAAAATATTGTAGACTGAAGATATTTTAGATATTACCCAGATATTTTTTTGATTCTAACTGTTTAACTTTTTAGTTCAACAATAACGTTTTTTATTTCGAATAATTGCTAGTTTCTATCAAAGTAAAAACTGTAGAATCAAAAATAAGTACTTTTGGGTTTATAAACGATCTACTAGAAGCAAATGGAGTATGAATTCAGTTTTAACAATATTTTTACCTTTGTTATACAATAAATATAACAAAGGTTTAGGAATTGGTCGAAAAACACGAAGTCGATCTGAGGCCCAGAGGGCCGTGTCACATATACCAATCGATCAGGTTCGACGAATGAGCAATGCCTGTGTGTGTGTGTGTTTGTGTGTGTATGTGTGTATGTGTGTGCGCTTCAATTTTCAATCGCCTATTTCTCGGAGATGGCTGAACCGATTCGTCTGCTATAACTTTTATTTTAAAGGTATTTTTACCTAGTATATCACTATTAAATGGTTTCGTGGTCTGACTTTTAGTTTAAAAGTTATAAGCAAAACCTGATTTAATCCAACTAGTGGTGAAAGGAACCTTTGTTATACGGTCTTACGTGCTATTCGAGATAGAAATCGACACGTCCTCGGAATATAATTCATCTATTGGCAGCACTTCTAAATTTTGATAGTTCCTTTTCTCATGAAATTGCTAAGTAAGTTGATACTAATGTGGGTAAGTGCAAGTAAAATTAAGTTGTAAGAAGAAATATTATTCTTTAACATATACATTGCGTAGTAAAGGTCTAGCACAGACAAACAGACATAACTCTTGGAAGAAAAATCAACAAAAATTATCGTACCTCACATTTAGCCTGAACACTAGCACCATCTATGATCGACATTCCCAAATATCAAATCGCAATATGGGGATCCCTCAAAGTAGCAAGTATTTTTTATGGGGAATTCCCCTTTCTTTCGTCAAAAAGCGCCACTTTGACCAAAACGGAGACATTCCCAACTAAGCCCAAATTTGAATTGACGGTTTAATCGGTACGATGAATGGAAAACGAGTGTTATGTCTGTTTGTCTGTGGGTCTAGTTTATAGGTTTTTAAATTATGCATAATTTCCTGTAATGCCATTCCATTTGGTTCACATCAATAAAGTTTTCTTGAATAAACTTCATCAATTTTTATTAACCTTCGGTTACTCACGCTGCTGTATTTTGTACAACATGTGTAGGTTTTTCAATGCCATATTGTTATATAGTTACAAATCATTGTTTAACTAACGCATATTCTTCAATAAACTTATTATGAACAAAATGTCAGAATTATTCGAAGCATTAATACTTTGAATTGTTAGGAAAACAGATCAGCATAAACCGACAGAAAATCACAGAAACGAAGCAAGCAGCATGTGAGGTGTACCGCAATAGAGGTTTTCCGTCAAAATTTTTTTTTTCACTAAATGTTCGGTTTTGACTCTTAGAAATGATACCCATATAAAACTTTCTTTATTAAAGCCTCTAACTACTGTAAAAATGAAAAACTAAAATACGTATATTTCAACAGGTCACTTCTCGGATGTCTTACATGCCTTTTTGTACCAGTGTCCTCTATTTTCACCACTTCGAAACCATTTGTGCCACTCTTTACTCTTGTGGCAAGCAACAAACGAAATGAAAAAGAAGGTAATCATTAGCTTTTCATTCGTTTTATCCTTTTCACTCTACCGCTGATACACATATGTCAAAAACTGTTATGCAATGCTGCCAGAAAATCTGAAAATTTTGATAAACAGTGCAGCCGAAACGAATTTTTTTAAAACTCAACATTCGTGATTTGGTGATAAGAAACTCAACATTCTTGCAATTTGCATTGTTTAAAAAATCGTAGTAAATTCTAGAGTCAACGAAAAAAATATATTTTTGCACCATTGTCACTCGTATTGGGAGTACTTTTGAGAAAAAATAAGAAAAGGAGGGGTATGATCTGACGGAAAACCTCTATTGGCCCCAACTGGCATTTTATCTCGTTTCTTCATATAGAAAAATGGTGTCTGTATGCAGCAAAACTATCAGCAAATGTAAAATGTTTAAAATGTAGCCGTCTGTTGGTAGTCGAATAATTCGGAGTCAAAATTAGGGCGTTTTTTATAATCAAAGTTCTACAGATCCTAAACAAGCAGACATAGAGGTAAACTACATTCCGTAAAGTTGTGTATTTTTACTATTTGTACAACTTTGTAATACATGAAAAATTCATACAACAATTACAAAAAGAGCCGAAATAGAAAAACTGATTTTACAATTGCATTTACAATAAATAAGATTTCTCTATCTTCGCTGAAGAGATAGAAGGTTACTGTCTTCAGCAAAATTTCTTGTAATAATATTCTCTAAAACTTTGCAGAACACATCAATGTGTTATATTGAAACTGAAGAAACATATTTTTTTATTTCACTTTTAGGGGGATTAGTCAAAATTTAAATGCCACCAGACGATAGAGCATTCAATTTCAAAAAACTCTTCCAACAGTTGGTAAACTTAAAACCAAGTTTTCCTAGTCAAAAAGCTAGCGCGTACGTTTTCTTTGGTCTTGGGCTATTGTGCGCGCGAGTAACTGTGTTACAAAAGTTAGCGCGAGTGTTCGAGGGTTAATATCTTTTGACCGGAAAAACCAATTCTTGTGAAATTTTGCATATATATTCGTAGTGTCAAAACCTCTCGTTTGACATTAAAATAATTGAAATTAGGCAAATTAACTTGGTTAAAATCATTATAATTTATAGTTAATTTTGGTGTGGTGTATACGGTTGCTTATAACTTTCAAACTAAACCTCCAATCAAAAAACAATTCAATAGTGATCTATCCGGCTATATTACCTTTCAAATGAAACTAATAGCGCATAAATCGGTTTGGCCATCTCTGAGAAACAGGCGATCATTTGGACCTTGTCAAAACTGGTTTTTTAAGCGTAACTTTTAAACTGCATATTTGTTTTCGATGAAGCTTGGTAGAAAGTTTAGCGATAGCAAGAGCTTTTATTTGGTACTAAGATCATTAAAATTGGTTGTGTAGTTCCGGAAAAAACCGTGTCACGTAGTTTTCACATTTTTGCCTATAACTTTTAAACGAAACGTCGTACCACGAAACAACTGAATGGTGATATACTAGTCATAAATACCTTTCAAACAAAAGTAATAGCGGATGAATCGGTTCAGCCATATCCGAGAAACAGGCGACAGAAAATGAGCTGCACACACATACATACACACACACACACACATACAGACATTGCTCAATTCGTCGAACCCTATCGATTGGTATATGACACTTGGCCCTCCGGGCCTTGGTTCTATTTCGCGTTTTTCGACCAATTTCTAAACCTTTGTTATATACACTGAGAAAACTGACTAAATAAATTATATGTGCCTCGCATATAAAATTTTGCAATTAGCTTTCGCACTTAAAATTAATGCCTCACGTCCTTGGATTCTATATTCAACACTTAAAGTACATACATGTGTCTACGCATATAAAGCCTATAAAACCTGCACATACAATTTATTACAAGGTCGTATATAACGTTTAAGAGCATTACAAATATGTTTTAAATGCACACAATATAAATTTGATAGCTTCAAGTAGTTCATTTTTATTAAAAGAAGTTATAAAAATATTCTCAAATTTTACTCAATATTTAAAAAAATCTACCAATTAGTCAACAATTTTTATTGATTTACAGAAAACGTATGACACATTTACTTCATCGTGTACGAGAACTGAATATTCTGTCGAAATGTCAGCATATTCATCAACTGGATTTGTACTTCTTGTTTTATCCGTTTTATCCTCGTGAAATGATCTGAAACGTGTAAAGCTCAAAACTAAATTGTGCTTTTCAGGCACCCTCCAGGCACCTCTTTTTTCAGGCACCAGGCATTTCAGGATTCCCTCCTCGCCTCGGTTACTTGTTTTAATTGTAACCCTGTAAAAGAAAAAAAAATATTTGTACTTAAAATTATTTTATTTATTATTAATACCTACAGTTTTCTCAACTATGTGTTGAATCTAATCCTGATTACTTTAGAACTCCTGCATCATATCTTCGTTTTGATAAAGAAAATAAAATATTAAAAATAATCATTTATATAAATATATGCAACCTTACCTTGAAAATATTAAGGAATTCGGCTGACAGTATGAGACTCTGCCCCAACAGCAGCAATGTTCTACAGACTGTCCAGGAATTATGCTACCGGTTCATATACAGTTTAATTTTATTAGCAGTTGAATATACTTTTTTGCTATTCCCCAAAACTAATACGTTGTATTCCATTATCCAATAAGAATTATTATTATGACATTTGCACTTTATTAGAGTAGTCATAGTTTCTATGTTCTATGCTGTTAATTATGAATAGGCGTACATAGATTTTATGTGCGCCTTATTAAACGAGACTCGAAAGTTTTATATGCGAGTTGCATATAAAACTAATTGATGGTTTGATTTCAGTGTATAGTATAACCACAGACAAACAGACATAACACTCGTTTTCCATTCATCATACCGATTAAACCGTCAATTCAAATTTGGGCTTAGTTGGGAATGTCTCCGTTTTGTTCAAAGTGGCGCTTTTTGACGAAAGAAAGGGGAATTCCCCATAAAAAATACTTGCTACTTTGAGGGATCCCCATATTGCGATTTGATATTTGGGAATGTCGATCATAGATGGTGCTAGTGTTCAGGCTAAATGTGAGGTACGATAATTTTTGTTGATTTTTCTTCCAAGAGTTATGTCTGTTTGTCTGTGGTATAACAAAGGTAAAAATGTGAAAATTACGTGACGCGATTTTCTCCGGAACCACATAACCGATTTCATCGATCTTAGTACCAAATAAAAGCTCTTACTATTGCTAAACTTCACGCCAATTTTTATTGAAAACAAACAAGTGGTTTAAAAGTTATGCTTAAAAAACCAGTTTTGACAAGGTTCAAATGATCGCCTGTTTCTCAGAGATGGCTGAACCGATTTACGTGCTATTAGTTTCATTTGGCAGGTAATATAGATCACTATTGATTGGTTTTTTGATTGGATGATTCATTTGAAAGTTATGAGTAATTCAATACACCACACCAAAATTAAAATAATTTATAATGATTTTAACCAAGAAAAATAACCTAATTTCAATTATTTTAATATCAAACGAGAGGTTTTCACACTACGAATATATATGCAAAATATCATAAGAATTGATTTTACCGGTCAAAAGATATTAACCCTCGAACACTCGCGCCAATTTTTAAAACACAGTTACTCGCGCGCACAATAGCCCAAAACCAAAGGAAACGTGCGCACTAGAGTTTTGACTAGGAAAACTTGGTTTTAAGTTTATCGAATCTTTGGAAGAGTTTCTTGAAATTGAAAGCTCAATCGTCTGGTAGAATTTGATTTTTGATTAATCCCCCTAAAAGTGAAATAAAAAAATTATTTTCCTTCAGTTTCAATATAACACATTGATGTGTTCTGCAAAGTTTTAGAGCATATTATTACAAGAAATTTTGCTGAAGACAGTAACCTTCTATCTATTCAGCGAAGATAGAAAAATCGTATTTATTGTATATGAATGTGTAAAATCAGTATTTTCTATTTTAGCTCTTTTTGTAATTGTTGTATGACTTTTTCAAGTATTACAAAATTGTATAAATAATAAAAATACACAACTTTGCTGAACATAGTATACCCACAGAGAACAGATTAACAGGCTCGAAGGAAGTAATCGATTTTTTGTGTGTAAAATCTTTCGGTAGCGCCCTCCAGAAATAGTTTGCCAAACGCATTAAAAAATATTCATGTACCTTTATCAATATTTCTTTGTGCTAGAGTTACATAGCAGCGATGGCAGCGACATCAAGATTTAGTTTGCCACTTACTGCTCGAGGGGTGCTCTATTAAAGGATTACTCGTAGATTACATAAAAACCTTTTACACACTTTTTGTCAATTACCTGGTATGCTATGTTTCCTTGTTTACGAACTGTAGAACTTTGATTATAAAAAATACCCTGATTTTGACCCCGAATCACTCGACTACCAACAGACGGATACATTTTAAACATTTTACATTTGCTGGTAGTTTTGCTGCACACAGACCACCCCATCGGCAGACAACCATGTTTTCACCGCCAACATCTCGCGTGTGCGAAAATGAGATAGCATGTCAGCACTGCGTTTCACTCAACTGCCAGCAGTCTGATTTGGGCCCGCTGTCAAATTTTGAGCCCCGGACATGCTGTCGCTGACGTTTACTGCAGTTCGATATAGAGATGTCGATGGGTTGACACAGACACCATTTTTCCATATGAAGAAACGAAAGAAAATTCCAGTTGGGGCCAACTGCGGTACACCTCACATGTTACTTGCTTCGTTTCTGTGATGTCGGTTTATGCTAATCTATTTTCCTAACAATTTAAAGTAATAATGCATTGAATAATTCTGACATTTTGCTCATAACAAGTTTATTGAAGAATATACGTTAGTATATACGTAATATACGATTTGTAACTATATAACAATATGGCATTCAAAAACCTACATATGGTATACAAAATACAACGTGAGTAACCGAAGGTTCATAAAAATTGATGAAATTTATTCAAGAAAACTTTATTGTTGTGAATCAAATAGAATGGCGTTACAAGAAATTATGCATAGTTCAAAAACCTATTAACTAGACCTTTACTACGCAATGTATATGTTAAAGAATCCAGCTTTTTACGCGCTATAATGATGGCCGCTATAAATTGTGTTCGTAATATGCGAACAATCTTTTTGACAACTCTGCATACATCAAATCTGACACTCTTCTCTTGCAACACTACCGTGCTCTTTCTTTCGTTTACGTCAAAGAAGGAAAGCAAAACTGTGCGAAATGTAAACAAAACTATTGCCTTCCTTCTTTTGCGTAAACGAAAGAAAGAGCAACACTGCCGTACAGGAGAAGAGTGCCCAGTTTTGATGTATGCAGAGTTGTCAAAAAGATTGTTCACATATTACGAACACAATTTATAGCGTCCGCCATTATAGCGCGTAAAAAGCTGGATAGTATTGATGAACAATTGCGCAGAATAAAACACGTTATTTTAACGAACAAGAAAAACGATGTATTTCGAACAAAGGTTTACATTGAACTGAATAAAACTAATGTTAAAAAACGGAAACGTATTTTACTACTTTAGGTTGGTACGCTTGAGACACGTTCTCGAACGATCAGGATCGAACGATCAAAGCGTCAGGATGTATCGATACGGGGGGCGTACGAATGCTCGTTGATTACTTCATCACTCCTCCTCAACGGGCATCACGTTGTTCTATTCCTGAAGATAAGCCCAATCGATCACACAGCATATGCAGCCTTGTAGTACCAAGAGGTTTTGTCATCAAATCAGCTACATTCTCTTCCGAAGGACAGTACTTGAGTTGAATTTCCTTTCTATCATAGAGGTCCTTTACATAATACTGCCGGGTCTCGATATGCTTCGATCTCCTAGAACACCTTTCTGCACTAACAAAGCTAATACAGCCTTGATTATCCTCGTTGATAACTGTTGCTTCTTCAGGCTTCTCCCCAAAGTCATCTAAAAGCTGACGCAGCCATGCTACTTCCTGGCAAGCCTCACTCAGAGCTACATATTCTGCCTCCATCGAAGATAAGGAAACACAATTTTGTTTGCGGCTGCACCACGAAATTACTCCATTTCCGTATAAAAATATAAATCCACTAGTAGATTTTCGCGTTGCTATATCGCCCGCCCAGTCTGCATCAACGTAACCGAGTAGGCGATCACTTTTTCCACCGAACGTCAGTTTCCAATTTCGTGTGGCATACAAAAATTTTATTACTCGTTTAGCAGCCGACCAGTCCGCTTCGGTTGGACCTGAAACCTTTTGTCCAAGGATGGACATACAGATTGAAATATCCGGACGACCATTTACTGCAACATATAGAAGCGCACCTACAAGACTCCGGTATTTTTCGATGTCTTCAAGTGGTTGGCTTTTTCCGGGATCCTTGAAATATCCGATGTCCATCGGAGTTTTAACAGATTTAGCATCAAGAAGTCCATATTTCTCCGCAAGATTGGTTATGTACCGCTGCAAGGTAATTGAATAAATTCCATTTTCGAAACCGATTTCCATTCCCAGGAAACTCTTCAAGTCGCCCAATTCAGTTACTTCAAATTGTTTCTTCAATATGGAATACACGTCAGAAATCGTGGAATTTTCTTCCGAAGCAACAAGAATGTCATCTACGTAGACCACAACGTAGACCCACTTCGAAACGACAAGTTTACAATACAAGCATGGATCCGCTTTTCCTTGCTGAAATCCGGCATCAAGAAGAACCTTATGTAACCGCTGATTCCAACAACGGGCCGACTGCTTCAAGCCGTATATGCTTTTCCGCAGGCGGCAAACAGCTTTTTCCTTCCCTGCAGCAATGAAACCTGGCGGTTGTCTCATATAGATCTCCTCTTTCAAGTCACCATAAAGGTAAGCTGTTTTTATATCAAAATGCTTTAACATCATACTCCTGCGGCTGGCTACGGCAAGAAGTACCCGCAAAGTGGTATGCCGCACCACAGGAGCGAACGATTCATTGTAATCAACGCCAAAACGTTGGTTAAAACCTTGTGCTGCATTACGTTTTAGTTTGTAAACCCATTTACAACCTACAATTTTTCGGTTTGGTGGGAGATCAGCTAATTCCCACGTACCATTCACTTCATGGGACTTAATTTCGTCTTCCATTGCAGATAGCCAATCCTCTTTATCATACCTGGTTTGCACTTCCCGAAAACTGATGGGCTCAGATTCGATGTCTTGAATCAGATGCATCTCCTCACAAAACCGCTTCGCTGGTACACCAATATTACGGCGTGATGATCTTCGTGGAATCCCGATGGCTAACTCCTCCTCACTTGACGTCTCGTCGTAACGTGAAGACTCCTCCTGTCCCCCTGCAAGCTCGTCGAAAGAATCATCTGGCATTACAGAAACATCATCCTCCCGAGGCTCAAAATTTACGTCCAGAAAATTTGGAATTTCTTGTTGCTCTTGGACTATCCCATGAGAAATTTCGCTGCCAACGAACTTTGCATCTCTACTCACAATAATCGAGTTCTTGGCTGTATCGAGGAAACGATAACCCTTACGGCTTTCATCGTATCCGACAAATTTCATCTTGACCGCCTTCATGTCACACTTCTGCCGCTTTTCTTTCGGAACATGGACAAAAGCTTCACTTCCGAAAACCTGCAGATTTTTGTAACAAGGACGCCTACCTAGCCACAGTTCATATGGAGTTTTGTCCGTTGCCGCTGTCGGTAAGCGATTTTGCAAAAAATTAGCTGTAACTATCGCTTCACCCCAATACTTTTTGCTCATTTTAGCCTCCGTCAGCAAACACCGCATCATATCGTTCAAACTGCGATTTTTGCGTTCAGCAACACCATTTTGTTGGGGACTATATGGCACTGTCTGTTGCAAAAGGATACCGTTACCTCGCAAAAACTGCTGCAGTGATTTTCCTGAGTACTCGCCACCACCATCAGCACGAATAATTTTTGGCTTCCTCCCAAACTGATTTTCAACTAGCTTCACATACTCTATGATCTTCTCTTCAGCTTCGTTTTTATGTTTCAACAAGTAGATCATAGTATAGCGAGAACGATCGTCAATCATCGTCATAAAGTACCTGTTGCCTCTTGGAGTTGGCACCTCCATTGGCCCACACAAATCCGTGTGAATCAACTCCAGTACAGTTTCACTTTTTGTTTCAGATGGCGGAAATGGCTTTCTGCTCATTTTTGATTCCAAGCAGATTTCACATACTGATCGTACTCCACAATCTACAAGTTCAATATCACTGGCTAGCTCTTCACGCACAACTCGGTCGATAGCACTCGGATCACGATGGCCAAGCTTGCGGTGCCATTCATGTTGGCAGTTCGGCTTATGTGTAGCAGCCACTAAAGCAACCTGGTGCTCTTTCAAGTGATACAGTCCACCGCTGCGTACACCAATAGCTACTACAGAACCATTTTTTATCACTTTACAACCGGATTTATCAAACGTGAGAACACAACCCTCATCAGCAATTTTGCTCACGGATAGCAAATTTCCATTCAAACTTGGGACATGCAATACACCTGTAACTTTAATGTTATTCGGTTTTCCATTGCCATCGATTGCCACTAAACGCTGAATTCCAGATCCGCACGAAGCAACACTTCTACCATCTGCCAAGGTTATGGCAACATTCCTTGAGCTCACCGATTCCAGCTTTGAAGCATCGCCATTCATGTGAGAGGTTGCTCCCGAGTCCAGACACCATGTCGTTTCACTACTCGTTTTGTTCGCGCTAACGGTAAAACACAATTCAGCATCTTCGGTAACAACTTTTGCCTTTTCTTCCCTCACTTTTCGATCATTCAACAACTTTCGACAATCTCTTCTAAAGTGTCCTTCCTTCTTGCAGTAGTGACATGTTTTCTTCGACTTTGCCCCTTGCTTTTCAAAACTTCTTGCTTCAAACTTCACTTTTAACGCCTGATCACAACCAGAAGCACCTTCTTCGCGGCGTCGCCATTCATCTAACAACTTTCCCTTCACATATTCCAGATCCAGTTCATTATCCTTCCGACTTTCCAAAGCAACAATCAACACGTCGTAAGACGACGGTAAACTTGAGAGGAGTATTGCTGCTTGCCAGAAGTCATTCAGCGAGTCACCCATAGCATCCAGCCGGTGTGAAAGCTCCACTACTTTCGCAATGTGATCCGGCATGCTACCACCCTCCACCAACTGTAACCTCAACAGTTGTCGCAATGTATGG
Source organism: Sabethes cyaneus (assembly GCF_943734655.1). Lineage (NCBI taxonomy): Eukaryota > Metazoa > Arthropoda > Insecta > Diptera > Culicidae > Sabethes > Sabethes cyaneus. The sequence continues at coordinate 119,998,349 of NC_071355.1, read as the reverse complement.
ATCTTATTCACTAGAGAACTTCGATGATGATAGCTTTTCAAAGCTGCCCACATCTCAGCCGCAGTCGTAGCCCTCATGACGTGTGTAAGTTGGCTATTCTCCAAGGACAAGCCAATGATTGCTCGAGCCTTCGCATCTTTTGCTAACCAAGCAGCATCCGGATGTTCTGGTTTCTGGCAAGAAATCATCTCGAACAGTTCCTCCTTAATCAATATCAATTCCATGCGGAATTTCCATGTTGCATAATTGGCATCACCCAATTTTTCCACAACAAATTTCGCGTCCGCCATATTGAATAATTTTAAACCACGCTTTTACAAATTGTCCTTTAATAGTCCCGGTACACACACTATTCACGGTTCAACACAATGCAATTTCAAGCAATACGACTTAATTATGCTGGGCCCATAACCTGATGAACAATTGCGCAGAATAAAACACGTTATTTTAACGAACAAGAAAAACGATGTATTTCGAACAAAGGTTTACATTGAACTGAATAAAACTAATGTTAAAAAACGGAAACGTATTTTACTACTTTAGGTTGGTACGCTTGAGACACGTTCTCGAACGATCAGGATCGAACGATCAAAGCGTCAGGATGTATCGATACGGGGGGCGTACGAATGCTCGTTGATTACTTCATCAAGTATTTCCCCTTACAACTTACTTTTACTTGCACTTGCTCACATTAATAACAACTGACTGCGTAATTTTATGGAAATAGATAATAGATGAATTATGTTCCAAAGATGTATCGGTTTCTATCCTAAATAGCAAGTAAGACCGTATAGCAAAGGTTCCTTTCACCACTAGCTGGATTAAATCAGGTTTTTACTTATGCAAAAACCAAAAAAACACCCCATCGACATCTCTATATCGAGCTGCAGTAAACGTCAGCGACAGCATGTCCGGGGCTCAAAATTTGACAGCGGGCCCAAATCAGACTGCTGGCAGTTGAGTGATACGCAGTGCTGAATTGCTATCTCATTTTCGCACACACGAGATGTTGGCGGCGAGAACATGGTTGTCTGCCATGGGCTTGCAAAAAAACATCAAAAGCTCATCAGTAAACAAACCGAACGATGGGAATCACCCCATTGGCAGGCAACCATGTTTTCGCTGCCAACATCTCGTGTGCGCGAAAATGAGATAGCATGTCAGCACTGCGTTTCACTCAACTGCCAGCAGTCTGATTTGGGCCCGCTGTCAAATTTTGAGCCCAGGACATGCTGTCGCTGACGTTTACTGCAGTTCGATATAGAGATGTCGATGGGTTGATGGGAATGGTACAAAGTTTTGTTGATACCTAGGGGTTTCCAGTAAGGCGTATAACTGCGTAGTAATCAGAGATTACTTTTGTAATCATTTACGAATTAATTAGGTAATCAATGGTAATCACCTGAGAGAGAGTCGCGAAGACGGTTTTCTTTTTCTAATTCTTTGACAGTTCTTATTCTTCTTATTATGTTTGTGTTCATTTTCGGGCTGACTGTTCAAGCGCGTGCGTGAACTCTACATTGGACGTGAAAAGTGCGTGTCTTGCAGTGACATTTTTTGGTGCTAGTTGGTCTATGGGACATCAGCTTTAGCAAAAATACTGTATGCAATATACGATAAATCGGAAGCGCATAGTTTATTGCATGTAAAATGACACGTTATGAGTACTTTTGTGAGAAATTCAAAAGTATGCTTAGCGTAAAATATTTTCAAACGTTTTTTTAGCAAATTCACAACGAATAAAATAAGACAAATTTAATTTCTTATTTGTGTTTTCCTAAAGAACTACCAGACGAAAACTTGTATGAGTTACCAACACTTTTCCATTTCTGACCAATAATAACAACTGGCTGCATTTGACAGTTCGAACTGGCTGCATTTGACGTACGATTTTTTCCTATCCGCGAATCTCTCTCAGGTAATCACTAGAGTAATCTATGATAATCTTAAGTAATCATTGGTAACCATGATTAATTTATAGTAACCACAAGAGATTGGTTACAGGTAATCAGTAATCAAAAGTAACTTTTTTCGAAGGTGCGTAGTAATCATTGCTGTTGGAAACCCCTTGGTTGATACTATCGAAACTTGTGTGGTATCGATAGCACAGAGAACAGACATCAATTCAGGAACAAATTTGTTGGGAATTCTTGGATAAAATTTCAAATTAAAATCACCTAATATGCTAGCGTCACCACCACTATAGTTTCCCAACTAAATGATTCTTTTGATTTGCTCACTGACAACTTTTGGCTCCTCTGGCGGTAGTATATATGGACTCAAAGCGTTATGCTAGCGCCAGACGCTAGCTGTTGTGAGTTTAGTGTAGAATTTTATGCGCCTTCAGCGACATCATCACTATAGTTTCCCAACTCATTTGACATAAGTTTTATCCAAGTAGGGACCTTTCACTTGGATGTTCTGTTATCTAGGACCAAGGTTGGTCCTAAGCAACGGGGGTAACAAACTGACAGCTCCCATATATAAAAAACGTACCTCGAAATGCTGGTTCCTGGTTCCGCTACTAACCTTTGAGTGTGGTGAATAACTCGAAATGATAACATTGCATGAATTTTCATGCAATACGAGTGCAAATTTTGTTTTTCAGTATAGGCGTTTTTGACAAGCTATCGCCCGCTTAGAGGCGCTGCATAAAAAAAGTGATGAAAAGTAAAATCGCTGTCAAACTCCATACATTTTTGAAAAAAGGTGAAATAAAATGCAGTTTTTGATTAACCCTTTCAATTGTCAGGATTTTAGATAGCGAAATATTGGAAGAAATTTGTTTATTTACGTTAAGGCAAGTGAAAATATTCGAATTAATTAACTTTATGGCAGAAAAATGTTAATGTTTGATTTTGTACCGCATGAAACAAAAGTACATAGAGTCAGCTGTAAAGTTTACATATCCTGGATAGAGAATCACCAATTATTTTCAGTCTTCAGTGTTTTCCAATGTGTTTTCAAATATTTTTTCGTGATTAGCATAATCTGCGCCAAGAACCAAACATATAACCTATCAGTTCGTAGACATAAATTCACTTGCGAAGCTCTAATAATCTCTCGAAACAGAAACAATATATATCAAGTGAAAGGTAATACTTTTTCTTACCTTTATTATCCATTTTCATCATTCCCACTGTTGGTAATTCAATAAAATATTACATTTAAAGTTGAGTTCCATATAGGTACCAGCAAGCATTTTGGGAATTGCACTTTTTTTGTAGTTCCAATAATCACAACCAGGTAGCGAACGGTTGCTATTAGTTTTGCTCGAACTCGCCTATACTATTTAGAAACTATAGGCGTGTTTGACAAGCTATCACCCGCTTGGAGGCGCTGCATAAAAAAAGTGATGAAAAGTAAAATCGCTGTCAAACTCCATACATTTTTAAAAAAAGCTGAAATAAAATGCAGTTTTTGATTAACCCTTTCAATTGTCAGGATTTTAGATAGCGTAATATTGGAAGAAATTTGTTTATCTACGATATATATCGATGTATATCTTGCGAAGCTCTAATAATCTCCCGAATCAGAAACAATATATATCAAATGAAAGGAAATGCATTTTCTTACCTTTATTATCCATTTTCACCAGGTAGTGGGAATGATGAAAATGGATAATAAAGGTAAGAAAAAGTATTACCTTTCACTTGATATATATTGTTTCTGTTTCGAGAGATTATAAAGGGCTTCGCAAGTGTATTTATGTTTACGAACTGATAGGTTATATGTTTGGTTCTTGGCGCAGACTATGCTAATCACGAAAATAAATCCGTTAGCATTTGAAAACACATTGGAAAACACTGAAGACTGAAAATAATTGGTAATTCTCTATCCAGGATATATAAACATTACAGCTGACTCTATGTACTTTTGTTTCATGCGGTACAAAATCAAACATTAACATTTTTCTGCCATAAACTTAATTAATTCGAATATTCTCACTTACCTTAACGTATAGATAAACAAATTTCTTTCAATATTTCGCTATCTAAAATCCTGACAATTGAAAGGGTTAATCAAAAACTGCATTTTATTTCAGCTTTTTTTAAAAATGTATGGAGTTTGACAGCGATTTTACTTTTCATCACTTTTTTTATGCAGCGCCTCCAAGCGGGTGATAGCTTGTCAAACACGCCTATAGTTTCTAAATAGTATACTGAAAAACAAAATTTGCACGCGTATTGCATGAAAATTCATGCAATGTTATCATTTCGAGTTAAAAAAGTGCAATTCCCAAAATGCTTGCTGGCACCTATATGGAACTCGACTTTAAATGTAATATTTTATTGAATTAACAACAGTGGGAATGATGAAAATGGATAATAAAGGTAAGAAAAAGCATTACCTTTCATTTGATATATATTTTTTATGTTTCAGGAGATTATTAGAGCTTCGCAAGTGTATTTATATGTTTACGAACTGATAGGTTATATGTTTGGCTCTTGGCGCAGGTGATGCTAATCACGAAAATAAATCCGTTAGCATTTGAAAACACATTAGAATGCACTGAAGACTGAAAATAATTGGTGATTCTCTATCCAGGATATGTAAACTTTACAGCTGACTCCATGTACTTTTGTTTCATGCGGTACAAAATCAAACATTAACATTTTTCTGCCGTAAAGTTAATTAATTCGAATATTTTCACTTACTTTGACGTAGATAAACAAATTTCTTCCAATATTTCGCTATCTAAAATCCTGTCAATTGAAAGGGTTAATCAAAAACTGCATTTTATTTCAGCTTTTTTCAAAAATGTATGGAGTTTGACAGCAATTTTACTTTTCATCACTTTTTTTATGCAGCGCCTCCAACCGGGCGATAGCTTGTCAAAAACGCCTATTGAAAAAGTAGAATCAATATATATGGGTCATTCCACGGGACAGTCAAAATGTTTTTTTCTCTTCGGAATATTTTTTTTACGTTCTTTGTGCAAAAAAATCGACACGTATTTTTATATTTCAATGTTACCCAGAGAACATACATCCAAGCGAAAGGTCCCCACTTGGATACAACTTATGTCAAATTAGTTGGGAAACTATAGTGATGATGTCGCTGAAGGCGCATAAAATTCTACACTAAACTCACAACAGCTAGCTTCTGGCGCTAGCATAACGCTTATTGTCCATATATACTAGCGACAGAGGAGCTAAAGGTTGTCAGTGTGCAAATCAAAAGAATCATTTAGTTGGGAAACTATAGTGGTGGTGACGCTAGCATAGCTGATATTAATTTGAAATTTAATCCAAGAATTCCCAAAAAATTTGTTCCTGCATGGATGTCTGTTCTCTGTGATCAAGATTTAAAGTTTGCCACAACCCATCGACATCTCTATATCGAACTGCAGTAAACGTCAGCGACAGCATGTCCTGGGCTCAAAATTTGACAGCGGGCCCAAATCAGACTGCTGGCAGTTGAGTGAAACGCAGTGCTGACATGCTATCTCATTTTCGCGCACACGAGATGTTGGCAGCGAAAACATGGTTGCCTGCCAATGGGGTGGTTTGCCACTTAGTGCTCGAGGGGTGCTCTATTGAAGGATTACTCGTAGATTGCATAACAACCTTTGACACACTTTTTGTCAATTACCTATGGGAGTCTGTTCCGATGTGAAGTAGTAGAGGTGTGGAACAACGTACCGTTTGTTTGTGTTAGCAGCGTAAATAATGTAAACAGCAAGGGTGACGTCAATCTCGCCCTATTCTTCTACACTGAACCAACCACGAACGTAAAGATTACCTGAAAAATCAGGTAAACGTCACAAGAAAAAAATAAAATAAGAGTTATGTGCATCACGTGAACCTTATTTACATCTGAGTGAATTTCATCGAATTGGTTAATGAATTCCATGTGTCAGCTTGGTGAAAGTAACGTGAAACAGCGGTGTGCAAATCATCATTCAAAATGGCTACAACTGGACGTACTGGTTACTCGCTGCTAGACAATAGTACATTTCCACCAGGTTTAATTGATGCTTTAAATCGTAAGTAATAACATTATTAAGAATGTTTACTGACTAATAAATATTCATATGAAATTCAGAATGTGATGTCGGAGTTTTCGAATTAATAACTATCTCGGCTGAAGAATTAAAGCAACACTTAGAAGAAACTGATGTACAGTGGAATTGCGACGCTATATATCAGTTAATTTGTGCTTGGCGAAAAAACAATGTAAGTTAAAAAGTAATTTGATGAATTCTGTAAAATCAAACTAAGAATTTACCTTTTTATTACTTTCAGAAAGACGCAATCATCAGTGCATTACAAAAGACTGAGCCAGTAGAGCAAACAAGCGATAACGCAACTGCCGAATTGCTCCACAGTAACTGCTCGGATTCATCAGCTTCAAGGATATATGAGAGTGTTGAGTATCTAATTTCGCCAGATGATCGAAATGCTGAACTAGCAAATGCAAGTGTAACAGGTAATTAAAATTTCAACATGGTTCACGTTAATAAACCAAATGGGGATAAATCTGACAAGACACTTTTTGCTTGAGTAGCATAGAAAAAGGCACTATCACTCATATTTGTTCATATTTGGTTCCTTACCTTTTTTCTTGTAAGTTGATTCTTTAAATATACTATTTTTACAGCAAATATTGCAGAACTGAACGCTACATCCACCAGTGCAACGAATAGTTCAGAACTATCCACAGAATTTTCACCAACTATTCTACAAAATCTGTTGGCTAATACCGAAGAAGGCAAGGAAATCTTGCACAGATCATCGTTCGGAGAATTGAGTGAGGCAAAGCAACTCGCGTTGGCAGACATTATTGCAAAATATCATCTGGCACGAAAAAGTAAGCTGCGTGCTGACGATTTAGAGCGATATACTTTAGCCATAACAACGCTATTCAAATTTGAACGACAGGTAAACAATGAGTCATCTAGCTATGCAAATAACAAAAATAAATCATTTCAGGAAAACTACTATATACCTCGTGGTGGAGACCGTCGAAATCACGGGGGAAAAATAGTAAACAAAATTGGAAATCTTAAACAAAAAAAACGAAAAATCGATGAGAGAGAGGAAGAATATTTGAAAAAAATTAAATCTAAAGAATTAAAATGTGATGAAGAAATTGTAAGTCAGCAGTCTATTGAAGCATACGAATGGCTTACTCTCAATGAAGTGCCTTGGTCAGCAGTAATTGATAAATGGTCAATTAGTTATGACTTTCGGAAAAAAATAATAAACAACAAGAAATCGGTAATCAAAATTTTACAAACTTGTCCTCATTACAAAAACTCATATGGTTTTCAATTGGTAATTTATTTAAAATTTATATGATTTTACGTCTCAGTGAGTTATACTTTTGTAGATTGATATTGACTTTCGACTTCTGGGTCTAGGTGCATTTAACGGCTTGCAGACCCTTATTGCTATTCGACCAACGCTAATCGAATATATATCGGAACGGGCAGCTGATCCGTCAGCTAAAACTTTATTGGACCTATTAAAAAGCGAAAAAACAAGTGAAGGTATCTAGAAAAATAATAACTAATCTGAAAAGAATATATTATTATATCATACATTTTCAGATACCAAGAATTGTGCTATACTACTAGCATTGCACACAGTGCTTCCTCCTATAGCCGCAGCGTCACGATACAAACCAACCATCTGCGAGGCGCAAGATGATACAATCATCTTTGCAGAATCACTGACCGATGCTAAAATAAAAATTGATAACGTCTACTCCTCTTACCAAGAACGAAACCTGCCGCTAATTCCGAAGCTGATAGCTATTGGACAAGGAATATCCCAACTTGAAGGACCATTCTATGTTCATTATAAGGACATTTGCTACGAATTGAATTCTGCTGCTAGGGCCACGGACATCCTTTTAAAATTATCTGCTGTTCTTGGATTAACATTTTCAAAGATCTCTAAATTGGTGTGGCACTTCGTCAGTTCTTACGCATATATGATTCAACAACGCGAATCGTATGCCGCAATCGATCGACTGAAAAAATACCTGGCTGTTCATATACCATTAGCGAATGAAAATGATTAGTTGTATGCTTTCTCACTGTAACCATAGATTTTCTGATGTAAATCTATATTTAAATCATCTCAAAGAATACCATGTAGTACCTGTAGCTTATAGGTATAGATGTACAATAATGAATTGCAATCAAAGCTTTTCAAAACAATATCCATTTAAAAAGCACATACTAAGGCACTCGGCAGTAGATTTAAAGTTACAAAAATGCAATCAAAATTTGGAAGAGTCGTGCCATGTAAGTAGCAACCACAATGTGTTCAACATTGACGATCGAATACCTGACAAAAAGCCAAAGCTAGATGTTAACGAAGCTGAACCGAATACCCTCTCCAGTGCGCTATCCAGCAAATTAGAAGCAATTGACAAATCAGCTATTAACTTCATGCTAAGCATGCACATGAAAAACAACTTTACTCGAAAGGATGTTTCCGAAGTTCAAGAACGAGTTTCTATTATTTTGAACGAAATTGTTTGCCATATGCAAGAGCTAGATGTAAAATTCGATGAACCTGAAGATGAATTCAATTTTAAGTGTTACTTATCTAAACTTAAAAAAATGTTCTCATTTATAAGCACTGACCATAATTTTTTCAAATATTTGAACGGAAACGGAGGATTTCAGTTACCTGTTATGATTACTATTGAAAATAATACTATAAATCGTACATCACTTGGCGCAGTGAATGAATTAGACACCGAACATAAATGTAGTTATTTGATGTTAATGCCCTTAGAATATCAAATTAAAAGGTTTTTTGAATGTGATGATTTGTTGGATAAAACTATCAAAAATACGGCAAACCTTGAAAAATCGTTAGATGTTGCACACTTTGTTTCTGCTTCCAGATGGAAACAGATCAAAGCGAAGTATGGTAACGATGTCATTATTCCAGTATGGTTATATAGTGATGAGTTTGAAGTTAACGACACACAAAGTTCTCACAACAATAGACACTCCATATGCGGAGTATATTATAGTTTTCCGACTTTCCCTGAAGAGTTTCAAGGGAAGTTGTGTAATATTTTTGTAGCAGGTATGCTCAAAAAGGTAGATGTCAAAGAAATGGGGTTCAATAAATTGATATCAGCGCTCGTAGATAAATTTAAAAAACTAGAAGAAGTTGGAATCACATTCACATTGAATAGTCAAGAAGTTTTCGTGCGATTTGTGTTGTGTTTAGTACAAGGGGACAATTTAGGAATACATACGATGTTGCATTTATCAAGCGGATTCAATGCAACATTTTACTGCCGCTTTTGCAGAAGACCAAAAGAGTTGCTTAAACATGATTTGAAGGAATATGCAGATTGTATCCGCCGTAGACAAGATTATGATGAGGATGTTGAAATTAATCGACATAGCGATACAGGTATTTCAGGAAACACTGTATTCAACAATCTACCTTCTTTTCATGTCATGGAAAACCGCAGTGTGGACGCCATGCACGATATCTTCAGCAATGGCATTTGTAAATATGGGTTCACTGAAGCACTAGATTACTTTATCTACAAAAAACGGTATTTCACTGTAAGTGATTTTAACACGTGTAGACAGAATTTTGCAAAATTGTGCATAGATAGCGAAATTAAGCGAATGCCAGATATAACCGAAATTTACAATAGCAGAGAAAAAAGAAAAACAGTTTCATTGCGGATGACTTCTAGTGAAATGCGCTGCTTCACTCATTATTTTACTTTAATTATTGGTCAATACATTCCTACTGAAGATCAGGTATGGATTTATTGCAAATCTTTGATAACTCTAGTTGATTGGAGCCTCAAACGTTCATTTTCATTAGAAGAAATCAATCAATTACAAGAACATATTTATCATCATCATACCTTGTATATTAAACTTTTCGAAAAAGACTTGAAGCCCAAGCACCACTTCATTATTCATTATCCGTCAGTTATTCGCTCTTCAGGACCGATAGATAAGATGATGTGCTTTCGTTATGAAGCAAAACATAGAGGATTCAAACAATACTCACATGTTATGCCGTCAAGAAAAAACTTATGTTACACCCTAGGAGTAAAAGCAGGTTTGCAATTCTACTATGATTTATCTAACAAAACATTTCATAAACATCATACTACTGACAATTTTAACGCAGGAGATCTTCGATTGAGACATTATTTTAAAATTCTATCACAACCATTGCATTTAACTTCAGATTTTGTTTTATTGTTTACGAATGTAATTGAGTATAAAGGTACTAAGTTTAATACAGGACATTTTTTAACACTATCCGTAAACGACAAAATGTATCTATATGAGATTTTGGATTTTATCTCATTAGAAGATTCAATTCACGTAGTCAGTCAGCTCTGGGATGTACTTAAATATAATGATCATTTCTTGGCATACGAAGCCAAAACGCGAACTCCATTAGTTGAAATATTTAATATAGATATTTTTAGTACACCTCCTATTACGCTTCATGATATTAATGGTAGTTATATGTTCAGAAATAAGAATAGATTTTGCGGAACTTATGACGAATAATTTGTAAAACTTATATCCTATTTGTAATACATGTTTGAAGCAAATTGGACCCATGCAGTGAAAAAAACATTTGCAGTAGGGTATCCCAAATATTTCTGTGCACATTAATTTATATCATCTAGCTTCAACATGATGCATGTTTTAACATCTATCTCATGACTACCACAGCGACCGCCATTCGGATCATGTAACAACCTCCGTCCTCCTACAGGTAAACACTACACCCGTAATGACAACCAACAGCCGTAATATTCACACAATTATACACCGAACGGTCTTATTCTGGTAACGAGAATTCTACTAATTCTAGACTTTAATTCAGAATAATCGTCTTCAACCGCAAACCCATGTTTTCTCCCCCAGTAACACTTTGGCAAGCAGCCCACTACCGGAAGCGAAAGAAGTCAAACGGTTTTCCGACAAGGCTTGGCAAGTTGAAAAACACAGTCGTCAGAGAAAGCGCTAAACTGAACAAAACAGCCGTTCCATCTAAGGCTAATGATTATAACTACAAAAGCAAAATAATCTCAAGTAGAATATGTACCTAAAAATGAAGGTGACTAATCGCAAGCAATCACTTAATGATCTTCTCATGGCAAATGTTCGAATACACCACCCCGAAGCGAAGAATCTAATTCGAATCTTTTGTTCTTGCACCAGTCGGATAGCTAGACGTCCCCGTCGCTATTAGGAACTAGATAATCGGCGAGGAACGTCTGCCCACTTGCGATTAACGCTATATATTTTTGTGCTAGTTGTTTTGATAATCAACTCGTTTGGCAGTTTTCTGCAGCAGTGGGCAACGGTTTAGAATTAGGATCCGAAACCAGCTGGCGCATTATCGCCGTCGTTGATCCATTCTTTTCTTTTGCTGTCTGGGTTGATCCAATTTGGAACTCTTGATTAACTCCGGCTGGAGCTCCGGATTGCCTATGTTTACTCTGCATTTTGTTTATAAATACATGAAAACATCGATAATTTCAACTGCTAAATCACGTAAATTTTATATGGAACACACCTACGGATCACCATCCGATCGGATTAATTTCATCTGCAAAAACACGTAACTTTTATATGAAGTCCCTTTGAAAATAATTATAAAATCCAATGAAGTGCATGGGCAAGGTACTTAAATTTTACTTGAGTCACATGGTAAATGAAATCATATTCAAAACACGTAATATTCACCTGCCAAGTAAGGTGGAAAATATCTACGTAACTTTTCAGGTGAATACTATACGTGAAATATTTTTGGAGTGTACGGGCATAAAAAAGCATAAACATTGTGCCGTACAACGATCACACTAACACAGCTATACTTTTTAGCATATTACGAACACAAACATGCCGCGTTTGCCGTACCTAAGTAATAGTGTACATGGAGTCTGTTCTCTGTGTTTCTAATGTCGAATTTGTTTATAAGGTTTTGCACGGGCGAGCATAACCTCGCTTTTTTGACGTCTATCAGTGGTTTGTTTTTTGTTTACATCGACTTAGAATGCGGGTTAAAAAATGATTAAAGTGAATATTGTTAAGGGCGTCTGCGGCAGGGCAGAAAAGCACAAAAACTGCCATTCCGAGTAGTTTAGAGGGCGACATTGCTGGACAATACGCTTTTAAAACGTTTAACTGTAATTTATGCATATTGTGTTTGCCTAACAAATAGTAAACAAACCACGAGTGGATGTCAAATGGATGAATTGCGTTCATTCGTGACGTCACCTTGCAAAACCTTATTCAATCCGGGTTGAAACTGGATGAATTTTATCTGTCAGATAGGAGCAAATGAACACAAAAAGTTCATCCAGTTCCAATACGGATTGAATAAACAAATTCGACATAATTTAACCACATCTGACGCTAGTTTCTCACCCCTGACCCCGACGGAGTTGCTTCTTCTTTTTCGTTCAAAATTGGCCGATGCGAATTTTTCTCTGAACTCACAATATAATAACCTGAGAATAATAGCATTGAAGGTTTGTTTAGAGTTTTAATACCACGTTTATTATACCTAACTTTATTGCAGCCTTTCGTCTGTGACTAACTTTCATCCGCCTTAATTTTCTAATGCCATGGAAGAATGTGGTAGATATTCGTCATCTTATACCTATCTTCAGATCAATTTTCAAGATCATTCAGGACCATTAGATTTTCCTCCTTCGCCGTTCAGTATCGAGGAGATAAATTTTTATCATTATTCACCATCGCTATTTGAATATGAAAAAGAAGTTCAGTGTAATCATTTTACTTTTGAGACAGTTACGAAAGCTGTAAATACGGATTCATCAAGCTATATTTATCAGAATGATAGCGAGAATCGGCAGAAAGAAAAGCAATCAAAACTTTATTGCTCTGAAGAATATGATAAGCAGATGACGACAAAAGCATTCAGTCGTGCCAGACATACATTACAACAAAGGATTAAACGACAAAATGAAAGCCCCGAACAAAAGGCTGTTCGCCGGCAACGCAATGCGGAGCTCAACAGGAAAAGACGAATGAACAAAGAGGATATACGTGTTGCAATAGAAAAAATAAAAAACCGTCTGAGACAACGAGTAAAACGCGAAATAGATCGCATGTTGCGAACCAGGCAAAAAAGAGAAGATTTCCTTCGTGAAACATTTGAACAGATGAGAACGGTATTTTCCAGTTCTGATATGATCCAATTCCAAAACAAAATTGTAACCGTGCTAAAGGAAATTACCAACTAAACTTCCAAGAAGAGGTCTTACCCTAAATGCTAGAAAATAATTTACATTATGCTTAATTGAAATTAGTTCTGAAATATGCAGCAAATATTTAACAGTGCTGATATTAGTATGAATAAAACAGTTTACTTTGCTTTTTCCGTTTAAATCGTATGCGAGCATTTGCTCTATATCTTTTATTCATACGGCCTATTATGCCACTTTTAGCGAAACGAAAAAATAAACGAATTAAGATGCGTTGTTTTCTATAATATTAGCCTTCCAGCTGAAAAGAAAACACAGTTCAAGAAAAAATCCTGCTATATTTACCGAAGAAATTTTGACAAATCCAATGCATCAAGGAACTACCCAATAGAAAATTTTGACAGATGCTGTTTTACGCGTCTACCGACGAAATAGGATGCCAAAGAAATCAACCTATTAATCAACCGACTTCGTCGGATCGCGTTGGGTGGTTGTCTCCGTCACCCGACGCATTGGTATATTTAATCTGTTACCGTCGGGTAACGATTAAATCAGGTGATGATCGGTTCACTCTGTACAGAATGATCTTTTGACAGCTTAGTCTGATTGATTTTTGAACAAGGCCAGTTTACTTCTAATTTACTTGTTCTTTATTTGAATAGCTTATTGACATTTCTGGCTTTAGTTTTCAGAAGGTCGCATAATCAATCCTTTTGCATGCATATATTTATTTATTTATTTCGTCAACCGATATAGACTAGTAAAATATATACAATTTTCTCATATAAAAGTCTTATAATTAAATGAAGATTAAAAAGTGTACTTATTCTTTTGTATCGTTCGCTACGCGTTACGATTACGTGTTGACTGAAAGTGATGTTTAAGTCTATGCCGAGACATTGTAAAGTCAATGGTTTCGCAGTATTGATTGTACGAGGCCATCATACGATTTAATGGACCGAATTTTGCATAATTTGTGCGATAATGGCTTATGGCAAATAAATTTCGATTACGAAGTTGCCGAGTAGGTGTATAAAAGTTCAGTTTTGATAAAAGTGTTGCTGAGTCAATATGCTGCGAAACGATATCGTTTACAAATAAGACCATTGCATATTTACGACGCTCTTTTAATGATTGTATATTTATAAGCATGCAGCGTGCTTCGTATGATGGAAGAGGAAATGTTGTCCAACCTAATTTACGAAGGGCATATAAGAGAAATTGTTTTTGTACTGATTCTATTCTCTCTTCGTGCGTAATGGAAAACGGTGACCATACAATGCTGCAGTATTCCAGTATTGACCTCACATAGGCAATGTATAATGTTTTGATTGTGTATGGATCCAAAAAATTGTAGCTAAAACGTTTAATGTAACCTAGCATGTTATTTGCCTTGTGTATTATTGCGTTATAATGGTCGATAAAATTTAGCTTGGAGTCTAAGATAATTCCTAAATCCCTAACTTTTTCACATTTTTCTACTGTTTGATTTCCTAATCTGATTGAGACTTCTGATGTAGTTCTTTTTCTGGTAAATGTTATTAGATTGCATTTTTTACATTAAGTTCTAATAGGCTTTTTTTACACCATGTGTAGAATATGTGTATTTCATTCTGGAATATATTGATGTCTTCTTCATTTTTACCTTTGTTATACTATATTACCTTTGTTATACTATAACAAAGGTTTAGGAATTGGTCGAAAAACACGAAATTGATCCGAGGCCCGGAGGGCCGAGCCACATATACCAATCGACAGGGTTCGATGAACTGAGCAATGTCTGTGTGTGTGTGTGTGTGTGTGTGTGTGTGTGTGTGTGTGTGTGTGTGTGTGTGTGTGTGTGTGTGTGTGTGTGTGTGTGTGTGTGTGTGTGTGTGTGTGTGTGTGTGTGTGTGTGTGTGTGTGTGTGTGTGTGTGTGTGTGTGTGTGTGTGTGTGTGTGTGTGTGTGTGTGTGTGTGTGTGTGTGTGTGTGTGTGTGTGTGTGTGTGTGTGTGTGTGTGTGTGTGTGTATGTATGTGTGTATGTATGTGCGGGACGCAACTTTTCTATCGCCTGTTTCTCGGAGATGGCTGAACCGATTTGTTCGCTATTACTTTTGTTTGAAAGGTATTATTGCCTAGTATATCACTATTGAATAAGTTCGAGGTCCGACATTTCGTTTAAAAGTTATAAGTAAAACCTGATTTAATCCACCTAGTGGTGAAAGGAACCTTTGTTATACGGTCCTACTTGCTATTTAAGAGAGAAATCGACACGTCTTCGGAACATAATTCATCTATTGGTTACCGTTGCGTAGTGCGTTGGTTTACATAAAATTTTTGGAAATTGAATAAGTTTACAAAATTTGAACAAAACAGGAGCACTTATAAATTTTGATAGATCCTTTTTCCATGAAATTGCGGAGTCAGTTGTTATTAATGTGAGTAAGTGCAAGTAAAAGTAAGTTGTAAGGGGAAATACTATTCTTTAACATATACATTGCGTAGTGAAGGTCTAGTTTATAAGTTTTTGAACTATGCATAATTTCCTGTAATGCCATTCTATTTGTTTCACATCAATAAAGTTTTCTTGAATAAATTTCATAAATTTTGATCAACCTTCGGTTAGTCACGCTGTGGTAGGTATTTTGTACAACACATGTAGGTTTTTGAATGCCATATTGTTATAAAGTTACAAATCGTTGTTTAACTAACGTATATTCTTCAATAAACTTGTTAAGAGCAAAATGTCATAACTATTCAATGCATTAATACTAAATTGTTAAGAAAACAGATCAGCATAAACTGACATCACAGAAATGAAGCAAGCAGCATGCGAGGTGTACCGCAATTGACTCCAACCGGAATTTCCTCTCGTTTCTTCATATGGAAAAATGGTGTTTTTCTGCAGCAAAACTATCAGCAAATGTAAAATGTTTAAAATGTATCCGTTTGTTGATAGTCAAGTAATTCGGAGTCAAAATTAGGGTATTTTTTATAATCAAAGTTCTACAATTCCTGAACAAGCAAACATAGTGGTATACTATATTTAGCAAAGTTGTGTATTTTAACTATTTGTACAACTTTGTAATATATGTAAAAGTCATACAACAATTCCAAAAAGAACTGAAATAGAAAAACTGGTTTTACAAATTCATATACAATAAATAAGGTTTTTCTATCTTCGCTAAATAGATAGAAGGTTACTGTCTTCAGCAAAATTTCTTGTAATAATATGCTCTAAAACTTTCCAAAACTCGTCAATGTGTTATATTGAAACTGAAGGAAAATAACTTTTTTATTTCACTTTAACGGGGATTAATGAAAATTTAAATTCTACCAGACGATTGAGTTTTCAATTTCAAGAAACTCTTCCAAAAGTTCGATAAATCTAAAACCAAGTTTTCCCAGTCAAAACTCTTAATGCGAAACAATTCAATAGTGATATACTAGGCAATAATACCTTTCAAACAAAAGTAATAGCGAACAAATCGGTTCAGGCATCTCCGAGAAACAGGCGAAACACACACACACACACACACACACACACACACACACACACACACACACACACACACACACACACACACACACACACACACACACACACACACACACACACACACACACACACACACACACACACACACACACACACACACACACACACACACACACACACACACACACACACACACACACACACACACACACACACACACACACACACACACACACACACACACACACACACACACACACACACACACACACACACACACACACACACACACACACACACACACACACACACACACACACACACACACACACACACACACACACACAGACATTGCTCAGTTCGTCGAACCCTATCGATTGGTATATTTGGCTCGGCCCTCCGGGCCTCGGATCAATTTCGTGTTTTTCGACCAATTCCTAAACCTTTGTTATAGTATAACAAAGGTAAAAACCCGATTTAATCCACCTAGTGGTGAAAGGAACCTTTGTTATACGGTCTTACTTTGGTATTTACGAATTTTGAACAAAATAGGAACACTTTTAAATTTTGATAGATCCTATTTTCATGTAATTCCTGAGTAAGGATAAGTAAGTTGTTATTAATTTGAGTAAGTGCAAATAAAAGTAAGTTATAAGAGGAAATCTTATTCTTTAACATATACATTGCCTAGTAAAGGTCTAGTTTATAGGTTTTTGAACTATGCCTAATTTCCTGTAATGCCATTCTATTTGATTCACATCAATAGAGTTTACTTGAATAATTTTAATCAATTTTTATTAACCTTCGGTTACTCACGCTGTTGTATTTTGTACAACACGTGTAGGTTTTTCAATGCCATATTGTTATAAAGTTACAAATCGTTGTTTAACTAACGAATATTCTTCAATAAACTTATTCTGAGCAAAATATCATAATTATTCAATGCATTAATAATTTAAATTGTTGGAAAAATAGATCAGCATAAACCGTCATCACAGAAACGAAACAATCAGCATGCGAGGTGTACCGCAATTGACCCCAAGTGGAATTTTCTTTCGTTTCTTCATATGGAAAAATGGTGTCTGTATGCAGCAAAACTAGCCAATGTAAAATGTTTAAAATGTATCCGTCTGCTGGTAGTCGAGTAATTCGTAATCAAAATTAAGGTATTTTTTATAATCAAAGTTCTACAGTTCCTAAACAAGCAAACATAGAGGTATACTATATTCAGCAAAGTTGTGTATTTTTATCATTTGTACAATTTTGTAATACAAGAAAAAGTCATACAACAATTACAAAAAGAGCAAAAATATAAAAACTTAGTTTACAAATTCATATACAATAAACAAGATTTTTCTATCTTAGCTGCAGAGATGGAAGGTTACTGTCTCTAGCAAAATTTATTGTAATAATATGCTCTATAACTTTGCAGAGCACATCAATGTGTTATATTGACACTGAAGAAAAATAATTTTTTTTATTTCACTTTTAGGGGGATTAATCAAAATTTAGATTCCACCAGACGATAGAGCTTTTAATTTCAAGAAACTATTCTAAAGGTTCGATAAACCTAAAACCAAGTTTTCCCAGTCAAACCTCTAGTGCGCACGTTTTCTTTGGTTTGGGATTATAGTGCGCGCGAGTAACTGTGTTGCAAAAGTTGGCTCGAGTGTTCGAGGGGTAATATCTTTTGACCGGTACAACCAATTCTTATGAAATTTTGCATATATATTCGTATTGTCAAAACCTCTCGTTTGATATCAAAATATTTCAAATTAGGTAAATTATCTTGGTTAAAATCATTATAAATTATTGTTAATTTTGGTGTAGTGTATACGGTTGCTCATAACTTTCAAATTAAACGTCCAATCAAAAAACCATTCAATAGTGATCTATTAGCATATATTATCTTTCAAATGAGACTAATAGCGCATAAATCGGTTTGGCCATCTCTAAGAAACAGGCGATAATTATTTCCTTGTCAAAACAGGTTTTTTAAGCATAACTTTTAAACTACTTGTTTGTTTTCAATTAAAAATTTCTGAATAATTTAGCTTTAACAAGGGCTTTCATTTGATACTAAGATCGTTGAAATCGGTCATGTAGTTCTAGAGAAACCCGTGTCACGTATTTTTCACATTTTTGCTTATAACTTTTGAACGAAACGTCGTGTCACGAAGCAACTCAATAGTGATCTACTAGACAATAATACCTTTCAAACAAAAGTAATAGCGAACGATTCGGTTCAGCCATCTTTGAGAAACAGGCGATAGAAAAAATCATTACATACATACACACACACACACACACACACAGACATTGCTCAAATCGTCGAACCCTATCGATTGGTATATGTGACTTGGCCCTCCGGGCCTCGGATCAATTTCGTGTTTTTCGACCAATTTTTAAACCTTTGTTATAGTATAACAAAGGTAAAACGTGAAAATTACGTGACACGATTTTCTACGGAACCAAGTGACCGATTTCAACGATCTTGGTATCGAATGAAAGCTCTTGTTAACGCTAAATTTTTCGGGTAAATTTTATTGAAAACAAACAAGTAGTTTAAAAGTTATCCTAAAAAACCTGTTTTGACAAGGTAATAATTATCGCCTGTTTCTTAGAGATGGCTAAACCGACTTAGGCGCTATTAGTCTCATTTGAAAGGTAACATAGCCTAATAGATCACTATTGATTTGTTTTTTGATTGGACGTTCAATTTGAAAGTTACGAGCAATTGAATAGAACACATTAAAATTTAAAATAATTTATAACCATTTCATCTAAGATGATTTATCTAGTTTGAATTATTTTGAAATCAGATTAGCAAATATATCTGCAAAATTTCAGTAGAATTGGTTTTGCCGAACAAAAGATATTAACCCTCCAACACTCGCGCCAACTTTTGTAATACGGGTTATTCGCGCGTACAATGACCCAAAGCCAAAAAGACATGCGCACTAGAGTTTTGACTGGGAAAACTTGGTTTTAGGTTTATGGAACCTTTGAAAGAATATTAAAAAGATGTGGCTTTTCGGTCTCGAGTTTCTTACGAAAACTTTATTTTACGTTCAGCTGACGTTTCGAAGAACTATGCCTTCATCATCGGAGCAACTATTGTTATAAAACATTACAATTATTTAAACAATCTTCATCATTACACATAATTACTTACAACGTTTATAAATGTTTTCTTAGTCAAGTGTTTAAACCTGAAAATGTTAATTTTGTTTAACCCTCTATACTGAAAGCATAACAAAATAGGAAAACGGAAACGGATTTTTTACAAACTAACTATTGTATTGGCTAACTTAAAATTCCAACTTACACTATAACCGTCTACGCACATCACAACCAGATCAATTATTCCAATATGAACTTTCTAATATGCTGCTGTAAACGAAGCTTCTGTATTTAATTTGAGAGACGGAGAGAAAGAGAGTAAAAAATAGACGATTACTGAGCAAGTGATTGCAAAATACCCGAATATGCCACATTTAAATTATTCGTATCAGTTCTAAAATTTATTGTAAGTTGGTCCGTAAATATATGGCACATTTCAAGTATTTGCAGTGCTTGAACTCGATTGTCTTGATTTAAAATCGTTACTTTAGACAGATCAAAATTATGATCATTATCTATCATGTGTACCATCAGCGCCGTCTTTTTGAACTCATCTTTTTTGTTACTCTCCGCACTGCCCGACGCATTAAACTCTTGATATCGTTTCATAAGTGAACGATGACCAGACAAACGTTGTTTGAGTTGTTGTGTTGTTAACCCAATGTATGCACTGTCGCAGTCTATGCAAGGTATGCGATAGATTACATTGCGCTTAAAAAGTTTTGGAGTCGGATCTTTCAATTTTGAAAATAAAACTGAATTTGTTTTCGCGCACTTAAAACCCAATTTAACGTTTTTAAAGTTCCTGCGTATTATTCTTGCAAGTGCGGGAGTTAGAGACTCAACGTGATTAAGAGATCGATAAACTTGTGGTGTATTCTCAGTAGCAGCACCACTATTTTCATTTCCATTTGCCACTCTGTTCATCAAGCGGTTGACGAGAGCGATCGGGTAATTGTTTTTAGCCAAATACTCACGCACCGTTTTTTTCTTCTCTGCTAGCGGTTTGCATGTTGATAAGCGAAAAACTCGACTTATGAAACCGCTGGCCGTGTTAAGCTTCTGTGTTAGTGGATGTAACGAAAGATAATTTAAAATTCGTCCCGAAGAAACAGATTTCATGTACCAGTCGGTGACGATTTTTTGTTCCTCGGTTCTTATTAGAATCATATCTAAATAGGGCAAACGGTTTTCGTTTTCAACTTCGCACGTGAATTGAATATGCGAGTTGTACGCGTTGAGAGCGTTCTTAACATGTTCGATTTTGTTTAGGGGAACAGCGGCTATCAAATCGT
This sequence comes from Sabethes cyaneus, assembly GCF_943734655.1. Classification (NCBI taxonomy): domain Eukaryota; kingdom Metazoa; phylum Arthropoda; class Insecta; order Diptera; family Culicidae; genus Sabethes; species Sabethes cyaneus. The sequence goes on along the minus strand of NC_071355.1, from coordinate 119,977,247 downwards.
CCACATATTTTTTAACAAATGGAATGGGAAAATCGATCATCTTCAGCACATTGTCTAGTAGCGTTTCCATTACGAGGTCAGCAAGTGCCGGGGAGAGAGGATTCCCCATTGCAGTGCCTGCCAATTGCCGAAAGTACATGCTACGGAATACGAAATAACTGGAGGAAAGATTAAATTCGATCAGTTTTATAAACATGTCTATGCTTTTGATGGTTGTATTTTTCTCAATTTCACTCCAATTATTTCGCACCGCTTCAATTACCAAGTGTCTTGGTATACACGTAAACAAGCTGACGACATCGAATGACACCAGTACATATTCTGGTGGTAAGCTTACATTGTTTATGAATGAGCAAAATTCATATGAATTTCGAACATTGTATTTGTTCTGATCTATCGATTGTCGTAGTATGTTCGCCAGATATTTAGAGAGATCATAAGTTGGGCAATTAATGCATGATAGTATGACTCTGAGAGGGCTACCCGGCTTGTGTATTTTGGGTAGACCATAAATTCTGGGACAAGTAGCGTGATACGTGATCAACCTAGACTTGGTTTGTTGGTCGATCATTTTCTGATCGTTCACTAGCTGGTTGTTTTTCGTTTGAATTTTGCTCGTGAGATCTGTATCGATCCGTTCGTATGTATTTACGTCGTCAACAAGGGATTGCATTTTAGACTCATATTCGTTTCTATTCATTATAACTGTTTTGTTTCCCTTGTCGGCCGGTAAAATACAAACGTCCGGATTGTCGCGTACGAACCTGCTGCTAATGTGATATGCTTCTGTCAGAAAACGATTGACTTGATCGGAATACGGGTTGATTAAACCGTTTTTGCCTTTCTACTATATAAATATATAGTATAAAGGTATAGAAATCACTTGGAAAACCGGAAATGGAAAGAAGGTCCTGCGGGCCGAATGTTATATACCATTCGACTCAGTTTCGAAAACTGAGCATTTTCTGTGTGTGTGTATGTGTGTGTATGTGTGTGTGTGTGTGTGTGTGTGTGTGTGTGTGTGTGTGTGTGTGTGTGTGTGTGTGTGTGTGTGTGTGTGTGTGTGTGTGTGTGTGTGTGTGTGTGTGTGTGTGTGTGTGTGTGTGTGTGTGTGTGTGTGTGTGTGTGTGTGTGTGTGTGTGTGTGTGTGTGTGTGTGTGTGTGTGTGTGTGTGTGTGTGTGTGTGTGTGTGTGTGTGTATGTAACGCTTTTAATCTCACTCACTTTTCTCGGAGATGGCTGGACCGATTTTAATGTTCTTAGTGTCAAATGAAAGGTCTAGGTGTCCCATTGGTCGCTATTGAATTTCATTTTGATCGGACTTTTAGTTCAAAAGTTATGTATAAAAATACGAAAAATATGGGACTTCATTATCTCATAGATCCCTTAACCGATTTGAACAAAATTGATTGCATATGAAAGAGGAGCCTTACAAACCATTAACTTCCAAATTTCATGATGATTGGACTTGTAGTTTGAAAGTTACATGAAGAAATGTGAAAAAATAGTATTTAAAACATATTTTTGTAACATTTAAGAATTAATTCAATAAAAAACATCACACATTTTATTATTATTTAAAAATTACTGCTGAGATCTATCAAACGAAACCGAGTTATTTAAAATCAGACGATTCATTCAAAAGTTATTCAAACTTTAACACTTAAGCACCGTATATTAAACCGTTAAAACGTGTGAAATCAAAACGTATCAATCAAATGTTGATTGTATTCAATGTGTGCGATGTATATATGTATGTATGTATGTATGTATGTATGTATGTATGTATGTATGTATGTATGTATGTATGTATGTATGTATGTATGTATGTATGTATGTATGGATGTATGTATGTATGTATGTATGTATGTATGTATGTATGTATGTGTATGTGATGACAATTTGCAATGAAATTCAAGAAAAGTGAGAAACATGTCAAAAGTCAGAAGTTTTTGAAGCCTCTTAGTGGAATACGAACTCTGAAATAAAAGAAAAGAAAAAAACTTTTACCGACTAAATTCCACTATTTAATATTTATTCGCGACAGATACGTACGCTTTGAAAAAAGATACTGATGAAGCCTGCATGTTGTAGGCGAACTACGTATCTCTCGCAAATAAATATTAAATAGCGGGATTCAATTGCAAAGTTTTTTCTTTTCTTTGATTTTAGATTTCAATTGTCATTTTCTTCACTTGCTGTTACTCACAATTGCACGCAAAGCAAAAAGCGGAGAAAAGCAGTTAATTTAAGTATATAAGTATAGTGTTGTATAGGATCAAAATACTAGTGAGTTGATTTTTCCAAATAAATTTATACAAATTTCATACAAATTTTGCTCATCAATATATGCTCTTTTCAATCCATAGATACTAGAGCTTAGAAATGTTATATGAAAAATAGGAAGTAAACGTTGAACGGTAGTAACTTTGTACGATTTGTTTTCGTTAGTGACATTTTAAAGGACAGATGTCTTATGTCATGTATCATGTTTTAATAAATAAATCAAAAATGACCAGCACTGGAAATCATATCGATCATATTTCTCATTCTCAAGCATGTTTATGGTGCAGTTTTTGCACTATTTTTCGACCTCATCTTGTTTTCCTAACCCTCTAACATTGTAAAAACGATGCGATCAAGCTAATGACTATCTTTTCATGAAAGTACATTCAAAAAAAGCTCAAGTTTTGATTTTCATACAAAAATAATTATCTGAAGGAGCGCCAGCTAAGAAAAAGTTCAATTTCTCTTTTGGATATCTAATGCTCTATTCAGTTATTTTTTCTAATTCAGATATATTGCAAAATTGAAGCCAAGCAAACTAATAGTAAAATTTTGAGATTAATCATTTTGTTGTAGATATCCTTTTTCTTCAAAAACGAAGTATAATAATAATTTTTCTGAACTCTTGTTTTTCAAAGATGCTACCCTACTAGCACGGTTGTTACAAAGTTGTTTTAATAACCGAAATATGACTAATTTCAGTCGTAATTCGGTTGCTACAACTAAATCAACCTAAAGTGTGCTACTTGGGTAACTTTTGAACGCATGGTATCAATATTAAAATATCAAAAAAAAATCTACCCTTTGGGCTAAAACCACTCAAAAAAAATGTCAAAAAATATGCTATGAACGCATATTTCATATTGTCAGTTCAAAACAAGTTTCGTATGTGGCTCTGAAACCCAAAAGTTAAGGCCGACCGATTATAAAACTAAATAAGATGTTCATCAAATAACATATATGACGCTATTTACGCACCCAAAGAAAGAAAATATAATTATTCTACGCAATACGTTGTGAATTTTACTGGCAAATAAGGATTTTGAGGAATACGGAACGGATATTTAAAAATATAGTCAAGTTAATTATAGATGTTCCTGAGAAATTAAATAATGATTATTGTGGCAGTAGAAAGGCTAGGTCACGCCGCTAGGTGGATTAATTCGGGTTTTTCTTTTATATATATAATTTTGCATGACATTGGCAAGTTGGTTACGGTATGCTGCCTGTAACGTTTCGTCAGGTTCAAGTTTAATGATCGATTCTAAGTCTGCAATAATTTTGAAATAAGGAATTTCACGATTATTCTCAAAGGGTAGAGCGAATTTTGGACCATAACCTAACAAAATCATCGTTTCGTTTGGAAGCGCTACATCCGTACTATTGCATATAAAAGCTTCGTTCACAGTGAAATTAATCGGGGTTTCAACTGATTTTCTGATTAATAACCGTTGAAACTGCGTTCTGCGTTTTGCTAAAAGCCCCTGTCGACGCAGGTAAGCTTCTTGAGATTGGAAAAAACTGGTGTAAATGTGCGAGGGGGTTACCTGTGTGATTTGAGCGGTGTAAGAGGCTTTTGTTTCTTCCAGCTGTTTGATTTTGTGGTAGCTGTCTTTTATCTCGATGTTCGAAATCGTTCGTTTGAAGTTGTTAATCGCTCTTTCCAACTGTCCTCGGTATGGGCTGGCATCTTCTAATAGTCCATTGATGCAGCGGAAGGACTGTTGGATGTGTGACGGGCAAAGACCAAATTTCTTGCACCGTTGGAGAAAACTTTTCCGGGTTAGTTGTGCGCTGAGCTTTTTAACTGAGTCTGCGTAGTGCTTGAGTAATCTGCGTTGCGATGGCGGAAGACTATTGTAGAAGGTGTTCGGAGATTCACTAGGCGCCATTGTCGTTGTATGATAATTATAATAGACCGTTGAATTTTTATTAAAAAGATGTGGCTTTTCGGTTTCGAGTTTCTTACGAAAACTTTATTTTACGTTCAGCTGACGTTTCGAAGAACTATGCCTTCATCATCGGAGCAACTATTGTTATAAAACATTACAATTATTTAAACAATCTTCATCATTACACATAATTACTTACAACGTTTATAAATGTTTTCTTAGTCAAGTGTTTAAACATGAAAATGTTAATTTTGTTTAACCCTCTATACTGAAAGCATAACAAAATAGGAAAACGGAAACGGATTTTTTACAAACTAACTATTGTATTGGCTAACTTAAAATTCCAACTTACACTATAACCGTCTACGCACATCACAACCAGATCAATTATTCCAATATGAACTTTCTAATATGCTGCTGTAAACGAAGCTTCTGTATTTAATTTAAGAGACGGAGAGAAAGAGAGTAAAAATTAGACGATTACTGAGCAAGTGAATGCAAAATACCCGAATATGCCACATTTAAATTATTCGTATCAGTTCTAAAATTTATTGTAAGTTGGTCCGTAAATATATGGCACATTTCAAGTATTTGCAGTGCTTGAACTCGATTGTCTTGATTTAAAATCGTTACTTTAGACAGATCAAAATTATGATCATTATCTATCATGTGTACCATCAGCGCCGTCTTTTTGAACTCATCTTTTTTGTTACTCTCCGCACTGCCCGACGCATTAAACTCTTGATATCGTTTCATAAGTGAACGATGACCAGACAAACGTTGTTTGAGTTGTTGTGTTGTTAACCCAATGTATGCACTGTCGCAGTCTATGCAAGGTATGCGATAGATTACATTGCGCTTAAAAAGTTTTGGAGTCGGATCTTTCAATTTTGAAAATAAAACTGAATTTGTTTTCGCGCACTTAAAACCCAATTTAACGTTTTTAAAGTTCCTGCGTATTATTCTTGCAAGTGCGGGAGTTAGAGACTCAACGTGATGAAGAGATCGATAAACTTGTGGTGTATTCTCAGTAGCAGCACCACTATTTTCATTTCCATTTGCCACTCTGTTCATCAAGCGGTTGACGAGAGCGATCGGGTAATTGTTTTTAGCCAAATACTCACGCACCGTTTTTTTCTTCTCTGCTAGCGGTTTGCATGTTGATAAGCGAAAAACTCGACTTATGAAACCGCTGGCTGTGTTAAGCTTCTGTGCTAGTGGATGTAACGAAAGATAATTTAAAATTCGTCCCGAAGAAACAGATTTCATGTACCAGTCGGTGACGATTTTTTGTTCCTCGGTTCTTATTAGAATCATATCTAAATAGGGCAAACGGTTTTCGTTTTCAACTTCGCACGTGAATTGAATATGCGAGTTGTACGCGTTGAGAGCGTTCTTAACATGTTCGATTTTGTTTAGGGGAACAGCGGCTATCAAATCGTCCACATATTTTTTAACAAATGGAATGGGAATATCGATCATCTTCAGCACATTGTCTAGTAGCGTTTCCATTACGAGGTCAGCAAGTGCCGGGGAGAGAGGATTCCCCATTGCAGTGCCTGCCAATTGCCGAAAGTACATGCTACGGAATACGAAATAACTGGAGGAAAGATTAAATTCGATCAGTTTTATAAACATGTCTATGCTTTTGATGGTTGTATTTTTCTCAATTTCACTCCAATTATTTCGCACCGCTTCAATTACCAAGTGTCTTGGTATACACGTAAACAAGCTGACGACATCGAATGACACCAGTACATATTCTGGTGGTAAGCTTACATTGTTTATGTATCCGTTTCCGTTTTCCTATTTTGTTATGCTTGCAGTATAGAGGGTTAAACAAAATTAACATTTTCATGTTTAAACACTTGACTAAGAAAACATTTATAAACGTTGTAAGTAATTATGTGTAATGATGAAGATTGTTTAAATAATTGTAATGTTTTATAACAATAGTTGTTCCGATGATGAAGGCATAGTTCTTCGAAACGTCAGCTGAACGTAAAATAAAGTTTTCGTAAGAAACTCGAGACCGAAAAGCCACATCTTTTTAATAAAAATTCAACGGTCTATTATAATTATCTTTGAAAGAATTTCTTGAAATTGAAAGTTCTATCGTCTGGTGCAATTTAAATTTTGATTAATCCCCCTAAAAGTGGAATAAAAAAATTATTTTTCTTCAGTTTCAATATAACACATTGATGTATTCTGCAAAGTTTTAGAGTATATTATTACAAGAAATTTTGCTGAAGACAGTAACCCCCTATCTCTTCAGCGAAGCTAGAAAAATATTATTTATTGTATATGAATTAGTGAAATCAGTTTTTTATTTTAGCTCTTTTCGTAATTGTTGTATGACTTTTTCATGTATTACAAAGTTGCACAAATAGTAAAAATACACAACTTTGCTGAATGTAGTATACCTCTATGTTTGCTTGTTTAGGAACTGTAGAACTTTGATTATAAAAAATACCCTAATTTTGACCCCGAATTACTCGACTACCAACAGACGGATACATTTTAAACATTTTACATTATTGCTGATTGTTTTGATGCATACAGACACCATTTTTCCATATGAAGAAACGAGAGAAAATTCCAGGCCAATTCCGGTACACCTCATATGCTGATTGCTTCATTTCTGTGATGTCAGTTTATGCTGATCAATTTTCCCAACAATTTAAAGTATTAATGCATTGAATAATTATGACATTTTGCTCATAACAAGTTTATTGAAGAATATACGTTTGTTACACAACGGTTTGTAACTTTATAACAATATGGCGTTCAAAAACCTACACGTGCTATACAAAATACAACAGCGTGAGTAACCGAAGGTTAATAAAAATTGATAAAATTTATTCTAGAAAACTTTATTGGTGTGAATCAAATAGGCATTACAGGAAATTATGCATAGTTCAAAAATCTATAAACTAGACCTTTACTACGCAATGTATATGTTAAAGAATAATATTTGCTCTTACAACCTACTTTTACTTGCACTTACTCAAATTATTAACAACTTACTTATCCTTATTCAGCAATTTCATGAAAAAAGGATCTATCAAAATTTATAAGTAAATGTATTCAATTTTCAAAAATTTTATGTAAACCAACGCACTACGCGTTAACCAATAGATGGATTATACTCCGAAGACGTGTCGGTTTCTATCTCAAATAGCAAGTAAGACCGTATAACAAAGGTTCCTTTCACCACTAGGTGGATTAAATCGGGTTTTTACTTCCAAAAAGAGCTTCATGTCATCGGCATATATTAGCACTTTGAGTTTCTTGAGAATGAAGGAAATGTCGTTTACATTCTTCTTCTTCTTCAGCAGCATAGAGCCGGGGTGGCTCGTGCTGTTTCAAGCACTCGTCTCCATTCAACTCGGTCTTGGGCCACTCGTCGCCAATTTCCTAGTCGTCTCAGAAGTCGCAAATCGCTTTCGACCTGGTCGAGCCATCGTGCACGTTGGGCCCCCCTGTTCCTGGTGCCGGTGGGGTTGTTGAAGAGGACCGTTTTCGTCGCACTGTCGTCCGGCATCCTTACGACGTGTCCGGCCCACCGTAGCCTGCTAACTTTTGCTAGATGTACGATGGGAGTCTCCCCAAGCAGTGCCTGTAGCTCGTGATTCATACGCCTCCGCCACTCTCCGCTTTCAGTTTGTACTCCGCCAAATATCGTCCGCAGCACTTTCCGCTCAAACACGGCAAGGGCGCGTATGTCCTCCGTAAGCAGCGTCACGGCTTCAAGTCCATAAAGAACTACCGGTCTAATAATGGTTTTGTACATTGTTAGCTTCGTGCGGCGGCGTATGCTTCCTGATCGCAGCGTTTTGCGAAGGGCAAAGTAGGCCCGATTTCCCGCTTGGATGCGCCGCTGGATCTCCTTACTAGTGTTGTTGTCCGCGGTCACCAGCGATCCCAAATACACGAACTCTTCTACCACTTCTAGTTCGTCGCCGTCAACGGTTACCGTCCGTGGGAGGCGCGCATTTGTTTCCTTTGAGCCTCTTCCTTTCATGTATTTGGTCTTCGACGCATTTATTTTTAGCCCAATTCTCCTAGACTCCGCTTTCAGTCTGGCGTAGATTGCCTCCGCCGTCGCAAAGTTCCTGGCAATGATATCGAAGTCATCTGCAAAGCCTAGAAGTTGGCTACTCTTGGTAAAAATCGTGCCTCTCGTTTCAATGCCCGCTCGTCGGATCACCCCCTCAAGAGCGATGTTGAACAGCATGCAGGATAGACCGTCACCTTGTCTCAACCCTCGTCGCGTCTCGAAGGGACTCGAGAGTGTCCCAGAGATGCGTACGAAACACATCACTCGATCGAATGTAGCTCTGATCAGTCGCGTCAGTTTGTCCGGAAAACCGTATTCGTGCATTATCTGCCATAGCTTGTCTCGATCGACTGTATCGTATGCTGCTTTGAAATCGACAAAGATGTGATGCGTGGGCACGTTGTACTCCCGACATTTCTGCAAGATCTGTCGGATAGTAAACATTTGGTCCGTAGTTGCGCGAGCCCCCATGAAACCCGCCTGATAATTCCCTACGAAACCTTGTGCTATCGGTGACAGCCTGCGTAACCGGGTCTGGGAGAGTACCTTGTAGGCGGCGTTTACCAGCGTAATACCACGATAGTTGCAGCAGTCTAGCCGATCACCCTTTTTGTAGATGGGACAAACCACTCCTTCCATCCATTCCTCCGGTAGCTTTTCCTCCTCCCAAATCCTCGAAATAACCCAGTGTAGAGCCTTTGCTAGCGTTTCCCCGCCATGTTTATAAAGCTCTGCCGGTAGGCGGTCCTTCCCAGCGGCTTTATTGGTCTTCAGCAGCCTGATTTCTCGTTTGACTTCTTGGAGATCAGGTGCTAGGACATCACTATCTTCCATGGGCGCTCCTAGGTTAATTTCCGTTCCGCCTCCTTCTGCGACTTCGCCATTGAGGTGTTCATCGAAGAACTGCTTCCACCTGTCGACCACCTCGCGCTCGTTTGTAATTAGATTCCCTCCCTCGTCCCTACACATGTCAGGTTTCGGTGTGTAGCCCTTCCGAGTTTGGTTCACCTTCTCATAAAACTTGCGCGTGTCATTAGCTCGGAATAGTTGCTCTAATTCTTCACGATCTCTGTCCTCCTTTTGGCGCTTTTTTCTCCTCAGGATCGTGGTCAACTGGTTCCTAGCTCGTCGGTACTTGGCCAGGTTCTCTCTAGTGGCAATACTTAGATAATTTTTCCAAGCATTTTTTTCTCCTCCACCGCTTGTTGGCATTCCCCATCAAACCAATCATTTTGTGTACTCCGAGGCTCAATACCTAGTGCCGCGGTAGCGGCCTCTCCGATGGCCGAGCGTATTCTGCCCCAACCGTCTTCGAGGTTTGAAGCACCTAACTCTTCGGAAGAAGGCAGTGCCTCATTCAGTACTCGCGCGTAGTTCTCGGCAGCTTGTGGGTTATCTAGCTGCCTGATGTTCAGCCGAGGAGGGCGGCTTTGACGTGTCCGGTATACGGTGGACAGCTTTGAGCGCACATGTACTGCTACTAGGTAATGGTCAGAATCAATATCCGCACCCCGACGGGAGCGTACGTTCGTGATGTTACAGAAGAACCGGCCCTCTATGAGAACGTGGTCAATTTGGTTCATTGTACGTTGGTCAGGTGGTCAGGATATCCTTGCGCGGGAAAAAGGTACTTCGGATCACCAGGCCTCGGGAAGCTGCGAAGTTTATACATCGTTGGCCGTTATCGTTTGTGTCGGTGTGCAGGCTATGGGGTCCTACCACCGGTCTATACATTTCTTCCCTACCGACCTGGACGTTCATATCCCCGATGACGATCTTGATGTCCCGTGACGAGCAGCTGTCGTACGTTGCCTCCAGCCTCGCGTAGAACGCTTCTTTCTCATCGTCGGGTCTACCTTCGTGCGGGCAGTGCACGTTAATGATGCTATAATTGAAGAAACGGCCCTTTATCCTCAATACACACATTCTCTCGTTGATCGCCTTCCAATCTATTTCGTCGCCTAGGTCGATGCCGAATATTCCGCTCCGAATATGCTTGAATGTTGTTAGTTTAAGTTTAGTTTAGGTGTGTAGCCGTACTGGGGCAACACTACCGAGTCTCGCGATGGGGCTGCCATCTCATAGTGCCGAGACGCACTATACCTCCTTCCCGGTTAGTATAAGACCTTAGTTTCCACCGGGGTTGGTTACCCGATCTCCGCTAAGGTTGCTCGTATTCCGGCTGGTACCACGAGGAGGTCGGGATCGGAGTTGCTGGATAAGAGGCTAACGACCACTATGGGGTCTATATTCCGCATTATCTAGCCGTTTACGCATTATCTAGGTCGTTTACATACAAAATGAAAAGAAGAGGTCCCAAATGAGAGCCTTGAGGGACCCCAGAAGTGACTTGAATTGGATTCGAGTTCTTTCCGTTAAATTTAATTATTTGTTGGCGATTAGATAAATACGATTCAAGCCATTTCTGGAGCCCTGGTTGAATTCCAATTTTTTGCAATTTGAAAAGCAGCATTGGTATGTCAATGCGATCAAATGCTTTGCTAAAGTCCGTATAAAGTGCTTCTACATGGTTTCCATTATCCATTGCATTCAATGAATAGTCAATAAATTCCAGTAAATTTGTCGTAGTCGAGCGTCCTTTGAAGAAACTGTGTTGCATTTCTGTAATTCTGGTTTTAATTTGCAGGAATAATTTTTTATTAATAATTGCTTCGAAAAGTTTTGGAATGCAAGAGATTATGGCAATACCACGATACTTACGTACTTCAGAGTTCCTACCTGATTTAAAAACAGGTACTAGAAAAGAGCTTTTCCGTATTTTTGGAAAGATTCCGGATTCCAGTGATAAGTTAAAAAGCCAAAACAAAGGAGCTGTAAACTCCATTGCAAGATTTTTTATGAAAACTGGAGGGATTCCGTCGGGTCCAGGGCCTTTTGAGGCATCTAAATTTTTTAAGGCCTGCAAAATGTCCTGGGCATGAAGTTGGTTGACACCTATGTCCACTGAAAATTCCGGATAAAATGACGATTTCGGATAATAGATGACAAGAGTTGTTGCATGCGGATGCATCGGATGACTTTCTTCCTTCTTCGACTCGTTGTGCATGACGTCACGAATGGTATTGCGATTCGCGTGATGATTTCCTCGGGATGAACTGGATGTAGTACACTGACATAATTTTTGTAAAACCGGAACAACTTACCCCACAGGTAAATTAATGCGCCTAAGAAATGCTTCATAGTCAGAAGAGTGAAGGGTGGAATTCTCGAGGATGATTTGAGTGCGATGGTAGTTGATACTTCTTCTTCGTAGAATCCGGGATGTTGATTGACTAATAGGGGTGATCAGACCCAACGACGTCCAACTGCCTGAGACTAACTGGAGGTGGTACCATAGCTGTCCTCCAGGAACTAATTGATGTTTTAATAGTATGCTACCAACGAGATGATGTGGTTAGATTGCTTTTTGACTCAGCAATAGTCACCACGGTTAATGGAGACGCTTTATGCGCCGAACATGATGCTGCCACACAGCATGATAAAACTGGACTTTTAAAGTAGATTCCTTCACCAAACTTATATGCATGCACAAACGAGACGGACTTCTTCGACAAACGATAGATTGACGGATGGAGGAGCGCAGCTGACTTCAAATAATGACTTCTGACCCGGGAGACCGGGCAGACTGACCTATGGAGAACGAACATTCCTTGAGCTTTTTGAATTGTAATATGAAACAAAAACTTAACTGGAATGCGGAGGCACTCACTTGTGAGACCTCCGCACTGATGCAGCAGTGGGTCTAGTTTCCATCTGCCGGAGATTGCTGAGCGTTGTCTCGCATTGGGAGCACGCAAATTTTGCTGATCCCTCTATCGAAACAACCATCCTTCGTGCGTACAGTGGCTACTCTGACGTTTCCTTCTGAGCCATGGTAAATCTTGACGACTCGTGCTAAATTCCACTTCAGCGGTAGTGCGTTGTCATCCTTCAGTAGAACCATTGTTCCGACTGAAACGTTGTCTCGTTGCTTGGTCCATTTTGTACGATTGTGGAGATCAGACAGGTACTGAGTCCTCCACCTTTTCCACAGTTGTTGTGTGATACTGTGCGCTTGCTGCCACATGGACAGTCGGTTTACTGGAACAGCTTGTAGATCAGGTTCAGGAATCGATGTTAATTAGCGATGCACTAAGAAGTGTCCAGGTGTGAGCGCTTTAAAGTCACTAGAATCGCTGCTAACCGGTGTCAATGGACGAGAATTGAGCACAGCCTCGATCTGTACTACAGCGGTTTGCATTTCGTCTACGCTGAGTGTCCTGAGTCCAACGGTTTTCTTAAAGTGACCTTTGAATGATTTCACCTGTGCCTCCCACAGACCTCCAAAATTCGGTGAACGAGGGGGAATGAAGCGAAACTCGATACCATCCCTTGCGGCATCTTTCGTGATCGTGTCTTGGAACTGCAGGGTGCAAAACAGTTGGTGGAAGTCGGTTAATTCTTTCTTGGCACCTACGAACGTAGTAGCATTCTCGCACATTATTGTTTGAGGTTTTCCTCTTCTGGCAGTGAAACGTTTTAGAGCCGCTAGAAATGCTTCTGTAGTAAGATCGCTGACTACCTCTAGATGAACTGCCTTTACAGCCGGGGAAACAAATATTGCTACATAACATTTCACTAGTTTAGCACGACGGTTTGGAAACTAAAGGAATGGACCACAATAATCCACTCCAACCTTCAAAAATGGTGATGACGGCTTAACTCGTTCTGGTGGGAGATCAGCCATCAGCTGTTCTAAAACCTTCGGTTTGTTTTTGAAGCACGCGACATATTCGTGAATAACTTTCCTAGCCAAACCGTGAATAGAGGTTGGCCAGAACCTTTCTCTGATAGATGCGATTAGCAATTGCTGTCCAGCGTGAAATAAACGCAGGTGGTAGTGTCGCATGATTAATGTGGCTAAAGGATGGTGATGGTGTAAAATGAATGGATGTTTTCTGGAGTCAGGAATTGAAGCATGCAGAAGCCGGCCGCCAACACACATCACTCCCTCTTTAGACAGCTGCGGATGTAGGCTTGTAATCGACGAACCTCCACGAGTGTGGTCGTATTTGGACAAGCTGAGTAGCTCTGCTGGGAAACACTTTTGCTGCGACAAACGAACCAGTAGACATGTTGCTTGCTCTAATTCTGCGAGTGTAATACTTCCTAACTGCCTTTGTTGTCGGTTACAAACTCGAGCATTATGCCGAAAACGTAAAAGTAATGCAGCCAATCGGACAAGTTCTGAGTATGACGACTTGAGAGTAAAAATTTCGTTTGGTGGTAGTGTTTGTATGGTAAATACTGATGACGGTCTTTCTTCTAAGAGAGCAGGATCAAATTCTTCCTGACTGCGTTCCTCTTCGCGAGGCCAGTATTCTGGATCTTGAGATACCCAACGGGGACCGTTGAACCAGAGATTTTGATATTGCAATTGAGCAGGGGACATTCCTCTTGAAATGAGGTTAGCCGGGTTCTCGATACCAGGCTCATCTTTAGTGATGTGTTGAATCTCGGATACGCGATTTGCAATGAAAACTTGCCATCTCGATGGCTGCGATGCCAGCCAGTGCTTAACTATCGTAGAGTCAGTCCAGAAAAATGCGTTTTTAACTGGTGCGTTTCGGTGAAACTTCTCAAACAAATGGCTCAATAGGAGAGCGGAGGATAATTCTAGACGTGGGATAGATATTTTCCTTTTCTTTGTTTTAAGGTTTTCTAGGTTTTGCTTGCACGACCACTGGTCCCACTAATCCTAGTGGATCGAACAAGCATGCTGCATCGGAATGAACGGTACGTTTTGTGATAGTTGATGCATTATACCTCCATTGGGGAAAATTGAACCGAAAGCTATCTGATCTGGTGTCCCAACGTTTTTACAGTGGAATCGGACAAGTCAAGGTCCAACGTCGATCGATCATCTCGCAGATGTTTTGGAAGGTGTCGCTGACCGGCTGATCCTGCATCTGCTCGCCCATGGACGGTGACGCTACTGGCTGTCCGTTTAATGCCACGCGTAGCTGACCGTTCGCAGTCATTTGCGTTTGCATTTGCTGAGCAAACTGCGACTGCAAGGAATGCGGCACCAGGTCCGGCTCACGGCGCGCACCGGCACCGGCTGCGCATTCACAGCGCCCGAAGATGAGCTCCCGCCGATCGACGGCTGCAGCTGGTCCTCCTGCTGCCATCCTGCTGCTAGTTCCATTTCCTGTTCCATCCTTTTTTTTTGATCCGTTGCTGTCAAAAGTATCCGCAAGAATGAGCTCTCTGCATGAATGCATGTCTATTTATATATTTCTGACAACGAATATCAACTTCCCCTTTCATCAGGACTTTTCCTTCCAAAATTCAATACTGAAGTATAATGTGAAGCGCATGCGCATCTTGATCGGACAGGAATTTTTGTGTTTTCGTTCTCTCCCATTCTCCGATCTACGATATAACGTCGCTGCGGAATATTAAGCAAAGGCTTTTAATTTAATTGATGAAACTGATGTACATGCGCATGTACATGTACATGTACATGTTATTGGTTGGAGGGTAATTCCTGTGTTTGAAACTTCTATCATTTTTATTCTTTGATTGACTAATCCTGCGAAAGATTATATTCAACATCCAACGAGTCATAGCGAGGATTTCTTTCTTAACCTTCTGCGGCTGAGGTGCCCTAATCTTAACGATTATGCTGACGTGGTAGTCTACTGGACACCTAAACTTTGCTTAGTAATTGCTTTTATTGAATGATGTAAATTCTAATTTTTATTATTGTAGAATTGAGTACATGTCTTTAGCAATTTATTGGATGTAATTAGACCGCAGATATGAGTCGGAAAGACACTACAAACTTTAGAATAAAAATACAATACATAACGCAACTGTTGCATTTTTCGGATTTCTGGTGTCTGTCAGACTACCACCTCAGCCGCAGAAGGTTAATTCGAATACATATAAATTAATTCAAGTAAAAGGAAAGTGTTGTATTTTGTTATGTAATGAATTTTATTATTTCACATCTCAGCTCTACATCACATTCTACCCCTACTCTATTCAAAAATGGTATATAAATACATATCATCAAATTTTTTTGGTTTAATTACACGTCTTCGAGGTCTCTCATCGGGTACATTACTATTTAATTTTGTATTATTGTTCGTGTTTTCATCTTCGTTTGATTCGGCATCTTCTGTAATCCGTTTCTCCACTATTTCCATCTGGTTATTTTCATCGTCACATTTAGGAATCCGCTTAGCATCTTGTACATTACGGGAGTAAAGTACACCTCGTTCACTTCTCACTACTAGTTTCGCACCATCCCTTGCTATCACCACAAACTTTTCACTTCCGAAGGTCGGATCTGATTTCATTTTCTTGAATTGTGCTAAAAAAACTTTATCTCCAACTTCAATATCGGACGATTTTGCGTTTCGTTTTTGATCAGCATATTGCTTGCTCTCTAGCTTCGAGTAAGCATCCATTTCCTTAATGTTTTCACGATCAAGGTTCAAGGTAGGCTGAGTCGACCAAATGCAGGGAAACGTCCCTCAAAATTTCCATCCCGCTACTGTTTTACCCACCCCATCGGCAGGCAACCATGTTTTCGCTGCCAACATCTCGTGCGTGCGAAAATGAGATAGCATGTCAGCACGGCGTTTCACTCAACTGCCAGCAGTCTGATTTGGGCCCGCTGTCAAATTTTGAGCCCAGCACATGTTGTCGCTGACGTTCACTGCAGCTCGTTATAGAGATGTCGATGGGTGGGTTTTACCTGACTCACTGCGAATATGCGTGTTATTGAAATAAAACGTCACCATGCGTTTTATTCGTTTATAACGCATATGTAGCTAATATCGATAACAACCGATTTTTTATAAGTTGTGCTTTTGTTATTGCATTTAACTTGTAAAAAGTTGCATAAATAACAATTCAGTTTCACAATACAATTATTGCGTACTACTAGCACTTGCAATATAACGTTTAAGTACGTTATTTTTAGTGATCAAAATCAACGATATTTTCGATACAAGGGCGATATTTTTCGAAACCTTTCGAACCAACACGATACCGCGAATACAACGCTATGCGCAGTGAGTCAGGTAACACAGTAGGAGTTCAAACGGTGTTACTCCAAGCCTGGAAAGAGGTTTTACCTTATTGTAGATATGGACATATTCTTCTAGAGCAGCTTTCCAATTTGTTTTATCTATTTTTGAAGCAGCCAACGCCTTTTTTATCCCTTCGTTTTGCCTTTCCACCGCTCCGTTTGATTGTGGGCTTAATGGAATAGACTTCCGAATTTTGACTCCTTTCTGTTCCCATGTCGTTATAAATCTGTCATTCTGGAATGGTGGACCATTGTCGCTCTGGATGATTAAAGGGTATCCCCATATCGCAAATACTTTGTTAAGAGCTTCATTTGTAGCATCGGCGTCCATTCTCTTCATTTCGATGACATGCAAATATCTGGAATAGATATCGACCATAACGAGGAATTCTCCATGACCAAATTCTTTATCCGTATAAAAATCAATTTGGAGGATCTCCCAAGGGCCTTCAGGAAGTTCTCTGCTACTTAATGGGATTGGATGATTCTTTCTCGATAAACGCAAACATGTTTCGCAGCGCTGTACGTATAATTCAGCGGCTTTAGCCATTTCTGGCCACCAAAAATATTCCCGTAAAATTCTCTTCGTGGAGGCTGCTCCCACGTGCCCTTGGTGAGCAGAGCTAACCGCGCGTTGATGCAGTGCAATAGGAAGAATGTTGTTTTTGAATGTCAAGGCACCAAGTACGTGGAGCTCCTTTGCGTGGCATTCATAACGACGCAATTCTTTCTCCCATTCGCCAGTTTCAATTGCTAGTGTTACTTTTCCTAGAACGGAATCATTTTGAGAATGGATTTCGATTTCGTCCCAAGTAATTTCTAGTCTGCCAGCGTCTATATAATATAGTAAGTGTTTATCGTTTGTATCGTCAAAAGGCTCAGCTGTGTCAGATAAACAGACCAGCCTGGAGAGAGCATCAGCAACATTATGTTCTCCTGTACACGCTTGACGTCGAAATGATATGGTTGCAATCTCAAAGCCCATGCTTCGGCTCTAGATACTGCCCTTTTACCAATTCTGTGAAGCCCTCCAAAGATAAATTCGTTTGATTCCGCATCAGTTCGAATGGTGAAATGCAGGCTAATTAAGTACATAGAAAAGCGTTCAACTCCCCATACCATCGCAAGTGCCTCTCTTTGTGTTTGTGGATATTTTTGTTCAGATGACGAAAGCGTTTTGGATGCGCAGCCGATAATTCGTGCTTTCGAATTCTTATCAAACTGAACCAGTGCGGCACCCAATCCATGAGGAGAAGCGTCCACGTAAAGCTCTGTACGGTCTTCTCTGTTGAAGTAGCCCAATGCACAGTGGTCCAGGAGACCATTTTAGGCGGAAATTAAGGTTTCTAGCCTAAAATTGACTTTCCAGACAAAACTTGCGTTTGATAAAGTTGTTGCATGTAAAAAGGCGCTCATTTGGGTGCTATCAAATTTTAGGGTGGTTATTATTTTCAAACAAATCGAAAATCTAACTTTTTTATTTTGAAAATTAGAAGTAAACATTGTTCGTCAAAGTTGTAGATCTGTTAATTTCAAGCAATTTGAAAAAAAAAAAATTTTTGTTGTATCTCTTCAATTGACTGATTTGGAGCCATTTTTCTGAATCGATTTAGGGTGACTCTTAAAAAAACGGTTTTTTCTTTGTAACTTTTTAATAGCGAAGTTCTCGTGAATGTTGTCTTCAGATGACTTTTAGAACTCTTGAAGATAAAAGTTTTGCAGCATAGAGCGTGCTTATACATTAAGCCAATCATGAGTAATTAGCGTTTTTATTTATAAAATACGCCCTTTTCAAATGTTGATATTTTTAATGGGGGCAAACCAAAAAAATATTTTTTGATGGCATTTTGAAGGGCTTACTTTGCTGTTTACTATATACACGACTTGAAGATATGTTATTTTTTTATCTCGAATAAATTAAATTTGAAAACATCAAGTTTTACATATAACTGAACGCTTTTGAATCTAAATTTGGATACAAGCATGAACTAGCAGGTACTAAATTGCATAAAGATGGGTTTTTTGGTTCAAACATTATTCCAGTGTAACAAAAAATACCTTTCTTCAATATTTCTTTTATTGAAAGCATCTGCAATGCTTCGTTTTTTGGCAACTAGTCAAGGCGTATATGTTTCGTGACTTTTTTGAACAGCGTGACTTTTTACAGAATTACCCATAAAAATTACAAGATTTTCAGAGTTATCAAACACTTTTATTGATTTATTTATTTGCTTCAATTGTGGCCTGACTATTGTATGCGGTTGTTTATGTACTAATTTATTTATTTGTTATTTATTTGTATAATTCATCCGACAGAAATGTCTTAATGAATAATGTTGTTGATTGGGAAAAGCCGCCTTGAAATGCACACATGGCAGTTTTCAAGCCGGCACAAAAACCCAACATCTTTTCTTAAAAGGTTCTATGGCTAACAAAACTAAACACTAAATACATAATTATATCAAAAACATTAACAAAAGTCTACAGAAAATCAAAACTTAAAAATTTAAGGCATGTTCAGACCGATTGTATGCTATAGCCAGTCGACGAATAGGTTCATGCTGACCGTAGTTTGTGCGATGCGCGTTCAATCGAAGCAGACGTTGATGGCGTTGTGGACGAAGAGGGCAATGTAGTTGAAGCATTGAGAGAATTGTTGGGCAGTCGTAGCTTCCATTGAGAATCTTATGAGCCATTTGAGCCATGATGTCTTTACGTCGTTGTTCAAGGGATTTAATTCCTATCAGTAGGCAAAGGTCAGCATAAGAAGGTAAGCTGTCTTGATTTCTCCATGGTAGAGTACGGCAGATTCTAAGAATAAAGTGTTTCTGTACGCGTTCAATCTGTTTTATCCAGTTGTCGTAGAATGGATCCCATACAGCACAGGCAGTCTCTAAGATTGAGCGCACCAACGAGCAATAAAGAGCTCGCAGGGTACCAGGATCGTTAAACTCCTTGCCAATTCTCATGATCAGTCCGAGTTGTCGATTAGCCTTGCTGATAATCATGGAATAGTGCTGCTTAAAAGTCAGTTGAGTATCCAACACTACACCGAGATCAGTGACTACTTCGCAGCGTTGCAGAGGTATTCCATCAATGCGATAATCGTGAGAATCGTGAACGGCTGTTTTTTGCGATGAAAGCTGATTGCGCTGCATTTTGATATACTAAGCGTCATATAATTGCTGGAGCACCAATCTGCGAATAAGTCGATCAACGCTTGAAGTCTACAGCAATCATAGTTCGTTTTGATTAGCTGAAAAATCTTCGTGTCATCTGCGTACAATAATCGTGTGCCAGGTGGTAGTAGCTTGGTTACATCGTTAATGAACAACGAGAAAAGTAAGGGTCCCAGTATACTGCCTTGAGGGACTCCAGAATTGTTACTGAACCAGCCAGATTGAGACGCACCTAACTTTACAGCAATTTTCCGATTTCGTAGATAAGATTCTAGCCATGATACAATTGCAACAGAAGCTCCAAGTTTATCGCATTTAGCACATAATATACCATGATCAACACGATCGAATGCAGCCTTCAGGTCAGTGTAGATAGCATCTACCTGGGTACTCCGGTCCATACCACGCAAGCAGAATGAAGTGAATTCCAATAAATTGGTAGTTACGGACCTGCCAGGAAAGAAGCCATGTTGTGCCGTAGAGATATAGCTTTTTATGTTGAATATCAAATGGTTATACATAATAGCTTCAAAAACTTTCGAGCAGGGGGACAGACATGAAATACCGCGGTACTGTTCCACATTACGTCTATCACCCTTCTTGAACACCGGAAACATAAACGACTCTTTCCAGCTGCTAGGAAACTGTTGGCATCGTAAAGAAAGGTTGAAAATGCAGGCAAGCGGTGTCTTTAATGTTTCAAAACATTTCTTCAGCACAACAGCAGGAATGCCGTCAGGTCCGGGGCGATAGGACTGTTTTAATTTGATAGTTGCTTTGGCCACTTCCTCGTCCAAAATTGTAAAAGTTTCTACAGTGAACATATTGCTAGGAACGTGTACAAGGGCCGCAGCGATATCGTCTCTTGAAGCACACTCACAATTGAAAACGCTTGCAAGGTGTTCAGCAAACAATTCGCATTTGCTGCTGTCAGTGGACGCTTCATTATGCCGCAGGTACATGCTAGATGGCAGCCCGTCCTCTTTACGCTTCGAATTTACAAACCTCCAAAAGCCTTTTGGATTTGATCGTAGGTTTCTCTCAGTTCTGCGTACATAATCACTATGCAATTTTTTGTTCAGCGTTTTATATGTTCTGCTTGATGTAATAAAGCGATATCGAGCAGCTGAATTTCTATTTCTTTGGTAGGCCCGAAGTGCTGATTTCCGGGAACGATTGAGTCGGGTAAGTAATCGATTTCCCCAAATAGGCTTGGGGCGAGGACGAACTTTGGGAACATATTGGAGAATTAGCTCTTGAATTTTGACGGTAAATTCCGAAACAGCTTCATCTGGATTACTGCACGCGCTGATTGATGTCCAATCGAATTCTCTTAATGCTATATTGATGGCATCGTAGTTACCCCGCCGAAAGTCAAAACTGTTAGAGTCGAATTCGTCAATAAAATGAGTTTTGACAGTCCTGTTGTAAGTAACCATCAAGGGAGGATAATGTATGTCAATGTTGCAGAGGGAAACAAGTGCAGTCGTGACTGAACAAGCTGACAAAGCTTGCTGATTCGAAAAAACTAAATCCAGAAATCTTCCATTCTGGTTGCATATATGATTGATCTGAAACATGCTATGCAAAGCCATTCCATCTAATAGGCATGAGCTGCCTGCATTCACTGATGAGTGAAGGGCATCCACAAAGAGATAGCCAGCGTGTGGATGAGCCGACCACGATAAACCAGGACGGTTGTAATCACCAAATAAAAGTAGATCATCGTTAAAATCCATAGAATTGACCGCTCTTCCAAGTGACGAAATGTAACGATCAATGATATCAACTTCATTTCGTAAATTAGGTGGAAGATACACAGCGCCAATCACAACTTTCGAATCATTGATCATTATTGTTACCCATAACTGCTCAAGCGATTCATCCATTGCTTCGACTAACAAAGCAGACGACAATGAACGTCGAACAGCGATGACCACTCCGCCGCCCCTTGCTTTGGTGCTATTCTTTGAAGTACGATCGCAGCGATACACAGTGTATTCAGTCCCAAACACCTCAGCAGAATTGATTTGCGAGTCAAGCCATGACTCGGTTAAAACAATGCAGTCGTACGGCGAGTAGCAAACCTCCAGTGCAAAATCGGAAATTTTGCTGCGCAATCCGTGTGTGTTCTGATAGTAGAACGTGAGATATGCGAGCGTCGGCTCGGACGAAGAAGCGGGTGGTAGTTGGTTGCGATGGATGACACTTTCGCAGCGGCTGGTGATACGGCTATGGGGAACAGAGTATGCATGATTTTTTTGAAATTTTGAAACTTGCAATGACTTAACTGAACTGGGGGCCGGTTGGCCCCCAAAATCCAACGGCGGTCGGGCAACTAGTTTGAAGTCGTCACAGACTGCGATGGAATCGAAAGAGCGGTTCGTTGAAATTTTACTGCTAGCGGTTCCCAAAAATTTGCAGATTTGTTCCGTTCTTCAAACTGCCGAAAATAAATTCCTTCCGGCCAGTTAGCAGCATCCAAGGCGGCATCTTTCAGCTGTACATAAATCCCGATTTTTGCTCATTAAAGAAATCCAAATTTGATCTGACCCAACCTAAGCATTTCATATGAGCGACACGCTCACATGAATGACATTTTACCAGATTTAGGTTCTTTATGGGGTGGCAGCATTCATAGCAAGTTTTATCCATCGTTGCAACAAAGCTTTGATGCAAGATCAAACTATTTTCATACGGTTGAACACAGGTGGCGGTTTGAGCGAATAGATGACAAACTTAGACTCGTTGCTCACAGATGGCGCTTCAGTTGAAAAAAATGAGCGTAGCGGTAGTGACAGTTATAGATGAAGAGTACAATCAAAATCACTAAGGCAATTATTCAGCCAATTGATGTCGAGTGCACTAAAACTTCACTTTGTTCACGACAATGTAGAATGTGATAAGCCGATGAAATAACATACGCGAAAAAATAATACGGAAATTCAACGAAAATTAAATGAATAACCAGAGCTCAAAACAGGTACTTAACGTTACAGGCAAGGTTGCCAGATATGACTAATGTTTGAAACTATTGATTTTCAGTATTTCAATTAACTTGAGATACTGAATGCGCCTCCCATGTGCCCTCGATGTAAGACGCTGGTTTAAAAAGCCAGTCATCGTACGCTTGAATCTTGGCTGGGAGAGGTTGTTGGAGTCAATAGGATCGTAGCTCTAGCCCCGCAATTCTATACTCTAACAACTGGCTGCGAAGTCTGTTGTAAAAAACTGGAAGGTCAAGTTTCGATAACGGAATGTAGCACCTAGGCTTTGCTTTATTTTGTCAATTAATACAAAAGGCAAGAACTGACATTATAATTAAAATTAATTTTTTACATATTTCAAGCATTTCTGAATTTTAGTTAATAAAGAGATAAAATATTATACACGTATAATAAATTACAGGATTAAATGTCGAACATATTCCTTGAGAGCAAGTTCCGAATGTTTTGGAGAGCGTTTGCTTGTCAAGGGTATGACCGGGTCAGCAATCACGAGAAGTCTTTTGATTATATTTTCCAAATTTTTTTTTCTCTTAAGGTAGAAAACATAGAAAATACAATGAACAAAAAGTGTGTAAAAAGGCTTTAATGAAGCAACGCGTAATGCCTCGACACCCCTCGAGCAATAAGTGGCAATCTGAAACATGATGTCACTGCCATCGCTAATATGTAACTACAGCACGATGTAATATTGGAAATGGTGAATGCATATTATTATGCGTTTGGCAAATTAGTAATGGAGGGCGCCACCGACAAATTTTACACACAAAAAATCAACTACTTTCTTCGAGCCTGTTAGTCTGTTCTCTGTGATTGAAATTCCTTGCGTGACCCTCTCCCCACTTCCAAATGCTCTTGTTTCTACACTCACTAGCTTCTTCGGAAAACATCCCGATTGGAACTAACGAATGCCTTATTATTTTGCCTTATGCCGCGGTATTTGACTTCAACGTTTTTCTTTGACACTTTTGAGGTAAATAAGTGTCTTCATGCCCAAGTGGTAAGCGTTCTTTAGTAGTATTTTAGTGTTAACCATGGTGAAGAACATTTTTCTTGTGACCAACATTTTATCAATTTTGGTTGGCATCAAATCTAACATCCTCTCCAGCGTCTTTCATCGAGGGCACATGGGAGGCGCATTCAGTATCTCAAGTTAATTGAAATACTGAAAATCAATAGTTTCAAACATTAGTACATAAACAACCGCATACAATAGTCAGGCCACAATTGAAGCAAATAAATAAATCAATAAAAGTGTTTGATAACTCTGAAAATCTTGTAATTTTTATGGGTAATTCTGTAAAAAGTCACGAAACATATACGCCGTTGCCAAAAAACGAAGCATTGCAGATGCTTTCAATAAAAGAAATATTGAAGAAAGGTATTTTTTTGTTACACTGGAATAATGTTTGAACCAAAAAACCCATCTTTATGCAATTTAGTGCCTGCTAGTTCATGCTTGTATCCAAATTTAGATTCAAAAGCGTTCAGTTATATGTAAAACTTGATGTTTTCATATTTAATTTATTCGAGATAAAAAAATAACATATCTTCAAGTCGTGTATATAGTAAACAGCAAAGTAAGCCCTTCAAAATGCCATCAAAAAATATTTTTTTGGTTTGCCCCCATTAAAAATATCAACATTTGAAAAGGGCGTATTTTATAAATAAAAACGCTAATTACTCATGATTGGCTTAATGTATAAGCACGCTCTATGCTGCAAAACTTTTGTCTTCAAGAGTTATAAAAGTCATCTGAAGACAACATTCACGAGAACTTCGCTATTAAAAAGTTAGAAAGAAAAAACCGTTTTTTAAGAGTCACCTTAAATCGATTCAGAAAAATGGCTCCAAATCAGTCAATTGAAGAGATACAACAAAAAATTTTTTTTCAAATTGCTTGAAATTAACAGATCTACAACTTTGACGAACAATGTTTACTTCTAATTTTCAAAATAAAAAAGTTAGATTTTCGATTTGTTTGAAAATAATAACCACCCTAAAATTTGATAGCATCCAAATGAGCGCCTTTTTACATGCAACAACTTTATCGAACACAAGTTTTGTCTGGAAAGTCAATTTTAGGCTAGAAACCTTAATTTCCGCCTAAAATGGTCTCCTGGACCACTGTGCAATGTAGTGATTGTTTTCAATGCTTTATTTTTAAGATATTCGAATTCTTCGTCTAATTCTTGATTCCAGTAGAACCGATCGGCTTTGGCCAATTCGCGGAGCAGACGGGTTTTATCTGCTCGGTGGTGAATAAATCTTTTTACAAAATTTATTAGTCCCAAGAAACTTTTCACTTCAGCAATACTTTCTGGGACTCTAAAATTTTTGATGGCTTCTATTTTCTGCTCATCGATTTTCCATCCATCGGATGAAACATTGAAACCAAGGAACTTTAACATCTGTACATCAAATACGCACTTATCCTCGTTTATTTTTACATTGTGATTTCTCAGGCATTTCAGAACTTTGGTTAAATTTGTATCATGTTCTTCCTTCGATTTCCCAAACACCAGAATATCATCCATGTAATTAACAGTTCCGTCACAATCAGCTAGAATAACTGTTTGCATTATTTCCTGAAAGATATCAGGCGCGTTACACAGGCCAAATGGAAGTCGCCGGTAGCGAAATATTCCCTCTCCGGCAAAAAAATTTGTCAAATGGCGACAGCTTTCATTCAACTCGACGTGAAAGAATGCGCTACATAGATCGATAGTTGAGAAGTACTGTGCTCCGTGAAGTTCCATTAAAATGGATTCGAAAGTAGGCATCTTAAAAGGAGTTCGATAGATACAGTGATTTGGGCCTCGTAGATCAATCACAAGACGGATGTCGTCTTTTCCTTTTGGAACAACCAACATTGAGGAGCAAAAGGATCTATCCATTTCTTGTGTCACTTTTTCAATAATTCCCATTGTAAGCAATTCATCTAACTTTTTCTTGGTAAGATCTTTGAATGCTGTTGGGATATGCGTGTAAATACAGCGTGATGGTGGCATATTGTTATCGTACCTCAACAAAATCGGTGGAACATTAAACTTAGGAAATTCCGCAGATGTCAAGGAAATTTGGTTTTGAGTACAGATCGCAATGCTCAATTCACATCTCCATGATGGATTTAGACACAAATTATTTATAGGAACTTTTATTCCGACTGCTAGAACGCTGTATCTTACCGCCGTATTGAACCCCAATAGGGACCTTGATTCGTTAACAACATAAAATTGTTCAATTGCCACAGGTCTATCGTTTGAAATATATAATTCCGCTGAGAAGACTGCAATTACTTTAATTTCATTGTCAGACGCATATGCCTTTAGTCGCTTATCTACTGAGTAATATAATGAGTGTAACTTATTTTTATCATCAAGATTAGCCAGTATATTTTCAAAGGATAATTTTGTGATTGTATTTGCTTGTGCGCTGGAGTCAATAAATAGTTTGACCTTAGTGTTAGCTATCCAAGCTTCAATGTATGCGTCTTTTTCTGTTAAGGTGCTAATCCTCGCGTTTTTCCTCAAATCCGCTTTTTCAGAGCACTGAGGATTGTTATTTATTACAATGACATTTTTATCAACCGAAGTCGACAACCTTACCTGCAATTATCATAGCTATTAGAAGATGATTTCATTATTATTATTTGTATGGTTTCTGTGATTTTTATGGTCACAGCGTTCATTTATTCATAGGTTTATATGTAATTCAAAGAAAATATTTCTTTCCCCCTTTTTTTAAAAAAAGTGCCTTGTATTAAAAACGCATTTATTATCATATTTCTTAATCTATTTATTTTATTTATTACAGATCCATAAAAATCAAAGAAACGCATTTTTAGTTTAAATTATTGCTTTCTTCATGTACCTCAGAACGTGTTTCTTCGTCTTTTGAACCTTCGATGGCGGCAAGTTTTCTCTCTGGCATCTCTTCATTGAATTCTCCGCGACGCTTCAGTTGACCCGGCGGTGGCTGTGAGCATGCACGTTCAATATGGCCAATTTTCCCGCACCGGTGGCAGGCTTTTGAACTGCATGACATTGCTGCGCAAAATGAAAGACGCTTCCGCATCTCCAACAGTTTGTAGCCGATCCATATCCTTGGTTTGAAAAAGTTCGTCGCCCTCTTTTGCTGACTCCTCGAATGTCTCGTTGTCTATCAAAACGATTGCTCCCTCGGTTGTTGAAGGAGCGGTTGTTACTATAGTTCCGATTGGGTACCTCATCAGGTTTCCACTCAACAGCGGCAACAGTGACATTACTATTGCCATGATTCCGCTTGTATTCATCTTCATTAAACTTTTTCAACTCTCTATTACGAACCGAGTCGATAAGTTCCTTAAATGTACCCTGATTAATCCAGTTTCTGTAGGCCAGTACTCGAACACGGTCGTCTGATGCCTCTTTTGTAAATACTCTCACCGTGGTGTAGGGAATATGTCAGGCTAAATGAATTAGCGAGTTAATGAATCTGGATCGATTGAATCATTTGTTTCAGTGCAACTAAAATATATGCATACATACAGCATTTCGAAAGTTCAAAAGAACGAGAGAACGAACATATATTGTGTGACTCGAATCTTTTACTGGCTTCGTTTAGCGAATAGTACGACAAAGAGGGAGATCGAAGATCGTCCAGGACGAGACGCACCGATTTGAGAGTATTGATATCGTTCCCGAAACGAGCGCGTCAGTTTTTGGACGAACGTAGATTTGGACGGACGTCATCTGGTTCGTATTTCGGAAATTTAGCGTAGAAAAACGACCAGACACTACACTGCTGTATGCCTTCGAAACGTGGACGTGGTGCGTCTCAGCGAAGACAAACGCAACAACTGCAGGTATTTATTAACCGGTGCCCGTAGCCCCTACACATGGCTTCCATTGCTTCATCTTCTTTATAGTTGCACATCTTTGCTGCATTTCCCACACGCCTTACAAATTGCATACTGCTTTCTGCTGGTCATGTTCATTAGCTTGCCTCTCTGGGCCAGAATATATGTTCGGGAGCTGAAATATCCGTCCAGCCGCTGCATCGTAGCTGAAAGCGGAGCCGTTAGCTCGTCTGACATACCCGGCGAAGGAACTGTTGTATTAAAGATTTCTCTCAGTTTCATGCCCGCCTTAATTTTAAATAAACCAAACAATGTATGCTCATCTCGACTGTTGACGAGCTGGATAGACGCGTAGAAAATCTCCTTCCATTGTTCAAATGCACGCTTGTCGATTTCGGACTCACCGTCACTAGGGACACATTCTAGAATATTAAGAGTGCCAAGAGTCCAGTTGCTCATTGTAGATAACAGTAACGACTCGTGTCCGGTTTCTTCGAAATCTTGAAGCATAGTACCTGAGCATGGAGACTCGGTTTCAACTTCAGGAAACACCTCCGCTGAAAGTGCTGCAACTTGTTCCCGAAGAGAATTGTTGCTCTCCAATCAGGGGCGGACTGGCCCACCGGGCAACCGGGCAAATGCCCGGTGGGCCCCAGTAAAAATTTCGTCGTTACACAAAATGAGATTTTCCAAAATTTTTATTTCAGTTAAACTTTTTCTACGACTCACGAATGTTCAATTGCTGAGGCCCCATGATTTATGAACTCAACCGATTTGATGATTGAAAATTCAGCTTCAAATGGGACTATTGGGGCCCCGAACTTTAAACCAAAATTTCTCTTTCAATAACACTTTTTTTATGACTCACGAATGTTCGATTGCTGGTGCCCCATGATTCATGAAATGAACCGATTTGATGATTGAAAATTCAGCTTCAAATGGAATTATTGGGGCCCCGAACTTTAAACCAAAATTTTTCTTTCAATTAAACTTTTTCTATGACTCACGAATATTCGATTGCTGAGGTCGCATGATTCATGAAATCAACCGATTTGAAGATTGAAAATTCAGCTTCAAATGGGACTGTTGAGGCCCCGAACTTTAAACCAAAATTTCTCTTTCAGTTAAACTTATTCTATGACTCACGAATGCTCGATTGCTGGGGCCCCATGATTCATGAAATCAACCGATTTAAAGATTGAAAATTCAGCTTCAAATGGGACTATTGGGGCCCCGAAATTTAAACCAAAATTTCTCTTTCAGTTAAACTTTTTCTATGACTCACGAATGTTCGATTGCTGGGGCCCCATGATTCATGAAATGAACCGATTTGATGATTGAAAATTCAGCTTCAAATGGAATTATTGGGGCCCCGAACTTTAAACCAAAATTTTTCTTTCAATTAAACTTTTTCTATGACTCACGAATATTCGATTGCTGAGGTCCCATGATTCATGAAATCAACCGATTTGAAGATTGAAAATTCAGCTTTAAATGGGACTATTGGGGCCCCGAACTATAAACCAACATTTTTCTTTCAATTAAACTTTTTCTATGACTCACGAATATTCGATTGCTGAGGTCCCATGATTCATGAAACCAACCGATTTGAAGATTGAAAATTCAGCTTCAAATGGGACTATTGGGGCCCCGAACTTTAAACCAAAATTTCTCTTTCAGTTAAACTTTTTCTATGACTCACGAATGCACGATTGCTGGGGCCCCATGATTCATGAAATCAACTGATTTAAATATTAAAAATTCAGCTTCAAATGGGACTGTTGGGGCCCCGAACTATAAACCAACATTTCTCTTTCAATTAAACTTTTTCTATGACTCACGAATGTTCGATTGCTGGGACCCCATGATTTATGAAATCAACCGATTTGATGATTTAAAATTCAGCTTCAAATGGGACTGTTGGGGCCTGAACGTTTAGCCAAAATTTCTATTTCAAATAAACTTTTTCTATGACTCACGAATGTTCGATTGCTGGGGTCCCATGATTCATGAAATCAACCGATTTGAAGATTGAAAATTCAGTTTTAAATGGGACTATTGGGGCCCCGAACTATAAACCAAAATCAGAAAATATTACCAGCTTCGATGCTGAGTAATTAAAAGTAGAATTAGTATTTCATCCGCGGTTTTTTGACTACTTATAAATATCGAACTGTCGGCTTAAGCTCCATACTTAGTTTACTTCAGTGGCGACGGTCCGTTATCGATCCTGCGCCGAATGAATTATGGTCCTTCAGTACTCAATCCTGGGCTACCTTTCTTTAAACCCCTCGAACACCAGCTGAACGTGCATCATCCTCGATAGCGCACATCTATCAGTGCGATGTCTACTCCGAAGTCTACGGCCTCTTCTTGATTCTATGCTTAAAATAATTTTGGTTACTCTTTCGTCGGGCATTCTAGACACGTGACCAGCCCAGCGCAGACTGTCACACTGTACTATCTTCATTATAACAGCATATTTACATGCTTAATACAGCTCGTGGTTCATGCGTCTGCGCTACACGCCATTTTGGATTTTGCAAAATTTTACGCTAAAACCCGAAGCATTCGTCGATCAGCTTCTTTTAGCGTCCATGATTCATGTCCGTAAAGGGCCACCGAAAGGATTGGTGTTCTATAGAGCGTTTGTTTATGCGAATTTGCAAGCTACGGGACTTCAGCTACAAAATGTAATGCCTACGTAAAGGCCAATTCGCAGCTGCAATTAGTCGTTTTATTTTGCGACTTACATCGTTGTCACATATCACGAGCATACCAAAATATATTCAGTTCCTCTTCGACACCAACACCATTTGGATTTCCGCGCCATGTACTTCGTTTTGGCGGTGTTAATGGTAAGTCCCAATTTCTCAATAAATGACCTAAAGGCTTCTTTCGCTGCTCTTCTTTTGATTTCGGTGATATCGACGTCATCCGCAAAATCAAAAAGCACGTGAGGTCTCATTTGCTATTCTGACTCATAATTTTTACTCATCCAGCGTCACACGAATCAACGTAACTAGTTCTGTGGGAAAACCATGTCCTAGCGTTAACTGTCACAGCTCATTTCGTTTTACTGAATCGTATGCCGCCTTGAAATCCATAAAAACATGATGAATCTGCAAGTTGTACTCCCGGAACTCGTCAGTTACTAGACGCAGGGTAAATATCTGATCCATCGTGAAGCGACCCTCATGAAAACCAGCTTAATACTCGCCGACGAAGAACTCAGCTAACGGACTCAGCCACACACGATAGGGAGAGCACCTTATAGACAAAATTGAGCAATGTAATGTCTCGATAGTTTTTACTCTCAAGTCGATGTCCGTTTTTTAAATTATGGGAAATGAGGCCAATCAACCACTCCTCCGAGATTTGTTTTCCTCCCATATTCTGTTCCTGACAATGACGTGGCGAATTGTTTCGTACAGCTGCTCGCTCCTCGCTTTTAGAAGTTCAGCCAGGATAGCATCCTTTACAGCAACTTTACCGTTTTTCAACTCACTGATTGCTCTTTTGACCTCCTTTTGTGTTGATGGCTCCACAGTTTTTCCGTCGCTCAAAATTCTTATCCTGTACCTGCTGATCTTCGTGTTTACTTCTCTATTCAACAGCGTCTGGAAATACTCTTTCACCTGGCTGCTACCGTCGTTTTGTCAGTAAGCAGGTTGCCAGCACTATCATTGCACATCACAGGCATGGCAAAATTCTTGCACCTGACCGTTTTGTAGAAACTCCGGGTGTCGTTGCTGGCGAACCTCTCCTCTGGACTGGCGAGCACGTGCTCTTCGTACTGACATTTTTAGACGGTGGGTTCTTTCTTCTGCAGCTCTACCAGGACGAACCAAAAAGATTCGCGCAGAGTTTCGGGCCTTCCTCACATCGGAATCGTGTGTAGAAATTCTGCAGAGGATTCGCACAGAATACCTTGCTTATAGAAGCAGAATTCTTATAGGAAAATCCAAGAGTTTAATCCCAGGGATAGCTATAACTCGGCACGGGAATCGCCTGCACTATGGACTGTTTTGTTCTGATTTGAAGACGCAGTAAGCTACTCATATATATTGAACTGTTTACATCCCATCATTTATAAAATCAGCTTATTTGATACTTGCAATTTTGCATGTCATTAACCCTATAACTTAAAATCTGCAGAAATATAAATGGGTGATAGATGAGGAAAACGTTGCATTGCTGGCAAAGATGCACAGTGGCACTTATCAGAATGTGAAAAGTTCTCTTTCGGGTTCGCTGAAGCACGGTCAATAAAGAATCAAATATTTACGCTGCGGCAGATCCTCCAAAAAGTTCATGAATACAGAATTCTACGCACCATTATTTCATTGATTTCAAAGTTGCGCATGATTGCATCGACTGTAAAATCATGGCCATTCTAACCTCGCAGTGGACTTTATCAACGTGATGGTCCCTCATGTGGGCTGTTCAACATGCCGTTACAGGATGTTATTAAAGGAGCAACACACAGGCACAATCTTCAGCAAATCTAGTTAGTTCGTCTGCTTTGCCAATGAAATGGATATTGTCGATAGAACAACATCTGTGGTGGTGGCTGAAAAAACTAAAACTCAAAGTAGCGAAGATTGGGTTGAAGAATAATGCGTCCAAACTAAAGTACCGTGAACCGCTAATATGCCGCACACGCTAAAAGTTGGTAACTCGGTCCTAATAACGACTGAGTTTGTTTTATTTCGAGCATCGAGCCGCTATGCTGCCCGTTCTCCCGATACTCGACACTCGACAGTGACTGAGTCGAGCCAAGTTGCACGGGGCCCCTAATCTCAAAGGCCCGGTGGGCCCTTTGGCTCCCAGTCCGCCCCTGTTTTTTATTGAGACAGGCAACGTATTGTATCGCGATATTGCGAAGTAAGAGAAGGACTTTTTTATCAGCTCCGTGTTCGGCCTTCTAAGGATTAGATTAGCTCGACCTCTTGTACCGTAACTATGACTTGAGATATCGATCCGCATGTTGTGGTGCGTATTTGTATTGTATAACATACTGTGTATGTGTACTCAGCATTGTAACTCCCGTAACGCTGATACTGGCAGTACAGATCCATCAGATTCGCTGTATAAGTGGATTGTCGGGTATAAACGAGTTTTTTGGTAGACAGCCTTTAAACAACGGTTTTGTAGACGTTGAAGCGACATCATCTGTGATTTGCTTGCAGCTCCCCATATTGAAATAAGGTACTGCAGCTTGGACTGAACGAATGCATGATACAGTGTTAGTAGCTGTTTACGTGGAAGGAATTTGGATGTTTTCCACAAAAAACCGCAAACTGAACTTAGACTAGACGACACTGCTTCAATGTGATGCTTCCATTTCAACGAAGAGTCAAATACAAGCCCAAGGTACTTACATTTTTCTTCCTGAAGAACTTCGGTACTATTTACCATTAGATTGAGGCTAGCACCAGATGTAGATCGCGATGATCGGAACATCATAAGTCTTGTTTTGTTTAGGTTGAGAGACAGGAGGTTTTCAGTGAAGTATTGTTGTAGCAATGTCATATCTTCCAACATTTGACCTTTTATTTCGTCAACGTTAGAACGAGGATACGAAACAGAAGTATCGTCAGCGAACAAACGTGGTTTCCCGTGTAGATTGAGGTTGGCAATATCGTTTATGTAGACTAGGAATAACAGTGGACCTAGATTGCTTCCTTGCGGTACACCAACTGTCAAATTGCAGAGACTACTCTTTATTCCATTGATCTCGACGTATTGAGTTCGGCCACGGAGGTAACTTTCCAAAAGCTGATTGGCGACACCTCGGATTCCGTAATAGTCGAGCTTACGAAGCAGAATTTGGTGATCGATAGTATCGAATGCTTTTTTGCGATCAAGAAATAAAACTCCCATGAGCTTCCCAATATCAAGAGCTTTGGTGATGTCGTCAACAAGCTCACAGGCAGCAGCCAACGTACTCGAGCCAGTGCGAAAGCCATACTGGTAGTTGTATAGTATGATGTTTTGTTGTAGAAAATCCACAATCCTTTTTGCCAACAGTTGTTCCAAGATCTTGTTTATGGCAGATAAGACAGAGATTGGCCGGTAATTGCTTACATCAGTTTTGCTCCCAGACTTATGAATAGGAACCACGCGGGACATTTTGAGGACATCAGGATAACTTCCAGTTTCTATACATTCGTTGAACATGTCCTTCAGTAAAATTGAGAAAAAAAACCCGAATTAATCCACCTAGCGGCGTGACCTAGCCTTTCTACTGCCACAATAATCATTATTTAATTTCTCAGGAACATCTATAATTAACTTGACTATATTTTTAAATATCCGTTCCGTATTCCTCAAAATCCTTATTTGCCAGTAAAATTCACAACGTATTGCGTAGAATAATTATATTTTCTTTCCTTGGGTGCATAAATACTTGTAAGCGTCATTTATGTTATTTGATGAATACCTTATTTAATCGGTGGGCCTTAACTTTTGGGTTTCAGAGCCACATACGAAACTTGTTTTGAACCGACAATATGAAATATGTGTTCATAGCAGATTTTTTGATATTTTTTTTTGAGTGGTTTTAACCCAAAGGGTAGATTTTTTTGATATTTTGATATTAATACCATGCGTTCTAAAGTTAGCATCTTTGAAAAACAAGAGTTCAGAAAAATTATTATATTTCGCTTTTGAAGAAAAAGGATATCTACAACAAAATGATTAATCTCAAAATTTTACTAATGGTTTGCTTGGCTTCAATATCTCGTATCTTCAATATCAATATATATGAATTAGAAAAAATAACTGAATAGAGCATTAGATATGAAAAAGAGAAATTGAACTTTTTCTTAGCTGGTGCTCCTTCAGATAATTATTTTTGCATGAAAATCAAAACTTAAGCTTCTTTTGAATGTAAAGTATAATCGGTCGGTCTTAACTTTGGGCTTCAGAGTCATATACGAAACTTGTTTTGAATTGACAATATGAAATATGTGTTCATAACAGATTTTTTGATAATTTATTAATACCATGCGTTCAAAAGTTAGCATCTTTGAAAAACAAAAGTTCAGAAAAATTATTATTATACTTCGCTTTTGAAGACAAAGGATATCGACAACAAAATGATTAATCTCAAAATTTTACTATTAATTTGCTTGGCTTCAATTTTGCGATATATCTGAATTAGAAAAAATAACTGAATAGAGCATTAGATATGAAAAAGAGAAATTGAACTTTTTCTTAGCTGGCGCTCCTTCAGATAATTATTTTTGCATGAAAATCAAAACTTAAGCTTCTTTTGAATGTACTTTCATGAAAAGATAGTCATTAGCTTGATCGCATCGTTTTTACAATGTTAGAGGGTTAGGAAAACAAGATGAGGTCGAAAAATAGTGCAAGCTGCGCCTTAAACATGCTTGAGAATAGGAAATATGATCGATATGATTTCCAGTGCTTATCATTTTTGATTTATTTGTTGAAACATGATACATGACATAAGACATCTGTCCTTTAAAATGTCATTAACGAAAACAAATCTTACAAAATTACTACCGTGCAACGTTTACTTCCTATTTTTCATATAACATTTCTAAGCTCTAGTATCTATTGATTAAAAAGACCTACATGCTTAAATTAACTGCTTTTCTTCGCTGTTTGCTTTTCTTGTACAATTGTGAGTAACAGCAAGTGAACAAAATGACAATTGAAATCTGAAATCAAAGAAAAGAAAAAGCTTTCCGATTGAATCCCACTATTTAATATTTATTTGCAACAGATACGTAGTTCGCCTACGACGTGCAGACTTCATCAGCGTCTTATTTCAAAGCGTATACGTATCTGTCGCGAATAAATATTAAATAGTGGAATTTAGTCGGTAAAAGTTTTTTCTTTTCTTTAATTTCAAATTTCGTATTCCACTAAGAGGCTTCAAAAACTTTAGACAATTGATTCAGAAAAGTGAAAAACATCTTTTCTTGAATTTCAATGCAAATTTAAAAATTGCAAATTGTCATCCCAAGTAACAATTTGAGTTTTATTACACTCTTATGATAGCATTCAAGACCACAATTGGTCATGAAAACCACCATAAGAGTACAATCAAACTCACATTGTTGCTTGGGATCACATACACACATACATACATACATACATATATACATACATACATACATACATATATACGTACATACATACATACATACATACATACATACATACATACATACATACATACATACATACATACATACATACATACATACATACATACATACATACATACATACATACATACATACATACATACATACATACATACATACATACATACATACATACATACATACATACATACATACATACATACATACATACACACATACATCACACACATTAAATACAATCAACATTTGTTTTGATTTCACACGTTTTAACGGTTTAATATACGGTGCTGAACTGTTAAAGTTTAAATAACTTTTGAATGAACCGTCCGATTTTAAATAACTCGGTTTCGTTTGATAGATTCCAGCAGTAATTTTCAAATAATAATAAAATGAGTGATGTTTTTCATTGAATTAATGCTTATATGTTACAAAAATATGTTTTAAATACTATTTTTTCACATTTCTTTATGTAACTTTCAAACTACAAGCCCAATCGTCATGAAATTTGGAAGTTAAGGGTTTGCAAGGCTCCTCTTTCATATGCAATCAATTTTGTTCAAATCGGTTAAGGGACCTATGAGATAATGAAGTCCCATATTTTTCATATTTTTATACATAACTTTTGAACTAAAAGTCCGATCAGTATGAAATTCAATAGCGACCAATGGGACACCTAGACCTTTCATTTGACACTAAGAACATTAAAATCGGTCCAGCCATCTCCGAGAAAAGTGAGTGAGATTAAAAGCGTCACATACACACACACACACACACATACACACACACACACACACACACACACACACACACATACATACACACACAGAAAATGCTCAGTTTTCGAAACTGAGTCGAATGGTATATGACATTCGGCCCGCAGGACCTTCTTTCCATTTTCGGTTTTCCAAGTGATTTCTATACCTTTATACTATATATTTATATAGTAGAAAGGCAAAAACTGCGCCATAAACATGCTTGAGAATGAGAAATATGATCGATATGATTTCCAGTGCTTGTCATTTTTGATTTATTTATTAAAACATGATACATGACATAAGACATCTGTCCTTTAAAATGTCACTAACGAAAACAAATCTTACAAAGTTACTAGCGTGCAACGTTTACTTCCTATTTTTCATATAACATTTCTAAGCTCTAGTATCTATGGATTGAAAAGAGCATCTATTAATGCGCAAAATTTGTATGAAATTTGTATAAATTTATTTTGAAAAATCAACTCACTAGTATTTTGATCCTATACACCACTATACTTATATACTTAAATTAACTGCTTTACTCCGCTTTTTGCTTTTCGTGTAAAATTGTGAGTAACAGCAAGTGAAGAAAATGACAATTGAAATCTAAAATCAAAGAAAAGAAAAAACTTTGCAATTGAATCCCGCTATTTAATATTTATTTGCGACAGATACGTAGTTCGTCTACGACGTGCAGGCTTCATCAGTGTCTTATTTCAAAGCGTATACGTATCTGTCGCGAATAAATATTAAATAGTGGGATTTAGTCGGTAAAAGTTTTTTTCTTTTCTTTATTTCAGAGTTCGTATTCCACTAAGAGGCTTCAAAAATTTCTGACTTTTGACATGTTTCTCACTTTTCTTGAATTTCATTGCAAATTGTCATCACATACACATACATACATACATGCATACATACATACATACATGCATACATACATACATACATACATGCATGCATACATACATACATACATACATACATACATACATACATACATACATACATACATACATACATACATACATACATACATACATACATACATACATACATACATCGCACACATTGAATACAATCAACATTTGATTGATACGTTTTGATTTCACACGTTTTAACGGTTTAATATACGGTGCTTAAGTGTTAAAGTTTGAATAACTTTTGAATGAACCGTCCGATTTTAATTAACTCAGTTTCGTTTGATAGATCTCAGCAGTAATTTTCAAATAATAATAAAATGTGTGATGTTTTTCATTGAATTAATTCTTAAATGTTACAAAAATATGTTTTAAATACTATTTTTTCACATTTCTTTATGTAACTTTCAATCTACAAGTCCAATCATCATGAAATTTGGAAGTTAAGGGTTTGTAAGGCTCTTCTTTCATATGCAATCCATTTTGTTCAAATCGGTTAAGGGATCTATGAGATAATGAAGTCCCATATTTTTCGTATTTTTATACATAACTTTTGAACTAAAAGTCCGATCAGTATGAAATTCAATAGCGACCAATGGGATACCTAGACCTTTCATTTGACACTAAGAACATTAAAATCGGTCCAGCCATCTCCGAGAAAAGTGAGTGAGATTAAAAGCGTTACACACACACACACACACACACACACACACACACACACACACACACACACACACACACACACACACACACACACACACACACACACACACACACACACACACATAGAAAATGCTCAGTTTTCGAAACTGAGTCGAATGGTATATAATATTCGGCCCGCAGGACCTTCTTTCCATTTCCGGTTTTCCAAGTGATTTCTATACCTTTATACTATATATTTATATAGTAGAAAGGCAAAACGTGATGTGCTTTAAGGAAAGAGGCTGGTATGCCGTCCGGTCCACAGCTTTTTGATCCATCGAGGCTATTAATCCTAACGATGAGTTCTTGCTCTGTAGCTGGAGTCAGGAACATTGAGTTGTTTTGATGGTTCAGAGTGCGGAAACGGTTGACGTCACGATTGCTTTGTAATAATGAGGCAAGCTGGGGTCCCATGGTGCCAAAGAAGTTGTTGAACGTATTAGCTATCTCAGGTCCATCGGATGTTTTTTGACCATTTACTTCTAGCTTGATGGGCTTAGCAGCCGTGTTTTTTCGTCCCATCAACTCGTTTAGATTCTTTCACATATTCTTTTGATCTCCTGCTCGAAAAAGCCTACTGTAATAATCCTTTTTTGAACGATTCTTTTCCACTTGAACTTTTTTAGATATATGATCGAGGAGGTCCTTCAGGTGATTATCTGCCGGTCGTCTCTTATGCCGTGCAGGTATCAGGTATCAGCATCTTTGGCTCGAGCAGCACGTTCCTCACAATCATGTGGAAGATTTGTGCCTTGCCCATCTTGCCCGTGTCATCATTTACCTGATGAGGACGGGAAGGAAAACAGGAGGAATAGGAAGGGGTGGATGAGGAATTTGGACAAACACAAACATATATATACCGAGAGATTTTTGTACCCCCGAGGGGATACTACAATCCTTGGT
The DNA here is from genome assembly GCF_943734655.1 of Sabethes cyaneus. NCBI lineage: Eukaryota > Metazoa > Arthropoda > Insecta > Diptera > Culicidae > Sabethes > Sabethes cyaneus. The sequence goes on along the minus strand of NC_071355.1, from coordinate 119,938,460 downwards.
AGTTAACTTATCAAAAGTACACCCCCTGGGGGGTATACTCATGATAAATAAGAGCTTATAGCTCAATACCGCTTTCGGTAAGGAACATCAAAATGTCTCGTAATTTTAGTTTCCTAAAATCCGATTCATTTAAGACGTAGGATCCAAAGATCCTATGACGCAATTGTGCTACTGCAGGACAGTTGCAAATTACGTGATATGGTGTACCGTAGTCGGATTCACATAAATTACAATGAAACGATTCAGCTCGCTGAATCGTAGCCATATGATAATTTAGTCTGCAGTGACCAGTCAGTGATCTGACAAGAATACTGCAATTTACCTTTGAGTGTTGCAAAAGAAATTTCGCAACCTTCTCACAAGGCTTAACAATGAAACTTTTCGTTTGACGACAAGTTTCAAGATTTTCCCAATAACGTACATGTTCAGATGAAAACCAAGATCGAATCTTTTGTTTTATCCAACATGCCGCAATTGGTAAAGCAGGTTCCGGTCCGAAAACCGACTTTTCTGCTCCAGATCTTGCTAGTTCATCAGCCCATTCATTTCCGGTTATACCAGAATGGCCAGGAACCCAAACCAGATGAACGGCATTTAGAATGCTTAGTTCTTCTAATTGGGTGTGGCAGGCGATGACTGTTTTAGATTTAGAATTAGCCGCACAAAGGGCTTTTATAGCGGCTTGACTGTCAGAACAGAAGTAGATAATCTTGCCTATCAGTTCTTTCTGAAGTGCAAACTGAGCTCCGCACATAATTGCAAAGGTTTCAGCTTGAAAAACGGTGCAGTAACTACCCAACGAATAGGATTCCTCCAATTCCAGCTCACGGCAGTAAACACCAGCACCCGCGCGACCTTCGTACAAGGAACCATCGGTATAACAGACCACATAGTCGGAAATTTTCCTTTCCATGTAGCCTGACATCCAATCCTCTCTAGGAGGAAAGTCACTTGAGAAAGTCCTATACGGGAAAGTACGCATGAGCGTTACATCGCTAGGAGCAAGGGCAAACTTGTCCTCAGCAACAATTTGCGACCACAGTCGAGTATGACCAGTGGAACCGTCCACAGACTGCCAAAGGCCAATCGCGTGTAGACGATAAGCACATATTAGTGCCTCTTGCTTCAGGTGGAAGTGTAGAGGTTTAATATTGAAAATAGCTTCTAGGGCGGCAGTAGGAGTTGTAGTAAATGCACCAGACATTGCCATTAAACACATCCTTTGAAGATGGTTTAGCTTTGTCTGGACAGTCACAACTTCCCCTCTCTGCCACCATACAAGACAACCATACGCCAGTATTGGTCTGACAACGACCGTGTATAACCAGTGTATGTATTTGGGTTTAAGCCCCCAAGAGTTGCCAATTGCTCGTCTACATTGCCCAAAGGCCATGCACGCTTTTTTAATTCGGAAATCAATATTTGTGGACCAGTCAAGCTTGGAAAGGAGAATCAACCCCACGTACTTCACTTCGTTCACAACATCAACATCCGAATCGTAAAAGCGCAGAGCGCGAGCTCCATTGGTATTTCTACGTCTTGAAAATAAGACGATAGATGTTTTGCTCGGATTTACCGAAAGTGCAGTTTCTCGGCACCACGTTTCTACGACACGTAGTGCCTGCTGCATTAAGTCAAATAATGTGCTTATGCACTTTCCAACTACTGGGATGAGATAGTCATCCGCAAAACCATATGACGGATAGCCTAGACCATTGAGTTTCCTCAATAGGCCGTCCGCCACAAGGTTCCATAAAAGAGGCGAGAGAACGCCACCTTGTGGACATACACAAACACTTTGCTTCCAAATGCTTGCTTGCCGTAAGGACGAAAAAAGCAATCGGTTACTAAGCATTTGTTCTATCCACTTTATGATTATTGAAGGCACATTATGATAACGAGCAGCCTCCAAAATGGAAGCGAAAGATACGTTATCAAACGCGCCTTCAATATCCAAAAAAGTTCCTAAGCAAGATTCCTTTTGTGAAAAAGCAACCTCAATTTTATCCACCACATCATGTAATAAAGTGGTTGTAGACTTGCCACTTTGATAAGCATGCTGTGCTGAATGAAGAGGAACTTCTAGTAAGCTTGTTTCGCGGATGTGGTGATCAACAATCCGCTCAAGTGATTTAAGCAAGAAAGACGTTAGACTGATTGGTCTAAAACTTTTGGCTTGCTCGTATGTCGCGCGTCCACCTTTAGGAATAAACTTAATGGTTATTTCACGCCATTGAGTTGGGATGTACCCAATAGCAATACTACACACAAACATCCTTCTCAGAATGTGTTTGAAGTACTTGAATCCTTTTTGCAGTAGAATAGGGTATATTCCATCTGTTCCAGGAGATTTGTATGGAGAGAAGCTGTTCACGGCCCACTCAATCGCTTCAGTTGTGACAAGTCTCCGAGCAAAAGCCCATGAGTCTAAGCCACCTAAAACGATTTCTGGATCGTTTCGAACTTCAGGTTCCACACAGCCCGGAAAGTGACTATAAAAGAGACATTCCAGGATTTCATTGTCATTCGAACAGTATTCACCGTTCGAACTTCGAATGTTATTAACCTGATAATATTTCGATTTTGACAGTATTTTATTAAGTCGACTTGCCTCGCCGAAACTAGAAACGTTGCTACAGAACCTGTGCCAACTCGTGCGTGCTGAAGATCGTAAAGCCTTTGCATAGGCTTTCCGGGCCTGCTTGAAAGGCTCCACGCCATCCCTCCGACGTCTATTCCAGGCTCTCCTGCATCGTTTCTTTAGTTCCGCGAGATGAGAGTTCCACCATGGTGTTCCTTTAGTCGTTTTAATAGTTTTTAGTGGGCAAGCTACTTCAAAAGCTTCCGCAATAAAAGATGTTGTGATATCTACAGCCACATCCAAGTCGATCGATGACTCAATCGTTGGTTCGAATCCTTGAAATTTCGTCGCCAGTTCCTCCTCAAAGAGTTCCCAGTCAGAAAATCTCGGATTGCGAAATGTTGCAGCGTTCAAGGAGACACCCAAATGATCAAAATATATAAAGCAATGATCAGATATTGGTGTCTCATTTGAAACATGCCATTGTGCCAACTCATGACTGATCCTGTTAGAGCAGAGTGTTATATCTAACACTTCCTCTCTACCAGCTCGTATGAAAGTTGGACAATTGCCAATGTTGAGTATTCCAAGGTTGGTACCACTCAAATATTCCATCAAATCAGAGCCTCTCAGATTGATATCCGAGCTGCCCCAAATGATGTGATGGGCATTGGCATCACTGCCTACAATGAGCGGAAGCCCACTAGATTGGCAGTATCTCACCACATTTCTGAAATCGTCGCTGGGAGACGGTTCATCGTGTGGTAAGTATGCAGAACAGTAGACATAGCGCCTATGGACATCATCCACGACGAGTTCTACTGTGACTGCACAAATATCTCGAGTAGTCAACTCAGAGATAAGGCATGCACTAATTGACCTATGCAACAATATGCATGCCCTGGGCATCAAACGAGGATTTGTCATACCAGTTTTGCTGAAAACAGCAAAGTTCTGGTTTCCAATATCCGTCGAATGAAAGTACCCCTTGCGAAAATATGGCTCCTGGACCAATGCGATGGTGACAGAGCCATTAAAAAGTTTTTCGCATAAATACAAATTTGCTGCCCGTTTGTGTTGAAGATTTATTTGTGCGACTCTAACTATTTGACTAGCGGAGTATATGCACAAACAATCTCCAACACAGATCAGACAGCAAATTGTAAGCGAAGCCAATTAAGTTGGCCAGAACGCACTTGGCGTAAAACCCATAACGGAAATTGGGCAGGACTACTATGCTGTTCCCACGAAACGCAAGGGACAACAAAGATCGACCGTACCAGAGCCCCGCATGGCACAGTAGGGGCAAGATGCCCAAAGCACTCCGTTCGCGACTGGCATGTTTTCACCCCTCCAGCCATTCAGTCATCGGCACGGAGATAGACCTTGACTTAGGGGCACCTGATTTGCCGACTCCCGGCAGGATCAGGTCCCGTGGCTCAATTTTTGCCCAAACGTACAATTCGGCACCAACCGCCAAAGGGCGTAAGTGCAGATTGTGTAAAACAGACCGATTAAGAGTCTCTTTCTCTCTCTCTCTCTGTGCTAAGCCAGCTGAGAAAATAACTCTCTCCCGGTGTGCTCACACCCCGCAGCCGCGCCCTCCGAAAATCCTGCGCCGAACTGCACGATTAGGTAGCCGGAAACCACACGGCGAGTGTTCCACCTTCTCTGTCTGCATACGACAACCAAAGTTGCGTACCACCAGGTGCGCAACTTTGGCTACCGTACCCCAGCCGGCACCTCGTGGAGGTAGAGATAGGAGTTAGAAAACAGAGGTGATATATTTGCACATGTTCACTCATTTGCCAGCCCGTGCAAATACGTTCTCTTTGATATGCATGAGCTTCCAAAGGGTCAAGGGACATCCATGGACAGAAGCCTTTGATTCTGGCTTGAACCGAAACTTTTTTAGTGAATTGCTGCTTCAATCTACAATATAAATCCAGAACGTCTAGTAAACGGTCGGATGGTGATGTTTCTGCAAGATTCTGCACGGCGACTTCGAAGGCTTCGTTTAACCTGGAGAAGTTGGTAATAACCTTTCCCAGTGTTCTTTTTTCTACTGACTTTCTGAACGAGAAACGAGATACAATAAAGCAATGATCGCTGATGTCACTATCGACAGTTTCGTTCACTACATTCTCTTTTAGTGTTTCCGAACAGACAACATGGTCTAATGTATTTCCGCTCCTAGGCCGAGTGGGAAAAGTATTTGTTACGGCAAAGTTATAACTATTCAGCAGGTTGACATATTCCATTGCGGTGCTAGTTGCCTCATTGACTGGAACATTTACATCGCCAAAAACAGCACAGGAGTCGCCCGGCCTGATTGAGTTTAGAATTGCTTCCATTTTGGTTAAAAACAACGAGTATGTAAATGATGGCGGTCTGTATACGGCATGTAAGTGAAATGGTAATTCTCCGCATTTGAGACGAACATGTATGTGATGATAACCTTCGTCATGCTCATTGTGAACTTCTTCATATTCGATTCTACTAGCTGTATAAACAGCCAAACCACCACCTTGAGGTGACGTTCGGCAAGAAAATATGCTGCTGTATTGTTGAATTTCATAGAGAGATTTACTGCCATCCTTAACCCATGTTTCCCCTAATACAAGTACATCAATACGACCGGCGTATAGTGTTAGAACCTCCTTTATTCGGTCAAACTTGTCCAAATTATTCATACCACGAATTACAGTTCAATGTGTAATACTCTTCAAGTTGAACGACAATGACTTTGTACTACATTTTTATTCAAGTCAATTAGGGAACTATAGCAAATATTCTTTGTTTGATTATCCGAGAATTGATTCATGTTAAAAACTACAAAAACTACATTCTGCTATGCTAATTTACTTCTTCGGCAAGGGTAGGCCAGCAAGCGGTGAAGTGGATAATGCTTTGCGTTTTTGACGTGTCTTTGACAGTGCTTGTATCTCCTGTTTTCTACGGATGGTTTCAACTTTCGCTCCATCAGTTCGTCTCAGGAGAATGCTGCCGTTTCTTCCTGGCCAAATATATTTTATTCCAAGTTCCGCTTGAAAGCTTTTAGCTTCTTTCAGCAGCTCCATTCCGAGCGGGGTCAGCTCCTCCCTAATAGTGATCCTTTCCGAGGAACCGGAAAAAGATTCGCCGAGAGTTGATGCCAGCAGTACTCCATGTTTCTGTTTCTGGTCGAGAAGGGCCTCCTTGGTTGACTCCGTCTCAAAAGTGACGATAATTGGACGTACAGAACCGGTAGTGTTTTTCCCATTCAGTCGTCGGGCCTCCAGAATCACACGGGCTGGAATGTCGTATCCAACAGCTATTCCAACATTGCGAACAAGCTCTTTCACATCTTCGTTATCCACGACGGGCAGTCCAAAAATAACTACGTTTTTTGATATTGATTTTCGACGTAAACCATCCAACTCCACCTCTAAATCCTCAACCTTGCTCGCCAGATGTTTATGCTGCTCATAATTTTCTCCTGCCTGCTTCCGGGTTTCCAGGCCTTCTGTACTTAGTTTTCCAAGCGTCGCTTTGATTGTTATAAAATCTGTGTGCAGTTCGTCGAATTTATCAAATAAGAAGGATTGGGATTTTTCGATTTGGCTGTTGGTATCCGCGATAGCTGATAATTGCGCACGAGTTTGTTCAAGGGCGATCCTGGTGCTTGCTCATTCCTGTCGTACTTCACGTAGTGAAGACCCAAGTAAACGTAACTCATTAATTATATCTTCGAACCCGGTCTGCTGGCTACAGTCTCTCGAGTGAATTTCGGCACACACGACTGAGCAGAAGAAGGGCTTCTTCTTTGCCCTTTGCACCGCATTCCCAATAATTTTCAGGTACTTGAAATGCGTTGATTTACAACAGTTGACGCATGCAATAATTCGAGAAGAATTCTCTTCCTCTTGATTACACATGCTACAAACAACAGCATTCTCCTGGTCGGACATCGTTCATCATAACCACAACAAAATATAGTTAAAGACCGACAGCACCGATGCTCGTGCCCGCACTTAAGCAACGTGAGTTACTCTTGTTACAATTTGACACTTTGTGGGAACTCAATTCGTACCTTATCGTGAGAGGTGGTAATTATTCTTCGTCGTACGTTATAACCTGAGAGTTACAACTATTTTGTAAATGCCTCCGAAAAGGTCACAAATGCATCCGGAACTGATGATTTCGATGTGAATCCGTGCCGTCTATAGTTATCTCTCCTTTTGGTGCACTTTTAAGAAATTATTCGGTAGTGTATCACCAATTATTTACACATTTAATTAGAGCTTCGTTGACTATCTGTATAGAAACAACCAGTGCAGCCAGACTTCTCTGTCAAAGTTACAAATCGTTGTTTATCTAACGTATATTCTTCAACAAACTTGTTATGAGCCAAATGTCATTATTATTCAATGCATTAATACTTTAAATTATTGGGAAAGATCAGCACAAACTGCCATCACAGAAACGAAGCTATCAGCATGTAAGGTGTACCGGAATTGGCCCCAACTGGAATTTTCTCTCATTTCTTCAAATGGAAAAATAGTGTCTGTATGCAGCAAAACTATCAGCAAATCTCGGGTAATTTTCCATATAAGTCTATGTGACAATGATTGATTCTCTTCATGTCTCCTCTCTTCTGTTTTTTAACACATCAGCTTTACATGCATCGGTTGCCGGAGTTACTAGTTAGCTAAATGTGTTGAAAATTTGCTTTTTTATGCAGAATCTCTCATTGTTACATGGGTCTGTTTGAAAAATTACCCGAGAAATGTAATATGTTTAAAATGTATCCATCTGTTGGTAGTCGAGTAATTCGGGATCAAAATTAGGGTATTTTATATAAGCAAAGTTCTACAGTTCCTAAACAAGCAAACATAGAGGTATACTATATTCAGCGAAGTTGTGTATTTTTACTGTTATTACAACTTTGTAGTACATGAAAAAGTCATACAACAATTACAAAACGAGCTAAACTGGAAAAACCGGTATTACATATTCATGTACAATAAATAAGATTTTTCTATCTTCGCTGAAGAGATAGAAGGTTGCTGTCTTCAGCAAAATTTCTTGTAATAATATGCTCTGAAACTTTACGGAACACATCAATATGTTATATTGTAACTGAAGAAAAATAATTTTTTTATTTCACTTTTAGGGGTATTAGTCAAAGTTTAAATTCTACCAGACAATAGAGTTGTTGTCGCGAGCAACATTTATTTTGGCTAAAGATGGTCTTAGCCGGTGGTTTTGCCTGCTTGCACAAAGTCACTTTCCGACTAGGTCGTACTTGGAAATTGGCTGTGATATTCACTCGTGCTGATCGTGCTGATTCACTTCACTTTACTGCTATGTGGGAAACTGTTCCCAGGAAAACTTAACTTTATTGAAAAAAGTTACAATTGTCGTCTTAAAGCTACGCGTTGAATAATCGATGCATACTTATGTAAAGCATCCCAGAAAAATTTACTTATATACTATGTCCCTTTAGAGGCCAGACTTTTCTTCAAATATCCATAATTTTCATTTATTTTCCTTCTGAAGTCTAACGGGCGCTTATTCTAAAACACTATAATTGTTTGAACACTGCTCATTGCGTCCTAACGATAAAAAGAGAAAGAAATTCTAAATGCGACAAATGGGAGTGGCTTAATCTTTCATGCCCTAAACAAATAGTCTAATCAGTACATAATCCATGCGCGAGATGGTTTTTCAGATTCCTTTTCATATTCTGATTTTCCTACTCCCGATCAGACGGATCGTTTTTCTGGCATGTTTATTTGATTACATCGTTGTCGCGTCTAGCTAAGCAGCTTGTTTGCTCTACCTCTGGAAGCGATAATGCCTCCAGCTAAGTTATTTATTTTTATCATTCCGCTCTAGCAGCGACATTCCGGGGCCCGTAAATCATCCTAGATTTACTAATTAATTTGTTGTATTTTTGGATATAAATATGCTTCGGGTGCAGCCGGCAGATCGGCCTCCCTTGGTGCACTTTCAATATGTAGACTTATTTCATTTGTTTCTTTCTTTTGGGCCATTCTTCTCATTGAATCTCGGTGGGACAAGAAGCTCGTTAGTGAATCCCAAAATGATGCTATAAGTTGCCAACCGAGACCGTGTATATCATATGATATACGTCCGTGCATAAAAGTATCAATTACAAATTTAATTATCCTACCAATCATGTATATTCCAATAAATGTAGAAGTTATATTCCCCAGCCAAGTTGACCAGGACATCAACTTACTCCAATATTTTTCGATGACGTTTTCAACTATCTTACTTGAAACAAGCGCATCGAAACGAAATCCTTGAACATCGGGTCGCTGACCAACTAGGATTTTGTGTAATACGTTAGACGCTATACGTCTGTCTCCCTGTTCATATATCATATTCCTCATTTTTTCAACACTGTCCGCATCATATACTCCACTTTGCATAAGATTTGGTAGCGGTGTGTAGGACCATGTAGTAAGAATATCCGTTGTAAGCTGTAACGGAGCGGTAGTCTGTCGTATACGACTATCTGTGGTATACCATCTACCACCGATTCGAAATTTGGCAGGGAGTAAAGGTGTGCAATCAATTTGCGCCCCTCTAATTTGCAGAATTCTGGTCACAGGTGATATAAACATTGATTTGTTATTATAATTTACTGGTATCTCTTGATAGCAGTTTTCTTCCGACCTGGGCATTACGTAAACTGGTTTACACTCCAAAATGTGTAAAACTTCACCTGCTACCACGGCCGTATATCCGGACCGCTTAATTATACTAGAAACAAATTCCGTAGGATTTAATCGTGCTAATGTTAATCTTGTTTCCATTAGCGTTTTATCGACTTTACATATTTCAGTCATAACTGTATTGTAAAGTTCAGTCATGCTCTGACCAATATAATTTTCGACGATTGTTATTTTTGAGTTGAAGTATGTAAACAAGTCAAAATTTCTACCTGATGTAGATCGTCTAATAAATGGAGAGTTGAAGCCAACTACTTCTACTATTAATATTCGTGGGTGATCAGTTGTAAAACCAACATTACCACAAATTTTCGTTTGCTCCCTAGCACGAATAGAAAACAAGTTCGACTTGGAGATTGTGCTGTAGATAGCATTCATCGCTTTACGACCTTCGTGTTTATTTTCGTTTTTAGTTTTGTTTACCGTACCCTCGTAAATAACTTCGAACTCAGTTTCTTCGCATTTTTTATTAAAGTTTACGTCCCAGGTGATGTATCCGTCTTCTGAATCTAAACATCGTCCTTGGGAATAAAAGCAATTTATACTGTTTCTCAAATATACAGTATCGCTTTCGAAGTCAACTGTTGCTACATAATCTTGTAACGTTATCTCATACTCGTAAAAAACCAATGCATTCTCCCACGTATATTCGGGTGTCCAATGTCTCCCGCCTACGCAACTACTTCCAGAAACGGAACCCACAATGAGTTTCTCACCTCTAACTGTAGAGTTTCGTTTTAGTTCGCGAATCGTATGAGTGTCTGTAAGTGTCACTCTATTAAGTTGATGTGAAAGTCTACATTCTTCTGCAGTAAACTCTTTCACCATGTAAGCATAACCCCTCTCGAATTCAGATGTATGCGAATGCGTACCACAATGCTTAATTCGGCGCTTCATTATCACCTTGCATTGGAATACATGTATTTCGCTTTTGACATTACGTTGCAAGACCTGTATTTGCACTTCTTCCGTCGTTAAATTGTTGGAAGGTGGAATACAAGATGCTACATCTAATAATGAATAACTCGTTAAGTTAACTTCAGGATTGTCGCAGTCGTAAGCGATTAGCCCGGAACCTTCATAGGAAAACACGGATCCAAATGCCGCACATATAATGTAAATAAGCATAAGTAAATTACCCCACGTCCAGGGTCTAATTATAGCCTTTCTCTTACGCTTTGGTTCGGGTTTTGAAATTTGAGCTGCAATCCTTTTGACTTCGTCAAGGTCAATACATTTTCTTTTCCCATATTCGTATGGTTTAAATATTTCGGTTGGCGTTCTTTTTACTACACCAACAAAGTTATGTTTATTGCCTGCACTTGACTTTACAGCATGCGGCTTCCTAGAACTTTGCTCTTTAAAATTTTGCTTTATTGTTTGTTTGAGTTCAACGCCCGAATCTTCTTCTTTTGCGGTACCTCCCTCTTCACTCGGAGGGTTTACATCTAGTACGGCTAACTTAACAACGGGTCTTTTTAATATTCCTGTCGTCGTTCTGATTGTGGCCGAGCGAACCTTTTGGTCTTTGCCCGGATGTACTTCTATTACCATTCCTTTTTGCCACTTTGCTTTATGATGATCATCGGCTATCATTACGGTGTCACCAACACGTATATTGCGAATCTCTTCTGTCCATTTGGATCTCTTTGCGATTGAAGGAAGATACTCATGTAACCAACGATCCCAATAATTTTTTGCTAGTAGTTGAACGCGCTTCCACTGTTGTCTTGACGCTTCCGCTTTGGAGGTGTCATTCAGGGAAGGTTCTGATTCCCCGGCGCATCCAAATAAAAAGTGGTTTGGAGTGAGTGGTTCATCATCAGTGGCGTCAAGTGAAATGGCTGTTAGTGGCCTACAATTTATTATAAATTCAATTTCTGCCAAAAGGTGTCTAAAGACGTGCTCAGGCATTGTTTCACTGGGCATTAAAGTCTTTATTTCGTACACCTGCCTCTCCCAGCATCCACCGTGGTGTGGAGAGGCTGGAGTATTAAAATGCCATTCAATTCCTTCAGTAGACAACCGACGTTGAAGTTTTTTCAGCTCATTATCTGCTCCAACAAAATTAGTTCCGTTATCACTATAAAGGTGCTTAATTCTACCTCGTCTAGCTTGAACTGTAGTGAGGCACAATAAAAATGCATCTGCACTTAAGTTCTGTGCTATTTCTATATAAACAGCTCTAGTTGTCATACATGTAAATAGAGCTCCCCATCTTTTCTCCGACCGTCTATTAACCGATACGTTATATGGACCAAAATAATCCACTCCCGCATGTGTAAACGGCCTTACGAATGGCTGTAATCTACACTCGGGCAATGGTGCCATTTTGGGCGCCTTTGCTCTCGCAGATTCATTCTTACAACGCTGGCAACGATTTTTAATTTTTCTCATACCGGCGTCAATGTGAATGATATGATATTTCTGTTGGACTGCTGCTATAGCAGCCTTCATTTTCTTATGCTTGAAACGCTCATGTTGGTGTTTCAGTATTAACTCAGATACATGATGTTTATCTGGTAAAATGTAGGGATATCGAGCCGCATAAGGAACAAATTTCGTATTTTTGTAACGTGTTTCTGATCTCATTATACCGTTGTCTGCCACAAACGGCGTAAGAGTTCGAATCCTACTGCTTTTATCAACCGTTCCAGTAGTTTGCAATTCCACCATCTCATCAGGAAACGCATTCCATTGAGCGGTTTGAATCAAAAACTCTTCAGCTTGCTGCATATCAGAAGCGGTTATTATGTTATTAAAGGGTAAGTTTCGCCTTTTACTTTTAATAAATTGCGCGAACTTTTTAATTATGCAGAGTGCTCTTTTCAACCGATTCCAATCAGAGCACCAAGTAATACATAAAATATCGAACTGTGGCTTATCGATTTCCTTTAGCGTATACATGGGTCGTAATTCTTCATGACACGACTCCCTAATTGATATCTCATTGAATTTCGTTGGCCATTCGGATTCCTTTAGTTTTAAAAAGGATGGGCCTTCTATAAATTTAGACTCTGATGAAATTACCTTTGTTCCTTCATCAGCAGGGTTTGATGCGGAATCTATATATCTCCATTGAGATTCCATTGTACTATCGAGAATCTCACTTACTCGATATTGCACAAACTGCTTATACTTTTTAACATCTGATTTTATCCAGCTCAAGACTGTTTTCGAATCAGTCCAAAAGATTGTTTTGTGGATAGTTAATCTTAACTCGCTTTGTACTGTGTTTAATAAACGAGTTCCCAAAACTGCTGCCTGCAGCTCTAGTCGCGGCACCGATATAATTTTCGTAGGCGCGACTCTAGCTTTGGCGGCGACTATAGTGACATCAGTTTGCAAATGTGACATAGTTCTCATATATATTACAGTTGCGTATGCCTTTAATGATGCGTCGCAAAATATTTGAAGTTCTCTTCTAGATTCCTTTTGTTGAAAAGAGTAACATCTTGGAATACTCAAGTTCTCAAGTACCGATAGCTTTTTTATCCAGTTTTGCCAAGTTTTATTCAAATTGTCGGGAATTTTATCATCCCATTCAATACCAGTGCGCCACAAATCTTGCATTATTAATTTTGACTCTATCGTTATGTGAGATATGAGTCCTAATGGGTCATACACACTCATAATGAAAGACAAAACTTCTCTTTTCGTTGGTTCTAATGTGACTACTTCAGGTATTTTTAATTTGTATTTAAATGTATCGGATTGTGTATTCCAATACATGCCCAGTATTTTCTCGAAGTTTTGCTCTTCATCAAGAGAGACTTCTTTTATTGGCGATATTCTATCAGCCGGCAATTTGCTGAGTAGTTTAGAATTTGAAACAAAGCCTCTTATTTTAAAGCTTGCCCCATCATGTATGCGAATTACATCTGAAACTATTCTTGTCGCATTAGTTATGTATGGAAGCTATCTAGATAATCATCTACATAATGATTTCTGATAATTGCTTCTACTGCATCAGGACTTTCGCTTAAGAAGTTTGTAACACGGGACGGTTGAGACCAGAGCCTGATACTGGAATCAGCGGGTGGCTTAAGCGCCACTCTCAATGAGAGACCACCCACCTTGTACGCTTTGCCCAGCTATGAGACCCTCTCCTTACGGGCGGGTATTATTTTGTTTCAGGTTTCCGGCTCTGAAACGGTTCCACCGTACCGGGACAACGTCAATAGTAAACCAAAAACCTTAAGGAAAACCTGCCAGGGATGACAAACCGCAACACAAAATATATCGGTTTGGTTCCTTCGACTCTACACAAATATATATAATTTCTCATCACAGGGACAAGTCTCGCCTGCACTTCATCCGAAAGCGCTTCAAAATAGAGACGGGGGCTGGAAGATTAGGCCAACCCTGCCCGCTTTCAACGTAAAGCATAAAACACGACGAGAAAGTAGAACGGGAATCGTGAAATTCTTCTCTCCAGAAAATACCAAAAAGCTATTTCTTTAGATCTAAAACAATCGATAGTAACCTATAGGATTTATTAGCAGCGAAAAAAAATACATTCGCTTGGTTTCATACGGGGTTCGAACCCAGACCCTCCTTCATCAAAATATATTCATCACTATCTGCCTATCTTCGTTATCACAAGTTCTTGCGTGCTTACTGACTAGGCTACGGCCGTTACATACGATCTTCGCTTCCCAGAGATTGTTATAAACTGTACTGTCGACATACTATCTTCTTGCGTGCTGAGTGCGGTGAGTGCGGTAAAACGTGCTTGCAGACTTCAGCGATCATTTCGCTGACCTAGGATTTGACTGTTCATTCAATTTAATTCAGAAATCTAATTCGATCGATCGATAACGGGAACAAAGAACAGCTTCTAGTGTGCACACTACTTTACGGTTAGTTCAACATCTTTCAGTGCCGTTCAAAAGAGTAACTCGGCGATGTTTCGTATCGGGTCAAAACGGTGAGCAAAAAGAGAACCGTTGACGAATGCGGTTCGAACTCAGGCGATGTTAACTGAGATGGATTTTCACGTTGGGTGGTTTTGTCCACTGGCCCAGCTCGGCACTCAGTGGGGGAGGTACGGTACGGTACCACTAATCGATCATGCGCATGTCTTTAGAAAGAAGTTTGGAACGTACTCACATAAATTGTAACCATGGATTTTATGCGTTGCTGGATTCCGATGCGATGCTGCGATGTAACTTCCAGCGGAGATTTGGCGATGCTGTTTGATATGCTGCTCCCTGCCTAGCGACGAGTTGACGAACGTCTCTCTACCGGCCACGTGAGGTTGTGCCGGGAAATTTGCCAATAGAAAGTGGAGTGGAATGCGGTTGGTCTGTTGAGTGCGGTGTATCGGGAAACTGCAGCGGATAGAATCTAAAGCCAGAAAAGCACGTATCCGACGGGTCGGAATTAAAATCAGCACTGCACGTGGTCTGAATTAAATTTTTACCTCTTGTTCTAATTCGATTAAGCACGATATCTTCTCAAACTTTTCACGCACTGCGAGCCTATCTAGCGAATCTAATCTGGGAAAGAAAGCTACTTTAAGGTACACTGTGTTAAATAATTTCACGACTCTAAATCTACCTAAAAAAATACACCGCGGCGCTAAACGAAAATTGTAACCGAACCTATCTTTTCCACGATCCAAGACAAAGTGATCGAGTCAAGCTTAGTTTCCCTCAGATAAATGATAATCATAGAAATCTTCGGTTCCGGAACTACGTAATCATTTACGAAGTGTCTTACGAAAGTTCTACCGAACAAGTTGGTTGAAGGAGCCGTCCCCTTAAAGTATCCCCAAAGCATTGATTTCCTACATCCGAAGTTCAGATTCGACCGAACCGTTTCTCTTTGAAATCCCGAAACAAAAATTCTTCCTCATGCTTTCCCCTTTTCCTGGGCCAGTGCCGAACAAGGGTTAACTCATTTACTCCCATATCAAGCTTTCAACCCGTCACCGAGTTCTAGTGGGCGCGTAACTCAACTTTGAGACCGGCGCTCATGCGCAAGGTGCTCAATGGCACTCACTCACTCTCTTGAGAGTGTGAGATTAAATATCCAAAAAGCTTTCATTCGAAGCAAGCCGAGGGGTTGCTCGATGAAATATTCGTAACAGTAGTAATATTTAAAATTTTTGATTCTAAATTAATTCTAAATAGTGGTAATGCTACATCATTCTTCGCTAGGTTTTCGAAAATTTGATTGGTGTGAGAAAAGTAACTTTTCTTGAACCAATCAAATTTTCGAAGGTTAATTTGTAGGTTTACGTTAGTTTTGAACTGCCGGGGTCATATGTGTCCATCGTCAAGTTTTGACTCATCCTCTATTTGCAGACTGTGTCTGTAACTGACCATCAATGTTTTGCAACTCCGGTCTCCAGCGACAGTTTACACAACTAAAATAAGCACAAATTTACCTAGACTAAAAAACTAATCCTACTATGTACAAAAAATCTCTCCGCTTACTTGACCATTGCGTGTAAATTTGGACTTTTAAGACTGAACTAGGGTATTGACAGGTACACACTCACACTACGTTAATCGCAATGAATAAATAATTACTATTACGAAAGAAATATATATCCATACCTCAGTATAAAAACTGATAAAAAGGATTTAAATATTCCTAACCAAATTTCCTTCACTTGCGTGAAATAAACGCTAGTGAACTTTGTTTTACTCCTTACCCTCGATATCAATCAACACTCTTAAATGATTCTACTTGTAAATAGGTCGGATTTAGTTAAAGCTAGGTTGAAACTACTCAAAATGCCCTTAAAGTGTACAAACTCAAACTTTGGGTAAAAATTTCAACCAATTTTGGCTACTTGCTATCGATAATTGATTTATTCTCTATGACAAATAACGCAATTTTAAGTTCCTACTACCAATTTTTTGGTTGAAAAACTACTCAAAATCTGAGTTTGTACACTTTAAGGGCATTATGAGTAGTTTCAACCTAACTTTAACTAAATCCGACCAATTTACAGGTAGAATCATTTAAGAGTGAAGGAAAACGGATCCAACAAAATTCACTTTAAAATAACATCTACATTCGACAACGGTTATTACCCTGGAAATAATCCTGGTTAAAAATAACCGTTATAGAAATGTTTAAATTATATGTGTTGTTTTCTTTCAGAATATTTTCTGATTCTAAACAACTTGATTACAATATATAACAATTTTACGTCCATTCACCCCTCATTCACTCGATTTCCATGCATCTCACTCAAATCCAGAGATGCCAGAAGTGAAGACATGTCTTCATTTTGAAGACATTTTTGTTACAAAGAAGACTTTTATTTTGAAATGTCTTCACTTGAAGACATGTCTTCACCATGCAATTCAAATGGGTAAAAAAATCTGGAAAGCCGAAAGAAGACAAATGAAGACATTTTTCTTGATTTGTGAAGACTTTTCAAAAAATCACCTGGCATCCCTGCTCAAATCACTCAATCTCCCGTCAATACCGTGAAGCTAATAAACATAACGGTAAATATCTTTGCCATTGCTGACAAAGTGTGAACAATTTTATGAACTTTTGCGTAAATTAGTGATAAACACCGGTGAAACCGTCAAAACTGACTCGCTATGGATCCAGAAATTATAAGGAGAGTAAAAATTAGTATCGTCAATGGTCGATGTAAGTTGAAAAGAGCAATCTTTTCCGTTTTTTCTTTCAGGGCATGGCTGCTAGCTTGAGCAGCTACCAGCTTCAACTCTTGCTGAAGAAAAAGGTCAAGGTCACCGTGTTGAACTCGAGGACTCGATTAGGAATAAAGAGGGAAAAAAAATGGAATGATGGATTGTTGACTGGAACTAGGACTAGGAATAGGACATCTTAGAGGAAGGGAAGATAGGAGGAAACTCCGCTACAACTATTCATCTCGAAATTGAAAACATCTGCGTGGGATAAACTAACAATACGGTTTCAATTTTTTTAATATCATCTATCTCTAATACTATCAACAACTTATCCCACAATCGTATGCAAAATTTTAACAGGAGAAAATATTTATTTTTAGGAAAAATTTACTACGGCTAAACAAAATTTAACTCGAGGATTTTGGAACAAAGTGAATAATGCTAAGAAAAAACAACAGAAAATAGGTTCAAAGGATATGAAAATACAACTATGAAAGCAGGAAATACTATTCTAACATTATTTACAAGGAATTATAGATCAAATGGTATGTTGTTGAACTGAATTACTAATTTATTATTTAAGAATTAACACTAGTGATAAGAATAGGACTGATTGTAGAAATCAATTTACTAACTAACTAATATTTACAATAATATTTACAATTTGTACATAGTTGGAGTGTGAGTTTACTCCTTGAGGGTTATTGACAGTATCCGACACCTCGACAGTTTTCTTTGAAAATTGTTCGTGTAGAAATTCGCTCATTTTCACGAGTGTAATTTCCCCAACGGGTGCCGGGCTCGCTTTACAATTCATAGCATAATGCTATTACTTCTGACAGGTCATCGCCCTGCCGTTTCCTGTTGCTATTTTCAAAGAAAGCAGCCGGTTGGCTGACAGTGCCTATCGAAATTTATCCCCGTAGGTGTTTCTTCTCATCGTAATCTTTGGTCGCTTTAAAAGGTACATAGCTGTAAGTAGTTAATGGCTTAGATGGGAAGAAACAGGGACCATTTTCTTCAGCTGGTCCGCGAAGAAAACTCCAATTCTCTTCCCCCTCGTGTCCTCAAGTTCGTACGTGTGAGAACCAAGAACCTTCCGAACAACACATGGCTCAAATTTCGGTGCCAGTTTTTTACAGAACCCTTTGCCTTTATCCGACAAATCAAAGGTTCTCTTGAGCACTGATTCTCCCGCAACGTATCGAGGACAGCTATCGTTAGTGCGAAGGTTGTAGCATTTCTCGTGGCGCTTGTACGCAGCCACCAGATTCTTTCTTACTTCTTCATACAGCTCTTCTCTTCTCTGTTCCACTTCGCTGTCTGTTGCATCTTCTGGTTTGTGGTTGTCTCTAATTCGAGCATATTCTCCACCATCAGATATTTGGTTTCTACCAAATACTACGAAATACGGACTGTATTTTGTCGAGCTATGCACTGCTGTTCGAATCGCGTTCGCGATGGTTTGGATATCGTCCGCCCAATGTTTGTGAGCTTTTTTTAGCGTGGCTCTGATCGCGGTAGTTATCACCCTATTCACTCGTTCGGTATTGTTTACCTGCGGATGGTATGCTGGGGTCAACCAATGGTTGACATGATAGTCTTGTAGCAGCTGTTTAAACGTCTTTGAGATAAACTGCGTACCGTTATCGGTCAGCACAATCTCCGGAACGCCAAACAGATTAAAAATCATGTTTTCAACGAACTCAGTTAGAGGGCCAGCCTTCGCCTCTCTAAAAGGTTGCACCAGTATAAATTTGCTGAACACGTCCGTCGCAACCAAGAGACATGTACAACGATTCTTCCCTGAAGCAGGCAAGGGCCCGATGTAATCGAGCGTGACAAACTGCCACGGATATTCCACCGGTTTTTGTGAACCCATAGGCGGCGTAACGTTGATGTTTCCTGCTTTACTTGTCTGACATTGGAAACATTCCCTACAATATTGTCGTACCTGTTCATTCATTTTTGGCCAAATAAACCGCTCTTTGATGGAGGCTAACGTCTTCATGAATCCTAGGTGAGCTTTATCGTGTATCTGTCTGATGATTTCCTCTCTCTTTCCGGGCTCAGGGAATTGCTTCCATGCGAAACGAGGATCATTCTGTCTACTAGGACCTTTAACATATTTCCAAATGCTACCGTCATTAACACGGTACTCAGAAAATTTGACGGGGTCGGCCACTATCTGTGCTGCCAATTCGTCGTAATTCAGATCGGGTTGCGTTACGCTGAGAGCCTCAATGGACCTTGAAAGGCAATCTGCTGTGATGTTATTTTTCCCTTTACGGTATTCGAGTTCGATATCGTACGATTGAATGCGCAAAGCCCACCGTAGCAATTTAGAGTTCCCAGATTCTGCGCCAATTCTAAATAACCATAACAAACTTCTTGCATCTGTTACCACTTTAAATCGCGTCCCTTCCACGTAATGTCGGAAGTTGTCGATCGCCAAAAGGACCCCGAGGCATTCCTTCTCGACTGCCGAATACTTTCTTTGGGTGCAACTGAGTTTCTTACTGAAATACCCTACCACTCGGACTTCCCCATCGTGGTTCTGTATCAGCGCTGCCCCTACTGCATTCTCTGATGCATCCGATTCGATGACAAACGGTTTTTGAAAGTCTGGGTTTGCTAAAATAGGCGCTGAAGTCAGGACTGACTTTAGCTCGCAAAATGCATTTTCTGCTTCCTGTGTCCAGACGACCTTCTTCTTTGCCTTTTTCAATAGGTCGGTAATAGGCGCTGTAATTCTGCTATACGGCTGGTAAATGGCTTGGTAATGCGTACCATCGGTGCCTTGTGCACTGGGCATAAAATAGACCCCACAGTGGTTCATAGCCTCTTACCTAGCAACTCCTACCCCAACCTCCTCGTGGTACCAGCCGGGATACGAGCAACCTCGGGTGGAGATCGGGTAACCAACCCCGGTGGAAACCAAGGTCGTATGCTGACAGGGGGGGAGGGCTCCTTCGAGCTACGTTGGCCCTCCGGCAATACTGTGGGGTTGGTTGCGGGCTTTGCAAGCCTGAACCACTAAAAAAACCAAAGCAATGGACTCCGTAAGTAATAATAATAACTCTAATCGGAACAATCGGCAAAGACCCAGGCGACGAAAATGGACTAACGATTGGAAATTAGGAACATGGAACTGTCGGTCTCTAAATTTCCTCGGAAGTACCCACGTGCTTTCTAAAGAAGTGAAGAGCCGCAAGTTCGACATCGTAGCGCTGCAGGAGGTATGCTGGAAAGGAACGATGGTACGTACGTATAGAGATGGTCATACCATCTACCAGAGCTGCGGCAATACACACGAGCTGGGCACAGCTTTTATAGTGATGGGCGAGATGCAGAAGCGGGTGATCGGGTGGTGGCCGATCAACCCCCGAATGTGCAGATTAAGAATCAAGGGCCGATTCTTCAATATAAGCATAATTAACGTGCATAGCCCTCACCTCGGAAGTACCGATGATGACAAAGACGAATTCTACGCGCAGTTGGAGCGTGAATACGACCGCTGCCCAAGACATGATGTCAAAATTATCATCGGGGACTGTAATGCTCAGGTTGGTCAGGAGGAGGAATTCAAACCGGTGATTGGACGGTTCAGCGCTCACCCGCAAACGAACGAAAACGGCCTAAGACTTGTCGACTTCGCCGCCTCCAAGAACATGGCCATACGTAGTACCTTCTTCCAGCATAACCTCTACCATCGGTACACCTGGAGATCACCCAACCAAACAGAATCACAAATCGACCACGTTCTGATAGATGGTCGGCACTTTTCAGACATTATCGACGTCAGAACCTATCCGGGCGCTAACATTGATTCGGACCACTACCTAGTGATGGTAAGGATACGTCAAAAACTATCGGTTGTGAACAACATACGATACCGCCGCCCGCCACGGTATAATCTAGCGCGACTGAAGCAACCAGAGGTCGCCGAAAACTACGCGTTATCTCTCGAAACCGCGCTGCCGGAAGAGGGAGAGCTGGATGAAGCCCCTCTTGAAGACTGTTGGAATGCCGTGAAAACAGCCATTAACAGCGTAGCGGAGAACGTCCTAGGCAGTGTGGCACCGAATCGACGTAACGAATGGTTTGACGAGGAATGCCAGCAGATATTGGATGAGAAGAACGCAGCGCGGGTACAAATGCTGCGTAGAGCCACCCGTCAGAATGTGGAGCGATACAAACAAAAGCGGAGGCAGCAAACCCGACTCTTCAAGGAAAAGAAGCGCCACCAAGAGGAGAAGGAGTGCGAAGAACTCGAACAGCTGTACCGCTTTCACGACACACGGAAGTTCTATCAGAAACTCAACGGATCTCGCAAAGGCTTCGTGCCGCGGGCCGAAATGTGCAGAGATAAAGATGGAGGTATCTTGACTGATGACCGTGCGGTGATCGAAAGGTGGAAGCAGCACTACGATGAACACCTGAATGGCGTGCAGGCGGAAGACCATGATAGCGGAGGAAGTGACCACATTGGTGCAGCAAGCGACGAAGATGTGCCACCCCCATCGATAAGGGAAGTTAAAGAAGCCATCCAGCGGCTGAAGAACAACAAAGCAGCGGGAAAGGATGGCATTGGAGCGGAACTTATTAAAATGGGCCCGGACAAGTTGGCCGGCTGTCTGCATCAATTGATTGTCAAGATTTGGGATACGGAACGACTACCGGAGGAGTGGAAAGACGGGGTTATCTGCCCTATCTACAAGAAAGGTGATAAGCTGGATTGTGAGAACTACCGAGCCATCACTATCCTGAATGCCGCCTACAAAGTGCTGTCCCAAGTCCTCTTTCATCGACTATCGCCAATAGCCAATAGATTTGTGGGAAGTTACCAGGCCGGCTTCATGGAGGGTCGGTCTACAACAGACCAAATCTTCACCCTGCGGCAGATCCTCCAGAAGTGCCGCGAATTCCGAGTCCCCACGCACCACCTGTTCATCGATTTCAAAGCCGCATATGATAGCGTAAACCGACAAGAGCTATGGAAAATTTTGGACGAAAACGGCTTTCCGGGTAAGCTTACTAGACTTATCATGGCTACGATGGATGGGATCCAGTGCTGTGTGAAAATCTCGGGTGGATTGTCGGACCCATTCGAATCTCGCAGGGGACTTCGACAAGGAGATGGTCTTTCCTGCCTGCTATTCAACATTGCGCTTGAAGGTGTTATAAGGCGAGCGGCGATCGAAATGCGGGGCACGATTTTCAATAAATCCAGTCAATTTATCTGCTTTGCTGACGACGTGGATGCTGTCGGCAGAACATTTGAGGCGGTGGAAGATCAGTACACCAGACTGAAACGCGAAGCAGAGAAGATTGGAATGCAGATAAATACGTCTAAAACGAAGTATATGCTGGCGGGCGGGACCGAGCGCGACAGGGCTCGCTTGGGCAGCACCGTGGTAATCGACGGGGATGAGTTTGAGGTAGTCGACGAGTTCGTATACCTTGGCTCGCTGGCAACAGAGGACAACAATACCAGCCGTGAGATTAAAAGACGTATTATCAGCGGAAGTCGGGCCTACTACGGACTCCACAAACACTTGCGGTCGAACAATCTGAGCCCCCGTACAAAGTGCACACTGTACAAAACGCTAATTAGACCGGTTGTCCTCTACGGGCACGAAACGTGGACATTGCTAGAAGAGGACCTACGAGCACTCGGAGTTTTCGAACGGCGGGTGCTAAGAACCATCTTTGGCGGAGTGCAAGAGAACGGTGTATGGAGGCGAAGAATGAACCACGAGCTCGCGCGTCTCTACGGCGAACCAAGTGTTCAGAAAGTGGTTAAAGCTGGACGGATACGTTGGGCAGGACATGTTGCTAGAATGCCGGACAACTATCCTGCAAAAATGGTTTTCGCATCAAATCCGGTAGGAACAAGACGAAGAGGGGCACAGCGAGCGAGGTGGCAAGACCAGGTGGAGCGAGATCTGGCGAGCACTGGGTGCCCGCGGAACTGGAGATCAGTTGCCATGGACCGAAACAGATGGAGAAATTATACTGCGCAGGCCTTGTCATAAGACGTTAGGCCAATTAAGAAGAAGAATTCTGCTATACCCGGAAATAAAGCGCTGATAAAAACCAGCCAACCCCATCAGTCGACGAATGTCTTTCACTGACTTTGGTCGCGCATAATTAAGAATCGGCTGTATTCTAGATTGATCAATGGAGACTCCTCGCTCAGTCAATAGGTATCCTAAGTACATCACTTGTTTTCTGCAGAATCGTGATTTTTCTAGGGAGATAGTCAGGTCGGCTCCCTTTAGTCTGTCAGCAACAATTTTTAAAAGACGTAAGTGGTCTTCAAATGTTTCGGTAGCTATGACGATATCGTCAAGATAAACGAAAACGAACGGTTGTAGGTCAAATCCGATGACCTTATTCATCAAACGGCACATTGTAAATGGTGCGTTCGTCAAACCAAAGGGGCACACTTTGAACCGAAAGAGCCCTTTCGATGTACGAAATGCAGTGTAGTTTCTGCTTTCTTCCTTAAGGGAGATCTGAAAGTATGCGTCTTTTAGATCCATTATCGAATAGTATTTTGCATGGCCGAGACGGTGGAAAATATCTTGCATGTTTTGCATGGGATACGCATCTTTCACTGTCATGGCATTTATGCGCCTAGAGTCAAGACAGACTCGAATCTTGCCGTTCGCTTTCCTTACAGGGACCAACGGGTTCGTCCATTCGCTGTAACATTCTTCGATGGCATCAATGCCTTTGAACCTCTCTATCTCCGCATCAATCTCCTTCTGGATATACGGGGAACATTTGTATACTGGCTGATTCCTGGGTTTCGCGTCGTCTTTGAGAATGATCTCGTGTTGTATTAAGTTCGTCCGTCCTAAATTTTCCGGACCCGTGAATTCAAATTTCTTTATCGTGTCGATCAATCGTGCTCGCTGTAAATCTGTAAGCTCGTGCTCCGTTTCAATGTTCTGCGGAACTGGCTCTGACGGAGGATCCATTGTGGGAATGTCCAGGGTCGTCCGGTTCTTCTACTAGCTTTAATTGCTCCCCCGACGGCTCGATATTGAAACAGATAATTGAGTTAACAGAAACGTTTGTTGTTTCTAACCTCTCTGGTCCGTTACCTACATCAATCATTGGCATTATGCCGAATTTGTCCCAAAAATCGGTACCTAATATTAATGGACGAGATAACTGTGGGACAATAATTGTTGGTATCACTCTAGTTTGCTCTTTATAGGTAAATGGAAGATTTAAATAGCCTAAGCATTTGTATTCGGTACCGTCCGCAGTGCTTACGCGAACTGCTGCTGGCAAAATATCCAGTCCATATCGGTCGGCGAGATCTGTAGAATTCACTACACTTACGCCTGCTCCGGAATCGAGCAGTGCTTCCATCTCCGTTTCGAACACCATCACTTTAATATGTGGGCATTTGCTCGAGCTAATGCGTATCTGGTGTACTCGTAATAATGGATCTAAATCATTAGTAGAATTACTGGGAATCGCACTATTTTTCGGGACGGTTGGATTCCCCGACTTCCCTCCCGTTAACAGTTTCCCTGATGTTCGTTATCCGCAGGGCGTCTAGCAGGTCTTGCACAACGCTCACAGCTGCGAATTGTAGTTCCTAAAGTACCACAGCCATAGCAAAAAATTCTTTTGGGTTTGGTGCATACTGTCCAACTGTGACCTTCCTGCTGACAGTTCCAGCAAATCCATCTTTTCCCCTGTTGATCGCTGCCCACGCTGTCCGATAGCTTGTTGATTTTACCAGGCCCTTCTTGCGTTTGTTGTTGGCTCTGATAACTACCTGGTCTTGTTCGCTGCATTCTAACTGCATTTACATCCACCTCTTCATCGGTATCAAATCCACTTCCTTCTAGCTCCACCGTATTAATTGGTCGTCTCGGCGGTGTCTCCCATGTCTGCTGCAAATTTGGGTCCGCCGCATCTATTCGATAGTTAAGCTTTAGAAGGTGTTGTAAGTCCTTTACTTCGACAATGGAAATCTTTGTGCGGTAGTGTTGCCTCATGTTGTCCCAAATCAATTCAAATTTTCTATTTTTTGATAATGGTTTGGACAACATCCGGTTTAATTTTTCAATTTTAGAAACGAAAGCAATGAATGACTCACCACGTTGTTGCTTTCGGTCCTGTATCTTCTGACGTATTCCTTGATCTTGATTGGGATTTCCGAATCTGTATTTGATCAGCCTCTGAAAATCTTTCCAGGTATCGAACTCATCAGCGAAGGTGAAAAACCAATCTGATGCCGATCCTTCCAGGAGCAAACGCACATCTCTTAACAGCTGTCTCTCTGAGACTCCTTCGCGTTGGGCTATTTTATTTAGTTTGTATAAGAAATTCTCCACACTCATCGATCTCGAATCGCCAGTAAACCTAAGCTTCCACTTTTCTACTCGATGCTGTTGGTCTCTGCCATGCGCGCGATGTCGAGGATGACCCTCATCAGCACGATTCTGGTTCCTTCTAAGCCGTTCACTGGGTATGAAACTAACGCATGATGACTCACCACTGGAAGAGTACGAATCCTCTGATTCCATACGACTGTTCCTTCTGCTCGCCGCATTGCTCGGCTCTGGTGATGGTTGACCCTTCTTCTGTCGTCAGTTTTCCTTCCTATGACGTTACGCTCCTCTTCATCGGATGAGTTTTCCCATTGCCTATCTCTATGCGCTCGGTTCTGGTCTTTTCTATTGCCGCTATTGATTCCTACTTCACTAACCATGCGCATAAGATTGGAAAGCATCTTCTCCATCTGGTTCATTTTTACCTCCATATGCGACAATTCATTTGCTCTATGTGGTGTGCTCGTTCGCAGACCATTGTCTTTTAGGATTGCCGCAGTTTCTGTTGGGATTGTCCCGGTTTCTGCCGGGATTACCTTGCTTCCTTTCGGAATTGCTCCGGTTCCTTTCTGCATGGTGCTCTGATTTCCGTCCTCCACATTCGTTTGGTTCATTTGGGTCGCATTTCCCCCTGTTGTATTTTCCGCCCTCCGTATCGTTTAACATATCATTGATACGTTCTTTAACCATTGATGTTGGCAGTACAATCTTATGCTCTTTCATGCACACTTCAATTCGACGCACTAATTCCCTCCTCATTTTTTTCTGATCCTCGCTAGCTGTTTTGCAGCGTTTTGCACGGTACCAGTAATGTAAAAGCCGTGATTCAAATCGCGGCTCTACACCGATTTGCGTCAATGATCTAATCAAATCAGACACCCATTGCGAAATATGAAAGAACTCTTCAGAAATAGTATATGGCGAAGGATAATTCCTACCGTTTTTAACATCTGCTTTGAATAAAGTTCGCAAAAGCCGTTGTTTACCTGCAAGGTCAAGTCCATGTACTGAACCGTCCAACTGACCACGAATATGCAATTTATAGTCGACCTCTTCAGAGTTCAGATGCTCTGCGTAGGGAAATTTGTCCATTTTAGGGTTTATTTTATTTAATGTAGAAATAATAAGATACTAGCTTAATGTAAATTCATCAAAATTCGAAATAGCAATAGCACAAATGTTAAATATAGTGAGCAAGTAATTTATTATTTTACTAATACTAATATGATTATGAATGTAATAAAATGTAACTGAATTAAACTATGAAAATAAATATAATAAATTTGATAAAAAATACGGGATATAATAAATTCATATAGAACAAAAACCCGAATTAATCCACCTAGCGGCGTGACCTAGCCTTTCTACTGCACAATAACCATTATTTAGTTTTTCAGGAGCATCTATAATTAACTTGACTCTATTTTTAAAATTCTGTATTCCTCAAAATCCTTATTTGCCAGTAAAATTCACAACGTCCAATACGTAGAATAATTATATTTTCTTTCCTTGGGTGCGTAAATAGTTGCAAGCGTCATTTATGTTACTTGGTGAACACCTTATTTAGTTTTATAATTTTTACGTGATTTATAAAAAAATATAATTTTTGCAGACTTGAATGAATATATATAGAAAATTAGAAATTAACCCTCTAACGGGTCTACAGACGGCCTTAACTTTCGGGCTTCAGAGCCACATACGAAACATGTTACGAATTGACAATATGAAATATGTGTTCTTACCAGATTTTTTGATATTTTGATATTAATACCATGCGTTCAAAAGTTAGCATCTTTGAAAAACAAAAGTTCAGAAAAATTATCATTATACTTCGCTTTTGAAGAAAAAGGATATCTACAACAAAATGATTCATCTCAAAATTTTACTATTAGTTTGCTTGGCTTCAATTTTGCAATATAGGTATCTGAATTAGAAAAAAATAACTGAATAGAGCATTAGATATGAAAAGAGAAATTGAAATTTTTCTTAGCTGGCGCTCTTTCAAATAATTATTTTTGCATGAAAATCAAAACTTAAGCTTCTTTTGAATGTACTTTCATGAAAAGATAGTCATTAGCTTGGTCGCATCGTTTTTACAATGTATCCCATAAGAGGGACAGGAAAACAAGATGAGATAAAAAAATAGTGCAAAAGCTGCGCCATAAACATGCTTGAGAATGGGAAATATGATCGATATGATTTCAAGTGCTTGTCATTTTTTATTTATTTATTAAAACATGATACATGACATAAGACATCTATCCTTGAAAATGTCACTAACGAAAACAAATCTTATAAAACTATTACCGTGCAAGGTTTACTTCCTATTTTTCATATAACCTGCCTAAGCTCTAGTATCTATTGATAGAAAACAGCTTCTATTGATGCGCAAAATTTGTTTGAAATTTGTATAATTTTGTTTGGAAAAATCAACTCACTAGTATTTTTAATCCTATATACCACTAGACCTACATGTTTAAATTAACTGCTTTTCTTCGCTTTTTGCTTTTCTTGTACAATTGTGAGTAACATCAAGTGAAGAAAATGACAATTGAAATCTGAAAGCAAAGAAAAGTAAAAACTTTTCTATTCAATCCCGCTACTTAATATTTATTTGCAACAGATACGTAGTTCGCCTACGACGTGCAGGCTTCATCACTGTCTTATTTCAAAGCGTATACGTATCTGTCGCGAATAAATATTAAATAGTGGAATTTAGTCGGTAAAAGTTTTTTCTTTTCTTTAATTTCAGAGTTCATATTCCACTAAGAGACTTCAAAAACTTCAAACAATTGCCCTGTTTCTCACTTTTCTTGAATTTCAATGCAAATTTAAAAATTGCAAATAGTAATCACTTACACAGATACATACACACATACATACATACATACATACATACATACATACATACATACATACATACATACATACATACATACATACATTCATACATTCATACATACATACATACATACATACATACATACATACATACATACATACATACATACATACATACACACAAACATACATCACGCACATTAAATACAACCAACATTTGATTGATATGATTATACGGTGCTTAAGTGTTAAAGTTTGAATAACTTTTGAATGAACCGTCCGATTTTAAATAACTCGATTTCGTTTGATAGATCTCAGCAGTAATTTTCAAACAATAATAAAATGTGTGATGTTTTTCATTGAATTAATGCTTATATGTTACAAAAATATGTTTTAAATACTATTTTTTCACATTTCTCTATGTAACTTTCAAACTACAAGTCCAATCGTCATGAAATTTGGAAGTTAAGGGTTTGCAAGGCTCTTCTTTCATATGCAATCAATTTTGTTCAAATCGGTTAAGGGACCTATGAGATAATGAAGTCCCATATTTTTCGTATTTTTATACATAACTTTTGAACTAAAAGTCCGATCAGTATGAAATTCAATAGCGACCAATGGGACATCTAGACCTTTCATTTGACACTAAGAACATTAAAATCGGTCCAGCCATCTCCGAGAAAAGTGAGTGAGATTAAAAGCGTCACATACACACACACACACATACACACACACACACACACACACACACACACATACACACACACAGAAAATGCTCAGTTTTCGAAACTGAGTCGAATGGTATATGACATTCGGCCCGCAGGACCTTCTTTCCATTTCCGGTTTTCCGAGTGATTTCTATACCTTTATACTATATATTTATATAGTAGAAAGGCAAAACAGTTATCCATTTGGTTATTTACAAACCATATGATCAAAATGCTTATAGAAATTTAATTCAAAGTAAATTTCTTTAAATTACGTGCCAAATCTTGTTGGGCGCCAATTGTAACACGGAACGGTTGAGACCAGAGCCTGATACTGGAATCAGCGGGTGGCTTAAGCGCCACTCTCAATGAGAGACCACCCACCTTGTTCGCTTTGCCCAGCTATGAGACCCTCTCCTTACGGGCGGGTATTATTTTGTTTCAGGATTCCGGCTCTGAAACGGTTCCACCGTACCGGGACAACGTCAATAGTAAACCAAAAACCTTAAGGAAAACCTGCCAGGGATGACAAACCGCAACACAAAATATATCGGTTTGGTTCCTTCGACTCTACACAAATATATATAATTTCTCATCACAGGGACAAGTCTCGCCTGCACTTCATCCGAAAGCGCTTCAAAATAGAGACGGGGGCTGGAAGATTAGGCCAACCCTGCCCGCTTTCAACGTAAAGCATAAAACACGACGAGAAAGTAGAACGGGAATCGTGAAATTCTTCTCTCCAGAAAATACCAAAAAGCTATTTCTTTAGATCTAAAACAATCGATAGTAACCTATAGGATTTATTAGCAGCGAAAAAAAATACATTCGCTTGGTTTCATACGGGGTTCGAACCCAGACCCTCCTTCATCAAAATATATTCATCACTATCTGCCTATCTTCGTTATCACAAGTTCTTGCGTGCTTACTGACTAGGCTACGGCCGTTACATACGATCTTCGCTTCCCAGAGATTGTTATAAACTGTACTGTCGACATACTATCTTCTTGCGTGCTGAGTGCGGTGAGTGCGGTAAAACGTGCTTGCAGACTTCAGCGATCATTGCGCTGACCTAGGATTTGATTGTTCATTCAATTTAATTCAGAAATCTAATTCGATCGATCGATAACGGGAACAAAGAACAGCTTCTAGTGTGCACACTACTTTACGGTTAGTTCAACATCTTTCAGTGCCGTTCAAAAGAGTAACTCGTCGATGTTTCGTATCGGGTCAAAACGGTGAGCAAAAAGAGAACCGTTGACGAATGCGGTTCGAACTCAGGCGATGTTAACTGAGATGGATTTTCACGTTGGGTGGTTTTGTCCACTGGCCCAGCTCGGCACTCAGTGGGGGAGGTACGGTACGGTACCACTAATCGATCATGCGCATGTCTTTAGAAAGAAGTTTGGAACGTACTCACATAAATTGTAACCATGGATTTTATGCGTTGCTGGATTCCGATGCGATGCTGCGATGTAACTTCCAGCGGATGCTGTTTGATATGCTGCTCCCTGCCTAGCGACGAGTTGACGAACGTTCCTCTACCGGCCACGTGAGGTTGTGCCGGGAAATTTGCCAATAGAAAGTGGAGTGGAATGCGGTTGGTCTGTTGAGTGCGGTGTATCGGGAAACTGCAGCGGATAGAATCTAAAGCCAGAAAAGCACGTATCCGACGGGTCGGAATTAAAATCAGCACTGCACGTGGTCTGAATTAAATTTTTACCTCTTGTTCTAATTCGATTAAGCACGATATCTTCTCAAACTTTTCACGCACTGCGAGCCTATCTAGCGAATCTAATCTGGGAAAGAAAGCTACTTCAAGGTACACTGTGTTAAATAATTTCACGACTCAAAATCTACCTAAAAAATACACCGCGGCGCTAAACGAAAATTGTAACCGATCCTATCTTTTCCACGATCCAAGACAAAGTGATCGAGTCAAGCTTAGTTTCCCTCAGATAAATGATAATCATAGAAATCTTCGGTTCCGGAACTACGTAATCATTTACGAAGTGTCTTACGAAAGTTCTACCGAACAAGTTGGTTGAAGGAGCCGTCCCCTTAAAGTATCCCCAAAGCATTGATTTCCTACATCCGAAGTTCAGATTCGACCGAACCGTTTCTCTTTGAAATCCCGAAACAAAAATTCTTCCTCATGCTTTCCCCTTTTCCTGGGCCAGTGCCGAACAAGGGTTAACTCATTTACTTCCATATCAAGCTTTCAACCCGTCACCGAGTTCTAGTGGGCGCGTAACTCAACTTTGAGACCGGCGCTCATGCGCAAGGTGCTCAATGGCACTCACTCACTCTCTTGAGAGTGTGAGATTAAATATCCAAAAAGCTTTCATTCGAAGCAAGCCGAGGGGTTGCTCGATGAAATATTCGTAACAGTAGTAATATTTAAAATTTTTGATTCTAAATTAATTCTAAATAGTGGTAATGCTACATCATTCTTCGCTAGGTTTTCGAAAATTTGATTGGTGTGAGAAAAGTAACTTTTCTTGAACCAATCAAATTTTCGAAGGTTAATTTGTAGGTTTACGTTAGTTTTGAACTGCCGGGGTCATATGTGTCCATCGTCAAGTTTTGACTCATCCTCTATTTGCAGACTGTGTCTGTAACTGACCATCAATGTTTTGCAACTCCGGTCTCCAGCGACAGTTTACACAACTAAAATAAGCACAAATTTACCTAGACTAAAAAACTAATCCTACTATGTACAAAAAATCTCTCCGCTTACTTGACCATTGCGTGTAAATTTGGACTTTTAAGACTGAACTAGGGTATTGACAGGTACACACTCACACTACGTTAATCGCAATGAATAAATAATTACTATTACGAAAGAAATATATATCCATACCTCAGTATAAAAACTGATAAAAAGGATTTAAATATTCCTAACCAAATTTCCTTCACTTGCGTGAAATAAACGCTAGTGAACTTTGTTTTACTCCTTACCCTCGATATCAATCAACACTCTTAAATGATTCTACTTGTAAATAGGTCGGATTTAGTTAAAGCTAGGTTGAAACTACTCAAAATGCCCTTAAAGTGTACAAACTCAAACTTTGGGTAAAAATTTCAACCAATTTTGGCTACTTGCTATCGATAATTGATTTATTCTCTATGACAAATAACGCAATTTTAAGTTCCTACTACCAATTTTTTGGTTGAAAAACTACTCAAAATCTGAGTTTGTACACTTTAAGGGCATTATGAGTAGTTTCAACCTAACTTTAACTAAATCCGACCAATTTACAGGTAGAATCATTTAAGAGTGAAGGAAAACGGATCCAACAAAATTCACTTTAAAATAACATCTACATTCGACAACGGTTATTACCCTGGAAATAATCCTGGTTAAAAATAACCGTTATAGAAATGTTTAAATTATATGTGTTGTTTTCTTTCAGAATATTTTCTGATTCTAAACAACTTGATTACAATATATAACAATTTTACGTCCATTCACCCCTCATTCACTCGATTTCCATGCATCTCACTCAAATCACTCAATCTCCCGTCAATACCGTAGCATTGGGCGATACTGCGAGAAGTATCGATATTCGAATATCGATACAAATTTTCAAAAAGTATCGATCCGACTGAAATATTGGGCGGCAAGCATCGATACCAGTGGTATCGATATTGGTATCGATACACTGGCAGGGTACACGCAACCCCAAAGAAAACCATAGTTTTGTTTAAGTTTATTAAGCTAAATAAGCTTAATTTTTAGAAAATTATATGCGTGTGCTTTTGCTGCTGTTGATTCTCTTTCCTACTCATACGAAATCTCGTTAGGAACGAAATAATAGCTGATGTCGCACTGGTCAGGCCTGCGGTTTTAAACTCTTTTGACCGGAAACTGCAACGAATTGCTCAGGATTGCTAATACATTTATTAGAAAATCTAGCGGAATGATGGAAATAAAAAATAAATTTTAAAAATCGAACAAAAAATACAAATCCGTTTTCTTAAGTCGGTAAACCGATTTTTTGCCAAATTGACCGGTCACCGGCTTTGCAAGTGAAAAACCGGCCGGGCCGGCCAGAAATCGACCACTCAGCAACCTTACAGACAAAAATGCTAGAAATGGAACTTATGAATATTAAACGAGGTAACCATATCGGTCGAACTAAAAAATCAGAACATTTTCTGCCCAAACATGCGGATTAAGATTTATATTCGACAAACCAACTAATTTAACCCCCTTCCACTTCTGTTTACGCTACAGAAGGTACAAGCCATACAAAACTGGACAAATATGATGACCGTGAGAATGTACCTCTACAACCATACAGATAACCAAATTAAACACTTTTCTCTACAAGTGTTTAGGAGACTTCAGATCAGCGATGACCAAACTGCCCCTTTTAGAAATGATTCGTGCGACTTGCGGATTGTATTGAGGTGGAGGAGAATTGTAAATTATTTTTTTAATGGCTGAGGGTATATCTAATTTAACCGAGGTGCCTCGTGCTCGTGCGCGCTGTGGAGCCAAATGCTTTCTAGTATGAACGCTATGGCGAAGTTAGCTAATCTTAACTATCATGGAAATTGCACCGAAAACATCGAAACAGTAAACATCGAAACATTAAAATAAATGTAGAACGTAACACTTGCTGAGACAGATGAAAGTTAAACATTGCTGAAATTTGTTTGCTATATCAAGAACTCGCAAGTCAGTTTCAACCTGGTGTCGATGGTGCATTCGGCCGGCAGGTGTACGATGGGCATCTTTCAAAGTAGTGCCTGCAGCTCGTGGTTTATACGTCTGGACAGCTCTCTGCTCCCAGTTACCAACACCTTGCGTTCAAATACGGCAAATGCACTTATATTTTGCGTACGGTTTATGCTCCTTGATCGAAATCACTTACGAAGGGAAAAGTAGACCAGATATAGCTAGAATGCGTCGTTGAATCTGCTTACTCGTATTATTAATGGCGGTTGCCAGAGATCCCCAATTTATGAATTCATCAACCCCTTCCAGTTCATCTCCGTCAAAAGTCACTCCATGCACTCAGGGTTTCTTCACTTAACAACGCGGTTGACGGCCTAGCGTATCCAACGACATCCATCTTCGAGTGCCAAGACAGCTAGCTCCATTGAGGAAAGCAAAGCTTCACTCAGCAAGTGCGAGTAGTTCTCAGCAACTTGCGAGTTGTCTAATTGATCGCATTTGAAATTAATTTTAAAATCGGAGCAGGAATTGCACTTGAAATTTTACTTAAAATTGAACTTGAAATTAAATTTGATATTGAACTTGAAATGGGAACTGAAATTTAACTTAGAATTAAGCATGGCATTATGCTTAAAATAGAACTTCAAATTGATATTGTGCTTTGCAGCTGTACCTGGATTAATCCAGATTATTTTCTCTAATGCCAATGTATATGACAAAACAAAACAGCAACATTGCAATTGTTACTCTTTCTCACTCACAACATTCGCATTGTCGCAGTTTTTGTGCCAGTCGCACTTTTAGACTGCGGTGTTCAGTAAGGTGCAAAATGCGGGATATTGATGATCAAATGATATTGGACTTCAGTTTGCATCAATTTCAACTTAAATTTGAACTGGAATTAAGACTTTAAATTGAACTTAAAATTAAACTAAAAGTGGAACTTGAATTTGGATTTCAAATTACACTTAAAATTGAACGTTAAACTTAAGTTTGGGCCAATTCAGACTACAATATATAAATTGGACTTGAAATTACACATGAAATAGAACTTGAAATAGGACACAATAGAGAACTTAAAATTTTACTTGTAACTAACCTTGAATTGGATGTAAAATTTGACTAGAAATTATGCTTACAACTTTGCCAGAAAAAGCAAAGTCGTGGGCTTAAACCGTCATTAGACATTACCCTTCTTTATCGACAGACTTCGCAGCCGGCTGTTTAGAGTACAGGAAAATTACGGGGCCAGTGTAACGATCCTACTGACTCTATCAAGCAAGCACCGTCTAGCCGAGATTCGAACATGCGACGACTGGCTTGTTAGACCAGCATCGTACCTCGAAGCTAACTAGGCGGTAATTGCCAGAAATTGGAGTTAAATCGGACTTAAAATGGAACTTCGAATTGAACTTGAAATAGGATTTGAAATTGAATTTGATTTTTTACATCGCTCAAGAAATCCGACTTGAAATTGGATTTCAAATTGAAAATGAAGTTTTACTTAAAATTTGATTTAAGACTGGAACTAGGAATGTATTTTTGCAGAGTTAGTTTATTTATCGAAAAAAATTAGCCGCCGTACTTTTAATTAGGTACACCTCTTATTTTAATTTCTATAAGTTCGAGGTGGTGAACGAGTTTGTATACTTCGGGTCGTTGATGACGTCGGATAACAACTGCAGCAGAGAAATGCACCTCACCATTCTTGTCGGAAGTCGTACTTACTACGGATTCTACAAGACCATAAAATCTGGCAAGCTTCATCCTTGTACCAAATGTACCATGTACAAAGCGCAAATAAGACCGATAGTCTAAGGGCACGAAACGTGGTCAATGCTCGACGGAGACTTGAACGCACTGCAGCGGCCATGGCCACTTTTGGACGTTGTGTGCTTAGGATCATCTTTGGTGGTGTATGGGAGTACGGTGTATGGAGGAAAAACATGAATCACAAGCTGGCGCAGCTTTTCGGCGAACCCAGTATTCAGAAAGTTGCTGAGACTGGAAGGCTACAATGGGCGGGACATGTTGTGAGAATGCCGGAAAACAATTCCGTAAAAATGATGTTTACCTCGAATTCGGTTGGTACAAGGTGCAAAGGTACGCAGCGTGCTCGACGGTTAGACCAAATGGACTCCATTTAATGGAGCAAGTCCTGGAAAGTGTGGGACATTCGAGAAATTGGAGGCGAACAGCCATGGACCGAGTTTGTTATGCAGGTGAAATCCTAACGGACATCGCATTAGTATAAGTAAGGTTATTAATTAGGATAAGTATTTTAGTTTCTCTAGCTTTTACTATAAAGGTATCGATACAAATATCGGCGTTTTAGCATCGATACTGACCGGTATCGGGACACTCAGTATCGATCCAAAATATCGATGTATCGGCCCAAAAGTATCGATTTTTTCGATACAGATACAGTATCGCCCAATGCTACAATACCGTGAAGCTAATAAACATAACGGTAAATAATCTTTGCCATTGCTGACAAAGTGTGAACAATTTTGTGAACTTTTGCGTAAATTAGTGATAAACACCGGTGAAACCGTCAAAACTGACTCGCTATGGATCCAGAAATTATAAGGAGAGTAAAAATTAGTATCGTCAATGGTCGATGTAAGTTGAAAAGAGCAATCTTTTCCGTTTTTTCTTTCAGGGCATGGCTGCTAGCTTGAGCAGCTACCAGCTTCAACTCTTGCTGAAGAAAAAGGTCAAGGTCACCGTGTTGAACTCGAGGACTCGATTAGGAATAAAGAGGGAAAAAAATGGAATGATGGATTGTTGACTGGAACTAGGACTAGGAATAGGACATCTTAGAGGAAGGGAAGATAGGAGGAAACTCCGCTACAACTATTCATCTCGAAATTGAAAACATCTGCGTGGGATAAACTAACAATACGGTTTCAATTTTTTTAATATCATCTATCTCTAATACTATCAACAACTTATCCCACAATCGTATGCAAAATTTTAACAGGAGAAAATATTTATTTTTAGGAAAAATTTACTACGGCTAAACAAAATTTAACTCGAGGATTTTGGAACAAAGTGAATAATGCTAAGAAAAAACAACAGAAAATAGGTTCAAAGGATATGAAAATACAACTATGAAAGCAGGAAATACTATTCTAACATTATTTACAAGGAATTATAGATCAAATGGTATGTTGTTGAACTGAATTACTAATTTATTATTTAAGAATTAACACTAGTGATAAGAATAGGACTGATTGTAGAAATCAATTTACTAACTAACTAATATTTACAATAATATTTACAATTTGTACATAGTTGGAGTGTGAGTTTACTCCTTAAGGGTTATTGACAGTATCCGACACCTCGACAGTTTTCTTTGAAAATTGTTCGTGTAGAAATTCGCTCATTTTCACGAGTGTAATTTCCCCAACGGGTGCCGGGCTCGCTTTACAATTCATAGCGTAATGCTATTACTTCTGACAGGTCATCGCCCTGCCGTTTCCTGTTGCTATTTTCAAAGAAAGCAGCCGGTTGGCTGACAGTGCCTATCGAAATTTATCCCCGTAGGTGTTTCTTCTCATCGTAATCTTTGGTCGCTTTAAAAGGTACATAGCTGTAAGTAGTTAATGGCTTAGATGGGAAGAAACAGGGACCATTTTCTTCAGCTGGTCCGCGAAGAAAACTCCAATTCTCTTCCCCCTCGTGTCCTCAAGTTCGTACGTGTGAGAACCAAGAACCTTCCGAACAACACATGGCTCAAATTTCGGTGCCAGTTTTTTACAGAACCCTTTGCCTTTATCCGACAAATCAAAGGTTCTCTTGAGCACTGATTCTCCCGCAACGTATCGAGGACAGCTATCGTTAGTGCGAAGGTTGTAGCATTTCTCGTGGCGCTTGTACGCAGCCACCAGATTCTTTCTTACTTCTTCATACAGCTCTTCTCTTCTCTGTTCCACTTCGCTGTCTGTTGCATCTTCTGGTTTGTGGTTGTCTCTAATTCGAGCATATTCTCCACCATCAGATATTTGGTTTCTACCAAATACTACGAAATACGGACTGTATTTTGTCGAGCTATGCACTGCTGTTCGAATCGCGTTCGCGATGGTTTGGATATCGTCCGCCCAATGTTGGTGAGCTTTTTTTAGCGTGGCTCTGATCGCGGTAGTTATCACCCTATTCACTCGTTCGGTATTGTTTACCTGCGGATGGTATGCTGGGGTCAACCAATGGTTGACATGATAGTCTTGTAGCAGCTGTTTAAACGTCTTTGAGATAAACTGCGTACCGTTATCGGTCAGCACAATCTCCGGAACGCCAAACAGATTAAAAATCATGTTTTCAACGAACTCAGTTAGAGGGCCAGCCTTCGCCTCTCTAAAAGGTTGCACCAGTATAAATTTGCTGAACACGTCCGTCGCAACCAAGAGACATGTACAACGATTCTTCCCTGAAGCAGGCAAGGGCCCGATGTAATCGAGCGTGACAAACTGCCACGGATATTCCACCGGTTTTTGTGAACCCATAGGCGGCGTAACGTTGATGTTTCCTGCTTTACTTGTCTGACATTGGAAACATTCCCTACAATATTGTCGTACCTGTTCATTCATTTTTGGCCAAATAAACCGCTCTTTGATGGAGGCTAACGTCTTCATGAATCCTAGGTGAGTTTTATCGTGTATCTGTCTGATGATTTCCTCTCTCTTTCCGGGCTCAGGGAATTGCTTCCATGCGAAACGAGGATCATTCTGTCTACTAGGACCTTTAACATATTTCCAAATGCTACCGTCATTAACACGGTACTCAGAAAATTTGACGGGGTCGGCCACTATCTGTGCTGCCAATTCGTCGTAATTCAGATCGGGTTGCGTTACGCTGAGAGCCTCAATGGACCTTGAAAGGCAATCTGCTGTGATGTTATTTTTCCCTTTACGGTATTCGAGTTCGATATCGTACGATTGAATGCGCAAAGCCCACCGTAGCAATTTAGAGTTCCCAGATTCTGCGCCAATTCTAAATAACCATAACAAACTTCTTGCATCTGTTACCACTTTAAATCGCGTCCCTTCCACGTAATGTCGGAAGTTGTCGATCGCCAAAAGGACCCCGAGGCATTCCTTCTCGACTGCCGAATACTTTCTTTGGGTGCAACTGAGTTTCTTACTGAAATACCCTACCACTCGGACTTCCCCATCGTGGTTCTGTATCAGCGCTGCCCCTACTGCATTCTCTGATGCATCCGATTCGATGACAAACGGTTTTTGAAAGTCTGGGTTTGCTAAAATAGGCGCTGAAGTCAGGACTGACTTTAGCTCGCAAAATGCATTTTCTGCTTCCTGTGTCCAGACGACCTTCTTCTTTGCCTTTTTCAATAGGTCGGTAATAGGCGCTGTAATTCTGCTATACCCGGAAATAAAGCGCTGATAAAAACCAGCCAACCCCATCAGTCGACGAATGTCTTTCACTGACTTTGGTCGCGCATAATTAAGAATCGGCTGTATTCTAGATTGATCAATGGAGACTCCTCGCTCAGTCAATAGGTATCCTAAGTACATCACTTGTTTTCTGCAGAATCGTGATTTTTCTAGGGAGATAGTCAGGTCGGCTCCCTTTAGTCTGTCAGCAACAATTTTTTAAAAGACGTAAGTGGTCTTCAAATGTTTCGGTAGCTATGACGATATCGTCAAGATAAACGAAAACGAACGGTTGTAGGTCAAATCGGCTGTATTCTAGATTGATCAATGGAGACTCCTCGCTCAGTCAATAGGTATCCTAAGTACATCACTTGTTTTCTGCAGAATCGTGATTTTTCTAGGGAGATAGTCAGGTCGGCTCCCTTTAGTCTGTCAGCAACAATTTTTAAAAGACGTAAGTGGTCTTCAAATGTTTCGGTAGCTATGACGATATCGTCAAGATAAACGAAAACGAACGGTTGTAGGTCAAATCCGATGACCTTATTCATCAAACGGCACATTGTAAATGGTGCGTTCGTCAAACCAAAGGGGCACACTTTGAACCGAAAGAGCCCTTTCGATGTACGAAATGCAGTGTAGTTTCTGCTTTCTTCCTTAAGGGAGATCTGAAAGTATGCGTCTTTTAGATCCATTATCGAATAGTATTTTGCATGGCCGAGACGGTGGAAAATATCTTGCATGTTTTGCATGGGATACGCATCTTTCACTGTCATGGCATTTATGCGCCTAGAGTCAAGACAGACTCGAATCTTGCCGTTCGCTTTCCTTACAGGGACCAACGGGTTCGTCCATTCGCTGTAACATTCTTCGATGGCATCAATGCCTTTGAACCTCTCTATCTCCGCATCAATCTCCTTCTGGATATACGGGGAACATTTGTATACTGGCTGATTCCTGGGTTTCGCGTCGTCTTTGAGAATGATCTCGTGTTGTATTAAGTTCGTCCGTCCTAAATTTTCCGGACCCGTGAATTCAAATTTCTTTATCGTGTCGATCAATCGTGCTCGCTGTAAATCTGTAAGCTCGTGCTCCGTTTCAAT
Organism: Sabethes cyaneus; assembly: GCF_943734655.1. Classification (NCBI taxonomy): domain Eukaryota; kingdom Metazoa; phylum Arthropoda; class Insecta; order Diptera; family Culicidae; genus Sabethes; species Sabethes cyaneus. The sequence goes on along the minus strand of NC_071355.1, from coordinate 119,898,420 downwards.
GTTCTGCGGAACTGGCTCTGACGGAGGATCCATTGTGGGAATGTCCAGGGTCGTCCGGTTCTTCTACTAGCTTTAATTGCTCCCCCGACGGCTCGATATTGAAACAGATAATTGAGTTAACAGAAACGTTTGTTGTTTCTAACCTCTCTGGTCCGTTACCTACATCAATCATTGGCATTATGCCGAATTTGTCCCAAAAATCGGTACCTAATATTAATGGACGAGATAACTGTGGGACAATAATTGTTGGTATCACTCTAGTTTGCTCTTTATAGGTAAATGGAAGATTTAAATAGCCTAAGCATTTGTATTCGGTACCGTCCGCAGTGCTTACGCGAACTGCTGCTGGCAAAATATCCAGTCCATATCGGTCGGCGAGATCTGTAGAATTCACTACACTTACGCCTGCTCCGGAATCGAGCAGTGCTTCCATCTCCGTTTCGAACACCATCACTTTAATATGTGGGCATTTGCTCGAGCTAATGCGTATCTGGTGTACTCGTAATAATGGATCTAAATCATTAGTAGAATTACTGGGAATCGCACTATTTTTCGGGACGGTTGGATTCCCCGACTTCCCTCCCGTTAACAGTTTCCCTGATGTTCGTTATCCGCAGGGCGTCTAGCAGGTCTTGCACAACGCTCACAGCTGCGAATTGTAGTTCCTAAAGTACCACAGCCATAGCAAAAAATTCTTTTGGGTTTGGTGCATACTGTCCAACTGTGACCTTCCTGCTGACAGTTCCAGCAAATCCATCTTTTCCCCTGTTGATCGCTGCCCACGCTGTCCGATAGCTTGTTGATTTTACCAGGCCCTTCTTGCGTTTGTTGTTGGCTCTGATAACTACCTGGTCTTGTTCGCTGCATTCTAACTGCATTTACATCCACCTCTTCATCGGTATCAAATCCACTTCCTTCTAGCTCCACCGTATTAATTGGTCGTCTCGGCGGTGTCTCCCATGTCTGCTGCAAATTTGGGTCCGCCGCATCTATTCGATAGTTAAGCTTTAGAAGGTGTTGTAAGTCCTTTACTTCGACAATGGAAATCTTTGTGCGGTAGTGTTGCCTCATGTTGTCCCAAATCAATTCAAATTTTCTATTTTTTGATAATGGTTTGGACAACATCCGGTTTAATTTTTCAATTTTAGAAACGAAAGCAATGAATGACTCACCACGTTGTTGCTTTCGGTCCTGTATCTTCTGACGTATTCCTTGATCTTGATTGGGATTTCCGAATCTGTATTTGATCAGCCTCTGAAAATCTTTCCAGGTATCGAACTCATCAGCGAAGGTGAAAAACCAATCTGATGCCGATCCTTCCAGGAGCAAACGCACATCTCTTAACAGCTGTCTCTCTGAGACTCCTTCGCGTTGGGCTATTTTATTTAGTTTGTATAAGAAATTCTCCACACTCATCGATCTCGAATCGCCAGTAAACCTAAGCTTCCACTTTTCTACTCGATGCTGTTGGTCTCTGCCATGCGCGCGATGTCGAGGATGACCCTCATCAGCACGATTCTGGTTCCTTCTAAGCCGTTCACTGGGTATGAAACTAACGCATGATGACTCACCACTGGAAGAGTACGAATCCTCTGATTCCATACGACTGTTCCTTCTGCTCGCCGCATTGCTCGGCTCTGGTGATGGTTGACCCTTCTTCTGTCGTCAGTTTTCCTTCCTATGACGTTACGCTCCTCTTCATCGGATGAGTTTTCCCATTGCCTATCTCTATGCGCTCGGTTCTGGTCTTTTCTATTGCCGCTATTGATTCCTACTTCACTAACCATGCGCATAAGATTGGAAAGCATCTTCTCCATCTGGTTCATTTTTACCTCCATATGCGACAATTCATTTGCTCTATGTGGTGTGCTCGTTCGCAGACCATTGTCTTTTAGGATTGCCGCAGTTTCTGTTGGGATTGTCCCGGTTTCTGCCGGGATTACCTTGCTTCCTTTCGGAATTGCTCCGGTTCCTTTCTGCATGGTGCTCTGATTTCCGTCCTCCACATTCGTTTGGTTCATTTGGGTCGCATTTCCCCCTGTTGTATTTTCCGCCCTCCGTATCGTTTAACATATCATTGATACGTTCTTTAACCATTGATGTTGGCAGTACAATCTTATGCTCTTTCATGCACACTTCAATTCGACGCACTAATTCCCTCCTCATTTTTTTCTGATCCTCGCTAGCTGTTTTGCAGCGTTTTGCACGGTACCAGTAATGTAAAAGCCGTGATTCAAATCGCGGCTCTACACCGATTTGCGTCAATGATCTAATCAAATCAGACACCCATTGCGAAATATGAAAGAACTCTTCAGAAATAGTATATGGCGAAGGATAATTCCTACCGTTTTTAACATCTGCTTTGAATAAAGTTCGCAAAAGCCGTTGTTTACCTGCAAGGTCAAGTCCATGTACTGAACCGTCCAACTGACCACGAATATGCAATTTATAGTCGACCTCTTCAGAGTTCAGATGCTCTGCGTAGGGAAATTTGTCCATTTTAGGGTTTATTTTATTTAATGTAGAAATAATAAGATACTAGCTTAATGTAAATTCATCAAAATTCGAAATAGCAATAGCACAAATGTTAAATATAGTGAGCAAGTAATTTATTATTTTACTAATACTAATATGATTATGAATGTAATAAAATGTAACTGAATTAAACTATGAAAATAAATATAATAAATTTGATAAAAAATACGGGATATAATAAATTCATATAGAACAAAAACCCGAATTAATCCACCTAGCGGCGTGACCTAGCCTTTCTACTGCACAATAACCATTATTTAGTTTTTCAGGAGCATCTATAATTAACTTGACTCTATTTTTAAAATTCTGTATTCCTCAAAATCCTTATTTGCCAGTAAAATTCACAACGTCCAATACGTAGAATAATTATATTTTCTTTCCTTGGGTGCGTAAATAGTTGCAAGCGTCATTTATGTTACTTGGTGAACACCTTATTTAGTTTTATAATTTTTACGTGATTTATAAAAAAATATAATTTTTGCAGACTTGAATGAATATATATAGAAAATTAGAAATTAACCCTCTAACGGGTCTACAGACGGCCTTAACTTTCAGGCTTCAGAGCCACATACGAAACATGTTACGAATTGACAATATGAAATATGTGTTCTTACCAGATTTTTTGATATTTTGATATTAATACCATGCGTTCAAAAGTTAGCATCTTTGAAAAACAAAAGTTCAGAAAAATTATCATTATACTTCGCTTTTGAAGAAAAAGGATATCTACAACAAAATGATTCATCTCAAAATTTTACTATTAGTTTGCTTGGCTTCAATTTTGCAATATAGGTATCTGAATTAGAAAAAAATAACTGAATAGAGCATTAGATATGAAAAGAGAAATTGAAATTTTTCTTAGCTGGCGCTCTTTCAAATAATTATTTTTGCATGAAAATCAAAACTTAAGCTTCTTTTGAATGTACTTTCATGAAAAGATAGTCATTAGCTTGGTCGCATCGTTTTTACAATGTATCCCATAAGAGGGACAGGAAAACAAGATGAGATAAAAAAATAGTGCAAAAGCTGCGCCATAAACATGCTTGAGAATGGGAAATATGATCGATATGATTTCAAGTGCTTGTCATTTTTTATTTATTTATTAAAACATGATACATGACATAAGACATCTATCCTTGAAAATGTCACTAACGAAAACAAATCTTATAAAACTATTACCGTGCAAGGTTTACTTCCTATTTTTCATATAACCTGCCTAAGCTCTAGTATCTATTGATAGAAAACAGCTTCTATTGATGCGCAAAATTTGTTTGAAATTTGTATAATTTTGTTTGGAAAAATCAACTCACTAGTATTTTTAATCCTATATACCACTAGACCTACATGTTTAAATTAACTGCTTTTCTTCGCTTTTTGCTTTTCTTGTACAATTGTGAGTAACATCAAGTGAAGAAAATGACAATTGAAATCTGAAAGCAAAGAAAAGTAAAAACTTTTCTATTCAATCCCGCTACTTAATATTTATTTGCAACAGATACGTAGTTCGCCTACGACGTGCAGGCTTCATCACTGTCTTATTTCAAAGCGTATACGTATCTGTCGCGAATAAATATTAAATAGTGGAATTTAGTCGGTAAAAGTTTTTTCTTTTCTTTAATTTCAGAGTTCATATTCCACTAAGAGACTTCAAAAACTTCAAACAATTGCCCTGTTTCTCACTTTTCTTGAATTTCAATGCAAATTTAAAAATTGCAAATAGTAATCACTTACACAGATACATACACACATACATACATACATACATACATACATACATACATACATACATACATACATACATACATACATACATTCATACATTCATACATACATACATACATACATACATACATACATACATACATACATACATACATACATACATACATACATACATACATACATACATACATACATACATACATACATACATACATACATACATACATACACACAAACATACATCACGCACATTAAATACAACCAACATTTGATTGATATGATTATACGGTGCTTAAGTGTTAAAGTTTGAATAACTTTTGAATGAACCGTCCGATTTTAAATAACTCGATTTCGTTTGATAGATCTCAGCAGTAATTTTCAAACAATAATAAAATGTGTGATGTTTTTCATTGAATTAATGCTTATATGTTACAAAAATATGTTTTAAATACTATTTTTTCACATTTCTCTATGTAACTTTCAAACTACAAGTCCAATCGTCATGAAATTTGGAAGTTAAGGGTTTGCAAGGCTCTTCTTTCATATGCAATCAATTTTGTTCAAATCGGTTAAGGGACCTATGAGATAATGAAGTCCCATATTTTTCGTATTTTTATACATAACTTTTGAACTAAAAGTCCGATCAGTATGAAATTCAATAGCGACCAATGGGACATCTAGACCTTTCATTTGACACTAAGAACATTAAAATCGGTCCAGCCATCTCCGAGAAAAGTGAGTGAGATTAAAAGCGTCACATACACACACACACACACACACACACACACATACACACACACACACACACACACACACACACACACACACACACACACACACACACACACACACACACACACACAGAAAATGCTCAGTTTTCGAAACTGAGTCGAATGGTATATGACATTCGGCCCGCAGGACCTTCTTTCCATTTCCGGTTTTCCGAGTGATTTCTATACCTTTATACTATATATTTATATAGTAGAAAGGCAAAACAGTTATCCATTTGGTTATTTACAAACCATATGATCAAAATGCTTATAGAAATTTAATTCAAAGTAAATTTCTTTAAATTACGTGCCAAATCTTGTTGGGCGCCAATTGTAACACGGAACGGTTGAGACCAGAGCCTGATACTGGAATCAGCGGGTGGCTTAAGCGCCACTCTCAATGAGAGACCACCCACCTTGTTCGCTTTGCCCAGCTATGAGACCCTCTCCTTACGGGCGGGTATTATTTTGTTTCAGGATTCCGGCTCTGAAACGGTTCCACCGTACCGGGACAACGTCAATAGTAAACCAAAAACCTTAAGGAAAACCTGCCAGGGATGACAAACCGCAACACAAAATATATCGGTTTGGTTCCTTCGACTCTACACAAATATATATAATTTCTCATCACAGGGACAAGTCTCGCCTGCACTTCATCCGAAAGCGCTTCAAAATAGAGACGGGGGCTGGAAGATTAGGCCAACCCTGCCCGCTTTCAACGTAAAGCATAAAACACGACGAGAAAGTAGAACGGGAATCGTGAAATTCTTCTCTCCAGAAAATACCAAAAAGCTATTTCTTTAGATCTAAAACAATCGATAGTAACCTATAGGATTTATTAGCAGCGAAAAAAAATACATTCGCTTGGTTTCATACGGGGTTCGAACCCAGACCCTCCTTCATCAAAATATATTCATCACTATCTGCCTATCTTCGTTATCACAAGTTCTTGCGTGCTTACTGACTAGGCTACGGCCGTTACATACGATCTTCGCTTCCCAGAGATTGTTATAAACTGTACTGTCGACATACTATCTTCTTGCGTGCTGAGTGCGGTGAGTGCGGTAAAACGTGCTTGCAGACTTCAGCGATCATTGCGCTGACCTAGGATTTGATTGTTCATTCAATTTAATTCAGAAATCTAATTCGATCGATCGATAACGGGAACAAAGAACAGCTTCTAGTGTGCACACTACTTTACGGTTAGTTCAACATCTTTCAGTGCCGTTCAAAAGAGTAACTCGTCGATGTTTCGTATCGGGTCAAAACGGTGAGCAAAAAGAGAACCGTTGACGAATGCGGTTCGAACTCAGGCGATGTTAACTGAGATGGATTTTCACGTTGGGTGGTTTTGTCCACTGGCCCAGCTCGGCACTCAGTGGGGGAGGTACGGTACGGTACCACTAATCGATCATGCGCATGTCTTTAGAAAGAAGTTTGGAACGTACTCACATAAATTGTAACCATGGATTTTATGCGTTGCTGGATTCCGATGCGATGCTGCGATGTAACTTCCAGCGGAGATTTGGCGATGCTGTTTGATATGCTGCTCCCTGCCTAGCGACGAGTTGACGAACGTTCCTCTACCGGCCACGTGAGGTTGTGCCGGGAAATTTGCCAATAGAAAGTGGAGTGGAATGCGGTTGGTCTGTTGAGTGCGGTGTATCGGGAAACTGCAGCGGATAGAATCTAAAGCCAGAAAAGCACGTATCCGACGGGTCGGAATTAAAATCAGCACCGCACGTGGTCTGAATTAAATTTTTACCTCTTGTTCTAATTCGATTAAGCACGATATCTTCTCAAACTTTTCACGCACTGCGAGCCTATCTAGCGAATCTAATCTGGGAAAGAAAGCTACTTTAAGGTACACTGTGTTAAATAATTTCACGACTCAAAATCTACCTAAAAAATACACCGCGGCGCTAAACGAAAATTGTAACCGATCCTATCTTTTCCACGATCCAAGACAAAGTGATCGAGTCAAGCTTAGTTTCCCTCAGATAAATGATAATCATAGAAATCTTCGGTTCCGGAACTACGTAATCATTTACGAAGTGTCTTACGAAAGTTCTACCGAACAAGTTGGTTGAAGGAGCCGTCCCCTTAAAGTATCCCCAAAGCATTGATTTCCTACATCCGAAGTTCAGATTCGACCGAACCGTTTCTCTTTGAAATCCCGAAACAAAAATTCTTCCTCATGCTTTCCCCTTTTCCTGGGCCAGTGCCGAACAAGGGTTAACTCATTTACTTCCATATCAAGCTTTCAACCCGTCACCGAGTTCTAGTGGGCGCGTAACTCAACTTTGAGACCGGCGCTCATGCGCAAGGTGCTCAATGGCACTCACTCACTCTCTTGAGAGTGTGAGATTAAATATCCAAAAAGCTTTCATTCGAAGCAAGCCGAGGGGTTGCTCGATGAAATATTCGTAACAGTAGTAATATTTAAAATTTTTGATTCTAAATTAATTCTAAATAGTGGTAATGCTACATCATTCTTCGCTAGGTTTTCGAAAATTTGATTGGTGTGAGTAAAATAAACGGACTTTCGGGCAGTTTTATAAACGAACAAAATACGCGTCGTTCTTCGCTAACGTTCTAAGTTCGAATGCTTAATTTTTATTTAGCTATTGCATAGCTTTGCTGAACAGCTACAGCTTATGTATTTGTTTACTATGTAATTGCCCCGAAGGGGTTTGGATATTAGGTCGACTGATGGGTATATACATCAAAGTATATTTATGATTGGAAAGGTATATTACAATATCTTCCCTCTTAAGATACCACTTATTAACATTCATTCTTATAACTTATACAAATTTGTAATTCTCAGCTCAAAGTATTTTAACTGAAATAAACAAAATTTCTATCGACCTTCTTCTTAAAAACTCTAGAGGATCTTCTTAAACTTTTAGTAGGATGTCTTCCAGAGACTCCTAAATCACTACAATCATTCGAACGAAATACTCTAGGGTGTACTTCACTTCTGACTGGCGGTGACATCTCGAATACTGGTGGAAATCCACAGAACAGCTCCTCGTCCTCGGATTCCGCATATCGCCTTTTTGTACCTCGAAAATGTTCAGCCGTCTGCTGGTCCAGCATCTGAAGCGCCCCATCACGCCTACGTTCAGAATTTTGCACGAGTCTGATCTGCCCCCTGTGGGCCGAGATCAAAAGTGATCCGGTTTTGATCTGAAAAACATTCGTAGAAATTCTTTTAATAAATTTTGCCTCTAACTATTTTTGCATTTTTTTCAACTTATGGTTTCTATAGCAAACTTTATCTCCTGTAACTAGTTTGTTAAATGGGTCTGTCAAAGGTTTTTCAAATTGTATATAGTTTTCTTTGTTATCAGCTAAATCATTTTGAGTTATTTTCTGATGGTGTTTGTTATGGTGCGTTATATCAAGAATCTTTGGTTTATAATTCGAAACCCTTTTTAACCTACAATTGTTTTGATTACTATATTTTATGTCACTTGATGTTTTATGTGGGCCCTTTTGTAGTAGACCTGTGTTTATTGAAAAAATGTTGGAGAAACACTGCCTCCATCCATCGCAAAATACATCAAGCCAATTTCTACCCATTAATGGAACGAAACTATTTTTACTGTTAAGCACAATGAGCTCCATGTGAGCCTGCTTGTCATTGAATAAAACTTTCACTGAAATACTACTTAAAATTTGTAAAGCGGATCCATTTACAACAATCAATTTCCGTTTACTTACGTCCAACGAAATATGTGCTAAATATTTAACATAGTCAGCTTTACTTATAACCGAAACAGATGATCCGCTATCTACCTCCATTTTTAAATTTCTGCCCTCAATATTAGCTTCTAGAAAGCAGGGTTCGTTAATTTTGTTTTCTGATTCAATCATAAGACAAACGTAATCGCCTGGTGAATCACTGTCGCTGCTGAAATTGTTTCGTTCTCGTCTAAAATAATCTGGCAAATAATTCAAAACTTGTGCATTTTCGACACACTTCACTGATCCTACCCCATCCTGCCGACCTTTTAACCTATAACAATTCTTCTGAATATGGCCCTTAAGCTTACAGAAGTTGCAGATAAAGTCTGCATGTCTTCCTCTATTAGAGTGCCTAAGCTGTGACTGCCTCGTATCATAATTGCTGCGATACATCTGACTATCCCTGCTGCCGGTTTCGTCATAGTTTCTGTCATTGTCATATTGCTTCCAGCTGCTAGGTTCTCTATCATCCAACCCACTAGTTAACGAATACACATTCGAGGGAAAATCCGAATTTAAAGCATTAGCACAAGATACCACCATCTCTTTATTCCTTATTATTCTTTCCGCTACCTGCAGGGTTAATTTATCTACCTCTAGCATTTCTTTTTGTACTTTTCTATCAAAAACGCCAAAAAGCAACTGATCCCTTATTGCTGACTCACGAAATTCACCGAAATCGCACTGTTGCGCTAAAAGTTTTACAGCTAAAATGAAATCTTCACCAGATTCCGTCGGACCTTGTTTCCTATTACGAAATCTGAGCCTTAAAATCGTATCCGACTCAACTTTATCAAACCTTTCTTTCAGTTTCTTTGTAATAGTTTCATAACTAAGAGTTTTCAAATCCGTGCCCGGATATAGTAACTTCAACTCCTCAAACACGTGCATTCCGGAAAAACTCATAAAAATATCTTTTCTTTTAGCATCTGCAATATTGTTGCAGGAAAAAAAATATTCAAGGCGCTCCACATAATTGGAGAAAGACGTGCCCATGACGTAAGGGTCAATGCTTCCCATTAGCGCCATGCCTGCACCGGATCGATATAATGAAATGCAATATTTAAGCACAAATAAAAGAAAGAAAAACTCACGTACCTGAAATTTTACTAAAATCCGATAGATAGACAGTCGCTGAAAGCGCAGAGCTGTTTTTTCCGGTACCGGTCCAATCAATCCAGTGAGCAAAATCGATGCAGTCCGTTTTCTACTATTAGCTGCCACTAAAATTTCCAAAAAAAAGTCCTAAAAACTCCGAACGATGATGTTCCGTTTGGTCCGAATCTATCCTACAGTATTTCCTTTAGCATGCTATTATTTAGCCGATGCTATTAAATAAGCGTCGCTAGCGACCGGCTAGTTATCAAAAAAAAAAAGAAAATAGAACACAAAAGAAACAATTAGTTCAATGCTTAGATTGTGTAACTAAACAATTTCTATTATGCTTTCTCCTTATACAAAACGTTCCACTTTCTAAAGCTTTCTTTGTTCAATAAACTTACCTGTTGAATAGAAAACAATTCCACCCCAAAACGTCGAACAAAACCCTGTCCGGAAAAACACGGGAAAAGCTTTTCCCCAAACTGCTGCGCCACTGCGAAACCAACGAAAAACTTGCCGGTACACGTCTGTGTAGCAAGAAAACTTTCGCACCAATATAAACTGAACACACGCGAAACCAGATTTTCTCGTCGCCACTAAAATAAACGGACTTTCGGGCAGTTTTATAAACGAACAAAATACGCGTCGTTCTTCGCTAACGTTCTAAGTTCGAATGCTTAATTTTTATTTAGCTATTGCATAGCTTTGCTGAACAGCTACAGCTTATGTATTTGTTTACTATGTAATTGCCCCGAAGGGGTTTGGATATTAGGTCGACTGATGGGTATATACATCAAAGTATATTTATGATTGGAAAGGTATATTACAGTGAGAAAAGTAACTTTTCTTGAACCAATCAAATTTTCGAAGGTTAATTTGTAGGTTTACGTTAGTTTTGAACTGCCGGGGTCATATGTGTCCATCGTCAAGTTTTGACTCATCCTCTATTTGCAGACTGTGTCTGTAACTGACCATCAATGTTTTGCAACTCCGGTCTCCAGCGACAGTTTACACAACTAAAATAAGCACAAATTTACCTAGACTAAAAAACTAATCCTACTATGTACAAAAAATCTCTCCGCTTACTTGACCATTGCGTGTAAATTTGGACTTTTAAGACTGAACTAGGGTATTGACAGGTACACACTCACACTACGTTAATCGCAATGAATAAATAATTACTATTACGAAAGAAATATATATCCATACCTCAGTATAACAACTGATAAAAAGGATTTAAATATTCCTAACCAAATTTCCTTCACTTGCGTGAAATAAACGCTAGTGAACTTTGTTTTACTCCTTACCCTCGATATCAATCAACACTCTTAAATGATTCTACTTGTAAATAGGTCGGATTTAGTTAAAGCTAGGTTGAAACTACTCAAAATGCCCTTAAAGTGTACAAACTTGGGTAAAAATTTCAACCAATTTTGGCTACTTGCTATCGATAATTGATTTATTCTCTATGACAAATAACGCAATTTTAAGTTCCTACTACCAATTTTTTGGTTGAAAAACTACTCAAAATCTGAGTTTGTACACTTTAAGGGCATTATGAGTAGTTTCAACCTAACTTTAACTAAATCCGACCAATTTACAGGTAGAATCATTTAAGAGTGAAGGAAAACGGATCCAACAAAATTCACTTTAAAATAACATCTACATTCGACAACGGTTATTACCCTGGAAATAATCCTGGTTAAAAATAACCGTTATAGAAATGTTTAAATTATATGTGTTGTTTTCTTTCAGAATATTTTCTGATTCTAAACAACTTGATTACAATATATAACAATTTTACGTCCATTCACCCCTCATTCACTCGATTTCCATGCATCTCACTCAAATCACTCAATCTCCCGTCAATACCGTGAAGCTAATAAACATAACGGTAAATATCTTTGCCATTGCTGACAAAGTGTGAACAATTTTGTGAACTTTTGCGTAAATTAGTGATAAACACCGGTGAAACCGTCAAAACTGACTCGCTATGGATCCAGAAATTATAAGGAGAGTAAAAATTAGTATCGTCAATGGTCGATGTAAGTTGAAAAGAGCAATCTTTTCCGTTTTTTCTTTCAGGGCATGGCTGCTAGCTTGAGCAGCTACCAGCTTCAACTCTTGCTGAAGAATAAGGTCAAGGTCACCGTGTTGAACTCGAGGACTCGATTAGGAATAAAGAGGGAAAAAAATGGAATGATGGATTGTTGACTGGAACTAGGACTAGGAATAGGACATCTTAGAGGAAGGGAAGATAGGAGGAAACTCCGCTACAACTATTCATCTCGAAATTGAAAACATCTGCGTGGGATAAACTAACAATACGGTTTCAATTTTTTTAATATCATCTATCTCTAATACTATCAACAACTTATCCCACAATCGTATGCAAAATTTTAACAGGAGAAAATATTTATTTTTAGGAAAAATTTACTACGGCTAAACAAAATTTAACTCGAGGATTTTGGAACAAAGTGAATAATGCTAAGAAAAAACAACAGAAAATAGGTTCAAAGGATATGAAAATACAACTATGAAAGCAGGAAATACTATTCTAACATTATTTACAAGGAATTATAGATCAAATGGTATGTTGTTGAACTGAATTACTAATTTATTATTTAAGAATTAACACTAGTGATAAGAATAGGACTGATTGTAGAAATCAATTTACTAACTAACTAATATTTACAATAATATTTACAATTTGTACATAGTTGGAGTGTGAGTTTACTCCTTAAGGGTTATTGACAGTATCCGACACCTCGACAGTTTTCTTTGAAAATTGTTCGTGTAGAAATTCGCTCATTTTCACGAGTGTAATTTCCCCAACGGGTGCCGGGCTCGCTTTACAATTCATAGCGTAATGCTATTACTTCTGACAGGTCATCGCCCTGCCGTTTCCTGTTGCTATTTTCAAAGAAAGCAGCCGGTTGGCTGACAGTGCCTATCGAAATTTATCCCCGTAGGTGTTTCTTCTCATCGTAATCTTTGGTCGCTTTAAAAGGTACATAGCTGTAAGTAGTTAATGGCTTAGATGGGAAGAAACAGGGACCATTTTCTTCAGCTGGTCCGCGAAGAAAACTCCAATTCTCTTCCCCCTCGTGTCCTCAAGTTCGTACGTGTGAGAACCAAGAACCTTCCGAACAACACATGGCTCAAATTTCGGTGCCAGTTTTTTACAGAACCCTTTGCCTTTATCCGACAAATCAAAGGTTCTCTTGAGCACTGATTCTCCCGCAACGTATCGAGGACAGCTATCGTTAGTGCGAAGGTTGTAGCATTTCTCGTGGCGCTTGTACGCAGCCACCAGATTCTTTCTTACTTCTTCATACAGCTCTTCTCTTCTCTGTTCCACTTCGCTGTCTGTTGCATCTTCTGGTTTGTGGTTGTCTCTAATTCGAGCATATTCTCCACCATCAGATATTTGGTTTCTACCAAATACTACGAAATACGGACTGTATTTTGTCGAGCTATGCACTGCTGTTCGAATCGCGTTCGCGATGGTTTGGATATCGTCCGCCCAATGTTGGTGAGCTTTTTTTAGCGTGGCTCTGATCGCGGTAGTTATCACCCTATTCACTCGTTCGGTATTGTTTACCTGCGGATGGTATGCTGGGGTCAACCAATGGTTGACATGATAGTCTTGTAGCAGCTGTTTAAACGTCTTTGAGATAAACTGCGTACCGTTATCGGTCAGCACAATCTCCGGAACGCCAAACAGATTAAAAATCATGTTTTCAACGAACTCAGTTAGAGGGCCAGCCTTCGCCTCTCTAAAAGGTTGCACCAGTATAAATTTGCTGAACACGTCCGTCGCAACCAAGAGACATGTACAACGATTCTTCCCTGAAGCAGGCAAGGGCCCGATGTAATCGAGCGTGACAAACTGCCACGGATATTCCACCGGTTTTTGTGAACCCATAGGCGGCGTAACGTTGATGTTTCCTGCTTTACTTGTCTGACATTGGAAACATTCCCTACAATATTGTCGTACCTGTTCATTCATTTTTGGCCAAATAAACCGCTCTTTGATGGAGGCTAACGTCTTCATGAATCCTAGGTGAGTTTTATCGTGTATCTGTCTGATGATTTCCTCTCTCTTTCCGGGTTCAGGGAATTGCTTCCATGCGAAACGAGGATCATTCTGTCTACTAGGACCTTTAACATATTTCCAAATGCTACCGTCATTAACACGGTACTCAGAAAATTTGACGGGGTCGGCCACTATCTGTGCTGCCAATTCGTCGTAATTCAGATCGGGTTGCGTTACGCTGAGAGCCTCAATGGACCTTGAAAGGCAATCTGCTGTGATGTTATTTTTCCCTTTACGGTATTCGAGTTCGATATCGTACGATTGAATGCGCAAAGCCCACCGTAGCAATTTAGAGTTCCCAGATTCTGCGCCAATTCTAAATAACCATAACAAACTTCTTGCATCTGTTACCACTTTAAATCGCGTCCCTTCCACGTAATGTCGGAAGTTGTCGATCGCCAAAAGGACCCCGAGGCATTCCTTCTCGACTGCCGAATACTTTCTTTGGGTGCAACTGAGTTTCTTACTGAAATACCCTACCACTCGGACTTCCCCATCGTGGTTCTGTATCAGCGCTGCCCCTACTGCATTCTCTGATGCATCCGATTCGATGATAAACGGTTTTTGAAAGTCTGGGTTTGCTAAAATAGGCGCTGAAGTCAGGACTGACTTTAGCTCGCAAAATGCATTTTCTGCTTCCTGTGTCCAGACGACCTTCTTCTTTGCCTTTTTCAATAGGTCGGTAATAGGCGCTGTAATTCTGCTATACCCGGAAATAAAGCGCTGATAAAAACCAGCCAACCCCATCAGTCGACGAATGTCTTTCACTGACTTTGGTCGCGCATAATTAAGAATCGGCTGTATTCTAGATTGATCAATGGAGACTCCTCGCTCAGTCAATAGGTATCCTAAGTACATCACTTGTTTTCTGCAGAATCGTGATTTTTCTAGGGAGATAGTCAGGTCGGCTCCCTTTAGTCTGTCAGCAACAATTTTTAAAAGACGTAAGTGGTCTTCAAATGTTTCGGTAGCTATGACGATATCGTCAAGATAAACGAAAACGAACGGTTGTAGGTCAAATCCGATGACCTTATTCATCAAACGGCACATTGTAAATGGTGCGTTCGTCAAACCAAAGGGGCACACTTTGAACCGAAAGAGCCCTTTCGATGTACGAAATGCAGTGTAGTTTCTGCTTTCTTCCTTAAGGGAGATCTGAAAGTATGCGTCTTTTAGATCCATTATCGAATAGTATTTTGCATGGCCGAGACGGTGGAAAATATCTTGCATGTTTTGCATGGGATACGCATCTTTCACTGTCATGGCATTTATGCGCCTAGAGTCAAGACAGACTCGAATCTTGCCGTTCGCTTTCCTTACAGGGACCAACGGGTTCGTCCATTCGCTGTAACATTCTTCGATGGCATCAATGCCTTTGAACCTCTCTATCTCCGCATCAATCTCCTTCTGGATATACGGGGAACATTTGTATACTGGCTGATTCCTGGGTTTCGCGTCGTCTTTGAGAATGATCTCGTGTTGTATTAAGTTCGTCCGTCCTAAATTTTCCGGACCCGTGAATTCAAATTTCTTTATCGTGTCGATCAATCGTGCTCGCTGTAAATCTGTAAGCTCGTGCTCCGTTTCAATGTTCTGCGGAACTGGCTCTGACGGAGGATCCATTGCGGGAATGTCCAGGGTCGTCCGGTTCTTCTACTAGCTTTAATTGCTCCCCCGACGGCTCGATATTGAAACAGATAATTGAGTTAACAGAAACGTTTGTTGTTTCTAACCTCTCTGGTCCGTTACCTACATCAATCATTGGCATTATGCCGAATTTGTCCCAAAAATCGGTACCTAATATTAATGGACGAGATAACTGTGGGACAATAATTGTTGGTATCACTCTAGTTTGCTCTTTATAGGTAAATGGAAGATTTAAATAGCCTAAGCATTTGTATTCGGTACCGTCCGCAGTGCTTACGCGAACTGCTGCTGGCAAAATATCCAGTCCATATCGGTCGGCGAGATCTGTAGAATTCACTACACTTACGCCTGCTCCGGAATCGAGCAGTGCTTCCATCTCCGTTTCGAACACCATCACTTTAATATGTGGGCATTTGCTCGAGCTAATGCGTATCTGGTGTACTCGTAATAATGGATCTAAATCATTAGTAGAATTACTGGGAATCGCACTATTTTTCGGGACGGTTGGATTCCCCGACTTCCCTCCCGTTAACAGTTTCCCTGATGTTCGTTATCCGCAGGGCGTCTAGCAGGTCTTGCACAACGCTCACAGCTGCGAATTGTAGTTCCTAAAGTACCACAGCCATAGCAAAAAATTCTTTTGGGTTTGGTGCATACTGTCCAACTGTGACCTTCCTGCTGACAGTTCCAGCAAATCCATCTTTTCCCCTGTTGATCGCTGCCCACGCTGTCCGATAGCTTGTTGATTTTACCAGGCCCTTCTTGCGTTTGTTGTTGGCTCTGATAACTACCTGGTCTTGTTCGCTGCATTCTAACTGCATTTACATCCACCTCTTCATCGGTATCAAATCCACTTCCTTCTAGCTCCACCGTATTAATTGGTCGTCTCGGCGGTGTCTCCCATGTCTGCTGCAAATTTGGGTCCGCCGCATCTATTCGATAGTTAAGCTTTAGAAGGTGTTGTAAGTCCTTTACTTCGACAATGGAAATCTTTGTGCGGTAGTGTTGCCTCATGTTGTCCCAAATCAATTCAAATTTTCTATTTTTTGATAATGGTTTGGACAACATCCGGTTTAATTTTTCAATTTTAGAAACGAAAGCAATGAATGACTCACCACGTTGTTGCTTTCGGTCCTGTATCTTCTGACGTATTCCTTGATCTTGATTGGGATTTCCGAATCTGTATTTGATCAGCCTCTGAAAATCTTTCCAGGTATCGAACTCATCAGCGAAGGTGAAACACCAATCTGATGCCGATCCTTCCAGGAGCAAATGCACATCTCTTAACAGCTGTCTCTCTGAGACTCCTTCGCGTTGGGCTATTTTATTTAGTTTGTATAAGAAATTCTCCACACTCATCGATCTCGAATCGCCAGTAAACCTAAGCTTCCACTTTTCTACTCGATGCTGTTGGTCTCTGCCATGCGCGCGATGTCGAGGATGACCCTCATCAGCACGATTCTGGTTCCTTCTAAGCCGTTCACTGGGTATGAAACTAACGCATGATGACTCACCACTGGAAGAGTACGAATCCTCTGATTCCATACGACTGTTCCTTCTGCTCGCCGCATTGCTCGGCATCTGGTGATGGTTGACCCTTCTTCTGTCGTCAGTTTTCCTTCCTATGACGTTACGCTCCTCTTCATCGGATGAGTTTTCCCATTGCCTATCTCTATGCGCTCGGTTCTGGTCTTTTCTATTGCCGCTATTGATTCCTACTTCACTAACCATGCGCATAAGATTGGAAAGCATCTTCTCCATCTGGTTCATTTTTACCTCCATATGCGACAATTCATTTGCTCTATGTGGTGTGCTCGTTCGCAGACCATTGTCTTTTAGGATTGCCGCAGTTTCTGTTGGGATTGTCCCGGTTTCTGCCGGGATTACCTTGCTTCCTTTCGGAATTGCTCCGGTTCCTTTCTGCATGGTGCTCTGATTTCCGTCCTCCACATTCGTTTGGTTCATTTGGGTCGCATTTCCCCCTGTTGCGCCCTCCGTATCGTTTAACATATCATTGATACGTTCTTTAACCATTGATGTTGGCAGTACAATCTTATGCTCTTTCATGCACACTTCAATTCGACGCACTAATTCCCTCCTCATTTTTTTCTGATCCTCGCTAGCTGTTTTGCAGCGTTTTGCACGGTACCAGTAATGTAAAAGCCGTGATTCAAATCGCGGCTCTACACCGATTTGCGTCAATGATCTAATCAAATCAGACACCCATTGCGAAATATGAAAGAACTCTTCAGAAATAGTATATGGCGAAGGATAATTCCTACCGTTTTTACATCTGCTTTGAATAAAGTTCGCAAAAGCCGTTGTTTACCTGCAAGGTCAAGTCCATGTACTGAACCGTCCAACTGACCACGAATATGCAATTTATAGTCGACCTCTTCAGAGTTCAGATGCTCTGCGTAGGGAAATTTGTCCATTTTAGGGTTTATTTTGTTGTTGTTGTTGTTAATTGGCCTGACGTCTTATGACAAGGCCTGCGCAGTATAATTTCTCCATCTGTTTCGGTCCATGGCAACTGATCTCCAGTTCCGCGGGCACCCAGTGCTCGCCAGATCTCGCTCCACCTAGTCTTGCCACCTCGCTCGCTGTGCCCCTCTTCGTCTTGTTCCTACCGGATTTGATGCGAAAGCCATTTTTGCAGGATAGTTGTCCGGCATTCTAGCAACATGTCCTGCCCAACGTATCCGTCCAGCTTTAACCACTTTCTGAATACTTGGTTCGCCGTAGAGACGCGCGAGCTCGTGGTTCATTCTTCGCCTCCATACACCGTTCTCTTGCACTCCGCCAAAGATGGTTCTTAGCACCCGCCGTTCGAAAACTCCGAGTGCTCGTAGGTCCTCTTCTAGCAATGTCCACGTTTCGTGCCCGTAGAGGACAACCGGTCTAATTAGCGTTTTGTACAGTGTGCACTTTGTACGGGGGCTCAGATTGTTCGACCGCAAGTGTTTGTGGAGTCCGTAGTAGGCCCGACTTCCGCTGATAATACGTCTTTTAATCTCACGGCTGGTATTGTTGTCCTCTGTTGCCAGCGAGCCAAGGTATACGAACTCGTCGACTACCTCGAACTCATCCCCGTCGATTACCACGGTGCTGCCCAAGCGAGCCCTGTCGCGCTCGGTCCCGCCCGCCAGCATATACTTCGTTTTAGACGTATTTATCTGCAATCCAATCTTCTCTGCTTCGCGTTTCAGTCTGGTGTGCTGATCTTCCACCGCCTCAAATGTTCTGCCGACAGCATCCACGTCGTCAGCAAAGCAGATAAATTGACTGGATTTATTGAAAATCGTGCCCCGCATTTCGATCGCCGCTCGCCTTATAACACCTTCAAGCGCAATGTTGAATAGCAGGCAGGAAAGACCATCTCCTTGTCGAAGTCCCCTGCGAGATTCGAATGGGTCCGACAATCCACCCGAGATTCTCACACAGCACTGGATCCCATCCATCGTAGCCATGATAAGTCTAGTAAGCTTACCCGGAAAGCCGTTTTCGTCCAAAATTTTCCATAGCTCTTGTCGGTTTACGCTATCATATGCGGCTTTGAAATCGATGAACAGGTGGTGCGTGGGGACTCGGAATTCACGGCACTTCTGGAGGATCTGCCGCAGGGTGAAGATTTGGTCTGTTGTAGACCGACCCTCCATGAAGCCGGCCTGGCAACTTCCCACAAATCTATTGGCTATTGGCGATAGTCGATGAAAGAGGACTTGGGACAGCACTTTGTAGGCGGCATTCAGGATAGTGATGGCTCGGTAGTTCTCACAATCCAGCTTATCACCTTTCTTGTAGATAGGGCAGATAACCCCGTCTTTCCACTCCTCCGGTAGTCGTTCCGTATCCCAAATCTTGACAATCAATTGATGCAGACAGCCGGCCAACTTGTCCGGGCCCATTTTAATAAGTTCCGCTCCAATGCCATCCTTTCCCGCTGCTTTGTTGTTCTTCAGCCGCTGGATGGCTTCTTTAACTTCCCTTATCGATGGGGGTGGCACATCTTCGTCGCTTGCTGCACCAATGTGGTCACTTCCTTCGCTATCATGGTCTTCCGCCTGCACGCCATTCAGGTGTTCATCGTAGTGCTGCTTCCACCTTTCAATCACCGCACGGTCATCAGTCAAGATACCTCCATCTTTATCTCTGCACATTTCGGCCCGCGGCACGAAGCCTTTGCGAGATCCGTTGAGTTTCTGATAGAACTTCCGTGTGTCGTGAAAGCGGTACAGCTGTTTCTTGTTCTTCGCACTCCTTCTCCTCTTGGTGGCGCTTCTTTTCCTTGAAGAGTCGGGTTTGCTGCCTCCGCTTCTGTTTGTATCGCTCCACATTCTGACGGGTGGCTCTACGCAGCATTTGTACCCGCGCTGCGTTCTTCTCATCCAATATCTGCTGGCATTCCTCGTCAAACCATTCGTTACGTCGATTCGGTGCCACACTGCCTAGGACGTTCTCCGCTACGCTGTTAATGGCTGTTTTCACGGCATTCCAACAGTCTTCAAGAGGGGCTTCATCCAGCTCTCCCTCTTCCGGCAGCGCGGTTTCGAGAGATAACGCGTAGTTTTCGGCGACCTCTGGTTGCTTCAGTCGCGCTAGATTATACCGTGGCGGGCGGCGGTATCGTATGTTGTTCACAACAGATAGTTTTTGACGTATCCTTACCATCACTAGGTAGTGATCCGAATCAATGTTAGCGCCCGGATAGGTTCTGACGTCGATAATGTCTGAAAAGTGCCGACCATCTATCAGAACGTGGTCGATTTGTGATTCTGTCTGGTTGGGTGATCTCCAGGTGTACCGATGGTAGAGGTTATGCTGGAAGAAGGTACTACGTATGGCCATGTTCTTGGAGGCGGCGAAGTCAACAAGTCTTAGGCCGTTTTCGTTCGTTTGCGGGTGAGCGCTGAACCGTCCAATCACCGGTTTGAATTCCTCCTCCTGACCAACCTGAGCATTACAGTCCCCGATGATAATTTTGACATCATGTCTTGGGCAGCGGTCGTATTCACGCTCCAACTGCGCGTAGAATTCGTCTTTGTCATCATCGGTACTTCCGAGGTGAGGGCTGTGCACGTTAATTATGCTTATATTGAAGAATCGGCCCTTGATTCTTAATCTGCACATTCGGGGGTTGATCGGCCACCACCCGATCACCCGCTTCTGCATCTCGCCCATCACTATAAAAGCTGTGCCCAGCTCGTGTGTATTGCCGCAGCTCTGGTAGATGGTATGACCATCTCTATACGTACGTACCATCGTTCCTTTCCAGCATACCTCCTGCAGCGCTACGATGTCGAACTTGCGGCTCTTCACTTCTTTAGAAAGCACGTGGGTACTTCCGAGGAAATTTAGAGACCGACAGTTCCATGTTCCTAATTTCCAATCGTTAGTCCGTTTTCGTCGCCTGGGTCTTTGCCGATTGTTCCGATTAGAGTTATTATTATTACTTACGGAGTCCATTGCTTTGGTTTTTTTAGTGGTTCAGGCTTGCAAAGCCCGCAACCAACCCCACAGTATCGCCGGAGGGCCAACGTAGCTCGAAGGAGCCCTCCCCCCCCTGTCAGCATACGACCTTGGTTTCCACCGGGGTTGGTTACCCGATAGGGTTTATTTTATTTAATGTAGAAATAATAAGATACTAGTTTAATGTAAATTCATCAAAATTCGAAATAGCAATAGAACAAATGTTAAATATAGTGAGCAAGTAATTTATTATTTTACTAATACTAATATGATTATGAATGTAATAAAATGTAACTGAATTAAACTATGAAAATAAATATAATAAATTTGATAAAAAATACGGGATATAATAAATTCATATAGAACAAAAACAGTTATCCATTTGGTTATTTACAAACCATATGATCAAAATGCTTATAGAAATTTAATTCAAAGTAAATTTCTTTAAATTACGTGCCAAATCTTGTTGGGCGCCAATTGTAACACGGAACGGTTGAGACCAGAGCCTGATACTGGAATCAGCGGGTGGCTTAAGCGCCACTCTCAATGAGAGACCACCCACCTTGTTCGCTTTGCCCAGCTATGAGACCCTCTCCTTACGGGCGGGTATTATTTTGTTTCAGGATTCCGGCTCTGAAACGGTTCCACCGTACCGGGACAACGTCAATAGTAAACCAAAAACCTTAAGGAAAACCTGCCAGGGATGACAAACCGCAACACAAAATATATCGGTTTGGTTCCTTCGACTCTACACAAATATATATAATTTCTCATCACAGGGACAAGTCTCGCCTGCACTTCATCCGAAAGCGCTTCAAAATAGAGACGGGGGCTGGAAGATTAGGCCAACCCTGCCCGCTTTCAACGTAAAGCATAAAACACGACGAGAAAGTAGAACGGGAATCGTGAAATTCTTCTCTCCAGAAAATACCAAAAAGCTATTTCTTTAGATCTAAAACAATCGATAGTAACCTATAGGATTTATTAGCAGCGAAAAAAAATACATTTGCTTGGTTTCATACGGGGTTCGAACCCAGACCCTCCTTCATCAAAATATATTCATCACTATCTGCCTATCTTCGTTATCACAAGTTCTTGCGCGCTTACTGACTAGGCTACGGCCGTTACATACGATCTTCGCTTCCCAGAGATTGTTATAAACTGTACTGTCGACATACTATCTTCTTGCGTGCTGAGTGCGGTGAGTGCGGTAAAACGTGCTTGCAGACTTCAGCGATCATTTCGCTGACCTAGGATTTGATTGTTCATTCAATTTAATTCAGAAATCTAATTCGATCGATCGATAACGGGAACAAAGAACAGCTTCTAGTGTGCACACTACTTTACGGTTAGTTCAACATCTTTCAGTGCCGTTCAAAAGAGTAACTCGGCGATGTTTCGTATCGGGTCAAAACGGTGAGCAAAAAGAGAACCGTTGACGAATGCGGTTCGAACTCAGGCGATGTTAACTGAGATGGATTTTCACGTTGGGTGGTTTTGTCCACTGGCCCAGCTCGGCACTCAGTGGGGGAGGTACGGTACGGTACCACTAATCGATCATGCGCATGTCTTTAGAAAGAAGTTTGGAACGTACTCACATAAATTGTAACCATGGATTTTATGCGTTGCTGGATTCCGATGCGATGCTGCGATGTAACTTCCAGCGGAGATTTGGCGATGCTGTTTGATATGCTGCTCCCTGCCTAGCGACGAGTTGACGAACGTCCCGCTACCGGCCACGTGAGGTTGTGCCGGGAAATTTGCCAATAGAAAGTGGAGAGGAATGCGGTTGGTCCGTTGAGTACGGTGTATCGGGAAACTGCAGCGGATAGAATCTAAAGCCAGAAAAGCACGTATCCGACGGGTCGGAATTAAAATCAGCACTGCACGTGGTCTGAATTAAATTTTTACCTCTTGTTCTAATTCGATTAAGCACGATATCTTCTCAAACTTTTCACGCACTGCGAGCCTATCTAGCGAATCTAATCTGGGAAAGAAAGCTACTTTAAGGTACACTGTGTTAAATAATTTCACGACTCTAAATCTACCTAAAAAAATACACCGCGGCGCTAAACGAAAATTGTAACCGAACCTATCTTTTCCACGATCCAAGACAAAGTGATCGAGTCAAGCTTAGTTTCCCTCAGATAAATGATAATCATAGAAATCTTCGGTTCCGGAACTACGTAATCATTTACGAAGTGTCTTACGAAAGTTCTACCGAACAAGTTGGTTGAAGGAGCCGTCCCCTTAAAGTATCCCCAAAGCATTGATTTCCTACATCCGAAGTTCAGATTCGACCGAACCGTTTCTCTTTGAAATCCCGAAACAAAAATTCTTCCTCATGCTTTCCCCTTTTCCTGGGCCAGTGCCGAACAAGGGTTAACTCATTTACTCCCATATCAAGCTTTCAACCCGTCACCGAGTTCTAGTGGGCGCGTAACTCAACTTTGAGACCGGCGCTCATGCGCAAGGTGCTCAATGGCACTCACTCACTCTCTTGAGAGTGTGAGATTAAATATCCAAAAAGCTTTCATTCGAAGCAAGCCGAGGGGTTGCTCGATGAAATATTCGTAACAGTAGTAATCTTTAAAATTTTTGATTCTAAATTAATTCTAAATAGTGGTAATGCTACAAGTTTTTCGCGTTTGTGTTCTTTACGAATTGCGCGCAAGCTGGCGAGCATGTCGCACCAAACGTCGTTACTTGCATCTCGTAAACGTCCAAACGAACCTTGGAACTTTCCCTAAAGAGGATTCGTTGGGCTTGCCGATCTTCTTTTATTATTCCAACTCGATGGAACATCTCTTGAATGTCGCCTGAAATCGCGAATGGTGCTTCTCTAAAGCGCATCTTGATTCCTAAGGCTGATTCAGTCATATCTGGTCCTGATAGCAATTGAGAATTGAGGGAAACGCCCTTCATTTTTGCAGCTGCGTCGAATACTAGTCTTGGTTTCGGCGGCTGCTTATTTTTGTTTATAGTCACGAAGTGAGGGAGATAAAATGTTTTGGAGTACTTTTCATATACTCTTCAACTGTTAATTTACGCATATATCCCTTTTCGACATATTCTTTTATCTTGGCATTATACCAATCTCTTAGCGTTGGATCCTTATCCATCTTTCTTTCTTGTATTAGAAGACGTCCCAACGCAGTTTTAAAGCTGTTTGGAAATTTCACGTCTTCATTTTTCCATAACAGGCCAATCTCATAGCCCTGGTTAGTTTTTGTTAAGCTGTTTTCCATTATTTTAATGGCTTGCTCATCCGCTTTCGGAATCAGGTTGCTTTGTGGGACTTTTACCCCAAAGGCTTCTGTTGAGAAGTAACTCGACATCATTTCTCTAATTGACTTCTCTTCTTCAATAACTTCATCTATGGAGAACAAGTTTTTGGTATTAGTATTAACTTCGCTACCACCAAAAATAGTCCATCCCAATTTTGTTTGTTTGGCAATGGGCTCATTATTTCCCCTCGAGCGTTCTGCTATTGCCTTAAATAAATAAGCATGACGTAGCCCCAATAGTATGGTGGGTACCGCTTGCTCATATGATCGCATATTTACATCACGAAGGTAAGGATATCGTGATTTTAATTGTTTCATATCTATTGATTGAACAGGTAAATTCAGTTCATCAACTGTTCTCACGTTTTTAATGGTAAAGATTTGTCCATTGTCGGCTTGGACCTTAATTTGTATTACCTGACTATTCCGTTCTTCCTGGACTTCTCCGTTGGTCCAGGCAAGCGTTAGCGGAACACATGAACCTGTTGCTTTAACATCATTTGCAACTTGTTCCTTGATCAAACTTACAGACGAACCTGTATCAAAGAAAGCGAATGTTTTATATTCGCAGTCTTCGCCGATTATTGTAATCGGCACTACTTGATAGTAGATAGTCTTGTTATTTTGCACAAGACAATTTACATTTTCAGGTTGTCTTCTTGACGTGCCTGAATTGTTGTTTCTTGTATTAAAGGGCGCGTGCAGCAATGGATGGTGCTTCAATGTGCAACCGTCAACACCACATGTTTTACCAATCTTGCAATCCTGCATTCTATGGTTGCTGTAATTACAACAAGAGAAACAAATTTTCCTTTCCCTTGTGAATTGCCTTCTTTTGTCAAGTGGCATCCTTTTAAAATTTGAGCAATCAGATAAACGATGATCGCCCTTGCAAGCAAAGCATCTGGACTGTTTATTACCGAGGAAATTCACCCGGTCTGGTCTTGTTCTTTCATAATTAACGCCTCTTTCCGCGATTAACATGTTCGCAAGAGTTTCTTGTGGTTTCAACCACTTATAAAAATTTTCTAATGTTGGAGCCGTATAGGGGTTGTTAGGAGTTGACAAGAGTCTCTCCTCATTAAGGTGCATCAACCATTTTTGATGCAATGTTGTTGGTAATTTAAAGGCCAAGTCTTTAATCAGACGTTGGTCATTTAAATATTCCTCTCTATTTAAACTTTTCATAGTTATTACCAGGTTTCCAATCCCTGATATAAAGTCGACTACCGTTTTAGGCATTTCTAATCGTGGAGCCTTTAACGAAAGTACCTCTCTTAATAAGCCATTATAGACCATTTCGGAACTGCCGAAATGTTCTTCTAATTTATTCAAAATTATTCCGACGTTGGCGGAATCCAACAGGAGTGCACTGACTAATTTCAATGCATTTCCTTTGAGACTTTTTTGCAGTCTATACAAATTTTCCAAATCGGAAAAATTACCTTTTTTCGTGGTTTCGATAAAGGTTTGTTTAAATCTGGGCCAAAGATTATATGACCCATCAAAATATGGCAAGTCAATCATCGACTGTTTCATCAAGAAATTGTCGGTTGATGAGTGCTTTTCGACATTTATTTCTTTGATTTTATTAATAACTAGCTGACCCGACAAACTTCGTATTGCCACAAATTAACCTGTGTTGTACATAAATCATGAATCTCGGATGATCTTTGTCACAATCTCGAGTATTGCAAGCCCCCCAGTGTGCGGCACTTCCGACGGCGGGTCACCGGCAACACTCGCGACCGTCTCGTCTTGAATGATCTAGTGTTACTATAGATAGTTTTTGTGGTCTTGTATTGACTAATGTTTTATGGAAGAGTCTCGAATTTCTCGAGTTCGATTAGTTTTTGAGTTTCGCAAAAATTTTTGTGTTTTTTGTATGAGAGTCCATATCCCCCTACCACAGGGGTGAGAGGTCTCTAACTATCGTAAAATAAATTCAAAACTCCAAAATCTCCCACATGCCAAATTTGGTTCCATTTGCTTGATTAGTTCTCAAGTTACAAGGAAATTTGAATTTCATTTGTATGGGAGCTCCCCTCCTAAAAGGGGAAGGGGTCGTAATTCACCATAGAAAAAATTTCTGCCATGTAAAACTCCCACATGCCAAATTTGGTTCCATTTGATTGATTGGTTCTCGAGATAAGAGGAAATTTGCATTTCATTTGTATGGCAGCCCACCCTCTTAAAGGGGAGATGGGCCATAACTCGCTTTTTAAAGAAGAGAGGGGTCTCAATTCACCATAGAAAAAAATCTTGCGTCCAAAACCACTTACATGTCAAATTTGGTTCCATTTGCTTGATTAGTTCTCGAGTTATGAGGAAATTTGTTTTTCATTTGTATAGGAGCCCCCCCTCCTAAAGTGGGGAGGGGTCCCAATTCATCATAGAAAAAAATTTTGTCTCCAAAAACACCCACGTGTCAAATTTGGTTCCAGTTACTTGATTAGTTCTCGAGTTATGAGGAAATTTGTATTTCGTTTGTATAGGAGCCCCCCCTCTTATAGTGGGGAGGGGTTCTAATTCACCATAGAAAATATTCATGCCCTAGAAAACTTTCACATGCCAAATATGGTTCCATTTGCTTGATTAATTCTCGAGTTATGAGGAAATTTGCATTTTATTTGTATAGGAGCCCCCCTTCCTAAAGTGGGGAGGGGTCCCAATTCATCATAGAAAAAAATTTTGTCTCCAAAAACACCCACGTGCCAAATTTTGTTTCATTTGCTTGATTAGTTCTCGAGTTATGAGGTAATTTGTATTTCGTTTGTATAGGAGCCCCCCCTTTTAAAGTGGGGAGGGGTCCTTATTCACCATAGAAAATATTCTTGCCCTCGAAAACTTTCACATGCCAAATTTTGTTCCATTTGCTTGATTAGTTCTTCAGTTATGAGGAAATTTGTATTTCATGTGTATAGGATCCCCCCCCTCCTAAAGTGAGGAGGGGTCCCAGTTCATCATAGAAAAAGTTTTAGTCTCCAAAAACACCCACGTGCCAAATTTGGTTCCATTTGCTTGATTAGTTCTTGAGTTATGAGGAAATTTGTATTTCGTTTGTATAGGAGCCCCCCCTCTTAAAGTTGGGAGGGGTCCCAATTCACCATATAAAATATTCTTGCCCTAGAAAATTTTCACATGCCAAATATGGTTCCATTTGCTTGAGTAATTCTCGAGTTATGAGAAAATTTGCATTTCATTTGTATAGGAGCCCCCCTTCCTAAAGTGGGGAGGGGTCCCAATTCATCATAGAAAAAATTTTTGTCTTCAAAAACACCCACGTGCCAAATTTGGTTCCATTTGCTTAATTACTTCTCGAGTTATGAGGAAAATTGTGTTTCTTTGGTACAGGAGCCCCCCCTCTTAAAGTGGGAGAGGGGTCCTAATTTACTATAGAAAATATTCTTGCCCTCGAAAACCTTCACATGCCAAATTTGGTTCCATTTGCTTGATTAGTTCTCGAGTTATGAGGAAATTTGTATGGAAGCCCCCCCTTTTAAAGAGGAGAGGAGTTATAATTCCCCTTATAAAGAGGGGAGGGGTCTCAATTTACCATAGAATAACTTCTTGTCACCGAAGACACCCACATGCCAAACTTTGTGCTATTTGCTTGATTAGTTGTCGAGTTATGCAGAAATTTGTGTTTCATTTGTATGGGAGCCCCCCCTCTTAGTGGGGGGAGGGGTTTCTAACCATCACTAAAACCTTTCCTGGCCCCAAAAAACCTCTACATGCATATTTTCATGCCGATTGGTTCAGTAGTTTTCGATTCTATAAGGAACATACGGACAGACAGACAGACAGACAGACAGACAGAAATCCTTCTTTATAGGTATAGATTTCATTAAATGCCTCGACATGCGAGCTGTCGGGAGTTTCTAATCGAGAAATCTTCTTGTCCCTACTTGAGATCTCGTCGCAGAGTCTCTTACATTTAAAACAAATCCACGGCTCCTTTTCGCCGGGAGTATGATCTAATCCCGCGCATGACACGTGGAACCAGCGATCACATTCGTCGCGGGCTACCAACGTGCCGATGCTATCGGGTTTTTCACAAAGACGGCAATTGCCGTTTTTATTATTTACTAAAATTTTGTGCATTTTCACCCACCAGATGTTTTTCTTTGCCTTTGCCTGCGCCTGCTGTGTTTGTTGATTCTAGGGTTCACCGACCGTTCGTCGATGCGGTTGCCACCAGCTGCTTGCCGATGCTGCTACGCTGCTGCTTCGGTTCACCGACCTTTTGCCACCGACTGGGTGCCGATGTGTTGGACTCACCGACCGCCTGTCGGTTGGAGTGTCACCGGCCTATTTGAGCGCCGATGTTTGGGATTACACTAGTCGCCTACTAGTGACTCAAGCTAGCCCACTAGACTTGAGCTTTTGGATAGCACCGACCTTCCGTCGGTTGGGTTGCACCGGCCTCCTTGTGTGCCGGTGTTTTTTCGGGTTGCACTAGCGCCTGCCAGTGACTCAAGCAGCTCACTGAACTTGAGATTTTGGATAGCACCGACGCCTGTCGGTAAATATCACTGGTCTCCTTGCTGACCGACGATTACAATGGCACTAGCGCCTGCTAGTGACTCAAGCAGCTCACTGAACTTGAGATTTTAGATAGCACCGACGCCTGTCGGTAAGTTTCACCGGTCTCCTTGCTGACCGACGATTACAATGGCACTAGCGCCTGCTAGTGACTCAAGCAGCTCACTGAACTTGAGATTTTAGATAGCACCAACGCCTTCCGTCGGTTGGGTTGCACCGGCCTCCTTGTGTGTCGGTGTTTTTTCGGATCACACTAGCGCCTGCTAGTGACTCAAGCAGCTCACTGAACTTGAGATTTTAGATAGCACCGACGCCTGTCGGTAAATATCACCGGTCTCCTTGCTGACCGACGATTACAATGGCACTAGCGCCTGCTAGTGACTCAAGCAGCTCACTGAACTTGAGATTTTAGATAGCACCGACGCCTGTCGGTAAATATCACCGGTCTCCTTGCTGACCGACGATTACAATGGCACTAGCGCCTGCTAGTGACTCAAGCAGCTAACTGAACTTGAGATTTTAGATAACACCGACGCCTTCTGTCGGTTGGGTTGCACCGGCCTCCTTGTATGCCGGTGTTTTTTCGGATTACACTAGCGCCTGCTAGTGACTCAAGCAGCTCACTGAACTTGAGATTTTAGATAACACCGACGCCTTCTGTCGATTGGGTTGCACCGGCCTCCTCGTGTGCCGGTGGTTTTTCGGATTACACTAGCGCCTGCTAGTGACTCAAGCAGCTCACTGAACTTGAGATTTTGGTTAACACCGACGCCTGTCGGTAAGTATCACCGGTCTCCTTGCTGACCGACGATTACAATGGCACTAGCGCCTGCTAGTGACTCAAGCAGCTCACTGAACTTGAGATTTTAGATAACACCGACGCCTTCTGTCGGTTGGGTTGCACCGGCCTCCTCGTGTGCCGGTGTTTTTTCGGATTACACTAGCGCCTGCTAGTGACTCAAGCAGCTCACTGAACTTGAGATTTTGGTTAACACCGACGCCTGTTGTCGGTAGATATCACCGGCTTCCTTGAGCGCCAATGATAGCGGGTGCTGCCCCAATCTGGTAGAAGTCGTCCCGTCTTTTGCCTGCTTGCTTGCAGCAGGTCTTTTGATTGCCCCTGCGCGGGCCAACAATTGTCACTTCTACCCCTATGGTAGAAGTCGACTCAATACAGTCAGCTTTCTGACTGAAATTGCGAGTATTATTTTCCTCGACTTAGTGCCTGTACGCTTGCGACAGGTCTTTTTTTACTTTCTTACCCTAGCGCGGGTCAAGAATTGTCACTTCCACCGCCAGTGGCAGAAGTCGACACAAAAAATCAACCAAACAGTCTGGTTGGAAGCTTCCTGGTTTTATTCCGTGAGTTCGCCTTCCTTACTATCCTCTATGGATAGCCACCATTAAATGTTGTCGCGAGCAACATTTATTTTGGCTAAAGATGGTCTTAGCCGGTGGTTTTGCCTGCTTACACAAAGTCACTTTCCGACTAGGTCGTACTTGGAAATTGGATGTGATATTCACTCGTGCTGATCGTGCTGATTCACTTCACTTTACTGCTATGTGGGAAACTGTTCCCAGGAAAACTTAACTTTATTGAAAAAAGTTACAATTGCCGTCTTAAAGCTACGCGTTGAATAATCGATGGATACTTATGTAAAGCATCCCAGAAAAATTTACTTATATACTATGTCCCTTTAGATGCCAGACTTTTCTTCAAATATCCATAATTTTCATTTATTTTCCTTCTGGAGTCTAACGGGCGCTTATTCTAAAACACTATAATTGTTTGAACACTGCTCATTGCGTCCTAACGATAAAAAGAGAAAGAAATTCTAAATGCGACAAATGGGAGTGGCTTAATCTTTCATGCCCTAAACAAATAGTCTAATCAGTACATAATCCATGCGCGAGATGGTTTTTCAGATTCCTTTTCATATTCTGATTTTCCTACTCCCGATCAGACGGATCGTTTTTCTGGCATGTTTATTTGATTACATCGTTGGCGCGTCTAGCTAAGCAGCTTGTTTGCTCTACCTCTGGAAGCGATAATGCCTCCAGCTAAGTTTTTTATTTTTATCATTCCGCTCTAGCAGCGACAAGAGTATTCAATTTCAAGAAACTCTTCTAAAGTTTCGATAAACCTAAAACCAGGTTTTCCCAGTCAAAACTCTTGTACGCACGTTTTTTTTTGTTTTGGGCTATTGTGCGCGCGAGTAACCGTGTTACAAAAGTTGGCGCGAGTGTTCGAGGGGTAATATCTTTTGACCGGCAAAACCAATTCTTCTGAAATTTTGCAAATATATTAACAGCATTAAAACCTCTAATTTGATGCCAAAATAATTTAAACTAGATAAATTATCTTAGATGAAATTGTTTAAAATTATTGTGAATTTTAATGTGTTGAATACGATTGCTCATAACTTTCAAATTAAACGACCAATCAAAAAACAAATCAATAGTGATCTATTAGGCTGTATTACCTTTCAAATGAGATTAATAGCACATACATCGGTTTGGTCATCTCTGAGAAACAGGCGATAATTATTACCTTGTCAAAACAGGTTTTTTAAATATAACTTTTAAACTACTTATTTGTTTTCAATAAAACTTTGTGAAATTTTTAGCGTTAATAAGAGCTTTCATTTGGTACTAAGATCGTTGAAATCGGTTATGTAGTTCCGGAGAAAATCGTGTTACGTAATTTTTACATTTTTACTTTAACTTTCAAACGAAATGTCGGACCGCGAAACAATTGAATAGTGATATACTAGGCAATAATACCTTTCAAACAAAAGTAAAAGCGAACAAATCAGTTTAGCCATCTTCGAGAAACAGGCGATAGAAAAGTTGCGTCGCGCACATACACACACATACACACACAGACATTGCTCAGTTCGTCGAACCCTGTCGATTGATATATGTGGCTCGGCCCCCCGGGCCACGGATCGATTTCGTGTTTTTCGACCAATTTCTAAACCTTTGTTATAGTATAACAAAGGTAAAACCTGATTTAATCCACCTAGTGGTGATAGGAACCTTTGTTATACGTTCTTACTTGCTATTTGAGATAGAAATCGACACGTTTGGCTTACATGAAATTTTTGGAAATTGAATAAGTTTACAAAATTTGAACCAAATAGAAGCACTTATAAATTTTGATAGTTCCTTTTCTCATGAAATTGCTGAGTAAGTTGTTACTAATGAGGGTAAGTCCAAGTAAAAGTGAGTTGTAAGATGAAATATTAT
Source organism: Sabethes cyaneus (assembly GCF_943734655.1). Classification (NCBI taxonomy): domain Eukaryota; kingdom Metazoa; phylum Arthropoda; class Insecta; order Diptera; family Culicidae; genus Sabethes; species Sabethes cyaneus. The sequence goes on along the minus strand of NC_071355.1, from coordinate 119,866,243 downwards.
TCTTTAACATATGCATTGCGTAGTAAAGGTCTAGTTTATAAGTTTTTGAACTATGCATAATTTCCTGTAATGCCATTCTATTTGATTCACAATAATAAAGTTTTCTTGAATAAATTTCATCAATTTTTATTAACTTTCGGTTACTCACGCTGTTGTATTTTGTACAACATGTGTAGGTTTTTGAATGCCACATTGTTATAAAGTTACAAATCGTATATTACGTATATACTAACGTATATTCTTCAGTAAACTTGTTATGAGTAAAATGTCAGAATTATTCAATGCATTAATACTTTAAATTGTTAGGAAACAAGATTAGCATAAACCGACATCACAGAAACGAAGCAAGTAGCATGTGAGGTTTACCGCAATTGGCCCCAACTGGAATTTTCTTTCGTTTCTTCATATGGAAAAATGGTGTCTGTGTGCAGCAAAACTACCAGCAAATGTAAAATGTTTAAAATGTATCCGTCTGTTGGTAGTCGAGTAATTCGGGGTCAAAATCAGGGTATTTTTTATAATCAAAGTTCTACAGTTCGTAAACAAGGAAACATAGAGGTATATTATGTTCAGCAAAGTTGTGTATTTTTATTATTTATACAACTTTGTAATACATGAAAAAGTCATACAACATTAAAAAAAGAGCTAAAATAGAAAAACTGATTTTTCAAATTCATATACAATAAATAAGATCTCTTCGTTGAAGAGATAGAAGGTTACTGTCTTCAGCAAAATTTCTTGTAATAATATGCTCTAAGACTTTGCAGAACACATCAATGTGTTATATTGAAACTGAAGGAAAATAATTTTTTTATTTCACTTTTAGGGGGATTAATCAAAATTCAAATTCTACCAGACGATAGAGCTTTCAATTTCAAGAAACTGTTCCAAAGGTTCGATAAACTTAAAACCAAGTTTTCCTAGTCAAAATTCTAGTGCGCACGTTTTCTTTGGTTTTGGGCTATTGTGCGCACGAGTAACCGTGTTATAAAAGTTGGCGCGAGTGTTCGAGGGTTAATATCTTTTGACCGGTAAAACCAATTCTTATGAAAATTTGCATATATATTCGTAGTGTGAAAGCCTCTCGTTTGATATTAAAATAATTGAAATTAGGTTATTTTTCTTGGTTAAAATCATTATAAATTATTGCCATCATTATCAATCATTATAAATACACCAAAGGTGTATTGAATTACTCATAACTTTCAAACTAAACATCCAATCAAAAAACCATTCAATAGTGATCTATCCGGCTATATTACCTGCCAAATGAAACTAATAGCACGTAAATCGGTTTGGCCATCTCTGAGAAACAGGCGATCATTTGAACCTTGTCAAAACTGGTTTTTTAAGCATAACGTTTAAACCACTTGTTTGTTTTCAATGAAAATTGGCGTGAAGTTTAGCAATAGTAAGAGCTTTTATTTGGTACTAAGATCGATGAAATCGGTTATGTGGTCCCGGAGAAAATCGTGTCACGTAATTTTCACATTTTTGCTTATAACTTTTAAACTAAAAGTCAGATCACTATTGAATAATTTTTTGATTGGACGTTTAATTTGAAAGTTATGAGCAACCGTATACACCACACCAAAATTAACAAAAATTTATAACGGTTTTTAACTAAGATAATTTACCTAATTTCAATTATTTTAATATCAAACGAGAGGTTTTAACACTTAACACTACGAATATATATGCAAAATTTCATAAGAATTGGTTTTACCGGTCAAAAGATATTAACCCTCGAACACTAGCGCCAACTTTTGTAACACAGTTACTCGCGCGCACAATAGCCCCAAACCAAAGAAAACGTGCGCACTAGTTTTGATTGAGAAAACTTGGTTTTAGGTTTATCGAACCTTTGGAAGAGTTTCTAGAAATTGAAAGCTCTATCGTCTGGTAAAATTTAAATTTCGATTAATCCCCCTAAAAGTGAAAAAAAAAAATTATTTTTCTTCAGTTTCAATATAACACGTTGATGTGTTCTGCAAAGTTATAGAGCATATTATTAAAAGAAATTTTGCTAAAGACAATAACCTTCTATCTCTGCAGCGAAGATAGAAAAATCTTATTTATTGTATTTGAATTTGTAAAATCAATTTTTCTATGTTTGCTCTTTTTGTAATTGTCCCCATGTTGTCGCCAATTATTCTGGATGTGTAGAGCCTGTACGCAAATGATGAAAAACGTTTGAACGTAGTTTTCGTCAAGTTATATCGTCCACAAATATGGCGATGCAGACGATGGTTGATGAGCAAAACAAGGTGCTGGACGAAATACGGAAAGAAGTCGCTCTCAACACTACCAAAATCAATACCATACTCGAACGCACACCACTACCGTCTACATCGCGTCTGCCGAGATCACAACACACGTTAAACTTACGAAAACAGCCACGGTTGTTGATTCTGACGAACCCCCGCAACGTGAGAATGCATACAAAGGTACTAGAGATATCGAACCAGATGAAGTAATACCGTTAGCTGCCGCTCGAAAAGAACAACTGTTTTGGCTGTATCTCTCTGGTTTCGATCCTCAGGCCACAGTTCAACAAATCGAACAGCTTGTGAGAAATAATTTGAAAACCGACAAGACAGTGCAGGTTGTAAAATTAGTTCCTAAAGGAAAATCACTCGATGAACTATCATTTGTTTCCTTTAAAGCTGGAGTCGATGTTCAATTGAAAGATGTAGCACTTTCCAAGTCGACTTGGCAGAAAGGAATCATATTCCGGCAATTCGATTTCCAACACACGACTAACACACGCGCTCCATTTCGCTTCGTATCTACGCCAGGAGGGGATCAGTCTTAATGATCTAGTAGCACCATTGCCACTTTGTAACTGCACAGAAAATTCCGACACTAGCACCGAACGATTCACACTCTTGCTCAACCACACACTTTGTCGTTCAAATCGCCTTTTGACACCAAACAGATCTAATCAGACTGTTCCCATTAAGGGTTACCGCTCATTCAAATGCTATCAGCAAAATATTCGTGGTCTTCGTACCAAAACAAACGACTTGCTGTTAGCTCTGATTCAAAATGACTACGACGTCATCGCACTCACAGAAACTTGGCTAAACGATAATATTCAAAACTCTGAGCTCTCACACAACTATACCGTTTAACGATGTGATAGAAACGCACAAACCAGTCGGCACAGACGCGGCGGAGGGGTTCTCATTGCCGTGAAGAACGAACATCGTAGCACAGCTGTTTGCGTTGCAGACACTGATTAGCTGGAGCAAACTATTGTGCGAATCTCGATGCGAAATTTTGATTTATTTGTTTGCTGTGTTTATCTGCCTCCTAATACTGAGCCTGTACTGTATGAACAGCATGCGATGTGTGTACAAAAACTGATTGATTTAGCCGGTGATCGCAGTCACGTTTTGGTGGTTGGCGATTACAATCTCCCACACTTATGTTGGCCACGTGATGAAGTTCTAAACTGCCTACTGCCAATGAATGCATCTTCCGACCAGGAAAATGTTTTGGTTGAATCGATTTTATCGAATGGACTGTTGCAAATAAACAATATTACAAATTTCAATGGAAGGCTTCTCGATCTGGCTTTCATCAGTGATAACAGTCGGGTGGAATTGCTGGAGCCGCCGTTGCTGCTGCTGCCAATTGATCAACACCATCGTCCCTTTGTTGTAATATTCGAACTTGCGGATGAGAACAAAAATGTTTCTAATGTTATTGGCCCGCTCAACTTTGACTTTAAAAGATGTAATTTTGAATCAATTAATAGACTGTTTGCTGAGATTCGCTGGGAGGAGTTTCTTGTTGGATGCAGTACTGATGAAGCCGTATCAAGTTTCTATGAGCGCATTTATGGTACACTTCGTGATGTTGTCCCTATCAAGCAACAATTTTGTCAGCGTGGTAGTAGACAACCGTGGTGGAATAACCAGCTACAGCGTCTGCGTAACTGTCTCCGTAAGGCAAGAAAAAAATATTTTCGCTGGAAGGATGATAGCCATAAAGCTGTGCTGCGTGACATTGAGAGCGAATACAAGTCATTGCTTGATCACTGCTTTCGTTGCTATATTCGTCGCATGGAAGACAACATTAAACATGATCCTGCATCGTTTTGGACGTACGTGAAAAATCCCAAGCAACAAGGAGGAATCCCTCAACGTGTGCATTACAACGAAAATGTAACTGAGTCCCCGTTGGAGTCTGCAAACTTGTTCTCATCCTTCTTTCGAAGTGTGCAGAGTAACAACTTACCACTTTCGTTTAAGGAGTATTTGAACAGTTTGCCGTTGTTTGATCTGAGCATGCCGCTTTTTACTTTTTCGGATAGTGACGTAATGCGGAAGCTGCAATCAATTGACGAATCGAAGGGCGCCGGACCTGACAGCCTGCCAACGCTCCTCTTCAAAAACTGTGCTGCGACGCTCGCGATTCCTGCAAAGATTATTTTTAATCAATCCATGTAGGAAGGAACTTTCCCGAATGTGTGGAAAACTGCTGCTATTACACCTGTGCCGTGTGGCACGGTAGTGCCACATTCTTTGATGGTAGCGAAGCTGGAAAAAATGGGATTTCCTGAATGGTTGACACGGTGGATATTGTCATATCTCACCAGTCGCATTGCAGTCGTACGTATTAATGGAACCAAATCCCTACCATTTGAGATTCAATCCGGTCTGCCCAAGGGAGTCACCTGGGCCCACTGCTGTTCATTCTCTTTGTAAACGACTTGTGTTCCACGATAAAATCGTCCAAGTATATGTTTGCCGACGATCTGAAGTTCTATCGGGTAGTTGCTTCCAGTGTTGACTGCTCTGCCATACAATCCGACATTGATTCGTTATTAAATTGGTATAAACTCAACGGAATGGACGTGAATGTGCAGAAATGTAATGTCATCTCATCCTGCAGAAATAGGCATTTCACCTTATTCGATTACAAAATGGATTCAGCCAGTATCACCCGAGTCGATTCTGTTAAAGATTTGCGCATTCTTCTAGACAATAAATTGAGTTTCACTCAGCACATTATAGCGACCACTGCTAAAGCGTACGCTATTCTGGGCTTCATAAAAAGGGATACGCAGCAGTTTACCGACTCTTATTGCTTGAAGTCTCTCTACTGTGTGGTTGTACGCAGTATCCTTGAGTACGGGGCGCTTGTATGGGCGCCCTACCACGCCGTCCATATCAACTGGATCGAACGAATCCAGCGTCACTTCGTTCGGTACGCTCTGCGGTTGCTGCCCTGGGATGATCCAATTCGACTGCCTCCGTACGAACATCGATGCGCTTTAATACGCCTGCCAACGTTAGCGAATAGGAGGACTTTGCTGCAACGACCATTCATTTTTGATCTGCTAGAAGGTAATATCGACAGCCCGGAGCTCCTAAGTCGAGTCCGATTTAACGTTCCACCAAGGCATACTCGACGAGCTGATTTCTTTAGGCCTCCATTGCACCGTACTCAGTTCGCTCAAAACAATCCATTTGACGTATGTTGTCGTGTATTTAATACTGTTTCTGACGATTATGATTTTAATGTTACTCGGACTACTTTCAAACTTAGAATAAGTAATTACTAAGAACTGTCTATACGAAATTTCGAAGACTAGTAAATAAATAAATAAATTTATGACTTTTTCATGTACTACAAAATTGTACAAATAGTAAAAATACACAACTTTGCTAAAAATAGTATACCTCTATGTTTGCTTGTTTAGGATCTGTGGAACTTTGATTATAAAAAATACCCTAATTTTGACTCCGAATTACTCGACTACCAGCAGACGGATACATTTTAAACATTTTACATTTCCTGATAGTTTTGCTGCATACAGACACCATTTTTCCATATGAAGAAACATATTACTGCATGAAACGACAGTACTCCCGAGAAAGCTCACAGAGCAAGAGACCGTAGATCTTGGATCACCGGGTCGGCTTCCACTGGGCAATCGGAGGGGCTACGCGGACAAATCGTGCAACAACTACGGCACAGACAAACAGACGAGACACTCGCGTTAATTCCATCGTCCATTCAAAAACTACTTGTTTTTCAAAAAAGCATGTTTCGCAACATGGCCACACCGAGGCGCTCGAGTGTTGCTGCGAGTTTCCAGTATAAACCATATACAAATGTAAAAAAACCTACAGTATAAAACTCTGCAAATGCAAGCTACTTTGCAATATGCATAACAGAGAGCGCTAATGTGCAAGCAAAATGTGTAAGACGATGATTTTTGAAGGATTTTCTTCTATGTGTCATGTCAGTTCGTCAGTGACTACGGTATTCCTAGGAAGTTCGAATTTGGAGAAATTAAATTACTATTTTAGAAAGTTTGTCGGTTTATTGAACAGAACGGGTGTTGTGGGTGTGTGGTGTATTCTGTGGGCAATTTACGGGGCTTCACTACGGTACGTACCGGATCGCTGGGGTTCGTTGCTCGTTCTGCTGCTGGCTTGACTGATACCGACTAGCTTCGGCTGATGCAATTTGCTGGTGTCCCAGCAAAATGCAATGGCGGAATGATGGCTGGCTTGGCGGGAAATGGAGTCTTCGGCGTCTTCCTTTCTTGTCACAATCGGTGGGCCACGGACGATACCGTATTGGCGTCACCGAGAAGGGTCCTCTTTTATAATTAGGGCCTGCTGCCCGAGGGTTCTACGGGTCGAAGTTGCCCGGTCTCCTTGACGGTTAGACGTAGGCGGAATGCACCATCTAGGCCGACTCGTGTGACGTGAGGGATCGACGATGGATTCCAAAATCCAATAAAATCCAATGGGAAAAAGGTCCTATTAGGACGAATTCACGTATTAAGCCATATTTGAAACTGGCACAGGAATTAGTTACCTGAATAATGCCTTTGTTTAAGCTCTTTCGGCTAAACTTTGCTTTCTTATTTATCAACTCACTCCCTTATCACACGAACGTCGCGGTGTATCTGATCGTATGGCGGTTTTTCCACTCCTTTCTCCTTTCTTTTGCCACCCACCATTTTCTTCTCCTTTTACCTTTAACTATGCCCACCTTATTCAGGGTTGCATTTTCTTGCAGCTGCGGTTAATGTCCCCATTTTTGCCTTTCATATTTTAACAATTTCTGTGTTCGTGTAACCTATTAACAAATTAACATACATATTTACATTTTCATTTCTTAATCCTACTAACAATTACTAACATAAAAATACAACAGTTATTGAAAAATAGCACATTTAAAAAAAAACTAAGGTGAATTTGTAACAACGGTTACACTATCCTCCCGCCTCGGTAAAATAAATAATTAATGTAAACTTAATTATTTATTTTAACCTAAACAGAGAACTAAACAATTAAACATCTTTGAAAGACAAATGCCAATTACAAATATTACATTTAATCGACACGGAACAGTATAATGTGGGTTAAAAGTTCTCTGGGGTAATCTTTAATCTATCTCCTTCTCGTTGTGACGTCACGGATTTCTATCAATTATAATCTGATCTGATACAAATTGTGTTTAGAGAGCGAGCTCAACTCTACTAAACTTCAATGCCAAAAGCCAAATCAATGACTCTCTGAGTGCCTTTGGAGAAATTATGGCACTGCCTTAACGGCTGGATCTCTTCTGACTGCGACCAGCCTTGAGAGAGGGATAAGTTAATCTTGCTTATGATGGCTGACTTGATTGCTGCGGAGTGTACCCAGTGTATAAACGTAACTGCACTGCACTTGCACTAATATGCACTTTTGCTGAATAGTGATTGTTTATTTTAGGCTTGCTGTTCCTGGGCGAAGGTCTGCAGCGGAAAATATTCCTAGATTTTTCCCGTTCTCATATGCAACCTCGTACGAACTAGTTCCTTGTTTGGCAATTATTACACATGGAGTGTACACTGGACCATATTTAGCATTATATTTAGCTACAGCTACGGATGGTTTAAAGTTGCGCTTGTAGACCTTTTGCCCTATCTGGTAAGTCGGCCAAAGTTTTTGTGCCTCAAATTATACACTTTCGTGGTCTTCGCGTAACTTTTTCTCAAGTTCTTGGCTACGATTTGAAACAACTTCTTGTTAATTTCGTCTCGAAGCTCATTCCTCTCATCTACTGAAATGTCCCTTACATCCCTATCCAACAGATGCTCGTCTCCTTTGGTGACTTTCTCATGTCCATACTCTATTTCCTCAACCTCGTTTATTTTTATCTCCCATAGCCGCTGATCTTGTTGCATATAGGTTCGGAGACAAGCATTGATGGTCCTGTTAACTCGTTCCACCGGGTTAGCTTGGCTGTGGTGGCGTGAGTTAGCCCAATGCTGGATTTTCCAATGCTTCAATAACGCTTGAAATTCCTTTCCCACAAAAGTTGTTGCATTATCGGTTATCACAACTTCTGGGGTTCCAAAGCGTCTTAGCCAACAACCTTCCAGAATCATGCACACCTCTTTACTCTCAATTCTTCTCACAGGCACCAGCAGAATCCATTTCGAAAAGAGGTGCATCATGACCGTCAAATGGCAATTCCCCTTCTTGCTGCGAGGTAAATTTTGAATAAAGTCCAGAGCTTACATCTGGAAAGGCTTGCCGCACATTCTTTGCTCTCCCATTATTGGGGCGGTTGGCAAGGTTGACGGCTTGCACCGCTTGGACATGTCACAGGCTTGCACATACCGTTTTAGCGCACGTATAGCCATTTTCATCCAAAAGTAGCGCAGTTTTAGCTTGTGAATCAGCTTTTCGTAGCCAGGATTCAATGCTTCGTCATGCTCATGGTATAAAACTTCTTGTTGTATGTTGTCCGGTAAGCAAAGCTTCCATTCATAGCGGTAGTCCATGGCATCGGTTGGAGAAGCAACAAATTTGTACAATTTGTTATTCTCTATTTTAAAATCAGCAAATTCGTGTGGGTTCTTCTGTACTTTTTGAAATGGTTTAGAATACCAATCATCATGGCTTACTCTACTGCCCGCGACAGGGCGTCCGGAACGACGTTGTCGGACCCTTTGCGAAGCTTTACGATCATATCGTGCTGCTGCAGCAACATGCTCCAGCGACTCAGCTTAGATGATGGTTTCCATTTAGAATTCATGATGAACGACTGGGCTGACGAATCTGTAATTAGCGTAAATCTAGTACCTTCTACATACGGTCTAAATTTATCAATTGCTTCCAAGGCAGCAACTTCTTCCTTCTCGGCTGCTTTCCATGCCCTCTGGGTGGTAGTTAACTTGCGGGAGAAATAAGCGATCACATGCTCTCTCCCATTCTCGTCTTCCTGCGTTAATATTCCTGCTATGGCCAGGTCACTGGCATCCGTTTGGATAGTGAATGGCCTTTCGAAATTAGGGCAGGCTAATATCGGCGCTGATATCAATTTTTCATTCAGCGTGGAAAACGCTTGTTCAGCCTGTTCACCCCATTTAACTACTTTCGCTTTACCTTTTAGCAAATCGGTTAACGGAGCGGACAGTTCACTGAAGCAATCTATAAATCTCCGATAGTAGTTAACCATTCATAGAAAACGTCTTAGCGACCTCACCGACTTGGGCCTTTCGAAGTTAACTATAGCCTCAATTCTATCGAGATTCGGTCTAATCCCCGACGTAGACAAAACGAAGCCTAGATACGGCAGTTCTTGCAAGCAAAATTTGGATTTTTCCAAATTTATAGACAGATTAGCTTCTCGTAATCGTCGAGCTACTTCGGCGAGGCTCTGAAGATGCTCTTCAAACGTGTTGCTTACGATGACTATATCGTCAAGGTAAACAAACACGTTTGGCTCTAATTCGCCATATCCCAACACTCGATCCATCTAACGAGATAGTGTTGCCGGACTGTTCACCAAACCAAATGGAAGTCTGGTGAACTGGAATAGTCCTTTACCGAAAATTCTGAATGCCGTATATTTGCGAGATTCATGATCTAATGGAATCTGCCAAAATGCTTTTGATAAGTCTATGGTAGATAAATACTTTGAAGTTCCCAGTCTCCCTAATATGCGGTCCTGGTGTGGAAGCGGATACGCATCTTTTCGGGTTCGTAAATTCAATTTTCGCGTATCCATTCGAACTTTAATGTTATCTGGTTCCGCCTTCGACTCTCCTTTCTTCATCACGGGAACTATTAATAAGGCCCATTCACTGTTCGACCTATCTACGACACCCGATTCGATCTCTTTCTCCAACTCTTCATTCACACTCTTTTGCACTTCGGGTGACCAGGGATATGGGTTCATTCTTACTGGGGCGGCATTTTGGTACTCCTCTGTAAATTCTATTTTATGAGTAATTAAGGGTGTTGTATCAAATTTTTCTCCAGCTTTAAAAGCTTTAAACTTTGTTTTTACTTCTTCGAGCAGCCTTTTCTACCTGTTCGTTAAACCTTCTACCTTCAGTTCATCGTCTGTGTTTTGCTCATCGTTCATCATCGCGATATCAGCGGTAACCGTTGGCTCTATGTGAAATTGTTTCCAAAAATTCATCCCCAAAATAAGACGACGATTTAATTTTGGTGCTACTATAGTGGTAATGATTCTCGTCTTGCCATTGAAGGTAATGGGTAAATCGACGAATCCATGGACTTCTAAAGCGGATCCTCCTGCGGACGATAGTTTCAGATTGGTCGGCTGCGCTTTAATTTCAGGTCTCGGAGAAGTTTTTCACAACCGATTCATAAAACCGTCATTTGTGCACCGCAATCTAATAGTCCTATCACCTTAACACCCATCACGTCTACCTTCGCAAATTACCGATTATCTCCATCTACGCGTAACACTAATTCCTCTATCTCTGCTTTAGTCGAAACAAATTTTGTTAGAGGCTTTTTGGAAAACAGTCGACGACCCCTTACGACGACATTTTTCCGTTTTATAAACAAAACCCGAATTAATCCACCTAGCGGCGTGACCTAGCCTTTCTACTGCCACAATAATCATTATTTAATTTCTCAGGAACATCTATAATTAACTTGACTATATTTTTAAATATCCGTTCCGTATTCCTCAAAATCCTTATTTGCCAGTAAAATTCACAACGTATTGCGCAGAATAATTATATTTTCTTTCCTTGGGTGCGTAAATACTTGTAAGCGTCATTTATGTTATTTGATGAACACTTTATTTAGTTTTATAATCGGTCGGCCTTAACTTTCGGGTTTCAGAGCCACATACGAAACTTGTTTTGAACTGACAATATGAAATATGTGTTCATAGCAGATTTTTTGATATTTTTTTTGAGTGGTTTTAGCTCAAAGGGTAGATTTTTTTGATATTTTGATATTAATACCATGCGTTCAAAAGTTAGCATCTTTGAAAAACAAGAGTTCAGAAATATTATTATTATACTTCGCTTTTGAAGAAAAGGGATATCTACAACAAAATGATTAATCTCAAAATTTTACTATTAGTTTGCTTGGCTTCAATTTTGCAATATATCTGAATTAGAAAAAATAACTGAATAGAGTATTAGATATGAATAAGAGAAATTGAACTTTTTCTTAGCTGGCTCCTTCAGATAATTATTTTTGCATGAAAATCAAAACTTGAGCTTCCTTTGAATTTACTTTCATGAAAAGATAGTCATTAGCTTGATCGCATCGTTTTTACAATGTTAGATGAGGTCGAAAAATAGTGCAAAAACTGCGCCATAAACATGCTTGAGAATGAGAAATATGACCGATATGATTTCCAGTGCTTGTCATTTTTGATTTATTTATTAAAACATGATGCATGACATAAGACATCTGTCCTTTAAAATGTCACTAACGAAAACAAATCTTACAAAGTTACTACCGTGCAACGTTTACTTCCTATTTTTCATATAACATTTCTAAGCTCTAGTATCTATGGATTGAAAAGAGCATATATTGATGCGCAAAATTTGTTTGAAATTTGTATAAATTTATTTGGAAAAATCAACTCACTAGTATTTTGATCCTATACACCACTATACTTATATACTTAAATTAACTGCTTTTCTCCGCTTTTTGCTTTTCGTGTACAATTGTGAGTAACAGCAAGTGAAGAAAATGACAATTGAAATCTAAAATCAAAGAAAAGAAAAAACTTTGCAATTGAATCCCGCTATTTAATATTTATTTGCGACAGATACGTAGTTCGCCTACGACGTGCAGGCTTCATCAGTGTCTTATTTCAAAGCGTATATGTATCTGTCGCGAATAAATATTAAATAGTGGAATTTAGTCGGTAAGAGTTTTTTTCTTGTAAGCGTCATTTATGTTATTTGATGAACACCTTATTTAGTTTTATAATCGGTCGGCCTTAACTTTCGGGTTTCAGAGCCACATACGAAACTTGTTTTGAACTGACAATATGAAATATGTGTTCATAGCAGATTTTTTGATATTTTTTTTGAGTGGTTTTAGCTCAAAGGGTAGATTTTTTTGATATTTTGATATTAATACCATGCGTTCAAAAGTTAGCATCTTTGAAAAACAAGAGTTCAGAAATATTATTATTATACTTCGCTTTTGAAGAAAAGGGATATCTACAACAAAATGATTAATCTCAAAATTTTACTATTAGTTTGCTTGGCTTCAATTTTGCAATATATCTGAATTAGAAAAAATAACTGAATAGAGTATTAGATATGAATAAGAGAAATTGAACTTTTTCTTAGCTGGCTCCTTCAGATAATTATTTTTGCATGAAAATCAAAACTTGAGCTTCCTTTGAATTTACTTTCATGAAAAGATAGTCATTAGCTTGATCGCATCGTTTTTACAATGTTAGATGAGGTCGAAAAATAGTGCAAAAACTGCGCCATAAACATGCTTGAGAATGAGAAATATGACCGATATGATTTCCAGTGCTTGTCATTTTTGATTTATTTATTAAAACATGATGCATGACATAAGACATCTGTCCTTTAAAATGTCACTAACGAAAACAAATCTTACAAAGTTACTACCGTGCAACGTTTACTTCCTATTTTTCATATAACATTTCTAAGCTCTAGTATCTATGGATTGAAAAGAGCATATATTGATGCGCAAAATTTGTTTGAAATTTGTATAAATTTATTTGGAAAAATCAACTCACTAGTATTTTGATCCTATACACCACTATACTTATATACTTAAATTAACTGCTTTTCTCCGCTTTTTGCTTTTCGTGTACAATTGTGAGTAACAGCAAGTGAAGAAAATGACAATTGAAATCTAAAATCAAAGAAAAGAAAAAACTTTGCAATTGAATCCCGCTATTTAATATTTATTTGCGACAGATACGTAGTTCGCCTACGACGTGCAGGCTTCATCAGTGTCTTATTTCAAAGCGTATATGTATCTGTCGCGAATAAATATTAAATAGTGGAATTTAGTCGGTAAGAGTTTTTTTCTTTTCTTTTATTTCAGAGTTCGAATTCCACTAAGAGGCTTCAAAAACTTCTGACTATTGACATGTTTCTCACTTTTCTTGAATTTCATTGCAAATTGTCATCACATACACATACATACATACATACATACATCGCACACATTGAATACAATCAACATTTGATTGATGCGTTTTGATTTCACACGTTTTAACGGTTTAATATACGGTGCTTAAGTGTTAAAGTTTGAATAACTTTTGAATGAACCGTCCGATTTTAAATAACTCGGTTTCATTTGATAGATCTCAGCAGTAATTTTCAAATAATAATAAAATGTGTGATGTTTTTCATTGAATTAATTCTTAAATGTTACAAAAATATGTTTTAAATACTATTTTTTCACATTACTATATATTTATATAGTAGAAAGGCAAAACGGACACTTATCTGTGGAAAACCCGTGGAAACCACATTTTTCGCAAAAGGTTTCTTTTTCCATCAAGCATGCACTGAAATGATGGTAATTTCCCCTGCAGTTGAAGCAGACTGTTTTTCCTGGTACTCGGTATTCTGCTAACCTTCTGGCCAATCCTCCTTTGCTGCTTCCTTCTTGAGGGTCCGGTTCAGTGGGTTGTCTTCTGTTTGATGTACTTGGCTGAGATGAACTTTTCGTTTGCTTCCAAGATGCTGGCTGATAATTCCTATTTTCATTTGGGCTCGTGTCCTGCCATCGGCGGTTCTTCTCCTGATCACGATTATTCCCCTGATCACGATTATTCCAGTTCCTCGGTTCGTTTCTATACTCTCGATTGGACTTGCTACCAGTTACTTCATGGACTTGTGCGGTTCTGGTTCTTTGCTCCCCATCTTTCTTGTACAAAAAACCAATTCGCTTCATCTAACTTCCTTCCCCATACTTTTAACATTCGCATCGTTCGTACACCTTTCACCAACAACGCGTTTATATAGTCCGACCTTAAGTTTTGAAAAACTATATCGAACTTACGCTGCTCCGACGGTGGAACGGCCATTTGATCAAAAATAGATTTGATGGCATTGTAAAAATCTTGAAATTTTTCAGCATGCCTTTGCTTTCGCTGCGATACTTGGTCTTCATAACGGAAGTCCATATCAGGGGGTTGGAATTCTAGCTTGAGCTCGGTTATCAGCTCGCGCCAATTTCGAAATTCTTTATTTTTTTTACCTTCAATGAACCATGTTCTGGCCTCTCCAGTGAACAAGTGTATTGCTTCGTTGAACAAATCACGCTGGCTTAAGTTTTCCGCTTCCTCTATGAACTGTACTTCCGTAATAAATTTATTTAAACCCCTACCATCATCTTTTCCATCGTACTTCAGCTTCCAATCTGCTACTGGTCTTGGATTCCTCTTTTGAAATCTTTTCTCCGCTCTATCTTCCTGCTGACCCTTATTGGCGCTTTCATCAAACTCCGATTCTTCCAAGTTCGACAAAATTTCTATATTATCTTCTTCCTCATCTACTGACTGTTCATCTTCACTACTTTTTACGTACTCACTCTTTCGCGGCTTCTGTGTAATCTTCGGCTGGCACTTTTCTACTATTCTAGTCTTCGCTATTCTATTTTCCACCTTTCTATTTTGTCCTTCAGTTCTTAATTCAATTCTTCTATCTTTCTCCGGATAATTTTCCAACCGGTTTTTAATCGCAATCTGTAAGTCATTAAACTTAGTAGTAATCATTTTGTCCACATGCTCAAGCAACTTTTGGAACAGATCTTCATTTGACTTTCGTTTCACATTCTGCCTCTCTCGTGGAGTGCTCGTGTTTTTAATCAATTCCTCATTTTCCTCGTTTTTATCTTCTTCCTCCTCAGACTCACTATTCTCATTCTCAAGTTCTTGGACGTAAGAGAATGCAAGTGGCAATAAGCAGTTAGATGTCGCTGGAGTCATTTTACACGCGGTTTACGAAGCTTTTTGTTCTAGCTTGGATGGCTGTTGTCTGTGGTTTTACCACAGAGAACAGACATCCATTCAGAAACAAATTTTTCGGGAATTCTTGGATAAAATTTCAAATTAAAATCACCTAATATGCTACAGTTTCCCAACTAAATGATTATTTTGATTTGCACACTGACAACCTTTGGCTCCTCTGGCGCTAGTATATATGGACTATAAGCGTTATGCTAGCGCCAGATGCTAGCTATTGTGAGTTTAGTGTAGAATTTTCTGCGCCGTTAGCGACATCATCACTATACCGTGGACCCCCGTTCGTTTGACCGTTTTTAATGTGAACTTTTTAATTTGCACCCCGTTGGTTTGCACGACGTGCAAATTAAAAATGGTTCAAATGCCATTCTCAACATGACATCATTTGCTTATGCAGACAATGCGCATAAACGCGATTTGTTTGTACCGATTTAGCGTGTTTAATCTGTTTCACATTGCGTTTCCCGAACAATTATGATAGAAATCCAATCGGAGAATGAAATATTCGCTACTTTCAACTTCCAACTGAATCAAACCATCAAAACAATAACAAAGAGTAGGGCGACCAGTTCATACAAGTTCCAGCATGTTTAGGGTTGCCAGTTGTTCAAATTAAAAACTAACCTCGTTAGTTTGCATGAGGAATCGTTCAAACGAACGGGGGTCCACTGTAGTTTCCCAACTAAATTGACATAAGTTTTATCCAAGTGGGGACCTTTCGCTTGGATATCTGTTTGATGCAATTTTTGATTAACCCTTTCAATTGTCAGGAATTTAGATAGCGAAATATTGGAAGAAATTTGTTTATCTACGTTAAGGTAAGTGAAAATATTCGAATTAATTAACTTTATGGCAGAAAAATGTTAATGTTTAATTTTGTACCGCATGAAACAAAAGTACATGGAGTCAGCTGTAAAGTTTACATATCCTGGATAGAGAATCACCAATTATTTTCAGTCTTCAGTGTTTTCCAATGTGTTTTCAAATGCTAACGGATTTATTTTCGTGATAAGCATCATCTGCGCAAAGAACCAAACATAACCTATAACGCAAAGAACCAAACATAACCTATAACCTATCAGTTCGTAAACATAAATACACTTGCGAAGCTCTAATAATCTCCCGAAACAGAAACAATATATATCAAATGAAAGGTAATGCTTTTTCTTACCTTTATTATCCATTTTCATCATTCCCACTGTTGTTAATTCAATAAAATATTACATTTAAAGTCGAGTTCCATATAGGTGCCAGCAAGCATTTTGGGAATTGCACTTTTTTTGTAGTTCCAATAATCACAACCAGGTAGCGAACGGTAGCTCTTAGTTTTGCTCGAATTCGCCTATTCTGCCTTAACCACACTAAACTCACAACAGCTAGCTTCTGGTGCTAGCATAACGCTTATTGTCCATATATACTAGCGCCAGAGGAGCCAGAGGTTGTCAGTGTGCAAATCCAAAGAATCATTTAGTTGGGAAACTATAGTGGTGGTGACGCTAGCATATTAGGTGATTTTAATTTGAAATTTGATCCTAGAATTCCCAAAAAATTTGTTCCTGAATGGATGTCTGTTCTCTGTGGTTTTACAGTTAACCCATGAGACAACTGTCGGATTACTGTCAACTACTTGCAACCGTATGCATTGTACGTGGGTCTCAAATGCGAACGTAGACTCACAGACAAACAGACATAACACTCGTTTTCCATTCATCGTACCGATTAAACCGTCAATTCAAATTTGGGCTTAGTTGGGAATGTCTCCGTTTTGGTCAAAGTGGCGCTTTTTGACGAAAGAAAGGAGAATTCCCCATAAAAAATCAGAGGGGTTGTGTACAAGACACGACCGCATATATAGGTGACGCAGGACTACGTAAGTCTCTTTATGACGATAGTAGCAGGTATTCATGCTTGTAATCATTCGATTCTTCATGTATACATGCTATATGCAACATATATACATGCTACATTCGTTGTATATAACATTTATCAAAGTAGTAACATTGCATACGTTCAATTCTCAACAGATTGTGCATTTGAAAACAATTTAACAAAATCAAGAACACAAACTATTGCTTTCCTGCTACCTTACTGAAATTAAGGATTGTTTTTATTACCCATGGTTACCACGTTGAAGGGATTTTACGAATTCAATCCGTTTTTATCAACAACTCATCTTTTCACTGCACTTCTAATGAAACGGCAAGCATGCGTATTCACAGTCTATTATAACCGAACACTACAGCTGTAGCACATTTTTCCAACACAGATATCAAATTCGCCGAGGTTTAATCGTCTCGCAGTAAAGAATTTGCGATCTGTTGGGACAACGAACTTGTATCATTTTTTCTGGCACACTTCCCTAACACAGACATCAAATTGGACTAGGTTTAATCGCGTTCGTAAGAAATCTGTTGGCACGAGGGGCCTTTGTCACTCTTTCTGGCGTACTTCCCAAGCAAGGACATCAAAATGGTCTAGGTTTAACCGCGGTGTTAAGAAATCTTGTTGAAATGAGGGAACTTGGTCACTTGTTTTGGCTTACTTCCCAAGCACAGATATCAAATTGGTATAGGTTTAGATCATCACAAAGAATCTTCCAACCAATCACGAAGCGAGAATTCTGGTAAAACATAGGTTCAGTATTTTCAATTTTTCAATAGTTCAACATCAAGAACCCATACTTTTCTTCATTTGGGTCAATTCTTAGAAGATTTTCCGATCGATTGGTGTAAGAATATTGAAAATCGATCGGAAAACCACTGAGCTATTAGCGCTCAAAACCTTTCATTTTTCGTGACGCTCGCATTTTTCGATTTTTTGGAATGACACCCTATCTCAAAACTTGCCGTAAGACGTAGTCCTACGTCAAAAATACTTGCTACTTTGAGGGATCCCCATATTGCGATTTGATAATTGGGAATGTCGATCATAGATGGTGCTAGTGTTCAAGCTAAATGTGAGGTACGATAATTTTTGTTGATTTTTCTTCCAAGAGTTATGTCTGTTAGTCTGTGGTAGACTGTTGTGATATGATACGCATTGGCGTAGCTAGAGGGGGTGCCTGGGGTACCAGGCCCCCTCCAGAATTCTGCAGGCCCCCTCCAGAAATGTTGCTCATTGGAAATGGAAACCGGGAAAAAACCCAGTGTATGTTCCCGCTGTGTAGATATTTTCTTTTAGTAACCACTCCGGCTCATGCTGTTTCAAGCGTTCGTCTCCATTCAACTACATCTTGGGCCACTCGTCGCAAATTTCCCAGTCACAGAAGTCGCAAATCACTTTCGACCTGGTCGAGCCATCTTGCACGTTGAGCGTCCCTGTTCCCTGTTCCTAATGCTGGTGCAGATGTTAAAGAGAACTGTTTTCGTCACACTGTAGCCTACTGACCTTCGCCAGATGACGATGGCAATCTCTCCATACAGTGCTTCTAGTTCGTCGCCATCAACAGTTACCGTCCGCGAGAGGCACGTGTTTGTTTCCTTTGACTATTTGGTCTTGGCCGCATTTATGTTTAGAACACTCGTTCTAGATTCCGATTTCGTCGGATCACCCCTTCAAGTGCGATGTTGAATAGTATGCAAAATAAGCCGTCACCTTGTCCCAACTTTCGTCGCGTCTCAAAGTAACTCGAAAGTATCCCCGAGATGCACACGAAATACAACACTCTCTCCAATGTAGCTCTGCTCAGTTGCGTCAGTTTATTCGGAAAACCGTGTTCGTGCATTATCTGCCATAGCTGGTCTCGATCGACTGTATCGTATGTTGCTTTCAAATCAATAACGATGTGATGCGCAGACAGGTTGTACTCCCTATATTTCTGGTAATTGCGCGGACCCTCATCAAGCCCGCCTGGTATTTCCCTACAAAACCTTGTGCTTTCGGTGACAGCCAGAGTAACAAGATCATAATCAAAGATTTTTTGGAAGCACCCCCTAGGCCCCCTCCAGGAAAATTTCCTAGCTACGCCAATGATGATACGATTATTCACACAACAAGAATTGTTAAAAACTATTTATTAATTACATAAAACAGAGATAAAGTAATAACGTGGTGTGCTTGCACTCGACCGGTATATCTCAGGACGGAAGTAGAAGTAAACCAGTGATGACAGCTCTGTTAGATAGTGGGCACGCTAGACGTCAGTCGCTTGACAGTGTCAGACGGTGAGCCCGCCGAGCCATTGTTATCAGTAGTATTATCAGTCGGTAGGGTGGTCCTCCAACATAGACAAAGAGTGGATAGTTTGTTTCCTTGAAAAACACCAATGTAAGAACCAGCACAGTTTGGCGAATTTTGACAGCAAGAGCGTTAGCCAAACAATGAAGGCACAGAGAACAGACATCCAAGCAAAAGGTCCCCACTTGGATAAAACTTATGTCAAATTAGTTGGGAAACTATAGTGATGATGTCGCTGAAGGCGCAGAAAATTCTACACTAAACTTAGAGTGACTATATACAGAGTGGCGACAAGTCATCCCAAATGTATGCAATGCGGCTTTTCCAAGGGTTTTCTTTCTCTTTCCTGCATACGCGTTGGATAGGTCGTCTGCTCGATTGGAATGACACTGACAGATAATTATCATTCCAATTTTGACATTGTCGCCACTCTGTATATAGTCACTCTAACTAAACTCACAACAGCTAGCTTCTGGCGCTAGTATAACGCTTATTGTCCAGATATACTAGCGCCAGAGGAGCCAAAGGTTGTCAGTGTGCAAATCAAAAGAATCATTTAGTTGGGAAACTATAGTGGTGGTGACGCTAGCATATTAGGTGATTTTAATTTGCAATTTTATCCAAGAATTACCGAGAAATTTGTTCCTGAATGGATGTCTGTTCTCTGTGATGAAGGCCCGAGTAAGTGTCGAAAGCTCTTTTTGCGCTAGCAGGGCTAGTCACGAATTCAATGAAGATCGGAAGTAAGTTCGGAAGTCGAAAGTCAGACTTCCGAACTCCAACTTAGTACTGGCAACACAATACAATCTGTGCGAACCACAATTCAATGTAACGTAAAATATTACATTGTAATTTTACTAAAGGTATAGGGTATCTTTGAAATCATCAAATAAGTCTCTAAAACGGTATTTTTACAATTTTCGGAGGGAACGGTAGCAGAAAGTCTTTCTCCTACTGTTCCCTCCGAAAATTGTAAAAAATACCGTTGTAGAAACTTATTTGATGATTTTTTCAGCAGTTCACATAAGAAGGGCTCCATATAAAGTAGCGGCCAAAATTGCCGAATGTAAAATTTCACATTTTAGCACATGCTTAACCCTCTCTGTCCCATGGTAGCACAGGTGATGCGTGACTTCCGAGACTAAAATAGGCCGATAAAATTTTTAAGGCATTTAAATATGGATATTTTGATTTTATAACGTAGTAAAAACCTTATTTTACAAGCTGTATAGTCATATTTGACGAATTGCTTATTATTCGCTTTTTCACATGATCGAAAACTTTTTTTTTTTTTTTTTTTTTGAGTGGTTTTAACCCAAAGGGTCATTCACCACTTGATCGAAAACTGTAAACCACCAAAATACCCCTGGGACAGAGAGGGTTAAACGCGGTTTTGTAGTAAATTGTCTATATTTTTATGATTCGCGAGTAAAATTGTGATAGAAAAAAAATATAATGTAGAAATAAGCCGTAAAAGTTGCCCATTTCAAAAGTTTGAAAAATAAGTCATTTTAAAAAAGTCAAAAAATTAAGGGGGCATAGTACTTTTTACACTATATTTTTTGCCTTATTTCAAATATTTTTTTCTCGATAACGCGAAAAGCGAATCGATTCGGGTTTTTTGCATTCTAAACATTGCACTTTATACTAATATTTACAATTTTGTTTGCATATGTGAACCTCTTCCCCTCTCCCCAACGGCTACTTGAACATGATCATTCGAAAAAAACATGATTTGCGGTATCATGGATTGGCGATGGGGGGCTTATCCAAATTGAAAATTCCAAAACGACATGAAGGTATATTAAATTATCTCGTGTTTGGCCCATCCTTTTTTTTAAATTCGAACACATAACAAAATGGCGGACATTCAAACATAAAAGTAAGATTTTTGGTCGAAGAAATTGACTAAACATTTCTAAAAAATGCAAAAATTGTAATATCGAAAAAAAGATCGGACAAACACTAGATAATTTTATTGGCTTTGAAACAAAAAAAGAATCATGAGAATTGCTTGAGCCGTTCTTGAGATATTTATGGTACCGACTTTCAAAACCTGGTTTCGAGAAAAACGACGTTGAAGTTTTTATTTGCTGTGCAATCGCTCCAGACATGCGCGGTTTAAATAGCTGTAACTTTGTCAATATTTGGAATTCATCGAAATTACTTGAAACACATATGGTCAAAATGTTAATCTTTCGAAATAATCAATAAAAAAAAAATTCGATTTTTTAACCGTTATGTGTGCAACAGGGTACCCGGGTATCTTTTCAGTTTTAAAATAGTTATAACTCATTCAATTTAAAACATACGTTTTTGAAATTTTGCGACATCGTAAAACTCGTTGATCTTAAGTAATTGAGGTTTTTTGGTGCATATCCATAAAGGGGATTAGCAATGAGAGGCCCTTGAATTTTTTTTATTACGTAGGAGGGCGACAAGGGTACCCATGATTTGCTATGTTCATAACTTTGGCTATCTTGAACCGATTTGGCTGAAACCAGTGGCATTTGATTCGTACATTTAGCTAGTTTTGATTAGATAAAGCATTTGGCCATCAAATGACATGTAGTTCCCGGGAATCGGTAATTCCGGAGCAACGTCCGGTAAAACATGGGAAGCCGCTTGTTTTGAAAGAATATCAGCCTTCAGTAAAGTTATTAGTTTTGAACTTGACATTGTGGACCCTTTTTTCATCTTATTATATAAATTGGTGACTTTAGATCGCATTGGCCATTCCAGAATTGGGTCCCTGTAGGGTTACAGATGGTCAGTTGGGTGCCTAATCCAATATTAGAATTGGTTTAGCGGATAATTTCGGAACTGGTTCCAAATGTATAACGGATGGTTCTACGTTTTAAACTGTTCTGATAATGCTAAGCATTATCTTGAATCCGGCGGTATCATCTGTAACCCCGTAGAAACCATTTTCGAAATAAAAAAATCAAAATACAACGAAAAGTTAAAAAGTAGTTCATTGTATAAATTTTTAGAGTTTTTATATCCACATGACTAATTTTCCTGCAATACAACCAGTTCTCTACCTCACAGCGGACACTCTGTCGGAATTCCGGATTTTCGGGCCCCGTATGTCTTTTAATGGCCAAATAGCCAAAGAATTCAATACTAGATAAATTAACGAATCAAATGACACCTATTTCATCAAAATCGGTTTAAAATTATTGATGTTATAACAATATCAATTTTGGGTACCGGGTACCCTTGTCGCCCTGCTAAAGGTGTTATTTTTATCGCACACATAACGGTTAAAATTGAAAAAGTACTATGCCCCCTTAAATAGTTATCGCGGATGTAAATATTATTGTTATATATCATTTTAAAACTGATATCTTAGCCTATTAAAAAATTAATTGAAAACAAATTTAAACTCAATAAGGTGCGCCATAGGCTACTTATAATAACAATGAAATTCTCATAAACTTTAATCAAAAAACAACTCTTGTCGCCTCTTGTCGCCGCAGTTTCTTACAGTGCGTCTGAAAGTTCGAAGTATGTTGTATTAAAACATGAATTAAAAGTTTGCTATAATTTGACGTTTTCCGAAAAAAAATAATTTTAAAATTGTCATATGTGTCATAAGTCACATCTGTGGGCATCGAGACTTCCAACCCACGCGCAAGCAGCAGTGATAGCATCGAAAGGTGACTCGGAAACGAAAGCTATCGTCGCGGATGCAATCGTAGAATCCCTTAACCTTCGCAACGTCAATGCCATTTGCACGGAACATTCAGAAATCGCAATGGCGTCATCTGCCAGGCCGGCATCACCACCTCCTAGTAGCATCGAGTTACTTCAACGGGAAAACGCCGAACTAACAAGAACGGTTAATAAATTGCTTCGACCTCAAGGCAACCAATCAAATCGTTCACGATCGCGCAGCCAAAATAGAGTTGTTGAAAACCGTAACAGTGAATATGACATATGTTGGTATCATCGTACTTTTGGCGACGAAACCCAGCAGTGTCGCAAACCGTGTTATTTCGTGCATCCTTCCAACTCTAAAAATCAGCAATGACATCATCCGACTGAACCTACGTTGGAAATTGGCAAACTCTCCAACGCAGCAAAAATTTTCCGCCTGAAAATAACAGACACCAGTAGTAACATAAAATTCCTCATCGATACCGGAGCTGATGTGTCCGTTATACCGAAAAGCCCAGATTCAGTTCGGATTAAACCAACCACCATCAAGTTGTTTGCCGCAAACGGAGCACCGATTAAAGTATACGGAGAAGTTTTACTAAAAGTTAATCATGGCCTTCGTCGAGAATTCCTGTGGACATTTCTTATCGCTGATGTGACATCGGGAATAATCGGTGCTGACTTCATTAGCCATCACGATTTGCTGATCGATTTAAGACGCCATCGTCTGATAGATAATACAACAAAGCTCGAAGCAATGGCGATCTTATCATCAACAAGTGAACTTTCTATCCGCACGTTTTCCACGAAATCACCGTACGCAGAGCTATTAGTCAAATTCCCATCGATCACACGTGTGAAACTCGCAGGTACAATCAGCGAATCATCGACAGTGCATCGCATTGAAACGACGGGTCAACCGACATTTGCTAGACCGAGACGACTTTCACTTGAGAAGCTGTTAGCAGCGCGGACCGAATTTGAACACCTGATGAAACTAGGAATTTGTCGACCATCATCCAGCAGTTGGGCAAGTCCACTTCACATGGTAAAAAAAGCCGACGGATCTTGGCTGCCCTGCGGCGATTACCGTGCACTCAACGCTCAAACAGTGCCCGACAGATATCCTGTACCTTACCTGCAGGATTTTACAGCTATTTTGCAAGGAACAACCATTTTTTCAAAGGTTGACTTGCAAAAAGCTTTCCATCAAGTGCCCATCCATCCAGACGACATCCCGAAGACTGCGATCACCACACCATTTGGATTATTCGAATTCTCCTTCATGACGTTCGGACTGCGCAACGCTGCTCAAACATTCCAGAGGCTGATACACGAAGTGCTACGTGGTTTGGATTTTGTATACCCATACATTGACGACATCTTCATCGCTTCGTCTTCCCCAGAGGAACATCGTGATCATCTTCGACAACTCTTCGCTCGATTGGAAAAACATCGCTTAACGATCAACGTCGCAAAATGCGAGTTTGGCCGATCTGAAATTATTTTCGTTGGTCACTCAGTGTCAGCCGACGGCATACGACCACTACCGCAGCACGTCGAGGCAATACGTAACTACCAACGTCCTACTACAGTGAAGGATCTTAAAAGTTTTCTAGCGATGATAAACTTTTATAGGCGATTTATCCCACACGCAATAGTAGCACAAATACCATTGCTCACGATGATTCCTGGTAATAAGCGGAACGACCGAACCCCGTTGGTTTTGTCAGAAGAGACATCAACTGCTTTCGAACAGTGTAAACTACAACTGGCACAAGCTGCATTGCTCGCTCACCCAGCTAAGGACGCAGAAATATCTTTATGGGTAGACGCATCGAATATTGCAGCCGGAGCAGTTCTGCATCAAATTCTGGATGGAAACGTACAGCCATTAGGATTTTTTTTCTAAAAAAATTGACAAGGCCCAGCTAAAGTACAGCACATACGACCGGGAATTAACCGCAATCTATTTAGCAGTACGACATTTCAAGTATATGATGGAAGGAAAAAACTGCCACATATACACCGATCACAAGCCGATCGTGTTTGCTTTCCACCAGAATCCCGAAAAAGCAACAAACCGCCAAGCACGACAGTTAGACTACAACGGCCAAATCACCACCGACATACGACATGTAACTGGAAAGGATAATATTCCAGCCGATCTACTCTCTCGGATCGCAGCCGTTAACTCTATCCCTTCGGATGACTTTGATGCTCTCGCAACCGATCAACAGACCGATGACGAGTTACGAAAGATACTGGAAGGTAAAATAAAATCATCGTTGCAGCTTAAACAATTTACTATTCCAGGCAGCTCCAATCAGTTGTACTGCTATGGTTCGCACGATCGGATCAGGCCGTTTATTACGAAACGATTCCGAGACAGTTTTTTAAACCCGACGCACAACCTTGCTCATCCTGGCACCCGCGCTACGGCTAAATTTATGATGCAGAGATTCGTTTGGCCAAGCATTAGAAAGGACAGCATCGCCTTTGCCAGAAAGTGTATTCAGTGTCAACGTACTAAAGTTATTCGTCACACACGCACATCTCCTGCACGGTACGTTCTACCCGATAGCAGATTCAGCCACATCAACATCGACATTGTTGGACCCTTTCCACTGAGCAACGGGAATCGTTATTGTCTGACAATCATCGACAGGTTTTCTCGCTGGCCAGAAGCGATACCTGTTCCGGATATGACTGCACCTACCATCGCTCAAGCTCTAGTGACCGGGTGGATATCTCGCTTCGGTGTACCAACGCACATCACGTCAGACCAAGGACGTCAATTCCAGTCATCGCTTTTTGCAGAATTGGTTCGTAGTTTCGGAATAAATCATCTTCGTACGACGCCATATCATCCTCAATCGAATGGCATTATCGAGCGATGGCACAGAATGCTGAAAGCAGCCATTCTTGGCCACAACCCCGAGCGCTGGACCGAACATCTCCCGATGATTCTTCTTGGCTTACGAACTATCCACAAAGAAGACATCGCAGCATCTCCAGCAGAAATGGTTTATGGAACGACGCTTCGGATTCCTTCAGAATTTTTTGCTGAAACATCCCATAGTGTTACCGAATAGGAGTTTTCGAGCAATCTTCGCAACGTCATGCGTGATCATCGTTCACCCGACACAGCTTGGCACAACAACCGTGCTAGTGTGTTTATGTATCCCGATCTCAAGACATGTCAGCAGGTATTCCTTCGCAACGACTCGATCAAGCCATCCCTTACACCGCCGTACATGGGACCTCATCGTGTTTTAAAGCGCACCGACAAATACTACGAAATCAACATTAACGGACGAACTTCGAAAATTTCTGTCGACCGACTGAAACCCGCTTACATGCTAGAGGATCAGCATACAACTCAACCAACATCTGATCGTTTGGAAACAACTACACCTACGCCTCAGCCGACTACGGTCACTCGTTCTGGCCGACGAGTAAAATTTCCAGATCGCGTCATTAACCGTTGTTCTCTCCAGAAGGGGGATACTGTAGCATCATCTATCGACGATCTTCCTTCGATCATCTTCATCGCAGCTTCTGCCGCCAACAATGCGACATGGACAGCAGAGGTGACACTTCGTACAATCAAATTCGCTTGCGACAATAAGCGCAAAGCAAATGTAAAATAATGAACAATGATCAATTTCTTTCCTATAACAATATTGTATTGATGTGACAAAGCAAAGCTTATACTTTTATAACATTTCTTATATAAGCCAGATGGCAATCTAAATAAATTAGTGTTTAGTTATCGCTCTATTGGTACGCGTCATTATTACGCAACGCTATCCGATCTTCGTCCCAAAATTGCCATATATATATTCTAGCTGATCCGACAAACTTCATATTGCCACAAATTAAACTGTGCTGTACGTAAATCGTGAATTACGGATGACCTTCTTTGTCACAATCTCGAGTTTTGTAGATTTCTGAGAAGTTCATGGGTGGTTTAATATACAAATTTTCCTCACAGTAAAGTAGAAAACAACTCCCCCCATTGCTTAGCCTGATAAAATAAAGCGGATAGCATTTAAATATTCGCCATGATTATATAACATTTCGCCGCATACCGTTTTGCGGAACACCACTTCTCGGTTGACCATAACGCGGAATATAGATGAATATATTTTCGCGGAGTTTCGCTGAATACCGTATTGCGGAACACCACTTCTCGGTTGACCATAACGCGGAATGTAGAGTTTCGCGGAAAACTATTTCGCGAAAAATCTTACGCGGGATGTATCATTTCATGGAAAATTTTTCGTGGAAAGTACCATTTCGCAGGGGTTATTCTCTCCTTACTCACTGTCGCTCGTTCGGAGCCAACTAAAAGAAAGTAATAGAGGTCAGTAGACCTAGGAAAATAAATAAACCTAATTGATAGTTTTTAGTGATCTTGCTTTTGACTAATGTTTTATGGAAGAGTCTAAAATTTCTCGAGTTCGATTAGTTTTTAAGTTGCGCAAAAATTTCTGTTTTATTTGTATGAGAGTCCTTATCCCCCTACCACAGGGGTGAGGCGACTAAAACCATCATAAAGAAATTTCGGGTTTCGGAAATTTGGAATTTCGTTAATTCGAAAAGGAAATGCTCCTCCATCCCTTTCCACGTGTGCCTTGACGGAATCGAATCCACTACCGTTTCTGATTCTTGTGAGCTGTTTGCAAACTTCTTCTCATCTGTGTTCGCCAATAAAACAGCCTCTGATCGAGATGCACAAACCGCTGCTTCATACGTTCCAGCTGATTTGGTCGACTTGAATGTGTTTGAGATTACTACCGACATGATAATAACTGCTGCAAAAAAACTGAAGCGTTCTTTCTCTGCGGGGCCAGATGGCATTCCAGCTGAAGTCTTGAATCGCTGTATTGTACCGTTGGTCGTTCCTTTACGCATTATTTTTAACAAATCATTCGAACAAGCTAAATTTCCGAATATTTGGAAGGAGTCGTTTATATTCCCAGTGTATAAAAAAGGCGACCGCCGGAATATTAGAAACTATTACTATATTAGAATATTAAAAACTATTAGGAATATTAGGAACTTGAAAATTGTAGTATAGTTAGGTGTCCTCAGCAATTAACATGGATCCTGCGCATCGAATGAGTGCAAAGAAAATTCATCCGGCTTGCCTTACGACATCTACCTTAGCGCAATCCCGAGAACCTCCCGCCATACTCAGATCGATGCCGTTTAGCTGATCTTGACTCATTAGACTACCGACGAAGAACCCAGCAAGCTGTATTCGTAGTTAAAGTCATCCATGGTGAAATCGATTCTCCCAGGCTTTTGTCACTACTGGATTTTCGTGCTTCACAACGGACTCTACGTTCTATTGGCCTACTACAAGTTCCATTCCATCGTACTGTTTTTGGATATAATGAACCAGTTACCGCATGTATTAGAACCTTTTTGAAACTTGAAGAGTTATTTGAGTTCGATGAGCCTTCGCATAAATTTTTGCAGAAGATAAAAGCCTCTAATCTGTTATAGTAATTAGACTTGTAGACATTAGTCAGATGAATTACAAATATAAAAACTACAGCCCTAAGGGTTGTACGAAAGAGTGACGTAGGACTATACTGCCGTGAATCGCATAACAGTCCCATTTTCTGCGGAGTTTCCTATATAAATGGGACAGTTATGCGAATCACGGCAGTATATTAGATCAACTAAGTACAACACCTGCAACCATTGAGACATAGAGATTTATTTTAAAAATCACTAGTGTGTATCAATAAGGTCGAAATACTAGTGAATGAACAGCCCACAGATTATTGTATTAAATATGATTATGCGTAGCTTGGCATGTTTCAATAATCTTTCTTTAACTCGCTTGTGGTCTTTAAAAGGGCTATTGGTTGCAAATAACATCAATCCATTATGTCCTAGCGTATGAAATTTAATACGTAATGTCAATACACCCTGAGTCATAATGGATTAAAGCCAAACCCAAGTAACAATTCCAGGCTGATCAAACGCTTTTATAGCTGATTTTATTCAACCTGTGGCTGATCTATGGTTTAGGTTTAGAAATGAAAACCTTTTTTCAGCTCTTGAACATCTAAATCTGGTGATTTTATCAAGCTTCAGGCTAATTAATAGCTGCTTTCGAAGCTGCAATGAAGCTTAATAGAAACTTTTTTACACTTTTAAATAGCAAATTTGCGCAATGCTGTCAATTCTATTTTTAGAACGAGAAATAGTTTTGCAATCTACTTTTCCAGTTGCTTAATCAACGCTTCATCAACCTTTATGCAGCCAAAAAAAAAATCTATTTTTAAATTTAAAAATATGGAACGCGTCATTTTTATTTCGCCGTCAACGCGATATTTTTAGTTTCGGATAACTTTAATTCGTACAAGTAAGCTAGCTAATTAAAAATGCATATCTTTTTTCCGGGAATTGAACCCGCCATCTTTTGATCCATAAGCACTCACCGTATGATCCGCCCCATTTGCATCTGCAGAACAGACAGCGAGAATATCTTTACACCTGAAGCCTAGCCCGTCTAGCGTGAAGCAGTCGATAATGTCGATAACTTACAAACTTTTGCTGTCAGCCGAATTGCGAAATTCTATGATCTGACAGTATGTGTGCTGTGAGCCGAAAGAAAACTTGGTAGAAGTTTGTAAAGCCACTTTAACACCCTTAAGCAGACTTAAAGTAGTTTGAGAGCTGTGAGCCTAATGAAAGCTTCCACTCTACATTTTAACACCTTTAAGCAGCCGTAAAACGGTTTGATGTTTACGGCTGTTTAGAAGCAGATTGTTTAGCAAAAAAAATCAGTTATTAAGCTTTTTTATCAGCTTTTGGGAGAGAACTGGTTAGAAAAACTTAAAGTAGCTTATACATCGCTTATTTAAACACCATTTGAGCGCTTACTTTATGCAGCTTTGATCGCCTTAAACCAACCCGTAAACAGCCATTGCTCTTGCAATTCAGCTTCCATTGTTACTTGGGAAGCACGTTCATCGCAAATATGACGTGCCATTTGAATGTCGTTCTCTTTTGACATGGATGGCAACAGGCACGTAAGTTATCGGCGTCGATTCACTGTCTCTTGCTCTGAGAAGGTTTTACTAGTTTTATTTGTATGAGAGTCTTTATCCTCCTACCACAGGGGTGAGGGTTCTGAAACCATCATAAAATAAATTCATGCCTCTAAAAATCCCCACATACCAAATTTGGTTGCTTTTGCTTGATTATTTCTTGAGTTATGAAGAAATTTGTATTTCATTTGTATGGAAGCCCCCCCTGTTAAAAGACGGATGGGTCTCAGTACACCATAGAAAAAAATCCTGCCTTCTAAAACACCCACATGCCAAATTTGGTTCTATTTGCTTATTTTTTGAGTTATGATGAAATTTGTATTTCATTTGTATGGAAGCCCCCCCTGTTGAAAGACGGATGGGTCTCAGGACACCATAGAAAAAAATCTTGCCTTCTAAAATACCCACATGCCAAATTTGGTTCTATTTGCTCGATTATTTCTAGAGTTATGAGGACATTTGTATTTCATTTGGATGGTAGCCCCCCCTCTTATAAGGGGAAGGGGTCTCAGTACACCATAGAAAAAATCCTACCTTCTGGAACAGCCAAATGCCAAATTTGGTTCCATGTACTTGATTAGTATTCGAGTTTAAAGGAAATTTGTGTTTCATTTGTATGGAAGCCCCCCTCTTACAAAAGGAAGGGGTCTCAGTACACCATAGAAAAAACTACAAGGTATACAGCCCTAACGGTTGTACGAATGGGTGACGTAGGACTATATCAGATCATTAGATCAAAGACTAATGTAAACTTTATTTCTGGCATATGTATGCATTTGATAATGCATCTCACACTTCAATGAAAAATGCTATGATAAAGCGTAATTTCGATAAAGCTATTGTAGATTGGATTTGTCAAATGTTACAAAAAAGAGAAATAACTAGTAGCCATGGAATGTCAACTGTCATGATAAAGACTGTAAAGGGTTGCCCACAAGGAGGAGTTCTTTCACCTTTGTTGTGGTCACTTGTTGTTGACGAACTACTATCACATCTTGAAGCGTCAGGATTTGAAATAATTGGTTTCGCTGATGACATTGCAATTATAGTTCGTGGGAAATATGAACAAGTTATTAAAGATAGATTGCAGCATGCTCTGGATTCTACAATATCGTGGTGCAGAGATGAGGATCTTTCAATAAACCCTCAAAAAACTACTGTTATTTCTTTCACGCGAAGAAGGAAAACTAAAATACCTGACTTGTACTTAGAAGGAACAAAACTAAATATTTCTCCCAAAGTAAAATATCTAGGAGTGATTCTTGATAGCAAATTAAACTGGAATTTACACTTGGATCAAGTGTTAAATAAGGCTATGAATGCCTTATGGATAAGTAGAAAAACTTTCGGAAATAAATGGGGACTGAAACCTAAAATGATTCATTGGATCTACACAGCAATAGACCCAGGATAACATATGCGGCCTTAGTTTGGTGGCCGAAAACAAAGATTAAAAATGCTCAGAAGAAACTAGAGAAGTTGCAAAGATTAGCTACAATCTCCATAACCGGAGCAACTAGCAGTACGCCATCAAAAGCGTTAGACTCTATTTTAAGTTTGCTTCCACTGCACTTATTTGTTCAACTAGAAGCTGAGAAAAATGCACTAAGGTTGAGGAGAACAAAAAAGCTCTTTGAGGAGACCTTAGGGGCCATCTCAGTATCTTAAAGGATTTTAAAATTAATCCCATATTAACGCATGAGGACTGGATGGATAGACAATATAACTTTGAACGACTATTCCATGTAACAGAAACAAGTCGTACGGAGTGGGAATCAGGTGGGCCCAATATTCAACCAGGATCGATAATCTTCTACACTGACGGTTCTAAACTAAACAACAAAGTTGGAACTGGCGTAACGGGCCCCGGAGTCGACATATCAATATCCATGGGCCAATGGCCGACTGTTTTTCAAGCAGAAATACAGGCAATTATTGAATGTGCTACAGTTTGTCTGCGACGAAATTATAGAAATGCAAATATATGTATATTTTCTGACAGCCAGGCTGCTTTAAAAGCACTGAAGTCAGTTTCGTGTTTATCTAAACTGGTTTGGGAATGCATTCAATTGCTGCAGCAGGTGGCTAGAAAAAGCACAATAAATCTTTTTTGGGTCCCTGGGCACTGCGGAATTGAAGGCAATGAAAAAGCGGATCAGTTGGCAAAAGCTGGATCGATTAAACCTTTCATTGGACCAGAACCATTCTGTGGGGTCTCAGAATGTACTATTAAAATGGAATTAAAAAACTGGGAAAAATCAATGATTGATGATGTCTGGAAAAAAAATCTGATAGCTCGACAATCAAAGAAATTTATATCTCCTAATAAAACAATAACCCAGAAACTTCTTAGCCTGTCTAAAAAGGACTTACGTACTTACTGTGGCCTCGTAACAGGCCACTGCGCAAGTAAATATCACTTAAAACAACTGGGAAAATTAGAAGATGACACGTGTCGCTTCTGTAAGCTAGAAAGTGAAAATGCGGAACATCTACTATGTTATTGCGTGGCACTACTTCATAAAAGAAAAACTTTCTTTGACATGATTTTAATACAACCCTCGGATGTATCAATAAACTTTATTCGTTGTATAATACCTTATTGGGACAATGCCGTCGATCAGCAAGTGGAAATCACTCATACTAATAGTGATACGACACCCTGATGTGGCGTACAATAAACTGGGGCCTGCCACAATAGATCAAATAACTGGTCGCAGTGGAAAATGTACCCAAAAAAAGAAAAAAAATGCTTGTAAGAATGTATGAGTGCCATTGTTTAAGTCAATGTTTAAAAGAGAACGAAATATTCAGATTTAATTCTTCATTCAATGCAATGGTGGCTTCGAAAATACGTGGAAAGGGGATCATAAGTACAACGCATGCAACCATTGAGACATAGATTTCTTTAAAAAATCACTTGTGTGCATTATAAAGGTTGAAATAGTAATGAATGACTAGCCTCCACATTATTGTATTAAATTTCTATTTTATTTCTGTGAGAGTCCTTATCCTCCTACCACAGGGGTGAGGGGTCTCAAACCATCATAAAATAAATTCTTGCCCCCAAAAACCCCCACATGACAAATTTGGTTCCATTTGCTAGATTAGTTCTCGAGTTTCGAGGAAATTTGTGTTTCATTTGTTTAGGAGCCCCCCCCCTCTCACGCCGTCCACAAAATTGTTCTCTCACCCCTCCATAAAATTGCTGATCATTTTATCTTTCCAACGACATATAAATATAGGATATGAGTTAATTTTTTTTATAAAATCAATTGTCTGTGGAATCTACAGCCTGAAAAATTAATGTACGAGTTGAGTTAACGCTTCTAGCATGAAATAGAAATGGAAATTCAAAGAGCGGAATTTCCGAAAATCGCCCAAAAATATTTTCTTTCGTTTTTGTCCTTTTTTCGTAGATTTTTGCATGGAAATTAACAACGTATATATTAAAAGCAAGAATAGATTTGGCTTTCACGTTTAAACTTAAAATAAAAATGCCTAAAATCCATATTTTTTTTGCTCGATTAAAAAATTCTTTGTTTTTTTGCCCCCCCCCCCCCTTTAGTGGCTCAACACCGGAGGGACAAAAACTTTTTAAAATACTTGTAATGGCCTTATTAGCATTTGAAATCTTTCATTCCAACGTTACACTTCTATTTTCGTTTTCACAAAGTGCTACCTAGTCCCAGGTAGTAAACAAAGACGTAGTCCTACATCAAAATTCCTGCCTTCTAGAAGCCCCAAATGCCAAATTTGGTTCCATTTACTTGATTAGTTTTTGAGTTTTGAGAAAATTTGTGTTTCATTTTATATATCCAACAACACAAAAATTGTTCAGTTTCGTTTAGTAGTTATAACCGTTTGAAATCTTTCATTCAAACGTTACACTTGTATTTTCGTTATCACAAAGTGCTACCCAGTCCCAGTATAGTAAACAAAGACGTAGTCCTACGTCAAAAAAATTCCTGCCTCCAAAACCCCCCACATGCCAAATTTGGTTCCATTTGATTAATTAGTTCTCGAGTTATGAGGAAATTTGTATTTCATTTTTATAGGAGCCCCCACCCCCACCCCTCCTAAAGTGGGGAGGGGTCCTAATTCACCGTAGAAAAAATTCTTGTCTCCTAAAACTTTCACATGCCAAATTTGGTTCTATTTGCTTGATTAGTTCTCGAGTAATGAGAAAATTTGTATATCATTTGTATGGAAGCCCCTCCTCTTAAAGGGGAGAGGAGTCATAATTCCCCTTCTAAAGAGGGTAGGGGTCTCAATTTACCATAGAATAAATTCTAGTCACAAAAAACACCCACATGCCAAATTTTGTTCCATTTGCTTGATTAGTTCTCGAATTATGCAAAAATTTGTGTTTCATTTGCCCCCCTCTTAGTGGAGGGAGGGGTCTCTAACCATCATAAGAACCTTCCCTGGCCCCAAAAACCTCTACTTGTAAATTTTCACGCCGGTTGGTTTAGTAGTTTTCGATTCTATAAGGAACATGCCGACAGACAGACAGACAGAAATCCATTTTTATGTATAAGATACTAGCTGACCCGACAAACTTCGTATTGCCACAAATTAAATTGTGTTTATCACAATCTCGAGTTTTGCAAGTTTCTGAGGAGTTCATGGGTATTTTAATATATAAATTTTCCTCACAGTAAACTAGAAAACAACTCCCCATTGCTTAGCCTGATAAAATAAAGCGGATAGCATTTAAACATTCGCCATCATTACAAACCATTTCACTGAATACCATTTTGCGGAATACAAATTCTCGGTTGACCATAACACGGAAAATAGAGTTTCGCAGAATACCATTTCGCGAAAACCTTACGCGGGATGTACCATTTCACGGAAAACCTTTTCGTAGACAGTACAATTTCGCAGGGGTGACCCAACTGAAGGAAAGTAATAGAGGTCAGTAGATCTAGGAAAATAAATAAACCTAGATAGAGGTGATCTCTACTGGCGGCTGCCCCCCGCAGTGACCGACGCTTCCGACGGCAGGTCGCCGGCAACACTCCCGGCATGTGTTCATCTCGCCCTGAATAATCCAATGTTACTTGATGCATTGATTCTGGTGGTCTTGTTATTGACAAATGTTTTATGAGAGTCTAAAATTCCTCGAGTTCGATTAGTTCTTGAGTTACGCAAAAATTTCTGTTTTATTTGTATGAGAGTCCTTATCCCTCTACCACAGGGGTGAGGGGTATCAAACCATCATAAAAAAAAATTCCGGCCTTCAAAATCCCCCACATGCCCAATTCGGTTCCATTTGCTTGACTAGTTCTCTAGTTATAAGGATATGTGTATTTCATTTGTATAGGAGCTCCCCACTATTGAAGGGAGGAGAGGTCATAATTCCCCTCCTAAAGAGGGGAGGGGTCTCAATTCACCATAGAAAAAAAAATTGCCAACAAAAACACCCACATGCTAAATTTGGTTCCATTTGCTTGATCAGTTCTGGAGTTTTGAGGAAATATGTATTTTATTTGTATGGGAGCCTCCCCTCCTAAAAAGATAGGGGGTCCTAATTCATTATAGAAAAAATTCTTGACCCCAAAAACACCCGTATGCCAAATATGGTTCCATTTGATTGATTAGTTCTCGAGTTATAAGGAAATTTGTATTTAATTTGTACAAGAGCCCCCCCCACCTCCTAAAGTGGGAAGGGATCCTAAATCACCATAGAAAAAATTCTTGCCTCCAAAAACCTTCACATGCCAAATTTGGTTCCATTTGTTTGATAAGTTCTTGAGTTATGAAGAAATTTGTATTTCATTTTTATGGAAGCCCCCCCTCTTAAAGAGAGGGGTCATAATTCCCCTCCTAAAGAGCGGAGGGGTCTCCATTCACCATAGAAAAAAAATTGCCTACAAAAACACCCACATGCTAAATTTGGTTCCATTTCCTTGATTAGTTCTGGAGTTATGAGGAAATTTGTGTTTCATTTGTATGGGAGCCCCCCTCCTTAAAAGATAATGGGTCCTCGTTCATCATAAGAAAAATTCTTGCCTCCAAAAACACCCGCATGCCAAATATGGTTCCATTTGATTGATTAGTTCTCGAGTTATGAGGAAATTGGTATTTAATTTGTGTGGGAGCCCCCCCCCCTCTTAGTGGGGGAGGGGTCTCTAACCATCAGAAGAACGTTCCCTGGCCCCAAAAACCTTTACAGGCAAATTTTCACGCCGATTGATTCAGTAGTTTTCGATTCTATAAGGAACATCCCGACAGACAGACAGAGAGAAATCCATTTTTATATATAAGACTAGCTGACCCGACAAACTTCGTATTGCCACAAATTAAACTGTGTTGTACACAAATCTTGAATCTCGGATGACCTTTGTCACAATCTTGAGTTTTGCAAGTTTCTGGGGAGTTCATGGGTGTTTTAATTTACAAATTTACCTCACGGTATAGTAGAAAACAATTCCCCCCATTGCTTAGCCTGATAAAACAAAGCGCATTGAAATATTCGCCATCATTACAAACCATTTCGCTGAATACCATTTTGTGGAACACCAATTCTCGGTTGACCATAACGCGGAACATAGAGTTTCGCAGAATACCATTTCGCGAAAAACTTCACGCGGGATATACCATTTCATGGAAAATTGAGAAGAAAGTACCATTTCACCGGGGTGACCCAACTGAAGGAAAGTAATAGAGGTCAGTATATCTAGGAAAATAAATAAACCTAGATAGATGTGATCTCTACGGGGGCTGCCCCCCGCAGTGGCCGGCGCTTCCGGCGCAAGACTTGCGGCCTAAAGTAGGGAGAGGTTTCAATTCACCATAGAAAAAATTCTTGTCTCCAAAAACACCCACATGTCAAATTGTGTCCCTTTTGCTTGATTAGTTCTCGAGTTATGAGGAAATTTGTATTTCATTTGTATGGAAGCCCTCCCCCCTCTTAGAAGGGAGAGGGGTCATTATTCCCCTCCTAAAGAAGGGAGGGGTCTCAATTCACCATAGAAAAAAAATTGCCTGCAAAAACACCCACATGCTAAATTTTGTTCCATTTGCTTGATTAGTTCTCGAGTTATGAAGAAATTTGTATTTCATTTGTATGGGAGCCCCCCTCCTAAAAAGGTAAGAGGTCTCAATTCATCACAGTGCAGCCCCCGCGTATGGGACTGCCGCGGATCCACCTGGAAGAGGGGAATCCGCGAATTTAAATCTATAGAAACCAAACATGCACGATCTATCTCTAGATAACGACTGTCTTTATTGAAACTAAATTTACAAACAGGAAACTTAAGACCAGGTAATAAAACTGCTGTCGGTAGGTATCGTTGGTAATTCCATGGTTGTGAGTATCGGTCCGCCTATTTTGATGCTTCGTCCAGACGGTGTGAAAACAGGCAAACGTCCTGCCTATGGAATGCTGATATGATGATGATGGACATTAGCGAGATGGGCGGCAAGTATTGACAGACAATAACATATCCCTTTAGTTTATTTGGCGCATAGGTAGCAAGCGCCGTTAAACAAAACAAAACCAAATTAAACCTTATGTTGTGAATGGGGGTTTTCCCCGCCAGAAGGCCGATCCTTCAATCAGCTTATTGTAATGCATCTGGGCAATTCATATGACACCGCATATACTTTAAAATAGAGGTAGGCAAATTAAAAAGGAGTGGCGCTGCATCTCCCCCCTCTTATTGAGCTGCAAGACACACATCTTGCAGTGGTTAGTTGTTTGGTGATATCCATTAATGCCTTCCTGGTGTAGTCAAGTCTACATAACTGAATGGAGTATGCTGATATCATATAGCTTGACCAGCGATGTTCGTATATATTGTCGTTTTTCTTATTCGTTTCAGGTTTGTTTTTATTTCGTTAATTTTTTAAACCTTTGATGATGTCCTTTTGATATTACCTTTTTGTCTGCAGACCCTTCTGCGTTGGATTTTTGATTTCGCCTTTTGAAGCAATATTGTCGCCGCTTATGACATAGTTGATAAAACGTTCTTCTCGGTAAATGGTGTAGGTATCAACTTGATAATTATATTATGTATCCTCGTTTGACATTCCTTTTCGCTCGCTATTTTTATTGTCATAGTACTTTGCCATTATTTTACTTTATTTATTATCTTTTCCTATTATAAATACTACTGATCTTTTGATTTTTTTTTATCAAATTACAAAAATATAGTAGAATGAGCAAGTTTATTTTGTATACTTTCTAGCTATGCAGTTTTAATGAATAAAAATAGGCAAATGTATTTTAATAACTTGATTGAACATAGGTTCATAAGAAAGTGCCCACCGGCCAAATATTTCTCATATTTTCCCATATTGTTTATGTATTTAGTCATTTTTGGTTTTGCCTTTCTACTATATAAATATATAGTATAAAGGTATAGAAATCACTTGGAAAACCGGAAATGGAAAGAAGGTCCTGCGGGCCGAATGTTATATACCATTCGACTCAGTTTCGAAAACTGAGCATTTTCTGTGTGTGTGTATGTATGTGTGTGTGTGTGTGTGTGTGTGTGTGTGTGTGTGTGTGTGTGTGTGTATGTGTGTGTGTGTATGTGACGCTTTTAATCTCACTCACTTTTCTCGGAGATGGCTGGACCGATTTTAATGTTCTTAGTGTCAAATGAAAGGTCTAGGTGTCCCATTGGTCGCTATTGAATTTCATACTGATCGGACTTTTAGTTCAAAAGTTATGTATAAAAATACGAAAAATATGGGACTTCATTATCTCATAGGTCTCTTAACCGATTTGAACAAAATTGATTGCATATGAAACAGTAGCCTTGCAAACCTTTAACTTCCAAAATTCATGACGATTGGACTTGTAGTTTGAAAGTTACATAAAGAAATGTGAAAAAATAGTATTTAAAACATATTTATGTAACATATAAGCATTAATTTAATGAAAAACATCACACATTTTATGATTATTTGAAAATTACTGCTGAGATCTATCAAATGAAACCAAGTTATTTAAAATCGGACGCTTCATTCAAAAGTTATTCAAACTTTAACACTTAAGCACCGTATATTAAACCGTTAAAACGTGTGAAATCAAAACATATCAATCAAATGTTGATTGTATTCAATGTATGAGATGTGTGTGATGTATGTATGTATGTATGTATGTATGTATGTATGTATGTATGTATGTATGTATGTATGTATGTATGTATGTATGCATGTATGTATGTATGTATGTATGTATGTATGTATGTATGTATGTATGTGATGACAATTTGCAATTTTAAAATTTGCAATGAAATTCAAGAAAAGTGAGAAACATGTCAATTGTCTGAAGTTTTTGAAGCCTCTTAGTGGAATACGAACTCTGAAATTAAAGAAAAGAAAAAACTTTTACCGACTAAATTCCACTATTTATTATTTATTCGCGACAGATACGTGTACGCTTTGAAATAAGACACTGATGAAGCCTGCACGTCGTAGGTGAACTACGTATCTGTTGCATATAAATATTAAATAGTGGGATTCAATCGAAAAGTTTTTTCTTTTCTTTGATTTCAGATTTCAATTGTCATTTTCTTCACTTGCTGTTACTCACAATTGTACAAGAAAAGCAAAAAGCGAAGAAAAGCAGTTTATTTAAGCATCTAGGTATAGTGGTGTATAGTATCAAAAATACTAGTGAGTTGATTTTTCCAAATAAATTTGTACAAATTCCAAACAAATTCTGCGCATCAATAGATGCTCTTTTCAATCAATAGATACTAGAGCTTAGAAATGTTATATGAAAAATAGGAAGTAAACGTTGCACGGTAGAAATTTTGTAAGATTTGTTTTCGTTAGTGATATTTTAAAGGACAGATGTTTTATGTCATGTATCATGTTTTAATAAAAAACTCAAAAAAAGACAAGCACTGGGAATCATATCGGTCGTATTTCCCATTCTCAAGCATGTTTATGGCGCAGCTTTGGCACTATTTTTCGACCTCATCTTGTTTTCCTAACCCTCTAACATTGTAAAAACGATGCGATCAAGCTAATGACTATCTTTTCATGAAAGTACATTCAAAAGAAGCTTAAGTTTTGATTTTCATGCAAAAATAATTATCTGAAGGAGTGCTAGCTAAGAAATAGTTCCATTTCTCGTATTCATATCTAATGCTCTATTCAGTAATTTTTTTCTAATTCAGATATATTGCAAAATTGAAGCCAAGCAAACCAATAGTAAAATTTTGAGATCAATCATTTTGTTGTAGATATCCTTTTTCTTCAAAAGTGAAATATAATAATAATTTTTCTGAACTCTTGTTTTTCAAAGATGCTAACTTTCGAATGCATGGTATTAATATCAAAATATCAAAAAATCTGCTATGAACAAGTACTTCATATTGTCAATTCAAAACAAGTTTCGTATGTGGCTCTGAAGCCCGAAAGTTAAGGCCGTCTGTAGACCCGTTAGAGGGTTAATTTCTAATTTTCTATACATATTCATTCAAGTCTGTAAAAATAATCTTTTGTGTTTACATTATTTTTCTATAAATATTATAAAACTAAATAAGGTGTTCATCAAGTAACATAAATGACGCTTACATGTTTACGCACCCAAGGAAAGAAAATATAATTATTCTACACAATACGTTGTGAATTTTACTGGCAAATAAGGATTTTGAGGAATACGGAGCGGATATTTAAAAATATAGTCTGATATAACATCTATACATCTACAATTAAGTTCCTGAGAAAT
Organism: Sabethes cyaneus; assembly: GCF_943734655.1. Lineage (NCBI taxonomy): Eukaryota > Metazoa > Arthropoda > Insecta > Diptera > Culicidae > Sabethes > Sabethes cyaneus. Next base: position 119,825,359 of record NC_071355.1, on the reverse strand, counting down.
TAAATAATGATTATTGTGGCAGTAGAAAGGCTAGGTCACGCCGCTAGGTGGATTAATTCGGGTTTTTATATATAGATTATTTTTCATTATAACGTTTTGCCTTTCTACTATATAAATATATAGTATAAAGATATAGAAATCACTTGGAAAACCGGAAATGGAAAGAAGGTCCTGCGGGCCGAATGTTATATACCATTCGACTCAGTTTCGAAAACTGAGCATTTTCTGTGTGTGTATGTATGTGTGTGTGTGTGTGTGTGTGTGTGTGTGTGTGTGTGTGTGTGTGTGTGTGTGTGTGTGTGTGTGTGTGTGTATGTGTGTGTGTATGTGACGCTTTTAATCTCACTCACTTTTCTCGGAGATGGCTGGACCGATTTTAATGTTCTTAGTGTCAAATGGAAGGTCTAGGTGTCCCATTGGTTGCTATTGAATTTCATACTGATCGGACTTTCAGTTCAAAAGTTATGTATAAAAATACGAAAAATATGGGACTTCATTATCTCATAGGTCTCTTAACCGATTTGAACAAAATTGATTGCATATAAAAGAGGAGCCTTGCAAACCCTTAACTTCCAAATTTCATGACGATTGGACTTGTAGTTTGAAAGTTACATAAAGAAATGTGAAAAAATAGTATTTAAAACATATTTATGTAACATTTAAGCATTAATTTAATGAAAAACCCGAATTAATCCACCTAGCGGCGTGACCTAGCCTTTCTACTGCACAATAACCATTATTTAGTTTTTCAGGAGCATCTATAATTAACTTGACTCTATTTTTAAAATTCTGTATTCCTCAAAATCCTTATTTGCCAGTAAAATTCACAACGTCCAATACGTAGAATAATTATATTTTCTTTCCTTGGGTGCGTAAATAGTTGCAAGCGTCATTTATGTTACTTGGTGAACACCTTATTTAGTTTTATAATTTTTACGTGATTTATAAAAAAATATAATTTTTGCAGACTTGAATGAATATATATAGAAAATTAGAAATTAACCCTCTAACGGGTCTACAGACGGCCTTAACTTTCGGGCTTCAGAGCCACATACGAAACATGTTACGAATTGACAATATGAAATATGTGTTCTTACCAGATTTTTTGATATTTTGATATTAATACCATGCGTTCAAAAGTTAGCATCTTTGAAAAACAAAAGTTCAGAAAAATTATCATTATACTTCGCTTTTGAAGAAAAAGGATATCTACAACAAAATGATTCATCTCAAAATTTTACTATTAGTTTGCTTGGCTTCAATTTTGCAATATAGGTATCTGAATTAGAAAAAAATAACTGAATAGAGCATTAGATATGAAAAGGGAAATTGAAATTTTTCTTAGCTGGCGCTCTTTCAAATAATTATTTTTGCATGAAAATCAAAACTTAAGCTTCTTTTGAATGTACTTTCATGAAAAGATAGTCATTAGCTTGGTCGCATCGTTTTTACAATGTATCCCATAAGAGGGACAGGAAAACAAGATGAGATAAAAAAATAGTGCAAAAGCTGCGCCATAAACATGCTTGAGAATGGGAAATATGATCGATATGATTTCAAGTGCTTGTCATTTTTTATTTATTTATTAAAACATGATACATGACATAAGACATCTATCCTTGAAAATGTCACTAACGAAAACAAATCTTATAAAACTATTACCGTGCAAGGTTTACTTCCTATTTTTCATATAACCTGCCTAAGCTCTAGTATCTATTGATAGAAAACAGCTTCTATTGATGCGCAAAATTTGTTTGAAATTTGTATAATTTTGTTTGGAAAAATCAACTCACTAGTATTTTTAATCCTATATACCACTAGACCTACATGTTTAAATTAACTGCTTTTCTTCGCTTTTTGCTTTTCTTGTACAATTGTGAGTAACATCAAGTGAAGAAAATGACAATTGAATTCTGAAAGCAAAGAAAAGTAAAAACTTTTCTATTCAATCCCGCTACTTAATATTTATTTGCAACAGATACGTAGTTCGCCTACGACGCGCAGGCTTCATCACTGTCTTATTTCAAAGCGTATACGTATCTGTCGCGAATAAATATTAAATAGTGGAATTTAGTCGGTAAAAGTTTTTTCTTTTCTTTAATTTCAGAGTTCATATTCCACTAAGAGACTTCAAAACCTTCAAACAATTGCCCTGTTTCTCACTTTTCTTGAATTTCAATGCAAATTTAAAAATTGCAAATAGTAATCACTTACACAGATACATACACACATACATACATACATACATACATACATACATACATACATACATACATACATACATTCATACATACATACATACATACATACATACATACATACATACATACATACATACATACATACATACATACATACATACACACAAACATACATCACGCACATTGAATACAACCAACATTTGATTGATATGATTTGATTTCACACGTTTTAATTAACGGTTCAATATACGGTGCTTAAGTGTTAAAGTTTGAATAACTTTTGAATGAACCGTCCGATTTTAAATAACTCGGTTTCGTTTGATAGATCTCAGCAGTAATTTTCAAACAATAATAAAATGTGTGATGTTTTGCCTTTCTACTATATAAATATATAGTATAAAGGTATAGAAATCACTTGGAAAACCGGAAATGGAAAGAAGGTCCTGCGGGCCGAATGTTATATACCATTCGACTCAGTTTCGAAAACTGAGCATTTTCTGTGTGTGTGTATGTATGTGTGTGTGTGTGTGTGTGTGTGTGTATGTGTGTGTGTGTATGTGACGCTTTTAATCTCACTCACTTTTCTCGGAGATGGCTGGACCGATTTTAATGTTCTTAGTGTCAAATGAAAGGTCTAGGTGTCCCATTGGTCGCTATTGAATTTCATACTGATCGGACTTTTAGTTCAAAAGTTATGTATAAAAATACGAAAAATATGGGACTTCATTATCTCATAGGTCTCTTAACCGATTTGAACAAAATTGATTGCATATGAAAGAGGAGCCTTGCAAACCCTTAACTTCCAAATTTCATGACGATTGGACTTGTAGTTTGAAAGTTACATAAAGAAATGTGAAAAAATAGTATTTAAAACATATTTATGTAACATATAAGCATTAATTTAATGAAAAACATCACACATTTTATGATTATTTGAAAATTACTGCTGAGATCTATCAAACGAAACCGAGCTATTTAAAATCGGACAGTTCATTCAAAAGTTATTCAAACTTTAACACTTAAGCACCGTATATTAAACCGTCAAAACGTGTGAAATCAAAACATATCAATCAAATGTTGATTGTATTCAATGTATGAGATGTGTGTGATGTATGTATGTATGTACGTATGTATGTATGTATGTATGTATGTATGTATGTATGTATGTATGTATGTATGTATGTATGTATGTGTGTATGTATGTATGTATGTGATGACAATTTGCAATTTTAAAATTTGCAATGAAATTCAAGAAAAGTGAGAAACATGTCAATTGTCTGAAGTTTTTGAAGCCTCTTAGTGGAATACGAACTCTGAAATTAAAGAAAAGAAAAAACTTTTACCGACTAAATTCCACTATTTAATATTTATTCGCGACAGATACGTATACGCTTTGAAATAAGACACTGATGAAGCCTGCACGTCGTAGGTGAACTACGTATCTGTTGCAAATAAATATTAAACAGTGGGATTCAATCGAAAAGTTTTTTCTTTTCTTTGATTTCAGATTTCAATTGTCATTTTCTTCACTTGCTGTTACTCACAATTGTACAAGAAAAGCAGTTTATTTAAGCATGTAGGTATAGTGGTGTATAGAATCAAAAATACTAGTGAGTTGATTTTTCCAAATAAATTTGTACAAATTCCAAACAAATTCTGCGCATCAATAGATGCTCTTTTCTATCAATAGATACTAGAGCTTAGAAATGTTATATGAAAAATAGGAAGTAAACGTTGCACGGTAGAAATTTTGTAAGATTTGTTTTCGTTAGTGATATTTTAAAGGACAGATGTCTTATGTCATGTATCATGTTTTAATAAATAAATCAAAAAAAGACAAGCACTGGGAATCATATCGATCGTATTTCCCATTCTCAAGCATGTTTATGGCGTAGCTTTGGCACTATTTTTCGACCTCATCTGGTTTTCCTAACCCTCTAACATTGTAAAAACGATGCGATCAAGCTAATGACTATCTTTTCATGAAAGTACATTCAAAAGAAGCTTAAGTTTTGATTTTCATGTAAAAATGATTATCTGAAGGAGCGCTAGCTAAGAAATAGTTCCATTTCTCGTTTTCATATCTAATGCTCTATTCAGTAATTTTTTTCTAATTCAGATATATTGCAAAATTGAAGCCAAGCAAACCAATAGTAAAATTTTGAGATCAATCATTTTGTTGTAGATATCCTTTTTCTTCAAAAGCGAAATATAATAATAATTTTTCTGAACTCTGAACTTTTGAATGCATGGTATTAATATCAAAATATCAACAAATCTGCTATGAACAAATACTCGCATATTGTCAATTCAAAACAAGTTTCGTATGTGGCTCTGAAGCCCGAAAGTTAAGGCCGTCTGTAGACCCGTTAGAGGGTTAATTTCTAATTTTCTATACATATTCATTCAAGTCTGTAAAAATTATCTTTTGTGTTTACATTATTTTTCTATAAATATTATAAAACTAAATAAGGTGTTCATCAAGTAACATAAATGACGCTTACATGTATTTACGCATACAAGGAAAGAAAATATAATTATTCTACACAATACGTTGTGAATTTTACTGGCAAATAAGGATTTTGAGGAATACAGAACGGATATTTAAAAATATAGTCTAATATAATATCTATACATCTACAATTAAGTTCCTGAGAAATTAAATAATGATTATTGTGGCAGTAGAAAGGCTAGGTCACGCCGCTAGGTGGTTTAATTCGGGTTTTTCATTGAATTAATGCTTATATGTTACAAAAATATGTTTTAAATACTATTTTTTCACATTTCTCTATGTAACTTTCAAACTACAAGTCCAATCGTCATGAAATTTGGAAGTTAAAGGTTTGCAAGGCTCTTCTTTCATATGCAGTCAATTTTGTTCAAATCGGTTAAGGGACCTATGAGATAATGAAGTCCCATATTTTTCGTATTTTTATACATAACTTTTGAACTAAAAGTCCGATCAGTATGAAATTCAATAGCGACCAATGGGACATCTAGACCTTTCATTTGACACTAAGAACATTAAAATCGGTCCAGCCATCTCCGAGAAAAGTGAGTGAGATTAAAAGCGTCACATACACACACACACACACATACACACACACACACACACACACACACACACACACACACACACACACACACACACACACACACACACACACACACACATACATACACACACACAGAAAATGCTCAGTTTTCGAAACTGAGTCGAATGGTATATGACATTCGGCCCGCAGGACCTTCTTTCCATTTCCGGTTTTCCGAGTGATTTCTATACCTTTATACTATATATTTATATAGTAGAAAGGCAAAACATCACACATTTTATGATTATTTGAAAATTACTGCTGAGATTACGAAACCGAGTTATTTAAAATCGGACGCTTCATTTAAAAGTTATTCAAACTTTAACACTTAAGCACCGTATATTAAACCGTTAAAACGTGTGAAATCAAAACATATCAATCAAATGTTGATTGTACTCAATGTATGAGATGTGTGTGATGTATGTATGTATGTATGTATGTATGTGTGTGTGTATGTATGTATGTATGTATGTGATGACAATTTGCAATTTTTCAATTTGCAATGAAATTCAAAAAAAGTGAGAAACATGTCAATTGTCTGAAGTTTTTGAAGCCTCTTAGTGGAATACGAACTCTGAAATTAAAGAAAAGAAAAAACTTTTACCGACTAAATTCCACTATTTGTTTGTTTGTTTATTTCTGTCTTGATAGCGTAAAGGTAGCCCTTTTTCATTTGCTATCCTCGAATATCTACGGTTTACATACTATATATCTTAAAATCTATAAAACATTTTATTGCAACATGCATACTAATTGAATTGCTAGTTTCTGTTGGAGAACTCGAGACAGCCCACTCTAAAAACTGTTTCTGACGTTGAACGTTTGACAATATCTGGTAAACTGTTCCAGTTTACTACACCTCGTACGAACAGAGAACTGGAATAGCAAACCGTGGTATTAGGTGGTATTCTTAGGTTTCGTAAACGATTTCCTTGGAACGGCAGTAGCTTCTGGAAAAGTAGATTCGGCAAGCGTGTTTTCATCAGGTTTCGCAGAAACATGCAGGAGCGATACGCATAAAAGTTTGTTAACGGACATCCGATGAGATTCTTTTGCAAGTGCGTAACGTGATCGTAGCGAGTCAGCCCGTACACGAAGCGCACACAACAATTTAAGGCTACACGAAGCCTATTCATATCACAAGCACGTGTGCCAACCAGCATTATATCACCAAACATGAAGTGTGGGAGAATTAAGGCCTTGAAGAGTTTCAAACGTGTGTCTACGGGAGCAAAAGTGGCACAGCAGTATAGAGAACGTAGACTACTGTATATTTTTCCGCACTGCTGACTGACTAGATCTTCCCATTGCAGATCAGCTCGAAACACAAAACCAAGATTTCTTGCACTCTCCGCCCATTCGATAGTCTCTTCATCTAAAATAATTGATGGTAACGAATCTGCTACCACTGTCCTGCGCCTTCCCTTCACGAACATCGCTTTGCTTTTGGATTGATTGACGAACAGTTGATTGCGTTGAGACCACAACGCAACTCTTTCAAGATCCTCGTTAACTAATCGAACAAGCTCACGAGGAGACATTCCGCAGCCGTGGATGTACAGCTGAACATCGTCCACATAGAGCTGAATTGAGCAATATTTCAGAACAGTCGGTAGATCGTTGACGTGGCAGCAGAACAGTAAAGGGCCAAGCACTGAACCTTGTGGCACACCAGAGGTAGTAAATCCGGCATTGGAATGTTGATCTCCACAGCAAACAGTTTGGGTGCGCTCTTTTAAATAAGATTCCATCAGCGTAACCGCCGCGTTGGCAAAGTAGAATTGCGTTTTAAGTTTCAAACAAAGCTTTTGGTGTGATATCGTGTCGAACGCTTTCGAGAAATCCAACAGCAACAAAACAGCAGTGCCCTTTCTATCGATGGCCATTGCGAGGTCGTCAAATACACGTAGCGTAGCGGTTTGGATGCTCTGTCCCTTTCGGAACCCGGCTTGATACTCGGTGAACAGGTTATTTTGAGTAATGAAGAGCCTCATTTGCTGCTCAAGAAGCTTTTCGAACGCCTTGGATAAAGCACACAAAATGCTGATTGGCCTAAGATTTGTCAGTACATTTATATGCGACTTTTTCCTCAGCGGCAAAACTTTTGCATGTTTCCAGTCCATGGTATATGTCGAAGTTACAATAATTCTATTGAACATATGCGTGATTTGATTCACAACTAACGGAAGAATTATCTTGATGAACTTAATCGGCAGGTTATCAAATCCGGTTGCATTAGATTTGATGTTCCAGATGGCATTGACCACCTCCCAGTACTGCACCGTCCGAAATTTAAAGCTATGTGGTAAGTCAGTTGATGATCTCCACGGTCGGCGTTGGCTTTCATCGGACTGGCAACTTGAAAGAAACATACGATTGATGTCATCGGGGTGGAAATCACAAGCGGGTTCAGTCTTCTCTTTTCCAACTCCAATATTTCTGAGTCGTTTCCACAAAAATTTCGATGGGTTCGATTATCCAACAAACGATTCATATATATTTTCTTTGCAGATGCTATCATAGAGTTTGTTTTATTCCTCAAGATGTTATAACGGCGCCGTGTTAACTCTTTTGATTCTCGCGGAGCACGAAGCCAGTCGTTGTAAGCCAAATCGCGTTCCAGCATAGATTTACGGATCTGACTATTGAACCAAACATTTGTCGGTTTAGATTTGCTTGTCCGAAGTGGGATGAAATGATCGTGTATTTGTGTAATATGCAAATTGAAGAAACGAGCCAATTCATCTGGATCTTCAATAGCAAAGAAGGAATGCCATGGAACGGAGAGAATAGAATTTTTTAGAGCAAGTGCATCAAAATTCACATAGTCACGGTACGTGCTAGTTATTGGCGCGAACGTCGTATCAAAGTCCAACGAGCTGAAGATGAGATCATGTTGTGATAGCGCTGGAAAACTCACTTGATCAAATCGTAAAACTTTATGGTGACAGCTAGTAATAAATAGGTCTAATTGAGAACATCCATTGTGATGAAAATAAGTCGGTTCATTACCCATTGATGTCAACGCAAAAGATCGTAGCATGTTTTCAAACAGCATCCGCTTTCTGCTTGGTCTAGACAAATCAGTATTGAAGTCGCCAATCAAGAGAATATTATCGTATCGTGAGGCAAAATCCGTCATTTTATCTTCCAAGAAAGGTGAACAGTCATTGTCTGGTGGGTTATAGACTATAACAAGCAAAATTTTCTCTCCTGCCAATTGTAGTTCTAAAGCTAGACATTCAGTTGTGTTTTCAGACTCAGTAGTTAACTCTGTATTGTAAACTTTGGTACATGTGAGATGTTCCTTGTAATAACACACCACCGCGTCGATAGCTCCTGTCATTTCGAATAACGGAAAAGCCCGGAATGGCGACACTTTTTACACTGTTTCGCTTCGTAAGCCAGGATTCCGTAAAGCAAGCAACGTTAATCTTAGAGTTTTGAAGAAGAATCTTGAGTTCATCAAGTTTTGTCGATTTTTTAGCGCACAAACTCTGAGCATTACCGTGACAAATATTAAGCTTACCAGAGTAAAGAGCAGCATTTGTCACGGCACTAGCTATGTTCGTCGAGGTGTAGTCATTTAGCGAAGGCATTATGTGTAGTAGGGAAAACAGTTTTTAGGGGGCTGTAAACTTTTGACTATACTAAACATATTCTTGATTGACAATTTTCTACATACAGATTACAATTTGGTAATATTTTAAATATAACATGCTTCAACAAATTTCATCAAGTGAATACAGTCGTTACTTATCTAAGAATAACATATGAGTTGCTCCTCGGTGCGTATGGCTTCAGGTTGATGCTCGCTCGAGCGTTTTACGTAGACGATCCCTAGCTTGGTATATATTGAAGATAAACTTCCAGCTTTCTTTAGTCGTAAAGCAGCCGCCTTTATCCTTCGTGCTTCCACTGTAAGGTTTTCATTCACGTAGATACGTCGAGGTGAGTTAATTCCTATATGACACAGCTGTAGATCGCGCAGACGCAAGTAATTGCTGTAGAAGTCGTCACGGTTGTTCTTCAAGGCAAACTGGATTATAACCAGGCTATCACTTTTCGTGCTCGTTTTCAAACGCCTAATATCGACTGACGGGACACTCTCTTCACGTAAGCCGATCTTCTTCCACATAGCTTGAAAATATGAAGTTAAGTTTTCATCTTTTTGGTACGGGATTCCACTGACAATCAGATCGTTTCGATTTTCTAAACCACTAATTTCGTTCGAAATTTCATCGATTCTACCACGCAGTACAAGCAACGTATTATCGTTGCGCGCAAATTTGTCGGCACATTCGGCTTTGAAGCAACTAACATCATGTGAAACTGCATCCAGTTTTTCATCAAGCTCGGCTTTCACAGTGTCAATTTTCTCCACATCTATTCTATTTATTCTATTTCGTCTTCCGATCGCACTCGCTTGTTGATGTTTGTTTTGATCTTGGTGTCCGGTGGTGTATGTCGCAGTGAAGCCATCTCGTATCTCGATTGCGCAGTGTAAACTACAAGCACGAACACTAAGTAGCAGTAGGCAGTACACTTATCGTTTATTCAGTAAAGCGGTTATCGTTTTCCAGAATGTCTGCTCAGGTCACAACAAGCATCAATTTCAGCTTAAAAATATACGCGTCTTGTACAACGAATGAACTACTCAACGCGTACACGACTGCCTCGGTTATTCAATAATACGCTCGAACGGTTTGCCGGGGGAAACGATTGAAAATACTTCCACTATCGGAAATTTGTTTTCGCACTTTTATTCGCTACACATACTGGTGGCAGTGCTGCCGAAATTTTAACTTTGCAATTGAATCCCGCTATTTAATATTTATTCGCGACAGATACGTATACGCTTTGAAATAAGACACTGATGAAGCCTGCACGTCGTAGGCGAACTGCGTATCTGTCGCAAATAAATATTAAATAGCGGGATTCAATTGCAAAGTTTTTTCTTTTCTTTGATTTCAGATTTCAATTGTCATTTTCTTCACTTGCTGTTACTCACAATTGTACAAGAAAAGCAAAAAGCGAAGAAAAGCAGTTTATTTAAGCATGTAGGTATAATGGTGTATAGAATCAAAAATACTAGTGAGTTGATTTTTCCAAATAAATTTGTACAAATTCCAAACAAATTCTGCGTATCAATAGATGCTCTTTTCAATCAATAGATACTAGAGCTTAGAAATGTTATATGAAAAATAGGAAGTAAACGTTGCACGGTAGAAATTTTGTAAGATTTGTTTTCGTTAGTGATATTTTAAAGGACAGATGTCTTATGTCATGTATCATGTTTTAATAAATAAATCAAAAAAAGACAAGCACTGGGAATCATATCGATCGTATTTCCCATTCTCAAGCATGTTTATGGCGCAGCTTTGGCACTATTTTTCCACCTCATCTTGTTTTCCTAACCCTCTAACATTGTAAAAACGATGCGATCAAGCTAATGACTATCTTTTCATGAAAGTACATTCAAAAGAAGCTTAAGTTTTGATTTTCATGCAAAAATAATTATCTGAAGGAGCGCTAGGTAAGAAATAGTTCCATTTCTCGTTTTCATATCTAATGCTCTATTCAGTAATTTTTTTCTAATTCAGATATATTGCAAAATTGAAGCCAAGCAAACCAATAGTAAAATTTTGAGATAAATCATTTTGTTGTAGATATCCTTTTTTTCAAAAGCGAAATATAATAATAATTTTTCTGAACTCTTGTTTTTCAAAGATGCTAACTTTTGAATGCATGGTATTAATATCAAAATATCAAAACATCTGCTATGAACAAATACTTCATATTGTCAATTCAAAACAAGTTTCGTATGTGGCTCTGAAGCCATCTGTAGACCCGTTAGAGGGTTAATTTCTAATTTTCTATACATATTCATTCAAGTCTCTTGTGTTTACATTATTTTTCTATAAATATTATAGGGTAAATGATTTTGAAATGGACCTAGTCGAATTCTGATCTTGAATGGACCTATTTTTAAAAAAGAATTTTAGGATATAATTGTCAAGTCTTTGTACTGTATTTAGCTTTTATGTTTATCTTTAATCATTTCTGAACGTAAATATACCAAAATTAAATTAAAATTATAGCCAAAACCACTTTATTGCCGCTTATTTAAAAGTAGCTGTTTTTCAGCGTTTTGGCAGTCACCATAGAGTATTTTCAAACTGTTACTACCCGGAACCCTTCTGGTTTGAAATAAAACAATACTCTTAAAATGATGCTAAAATATGTGTAATTTCAATTTAGGTATTTAAAAGTTCAGTAAAACCAGTAAAATCTTCAAATTCCTTAAAAATGTTAACCCCCTTTTTTGATCTTGAATGGACCTAGTATTGATTTTAGAATGGACCTAGTTTTGCGCTCCGAGACATCACTGGCGGTAGCTATCATTGCCTACCACTAACGAACACGCCGTTGTATATTCCATAAAACTGCTTGTTGTGACTATAGTATCTCCGTTTATAATTAATCTATAAGCACGTGATATTGAAAGTAGGCTTGATTTATAGCCTAAATAAAACTTAATTATATTGATAAAACTAACTATCACTCATCCTTTTTCGTAGTTGCTTCATAGTGTTTGTACATTGTAGCCTCTAGTTTTGAAACTAAAAAGTCTTCCTAATTAGTTAGCTAACATATGTCATTTTATGCTTAAAACAATATAAACTTAATTTATTCTCAGTATTGTACAAAAATTTTAACCATCATTGATTAAAAGATAAGATGGATCAAAAGATAAGACGGATACTAACTGCATTCTGTTAAGGGGGCATAGTACCTTTTCAATTTTTTAAAACCTAAATTTTTGACGTAGGACTACGTCTTACGGCAAGTTTTGAGATAGGGTGTCATTCCAAAAAATCGAAAAATGCGAGCGTCACGAAAAATGAAAGGTTTTGAGCGCTAATAGCTCAGCGGTTTTCCGATCGATTTTCAATATTCTTACACCAATCGATTGGAAAATCTTCTAAGAATTGACCCAAATGAAGAAAAGTATGGATTCTTGATGTTGAACTATTGAAAAATTGAAAATAACGAACCTATGCTTTACCAGAATTCTCGCTTCGTGATTGGTTGGAAGATTCTATGTGATGATCTAAACCTATACCAATTTGATATCTGTGCTTGGGAAGTAAGCCAAAACAAGTGACCAAGTTTCCTTATTTCAACAAGATTTCTTAACACCGCGGTTAAACCTAGACCATTTTGACGTCCTTGCTTGGGAAGTACGCCAGAGAGAATGACAAAGCCCCCTCGTGCCAACAGATTTCTTTCGAACGCGATTAAACCTAGTCCAATTTGATGTCTGTGTTAGGGAAGTGTGCCAGAAAAAATGACATAAGTTCGTTGTCCCAACAGAACGCAAATTCTTTACTGATTACTGCGAGACGATTAAACCTCGGCGAATTTGATATCTGTGTTGGAAAAATGTGCTACAGCTGTAGTGTTCGGTTATAATACGACTCTGTGAATACGCATGCTAGCCGTTTCATTAGAAGTGCAGTGAAAAGATGTGCTGTTGATACAATAGGATTGAATTGGTAAAATCCCTTCAACGTGGGAAACCATGGGTAATAAAAACAATATTTAATTTCAGTAAGGTAGCAGGAAAGCAATAGTTTGTGTTCTTGATTTTGTTAAATTGTTTTCAAATGCACAATCTTTTGAGAATTGAACGTATGCAATGGTAACATACTTTGATAAATGTTAAATACAACGCATGTAGCATGTATATATGTTGCATATAGCATGTATACTTGAAGAATCGAATGATTACAAGCATGAATATATGCTACTATCATTATAAAGAGACTTACGTAGTCCTGCGTCTCCTATATATGCGGTCGTGTCTTGTACACAACCCCTCTGATTTTTTATTGATTACTAGCTGACCCGACAAACTTCATATTGCCACAAATTAACCTGTGTTGTACATAAATCATGAATCTCGGATGATCTTTGTCACTTCTCGAGTTTTGCAAGCCCCCCAGTGGGCGGCGCCTCCGACGGCGGGTCACCGGCAACACTCGCGACCGGCTCGTCCTGAATGATCTAGTGTTACTATAGATAGTTTTTGTGGTCTTGTTATTGATTAATGTTTTATGGAAGAGTCTCGAATTTCTCAAGTTGGATTAGTTTTTGAGTTTCGCAAAAATTTCTGTTTTATTTGTATGAGAGTCCATATCCCCCTACCACAGGGGTGAGAGGTCTCTAACTATCATAAAATAAATTCAAGACTCAAAAATCTCCTACATGCTAAATTTGGTTCCATTTGCTTGATTAGTACTCAAATTATAAGGAAATTTGTATTTCATTTGTATGGGAGCCCACCCTCTTAAAAGGGAAAGGGGTCGTGATAAACCACAGAAAAAAAATTCTGCCATCTAAAACTCTCACATGCCAAATTTGGTTCCATTTGCTTGATTAGTTCTAAAGTTATGAGCAAATTTGTATTTTGTTTGAATGGAAGCCCCCCCCCCCTCCTAAAAAGGTAAGAAGTCCTAATTCATCATGGGAAAAATGGTTGCCTCCAAAAACACCCACATGCCAAATATGGTTCCATTTGCTTGATTAGTTCTCGAATTATGAGGAAATTTGTATTTCATTTGTGTAGAAGCCCCCCCTCTTGAAGTGTGGAAGGATCCTAATTCACCGTAGAAAATATTTTTGCCTCCAAAAACCTCCACATGCCGAATTTGGTTCTATTTGCTTGATTAGTTCTCGAGTTATGGGGAAATTTGTATTTCATTTATCAGGTTTTGAAAGTCGGTACCATAAATATCTCAAGAACGGCTCAAGCAATTCTTATGATTCTTGTTTTGTTTGAAAGCCAACAAAATTATCTAGTGTTTGACCCATCCTTTTCTTGATATTGTAATTTTTGAATTTTTTAGAAATGTTCAAAGTCAATTTTTTCGCTTAAAAACCATACTTTTATGTTTCAATGTTCGCCATTTTGTTATGTGTTCGAATTCTAAAAAAGGATGGATCAAACACGAGATAATTTAATGTTCTTTCATGTCGTTTTGGAATTTTTCAATTCGGATAAGCCCCCCAGCGCCAATCCATGGTACCGCAATTCATGGTTTTTTTGAACGACTATCTTCAAGGAGCCGTAGGGGCAAGGGGAAGAGGTTCCCTTATGAAAACAAAATTGCAAATATTAGTATAAAATGCAATGTTTCCAATGCAAAAAACCCGATTCAATTTGCCTTTCGCGTTATCGAGAAAAAATTATTTGAAATTAGGCAAAAAATATGGTGTAAAAGGTACTATGCCCCTTAAAAAAGAGCTATTTTTGCTTCATTTGCATTTAGCACAAAACCAGTTACCAGTTACACTTAAATTTTTCAATTGGATTTTACGTATTTCTTTTAGCACGAAGCAAAAGTGTAATCTATATAATCTATATAAGTAATCTATATAAGTAGAGCAAAATTTTCCCAATTTGTTCGCCCTATGTAAAAAAATTCCCAAATTATGCTAAACGGGACAATTCTTGTATCATTAAAAGTAATGCACAGAAGAATGAAACAAGTTATTTGAGAATACAATTCTGAAGATTTATATATAGATTTATTGTATAGGAAACTCTAATATCTAATACTCTTAACTATCTACAGGCAACATCGTAAAAATGGTTGGAATCAAAATTTTTTTCATGGACAAATAACGTCCTGTATTTTTCATATAAATACAGCAAAAAGTTTTGCTGTAAGTTTAAGTTTTGACAAAACTCAGATGAGAAATAGTTTAAACACGTTAATCAAGCATATACCAAAGCTTCAAAACACCTTTAGCGCGCTGACCGAAAACCCTAAGGCCAATAAAATTCAACCGGATCCTGTAGTCACAAAATCAGACTCGTCTGAGTAAAAAGAAGCAGCCACTTCTGATGGTTAAGAACGCCAACTTCCTCACCCTCGTGAAACTTTGTGATGTCCAACCGCCCTACAAAATTACCCGGTTTGGCAATAAAATCATCTGTGCGTCAATGGAGGATTTAGAAATTAGGTAAAGACCTGGATAATGATATGGTGCAAAAAATATAAAATTTGGATCAATATCTGGACCATTTTCGAACTGGATATGCCTAAAAAAATAATATTGTATTTGATAATTTTCTAGTTTAGTTAACATAATTATGAGGCTCAGAATAAAGTAAAATTAGGCCATTACAAATATTTTATAAAGTTTTTGTCCCTCCGGTGTTGGGCCACTAAAGGGGGGGGGACAAAGTGAATTTTTTAATCGAGCAAAAAACAAAGTTTAAGCGTGAAAACCAAATCTGTTCTTGTTTTTAATATATACGTTATTATTTTCCATGCAAAAATGTACGAAAAGAAGACAAAACCGAGAGAATTTTTTTTGGACGATTTTCGGAAACTCCGAATTCGAATTTCCATTTCTGTTTCGTGCTAGAAGTGTTAAGTACACTCATTTTTCGAGTTTTTCAAGCTGTAGAGCCCACGGAAAATTGATTTTACACTCATATCCTCCAAATTTTTTTTAGCCCCCCAATTTTTCAAGCCAATTTCCAAAGGGGGGGGGGGGGGGGTGACAAAAACTTAAAAAATATTTTGCAAAGGCCTTATATTCCGCCGATAAGTAAGCAGGTTGACTTCATATCACCTTTTGGTCGATTGACAGATAGATTAAAAATCAGTTTAGTAAAATATTCAAAATCAAGCAACCGGACTAACGTTGTACTACGTCATCCGTGGTCGTATCTTATACACAAACAACCCCTCTGATTTTTTTCTTGGGGATATAAAGTTTTCTTTAAGCACCTCTCCCCTCTAACTTGTGACAAAATTAATACCTCCTTGCCCACCGAAATTGAGTGACCCTGAGATCCAAAATATTCATTTTTGAAACTTCCTATTTTCTATCTGGTACAATTCTTCATCGACTATCATTTAAAATTAAAACCTAGTATCTAAGCTTACCTTTAAACCTAGTAGAATTACCAAGTCTAATTTTTTCAAGCACCATTTACAGTATGGTTTCGAATTTGACAACAAATGCGTGTCGCCTATGTTGCCAAAATCGAAACCGTGGCAAAATCTAGACCATTTTTCAACTGAAAAAACTGCATATAAATGTATCAAAAATTGAATAATTACCACTAATTAACGAATTTTTCATGATTGCAACGGTTTTATATTCAAAATGTTCGACAGGGGCTGTCACAAACCTTTAGATGCTTTGCAGTAAGACGTAGTCCTACGTCAGTAAAAGTCTGACCTTTCGAAATCTGTAGTCACTAAATAAAAACTCGAACCCCACTGTACTTGATAAACTACGTTTAATACAAGTTATATTACATATTTTTAATAAATGGTTTAAATTTTTGAAACTAATAGGCGACATATTTTTTTATGACGTGGAAATCGTTTCAACCATATCTGAACAACAGGTAATAATAAATTCCCAATATACAAATGTCACACACAGATACATACACAACGCATATCAAGTCACTGAAACATTGTTCAATTGTTGGGCTGATATAAAAACAAGACTCTCGGTGACTGTGACCGATTTCAAATTTTTCAACCGACTTTCATACCTTTCCTCTGTTAGAAAAATAAGAAAGGTAAAAGCTGTTCAACCTTGTGTCCTATTAATAAATAACAGTAGTATAGTTGTACTATTAAAAAAAATTCTTTGTTATTATTTTGTTCATTTACATGGAAGAAACTATGACAATCCTAATTTAGGTCCATTTCAAAATCAAAAATAGGTCCAATTCAAGATCATGTTGGGTCCACTCAAGATCAAAAAAAGGCTTTGGCAAAAAACGATATATTTAATAAAAGTTTCATCAATTATACATTTTTAAAGTACTGATAATGTAGAAAAAAGGTGGTACTTTCCAACAAATAGTAACATCACCACATATTATTTATAAATGACGAGTAAATTGAGCAGGAGTGCGAGTGGTGGTGTTAAAAAGCGCTAAATAGGTCCATTCAAGATAAATTACCCTAAAACTAAATAAGGTGTTCATCAAGTAACATAAATGACGCTTACATGTATTTACGCACCCAAGGAAAGAAAATCTAATTATTCTACACAATACGTTGTGAATTCTACTGACAAATAAGGATTTTGAGGAATACGTCTAATATAACATCTATACATCTACAATTAAGTTCCTGAGAAATTAAATAATGATTATTGTGGCAGTAGAAAGGCTAGGTCACGCCGCTAGGTGGATTAATTCGGGTTTTATAATAGTATGCATTGAAATTTTATTTTTACTTTTATTAGTTTAATCATTTGTTCTGTTTTAGTCGTACTGAATTTTTTAGATTTGTTTCAGATTTCAAGCGGTCTCTGTTACCCGTTAATTTTCTTGTTTCCTTTATCTTCGGTCATTTGCCTAATAATTTTTTTTGTCGTCATTATCCCTCTTCGTCATTATCTTCTCTTCACGGAATTCATGTATATTATTTATATAGTCGTCAATAACTGTCAATTCTGCTTGCTGCTGAATCGCTCTTTACGTAGTTTATTAAGTCGCTCTTTTTATTTTTTTATTATTTGTCCTCGTGTTCCTTCTTTATCCACTTTACATATGCAGGAAACTGCATATCTCCTCCCCTCTCCTCTGTAGGTGCGTCCACCTATTTTAAGGATTCTGGCAACAGGCTTGGGTAGAACAGTCATACATGCTTACATTCATTCCGGGTGCCGAAACCCGTCCATTTACTCATCACATTCACACACACTCGCTTACTCTAGTTATTCGGCTGACTGGTGTTTGTTTTGCAACAGTCTTCCTAGCCATCTTGCACTAGAAATTCCCTTCAGGAGATTCAACCAACAATCCAATTACTGTCCTTACATCCACCCCCTTCTTTTACTTATTACTTATAACTCTCTTGTACTCATAAATGCCTCTCTAGGACTTTTGTACCGCTTATCTTCTATCTGAAAGGAAATAAATTTTATATATAAAAAAACAAATGCCAGACAGCCATCTGTCTGTAAATAAGGTTTGCTCCTTTCCCTCCTTTGTTGAATT
The DNA here is from genome assembly GCF_943734655.1 of Sabethes cyaneus. Taxonomy (NCBI): domain Eukaryota; kingdom Metazoa; phylum Arthropoda; class Insecta; order Diptera; family Culicidae; genus Sabethes; species Sabethes cyaneus. The sequence continues at coordinate 119,807,012 of NC_071355.1, read as the reverse complement.
CACCTGAAAAATAGATACTTAGTTAATTTTTTTAAACATATGTTATTAATTATTAAATTTTCTTTTCTTTTCTGAAATTCCTTGTTACGAAAGTTCTAACTATCAGTCTTCCCAATATTCTAGCATACAATATAAAAGCAGGTCAAGTCTCCATCCCTTTCTAGTTGCAATACGCCATATTCTTCATATACCAACTTTCATGCAGTGTCTTTCTTGAATTGTCTTTTATGTCCCTTTATATTTTGAAATATGCCGTTATATTCGCGTATGATCTATGTATGTTTTTTTTTGTATAAATAATTATTCCTAATCGCTATATTTCCAACTAACTATGTTAAACCGTTAATCCTTTTTTCCTAAAGATCGACATATGACAAAAAAAAAAGTATAGACACAGTTTAAAAAAATATGTTTTTTTAATCATAATACCGTTTCAGACGGTTATTATGTACTTTTTCTAACTTGTTTCCGTTTTTAATGACCGTGGTCATTTCACTTGGTAATTCGACCACCTCATATGGTCCCGCCAGTTAGTTTGCAATTTCTGACCCTCACCCGTATGGGCGGCCTTTACTAAAACTAAATCTCCCCACATGGGTCGCCAATTATTAGTATTCTTATCGTAAAGCTTTTTTCGTTTCTCTTTGGATAATAATAGATTCCTTCTTGCTCTTGCGCGTGTTTCAAAAAATATACTTTTCAGTTCCTTTGTGTAATCACCGTAACTTAAATCGTCAAAGTTTTGTCGTTTATATATCGATCCCGGGATATTAGCTCTCCGGCCGTACATTAATTCGAACGGCGTGTACCCCGTCGATGAGTTCATTATTGTGTTGTATTCGAAAGTGAAAAAGGGCAGATGTTGATCCCATGTATGAGGCTTACCGCCAACATACTGCCTTAAATACATTTTTAATTCACGATTCGACCTTTCTACCAAGTTCGCCTGTGGGTGGTATGCACTTGTGGTTATTTTTTTAATTTTCAAAATTTTGCACACATCTTTCATCAATGTGCTAACGAAATTTGTTCCATTGTCGGTGACTAATTCCAGAGGAGCACCATATTTGCAAATTAAATTTTCTACGAAAGTTTGGGCAACCGTCTGGCTCTCCTGATTGACCATCGGTGCAATTGTTAAAAATCTAGTTAAGTCGTCTTGTATGACTAAGCCATATTTATTCCCCCAATCGGACTCGGGCAATACGACGATGTCCATAAATAATTTTTCAAATGGTTCTGATGCGGTTATTGTTATCCGCATTGGTATTTTATTCATTTTGCAAATTTTATTTTTCTGGCAGGAACCACACTGCCTTACGTAATTTTCAATATCCCGGCGCATATTTGTCCAGGTATACAAAGTTCCAATTTTTTGACGCATTCGCTTAGCGCCTACATGCCCTCCAAGTGGGCTGTCATGAAATTCGTGCAATACCGTTTCAATTTGGTCTGCCGATAAACTAGTTCGCTCTTGATCAGCATAAAACAATATAAAATTTTTTCCGAAAAATCCCGCAAAAAACGTTGTTATGTCTACAACGTTCTGCTGTTTAATTTTTCTAAATGAGGTGATATTGACTATTTCCTCTGATTCATACAATCTTTCCCCTATTTGGAAACTTCGCGCAAACTTTTCGAAAAAAATTTCGCACTCTATCGTGGAGTTGTTTTTTCCCGTTTAAAATCATTCCGCATATTTTCTTATCTGGGATAAATACTACGTCGTCTTTTAAGTAGTCTTTCATGCCGTTTGATAGATCGCATAGCTTTGACAGCTCACTATGGGCTGTACGGCTGTTTAAAATTACGAAATTGGGAGTGTTTGCGTCTTTCCCTACAACTGTACGTGAAAATTTTATTTTATCTTCACAAAGTGGCCTTTGCGTCAAGATTTCTTTATATTCATCAAATGTGATACCTATGTCGTTGGACGCGGTATCCATGTTCTGGCTATCTGAAACATCGATATTTGACAAGTCTTGTGCACCATCAGCATTGTCGTTGTTGCCATCATGCGCATTTTGCGCGGCCTGCTGCCGTCGCTGTAGCCTGGTTACGGCTGCAATTTGATTCGGTTTATTTTTCTCGATTGTCTCGAGCTTGTTCAACGGCATACGGGATAAGAAATCTGCGACAACGTTCTCACGCCCGTGTTTATATCTGATATCACACTCGAGTCCTTGAAGTTTTAAGCGTAGTCTCGTAAGTGTGGGCGAGGTTTCCTTTAACCTCCAAATGGATACTAGTGGTCTATGGTCGGTGTATACGATAAATCTCTGTCCAAAAATGTAATGTTTGAAATAATCTACTGCCCATACAATGGCAAGTAGCTCCTTCTCGATTATATGATATCGAGTTTCGGCACCTATAAGTGCACGACTCGCAAAAGCAATTGGTCGATTTGTCGACTTTTCGTTTGATAGGACGGCTCCAATAGCATGTTTGCTAGCGTCCGAAGTGAGCACAAAAGTATCTCCATAATTTGGCCTTATTAAGAGAGGTTCTGAAATTAATGCATTTTTCAGTTCTTCGAATGCATGTTGGCATTCTTCACTCCATGCAAATTTTACATTCTTTTTGAGTAGATCGTTTAAAGGTCTACGAATCTCAGCAATGTTGGGTATAAATTTTCCATAAAAGTTCACCGTACCAAGAAAGAATCTAACGCTTTTCACGGTAGTAGGGGGTGTTAGACATTGAATTGCCTTAACATTTGCATCAGTGGGCTTAATACCGTCTTTATTGACAACATGCCCTAAATATTCGAGCTCGGTTTGCAAAAATAGGCATTTTCCGGGCTCTATCTTTAAATTATGTTTGCATAAGGCTTCCAGCACCTTGCATAAATTTTGGTTGTGATCCTGTACACTACCTCCAAATATAATTATATCGTCGAGATAAACGAATGCTTTTACTTGTCCGATCTCGAATAAAACTGTGTTCATTAATCTCTGGAATGTTGATGGGCTGTTTTTTAGACCCATCGGAATTCTTGTAAATTCGAAATGCCCCATAGGAGTTGAAAATGTTGTTTTAGCAGCGTCTCTCGGGTGAATCGGGACTTGGTAGAAACCTGATTTTAAATCTATGGAGGAAAAATAGTAGGCGTTGCCTACATTATCTAGGATTTCGTTTATTAGCGGGATGGAGTAAACAAATGGTTTTGTTACCTCATTCAAGGCTCTGAAGTCTACCACGATGCGGTATTTCTTGTTACCCTCTGCATCTAGTTTTTTCGGTACACATAGCACCGGTGCATTCCATGGGCTTGTGCTTGGCTTGATAATGCCTTGGGCCCTCATTTCCTCGATTTCTTTGTTAATGTTCTTGTTCTGGGAATCGGTATTGTCTTTTATTAATCGGAATATTGGAGGAGGTCTCGATCTCATGCACTGCTATATCAGTGATGGTCAGCTTATCTCCCTTAAGAAAAAATAGGTCCGCAAAATTTTCTAAAATTGATTTTATTTCTGTGAAATCCTTGTCTGGTCGATGTGCTAGGTTAATCACCTCCCTCAATTTCTCCACTCGCTCGGCTCCGATTGCTCGGGAAATGTGTTTGTGCTCCAGAAGATCGCAATCCATTCTGGAGTCTATTTCGAAGAATTCAGGGGTTTCTTCCGCCCTCTCACTAATGTCAGCTTTATTGTGCACCGAGTCGCTTGAACACATTTTTAGTTTTGCTCGCGCGCGCGCCCTTGCGTTAATGCGCCGGTCTCTTAGCTCAGTAGATGAGCCGATCGGCTGCATCTTTTCATTTTCTCTATACAATGTGTAATGTGTTTTGGCATATTCTGTTCGCAATAAATTAATCCGTTTTGTCCTGCCCTAGACCTATAACCGTCAGGATCTACTTCTCCCGGTTTTGGGTAATAGTTTTGCAACACAATGTAATCAAAATTTTTGCTTACATGTGCCGTGTGTTTCCTCAAGAAGCCTGACCCTAAAATCCCCTCTATATTTCCTGGTAGTTTTTCTACTACATAAAATTTTGTTGGGAATTTCAGGTCTCCAACAGCTAAATCGAGCCACACTGTCCCCAAGGTATTCAGGTGACCATCTCCAAGCCCTTGAAAGGTTGTGGACTCTTGGATGTTGGGTGTCTCTTCATAAAAATACAGCATGTCCTTTTCTATCAGGTTGTCACATGCTCCTGTGTCTAACAAAACCGTGAATGTCACGTGATAATATTGTTTTGCCGTAAGATCCATTGTAAGTTGTCTATCGGCATTATAATATATGCGTTTTGCTACGCACGCGCTGTAGTCCCAGTTGGGTCCTTGATTTCTGGACACGTATGGGAAAAAATTATTCTCCGGTGGGGTTGATTTGCCACCTCCGCAGAAAGTACAATGATTATGTTGTACTTGCCAAGCGGCGAGCACTCTATGGTCTAATTTTCTGGGTCGATTGTGATAGCCTGTGTGTTGCTGCGGCCTTGGTCCCTGGTTATTTTGAGCAAATTGATCCGGTCGGTCACGCCGGCTATTTGAACCTCCACCTCTCTGTTGTGGCCGATGTTGATCATGCTCCCTAGGATTATTTCTATTAAAATTATAACAATAATTCCGATGGTTATTTCTGGAATTATTACTGTTAATGTTAAAATTAGGCGCGCTTTGGCCGTTATTTCTATAGCCTCCGCCGCTTTCATATTTCGGGTCATTATCGTATCTGTAGTCATTATTCCGATATGCCCTGTTGTTATCGTTATAGTTATTGTAATTACCGTTACCCTTACTACGATAAGGTCTCTCATTATCATTACCTCTACTATAGTACTATAGGACCATCGTTTCTTGGCTGATTTTGATTGCATGGGTAACCGTATCCATAATTACGGTTGCGCCCGTCCTGTGTATCCCAGTTCATTTCCCTGGGTATGTTATTCAAAACCTGCATTACCGAGTCCATTCGGTATGGATTGCCTTGATTTCCCGCACCTTGAACCTCCGGTTGTCCGGGTCGGAGCCTGGAAGGACCTGAGTATGCGAATGCACCTCTTGCTTGATTTTCTATCAACCTTCTTCCCAAAATTTTGGAATCTAAGACTTCGATCTGTTCACACCAGTGTTGCTCTGATTCCAAAAAATCTATAAGCTCTTCCAGTGTGAGCGTCTTTTTTGTCTTTGCCATTTTTTTAGTTACGGATTACGCAATCCGCTAATGAAATGCCATTTAAGATTCCTGGCAGTAATCGACTCTCTTATTTCATTCGGGGGGTCAAAAAACTCCGTCTGAATTTTAAGTTGCTTTGCCCTATTTGCAAAAGCTGAAAATGATTCTTCCTCTTCTTGTTCCAGATTATCAACTCTGGCTATCACCTCGTCCATTTTAACCGAGACGCCGAAAATTTTCCTTAAATTAGCCTTTATGTTCTCCCAGTTATCGGCTTTTATAATATTAGCTTTTCTCGCCGCATCACTTTTTAGTTTGCCCATTACAATTATAATGAGCGGGGACTGTGACTCGCCCTCTTGCAATAAGAGACGCCAAATAGTCCACTTGTCCGATAAATCCATCAAGCTCCTCCACTTGTCCTGAGTAATCAGGGATAAGCTGGTGGGCTAGCGCTAAGGGAAATGCCATAATTTCTGGTTTAGTATTTCCCAATTTTAACTCCCAAAGAATCTTCAAATTCTTTGCTGATTTCCACAAACCGCTTTTGAAGTAGGACTACTTCTTTGATTTCTATATTGGGGTGCACTTTAGAAAAACGAAAAGGGAACATGTAACGAAAAGTGGTTATGGTTTGCACGCTTATAACTCAGTCATCCGTCAACAGATTCTAGAGATATTGGTATCAATCGATTGGAAATTTTTCAAAAAATCCATAACAATACAATAGATTCCATGTTTCCCAAACAGACGTTTAATAATTGAGAAAATATTAGACGTATATTCATTATTTCATTATTTTCATGATTTTGCCTTCCCACGCCAATGCTTCCCTAGCACAGATGACAGAAATATATACGAGATGAGCTATGGGTTAAGCTGACCTTTGATTGTATTTAATTTACGCTCTATAGAATCCGCTCGAAAATTGTTGAGCTTCAGTGGGTGCTGCTTGCTCGGAATAAGGCATCGAAGACATTCAAATTCACCAAGCAAGACGCCAACAATCCGAAGAAGCCACCGACTCGCCCGCCAGCGAACGATATGGTTTTTGCTGCTATCAATACCCAGTAAAATCAATGGATCCTCGCTGCAAGCCGTTAGAAGTAAATCGCCGCTAGCCACAATTGTGACGTTCCAAGGTTGGACACATTTGTGAAAAAGGTTTTGAAATTAGCTGTCGAAAAGCTGGTCCAAACAAAAAGAACAGGCGCTTCCGATTTGTTCAAGGTTGATAAAACGGACGAAAACAATATCTTTGCTAACTGCTGCAAAGGCGGCTCCGATTAAAGCTGTACTACTGGAGTAAATATGCGGGTGCCCCCGAACAAAAATCTACTAAGCCAATGAAAACCGTAGCAAAGGCACCGAAAGCCCCAGTCAAAGGAAGTCGTTCCAGCGGAGAAGGTGCCCGAAAAAAACTGCTGCCTAGATGTAAATTGATTTGATTTGCATTACTAATATCTGGTAGAAAACAATCAGTTCTTTTAAGAACTACTGAATAAAAGTATACGAAGCAGTTAAATTGATTTTTCTCACATTTTAAAGTGATGTTAGCAGTTTAGTATGAGCGTTCGAAGTATGAGCCCGTCAGAAATTACATGTTTAAACTGTATTAAGACAAACCTTCCGAAGAATATTTCTGAACAAAATTGTTCATATACCTACACATGCAAAATAATACGAATTTAAGATTCTTTCTAAAAGCATGAAACGAGTAAGCCACATTATCTGGCAAATGAAAACTGCGCCACTTCGTAATTCGAGACTAAGCGTTTAGTGAGAAAATCGAATTGCATCTTCATTTATATATTAGGCCCTAAAAAGGGCTAATTTTTGTATAGTTACAGAAGCCTGACCAGATACATTTACTATAGGCCGGTATACTTTGGTACCTTCCGAGACGGCGCGCTTGGCAAACTCACCCGGCACAACCACACACAACTGTGAGTGCACGTCTGCCATGCCCGTTGCCGTGCCATCCCTGTCGGCAATAAATGAAAGAAAATAGCGTTGCTATCCTAGTCGCGTGGCTTCTTCTTCTTTTTCCTATCGCGCTTTGCGGCCTTTCCACTGGTTTTCGGTGGCATGAAGACGATGCTTCATGCTTCATATTAGGTTGCTCTGCAGAAACTGGTAGCTCTTTATTAAGGAAGCACCGGACACCGGTTTTGTTCAAACAATGTACGGAGTACGGTTTCGTTGTAACGCCTTTCTTTCGTGTCTATGATTCTCTGCCCTACGTTGATCCGCCTTTGTTACAACTTGCTGCCGTTTGCTCTGGTATATAATCAGAAGTAAGCCGGCGAACGACATCATTTTCGCATTGGCATCGGTACGGTACAGAGCAGACAGCAGAGAGTTGCGGTTATATCTCCCTCACGGAGCTGGTAGAAAACAATCAGTTCTTTTAAGAACTACTGAATAAGTATATGAAGCAGTTGAATTGATTTTGTGAACGGCATCATTTTCGCGTTGTTTGGGTTACAAATAATAATGAGAGTTACGATTTTATCTCCCTGTCCGGATCCGGACGCGGCAAAGGTGGTAAAACTCGGCAGCAGCCAATTATTGTTTGGTGTGGAGTGGAAATTACGCCGACCGTGTTGGATTCGAAACATCGATCTATTATTATCAATTGCAAGGAAAATTGTCCAATCAATAAGTGCGCAATCGCTCATAAAAGTGCTATTTTAGCTTAAATCGTTTCGGTCTCTTCGGCGCGCTTATTGCTTGGCAGATAACGAAAAAGTGCGCCGAAGATCGAAACGATTTAATGCAAAATAGCACTTTATGAGCGATATTGCACTTTGGATGGTACAATTTTACTTGCAATTGACAATAAACTGCTATATTAGAATATTAAATAAGCTAGAAAACCCAAATTTTGGTCGTGGAAGCAGAAGGGTTTAAATTGGTGGGAATAGTGACGTCCGAAATTTTCAATTATTCGATTACCGATTAATCGGTGAGCCTTGTCTGCACTAATCGATTAATTGAACTATTCGATTAATCCAACTACTCGTGCTGGCATTATTCGATTAAAAATTATTCGAATATTCCTTGTGTTATTCGATTAGTTGAATTAATCGAACGATTAACGGACATCACTAAGCCCATCTGAAGGACGAAAGTTGACAATGGACACTACGAGTCAGAAATTTGAGAATTAGAGATTAACAAACGGACCTTTTCAGGTCCACCATATAAATTAGCTGAAGAGTTGAAATTATGAATTTCTCACATGTGAGAACACAATTTTTTAATACGCAACTTGAGCATCCATATATGTAATTCATACAAAAATCACCGGCTTTAGCATTGGGAGACGAATTGCGCTACATTCGTAGTCCTACTTCAAGCCTGCGCCCGTGCCACTAGGCATGGACCTTTGTACTTTTTTAATTGCTTTAAATGAGTCTCAGTGTCTGAGTTTTCTTCGTCGCTATTGCTTAAATTCTCGGCAATTATAGTCGACGATAAAATAGGCTCATTAACTGATAAATTTTGTACCGGCGAAGAACTTGAAGTGATGACTTCCCGATTTCGTAATCGAATTATTCGGTCGGTCATTTAATTTAAAAAGAGAAAAAAAAAAGAAATGACCGAATAAAATTAGCCCCACACAGAAAAATTAATGATCGTTAGAAACAACAATATGTGTTGTTAAGTTCGCCTTGTATAATATTTTTGTATGAATAAGAATAATATTTAAACCGAATTTATGCTCCTGTTCCTCGCCAGTCCGGAAACCCTCGTCGATAATTATAGTTTTTTTTAAACTAGGTATTGATCAAACAAATCATTGCAACATCAACAAGACAAGAAAACGTGACAATAGAGTGAGCTAAAATATGTTTTAAAGGCCGAAATGTCAGGCAGTATAAAAAACCGTTTTCGATATCAAAAACGACTGCAAAGCCGCAAATCCACAATATAATATATCTCAGTCAATATCAATAATATGGCAAATAATCTTTGACCAACAAACATACCTTAATCTCTACAAAAATAAAAAGAAAAAATAAACAAATAAACTTACCCCAGAATCATCTTTTTTTTTGTGATTAACTCAAAATTCAGCAGCAGGAACAAAAAAAAGTGTCGTTGAACAGATTAAAAATTTTGCTAAGCTCAAACACAGCCAGTCCGAAACAATTAATGCGAAACGTTTTTTTTCACTTCACTTGAGCTTCCGTAGCATACACCGACTTTGCACTCACTTCAAGCACTTTGTTTGCGAAATGAAACAAGGTTTTTCGACTTTACAAAATTATGTTTCGTACTACTCCCGCGGCACTAAACACAAAATGGCACGGATTCCGCCACCAGTCAGAAACTACGTTCGGCTCTCCTTCAGGGTCACCGCTGTCACCACAAAATGCAGCCCCCGCGTATGGGACTGCCGCGGATCCACCTGGAAGAGGGGAATCCGCGAACTTAAATCTAGAGAAACCAAACACGCACGATCTATCTCTAGATAACGACTGTCTTTATTGAAACTAAATTTACAAACAGGAAACTTAAGACTAGGTAATAAAACTGCTGTTGGTAGGTATCGTTGGTAATTCCATGGTTGTGGATATCGGTCCGCCTATTTTGATGCTTCGTCCAGACGGTGTGAAAACAGGCAAACGTCCTGCCTATGGAATGCTGATATGATGATGATGGACATTAGCGAGATGGGCGGCAAGTATTGGCAGACAATAACATATCCCTTTAGTTTATTTGGCGCATAGGTAGCAAGCGCAGTTAAACAAAACAAAACCAAATTAAACCTTATGTTGTGAATGGGGGTTTTCCCCACCAGAAGGCCGATCCTTCAATCAGCTTATTGTAATGCATCTGGGGAATTCATATCACTCCGCATATACTTTAAAATAGAGGTAGGCAAATTAAGGAAGAGTGGCGCTGCAACAGAAAAATTCATGCCTCCAAAAACACCCACATGCCAAATATGGTTCCATTTGATTAGTAAGTTTTCGAGTTATGAGGAAATTTGTATTTCATTTGTATAGGAGCCCCCCTCCTGAAGTGAGGAGGGGTCTCAATTCAACATAAAAAAATTCTTGTCTCCAAAAACACCCACATATAAAATTTTGTTCCATTTGCTTGATTAGTTCTCGAGTTATGCAGAAATTTGTGTTTTATTTGTATGGGAGCCCCCCCCCGCCTCCTAGCGTGGGGGAGGGATCTCTAACCATCAGAAGAACCTTCCCTGGCACACCAAAAACCCCTACATGCAAATTTTCACTCCGATCGGTTCAGTAGTTTTCGATTCTATGAGGAACATAGAGCAGACAGAAATCCATTTTTATAGGCATAAATTTGTATGGGAGCTCCCCCTCTTTGTGGGGAGAGGGCTTTTGCTATCGAGAGAACCTTCTTTAGCCCCAAAAACCCCTACATGCAAATTTTCACGCCGATCAGTTCAGTAGTTTTCGATTCTAGAAGGAACATAGGGACAGACAGACAGACAGAAATCCATTTTTATAGGTATAGATATATCACGACTTAAATATAGGACGCTAGCTCATTAAAGATAAACATAAAATGTGTAATCATCATCAAATTCGTCGGCATGACATTGTAGTAGGCCCTTAATTTGGTTTGCACGTGGTAAATGTTTTTTCCATTCATAATGCTGAAAATCATGTTGGGTTGTTCGGGAAACATAGTAGGAAAGTTTTCGACGGTGGAAACAATTATATAGCAAGCCTTGTATATTTTAGTCGTGTATATATATATTTAATTTAAGGCTGTGAACCATTTCGCGAAATTTTTAACTTTTTGGTTAAAATTTGACAGTTTGATGGTTTTTCGAAAATAACCCTGCTCGGGAGCATAGTTAGTTTTGACCAAGGTTTTGACAGTTCGATGGTTCGCATCTGAGAGCCCATGACATATGCACAGGCGAGGAAGAGAGCTTCGACGTGTTTCACTGATTTTTTGTTGCATTTTGACGTAGGACTACGTCTTGCGGCAAGTTTTGAGATAGGGTGTCATTCCAAAAAATCGAAAAATGCGAGCGTCACGAAAAATGAAAGGTTTTGAGCGCTAATAGCTCAGCGGTTTTCCAATCGATTTTCAATATTCTTACACCAATCGATTGGAAAATCTTCTAAGAATTGACCCAAATAAAGAAAAGTGTGGATTCTTGATGTTGAACTATTGAAAAATTGAAAATATTGAACCTATGTTTTACCAGAATTCTCGCTTTGTGATTGGTTGTTGGAAATGACGTCATCATAGTAGCAACGCGTTTTCACGCTTCGGCTTATAATTCAGTCAATTTTCAATAGATTTCCAAGATATTTACACTAATTGATCGGGAAATATTTGTTTATTTGTAAAAATCAACTGACATGGATTGTCTTATTGAATATTTCTGGTCGGTTTATAAAAAGCTAACATTATACAATTTTTGAGCGAACTTATGTGATGGTTCATTAAATTCAAATAAACTTTCCACAATAGAGAAAGTCCGGATGCAGGCAGTTATTGGCTCATAGGATCCAAAGGTAGTCCGATGGAACCTCGGTTGCAGTAGCTCGGTTGAGCGCAGGGCACGTTGCGATGAGCACGAAAGTTGATTAGAGACAGGATGCTCGGTGACTCGATTTCGCCATTTAAGATCTTTGCAACACACACTGCTTGCTGAACCTTCCTACGCTGTTCAAGTGTCTGAAGACCCAATAAACGACAACGATCGGCGTACGGTGGTAGATTGATTGGGTCGCGCCATGGTAGGTCTCTCAACGCAAGCCTCAGGAAACGGGAAATCGATTGAAAATATAGAAAACTATTGATTTTGTTTTTGAAATTGAATTTGAAAAATTGTTGTTTTTGAATTGATTTTGAAAATTTGAATTATTTCCATATTTTTGCCTTCCCTCGTCAGTGCTTCCCTAGCACGGATGACAGAAATATATACGATATAAGCTATGGATTAAGCTTCCTTATGATTGTATTTAATTTACGCCCTATAGAATCCGATCGAAAATTGTTAAGCTTCAGCTGTTGCTGCTTCCCACGGATAAGGCAACGAAGACATGCAAATTCACCAAGCGAGGTGTTGGAACGGAGCACTCAATGATCGCTGCCGTGATGGAATATCTGGCGACAGGAGTTTTGGAATTGGGAGGACATATGCTGCTCGCGACAACGAAACGATCAGAATTATCGTCACTTGCAGCTGACAATCCGCAACAACGAAGAGTTGAACAAATTGCTGTCCCGTGTCACCGCTGCTATGAGAAGTGTCTTTCCGAACATCCAAACTGTTTTGTTGCTGCCCAAGAAGACGGAAAAGAAGGCTTAAATTTCCAGCATATCACGTTGAAAAACCGTTCTTTTAAGAACGAAACATGTGTTGATGAAGATTTGAGGAATTTTCACTAACTGATTTTAATTCTATCTAACAACTTAGATTGATCTAATTGTTCGCTTCTCATCAAATAATTTTAACCGATCACCTCTCGCGTTTCTGTTCGCTTGTTGCTGCTGGACGCTGGTTGCGCTGGTTGCAGCCGACAAATATACTAGCTCCAAGTAAATGTGTTCGGCCAAGTGTCAAAATAAATGAAATTGGATTTAATCAAATGAAAGAGTTTTAGTAACATCATTTGCATTTTAGCAACACAAATTTATCCTTCGTTAGTGTGAGATTAGATTAGATTAGATTAGCAACACAAATTTATCCATCACCAATGCTACAGTAATAATACGTAGCGTAATTTTTCTTTGGCAGCAAAAGGCGAATGGCTCACTGGTAACTTTGCTCTTTTGTTCAGACTGAAATTGAAATGCTCTATTTTTTATTTCACGTAGATGATAGAATGAAGGACCATGAAAAATGGGTGTGGTCATTTCTTGTCGCTTGTTCTGGTACATAACACGTGGTAAGCCAGCGAACAGCATTATTGAAACGGGAGTTACGTTCGACTCGTGCACGTGTTCATCGGCGGCTGACCGTGTGACCGTGTGTTGGAGCTGAAGTTCCATTTCGCTGCCGTGATGGAATATCTGGCGACAGGAGTTCTGGAATTGGGACGACATATGCTGCTCGCGACAACAAAACGACCAGAAGCATGAAGCATCCCACGTCACTTGCAGCTGGCCACTTGGAGTGGTATTTCATCGTGATTCAGGACCACACACGAACGGTTTAGTTGATCGCATAGCTGCTGAGGCTTTCCGGTTGGTCCGTTGCAACAAGCCGTGCCTGGTTAGCAGTTATCCGTACTCCAATTTACCGAACAGAGAATTACGTTTAATGTGTTAGTGCAAGTTTATTGCAAGCAGGAGTTATGATAATCAAACTATCGGTTCTTTTAAGGGCCACACAACGATTGAAGAGTTTATTATATTTTCTTGCCCAGTTAATACCATAATTAACACAGTCAACTAGGGAAAAGTTGAATTTTTCGCCATTGCGGACGACCAACCAATGACGGTAATAAGTTTTCTGGTCACAGGTGACATTTTCTGCGACTTCCAATACGTCTGCAGGTTGTAAATGCTTTATCCGTGTCCTTTTGTAAGCTGCAGAAAAGTTGCGCAAAATTTTCAACTTTTTGAAAACTCGCGCGTACCGTCTACCGATTACCAAAGGAAAAGCACTATTCAACGTAGAAACATATCATACAAATTTATTTACTGTTTGGTTTAGTTACTAACTTGGTTTCGTTTTAATAAAATAGATTCAATCAATTCATGGATATAACTCCAAAATCGGTTGAGGATTGAATGTATACAATGTTTCTACTTTGATGACCGTTACGGATGTAGCTTGTATACATGAAGAATCGTATTACTATATACATGGATACATCCTACTATCGCTACAAAGAGACTTACGTGGTCCTACGTCACCTATGCGGTCGAGTCTTGTGCACAACCCCTCTGTTTTTTTACATTGGTATGGATAAATTTGCATAATAACAATCGCATAATAAATTTGTTCAAACAACCCAGGTTGAAATGAGATGAATTTTATCTATTAAATATAAGCAAATGAACATCCAATTCATCCAATTTTCCAGCAAAAATTCATCCAATTTTAACTCGGACAGAATAAACAATATTTTCATCCTCACCTTATGTGCTCTGATTGAGCAAAAAAACTATCAATCCGTAATATGAAATGGTTCGCATTCTGAACTGATTTTAACCACTCGAGGAGAAATAACCATCGAACTGTCAAATTTTAACTAAAAAGTTAAAAATTTCGCGAAATGGTTCACAGCCTAAAAATATTTGACAGGAAACAAGATTAGGTATAAGAAATTATATTTAGTTTGCTAAAAATTATCCGCTATGTTTATCGCGATTATCGTCGTTTTTACATTTATTTATTTACTTTCACCAAGCGGTTTCAAGCAAGCCAATAGAGCATTCCAGTTATGTGTGTGTTGGTGCTTGAAAATGAGGCAAACAACAGCAGTAAACAAAAGAGATGCATTCTTTTGTTACCAAGGTACGGCATGATTTTCACCTTCCGCTGGCTTAAATACCAGCAAATTTTCAAATTGTGTGCTTGAACTGGAAACAGGATGATACATTTGACCAAAATATGTGCTCTGTAGTGTGGCAAACGGAGCAAAACAGCAACAGTTGTATACATACTTGTATGTGTTCTTTCAAAAACGTCAAAAATGTTGCCTTGTGAGATTGACATACCTTGTCCATGCCGAGCGGTGGCTGCTGCGTGCTGGGATCCTTCCCATGTCTCGTGGGGATTTGTTTGTTGAGGTTACCTGGCGTTCGCGTGCTCATCTTTTAGCGCTAGCCGGGGGGACTTGGTCCTGTACCCATTGCCGTCCTTATCTCCATTACACTCAGCTACTGCTACTATTGCTACTGTGATAATAGTTGGCCGAATATTTCAAACTGAGATAATTTAGTGCACACGCCTTCTTTAGGTAGGTAGAGCGACAGGTAGTTAGTGAGTTTTCACCTGGCACCTAAAGCTAGAGGTGGACCGGAAGAGTTGATGATTCCCCCTCAACAAGGTGAATTTCTTTGGAGAAAATAAATTGAAGAGCTTAAAACAACTAATCAAAGTGTACATGGGATATAAAAAAAGAAGTTATGCTTCTTTCGACTATTTATGCTGCAATATGATTCGAAAACTAACAGAGACGTGACAACTCGCTCGGCTATCAAGAATGCAAAACAAATTTAAGTTTTTTGTGAAAGTTTTGACTTGTACTTTCATACATGTTAATTCTTTCTTGTTTATTATTCCTTTTATTAAATACGTTATTGAGATGCACCGTTCGGACCATAAGAATCAGTAGTGTTCGGTGTTGGATGCTGTTCGGCGCTAGAGGACTTTCCGCTGTTTGGCCCTGATGGTTGTGATTAGTTTTGGTTTTTAATCTATGAAAAAATAACGAATTCTTTAACTCAGCAAAATAAACAACGGCGGTCATTTCTGTGAAAGTTTTAAAAATCGCAATTACTCAACCTGCAGCGAGTTCCTCTATATAAGCTTGTGCATGTATGTTTACAATTCTATATCTAAACAAAATAAGCCGCTAGTTGTGCCATTTTATCTTTAGGTGGTTTGTATCGACCTCTGCTACCTTTGCTTCCTCGGCCTCGAACACTGCGACCACGATACCGCATAACTTGATTCCGTCGTAATTCAACAGCCTTATGTTTTTCAATCTGCAAATGTAGTTAAAAGAATTTATGCTTATCATTGAAGATCACATAATCAAAAATCAGAGAGGTTGTGTACAAGACACGACCGCTAATGTGACGCAGTACTACGTAAAAGTATCTTTGTAGTCAAAGTAGCATGTATCCATGCAAGTAATCATTCGATGCTTCATGTATACATACTATATGCAGCATATATTGGCCTCCCTAGCCCTCCCCATTACGTTGCAAATAGTTGCAAACCCATAGTTGCAAATTACGTGATATGGTGTACCGTAGTCGGATTCACATAAATTACAATGAAACGATCGCTGAATCGTAGCCATATGATAATTTAGTCTGCAGTGACCAGTCAGTGATCTGACAAGACTACTGCAATTTACCTTTGAATGTTGCAAAAGAAATTTCGCAACCTTCTCACAAGGCTTAACAATGAAACTTTTCGTTTGACGACAAGCTTCAAGATTTTCCCAATAACGTACATGTTCAGATGAAAACCAAGATCGAAAATCCACTCGAAAAATTAAAAAAAAAAAACAAAAAACCGTTTATTATCGGGGAAAAGCAGCAAACACCACGTATCATCAAGCAGCGTCGTTGTTATGGTTGTTATTTGGTGGTAACCAAACACATGTTAATGATGGTAGGTAACTTTGACCACTGAATTTTCACAGAATGCGTGTTCCTTACAACTGTGCTATATCATTAGTTAAAAACTAAGTTGACGATACTTTGGTATTCTTGAAAGTTGTATTATAATTTATAATTCAATAGCTTACTTACTTACTTATGTGTCCATGTCCGCCGGTCCGGCAGAACAAAGGGATGAAATCAGAGATCTCCACTGCTGACGGTTACCCGCCATGGCTTTTACCTGTCGCCAGGACAGGTTCTCGTCTACAGCCCGGATGTCGTTGGCTAAGCTCCGTCGCCATGAGCCTCTGGATCTGCCTCTTCTACGCTGTCCTTGTGGATTCCAGTCGAGTGCTGCTCTGCAAACCTCGTTCGCTCCTTTCCTCAAGGTGTGTCCGATCCACTTCCACCTACGTTCACGAATTTCTGTGGCTATCGGCCGTTGATGACACCGACGATGGAGTTCCTCATTGGATATCCAATTATCAGGCCACCAGGCACGAATAATGTATCGCAGGCACCGGTTAATGAATACCTGCAGTTTTTGCGTTGTCTCCGCTGAGACGCACCACGTTTCGCAGGCATACAGCAGTACGGATTTAACGTTTGAATTAAAGATTCGGGTTTTCGTACGTAGAGTAATCTGGTTTGAGCGCCAAATGTTTCGCAGACCTGGCACGGGCGGAAGGCACCCCTGGCCTTCCTGATCCGTGTGTCTATATCAGTCTTGGTACCACCATCGGGCGTTGTTTGGCTACCAAGATATTGAAAGGCGGCTACCTGCTCAACTTGTTGTCCCGCTACTGTGAAGTTGGTGGCATTGTCAGTGTTCACTACCATAGACTTAGTTTTCGCTACATTGACTGTGAGACCTGCTGCTTGGGAGCTCTCGGAGAGGTCATCTAACTTGCTCTGCATATCGTTTCGGCGTTGTGCGAGCAAGACAATGTTGTCGGCTAGGTCGAGGTCATTTAGCTGCTCCATCGTTAGAGGATTCCAAGGCAATCCTCGATTTGGTCTACTGTCAATTGCTCCAACTAATATCTCATCCATAACGATGAGAAACAGAAGCGGTGATAAAATGCAGCCCTGTCTCGCGCCAGCAGTAACCCTTATGGGGTCGGACAAGACGCCGTCGTGCAAAACCTTGCACGAGAACGCCTCGTACTGAGCCTCGATGAGATGGACTAGCTTATCTGGAACTCCACTACGCCTAAGTGCGCCCCAGATGTTTTCGTGATTGAGTCGGTCGAACGCCTTTTCGAAGTCAACGAACACCAGCAGAAGAGAGTCCTGGAATTCATTGATCTGCTCCAATATAATGCGGAGCGTTGTGATATGGTCTACACATGATCGGCCAGCACGGAATCCAGCTTGCTGCCGCCGGAGAGTAGCGTCGATCTTCTCCTGGATCCGGTTGAGGATTACCTTACAGAGTTCAATAGCGCATATTAAAATTGATTAGTGAAAAATTGGCAACCTTCTTTTAATTAAAACACGTGTAAACTACAAACGAAGCAAACGGGGCTTAGATAAAAGGGCAAAAATCTACAAATTGTAAAGAACGTGCTGCTTTTGAAAAAGTACTCAATTCTAGAACCGATGCAAAATTTAAAATCAGTCCCGCCTGAACTATGATTGCAGAAAATATTGATTGCATTATACCGGGCAGACGCTTGCTATCTAATTCGCTAGCCCTCGT
Source organism: Sabethes cyaneus (assembly GCF_943734655.1). Classification (NCBI taxonomy): domain Eukaryota; kingdom Metazoa; phylum Arthropoda; class Insecta; order Diptera; family Culicidae; genus Sabethes; species Sabethes cyaneus. The sequence goes on along the minus strand of NC_071355.1, from coordinate 119,788,888 downwards.
TGGACCACAACTATAAAAACATTCTTCGTTTTAGTAAACCGGACAAACTTTTGGATTAGTCATTTGCCTGAAATCGCACCAGTACAATACAAAATCCTTGGATATTTCAGATCTCAACGGCTTTTTTGCGGCCTCATAAAAAATTAGAATACTTTTGAAACACTTAAAGAAAATATCTAATGCTATTTCTACTAAATTCTTAAAGTTAGAACCTAAATATTTATGTTACTTTATATTAAGATATTTCATCTCGCGTTCGTAAATCAACTTAACAATAAAATCAGGGAACAATACGTTCCACATAAATCACATTTGGATTAATTCTGACTTTTTTATCATCAAAGTTTCAATGTGGTCGGTGTCAAATCAGACCGGATCAAGTCGTAAAATTCAAAAAAAAAATGTTAATGATAGCAAACACTCAAGAATTTTCTAAGCTCTATTTTACTCTAACCAGACCACCTAAATGTTTCAAACAGCTAAAGTTATAAGATAATTTCGAACGATTGATAGCTATAAACCATACAGAACAGCAAAATTTGAACACGTTTTTCTCGAAATCATGGTTTTGTCACTTGGTTCAATCTGACTTAATACCAACCATGTGTCCTTGATAAAACACCAGCAAATGTAACTACAATGAGACTACTACCATTCTCGTAAGGAACTCCGGAAGAAGTAAATGTAGATACTCGGATTTTTTTCTCGGCTTTATCAGTCTCTTTTGAGAAGGAACTCCGGAAGAAGTAAATGTAGATACTCAGATTTTATCCGAGAATTAAATCCCAACAGTCGACAAACATACAATAAATGTAGATATAAAAATAATCAATGGGATATGCGTTTTCGCGCTTTATATTGTTGTTGCAGTTGAAAACCGTAATAACCGACGTGCGACATTCGGTTTTATTCTTGTTCTGTGAGTCGCAATTACATCGCACGTGGTGCGCTGTATAGCGCATCAATGTGCGATCACAACGCACCACGTGTGACGTAGTTGCGACACACAGAACAAGAACAAAACCAAATGTCGCACGTCGATTACTACGGTTTTCAACTGCAACAACAATATTGATTATGCGCTACCTTGGCAGCTTGATTAAATCGTTGGCTATCCTTATTGCCAAGTGCGAAATCCATTGTTTAGATTGCTCCATCAATCTCAAACGGTTGACGTTTGCTTCAAAATTTTGTTTTAAAATCAAATGTATCTATTCAAGCGCAGGACTTGTTGAAATCAGTATCGCATTATGTGGCAGCTTATTAAATTGCCTATTTCACCCAACCACCCACTGACTGAAATCATTGTTACCTTCACAACGCGCGTTGGAGTCTAGAAGTTTTTTTATTCAACTGTTTGCTTGGATCTAGCGTTACAGTCAGACGCAAGGAAACTATATATAGTAATAATAATATAGTAATGGCAATCTTTCCGAAATCCTAAAATTTCTTGCAATCATCCATTAGAATGTTCGATTTTTTTCATGTTGATTTTTCAACTCACACCACTACCCAACAGTTGTGGTGGCCATCAGATTATCTTTTCCATAAGTAAACTCAATGGATTTAGATAACACCCTATTTCGCCTGCTCCAGTTGACTGTCGAAATTACTTCAATGCATATTGAATAGAAATGCTTTATACTTGATACTTGCTATTACCAACATTTTGAACATACATATTTCTTATTTAGATGCGTATTTAATGCATTTTTACAAATTGATGTTTTGATCCATGAAATGACCTGACTGTCAAGTAACAGTTTTAAAGTTTTACAAAAGCAGTGAATCATTAGTATTTAATTAACGTTATTAATTTGGAGTACTTATAAGTACAAAACTGTAAATTGTTTGGCGAGTGAAATATCAAAGGAATAGAGCAGACAAACAAGGATTTAAAGTGACGACTTACATTTATTTGGATTTTCGCATGTTTGAAGAACCTAATTAGAAATGAAATTAACAATCTAACATTTAATTTATTTTATGAAATTAAAAAAAAATTTGGGTACTTTTTCTCTGGCTGTGCTTTGTTTACAAAGCTCAACAGTTATAAAGGTCTTTGCCAAGCTTCTACTAACAAAACAAAAAAACTGCAAGGTATACAGCACTAAGGGTTGTACGAATGGGTGACGTAGGACTATATCAGATCATTAGATCAAAGACTAATGTAAACTGCATTTCTGGCATATGCATGTTTATAAGAATCTGTGAGTGCCATTGTTTAAGTGAATGTTTAAGGGGGGACCCTACTCTGGAAGACCGAAAAATAATAGATTTTCGTAAATTTTTTTCAGATACTAGAATTATAGTTAAGAGTTGGGGTAATTTGGTTATTGATTAAGGTTTATTTGAAGATATATTTTGTATTTTTTGGATACCAGAATAGTAATTATTATGCCGATGGCAGGTAGGCGCGTGAATGCCCTCTAGAAAATAGTTCCTTGCTGGCGGTACGTGCCGTGAATCAACGGAGTATCGTAGAACGGATTTCAAGGACGATTTTGAAGCTTTAGGTCAATACCTAAATTGTTACGTAGCGGTTTTTGGAAATTCGAAAAAATACCAAAATGGCGGCTATTTTTCCAAAAAAAAGGTGTTTTTTCATCAAAAATCGCCAATTAAGCGCTCAGAAAAAATTGAGACATTGAGATACCAAAAAAAAAACGGCTACGTAACAATTTAGATAACACAGGTCTGCATCAAAAAACTGCATAGGATTTTTCAACTGATTCTTATAGATTTTTGTCCACTGAATTCAGAAAAAATAATAAAAATTGTCCATCACGTCACGTTTTCATTTAATACTTGTTGAAAAATCTTGAAAGTTGGTTTTAGACATAAAGCAGCAGAAATATCCCAGATGAAAATTACATTAAAAATTGATTTTTACACCAGAGTTGTATTTATTAATGTAAACCCTTCCATGTTTTGTAAGAAAATCATACACGATGGAGAAACTATGGAGAGTATTATTTTAAAGCAAATTTGGTGCTCTCAAATACATCCACCTCCGCTCAGTTGACTGTACTGCCTTATAGAAGCAAATTTGATAAAAGTCATGTATGAAACATTTGTAGAACTGAATGCAATCTACAATCTTTCTGAATTGAGTACTCCATTACTTTTGTATTTACGTGGTAATATTATTGTAACTTTATCCTTAGCTCAAACAAACGTTCTATTTATAAAACAAGGCTTAAAGGCCGTCTTATTATAAATAGAAAAAATAATGCACTACTCTATTCAACAAAATTGTAGATTATATTCAGGTCTACAAATGCTTGTTACATATCTTTTACAGATTTTGCTTCTGTGAGACACAGCAGTTGAATTTGCGTAAGTGAGCGTACCTGAGTACATTAACCCAGTGTTGAAGGGCAAAAAAAGAGTAAATATAAAAATTACAGTCCAGTAGTATTTTTCTTGTATTTATTAAGGAAAAAATTACTGAAATAACAGAAAAAGATTTTATTTAGGTTTTTTTTTTAATACGAATCAGTGATAATAATTTTTCCATCTAATTTGTGACTTTTCCACATAAGAAGCATAATTTGCAAAAAATCTGTACGTGATGGAGAAAAACGGAAATCAGTTTTGGATTCGGCACCCCAAAAACATATGATTCACCTAAAATATCTCATGCATCTGAAATTTTTTTTATTTTTGCAGACCTGTGTAATTTAATTTTACATGCTGAAAAAAAATTTCAGTCAAATCGGTCCACTAGATTCTGAGATACACGTACCGCCAGCTAAAGAAACATGGTTTCGGGGAAAACGCGTTCAAAAGTTTCGTACAGCAATGGACTTCCCTTACGATGACTTCACAATATTTGCCGTAAGTTTTCAACGAAATCAGATATCAAAAAATCCTTTTAACATGACATTTCTGAAGGTATAAACGTCACAAAAATGCAACAAAAAAAAATTTGATTTTTCCGACGTAGGACGTAGGTTCATAAGTACAACGCCTGCAACCATTGAGACATAGAAAATTTCTTTTAAAAATCACACCCCTCTAAGAAGTGTAAGGAGTTTCAGTACACTATAGAAAAAAATCCTACCTTCTAAAACCCCAACATGCCAAATTTGGTTCCATTTGCTTGATTAGTTCTCGAGTTTTGAGGAAATTTGTGTTTCATTTGTATAGGAGCCCCCCCTCTTACGCCGTCCATAAAATTGCTCTCTCGTCCCTCCATAAAATTGCTGATCATTTTATCTTTCCAACGACATATAAATTGCTCAATTTAGTTCAGTAGTTTAGTAGTTATTAGCATTTGAAATCTTTCATTCCAACGTTACACTTCTATTTTCGTTTTCACAAAAAACTACCCAGTCACAGATAGTAAACAAAGATGTAGTCCTACGTCAAAAAGTTTGTTTCGATACGTTTTGTAGTTGCTGAGAAATAGGTACATAAAGTTTGAACATCGTGGTTTTACAGAAGCGCCATTTTATTCCGTTGTGGTTGTTCCACGCCGCACTGGAATGCTTATGTGTTGGATCCTTTTTCGGTCACTTCCCGTGGTCGGATCATTACAAAATTATTATCAAAATAAGCGGAAAATACTGCGGAAAAATCAAAATCTGAAATGTGAGGAGGTCGTGAGGACGTACATTTATTTGGATTTTCGCATATTTGAAGAGCTTGATTAGAAATGAAATTAACATTTAATTCATTTTATGGAATAATAAAATCTTTCGGTTCGGTAATAATATTATACTAACAGAGTTAGTTGTTTGAGATTAACAGTTACTGAAAGTCGGCAGTCCCAATCGAGTAATGAATCAAATAAAATTCAAGATCTGATGACTATTGACATCGGATACATGTCAGAATGACGAACTTAGACTTGAAAATAACCGTGAAAATCGAAACGACCGACGCTCTGATTGTGATAGAGGAAATATGCTCAAAGGTGTCAAAACATGGCTGAATAATTTAAAACATAACATTAACAAACTAATAATGGGGTAAATGCGCAAAGGCTAATAGAATAAAACTTGGTGGCATTTACAATACCAATCACACATTTCAGTAGCAATTAGAATATAGTTGGTGGTGAAATTATTGTTCTCAGAAAGTTTTGAATGTTTGCAGATATAGCTAAGCGCTACCAAAAGCTTTTACCAAAAATAAACTGACAACCAACATAATACCGGTACTGGGAATTAAAAATATAACATTTTGGTCATGTTTCAAACGGATATTTGGCAATCAATTCCAAGATTGCGGAAAGATCACCATTTCCAACCAATGTACATAAGAAGGGCTCCATATAAAGTAGCGACCAAAATTGCCGAATGTAAAATTTCACATTAATCTGAATTGGAACTGTCATCTAGATAAGGTCATCACTAAGGGCACAAATGCGCTATGGTTATGTAGTAAAACAGTGGGGAAAACATAGGGATTACGACCAAAAATGGTCCATTGGATCTATTTGGCAATAGTTCGTCCGAAAATTACATACGCTTCACTTGTATGGTGTTCAAAACTTAATGAGGTAACCGCTCAAAAAAGCTAGGTAAACTGCAGAGGCTTGCCTGCATATCAATAACTGGGGCAATGAAACGTACACCATCAGTTGCTTTGGATGCCCTTCTTAACATGTTACCATTTACATCAATTTGTAAAGCAACAGGCCGCAAAAAGTGCTCTTCAATTCAAACGATATAACAAGATTTTAGCAGACATGTGAAAGCACGCGCCGCTCCGCACGCCGTGCTAAAACATTCTCCTTCGTTCATACGTCACACGCACCCGATTTCAGTGCACTTCGCCGACTCTCGTACGAACAAATATGACTCTGCACATCGGTGCCAATTTTTTTGTTAGGCTCGGTTTTATATGTGTTGAGTGGGCACCGTGCGGCACCGGGCGAAACACCGACAGCCGAGCTTATACTCTGCTTTTGTTCTTTCTTTCGTGCTATCTGCGCTGTGCACTTATCTACCTATCCGAAAACATTCTGTACATTTCGTTTAGCGAATAATATGGATATGAAAGTTAAAACGATTAAAGATTAAATTAACGAATTTTTAAACCATACTTTATTTGAATATTATATTCACATCTCTCAATCGAAACCCCGTTTTCGATTGAAATGCGTAATTTAACCAAATCAAGATTTATAAAAGAAAATAGGATAGCTTTTAACCCGCAGGTCATGCAGGTTCGCACATTCAATGTTTCGGAATAAAACACAATCTGATGCTTTGTATAAACGAATTAACAATTAGTTAGAAAAAACTGTCCTTGAATCGAAAAATTAACTTGTTTCGAAATGTTTTCCTATAGGTATCATAATAAGCATTACATCGAATCGAAATCATTCTTACTGAGCAGCAGCAGCGGATATGGAACACCAACACGGCGTTGTGGATGGCACCCGTTACCGTTCATAAGTTTTTACCGTATCGTTCCAAGCAGTTATATAGGTTTTTTGGTTTGCGAACGAAACCGCCTGCCAGTACACCAGCCGGCACTTGCCAGAGCACGGCAAAAGCACGACAAGAGAACGGAGCCCGAACGTCCTGACAACTCACTCACGTAAACCGAATATGAACGAATGCGACAGACAGCAAAGAACGAAATCATGCAAGCCGTCATGCGGCCCGTCGTTAGTACCGTGCTCGTTGGTGCCTAACCGAAGGTATAAGCACTTCGATCGGGTTTGCATGTTGTCGGGGAGCGTGCCAGTATGTAGCAACGCCAGTGAGTTCTATTATCAAAAGTACCCAGTGCCGTGCGTATGTGGACGGGTGGCAACCGTGTCGCACCGGACGGTGTTTATAACAAGTCTGGATTTTAGACGGTAATCTGACAGGACATTTAAGTATCCTTAAGGATTTCGGGTTAAACTCTGATGTTACTACGATTGAAGATTGGATGACAACAAAGACAAACTATGCTGTTCCATTCAAAGTGGTTAAATCAAGCCGCTATGTTTGGGAGTCTGGTGGGCCAAGCTTGCGTCTAGGTTCTATTGTGTTTTACACCGATGGGCCGAAGATGGGTGAAAATACTGGAGCTGGAGTATTTGGCCCTGCTATCAGTAAAGCTATACCTATGGGCCACAGTTTAACAGTATTTCAAGCAGAAATTCACGCCATTATTGAATGTGCGAATATCTGTTTAAATAGGAAGTATAGATTTGCATAGATCTGCATATTTTCAGATAGCCAAGCAGCTCTGAATGCGCTTAAAGCTTTTACATGTAAATCGAAGCTAGTGTGGAAATGCATTCTTTCTCTTAGAAAATTGGCCAGTAGGAACGAAGTAACACTATACTGGGTGCCCTGCCATTGTGGTATTGAAGGAAACGAAAAAACCGACAGTCTAGCTAGAGAAAGTTCTGCATCAAATTTTATTGGTCCGGAACCATTTTGTGGAGTCCCGGAGTGTGCTCTAAGGACCGAAATAAAAACATGGGAAACGTCCATGGTAGAATCAAATTGGAACGCCACGAATACATCCAGACAGTCAAAAAGATTCATAAGATCAAGTGCAGCAAAAGCCCGGATCTTATTAAATTTTAGTAAAAAAGACCTTCGGGTAATTACTGGTCTGTTGACTGGTCACTACCCGAGCAGATCTTACCTAAATAAAATTAAGAAAATGACACTGCTGAATGTCGTTTTTACCAATTTGAAATGGAAACTGCTGAACAGAGTATATGTGCAACTGTGGAGCATGGCAGGGTATTAGACTTTATAAAACGAGTCGAGCCTAACTGGGATTGTGTGCTATGTCAACCATTGTCCTTCACACCTTAATTGTGACAGGACTAGCACCAAATCAAATATGGGCCATACAACAATAGTCCTTATCAATGCACAGTGGTGTGATTGCTCTGGAATCGTGAACTTTTTTAATAACTCTTTCACAGTGTTTTTTTCAATATGGCGTCTTCGGAAGAATTTCTGTATATCAATAGACGCAACGACTGGTGGTTAGTATTAGTTCGAAACTCAAACATAGGTGGCGCAGTAAAATTTAACTTTCTAATTTGATGATATAGAGCTATAGTATGTTCTAGATTGGCTGCGTTAGTGTGAGATTAGATTAGATTAGATAGAGCTATAGTATGTTCTAGAAAGTCTTAGATAATCTTATTATGAAGCTTTTTGCTGAAAACATTATTCCTCTAAGTATCACAGTTTTTGAGATATTAGGTCTTTTTCATGACGGACCGCCAAAAATCGGGGTTTTCATTGTAGATTCAAAACTATGTGACTTAGGAAAAAATAATGTTCTGCAAACATTTGCATCTATAAAAATCACACAATTTTGCAGAAGAACGTGAACACCTATCTTCTATACAGAGCGAGTTAATGAACGATTTAGGTAAAAATTAGCCATATTTCGTATTGCTATACAATAAAAAGTTGGAAAAACTGGCGACGGAGATATAATTAAAGGGAAAGTACATTCAAAACTGATCTTAAAACATGCTAAGTCATTTGTCTCTTTTAGTATCTTGATCATTTAATTTGCATTTCCAAAAAGTGTTACTCAGTCTTTTGGAGACAAATACAAAGACAAATACCATAATGTTTACTATATCCCATGCTAATGTAGCAAGCCAGTCATCGTATGTACTAATCTCGGCTGTGCGGTACTGCTAGAGTTTAATAGGATCATTGCACTCGCCCAGTAAATGATCCTGTACTCTAATAACCGGCTACGAAGTCTGTCGTTAAAGAAGGGTATTGTTCTCAAGACGGTTATACCCAAAGCTTTGTAAAAAATCAAACTAATGTCAGGTAATTAAAAATCATTACTTTGAGCGTCTTAGCAGAATCTCAAATACGGGAATATTGTGGTAGATTTTTGGTGGTGACAGAATTAAACGGAAAACTAAACCGCTTATGATAGTGGTGCGTCATATTGACAACATAGCTATAGTAAAATGGGCGATATATCACAATAGATCAAACAAATGGTCGCACTGATAAAAATACCCAACATGAAAAAAAACGGAAAACAGTTGGTAAATGAGAGAAAAAAGAACATTCAACGGAAGTTCACACTCGAATTGGAACTTCTGGTTGATAAACCACGTTCTGGAGGGGCAGGTAATTTTCTAACTTACATGTTGCAATCTATTTTTTTCCAAGCATCCTAATAGGGAACTCCAACGATGGCAATACGGCCAGAAGATTCTTTTGAAATCCAGATAAAGTAGCTAAAACAACTGGAATTGACGTAAACTCTATAAAAAGATTTATTTTATTTTATTCCATTTGGCCGGCCGCCAGCACAGCTAGGGCTATATGGGGCTCTATAAAAAGATTTGCAGCATTACTCTGCGGTATAGCATCAGGAATGGAAATCAACGTAGAGAAGTTTGAGAAATACTGTTTGGCAGAGGTGGGCACAATTCCGCTAAATAGCTAATTAACTCAGCTAACATTTTGGTTAGCGGTTAGCGTTTTCGCTAATTTTTATGTACCGCTAAATAAACCGCTAACTTTTTTTGGCAGTAAGAAAATTTTTGAGAAATATCGCACAGGCTGACGTCGAAGGATTCCAAATTCCAAACTATTGTACGTACTTTACCAGCCGAGAGCCGGGGTGACTCTTGCCGTATCAAGAATTCCTCTTCATTGTACTCCTGGGTCCTGGGCTACTCGCCAGTTCGTTACGCGTCTTGACACACGCAAGTCGCCTTCAACCTAATCGAGCCATTTGGCACGTTGGGCCCCACTATTTCTGGTGCCGGTGGGGTTCTTGAAGTGAACGGATTTCACTGTAACTCGTGGTTCATACGCCTACGCCACACTCCGCTATCCGTCGTTTGTACTTTGTAAAGTTATTGTCTCAAGTCCGTAGAAGACTATTTTTATACGCGGACTCAAATAAATCGACATTTAAAAAATTCGAGGCCTCCTACATTCACAGAAAACATCAAGGAATTCTATTTCGATTTTCTCGAACATCTCTTATTTTATAAACTCACAGCAACCAAGAAAAATTATTATCTGCAAAATAGTTTTTCACAAAACTTTATATGGCAGCGGAAAACTCAAAAACATACTTCAAAATACTATACCGTACCGTCTGATTCTGATTCCTTTTATTCTGATTCCATTGTATTTTTACTAAAAACTTGAAATTTTATTACTAGGTGCGCTACTACTGGTACGCTTACTCTACTACTTTGAAAATGAATGTCTCAGTAACCAAAATGAAAATGTTACTATTAACATGGGACGTAACATGTATCGTTCTTACAAACATAAAAAGTATTTACCTTTTACCGAACGGTTTCGGGCAAACAGTTGCCCATCGACGGGATGTTGCTCAACTGTAAACCCAACAAAATGTAAGTAACTTTTTTCAAGCAATACAGAGAGGATGAAGAGAAAAATCGAGAAAACTGTCTTGCCATATGGAAGTATTTTTTTACCCTTTTTAATGTGGTAAGCGATAATGTTCTTTAAACATTTTTCGTGAATGTCTGCAACTTTTTTTTCACAGAATTAATTCTTGTACTTTTTCTTAGACCTCTGCAACAATGATTTTCTTTTTTTGCCGAAATTAGCGCTGATCAAAGTAATGCAAAATCTATCGTGCTAAAAAATTTAGCGGTTAGCGTTAGCTTTCGCTAAATTTTTGGTTGATTTAGCGGTTATCGAAGCTAATGTTTTGATTTAATGGATTAGCTGTTAGCAAAGCTAAAATTTCGGTTTGCAATGCCCACCTCTGCTGTTTGGATACGGCAAGACTTCTTTTGACATTGTACCCCTGGTGCTATATGCCAATGCCATCCATAAAGTGTTAATCCACGGATAAAAAGTCATCGAATATTTTCTGGTCCCTATTGGACAGCTTTCTGAGGAAGCACAAGAAAACCGAAATAAAGGCCTAAAGAGGTATGAAATTGATTTAAAAATATACAGTAATAAATATTGTTTCAATATAGATTGGACCACACCAGAAAATGTTCTAGAACGGTAGCAAACATGGATTTGCTGCATCGCCTTCTCAAATCATCAGTTCCCTTAATTAGTAGCATACGGGCGTTGCGAGACAAGCCGGCGAGTGAACTATGCGGCGATGCAAAATACATGCTCGATATTCAGTTTTCTATATATTGTTTTGCTTCTCTTAGGTTGTCTCTTGCGATGCAAGTAGAGCAAAGCTTTGGGTATAACCGTCTTTAACACTTTACCCTTCTTTATCGGCAGGCTTCGCAGCCTGTTATTAAAGTACAGGACAATTACAGGGCTAGTGTAAGGATCCTATTAAACTCTAGCAGTACCACATAGCCGAGATTAGTACATACGACGACTGGCTTGTTAGATTAGCATCGTACTTTGCTGTTAACAGCGCGATGGGATATAGTAAACATTATGATATATATGTCTCTAAAAGACTGAGTAACACTTCTTGGAAATGCAAATTAAATGATGAATATACTTAAAGAGACAAATGACTTAGCATGTTTTAAGGTCAGTTTTGAATGTACTTTCACTTTAATTATATCTCCGTCGCCAGTTTTTCCAACTTTTTATTGCATAACAGTACGAAATATGGCTAATTTTTCCTTAAATCGTTCATTAACTCGCTCTGTATAGAAGATACGTGTTCACTTTCTTCTGCAAAAGTGTGTGATGTAAAACATTATTTTTCCCGAAATCACATTATTTTAAAGCTACAGTGAAAACTCCGATTTTTGGGGTCCGTCATGAAACACGCCTAATATCTCAAAAACTGTGATACTTAGAGGAATAACGTTTAGAACATACTCTAGCTTTATATCATCAAATTAAATAGTTAAATTTTGCAGCGCCACCTGTGTTTGAGTTCCGAACTAATACTAACGACCAGTCGTTGCGTCTATTGATATACAGAATTTCTTCCGAAGACGCCATATTAAAACAAACACTATGAAAAGAGTTATTAAAAAAGTTCACGATTCCAGAGCAAACAAACCACTGTGCAACGGACGCAGTTGTGATATGGCTCTACAGGAAAAGAAAAAAATCACATTTTAGCACATGCTTAAACGCGTTTTTGTAGTAAATTGTCTATATTTTTATGATTCGTGAATAAAATTTTGATAAAAAAATATTATGTAGAAATAAGCCGTCAAAGTTGCCCATTTCAAAAGTTTGAAAAATAAGTCATTTTAAAAAAGTCAAAAAATTAAATGATTATCGCGGATGTAAATGTTATTGTTATATATCATTTTAAAACTGATATCTTACCCTATTAAAAAATTAAATGAAAACAAATTTAAACTCAATAAGGTGCGCCATAGGCTATTTATAATAACAATGAAATTCTCATAAACTTTAATCAAAAAAAAACAACTCTTGTCGCCTCTTGTCGCCGCAGTTTCTTCAGGGTGTCGATTATTCAGTGAAAATAAAATTCCCTGACTTTTCCAGGTTTTTCCAGGTATATTTCAAAAAAATTCAGACGCAAAATATCTCGTTAATTTCCCTTTTTAAAGTGTTCATTTGGCTTAATTGGTTGTTTACTCTTAAATTATTATTTTCTAATAAGTTCGTTTTTCCTTTTCATCTTTTAATGCGAAATTTCTATGTGCAAAATTAAAACTAATTCGAACTTAATTAACGCACATCGAAATTAAAGAATTGAGCTAAATAAAAATTGCAAGATGTCTTTTCGGAAAAATGAAAGTAGTCTGCTGGTTTATCCAATTGCCAAAAGGTGGTGGGATAAGCCGTTTTGTCTATTTGATCACATGTAATGAATAGGTAAATCCGTTTCAAACATTTAACTATGCAAAACAATAAATATAGAAGTTGTTGTTGAAGAAGTTGATTAGAAGAAACTTTCTGACCCCAAGCCCGATTTGTCTGAGCAGCTATTTCGATTTGTTGGGAAAATTTACGGAAATAATTGTTCGTCAGGAATTTAAAAACTTTTGATGACAAATGACATAACGATGAATCGAGCAACGCAGCATCGTTGCATTATTTGCTTTTATTCGACCTAGGTACTTGCAGCCAACTTTTGATATTCAGGAAAATTTCGGGTTTGCGACTCTATCGACTCTCTGCTCGCAGTCTAGTTTCAAAGATATGACTGATTTGTTGTCAGAATGTTGAGGCTGAGATGGTCTTTCATTCGAATATGCTTAAAGCGTGGGTTTTCACTAGTGTTCGACATGAGAATAAAAATTAAATTCCGGGTTCTGACTCGTTCAGGTTGAATATCGTAGCTAATTTTTACAGACTGATCTTGGTACAGTTTGATTAGTCCTCGTTCCAATTACTGTCCGATCTCGGTCCGGAAGTTTGGAATTATCTAGAGGCAAAATTTGCTTGTTTTAAATGCTGTTTTTTTCTAAATATAAATGAATATTTGTTCTCCAAGCATCGAAGAGTGTTTTAACAATCTTGCTGAATTGGCCGCAGTGAAAACAGAAGAAGGATTCTTCCATCAAAGTATGCGGTTTGCGTGTCAACATCCACCAATCTGGTATGAACTTTTTATGTACATCTGTACAAAAGAAGCAAATTTCTATACACAACTTTTGATCTAAATATTCCATTAATATCGAGGAATCCAAAAAATATTAATAATAATCAATTAGATTGTTAGCCCTTCGCTTTAAACCCAAAACCGATCAAATCGATCCAACCGTTGATTTGTACACAGCAGAATAGCAGAATGCAAGTAAAAATAACATGTCATATTCTATTTGATTTGGGCACACGCAATGACCTTAAATAAAAAGGTGCCGGATACTTGAAGGCGATGCCATAACTTTTCCGGTATATTTTCTTCCCATGCCAAAAATCCCTGACTTCAAATGAAATTCCCTGACATTCCCTAACTTTTCCAGGTTGAAACGAATTTCCCTGACATTTCCAGGTTTTCCCTGATTTTCCAGGTAATCGACACCCTGTTCTTACAGTGCGTCTGAAAGTTCGAAGTATGTTGTATTAAAACATGAATTAAAAGTTTGCTATAATTTGACGTTTTCCGAAAAAAATAATTTTAAAATTGTCATACTTTTAGCAAGTTTTTAAAATTTTAATTACTATTTCAACAAATTTGATTATCTTTGTTACTAAATTTATTTAGTACCTGAAGAGAGTTTCAATGAGAAAATGGGAGAATCCCTGCGAGAAAGAATTTTTTTTTGTCAAGCAAATATTTATGTCGGAAACATTTGATCATTTTTGTCCAAATCACGCCAAATGTGAATTCTTATTAGTGTAAATCATTTCTTTTGTAACAAATATAATCTAGAATCAATTTGAAACTAAAAAATAATTTTGGCCAAAAATTGCAATTTTCCGACTATTGTGCAATGGTTCAGCACAAATGCAAGAAAACAGACGCACTGTGAAAATCCGTAGTCAATTAACTATTTTACCAAAGGCTAAACTGCCCATAAATGCATAACAGTCCTATCTGACTTTTCACCACTTTTGAGATAAAGCTGGGAATCAATTAACTTTAAATTAACTGTTCTTTCAATATTTCAAACAAAAAACTACAAGGTATACAACCCTAAGGGTTGTACGAATAGATGACGTAAGACTATATCAGATCATTAGATCAAAGTCAAAGACTAATGTAAACTGCATTTCTGGCATATGTATGTTTATAAGAATCTGTGAGTGCCATTGTTTAAGTGAATGTTTAAAAGAGAGCGTAATATTCAGATTCAATTCTTCTTTGAATGCAATGGTGGCTTTGAAAATACGTGGATGGAGGTTCATAAGTACAACGCCTGCAACCATTGAGACATAGAGGATTTCTTTTAAAAATCACTTGTGTGCATCATAAAGGTTGAAATAGCATAGCATAGCATAGCATAGACAACCGTACACATCATGGGTGGCTGATATGATATACTCGTAAGTACACCATACACCTGGCCATGTCCTCATGATTGTAGAAATGGGTACGTTAGTTGAACGCCTACTTTAAGAGGATGCGCAAAAACTCACGCAATCTTCATAGGTATTCTTGAACCCAACAATATACAATATGAATATAATATTAAAAATAAAATTAAATAGAGCATACATGGGAAAAATAGAACAATCTCACCATCAATCCGTCGAATGAAAAATAATTACGTCAGTTTCCATCAGTGCATCTAATATCCAATAATTAATTTAATTTTTCCTTGCGATATCCACGTGCATTATTTAAGCTTCTTACGGCTAGAGTCTTAATTGTACAGTAGGAGGTGCTTGATGAGCTAAAACGAAACAAATAATTAAAATAACATATTATACTTACCTGCTACCAATGCCGTGTGGCTCAGTCGTCTGCATCTGGGAACCACGCGGCATCGCACCTCCTAGCTTAGCTATTCAATATAGCATTACCGAGTATGGCCACGTGGAGGCGCTAGGTAGGAGCTTGGACTGGCAAAAGCTATGTTGGTCGCTTTCTCGTTTGCCTTCCCCATTTCATACCCGAGTGCATCATAAAGGTTGAAATAGTAATGAATGACCAGCTTCCCGATTGTTGTATTAAATGTGATTATGCGTAGCTTGACATGTTTCTATAATCTTACTTTTACTCGCTTGTAACCTTTAAAAGGGCCATTGGTTACAAATAACATTAAAGCCAAAGCACGTTCATCGCAAATATGACGTACCATTCGAACGTCCTTCTCTTTTGACATAAATGACAACAGGCACGAAAGTTAACGGCGTCGATTCACTGTCTTTTGCTCCGAAAAGGTTTTACTAGTTTACTTTCACAGCTTACCGCTTGTTACATAGCAGAAAATATAGCACATACGCAAAAATTTCTGTTTTATTTGTATGAGAGTCCTTATCCTCCTACCACAGGGGTGAGGGGTCTCAAACCATCATAAAATAAATTCATGTCTCCATGAACCCCCACATGCCAAATTTGGATCCATTTGCTTGATAAGTTCTCGAGTTATGAGGAAATTTATGTTTCATTTATGTGTGATCCCCCCTTCTCAAAGAAGGGAAAAGTCCTAATTCACCTTAGAAAAAATTCCTGCCTCCAAAAACCACCACATGCCAAGTTTGATTCTATTTGATTAATTAGTTCTCGAGTTATGAGAAAATTTGTGTTTCATTTGTATAGGAGTCCCCCCCTCTTAGAAGGGTAAGAGGTCTCAGTACACCATAGAAAAAATTCCTACCTCCAAAAACCCTCACATGCCAAATTTGGTTCCTTTTGATTGATTAGTTCTTGAGTTTTGAGGAAATGTCTATATTATTTGAATGGGAGCCCCCCCCTCCTAAAAAGAGGAGGGGTCTCAATTCACCATACAAAAAAATCTTGCCTTCTGAAACCCCCACATGCCAAATTTGGTTCAATTTACTTGATTAGTTCTAGATTTATGAAGAAATTTGTATTTCATTTGCATGGGAGCCCCCCCCCTTATTAGAAGGGGAAGGGGTCTCAGTACATCTTTAAAAAAAATCCTACTTTCTAGAACCCCCACATGCCAAATTTGGTTCCATTTGCTTGATTAGTTCTCGAGTTTTGAGGAAATTTGTGTTTCATTTGCATAGGAGCCCCCCCTCTTACGCCATCCATAAAATTGCTCTCTCGCCCCTCCATAAAATTGCTGATCATTTTATCTTTCCAACGACACATTAATTGTTCAGTTTCGTTCAGTACTTTAGTAGTTATTAGCATTTGAAATCTTTCATTCCAACGTTACACATCTATTTTCGTTTTCACAAAGTGCTACCCAGTCCCAGATAGTAAACAAAGACGTAGTCCTACGTCAAAACTGACGTGCAGAAAAATTTCTTAATGCGCTCTTTAAATGAGCAACTTTCGGTTTTGCTCCCAGTCCTCTCGGTAGCTACAGCAGTAAACGTGGAAACAAAACAACCGGTGCGCGTACAGCAACTATAGACTCAGAGGCGTCAAGACAATCAAAAGTCGTTATATTTTGAATCTTAGCGGAGAATTGCCTTTGTTTATAATGGGACTTTCCTGTTGGTACGCGTCAAGAAGCAAATGTATGGGAATTCAAATGTTGCCATATCTAAATAACATTTTTCGCACTGTTGCCGTTGTGACATGCCCAACCATATGATGCAGTTGCGTTCACGGGCAGCCAAACTCAACTGAATATACTAAATGTAAGAATCATGATTCAACTGCATTAATGGATTAATATTTTTCTGATGGCAATGACCGCTACTGACAATCGTCGTTTTTGCTCAACGCACTACCCATGTTAAAACTACCCGTAGTTGTCATACGTCAGCGCATCGCATCAACGTATTCAAAGTGTATTAACATTCTCCTCAATGAGTAGCACAGTGTGCGGTTGCTCATACAACTGCGTTCAGCAAGAAAGAGCACAGTTAAAATGAAACGGAGCAGAATAAATCGCGTTGAAGACTGAGCACAGTTTGAATTTTTCTCTTCTCTTTTTTTCTTCTGAGGAGGTGCCATCCCTGTTTTCATGAAAAGGTTTTCCGTGAAATGGGACATTCCGCGTAAGGTTTTTCGCGAAATGGTATTCAGCGAAATGTTATATAATCACGGCGTATATTTAAGTGCTATCCGATTTATTTTATCTAGCTAAGTAACAGGGGGATTGTTTTCTACTTTATTGTGAGGAAAAATTGAAAATTTGTAAATTAAACTACCCATGCTCTCATAGTGACGTAACTGCCAAAATGAGTTATCTTAGGTTGAGCTCCTCAAAAACTTGCTAAACTCGAGATTGTGACAGATTCACGATTTATGTACAACACATTTTAATTTGTGGCAATACGAAGTTTGCCGGGTCAGCTAGTAGCGTATAACACTCTGCGCTGGGCCCTTTTGTGATGTCAACAAAGTGTCAGGGAGGCCTCAAACATCAGTTCTACCTGTCGAGACAGGCAATGTCGCCCACTTAAACACAGGTAGAGTCCCAAGGATAGCCGTCACGCCTATGCCCGCAAGCGGAGGCGTTCCTGCCCTGCGCTTGCTCCATGAACTGACTCTAAGATCTCTCTGCCAAAGGCCGGAATGCCATATTTTAAATATAATGATGATGACGATGATGATGATAATGATGATGATGAGAAGAAAAATGATGGATCGAGTTTGTAAATGTGCTTTGGACTTTTTGTACTACTTGAGTTAGACTAATCTCATGTTTTTATTCTTGACCTTGAAATGCGGTCATACTTGAGTTGTAAAATGTAGTATAGTGAAGTGGAGGATTCGTCAGCCCCGTCTGACACCGGTCATCAACCGCGCGTCCGCTTTCTATTTTCTAACACAAACAACGACAAATGAACTAATAGGAAAGACAAATGTCGGAGCATTGGCGGTTATCAACTTATCAGGGCAAATTAAATCTTTCATTCCCCCAGCATTTATGCGCTGTCCCAAGATACAAAGTAAATTGAGCGCAGTACAACCCGGACGTTCGCGGTAGTCGACAGAAGTTTTAGAGCTTATAAAGCTTTATAGAGACGCACCTGCCTTCCAACCCTCGAGACCAAAGAGCTAGTGCAGTAAAGCTGTGGGCTTAAACGTCTCTCTAAGACTCAACCCGTCCCTATCGACAGACCCCGCGGCCGGCCATCAGAGCACAGGTCAGCCACGGGGTCAGTGCAAAAGTCCCACTGACTGTCTAGCAGCACCGCCCAGCCGAGACTCGAACACACGACACGAATTGACCTGATGACCTAATTTTCCCATCTGCTACCTAAGCACTTCTATTATTATACCCGTAATCATTGTAGAGTGGTCCTTCGGCATCCAACAGGATTTGGTATCCCGCTTACATCCCCTTACTAACCCTAAGCCCCCGATCGACTCAACCAATCCAACATTTTTCGGAGATATTAGTGATAGCTGTGATAAATAGGGATGAATCCCAAAAACATGCATCTATTAATTATCAGAGATCCCCATACTGGCCTTATTCTTAAACGGAATAAAAGCACTTTCTGAACAACGCAACAATCGCATTTGGTAAATTTTTACCCCGAGTTCCACTTGAAATCACAAAATTATTTTGATATATACCCACATTCAGAAGTAAACGTGACCGCTGTTCATTTACTGATTAGTTAAAAAGCCCTACACCACGACAAGGTTCAGTTTTATCGTAGGGAAGCATTATTTCATAAAGATCTTGCTACATATTTCTTTACGTTACAACTTCAGATACTGCATCCGAGAATATATTTTTCGGTTTTGTGCTTATCATTTACAATGACTCTTAGGACTGCTCAGAAAAGGTAATATTTCGAAAAAGTTAATCGACCCATTCACCAATCGATTAACTTTTCCGAGAGTCCACTATATTTCAAAATTTCTTAAGACTTAGAACATGGGCTTTCCAACATTTCTTTAGAATTTTGCACCGCCATAGCAAATGATGTGGAAAGCTTGTTCCAACTAATATTTTTCCTGGATTGCTGAGAAAATTTTATTGCATTTTCATAAAAAAAATTGTTTTGCAATGCTTGGATTTAAAACTATAAACTTTCGAAATGAGCTGTGTTTGAAAAAATCGAAAAATTTCTAGTGGAGTTTTCTGGGAAAATAGGACAACATATTGTTTTCATTAAAAAGTTAACATCCTCGTTATGCTCGTAAGCAAAATTTCATGAAAATCTGAGACTCTTCGGCCCAAACTTATACTATAATTTTGAAAAATCCGATGAAACTATTGAGTTATCTCTCATATTGGACCATAAGCGTGAATATCGGTTACCTATGGCATTACCGAGAAGATGAAGTGCTATAATAACTTAACTTTTAAACATAACTTTTAAAGTTAGTTCTTTGAAATTAAATTTTGAGGGATCATATGGCATGAACCGATGCTGCGAAACGTTCGGTTTTAAGACCCACAGATATTTGCTAATTTTTCAAAAATAAATCGATTCGTTGGACTTGTTCAACTTCAACAGAATGTGTATTATTGCTCTTTCCTCAATACTGAGGAAGTTAAAAGAAATTAGTTTTAAACATATAAAGCAAGTCCTAGTCATCGTTTCCACTGCGGTCAGTTTTACGATCAAAAGTGCTCCGGACTTTTCCGGACTTTCAACGGAAGACCTGGTCCGGTCCGGTTCCGGAACGCTTCGTTCCGGTTCCGGTCCGATAAAAAATCGGACTCAAAAATTTCGTTCCGATCGGACTTCGGACCGGGTATCGGACCGGACTTTCCGGACTTTACCCGGTCCTATGTCGATCACTACCCCCTTTTATTAGAAAAGCATCATTTTCGTCAAATTCGCTTATTTTCTTTTGCTTGTATCTCCGCAAATATTAAATTTAGAAAAAAACTGTGTTCTACATTTTCATGGGAAATCATCTGAGGAATCCGAAAAAAATATTAGTTTTTTGCTGCAGCGCTGCCAAATACTTTTATTTTCGATCTGAAAACTAAATTTGTATTTTTCTCTCAATGAGTACAATTTGATCTCAAAAATTTCAACACCATCGTATTCCTCAGAATTTTTTACATAAGAATCATTACAAACCACGAGGTGTTCCGTCCCGTTCTCGAGATATAGCGTTTTGAAACAAACAATTCCCAATTTTTCAAGTAAAATCATAAACAAAATAAACTTTCCTAGCAATAAGCAAATAACAAAACAAAGCCAAATCATTCTGGTGGTCTAAAGCAACATTGCGCTGTTGTGAAAGCACATAAACAGTATATAATACAACTAAAGTTTGTTTTTGAGCGTCTTAGCAGAATACGAAAATTGAGTGAACGAAAAATCAAACAAACAATTCCTAGTTTCTCATGCCTTCAACCATATGAAATGGCTAGCAGCAGAGGTGACACAATGTCAACTGTGCAACAATACCATTCCAGAGTGTCGACTCAAATCAAAAAATAAAATTCCCTGACTTTCCCTGATTTTCCCTGATGTTTCAAATATTTTTCCCTGACCCTCAAAACTCGAATATCAAGCTTATTTGGGCGATTTTTGGCTTAAGTTTTTAACCCTTTAGCATGGCTTATGCGAGCTACTGAAACTACTAACTAAAGCTAGATTTCTTCATGATTTAAGAACATGTATCAAAGATTCTTAACCTATTTCTTACCAGCGTTTCGAAAACGCCCTTTTCTATCGAGTCTAGGGACAGTTATGTTTGAGGTATCAACTTGAATCCAAAGAAACAAAGATTGAGAAATAATCTAATCGACCTGTTTTTGCACAAAGCTTAGATGTTACATACAACAAAATTACAGCCGTGTAAACATAACAAATCTTGCTAATTTTCAGTCAGCTCAAACTAGTAACTTTGCCGCTGGAAGGTGGACACATGTCTGCGAGTTTTCAGTTAAACTAAAACAAAATTTTCCTGGAAGTTTCAGCTTGTTATCTTTGCTGCAAAAAGTATGGGGTTAAAGAGATGATTCCTCAAAGATTGGTACAAAAATGTGCGTTTTGCTGGCTTCGAGGTACGGCAAAACTTTAGCTAGATATATTGTTAGAAAATGTCCAAATGGCAAATATTTTAACCCTCAATGGTGGACAGTATACGAAGTTAAGACTAAAGCTGTGTGTCATGATTTCGGATTGCAACTATCGAGACTTGAGAGCAACATTGACTCGAAGGTAGTTCGGTGGCCGGCCGTTCGGTCCGATGACCGTATATGGGTGTTGAGAATTAAGGCAAATTCTTCAACTACAGCTTAATCAACGTATAGTCACCAACAAATCATAAATTCGATGATACTAGGGACGAATTGAACCGCCCAGTTAGCTTCGAGGTACGATACTGATCTAACAGCCAGTCTCGGCTAGCCGGTTTTTGTTAGATAGAATCAGTAGGATGGTTGCACTGACCCCGTAATTTTCCTGTACTCTAACAGCCGGCTGCGAAGTCTATCGATAAAGAAGGATAATGTCTAGTACCGGTTAATGCTCAAGACTTTGCTTTGCTTTGCTAGGGACGAATTCTATGACAGGTTCGAAAGGATTTATGGGGTGTGCACGACTTGAAAATTCAAGACTCTAGCTCCCAGATTGATCCTGTTTAACGGTCAATACTTTTTGGAAGTCACAATATACAGTCTTTTCTTAGCGACTTTGACCACTATCTCGTCGTAAAATCCACGCAAGGTTATCGAAATCGGCGAAGGCTCGCACTGAGAGGATGTTGCATTTCAACATCTAGCGGTTTACGGCATATGACGTTGCAGTAGAGTAGACCAGAAAGCTTGATCAACGAATCGCAGAACAGTATGACGAAAAGGAATAAGACGTAAGTAGGCTATGGAGGATCCGCTATGGCGCCAACAACTACGAGGGAAGTGATAGGCACGACGTGGGGAAGACAATCACTCTTATTCTGCGAGTCACGTGACTCAATACGTGTAACAGCTTGTTTGATGTCGAATGCCAGAAAACGACAGATGAGAAGAACCAGGCCAAGAGTCGCATGCTCACTGCGGATCACGTCAGAACAGAGAAACATGTAAGCTTTCTGCGTATTACTTAACCAGCTGAACCAGTCCCGAAGGTTGCCAACTCGCATAAACGCAAATTCTATAGAACGTTAATGTTCCGGTAACCCTTAACGGACATGAATCATGAACACTGAAGGAAGATGATCAATGCTTGGGGCTTCTGAGTGTAAAATTCTGCAATTGGTGAAAACGCTGTAGATCGCGTGTAAATAACAGTCTGTATCCCGCTTTGTGCTCTTGATGTCTGCACCGTGAAGTGCGTGAGGCCTGCCGATTTCGAGCACTACAGCGAGTAAAGTCTGACAATTTTACGGCGCAAAACAAATAAAAAATTTACGGCAAACTGAAAGATAATCGAATCGCCACTAGACATGTAACAAGTTTTAATTCAACCGATCAATCTGCGTATATTTTACACGAAAATTGATTTGATTCCAAAGTTGATCAACAATATTGCCGGGTAAACAAAATTTCCCTGATTGAATTTCGAAATTCCCTGATATTCCCTGATTTCCCTGATCCAAAAATGAATTCCCTGATATTCCCTGATTTTCCAGGTTTTTCCAGGAAATCGACACCCTGCATTCACTTGCGCAAAGCAAAATGCAAAAAAAAATATCAATGCTCAATTGCTTTTATCGAAAATCTGTATTGTATTGACGAAATGAGCAGTATATATCAGGTAGGTTTCTATATAATTCATATGAAATAAATTAGCTCTTCGCCGGAGTAATACGCATCGTTTTGCATCTTTCGATAAATCCCTGTTAAATTAACTAATGTTTATTTGAGCGAAATCCCTGTTGCTTATATCGCCTTATATGGTTTTGATACAAAATGAAGTGCTCAATCGGAATGATTTTGAAAAAAAAGTGTACCACTGAGAAAAAATTGCGTACGTACGGACAGCTCTCTTCGCGTCAATGGACTCTATTTAAGCTTCGGTCTGGTGCAGCGAAAAAAGGAAATATTGAAGGATCGCTTCCTGTCAGCAGCATCTATTCCTGGTATCCGATCTATGCATGCCGCAATTCCTGTTAGTACCAACTCTGTTATAATAAAAACGGTTTCCGAATCAAATTCAGGGACTACATATAAAGTATCAAAAAAATAAGCAGAAAAGGCACAAGGAAATAATTATTTGGAGAAATAAAAATATATTAATACTGTTAATACAGATATAAAATATTGATATGGATTTATAACATTCCAATACTAGTGAAAACTGTAAAGTTGGCATCACTGTTAGGAAAAACTATATTATATTCTCGAATGAAAGAAAAATCGAAACTACAAAACAGTTCGAAAACAGACATTTATGAAGCCTTCAAGCAGAAGCTGAAAAGCGTATCTGTTGAATTAAAATTAATAGTGGAATTTTATTGTGAAAATAGTTTTGACTTTTCTTTCACTTAACTTTCGTATTCTGTTAAGAAGCTCAAAACCAAACTTTTGTTATATTATATACTGTTTATGTGCTTCCACAACAGCGCAATGTTGCTTTAGATTAAACCAGATAAATTTTGCTTCTTTTGTTATTTGCTTGTTGCTAGGAAATTTTATTTTGTTTATGATTTTACTTGAAAAATTGGGAATTGTTTGTTTCAAAACGCTATATCTCGAGAACGGGACTGAACACCTCGGGCCTTTGAGTGATTCTTATGTAAAAAAGTCTGAGGAACACGATGGTGTTGAAATTTTTAAGATCAAATTGTACTCATTGAGAGAAAAATACAAATTTAGTTTTCAGATCGAAAATAAAAGTATTTGGCAGCACTGCCGCAAAAAACTAATATTTTTTTCGGATTTCTCAGATGATTTCCCATGAAAATGTAGAACATAGTACTTCTCTAAATTTAATATTTACGAAGATATACGCAAAAGAAAATAAGCGAATTTGACGAAAATGATGCTTTTTCTAATAAAAGGGGGGATTCCCAAAAATCGAGGGAAAGTCCAATCGGCACCAAACTTGGGATTTTTGCTTCTTGACCCAAAACGAACAACCTGGCCGAGTTTGGTGAAAATCCGAGAAGGTCGATTACAGGTGACTCGGACACTTGACGTGGAATGACCCATTTGTGATATGACTTACAAAGTTTAAACCGTCTTTGTCTAGTAACATTTAGCCTATAGTGTTGTCTGTCTTTGAGTTTGGATGTATAATGGTCTGGTAAATATTGTATAGTCATGAATATTGTAGAAATTGATATTATGTAAACTCACTCGTTTGTCTATAATGTCTAAAATGAGGGGGTGAGAAGGAAAGAGGTGTAAGTGACAAAATTGAAAAAATCGAGTTAATGGTAGCAAACGATACTTTGAGCATGGTTTTATGCATGCTAGAAAATTCTGTTCTGTTTCTGTTTCTGTTTGCAGCACGAGGTGGGGCAGTTAGAGCCAAGTCTGTCCAGGGCTGAGATAAGGTGGTTGTGATAATGATAAAAGAATCCTTGCGGATAACGCTAGCGCCATAATGCGTTGGTGATTATGGATTAATGAGGAGGAAGAAGAGTGACAGAACTTGGCTCGTTATAATTGTGTACTTGGTGAATATAGAATAAGATGGCTTGTACTTATCTTGTTTTCTCCTTCCTTTGTTTGTTTCCTCGTCTTGTTCGTAGTCGATCTTAATTAAGCCCAAAGCAGGCTCCACGCCGGCCGTCCTCTCCATCGTTGTCTCCAGTGCAGTTATCTGTGGCTGATCTCTTGCCTCCCCTCACGACAACATTGTTGCCGTGAGAAGAAGCGATAGACATCAGGCAAAGAAAGAAAAGAAAAGAAAAGATGAAATTTTTAGTCAACATGTTGATCGCAATTTTCGAGTTAGTAATATCACGAGAATTCTATGTCTGTCCATCACCTATGCTACTACCGACTAACTACTCGCTAGGATGGACGCTACTCATCTCCCAAATACCAATGTCATCACGATTGACCCAGCGCTGTTCAACAACCTATGCTCATTAAAAGCCACAGCCGCCTCTTTATCTACCATCTTTGCAGTATTGTAGCTGTTGGCGTAAATTTTCGAATATTTTGTGCGGAATATTATTCAAGAGCAATATAATCACTCAGAACTATCGAAAAACTACTTGAACTTCCGAAAAATAGAGCAGATGCGATATAATGGGGACTGGTACTCGCTCGTATTATTCCCGGTGGCATTATGTGCATATTTGTAGCGGTAGTCAACCGATTTGTCGGTATGCTCTTCAGACCGTGGCCAATTGAAATGATTCTGTAACTAAGAAGGGATGAGGTGGATCAAGTAGAACTTCACTTGGAGATATGTATATATGCCGCGTTAAGTCTTAAGTGCAAGCTGTCACTGAAGCAAGACTTAATAAGATGTTAACGACGTTGATAATTCTGTGAGGATGGTATTGAATCGATAAAAAATCTTCATACCATGGCCATATATTATGTACTATGACCCTATTTTAGGAAGTGGGAATGATGGTATATTGAGGACAGCCCTTCGCTATCGCTTGAATCAGCCAGAGAATCGAAAACCTGTTTTTACTTGAAGAAGTTTTAACTCTAAAAAGATTTAGTTAGAAATGGAATTTCAGTTGAAGTCTGCCAGCATTGGGCAATGGACAGAACAAAATATATATCGAGGCTATAAAGCTTTTCGAGAGATCCACTAAGTCCGACCGCCGCATCCACTAAGACGACAGCCGCAAGAATGGAGGGGAGCAGGCCGCCGGTGAGTTGCCACCGTTCGACTTGATGGACTCTCCGACAGAGGCTCATCAGTATTAGAAGGGCCTTGGGAGACAAACAGCGTCATTCATGATCATTTTATGTTGTTAGTTGAATAAAGTTAACGCGGTTAGTCACAAGACATGCAAATCATTCTAATAAAGGAGGGAAATAAGAAAAAAAATATAATTGATTACATCCAAAACAATACAATAGAGGTGACAGTAACAACAACGATAGCAATATTAGTAATAACATAGGAAACTGACACAGGAAACACAGCTACTGACTATAACTTCCTGCCCATTATCAATGGTAGTTTGGCAGCATAAGTATAAGAAAAAATTCCGACTCATCATAGAACACTCAAACATATATTCATTCGTACCTATACACTCATGCACACTCATACATGCATACACATGTATACATGTACGTGTGTGTATATTTTCAGTGCTGTGCTGTCCATAATCGCGTAACAGCCACAAATTCTATGGCAATCTCATAGAAAATGTCTCCATTACGCAAATAAAGACATCACATCATTTTTGAACACTCGTTCGTTCTAACTAGCGATAAATTTTAATTTTCATGAGTAAGTAAAAATCTCATGAATGGTGGGTAGGATTTGGTTTCAGTTTTCTAGAGAAATTTCTGTGCATACCAGCAATTCATCTAGGGAACTGAGTAAGCCCTCCCGGTGCTTCGGCCTGAACGGATTTGATTTAAAATCAAATCCGTTCAATTCCGCTCCATTCCGCTTTACGAGACACATACTACACGTAAAGGTAAATTATGCAATACTACATACTACACATATATCTAACTTAAACTATATTACATTCTACATGCGGAACTAAGCTATAGGATGATGCCGAAGAACACGACAAACCACCTACCCATGGGAGGGATTTTATGCATGCTAGAAAATTCACGTCAAAATTTTACCGTTTGATGACGTTTTTAGAAACATGAAAAAAATCAGCAAAATAAAAGTTGGTTTTCGCTTGGAAGGAAAGGGGTGTAAGTGCACTATATGAGCAATGCCAGCTCAACTAACAGATGGTTTGTCTCGAATATTTTTTATTGGGATGAAATTTAGCTGATATGTTGAACGCTACGCAAGGATTCATTTTCCATGAAACATAATTATTTTCGTCTGGAGTAACTTTTCAAAAAGGCGTATTTATAAATAATTTTTTTTAAATGTATCTTGAAAACTACTTTATTTGTTAAAAATGACGTCAACGGAAAAATTGAAGGAAATTAAGTGTATTTTCGAAAAAAAATACGCTGAAAGAAAAAACTTTGCAAAATCAAAATAAAAAGCATAAAACATGAATTATCTCAAAACATGTCCCCTCTGATTCGTCTTCTCTTTATTAATGATAAGTTAAAACATGTTCTAAAATCTGGCGAAGAGCTACTAATGGGCACTCTAACGGATTTTTTGTTTTATTCTGACAATTTTTCAAAAATTTCCAAATTTTACTCATTTTTGTAAAATTAAAAACAAATCAAATTCTTCGCATAACAATTGAACAAATTAGAGTGCTCTAAGCAGGCTATCACTATAGCCGAGAATAATTGAACAAATTACGTCATATAAACTTATTTCTTCGGTTCAGCCGTTCTGAATTTCTGAATTAGTCCATTACAAATATTTAATGAAAATTTTGATCTTAAGATGTCAGACAATGGGGGGGGGGGGGGGATGGTAGCGAGAAACAAACAGTGAGATTTTTTTAATCAGGCAAATCGGGGATTGCATACAATTAGAATTCTAGGAAAATCGATGTCTAACGCTGCTTCCATTTCCGAAAAAAAACGATTACTAAGGTCATGAGCTATGCGTAGCGCAAGATACAGCCCACACAAGTAAATTACATGTACGCTGTCGCCACGCAGTGAGATACTTCTGTACTATTTTCCCTACTATCAGCAAGGGGGGCTCTGTAGCCGCAAGGTTACCGAGTCGGCTTTGACAAGCGAGTGGTCGTGGGTTCGAATCTTAGTAGAATCAAAGCCATTCGATGTCAAATAACTTTAGCATGGGTTTATTCTCAGGCCCCTCATTTACCCTTCCTTCATGCTGAATTTCTATATATTTACCCACTGAAGCCTCTTGACTTGACAGTGCAAAAATCCCTCCTATAGTTATAGGTCAGAGGAACGAGGGAGTCCTCGCCAGGGACGGCTATAATATGGGATAGTGCTGGCAACGAAGAATAAGTGAGTAAAGTAGATCAAGCTTTGAAGGAAGGGTAAACCCCAATACACACAAGCACGCATAAAATTTAATAAGCATATTGCTTTCTCAATAGCGGTTATAGCAAAAAGAAATGCAGTGCAGGTCATACAGCAAGCACCCGGGCGATATTACAATAGATCAACTCTATACTGGTCGCAGTAATGAGTCTACACATGGAAAAAAGGCCTCTGTTACTAAAACCGTTTTCCCGAAGAAAGTAACATTTTTAGTTACTCATATCATGATATATAACGTATACGCATATACACTAGCCCCGCCGATGACAAAATTCTGAACTATTTTTCATACCATCTTGAAGGTGACAATCACTTGTATAAACTTCTCGAAGACCACTACTTTCTAGGTAATCAGTAGCGTAAGTTACAGCGTATACTGTAATATTACATATACGGTAGCGCCACGTAGTGAGGCAATTCCGCATTATTTTCTATACCATCTGCAAAGCTGCTATTACTCAAACAACTTTGCCTAAGAAAGTAATACCTTAAGTTACATGAATTATAAGCTATAGCAAATAAAACGAGTTCGCATATACACTAGCGCTGCACGTTGAGAATATTCGGAACTATTTTCAGTGTCATTTCCGAGATGACAGTCATTTGAACAACCTTCCCGAAGACTGCAACTTTCTAAATAGTCAGTAGCGTAAGATACAGCCTATACAAGAATATTAACTCTGCACTGGCGCCACGTAGCGAGAAAATCCTGAACTACTGCTGCCTGCCCGCTAGTCAACCTTTCAATGAAGACGATTTTAATATGATTCCAAGATTTGCACTTGCACCCATTTCACTCCAAGTAGTAATTCCCTATAATCGCTTGGAATGAAAGGGGTACCAGTGCATAACTGAGAAGGAAAGGGGTGTAAATGCAAATAACATTTTCAAAACTATTTTATAAATCCCGGAAATCAAAGTGGTTTTCCAAGATTTCAATAGAATTTAATAAAGTAAAGCTAACACAACCATAGTGCGTCATTAGTTTTCTATTATATAATCTGACGAATTTTCTAGACAATGTTAATTTTGAACCTGATTTTCTCGAAATTTACTTTTTGTCACTTACACCGCTTTCCTTCTGACCCACTCAAATATGTTAATTGTGTCACAAATTCACTCATTTGTAGCTGTTTTTGATCACAATATTTTAACTCTTGGCTTGAGTTTTCATATTGTATTGCCTATTCGCTGTTTTTATTCTGTTTGTGTGTAGCGTTAATCATTTATGTACGTGCTAATTTTTATTTGTCTGTGTAAGAGGTTTGTAATTTTTGTGTTTTAGTGTGTTCAGTATTGCTGTGTAACATATATTTATGCCTTCCGTGTCGGTGAGACAAATACAAATTAGCACGGACATAAATGATTAACGCTACACACAAACAGAATAAAAGCAGCGAATAGGCAATACATGTATGTATGTATGTAGGTGTACCACCATCACTTCAAGGATATACCTATGTATGCAAGAAGAATGACTGTAGAATCGAAATTGTTCCCCGAGCAGATTTCACGTATATGTTGTAAGAAGGGCCAAAAGGGGTTGGGTGGACTCATAAGCAGAGGCACTTACGCACATTCCACGGGTAGATAAGAATCCCTTCCAACATAAACATCCGGCTACTTGATCAACGAATTCGCCGTACAAACTGAACTTGCGTGATGGGGAAAAAGGGTAGGGTGTGTTAAACTCCTATCGGGCCTTTAGGGGGGGCCATCTCCCAGGTGATTCAGGCAGATCACACACGTCCGTCCTCCAGCCCTCCATTCGTTTAACACCCCTGATTTCTTAAGCATCATATGAACAGGTAAATTAATTTTCATGTCAAATAAAAAATAATGATCATAATGGTATAAATGAAATTTAATATGATAATAAAATAAGTATATGCAATAATGTATAAAATCTATACCTATAAAGAAGGATTTCTGTCTGTCTGTCTGTCTGTCTGTCTGTCTGTCTGTCCGTATGTTCCTTATAGAATCGAAAACTACTGAACCAATCGGCATGAAAATATGCATGTAGCGGGTTTTTGGGGCCAGGAAAGGTTTTAGTGATGGTTAGAAACCCCTCCCCACACTAAGAGGGGGGGCTCTCATACAAATGAAACACAAATTTCTGCATAACTCGACAACTAATCAAGCAAATAGAACCAAAATTTGGCATGTGGGTGTTTTCGGTGACAAGAATTTATTCTATGGTAAATTGAGACCCCTCCCCTCTTTAGAAGGGGAATTACAACTCCTCTCCTCTTTAAAAGGGGGGGCTTCTATACAAATTTCCTCATAACTCGAGAACTAATCAAGCAAGTGGAACCAAATTTGGCATGTGGTTGTTTTTGGAGACAAAAAATTTTTCTATGATGAATTGGGACCCTCCCCGTTTTAGGAGGGGGGGATCCTATACACATGAAATACAAATTTCCTCATAACTGAAGAACTAATCAAGCAAATGGAACAAAATTTGGCATGTGAAAGTTTTCGAGGGCAAGAATATTTTCTATGGTGAATAAGGACCCCTTCCCACTTTAAGAGGGGGGGCTCCTATACAAACGAAATACAAATTTCCTCATAACTCGAGAACTAATCAAGCAAATGGAACAAAATTTGGCACGTGGGTGTTTTTGCAGACAAAATTTTTTTCTATGATGAATTGGGACCCCTCCCCACTTTAGGAAGGGGGGCTCCTATACAAATGAAATGCAAATTTCCTCATAACTCGAGAATTATTCAAGCAAATGGAACCAAATTTGACATGTGAAAGTTTTCTAGGGCATGAATATTTTCTATGGTGAATTAGAACCCCTCCCCACTTTAAGAGGGGGGGCTCCTATACAAACGAAATACAAATTTCCTCATAACTCGAGAACTAATCCAGTAAATGGAACCAAATTTGACACGTGGGTGTTTTTGGAGACAAAATTTTTTTCTATGATGAACTTGGACCCCTCCTCACTTTAGGAGGGGGGCTCCTATACAAACGAAATACAAATCGCCTCATAACTCGAGAGCTAATCAAGCAAATGGAACCAAATTTGGCACGTGGGTGTTTTTGGAGACAAAAATTTTTTCTATGATGAATTGGGACCCCTACCCACTTTAGGAGGGGGGGCTCCCATACAAATGAAATTCAAATTTCCTCATAACTCGAGAACTAATCAAGCAAATAGAACCAAACTTGGCATGTGGAGGTTTCTGGAGGCAAAAATATTTTCTATGGTGAATTAGGACCCCTCCCAACTTTAAGAGGGGGTGCTTCTACACAAATGAAATACAAATTTGCTCATAATTCGAGAACTAATCAAGCAAATGGAACCAAATTTGGCGTGTGGGTGTTTTTTGAGGCAACCATTTTTTCTATGATGAATTAGGACCCCTTACCTTTTTAAAAGGGGGGGCTCTCATACAAACGAAATACAAATTTCCTCATAACTCTAGAACTAATCAAGCAAATGGAACCAAATTTATCATGTGGGTGTTTTTGGGGGCAAGAATATTTTCTATGGTATATTTTCTATGGATTTCCCCACTTTAAGAGGGGGGGGGGGGGGGCTCCTATACAAATGAAAAAAAATTTTCCTCATAACTCGAGAACTAATCAAGCAAATGAAACCAAATTTGACATGTAAGTGGTTTTGGACGCAAGATTTTTTTCTATGGTGAATTGAGACCCCTCTCTTCTTTAGAAAGCGAGTTATGGCCCATCTCCCCTTTAAGAGGGTAAGCTTCCATACAAATGAAATGCAAATTTCCTCTTATCTCGAGAACTAATCAATCAAATGGAACCAAATTTGGCATGTGGGAGTTTTAGATGGCAGAAATTTTTTCTATGGTGAATTACGACCCCTTCCCCTTTTAAGAGGGGAGCTCCCATACAAATGAAATTCAAATTTCCTTATAACTTGAGAACTAATCAAGCAAATGGATTGGCAAATTTGGCATGTGGGAGATTTTGGAGTCTTGAATTTATTTTACGACAGTTAGAGACCTCTCACCCCTGTGGTAGGGGGATATGGACTCTCATACAAATAAAACAGAAATTTTTGCGAAACTCAAAAACTAATCGAACTCGAGAAATTCGAGACTCTTCCATAAAACATTAGTCAATACAAGACCACAAAAACTATCTATAGTAACACTAGATCATTCAGGACGAGACGGTCGCGAGTGTTGCCGGTGACCTGCCGTCGGAAGCGCCGCCCACTGGGGGGCTTGCAAAACTCGAGATTGTGACAAAGATCATCCGAGATTTATGATTTATGTACAACACAGGTTAATTTGTGGCAATACGAAGTTTGTCGGGTCAGCTAGTTTCTTATAAAAAACAGCATACTCTGGAGATAATTACAAAATACTGATATTTAATTGGCAATGCAATGTAGGATATGACGAAGAATCTATTCTACTCCGATTAATCGCTGATCCATATTTCCCAAACATAAGAATTGTATTGTGTATGTGAAAGCTAGCTGAGATGGTCATTTTTCAATTAGCATCTATAATATATTAGGTAGGGTACGGGAGAGTATTTTCAGCAGGTTTCTACATTCAGCCTATTGCCTCTTCTTTCGCCAATAAAAAAATACTTTACTGAGATACAATTTTAATATGGTATAACTATTTTCTACTTTTAAGTAACCTACTATTTTTGTTCAAGGAACGTCAAAACTACTTGCTCTTCCACTAGAACTAGGCTATAAGCTGAAAAGTAGAGGCCATCGCTTAATGGGCTGAAATTACCCTCCCGTACCCTAATACCCCATTCATGACACTTGGTTATCGTGAGGTGGTTCCTGAATATTTACTACCCGTAATCGAAAACTATCAACTGCATGCAACAGCTCTCCTTCATCATACAATTTCCCTTATTAAATATCGTCTGATCGCATCACCAGGTTTCACTTGATGTAGTGCTGCCCTATAACATTTATGTATAATGTATGATATAATTATTTCGTCCACCTGAAAACTGATAATATTTGTTTATTTGTTTATTTGTATAAAAAATATCAACAGGCCTACTTACACTTACACTTACACTTACACTTACACACCTTACACTTAAACTAGAATCTACGTGCTAGTGCCAGGAAACGAGTTTTCAGTACCTCGCGGCTGACGTTTAAGTCGAAGCAATGTGTGAATCGATTGAAATGGCGTTGCAGACCGATGATTGTGCTAAATGTGCTATAGTTGGTTCGCCGATGCGGTACACGCAGAAATGGACCGTTGCGTAGAACACGACTTTGGGCGTATATGTTGAGGTTCGCGAGTAGACATGGGCAAACCACTCTCGAGGTCAGCATGTCGGCGACTGCCATTGCTCTGATCACTAATAGATCTGTAGTATGGTAATTATGTACAACTGAAAATAGCGCAATAATGGATATGGAGTTTGATATAAGTGAGACAGCATCCCATAAACGCGCCTCACTCCGCGTACCCACAACTCAGTCAATTTTTACAATTTTCTGCAATTTTCATCTTATTTTACAGCTCTAGTAAAATATGTGTATATTAAGCTGTTTATTCGAGAATGCTATAGTCAAAAACAGCGAATAGGCAATACAATAGAAAAAATCAAGCCAAGAGTTAAAATATCGTGATCAAAAACAGCTGCAAATGAGTGAATTTGTGACACAATTAACATATTTTAGACATTATAGACAAACGAGTGAGTTTACATAATATCAATTACTACAATATTCATGACTATACAATATTTACCAGACCATTATAAATCCAAAATCAAAGACAGACAACACTATAGGCTAAATGTTACTAGACAAAGACGGTTTAAACTTTGTAAGTCATATCACAAATTACAAGATAGATCACAATTAACTATTAATTAATTTTCTCAAACATACTAGGCCATCTGAGACGAACCCGATAATGCTTATTCTTGACGGACATTCGACCCATACCAAAAATATAACATTCTTGCAACAAGCCAAGAAAAATCATACTACTGTTGTTAGCTTGCCACCGCATTGTAGCCACCGTTTGCAACCCTTGGATGTAAGCTTCATGGCACCTCTTAAAGCTAATTTCTCCAGAGTTATAGATGTATATCTGAGAAATAATCCTGGCAAAGTGGTTACTATTAACGATATTGCAGGCCTTTTCGGGAAAGCATACATGGAGACATCAGTCGTCTCCATTGCCATCAATGGTTTCAGGAAAACAGGCATCGCACCCTTCAATAGATTTATATTTACTGAAGCTGATTTCACACCGTCTAACGTGACAGATGTTCCTGTATCAACTCAAATCAGATCGGATGATACCAATGCTTCCTGCAGTCTATCTGATGACGATGACGTTTTTTATGGCTTTGACGATGCAACGTTACGATTGAAACCAAATCTCCCTGACCTTGATGCTATTCTTAGCACGTTCATGCCGAGTTGCAGTAAGCAGCCAGCTAATCTCTCGCCAGCCGGAAGTGCCTTTGACATTACTCCAGAAGCTATTTTACCTCTTCCACAGGCGAAATGTAAGCGAATCTCTAAGCGCACAAAACGCGAAAAAGCAGCAGAAATTAGTTCAAGTACATACATCGCATCTCTCCATCAAATTCAGGCTTCGACAGAAATCAATCAGATCAGAAAGCAGAAACGGAAGTCCAAAATGATCCCGAAATATTCAAAAAAGTAAAAAAACAATCATTCAGGTACCATGTTGCAGGATGTTTTGTGTGCTTGTTGCGGTGCAATTTTTAGCGAATCGGAAGACGGTACAGGTTGGCGCAAGTGTAACCAATGCGATTTGTGGTTCCACAATTGTGCAAAACATGATTTTGATCATGCCAGGCAATAATCTTTTTGTAAGCCTTGTTATCACTAAACACATTTCTTGTTTATTATAATTCAAAACTTAAAATAAATAGTCAATCCAAATGATAAATATAACTTCTCTACATGCGGTCGTTTTGCCCCGTCATAGTGGCACTTTTGCCCCGTACCTATTAATATCAAACGAAAAAACATCTAAAATGAAAATATTATTTTTTTCTTTCTTTATATTTTTTTGATATTGAACTCACTTAAACTATTTAGATTATACCCTTATACAAGTTTTAGGCTTTTTTAAGCTTAATTTAAACGGTTTTTTTACCAGTAATTGTTTGAAAACTGTTAAGGTGTCCTTTATGCCCCGGGTCCCCCTACCTTTCTATATATGATATTTTGGCCATAGACTTTACGTAAAAGTGTATGTTTTTTCTGACAGTAGGTAAACATAATGAGTGTATTAACAAATTACACCCGAAAACTAGTTGTTTAATTTGAAAAAGGCATTAAAAAAATGGGTCGAAATAAGGTCGGCACTTCAAAGCACCCGGGGCAAGTGGGATCTATTAAAAATAAAGTGTTTCAGCACAAAACTTCCTGTCTTAATACATTTTTTAGATGAACTATCGAACATTTTCAGTTCAATTACATAATATTTATACCAGTAAAGCTTTGAAATAAAACCAAAAAAGACTAAACCAAGGGGCCCCAAAAAAGAAGCCCACATGCACAGCTTGTGAGGGAACAAACAGTTTGGTCACATTTTGGTTACACCTAAACGATGTTAATTGAATTTGGAAAGTCTAATTTGATATAATTAAGTAAATCTGCAACTGGAATTGAAACAATAAAGTGTTGTGGTTACTAAAACGTAACTATCTCTTATGAGTAGCTCTACCGAAATGGGCATAGTAGAACAAATAGATCATAATCGTATTTTCGAGCTATTAAACAATGATTAATCATAAATTACGTCTCGCAAGAATTGGATACAACGACATATTCAACTACTTTTCATTACAATAATGCTTTACAGCGTAATTGTTCACGATCTGTGTTTTATATAAATTATAAAATTGTGATCTGATTTTGTTACGCTATTGTTGAATGAACCCTTCGTACAAATATTGTTTTTGATTGCTTCTTGCACTGCCGCTCTTCGCATAACAGTCCCATGGCGAAAAATAGCAAGCGTAGAAAACGGCGATTGAAGTTTTTCGTCAGTTTTACTTAATTACGCTCCCACAGGTTATTTTCAAGCGAACCTTTACTATAAATTTGTTAAAATGAACACGTTCAAATGTTATAAACAAAAATTAGTTACAGATTTTCAATTATCATCAGTTTATCTTAACAAAATAGCAAAGGGACTGACATGCGAATAATTTTCGATTGAATCAGCAAAATCTTCGCATAACCGGCACACTGTCGATAATGTATGGTATGACTTTCGAGATTTACTTGCTGCTTTTATTAAAGAGAACTAAACTGAAGACTAAAAGATAGTTACGTCCAACTCAACTCCCCTCTACCCCCACCCCCTCAGTTCACATGATACCATATTCCAAGTAATAGCGGTGATAGGGGCAATATTGGCCGCTTACGCAAACCGCGTCACAAAACGTGTACCGCCTTTTCCAAATTATAATAACCGCCATTAACTTGCGATTTGATATGTCGGCAATGAATTAACAATGCATAAAATATTGATTGACTATGAATAGCTATCAAATTTAAATGTTTAAAAAATGATTCTTTTTGCTACGATCAATATGCTCGATTAATCAAAATTGAGTCAAAGAGATCGGACCATTCCTGTGTATGTTCATATGTCAATATTTGGGCTGACCTGTAATTGGTTCCAGTTATTAAGAAACTGGTGATAATTTTCACTAAAAATGTAGTAAAATAACTGAAACGAATTAAATATGAAATGGAAAAGTAAGGCCCCGTATAGAGTAAACGTGACAGCGACGCGACACGACTTCGCTCACATTCGCTTAAATACGCAACCCTGCTTCCGGCGAAAAAGTGCTGCGTATTTAAACGAATGTGAGCGAAGTCGTGTCGCGTTTAGTCTGGCGGTACCCTAAGGGTTTCAAAAACTGTTGTCTCGCTTAAAAATCTAACGATTATATAGTTATCGGAGCAAGAGTGACTAAATTGATCATTTTCAGAATCATCGAAAATGTTTGATTAACTATAAAAATATCGATAATTTAAAAGGGCCATAAATGAATTATCTAATTTGAAACTAAATAAAATCCTTAAGCACATACGAAAATATGAACGCAAACGATATGTCGCAAACGATGCGTTCCAAAAAAATAAGACTTTATTAGCAAATGACAATAACAGGTACAGGTGCAAAAGTTGTTATATTCCCTATTTAATAATACAAAATAAGTATATCTAGAAACAATATGGTCAGTTTATTGAATATAATGCATTTATGAGGCATTATTTCAATTTAATAAGGGGCAGAAATGTATGTGACTGTTATGCGAATATTTTTGAAATGGGACAACACAAGTGGGTTTTGTTTTTCTATTCTTCGCGAACAAAGCCTACTGTTTTATAAGTTTTTCTTAAAGTACAGACAAAATCAAACTAATATTCGCAATAAACTCAAAATCACCAAAAATCGCTATGGGACTGTTATGCGAAGAGGGGCAGACTGCCGCTCTTCGCATAACAGTCCCATGGCGAAAAATAGCAAGCGTAGAAAACGGCGATTGAAGTTTTTCGTCAGTTTTACTTAATTACGCTCCCACAGGTTATTTTCAAGCGAACCTTTACTATAAATTTGTTAAAATGAACACGTTCAAATGTTTTAAACAAAAATTAGTTACAGATTTTCAATTATCATCAGTTTATCTTAACAAAATAGCAAAGGGACTGACATGCGAATAATTTTCGATTGAATCAGCAAAATCTTCGCATAACCGGCACACTGTCGATAATGTATGGTATGACTTTCGAGATTTACTTGCTGCTTTTATTAAAGAGAACTAAACTGAAGACTAAAAGATAGTTACGTCCAACTCAACTCCCCTCTACCCTCACCCCCTCAGTTCACATGATACCATATTCCAAGTAATAGCGGTGATAGGGGCAATATTGGCCGCTTACGCAAACCGCGTCACAAAACGTGTACCGCCTTTTCCAAATTATAATAACCGCCATTAACTTGCGATTTGATATGTCGGCAATGAATTAACAATGCATAAAATATTGATTGACTATGAATAGCTATCAAATTTAAATGTTTAAAAAATGATTCTTTTTGCTACGATCAATATGCTCGATTAATCAAAATTGAGTCAAAGAGATCGGACCATTCCTGTGTATGTTCATATGTCAATATTTGGGCTGACCTGTAATTGGTTCCAGTTATTAAGAAACTGGTGATAATTTTCACTAAAAATGTAGTAAAATAACTGAAACGAATTAAATATGAAATGGAAAAGTAAGGCCCCGTATAGAGTAAACGTGACAGCGACGCGACACGACTTCGCTCACATTCGCTTAAATACGCAACCCTGCTTCCGGCGAAAAAGTGCTGCGTATTTAAACGAATGTGAGCGAAGTCGTGTCGCGTTTAGTCTGGCGGTACCCTAAGGGTTTCAAAAACTGTTGTCTCGCTTAAAAATCTAACGATTATGTAGTTATCGGAGCAAGAGTGACCAAATTGATCATTTTCAGAATCATCGAAAATGTTTGATTAACTATAAAAATATCGATAATTTAAAAGGGCCATAAATGAATTATCTAATTTGAAACTAAATAAAATCCTTAAGCACATACGAAAATATGAACGCAAACGATATGTCGCAAACGATGCGTTCCAAAAAAATAAGACTTTATTAGCAAATGACAATAACAGGTACAGGTGCAAAAGTTGTTATATTCCCTATTTAATAATACAAAATAAGTATATCTAGAAACAATATGGTCAGTTTATTGAATATAATGCATTTATGAGGCATTATTTCAATTTAATAAGGGGCAGAAATGTATGTGACTGTTATGCGAATATTTTTGAAATGGGACAACACAAGTGGGTTTTGTTTTTCTATTCTTCGCGAACAAAGCCTACTGTTTTATAAGTTTTTCTTAAAGTACAGACAAAATCAAACTAATATTCGCAATAAACTCAAAATCACCAAAAATCGCTATGGGACTGTTATGCGAAGAGGGGCAGTGCAATGCTTTAACATTGCTGTATATTAACTTACACAATTTACTATTATTTTATGCTTTTTAATCAAATTTGAATATAGGTCCCACTTGCCCCGGTAAAGCGCCATAATTTTGAAAATTCTCCTTCAGATTCATTTCATGTAAATTGATAGGCCTTTTTCGTAATTAATCCTTCGAAGTGATACCACTGAAGAGTTTCTGTGCTAAAAGAATTTTGAAATAATCATAGGTATAGAAAACACAGTGTGTTACGTCTAGTGGCCAGCGTTGAAGAAATTTCTTGCTCCGGAATTCAATCGTGTAGAATTGGGGTAAAATGTCCTTTCCGAGGGGAAGTATATCCGCTTAATCACGTCCTAGATTCGTCACACCAAATAATATCGCCCAAATAATGTCGGTGATTTTCGGTTTTATCATTCACTCCGATTGGGGATACCAACGAAAACCAATTTATTTGAGTTTTAACTATTTAATCAACCATGAAGTGAATCGAAAGAAACCGATATAAGTGTACTATTTATTCCGAAAAACGCGTCTGATCACCTTGGCGGCTTTCCAAAACGTGATCTGAAAGTCTTATGCTACCACATTCTCCTGTATGAGAGTGAACATTGACTTAACAAAACTCGTCTAAAAGTCGTTAAACTACTGTGTCTAAACTACAAGCAAAATGCGCACCCAAACATAGCCACCACCTTGAAACAACGTTTCAACTACTACTATTACTATTTATGCTACTACCATTGTGCATACCATGACATTTCATAGAGCACTCAGCTATTAAACAAAGCACACGATGTCTACTGATTGCTGTTGCTGATCATCCGCAGGAAGGAGACATATTTGTGATACCGATCGTCTGAAGATTCCGCTGATTGTTTGGACGAGAACCACGCGTATTACTCCATCGATACCAGGTTTTGCCTCAATTATTCGTGCCAGAGGCCATTTTGTTGGATGCAGAGAGTCGTCGCGCAGAATCACCATTGTGCCTACCTTGATTGGCACTCCACGTACTCTAAAAGGCTTGGAATCCCGCTGCAGTTCCTTTAAGTACTCGTTTCGCCACATATGCCAGAATTGTTGTGTTTTTTTGTTGCAGCCGCTGGAATCTGTTTAGCCGATTTAGAGGTTGACCAAACTCGTGACTTTAGTCATGACCTTGAAATGCGGTCAGGCATATATTAATATTTTTTTTTGAAACGATGATTCTACAATTGATGAAGGGACGGTAAGGGAAAGTAATGAAGGATTTTTTTGGGAATGAAGGGGAAGGGTGGAAAGGAAGGGGGGGGGTAATAGGTAGCTATAGTTAACAAGTTGTCGTTGTGACTCCTATCTTTTGTCCAATGCTGGAAGGTGCATGGGTCGAACCAAGCTGTAATCAGAGATTATAACCGGATTTGAACCCACAACACCTGCCAGGGCGTGTCGCTCACTGGTAGTTCAAAGGTACACGGGTACCAGTGAGCGACACGCCCTGGCAGGTGTTGTGGGTTCAAATCCGGTTATAATCTCTGATTACAGCTTGGTTCGACCCATGCACCTTCCAGCATTGGACAAAAGATAGGAGTCACAACGACAACTTGTTAACCATAGCTACCTATTACCCCCCCTTCCTTTCCACCCTTCCCCTTCATTCCCGAAAAAATCCTTCTTCATTACTTTCTCTTACCGTCCCTTCATCAATTGTAGAATCATCGTTTCAAAAAAAAAATTCGATTTAGAGGGATGTTTCGCAAATCTCGATCCGGTAGTGCATGAAGAGAAAAACCAATCAAGAAGTGACCGGGTGTTAATACCGATAAGTCGCTTACGTCGTCCGATAAAGGTATCAGTGGCCGGGAATTCATACAGGCTTCTGGCTGTGCCAGGATAGTTACTGTGTCCTTGTAGCTGAGAAGTGAATTGCGAAGCTGCCGGTAAAGGTGTTGCTTTGCTATCTTGACTGCGGATTCCCACAATCCGCCAAAATTTGGAGCCTTAGGGGGAATTAAATGCCATGAGATTCCTTTCGATGCACACTCGTCAATGATTTTGTTTAATTCCGTTTGAGTATGCAGCCGTGTGTAGATTTCGTGAAGTTCATTCCGTGCTCCGATGAAGTTTTTCCCATTACCAGAGAATATATTTGCAGGTTTTCCTCGACGAGCAATAAATCGGCGCAGTGCTGACATGAAGGTTGCGGTCGATAAGTCTCCAGCCAACTCGAGATGTACCGCTTTGGTGCTAAAACACACAGACACCGAAATGTATGCTTTCGTAGGAGATGCCTTTCGATGTGGAGGACGAAGATAGATTGGGCCACAGTAATCAACCCCCGTGTTGGTAAATGCTCTGCTCGGTGTTACTCGCAAGGCTGGAAATTGCTCCATGGGTTGCCTTACAGGTGCCGGTTGTGCTCGAGTACAGTTGTAGCAGCGTCTAGCGATGCCCCGTAGTAGTCGCCTTCCATTTACTGGCCAGTAGTGTTCGCGAATAACTGCTAACATTAAACGAGGTCCAGCGTGAAGAAGTTGATGATGATAGCGCTGGACGAGAAGCCTAGTAAAGGGATGATCACCAGGCGAAGCAGCAATATTGGATGTTTGGTATCGTAAGGTTCATCGGAGAGTTGCAGACGTCCACCAACGCGTAGTATGTTTATTTAATCTAAAAATGGATTCAAAGCTCGAATAGATGACCGGGATGAAACAAGGTTCCCAGTCTGCAAAGCCTTTATTTCCTCGGAGTATGATTCAGATTGTGCCAGTTTAATGAGCTGGGTTTTGCTCGATTCCAGTTCTTTCACCGTTAGTGTGGGTGCTAAGAGTAGATTTTCACCAATACGCCGTAAATGACAATTATGCCGAAAGCGTTGTAACCATGCCACAATGCGGATAAGTTTGTTATAGTGCGAATAGCGAGTGAATATTGAATTGTGCCTTTCCATGTTCGAAACCACAGCCACCACCGTTTCCCTTTCCATTATATCCTCAGGATTTTTTTCAAATGCCGTTTCTTGCGGCCATACTTCCTCCGATTTGCAAAGCCAGTTGGGACCGTTTTTCCATAATGTGCTTTGGACAAAGTCG
This sequence comes from Sabethes cyaneus, assembly GCF_943734655.1. Taxonomy (NCBI): domain Eukaryota; kingdom Metazoa; phylum Arthropoda; class Insecta; order Diptera; family Culicidae; genus Sabethes; species Sabethes cyaneus. The sequence continues at coordinate 119,746,442 of NC_071355.1, read as the reverse complement.
TTGACACGCATTTCCCTTGATACCATATCCGCAGGATTCTGGGGTCCCGGGATGTGCTTCCACCGAACGTTCCGTGTGGTTGTTTGAATTTCGCTAACCCTGTTGGCAACAAAGGTTTTCCAGGTGTATGGTGGAGATCGAAGCCAATTTAGGACTACAGACTACTGTAGAGTCCGACCAAAAGTGAACCGAATGGTATTCCAGTCTTAGTGCTGGTGTTACCTTGTTATATAACCGGGATGCGAGCTGGGCGGTGCACAGCTCCAGTCTAGGGATGCTTAACAGTTTCAATGAAGCGACTCTAGATTTTGCTAAGATAAGTTGAACCTTTACCATGCCGCGTTTATCTTCCGTCCGTGCATAAATGCAGCATCCGTATGCGACCTTCGATGCATCCGCAAAACAATGAAGTTGGATTGATTTAGCATCAGAAAGTAGCACAAACCGATCGATTGTGAATGTTGATAGCTGGTTAAGCTGAGCCCGGAATTCCTCCCATATTTCCTTTAGATCGTTTGTCACTTTGTCATCCCATCCGATAGGAATTAACCACAGCCGTTGCATAATTATTTTTGCCGCTACTACAACCGGAAATATCAAACCTAACGGGTCGAAAAGTTGAGCGATGCAGGACTGAATTTTTCGTTTTGTCAACGGACCCTCCTTTTCTTTGATGTTAACGTCGAACCGTAGGCAGTCAGTCTCGAGCTCCCATATTATGCCCAAAGTTTTTATCCTTTCGCTAGGATTGAATTTTATTGTCGATTGTGTACCAATTTCATCTGGAGGTAATCCATCCAAGACTGCTAGCCTGTTGGATGACCATTTGCGCAATATAAAACCTCCTTTCGCCATAAATTCACTCATCTCCTTTCGTAGAGCAACAGCACCTTCAACTGTACCATCACCTCCAATGAAATCGTCCATATAATAACTTTGTGAAACCAGTGGAGCAGCCCTTGAATACTGGTGTCCCTCATCTTCAGTGAGTCTCAATAGCGTTTTCGTTGCCAAGAAGGATGATGGTGCAAGCCCGTAAGTAACGGTGCAGAGTTGATAAGTCCGAATCGGTTCAGACGGATGAAATTTCCATAGGATTTGCTGAAGGGGTCTATCATCGGGGTGCACTATTATCTGTCGGTACATTTTTTCGATATCCCCAATTAGTGCCACAGCATATTTACGAAATCGTAAGACAATCTGCAACAGCTCATCTTGAACCACTGGTCCTACCTGGAGTGTATCGTTTAAAGTGTATCCAGATGACATTTTCGCCGAACCGCCGAACACCACTCTCAATTTATTCGTTGTGCTTGAGGCTTTCAATACAGGATGATGTGGCAAGTAGAAACATTTTTTGGTGTCAAGCATGTCGTTCCATGTGCTGCAGGTTAATGTATTCATTCATGAAATCATGATACGCGACCTTTAGTGACTCATCTTTCTCCAGACGTTTTTCAAGGAGCTGAAAACGGTGCAACGCCGATGATTTCGAATCGCCCATCATACGCTCAAACATAGGTTTTTTCGGTAATTTCACAACGTATCGACCTTGCTCGTTCCTGGTGGTTGTGTCGTTGTACAGATTATCAGAGTCTTCTTCCTCTGTTGACCACGGTTTGCGATCAGTCAGCTCTTCCATCTCCCAAAATCGCTCAATTAAACTGTCCAAATTTTCGATTGCAGCCACGTTTGAACTAATGATTCGCGAATGCGGTTGAAGGGAAGCAGAACCAGAAATAACCCAACCGAAAATAGTTTCCATTAGCAGCGGCAGATCACGCCCCAGGTTTAATGAATGACTCGTGGAGAAGAAAGCGAAAAAATGTTGAATTCCCAGAATTAGATCTACTTCACCACGAATATTGAATCCAGGATCAGCCAATGTGATGGAATCCGGTATATTCCACGTTTTCGTACACATGTTCTCAATCGGCTGCTTTGAAGTCACCTTTCGAAGTACCAAAAACTCCAGTTTTACAGCAAAATCTGTTAATCTGGAACGAATTTCCGTTGAGACAGTACGACTTCATTTCACTACATCTGCTCCGATACCGTGAACATTTATATCTGCTTTACGGGCCTTTATACGCAACATTTGAGCCAATCTCTCCGACATAAGGTTTGACATTGATCCGGAGTCCAACATAGCACGGGCCAAGATTTCATTTCCGTACACATCGACTACCTTTACCACCGCCGTCATAAGAAAAGTGTTAAATCCAATCGTCGCCGAGTTGACGATGGTCGATGTCGAAGGTTCAGCATTTTCGTGTCGGGAAGCTACGTTTTCTTGCGATGTTAATGTCGTTACGTTAGACGTCGTATTAGAACCAGCAAATCCGGGATGGATGATAGTATGGTGTTTTCCTTTGCAGGTTTTACAGCAAAACTTGGACAGGCAATTTTTTACGAAATGGTTTGAATGAAAGCAATTGCTACATAACCGTGCTGAATGAACCAAATCTAATCGTTTTTCAAGTGGCATTTTTGGAAATTCAGGGCACTCCACCAGTCGATGGCTTTGGGAACAAGCTACACAGTTGGAATTTCGATTATCAGAGGCAGAGCCAGAAATGGGACGTTTGAAAGAGAAGGGAGCCTGCAGCACCGGCGCATGAGTACCGTGCGTAGTATTCACTGAGAGAGGTTCGAGAACACGAGTTCTGCGCTGCAAAAACTCGATAAGTGTGCTGCAATTCGGTTCTGGTATAGTTGATGCATGATCCTCCCAGATTTTTATAGTGGTGTCGTCTAAACGTGCACAGAGTAAATGTACCATAATTGTGCTCCAACTATCCACGGGTTCTTGCAGTTGTTTCAAGACCTTGCTATGCCTTTCGAATGAATCAATTAGCCCATGCAGTGCATTAGCCGACTCTCGTTTCATTTTAGGGTAGTCCAGCATTGCTGCTAAATGCTTCTTTTTCAACAGATAACTGTTCAAATAACGATCGACCAAAATTTGCCACGCTACGGGATAGTTCATCGCACTGATAGTGAGAGGCTCGATTAGCTGAGCTGCTTCGCCCTTAACAGCTGCGCGTAAGTAGTGGAATTTTTGCACCGTTGATATTTCAGCTGAGGAATGAATAAGTGCAATGAACGTATCATGAAATGTGAGCCACTGGTCGTAATTCCCGTCGAATTCTGGTAGGGTAATGGTTGGTAGTTTGACTCCTGAAAGATGCGATGCGTTGGGTGGTTGATTAGCATCACGGTTAGAATTGCGTGGTGTATCCGGCACTTTAGCAAGCAGCGCTCCCTTTACTCGAAAGTATTTAGATTCAAATTTTTCCCGTGTGACCATTTGATGAGCCTCAGCTTGCAGGTGTTCTTCGTGACTCTCGATATCAGTTTGCACTTCTTCGAAAGTTGCCCATATTTCATCCAGGTTGTCAAGTCGTAGTTTAATTTCACATCTGTCGCGTTCGGGATGGCATCGTTCAGCAAACTCCTCACAACGATCCAGCGACGCAAGAAGATTTGTGCGCTTCTGCTCCAGTTGACGAGTTTTTCTCTTCGGCATGATGAAATAAAAGCGATGCGAATGCGTTCCTTAAAACAAAGACCCGGTAGAGACGCACGATGGAGTTAAAATGCTTGGAATCACACTCACCTTTTTCAAGGCGGAATAGAGCCTTGTATTATATATTAATACGATGTAATGAATAATCCGGTGGGGTTGTCCAGGTATTTCCAGGTTTACGATGGTCTTTGCGTTCCCACGAAAGGTGACGCGCTTAGTTGCCCAGTACAAAATGACGGATGAGGTTGATGAAGGACACACAAAGGTCACGATGAATAGAGCCTATTGTTAACCGAACGCCGGATCCTGGTCACGGCACCATTTTTCTGTTACGTCTAGTGGCCAGCGTTGAAGAAATTCCTTGCTCCGGAATTCAATCGTGTAGAATTGGGGTAAAATGTCCTTTCCGAGGGGAAGTATATCCGCTTAATCATGTCCTAGATTCGTCACACTAAGTAATATCGCCCAAATAATGTCGGTGATTTTCGGTTTAATCATTCACTCCGATTCGGGATACCAACGAAAACCAATTTATTTGAGTTTTAACTATTTAATCAACCATGAAGTGAATCGAAAGAAACCGATATAAGTGTACTATTTATTCCGAAAAATGCGTCTGATCACCTTGGCGGCTTTCCAACACGTGATCTGAAAGTCTTATGTTACCACATTCTCCTGTATGAGAGTGAACATTGACTTAACGAAACTCGTCTAAAAGTCGTTAAACTACTGTGTCTAAACTACAAGCACAAGGCGCCCCCAAACACAGTGGAATAAACCCAAACTATGCATTTTTTAAGTCCCACTTGCCCCGGTGTACCTTACAATACAGTTTTAATTTGTGGCAATACGAAGTTTGTCGGGTCAGCTAGTGGGAAATAAATTTAGCTGATCATATAGATCATTACGTGCTCATAAAACGTATAATCTGGTATTAGTTAATAGATATTTGGTTACGCACATATTTCGTTGCACTAGCGATTTCCGAAAAAATAACACCACGGTCTCCAGGTTTCGCCCATTGATTAAGCTTTTAAAGAGCGTTCAGCTTTTGCCGCATCGATCAGCTTAGAGTGAAGTAAACAAACGAAAAGCTGATCAGGTATCAAAACCGGCCTTCAATGTAAACGGATTAATTAACCATCCTATTTATCCTATGCATTATTCAGTTTGCTGTTGCAAATCTTAAATGAATCGGAATGTCTTGACAAAGAAAACAAACCATATTTCGGGATGTTCGTAGTCGGTGCGGTTGACTGCGGATCAGCTGTGTTTATGTTTGCACGTTTTCTTTTTGACATATATTACCAATAAACATTCAAATAAAGGTTTAGGTTTTTGACGAACACATGAGATGTACAGTACAGTGTTTGTCGCATTAACACAATACCTTTAGGCACCTTCGGTTTCCTCTTAAACCAATCTTACCAACCAACTTATAAATTGACTTCTTGGCTTAACGTAAGAACAACTTAATACGGACGAACAAGACACAGCACTTATGGTTCTTACAAAACATTAAAAGTACCTTTTACGCTAACCGGTTTCTGGTTTTATCCAACCCATCTACAGAGCGGTGGTCGACTGCATACATATAGTGATTTGTTGTCTCCTACAGATTTAGTTTCGTCAGTTGGAAGAGAGGCGATGAGATGAGGGCCTCATCCTCATTCATTAAAAGCCGATCTGCGGTGCTGATGTACATCGATTCCCACGCATTCAAATGAGAGGATTTTCTTACATTTTTTCGGAGCTTTGCGTTCTCCCAATGAATTTTGTGTTGGAGGCAGATAGAATGCATCGCAATACTCGAATCATTGGTCCTTTTGTTCTCCACAGCTTTTTTATGTTCTTTGAGACGAGTTTCAAATTTTCGACGGGGTTGTCCGATATACACAGCTGAGCAATCCTTACAGGAGATTTCGTAGATACCCGGCTGTTCTTCGGCCGGAACCTTAACTTTTTTATTATTTAAAAGGTCCCGCAATGTATTACCACTTTAATGAACCACATGGAAACCGTGTCGTTTGAGAATGTTCCTAGTGTGGTTCGTCATTTTTGGGTAAAATGGCACACTGATTCTGTAGATTTGCCACAGAGAACAGATTAACAGGCTCGAAGAAAATAATCGGTTTTGTGTGTGTAAAATCTGCCGATAGCGCTCTCCAGAAATAGTTTGCCAAACGCATAAAAAATATGCATGTACCTTTACCAATATTACTATGAGCTGGAGTTACATAGTAGCGATGGCAGCGACATCAAGTTTTAGTTTGCCACTTACAGCTCGAGGGGTGCTCCATCGTAGGATTACTCGTTGATAACATAAAAACCTTTTACTCACTTCTCGTCAATTACCTGCGGTAGTCTGTTCTCTGTGGATTTGCTCTTTTTCCGGCTATAAAGTGGTGGTGTCTTGACGCTGCATTTTACGGACATGTTTACCGATTATCTAATCCACAAAACTCTTGTCGTACCCGTTTAGTTCTGCCGCTTTCTGGATTTTCTGGATTACCTGGTCAATAAACCCATAGAGAGGGAGGATTATAGCTGAAAGCCAAAAAATCCAGAAAGCGGCAGAACTAAACGTGTACGACAAGAGTTTTGTGGATAAGATAATCGGTAAACATATCCGTAAAAAGCAGCGTCAAGACACCACCACTTTACAACCGGAAACAGAGCAAATCCACAGAATCAGTATGCCATTTTACCCAAAAGTGTCGAGCCACATTAGGAAAATTCTCAAACGACAAGGTTTCCATGTGGTTCAAAAAAGTAGTAATACATTACAGGACCTTTTAAATAATCAAAAGGATAAGGTTTTGCCCGAACAACATTCGGGTAACTACGAAATCCCCTGTATGGATTGCTCAGCTGTGTATATCGGACTAACTCGTCGAAAATTTAAAACTCGGCTCAAAGAACATAAAAAAGCTGTGAAGAATGAAAGGACCAACGGTTCGAGTGTAGCGATGCATTCTATCTGCCTCCAACACAAAATTCATTGAGAACTCGTAAAGCTCCGAAAAATTGTGAGAAAATCCTCTCATTTATATGTGTGGGAATCGATGTACATCAGCACCGCAGATCGCCTTTTAATGTATGAAGATGAGGCCCTCATGTCATCGCCTCTCTTCCAACTGACGAAACTGAATTTGTAGCAGACAACAAATCACTATACGTATGCAGTCGATCACCGCTCCGTAGATGGGTTGGATCAAACCCGAAACCGGTTAGCGTAAAAGGTACTTTTAATGTTTTGTAAGAACCATAAGTGCTGTGTCCTGTTTGTCCGTGTTACCAACCAATCCTAAAATGGGAAGGTTGCTCATATTATGGCTGGTACCATGGGAGATAGGGATAGGAGTTGCTGGATAAGAGACTAAGGAGCACTGTGGAGTCTATTTTATGCCTGCAGGTGCACAATAAACTTCCGATAAACTTAAGACCGACCGTTGGTTAGCCAACCTACTGCTGACCTATCACATCGTAACTAAAAGTTAAAAAAAATCCCCAAATGGTTCACAGTTTTAAAATAATTAATTCTACATTTTATAAACCTTTTTAACTATGATCTTACCATCGGAACAAACTCTATGAGACAAAATATACACCCTTTCATTTCAGTTATATTATTCTTAAACGGCGTTTTTTCGGATTTGTATATAACTGTGACAAGCTGCGCACCACACTCTGGACAAGAATCGGCTGAAATCAATAAATCAGTATTTAATATTTTAATGTATTAATAAGGCATCGATTTTGGTACTTACATTCAACATTTATTTTGACGGCATCGTCAAAACAATTAATAATGACATCGCAAAAATTACAAACTAGTTTCCAATTTTTTGGAGACATGGTACAGTCCATCACTAGTATACCTTGATCGCATTCTATGCAACTAGATACGCCTAAATTCATGTACGAATGTACACATGTCGGGTGCGGACAAATATTGCAACCTGAATTTTTGGCCATATCTCTGAAAGGTGGATAGTTATAGCAGTACGGACATAAAGGAAACGATTTGCTTTTAGCTCCGTTAGACCAAGCTAATAACTCAAAGTCATCCAAAGGACATTTAAGTTCTCTATATACACGTACTGTTCCTTTCATCGGCATTGCGTATGTCTCATCACACTGCGAACAATGTAGCCGCGAAGGTTTTGATTGTATGTATTTCATATAACGTCGACATTTACCGCAACGAGAAAGAGATTTTCCAGCAGAGCTTAATGAAGAAAAGGAGGCTTCAAATAAAATATCCATGCTACCAATGTTTCGAACAAAATAAAGAAATTTAAGCCGAAATATTTCGACAGCATGTTTTAATACTGAAGAATAATCAGCTGATCCGTGAGCTATCAAATTTAACTGTTGTTCTACTGCAGATCGCATCGATGGAAGAACGAGCTCTGGATCAATCTGAAAACAAGAAAACACTCATCAATGCAAACGATTATGATTCGTTTTTTCAACAGGCCCATATAAATATGCACTATAGAGGAATTCCAGCTCAAAAAACTAAAAAAGGCCATTTTTGCCTCGACTATTTTTGATTGGAATGAAATTTTCCTGATATGTATTGAATGTCACCATGAAGTTCGGAATGTTACTAGAATAATAACGAGATGTACGACTATATACCGTGTACCCCGGCTGGAATGACCTTCCTTAATCTGAACATTTTTAATCTGAACCCCGTTGGTATTGAATGCGTTCACATTAAAAACTGATCAAGCGTCATACACAATTGACGGTTAAGTTGACCGGCAAATTGAAAAAAAAAGCAAAAATTAAATTAAAACCTGATTTAATCCACCTAGTGGTGAAAGGAACCTTTGTTATACGGTCTTACTTGCTATTTGAGACGAAATCGACACGTCGTCGGGACATAATTCATCTATTAGTTAACGTTGCATTGTCCGTTGGTTTACATAAAAATTGAAAATTGAATCTATACCTATAAAGAAGGATTTCTGTCTGTCTGTCTGTCTGTCTGTCCGTATGTTCCTTATAGAATCGAAAGCTACTGAACCAATCGGCATGGAAATATGCATGTTGAGGTTTTTTGGGGCCAGGAAAGGTTTTAGTGATGGTTAGAAACCCCTCCCCCCACTAAGAGGGGGGGGCTCCCATACAAATGAAACACAAATTTCTGCATAACTCGACAACTAACCAAGCAAATAGAACAAAATTTGGCATGTGGGTGTTTTCGGTGACAAGAATTTATTCTATGGTAAATTGAGACCCCTTCCCTCTTTATAAGGGGAATTATAACTCCTCTCCTCTTTAAAAGGGGGGGCTTCCATACAAATTTCCTCATAACTCGAGAATTAATCAAGCAAATGGAACCAAATTCGGCATGTGAAAGTTTTCTAGGGCATGAATATTTTCTATAGTAAATTAGGACCCCTCCCAACTTTAAAAGGGGGGGCTCCTGTACCAAAGAAACATAATTTTCCTCATAACTCGAGAAGTAATTAAGCAAATGGAACCAAATTTGGCATGTGGGTGTTTTTAGAGACAAAAATTTTTTCTATGATGCATTGAGACCCCTTCCCGTTTTAGGAGGGGGGGATCCTATACACATGAAATACAAATTTCCTCATAACTGAAGAACCAATCAAGCAAATGGAACAAAATTTGGCATGTGAAAGTTTTCGAGAGCAAGAATATTTTCTATGGTAAATAAGGACCCGTCCCCATTTTAAGAGGGGGGGCTCCTATACAAACGAAATACAAATTTCCTCATAACTCGAGAACTAATCAAGCAAATGGAACAAAATTTGGCACGTGGGTGTTTTTGGAGACAAATTTTTTTTCTATGATGAATTGGGACCCCTCCCCACTTTAGGAAGGGGGGCTCCTATACAAATGAAATGCAAATTTCCTCATAACTCGAGAATTAATCAAGCAAATGGAACCAAATTCGGCATGTGAAAGTTTTCTAGGGCATGAATATTTTCTATGGTGAATTAGAACCCCTCCCCACTTTAAGAGGGGGGGCTCCTATACAAACGAAATACAAATTTCCTCATAACTCGAGAACTAATCAAGCAAATGGAACCAAATTTGACACGTGGGTGTTTTTGGAGACAAAAATTTTTTCCATGATGAACTGGGACCCCTCCTCACTTTAGGAGGGGGGCTCCTATATAATTGAAATACAAATTTCCTCATAACTCGAGAAATAATCAAGCAAATGGAACCAAATTTGACATGTAAGTGGTTTTGGACGCAAGATTTTTTTCTATAGTGAATTGAGACCCCTCTCTTCTTTAGAAAGCGAGTTATGGCCCATCTCCCCTTTAAGAGGGTGGGCTTCCATACAAATGAAATGCAAATTTCCTCTTATCTCGAGAACTAATCAATCAAATGAAACCAAATTTGGCATGTGGGAGTTTTAGATGGCAGAAATTTTTTCTATGGTGAATTACGACCCCTTCCCCTTTTAAGAGGGGAGCTCCCATACAAATGAAATTCAAATTTCCTTGTAACTTGAGAACTAATCAAGCAAATGGAACCAAATTTGGCATGTGGGAGATTTTGGAGTCTTGAATTTATTTTACGATAGTTAGAGACCTCTCACCCCTGTGGTAGGAAGATATGGACTCTCATACAAATAAAACAGAAATTTTTTGCGAAACTCAAAAACTAATCGAACTCGAGAAATTCGAGACTCTTCCATAAAACATTAGTCAATACAAGACCACAAAAACTATCTATAGTAACACTAGATCATTCAGGACGAGACGGTCGCGAGTGTTGCCGGTGACCCGCCGTCGGAAGCGCCGCCCACTGGGGGGCTTGCAAAACTCGAGATTGTGACAAAGATCATCCGAGATTCATGATTTATGTACAACACAGGTTAATTTGTGGCAATACGAAGTTTGTCGGGCCAGCTAGTAAGCTTATAAAATTTGAACAAAATAGAAGCACCTACAAATTTTGATAGTTCTTTTTCTCATGAAATTGCTGAGTAAGTTGTTACTAATGTGGGTAAGTGCAAGTAAAAGTAAGTTGTCAGAAGAAATATTATTCTTTACCATATATGTTAAATGTATATGTATGTAACATGTATATATACATTGCGTAGTAAAGGTCTAGTTTATAGGTTTTTGAACTATGCATAATTTCCTGTAATGCCATTCTATTCGATTCACATCAAAAAAGTTTTCTTGAAAATTTTTATTAACCAGAGTAACTCAAGCTGTTGTATTCTGAACAACATGTGTAGGTTTTTGCATGCCATATTTACCAATCGTTGTTTAACTAACGTATATTCTTCAATAAACTTGTTATGAGCAAAATGTCTGAATTATTCAATGCAATAATACTTTAAATTGTTAGGAAAATAGATCAGCATAAACCGACAGCACAGAAAAGAAGCAAGCAGCATGTGAGGTGTACCGCTATTGGCCTCAACTGGAATTTTTTCACGTTACTTCATATGGAAAAATTGTGTCTGTATGTAGCAAAACTATCAGCAAATGTAAAATGTTTAAAAAGTATCCGTCAGTTGGTAGTCGAGTAATTCGGGGTTAAAATCAGTTTATTTTTATAATCAAAGTTTTACAGTTCCTAAACAAGCAAACATAGAGGTATACTATTTTCAGCAAAGTTGTGTATTTTTATTATTTGTATAACTTTATAGTACACGAAAAAGTCAAACAACAATTACAAAAAGAGCTAAACTAGAAAAACTGATTTTACAAATTCAGAAACAATAAATAAGATTTCTTTGTCTTCGCTGAAGAGATAGAAGGTTACAGTTTTCAGCAAAATTTCATGTAATAATATGCTCTAAAATTTTGCAGAACACATCAATGTGTTATATTGAAACTGAAGAAAAATAATTTTTTTATTTCACTTTTAGGGGGATTAATCAAAATTTATATTCTACCAAATGATAGAGCATTCAATTTCAAGAAAGTCTTTCAAAGGTTCGATAAACTTGAAACCAAGTTTTCCTAGTCAAAACTCTAGTGCACACGTTTTCTTTGGTTTTGGGCTATTGTGCGCGCGAGTAATTGTGTTGCAAAAGTTGGCGCGAGCGTTCGAGGATTAATATCATTTTACCGGTAAAACCAATTCTTATGAAATTTTGCGTATATATTCGTAGTGTCAAAACCTCTCGTTTGATATTAAAATAATTGAAATTAGGTAAATTATTTTGGTTAAAATCATTATAAATTATTGTTAATTTTGGTGTGGTGTATACGATTGCTCATAACTTTCAAATTAAACGTCCTATCAAAAAACCATTCAATAGTGATCTATCCGGCTATATTACCTGCCAAATAAAACTAATAGCTCATAAATCGATTTGGCCATCTCTGAGAAACAGGCGATCATTTGTACCTAGTCAAAACAGGTTTTTTAAGGCTAACTTTTAAACTGCTTGCCCGTTTTCAATAAAACTTGGTAAAAAGTTTAGTAATAGTAAGAGCTTTCGTTTGGTACTAAGTTTGTTAAAATTGGTTGCGTAGTTCCGGAGAAACGCGTGTCACGTAGTTTTCACATTTTTGCTTATAACTTTTAAACGAAAAGTCGGACCGCAAAGCAATTCAATAGTGATATACTAGGCAATAATACCTTTCAAACAAAAGTTAAAGCGGTCAAATCGGTTTAGCCATCTTCAAGAAACAGGCGATAGAAAATGAGCTGCACACACACATACACACATACACACACACACAGACATTGCTCAGTTCGTCGAGCTCTATCGATTGGTATATGTGATTTGGCCCTCCGGGCCTCGGATCAATTTCGTGTTTTTCGACCAATTCTTGTTATATAGTATAACAAAGGTAAAAATGAATTCGCCTGCTCTGAACGAGGTGTTTTTCATATTAGCGGGGGTTGAGTGTACCACAGAGAACAGATTAACAGGCTCGAAGAAAGTAATAGATTTTTTGTGTGTAAAATCTGCCGGTGGCGCCCTTCAGAAATAGTTTGCCAAGCACATAAAAAAATATGCATGCACCTTTACTAATATTACTTTGTACTGATGGAGTTACATATGAGCCGTTTCGAATTATAGTGGTCTATTGACCATTTTTGTCAAAAATGAGATTTTTGCATAAATCACATCTTTTTGGATAGATGTACCATATAAACACTAAACACTAAAAATTACAAAATAGTAGGTTTCCAACCTGCTTTTTTCATGTTGAATTTTTGGTCCGGAACAGAATGGTCATTAGAGCATTAGAGTGGTCTATGTGCTTGGGACTTACTTGTGACAGAGATTGAGATAAAACTCCAATAATTTGGGCATTAGGTGAAAGTAGTTAATAAGCGTAAGTCGACTATTGTTTTTGGTGCCGATTGGACTCCCCATCCCTCAATGGGAAACCCCCCTCCCTCCCTTTTATCAGCAAAAGCCCAAGAATTTCGAAAAAAGTGGTATTTTTCAGCACCAGTGCTGCCAAATATTTTTTAATTCGATTTGAAAACCAAAGTTCTATTTTTCTCTCAATGAATACATTTTAATCTCGAAAGTTCCGACTCCATCGTATTCCACAGATTTTTTGCCGTTGTGAAAGCATGTATACAGTATGTAGTAACATTTTCCTTAGCAGTTTTGCCATAATTAATATTTTCGGAATGGAGGTTCAGAACTACACTTTGACCAGTTCAAAGCTTAGAGGACCAACGAGTCCAAGTCGCAAAAGGCCTAATTGATTCAGTTTGAAAAAAGTGGTTATGCCGCTTTTCATTTTATAAAGGGTATGTCGATGCGAGGTCTAGGGAAAACTAACTAGAGAACGGTAAACCTAGGAAAACGAATCACTGTCCACTGGGGTCCACTGTACCACGATAATTTTCAATATGTATTTTATCCCCTTTTTTATAGACGGGAAACTAAAACGAAGATTTCCAAAAAGTCGGGAACTTGCCTTTAGCCAAAGACATATTAAAAAAACTACAAGGTATACAGCCCTAAGGGTTGTACGCAGAGGTGACGATGTAAAGAGGAAGACTGATGTAAACTGCATTTCTGACATATGTATGTTTATAAGTATCTGTAAATGTCATTGTTTAAGTGAATGTTTAAAAGAGAAGAACGAAATATTCAGATTTTATTCTTCATTGAATGCAATGGTGACTTTGAAAATACGTGGACGGGGGTCCATAAATACAACGCTTGCAACCATTAAAACATAGAGATTTCTTTTAAAAAACACTAGTGTGCATCATAAAGGTTGAAACAGTAATGAATGACCAGCCCATAGATTATTATATTAAATATGATTATGCGTAGCTTGACATGTTTCAATAATCTTACTTTAACTCGCTTGTGGCCTTCAAAAGGGCCATTGGTAACAAATAACATTAAAGCCAAAGCACGTTCATCGCAAATATGACGTGCCATTTAAATATCCTTCTCTTTTGACATGAATGGCAACAGGCACGTAAGTTAGCGGCGTCGATTCACTGTCTATTGCTCCGAAAAGGTTTTACTAGTTTACTTTCACAGCTTACCACTTGTTCCATAGCAAACAATATGCCACACACGCAAAAATTTCTGTTTTATTTGTATGAGACTTCTTATCCTTCTACAACAGGTGTGAGGGGTCTCAAGCCATCATAAAATAAATTCATGCCTCCAAAAGCCCCCTCATGCCAAACTTTGTTCCATTTGCTTGATTAGTTCTCGAGTTATGAGGAAATTTGTATTTTATTTGTATAGGAGCCCCCCTGTTAAAAGACGGTGGGGTCTCAGTACACCATAGAAAAAATTCTTGCCTTCTAAAACCCCCACATGCCAGATTTGGTTCCATTTGCTTGATTAGTTCTGGAGTTTTGAGGAAATTTATATTTCACTTGTATGGGAGCCTCCTCTCTTAGAAAGGGAATGGTTCTCAGTACACCACAGAATAACCCCCACATGCCAAATTTGGTTCCATTTGCTTGATTAGTTCTAGAGTTATGAGGAAACTTGTATTTCATTTACGTGGCCCCCCCCCCCTCTTAGAGGGGAAAGGTGTCTCAGTACACCATAAAAAAGATCCTACCTTCTAAAACCCCCACATGCTAAATTTGGTTCTATTTGCTTGATTAGTTCTCGAGTTTTGAGGAAATGTGTGTTTTATCTGTATAGGATAGGAGCCCCCCCCATGAAATTGCTCTCTTACGCACTACATAAAATTGCTGGTTATTTTATCTATGGCGTGGAACACAAATTACGTAACGCAAAAATTCCGGATTTTTTACCCCCTCCCTCTCCCATGTAACGATAAGTAGCGCTTGGCATAACCCCCCATTAAATTACGTAACGTTAATCAAACCCCCTCCTCCCTTGACATTGAGCAAAATTACATAAATCGTATATTTTTACCTTTGTTATACTATAACAAAGGTTTAAAAATTGGTCAAAAACCCGATTTAATCCACCTAGTGGTGAAGGGAACCTTTGTTATACGGTCTTAGTTGCTATTTGAGATAGAAACCGACACGTCTTCGGAGTATAATCCATCTATTGGTTAACGTTGCGTAGTGCGTTGGTTTACATAAAATTTTTGAAAATTGAATACGTTTACAAAATTTGAACAAAATAGGAACACTTATAAATTTTGATAGATCCTTTTTTCATGAAATTGCTGAATAAGGATAAGTAAGTTTTTAATAATTTGAGTAAGTGCAAGTAAAAGTAGGTTGTAAGAGCAAATATTATTCTTTAACATATACATTGCGTAGTAAAGGTCTAGTTTATAGATTTTTGAACTATGCATAATTTCCTGTAATGCCTATTTGATTCACACCAATAAAGTTTTCTAGAATAAATTTCATCAATTTTTATTAACCTTCCGTTACTCACGCTGTTGTATTTTGTATAACACGTGTAGGTTTTTGAACGCCATATTGTTATAAAGTTACAAATCGTTGTGTAACTAACGTATATTCTTCAATAAACTTGTTATGAGCCAAATGTCAAAATTATTCAATGCATTAATACTTTAAATTGTTGGGAAAATTGATCAGCATAAACTGACATCACAGAAATGAAGCAATCAGCATATGAGGTGTACCGGAATTGGCCTGGAATTTTCTCTCGTTTCTTCATATGGAAAAATGGTGTCTGTATGCATCAAAACAATCAGCAATAATGTAAAATGTATCCGTCTGTTGGTAGTCGAGTAATCCGGAGTCAAAATTAGGGTATTTTTTATAATCAAAGTTCTACAGTTCCTAAACAAGCAAACATAGAGGTATACTATATTCAGCAAAGTTGTGTATTTTTACTATTTGTGCAACTTTGTAATACATGAAAATGTCATACAACAATTACGAAAAGAGCTAAAAGAAAAAACTGATTTCACTAATTCATATACAATAAATAATATTTTTCTAGCTTCGCTGAAGAGATAGGGGGTTACTGTCTTCAGCGAAATTTCTTGTAATAATATACTCTAAAACTTTGCAGAATACATCAATGTGTTATATTGAAACTGAAGAAAAATAATTTTTTTATTCCACTTTTAGGGGGATTAATCAAAATTTAAATTGCACCAGACGATAGAACTTTCAATTTCAAGAGATTCTTCCAAAGGTTCCATAAACCTAAAACCAAGTTTTCCCAGTCAAAACTCTAGTGCGCATGTCTTTTTGGCTTTGGGCCATTGTGCGCGCGAATAACCCGTATTACAAAAGTTGGCGCGAGTGTTGGAGGGTTAATATCTTTTGATCGGCAAAACCAATTCTACTGAAATTTTGCAGATATATTTGCAGCATTAAAATCTCTAATCTGATGTCAAAATAATTCAAACTAGATAAATCATCTTAGATGAAATGGTTATAAATTATTATAAATTTTAATGTGTTGTATTCAATTGCCCCTAACTTTCAAATTAAACGTCCAATCAAAAAACAAATCAATAGTGATCTATTAGGCTATGTTACCTTTCAAATGAGACTAATAGCGCCTAAGTTGGTTTAGCCATCTCTAAGAAACAGGCGATAATTATTACCTTGTCAAAACAGGTTTTTTAGGATAACTTTTAAACTGCTTGTTTGTTTTCAATAAAATTTACCCGAAAAATTTAGCGTTAACAAGAGCTTTCATTCGATACCAAGATCGTTGAAATCGGTCACTTGGCACCGGAGAAAATCGTGTCACGTAATTTTCACGTTTTTACTTATAACTTTTAAACGAAATGTCGGACCTCGAACTAATTCAATAGTGATATACTAGCCAATAATACCTTTCAAGCAAAAGTAATAGCGAACAAATCGGTTCAGCCATCTCCGAGAAACAGGCGATAGAAAAGTTGCGCCCCGCACATACATACACACATACACACACACACACACAGACATTGCTCAGTTCGTCGAACCCTGTCGATTGGTATATGTGGCTCGGCCCTCCGGGCCTCGGATCAATTTCGTGTTTTTCGACCAATTCCTAAACCTTTGTTATAGTATAACAAAGGTAAAAACACGAAATTGATCCGAGGCCCGGAGGGCCAAGTCACATATACCAATCGATAGGGTTCGACGATTTGAGCAATGTCTGTGTGTGTGTGTGTGTGTGTGTGTGTGTGTGTGTGTGTGTGTGTGTGTGTGTGTGTGTGTGTGTGTGTGTGTGTGTGTGTGTGTGTGTGTGTGTGTGTGTGTGTGTGTGTGTGTGTGTGTGTCGCCTGTTTCTCAGAGATGGCTGAACCGAATCGTTCGCTATTACTTTTGATTGAAAGGCATTATTGTCTAGTAGATCACTATTGAGTTGCTTCGTGACACGACGTTTCGTTTAAAAGTTATAAGCAAAAATGTGAAAAATACGTGACACGGGTTTCTCTAGAACTACATGACCGATTTCAACGATCTTAGTATCAAATGAAAGCCCTTATTGAAACTAAATTATTCAGAAATTTTTAATCGAAAACAAACAAGTAGTTTAAAAGTTATGCTTAAAAAACCTGTTTTGACAAGGTAATAATTATCGCCTGTTTCTTGGAGATGGCTAAACCGATTTATGCGCTATTAGTCTCATTTGAAAGATAATATATGCTAATAGATCACTATTGAATGGTTATTTGATTGGACGTTTAATTTGAAAGTTATGAGCAACCGTATACACCACACCAAAATTAACAATAATTTATAATGATTTTAACCAAGATAATTTACCTAATTTCAATTATTTTAATATCAAACGAGAGGTTTTGACACTACGAATATGTATGCAAAATTTCATAAGAATCGGTTGTACCGGTCAAAAGATATTAACCCTCGAACACTAGCGCCAACTTTTGCAACACAGTTACTCGCGCGCACTATAACCCCAAACCAAAGAAAACGTGCGCACTAGAGGTTTGACTGGGAAAACTTGGTTTTAGGTTTATCGAACCTTTAGAATAGTTTCTTGAAATTAAAAGCTCTATCGTCTGGTGGAATCTAAATTTTGATTAATCCCCCTAAAAGTGAAATAAAAAAATTATTTTTTTTCAGTGTCAATATAACACATTGATGTGCTCTGCAAAGTTATAGAGCATATTATTACAAGAAATTTTGCTAAAGACAGTAACCTTCCATCTCTGCAGCTAAGATAGAAAAATCTTATTTATTGTATATGAATTTGTAAGCTCAGTTTTTCTATTTTTGCTCCTTTTGTAATTGTTGTATGACTTTTTCTTGTATTACAAAATTGTACAAATGATAAAAATACACAACTTTGCTGAATATAGTATACCTCTATGTTTGCTTGTTTAGGAACTGTAGAACTTTGATTATAAAAAATACCTTAATTTTGACTACGAATTACTCGACTACCAGCAGACGGGCACATTTTAAAGATTTTACATTTGCTGATGGTTTTGCTGCATACAGACACCATTTTTCCATATGAAGAAACGAGAGAAAATTCCACTTGGGGTCAATTGCGGTACACCTCGCATGCTGATTGTTTCGTTTCTGTGATGGCGGTTTATGCTGATGTATTTTTCCAACAATTTAAATTATTAATGCATTGAATAATTATGACATTTTGCTTAGAATAAGTTTATTGAAGAATATTCGTTAGTTAAACAACGATTTGTAACTTTATAACAATATGGCGTTGAAAAACCTACACGTGTTGTACAAAATACAACAGCGTGAGTAACCGAAGGTTAATAAAAATTGATGAAAATTATTCAAGAAAACTCTATTGATGTGAATCAAATAGAATGGCATTACAGGAAATTATGCATAGTTCAAAAACCTATAAACTAGACCTTTACTAGGCAATGTATATGTTAAAGAATAAGATTTCCTCTTACAACTTACTTTTATTTGCACTTACTCAAATTAATAACAACTTACTTATCCTTACTCAGCAATTACATGAAAAAAGGATCTATCAAAATTTAAAAGTGTTCCTATTTTGTTCAAAATTTGTAAACTTATTCAATTTTCAAAAATTTTATGTAAACCAACGCATTACGCAACATTAACCAATAGATGAATTATGTTCCGAAAACGTGTCGATTTCTATCTCAAATAGCAAGTAAGACCGTATAACAAAGGTTCCTTTCACCACTAGGTGGATTAAATCGGGTTTTTACCTTTGTTATACTATAACAAAGGTTCCTTTCACCACTAGGTGGATTAAATCGGGTTTTTACCTTTGTTATACTATAACAAAGGTTTAAAAATTGGTCGAAAAACACGAAATTGATCCGAGGCCCGGAGGGCCAAGTCACATATACCAATCGATAGGGTTCGACGATTTGAGCAATGTCTGTGTGTGTGTGTGTGTGTGTATGTATGTAATGATTTTTTCTATCGCCTGTTTCTCAGAGATGGCTGAACCGAATGGTTCGCTATTACTTTTGTTTGAAAGGTGTTATTGTCTAGTAGATCACTATTGAGTTGTTTCGTGATACGATGTTTCGTTTAAAAGTTATAAGCAATAATGTAAAAAATACGTGACACTGGTTTCTTCGGAACTACATGACCGATTTCAACGATCTTAGTATCAAATGAAAGCCCTTATTAAAGGTAAATTGTTCAGGAATTTTTAATTGAAAACAAACAAGTAGTTTAAAAGTTATGCTTAAAAAACCTGTTTTGACAAGGTAATAATTATCGCCTGTTTCTTAGAGATGGCCAAAACGATTTATGCGCTATTAGTCTCATTTGAAAGATAATATATCCTAATAGATCACTATTGAATGATTTTTCGATTGGACGTTTAATTTGAAAGTTATGAGCAACCGTATACACCACACCAAAATTAACAAAAATTTATAATGATTTTAACCAAGATAATTTACCTAATTTCAATTATTTTAATATCAAACGAGAGGTTTTGACACTACGAATATATATGCAAAATTTCATAAGAATTGGTTGTAGCGGTCAAAAGATATTAACCCTCGAACACTCGCGCCAACTTTTGTAACACAGTTACTCGCGCGCACAATAGCCTCAAACCAAAGAAAACGTGTGCACTAGAGTTTTGACTGGGAAAACTTGGTTTTAGGTTTATCGAACCTTTGGAAGAGTTTCTTGAAATTAAAAGCTCGATCGTCTGGTGGATTTTAAATTTTGATTAATCCCCCTAAAAGTGAAATAAAAAAATTATTTTTCTTCAGTGTCAATATAACACATTGATGTGTTCTGCAAAGTTATAGAACATATTATTACAAGAAATTTTGCTAAAGACAGTAACCATCTATCTCTGCAGCGAAGATAGAAATATCTTATTTATTGTATATGAATTTGTAAAATCAGTTTTTCTATTTTTGCTCTTTTTGTAATTGTTGTATGACTTTTTCATGTACTACAAAATTGTACAAATAGTAAAAATACACAACTTTGCTGAAAATACTATACCTCTATGTTTGCTTGTTTAGGATCTGTAGAACTTTGATTATAAAAAATACCCTAATTTTGACTCCGCATTACTCGACTACCAGCAGACGGATACATTTTAAATATTTTACATTTGCTGATAGATTTGCTGCATACATTTTCCCAACAATTTAAATTATTAATGCATTGAATAATTATGATATTTTGCTCACAATAAGTTTGTTGAACAATATACGTTAGTTAAACAACGATTTGTAACTTTATAACAATATGGCGTTGAAAAACCTACACGTGTTGTATAAAATGCAACAGCGTGAGTTAATAAAAGTTGATGAAAATTATTCAAGAAAACTCTATTGATGTGAGTCAAATAGAATGGCGTTACAGGAAACTATGCATAGTTCAAAAACCTATAAACTAGACCTTTACTAGACAACGTATATGCTAAAGGATAAGATTTCCACTTACAACTTACTTTTATTTGCACTTACTCAGGTTAATAACAACTTACTTATCCTAACTTGGCAATTTCATGAACAAAGGATTTATCAAAATTTAAAAGTGTTCCTATTTTGTTCAAATTTTGTAAACTTATTCAATTTTCAAAAATATTATGTAAATCAACGCACTACGCAACGATAACCAATAGATGAATTATGTTCCGAAGACGTGTCGATTTCTACCTCAAATAACAAGTAAGATCGTATAACAAAGGTTCCTTTCACCACTAGGTGGATTAAATCGGGTTTTTATTTTAACGAATTGAACAAAATCATATTAAGGTGAAATTAGTCGTCATCGATTCTGCCAATTTCAAAAGCAGTTTTTTTGTTTGAAACAAAAATTCTGTTTATAAAAATATATTCGCTGTGTTCAGACTGGCAAGAAGAATGCAGTATTTACATTTTTGCCTTTCTACTATATAAATATATAGTATAAAGGTATAGAAATCACTTGGAAAACCGGAAATGGAAAGAAGGTCCTGCGGGCCGAATGTCATATACCATTCGACTCAGTTTCGAAAACTGAGCATTTTCTGTGTGTGTGTATGTATGTGTGTGTGTGCGTGTGTATGTGTGTGTGTGGGTATGTAACGCTTTTAATCTCACGCACTTTTCTCGGAGATGGCTGGACCGATTTTAATGTTCTTAGTGTCAAATGAAAGGTCTAGGTGTCCCATAGGTTGCTATTGAATTTCATTTTGATCGGACTTTTAGTTCAAAAGTTATGTATAAAAATACGAAAAATATGGGACTTCATTATCTCACAGGTCCCTTAACCGATTTGAACAAAATTAATTGCATATGAAAGAGGAGTCTTGCAAACCCTTAACTCCCAAATTTCATGACGATTGGCCTTGTAGTTTGAAAGTTACATAAAGAAATGTGAAAAAATAGTATTTGAAACATATAAATATCAATTCAATGTAAAACATCACGCATTTTATTATTATATGAAAATTACTGCTGAGATCTATCAAACGAAACCGAGTTATTTAAAATCGGACGGTTCATTCAAAAGTTATTCAAACTTTAACACTTGAGCACCGTATATTAAACCGTTAAAACGTGTGAATTCAAAACATATCAATCAAATGTTGATTGTATTCAATGTATGTATGTGTGTATGTATGTATGTATGTATGTATGTATGTATGTATGTATGTATGTATGTATGTATGTATGTATGTATGTATGTATGTATGTACGTATGTATGTATGTATGTATGTATGTATGTATGTATGT
This sequence comes from Sabethes cyaneus, assembly GCF_943734655.1. Classification (NCBI taxonomy): domain Eukaryota; kingdom Metazoa; phylum Arthropoda; class Insecta; order Diptera; family Culicidae; genus Sabethes; species Sabethes cyaneus. The sequence goes on along the minus strand of NC_071355.1, from coordinate 119,724,367 downwards.
ATGTATGTATGTATGTATGTATGTATGTATGTATGTATGTATGTATGTATATATGTATGTATGTACGTATGTATGTATGTATGTATGTATGTATGTATGTATGCATGTATGTATGTATATATGTATGTATGTATGTATGTACGTGTGTATGTGATGACAATTTGCAATTTTCTAATTTGCATTGAAATTCAAGAAAAGTGAGAAACATGCCAATTGTCTGAAGTTTTTGAAGCCTCTTAGTGTAATACGAACTCTGAAATTAAAGAAAAGAAAAAACTTTTACCGACTAAATTCCACTATTTAATATTCATTCGCGACAGATACGTATACGCTTTGAAATAAGGCACTGATGAAGCCTGCACGTCTTAGGCGAACTACGTATCTGTTGCAAATAAATATTAAATAGTGGGATTCAATCGAAAAGTTTTTTCTTTCTTTGATTTCAGATTTCAATTGTCATTTTCTTCACTTGCTGTTACTCACAATTGTACAAGAAAAGCAAAAAGCGAAAAAAAGCAGTTAATTTAAGCATGTAGGTAACGTGGTGTACAGGATTAAAAATACTAGTGAGTTGATTTTTCCAAATAAATTTATACAAATTTCAAACAAATTTTGCGCATCAATAGATGCTCTTTTCAATCATTAGATATTAGAGATTAGAAATGTTATTTGAAAAATAAGAAGTAAACGGTGCACGGTAGTAATTTTGTATTTGATTTGTTTTCGTTAGTGACATTTTAAAGGACAGATGTATTATGTCATGTATCATGTTTTAATAAATAAATCCAAAATGACATGCGCTGGAAATCATGTCGATCATATTTTTCATTCTCAAGCATGTTTATGGCGCAGCTTTTGCACTATTTTTCGACTTCTTCTTGTTTTCCTAACCCTCTAACATTGTAAAAACGATGCGATCAGGCTAATGACTATCTTTTCATGAAAGTACATTCAAAAGAGGCTCAAGTTTTGATTTTTATGCAAAAATAATTATCTGAAGGAGCACCAGCTAAGAAATTTCTCTTTTTCATATCTAATGCTCTAATCAGTTATTTTTTCTAATTCAGATATGTTGCAAAATTGAAGCCAAAGAAACTAATAGTAAAATTTTCAGATTAATCATTTTGTTGTAGATATCCTATTTCTTCAAAAGTGAAGTATAATAATAATTTTTCTGAATTCTTGTTTTACAAAGATACTAACTTTTGAACGCATGGTATTAATATCAAAATATCAAAACATCTGCTATGAACACATATTTCATATTGTCAATTCAAAACAAAACAGTCTAAGTTAGTTAGACACTGATGAAGGTCACACGTCGATACCGAAATACGTATTTATCAATAAAACACAGTAGTAGAATTAAAGGATATAAATAACTTTTTGTTTTTCTTGTTTTTTATCAATTCAAAACAAGTTTCGTATGTGGCTTTGAAGCCCGAAAGTTAAGGCCGCCTGGAGACCCGTTAGAGGGTTATTTTCTAATTTTCTATATATATTCATTCAAGTCTGCAAAAATTATCTTTTGTGTTAACATTATTTTTCTGTTCTGTTCAGATGTTTCTGAGAAATTAAATAATAATTATTGTGGCAGTAGAAAGGCTAGGTCACGCCGCTAGGTGGATTAATTCGGGTTTTATAAACATAATCCCGCTTTTGGGCCCAAAAACTGCTTCCAAGATTGGGCTTTCCGACGAATCGTTAATGACTGCTAGTTTCCCGTTAAAAACATCAATCAGGCACTGATCCATGTTGAGGTCAATTGGTTTTCAACCATAATATTGAGTCACCAGCCATGGAACTTCCGAAAAAACGGCAAACGATTTTTCATTCCGGTACGGTACGTACATTAAACGTAGTATCGGAAGTAGTACGCTGTATAGCAAATGAGACGTGCTACACAACGCATTACTCCGACACTAAGTTTAATGCTCGGTACGGGAAAAAAATTGTTGCCGTTTTTTCGGAAGTCCAATTTTGTTCTGGTTACACAATATTCGGAAATGTAGTAGGATCGTCTTCACCAGCTACAAACTAGAATTTTGAATTTGAATGTCCATCAGTCTAAACCAATTCACTATTTCACACCATCAACACGTCCTTTCTTCATTTTGCAGCTATTTTTAGGTATTCATAATTTTGTTGCGTAACTATTCTTCTGACTCTCCCTCCCCCATGTAACAAAAAGTAATGCAAACTCGAACCCCCCTCCCTCCCCTCCAAGCGTTACGTAATTCGTGTACGAAGCCTACCCAACGACATATAAATTGTCCAGTTTCGTTCAGTAGTTTAGTAGTTATTAACATTTGAAATCTTTCATTCAAACGGTACACTTCTATTTTTCACAAAGTGCTACCCAGTTCCAGTATAGTAAATAAAGACGTAGTCCTACGCCAATACGATGCAGTGGAGTCAGCAAGCTGGCAGTACACTTTTTCAGCAAAGCAGTAGGAATGCCATCAGGGCCAACGGAGTAAGACGCTGTGAGTCTAATTATTGCAGACTTTATCATCGATTCGTCTACCTCGATTTGGGTGAACGAATGACCAAGAAAGGGTACAGATTCAGTAGCAGATTCAATTTGTTCCAGGTTTAAAAACTCCTCCGAAAAAAACACCTCTAAATTTAGTGGCAAAGAGATCACTAATAATCTGCTGTTCGGAACTCCAGCGCCCATTATATATCATTGAGGAAAGTATTCCAGACTCATTCCTTTGATTATTTACAAACTTCCAGAAAGACTTCGGGTTCGATTTCAGTTTTCGTTGCATAGAGCTGATGTAGGACCGATAGCATAATTGGCTCATACATCGATATTTATGGTTTAGTCTCACATAATAATCCCTCAACATCATGACGTAAAGCTACTCGCTTTGTGGTTTTCACGCTGTCATCAAGTACTGCTGCCCTACTGGATTCATACAGTACCAACCTGCTGCTGCAAATAAACTACTCCAGCAATCTTCGAAGCACCGCCAGACTGGCGGAAGTGTTTTGCGGCTCGGTTTTCAAGAACAAGATGCAATGGAGGATGATGGGGTACATGTTTAACAAGTGGGGCGGCAGTTCCGGAAGCGGAAGCAGAGGTCTAGAATCCGTCTGTTAGTATTCTCGACTTAGTTTATTTGCTGCAGCAGGTTGGTACTGTATGAATCCAGCAGGGCAGCAGTACTTGATGACAGCGTCGAGTTGTCGGCATCGGGGAACAGAAATCCTAATCGCGTGGGATGCCATTTGATTCCTGGGAGATTAAAATCGCCGATAACTAAGACTTCGTCTAACGGCTTCAGTTTAGAGCACACAGTGACAACCGAGTCAGTATGGACCGATAACAAGGCTGCATCGCGAATGCGATCAGGTGGCAGGTAAATCGCACAAAGAAAGAGGAAACGATCAGACAATTTAGTTTCAAACCACACTTGTTCAACGTCAAACCAAGCATTATTCGGGACAAATATTTGACGATGTTCGGGACAAACGTATACAAATGTTTGGTCAGCTAGAATCGAAGCAATGCAACGGAGGTTTATTAGACACGCACTAAGATTTCTACCCTGGTCGGACCCTCGTAACCTTCTTCATTATGAGGACCGCTGTAAGCTGCTGAATATCGAAACGTTAAGCAAAAGGAGGAATCTATCTAGAGCCATCTTTGTCACCCAATTGTTGAGTTCCGAAATTGATGCTCCTGAACTTCTGGCGTTAGTGAACATAAACGTAATGCCTCGACCGCTAAGATTTGGATCGTGGATTTCTTCGGCTCGACTTCCACCGCACTCAATACGGACAACACGAACAAGTCCTGGCGATGTGCTCTGTATTTAATGACGTTTACCACCACTATGACTTTTCTATAACGAAATGCTTTCAAAGCTAGAACTAGGTCTAATTTAACATAACCAAGATTTCATGTATTACTTTGTGATTTTTATGTATGTTAATGTATATTACGTTGTGAAATGGAAAAGATAATGGGTTTATGCCGATTTGAGAATGGGATAACTAAATCTCAACTCAAGTCGGCTTTACCCATTCATAGTAAGGCATTTTCATTTAAACTGAGTGTCAGTTGAAGTAAATAAATAAATAATATACCAGAGCGACATTGTAAATTTTTTACAACTCGTATAACCTTTGGTCTATTTCTAACACAATTTGGAACAGCGAGTAGGTTGTTTTAAATTATGAAGGTACGGGGAAGTGACATTTGACATCTGACATCTCAAAAGATGTGTGAGACCGTGGCAATACATTGCATACGTGTTTGTGTACATCCATATTCTAATATACACACACTAGTATGTGGTAGTTCAACCACTGACGAACTGACATGACACTTAGAAGAAAATTATTTAAAAACCATCGTCCAGCACATTTTGCTTGCACACTAGCACCATCTGTTATGCATGTTGCGAAGTGGCTTGCATTTGCAGGGTTTTATGCTGCACTGAGAAAACTTTTCGTATATAGTTTCTATGTGTTTCACACATAGATTTTTTCCATGTGCCCAGTAAATGAACTTTATGTGCCAAACAGTTACCATCTATGTGTTTTTAAAATTTATCTTCAAAATTTGCACATACTGTTCATGTGCATATAATTTTCATGTGTACTTCTGGGCGGATTGTGTTTATATGTGGCATATATAATAATCATAAGGATTTTCATATGGAAATTTTCCATTAGTTATGTGCGGATTATTTTGAGTGTGTAGGGTTTGTCAATTTGTTATACTGAAAACTCCGCCCTACCGGCAGGCAACCATGTTTTCGCCACCAACATCTCATGTGTGCGAAAATAAAACAACATTTCACCACTGCGTTTCACTCAACTGTCAGCAGTCTGATTTGGGCCCGCTGTCAAAATTTGAGCCCGGGACATCCTCACGCTGTCACTTATTACAGCTCGATATAGAGATGCTAATAGGGTGGAAAACTCGAAGCAACACTCGCGCACCGCGGTGTGGCTATGTTGCGAAACATGCCTTTTTGAAAAATGAGTGGTTTTTGATTGGACGATGGAATTAACGCGAGTGTCTCGTCTGTTTGTCTGTGGTTCAACTTTGATTCGGCAGAGAGCATTGCTGTTACTGTGTCTCGACTTTGCCAGTCAGAGCAGAGTTGCCAGTCTTCCTGATGGAATGTTTTTGCCTATTCGCTTGTTTTATAAAGGGAACGTACGTTACAAACGTTGCTGGTTGTTAAGATGTAAATACACTGAACGAAATCCAATGCTGAAGGCATGGACAGTGTTCGCCTCTGAATGATTTTTTAGCAGTGGACTGTATGGTAGCGGCAGCGTAAGCAAAAGTCGTCGTGGGAAAAAACCCGAATTAATCCACCTAGCGGTGTGACCTGGCCTTTCTACTGCAACAATAATTATTTTTTATTTCTCAGGAACATCTATAATTAAATTGACTGTATTTTTAAATATCAGTTTCTTATTCTTCAAAACCCTTATTTAACTTATGAATTTTACTTAAGAGCGTACTGCGTGCAATATTTTTTTTCCTAGCTTTGCAAGTGTAATTTAAGTTACTTTATCAACACCTTATTTAGTTTTATTATAGTTAAGTGATTTCTAGAAATATGTATAAAGACAAAGCATAATTTTTGCAGACTTGAATGAATATATGTAGAAAATTATAAATTAACCGTTTAACGGGTAAGGCTTCAGCCGCATATGAATTTCCTTTTGAATTGACAATTCAAATTGAAAAATGTGTTCAGAACCGATTTCTTGATATTTTGATATTAATGTCACAACACTATGACCTAGGATCTAGCGTTACATTCAGACACAAAGAAACTATATATATTAATAATAAAGACATTTTGAAGGCAAATGGCCACATCAGCATCGGTCCTGGAACATCCGGTATCCAGTTTTTGGGGACATTTTTGTATTTTAGGATAACTCAATGCGACATATCAAATCACATCGGCTTAATAAAATAAGGCTGATGGAAGTAAAACAGTGTCATTTAGAAGCCAAATGGCAACTTTACCATCGGTTCTACAACATCCGGTGCTAGTTTCGAGGGACATTTTTGGATTTTAAGATAATTGACCATGCGACTCCTCAAATCACATCGCGTTGATAAAATAACCATAATAGAAGTACAATGGGGCGTCAGTCGCATATTATTCGGTACCTGGTATTTATAATAAACCTTAAAACGGGGTAACTCGGGGCAGATGAATTACCCTGCAATCCAAAAATGTCCCCAAAAACCGGACACCGGATAGTCCGGAACCGATGGTGAGATGGCAATTTTGGCTCCAAAATTTTTCCATTGTAGTTTATCAACCCAATGTGATTTGATGTGCCGCATGATGAATTATTTTATCAAAAAATGTTCTCATTAACCGTGCACCCGATGTTCCGGAACCGATGATGAAATTGCCATTTATCTTCAAGCTCTCCCCATAGCTCTTGTGCCAAATTTCAAAATTCAAAAATGTCCCGCGGAACCAGGTATCGGATGTTCCGGAACGGATGGTAAAGTGGCCATTTGGCTTCTGAATGACCTTATTTTACTCCAGCAGTCTTATTTAATCAAGCCGATGTGATTTGATGTGTCGCAAGATGAGTTATCCTAAAATACCAAAATGGTCACAAAAAACGGGTACCGGATATTCCGGAACCGATGGGGAAGTGACCGTTTGGGTCCAAAATGTCTTTATTATACTTTCAGTAGTCTTATGCTATCAAGCTGATGTAATTTGACGAGTCGCAAGATAAATCATCCTAAAATTTAAAATTGTCTTCAAAAACCAGGTATTGGATGTTCCGGAACCGATGGGGAAGTGGCCGTTTGGGTCCAAAATGCCCCCATTGTGTTTCCATTAATCTTATTTTATCAAGCCAATGTAATTTGATGTGCCGCAAAATGAATTATCTCAAAATATAAAAATGTCCCCCGGGACCTGGTACTGGGTGTTCCGGAACCGACGCAGAAGTGGCCATTAGTCAACAAATTTTCCCTAATATACCTTGGGTGCCAGTTTTTGGCCATAGCTTTCAAACGAGGTAAAGAAAACGAAATTCAGATTGAAAATGCCTGAATGAGAGCAATTTCAAAACTTGGGTCGTTTTCGACCCCAATGCATAATATGTAACTTTTTTCTAATGCATTAGGAAGGTTAACCAAGTTTTAGCTAAATTCAACCAATTTACAGGTAAACTCATTTAAGAGTGTATAATTGCTACTGCTGTGATATGAAAGGCTGGACGAGTCAAAATGGAATGGGGTGATTTTCTCTGGGGGTACTTTCAGCTGGAGACGGAACATCCTCCCCCGGTTGAAGGATCTGCGGTTCTCTGGGCGTTGCCGTAATTTTCAACTAAGTCGTTGCCACTATTAACACAAGGCATAACACTTATCGTTCTTACAATCATTGTTAATAGTGTCGTCAGTTCTTACGTTAGTGCAAAAAGTGAAGTTAAAAGCTCATAAGTCGTTGTCTTCGATAGGCAGGATGGATACCGTGTTGAATGGACGACGATACTTGCAGCCTTTGGAGAATACATCGACTGCACGAACAAGTCCGTCGTCACCAGAGTAGATGCGTTCCAATTTCCAGTTGAGGGATAGTTGGTTCCGATCATGAAACAGGACGATCATGCCCTCACGAACATTGGGCATCTCTCGTTGGTTCTTCTTTCGGGGTTGCAGGGTGTTTAGATAATCTCGGATCCAAATACACCAAAAATGTTCATGGAGGGGTTGAAGATGTTGCCAGCGCGTCAAACGGAAAACGTTGACGTCTTCTAAGGAGGGCTCAGCTGGAGCGGTGAGTGGTCGTCCGATGAGGTGGTCAGCCGGGGTGATAGCTCGCGGATCCGCTGGGTTATTTGAGATGACGAATAAGGGACGGGAATTCAAGAGAGCCTCGATCTCAGCCATGACATTCAAAAGCTCCTCAAATGTCAACTTCACGTTACCGACGACACGCTTCAGATGTTCGCGGATTTCACGGCCACCTCCCAGAGACCACCGAACTCTGGTGCGTCCGGTGGGATGAAGTGTCGATTTCACGATTGCGACAAAAGGATTCGATGGTGTTAACAGCCTGCTGATTCTGGAACTGCTGGTATAGGCTGTTCAAATCATGATTCGCGCCTCAGAAGTTGGTGGCGTTGTCCGAGTGCAATTTATGATATGAATCATTCCACGGCGAGCGATTAATCTTCGTAGAGATGCCAGGAAAGCATCAATGGTTAAATCGGAGATGACTTCCAGGTGCACAGCCTTGGTTGCCGTGCAGACGAAGACAGCTATACGTACGCCTTGATCAGCGTCGAACCACGTGACCCTTATTTAATCCGAAAGGGGCCGGCGCACTATGGGATGAAACCCAAATCTAGGTGGACAAAAGTAATTACGCTAAAGCCGTTAGTCCTAGGTATATAGTATCTTCGAAGAAAATTTGTTATTTTAACTTCCGCATTTTTTGATGTATTTGACATTAGGGTGGCCATCATAGTAGGTGATTGCAAATTATAAACTTTTTTCTGGCTTAAGTTAGCTGAATAAAATGTTTAACAAAGCTAAAGAGCATTAAATTTTAAATTACTTTGCTAAAAAAAATTAAAATATTATCTCTTATGGTTGATAGGATGGCGCAATTTAAAGTTTTTTGGACGAGGTAGACCTAAAAAATCCGTTTTTTATTATCTCCTTTCGTGTTCATTTTTCACAAATCTTGCCTTCTGAGCACTTTCACATTCAATGAAAACGCACATTTTGTTTGGAGGAATCAAGTCGCTAACTCATTCGGGTCTGTAGCTATAGGATTTTTTTCTAAAAATATGTATTTTTTAAATGTTGGGGAAGAATAAATGCTTAATGCGAGAAATGTAGATTCAGGCAAACTGAAAATTCTTGATATTAGGCCAAAAATATAGACTTAGCGAAGGTGAGAGTCGAACTCACAGCTCCCAATCTCTAGTTGGGCGTGTTGTTTAACCAATTACACCACTAAGCCGTCTATACTCTGTGGTCTTATATCAAGGTTTTGTTGGTGTTGTTGCTTGCCTGATTCTATCATTCATTCGCACATTTATCCAGCGCGTATTTTTTAAATGTCAATAACGTAAAAACTACAAAAAGCAGCATATCAAATTATGTACAATTTAAGTCATATATTTACCACCGAAATTAATTGAGATCCCATCGGTCCAGATTGGCCCTTTTTTGCAAGACCGCATTGAATAATGCAGGAAAAATTACCGTTTTACTTACCAAAATCACAATTTTTACGTTAATAGAATGGATTATCCTTTACGTCCCGACATCAAAAATGAAAGTACTTTCAGTTACACTTTTGGCTCTATCTCATCTAATTTTCAATCGATTTTTATGCAACTTGTCTTAAAAGAACCACATTAGATTGGCCTTTAATGGAAAAATATGCTGGTTCCATTTTCCCGGAGATATTCTAGGTATACAGCCCTAAGGGTTGTACGAAAGGGTGACGTAGGACTGTGTCATATAGTACTCATTACATTGATAACATGTTTTAATCGATGAAGTATAACTTTATGTCAATGACTAATGCAAACTGCATTTATGGCATATGCATATTTGAGTATCTGTGAGAATCATTGTTTGAGTGTTTATTTGTAAAAATAGAGCGAAATATTCTGATTTAATTCTTCATTGAATCAATGGTGGTTTTGAAAAAAACCGTTTGAAATTGTTTGGTGGCCCTGAAAAGAACTATGTTTGAGCTGATAGCACTTCTTAAAAATCAGTACTACAATTACTGTTGCCAATATATAGATGGATGTCGCTATTCGGTCCTTTAGACTCTAGGATGATGGTTGCCCGCTAATACAGGAGTGATAGGAAATACCAAATCAAGTAGAGTAGAAATGAATTAGTTTTATCAAAATACTGACCGTCCGTCAGTGCGATCGTGCGATAAATGAGCAGACGGTGAACCTAGTGTGCTATTTTATAGTCACTGACACTGCCGTTGCTACTTGTAAGCTAGTGTAGGTGTGGGAGAAACCAGATCGGCTGCTGCTGCTGCTCAAATAATTATCCGAATGGAACGTTAACCATTTAGAAAGTGTAGAAAAATCTTTCCATTCTTCAATTACTATAGCTCTTATAAGAACTGTTTAAGACCACAACGGCCTGCTGCTGAATTTACTGCCAGTCAGTCGTTCCGTTTCCATTTGCCATCAGTGTTGATTTACGATTGCGATCGAAGTTGCCGCCAAAATGCCATCGGCTTTGCCTCCAATTGCCATTAATGTTACCACTAACAACCGGTGTTGCCGCGAAATGTCCTTGGTCTTGCCACCAATTGCCATCACAAGCCCTTGGTTTGCCTCCAATTGTCGGTGTTTCCGCCGAAATTCCATCGTTTTTGCCTCCATTTGACATCGGCGTTGCCGCCAATTACTGGTGTTGCCCCACCAATAGCCGTCGACGGTAAATACTGACCGTCCGTCAGTGCACTCGTGCGATAAATGAGCAGACGGCGAACCAAGTGTGCTATTTTATAGTCACTGGCACTGCCGCTGCTACTTGTAAGCTATTGTAGGTGTTGGGGGAAACCAGATCGACTGCTGCTGCTGCTCAAATGATTATCCGACGCTGAATGAGCAAGCATTTTCCATGTTTACCATGGTATAACGCAAAATGGAACGTTAACCATTTAGAAAGTGTAGAAAAATCTTTCCATTCTTCAATTACTATAGTTCTTATAAGAACTGTTTAAGACCACAATGGCCTGCTGCTGAATTTGCTGCCCGTCAGTCGATCCGTTTCCATTTGGCTTCAGTGTTGGTTTGCGATAATTGCCATTGAAACTGCCGCCAAAATGCCATCGGGTTTGCCTCGAGTTGTCATCGATGTTGCCATTAATTGCCGCAAACGTCATTGGATTTGCCTCCAATTGCCGGTGATGCCGCCAAAATGCCATCGTTTTTACCTCCAATTGCTATCGGTGTTGCCGCCAAATGCCGTTGGTTTCGCCACGAATAGCCGTCGATGATAAATACTGACCGCCAGTGCGATCGTGCGGGTCCGGGACGCGGCGGGAAACTAGATCGACTGCTGCTGCTGCTCAAATGATTATCCGACGCTGAATGAGCAAGCACTTCCCATGTTTACCATGATACAACGCAAAATGGAACGTTAACCATTTAGAAAGTGTAGAAAAATCTTTCTATTCTTCAATTACTATAGTTCTTATAAGAACTGTTTAAGACCACAATGGCCTGCTGCTGAATTTGCTGCCCGTCAGTCGATCCGTTTCCATTTGCCTTCAGTGTTGGTTTGCGATAATTGCCATTGAAACTGCCGCCAAAATGCCATTGGTTTCGCCACCAATAGCCGTCGATGATAAATACTGACCGTCCGTCAGTGCGATCGTGCGATAAATGAGCAGGCGGCGAACCAAGTGTACTATTTTATAGTCACTGCCGCTGCTACTTGTAAGCTAGTGCAGGTGGTGAAGGAAACCATATCGGCTGCTGCTGCTTAAATGATTGTCCGACACTGATTGAGCAAGCTATCGAACAATTTCGCATGTCTGCGATGGGGATAATGCAAAATGTAACGTAACGTGCATCGTGTGGGATTCACGTTGGCCATTGCCCACTGATTCCGCTTGTCTTTGGGGTCGGTGTTGCTGTCAATAGCCATCGATGTTGCCAATTGGATTTGAAAAGGGGTGTGGCTTACAAAGTGGTCTCAAAGGTTATCATTTGGATCCAAATCCTTTGGTGTATCTAATTGTCGTCCGTGCCTGTGAAGCTAGGCGATCACAAGGGAAATGTATGGGAAAATTCGACCTTGAAACTTTACACACATTTTCACTATTTAGCGTATAAAAAATTATTATTAATATGTTACTATAAAAGTGCTGGATATTTTATCTATCCAACGACGTATTAACTGTTATGTTTCGTTCAGTAGTATAGTAGCTATTAGCGTTTGAAATATTTCATTCAAACGTTACACTTCTATTTTTCGTTTTTACAAAGTGCTACCCAGTCCCAGTATAGTAAACAAAGACGTAGTCCTACGTCAAAATTAGAAATCTGCTTAACTGACTGCGCAAAAGTTATCCATTTTATTTGTAGTCGCTAATAATGACTTTTACACTATCCTGTAGAGCGCTGGCTTAGGCATCACACTCCGGAATATCCGTTGTCGGTTCTACCGGAACTCAAAAGTGGTCATTTAGTATTCTCTTCGTAAATATGGCAAATGGGGTATCAAAAAAACAGGATTTTTCAACACGAGCTCTTTAGTGCATATTTGGATGTATTTTGAGTCGATTTGGACATTCTGGAACCGGTTTTACCGGCACTCAAAAGTAGTCATTTGGAAGTCTCTTCAAAAACGTAGCAAATGGGGTATCAAATGACAGGATTTTTCAACATGAGCACTTTAATGGATATTTGGATGTATTTTGAGTCGATCTGGACCTTCTGGAATATCCAGCATCGGTTCCACCGGACCTCAAAAGTGGTCATTTGGAATTCTCTTCAAAAACATGGCAAATGGGGTATCAAATCACAGGATTTTTCAATACGAGCTCTTTAGTGAACATTTGAATGTATTTTGAGTCGATCTGGACATTCCGGAACATCCGGCATCGGTTCTACCGGACCTCAAAAGTGGTCATTTGGAATTCTCTTCAAAAACATGGCAAATGGGGTATCAAATCACAGGATTTTTCAATACGAGCTCTTTAGTGGACATTTGGATGTATTTTGAGCCGATTTGGACATTTTCACACCCCATTTGTCGTATTTTCGAGAAGAATTCCAAATGACCACTTTTGAGTTCCGGTGGAACCGATGCTGGATATTCCAGAATGTCCTGATCGACTCAAAATACATCCAAATATCCACTAAAGAGCTCGTGTTGAAAAGTCCTGTCATTTGATACCCCATTTGCCATATTTTCGAAGAGAATTCCAAATGGCCACTTTTGAGTTCCGGTAAAACCGATTCCGGATGTTCCGGGATATCCAGATCGACTCGAAATACATCCAAATCTGCAATTAAAAGCTCATGTTGAAAAATCCTGTTATTTGATACCCCAAACTAAAATCAAGTAAATGGAACCAAATTTAGTGTGCAGGGGTTTTAGAAGGCAGGATTTTTTTCTATGGTGTACTGAGATCCCTTCTCCTTCTACGAAAGAAGGAGGGGGGGGGGGGGGGAGAAATAAATTGAAATTTCGTCATAATTTGAAAACTAATCAAGCAAGTGGAACCAAATTTGGCATGTGAATTTGGCGGCATGAATTTATTTTATGATGGTTTGAGACCGCTCACCCTTGGTGTAGGATGATAAAGGACTCTTATCATCCAGAAGCAGAAATTTTTTCGTATGTGCCATATTTTCTGCTATGTAACAAACGGTAAGCTGTGAACTAGTAAAACCTTCTCGGAGCAAAAGACAGCGAATCGACGGCACTAACTTTCGTGCCAGTTGCCATTTATGTCTAATGAGAAGGACATTCGAATGGAACATCATATTTGCGATAAACGTGCTTTGGTTTTAATATTATTTGTAACCCATGGCCCTTTTAAAGGCCACAAGCGTGTTAAAATAAGATTATTGAAACATGTCAAGCTACGCATAACCATATTTAATACAATAATATGAGGGCTGGTCATTCATTACTGTTTCAACCTTTAAGATGCACATAAGTTATTTTCAAAAGAAATCTCTAAGTCTCAATAATTGCAGGCGTTCTACTTATGAGTCTTGATCTAATGATCTGATATAGTCCTACGTCATCCTTTCGTACAACCCTTAGGGCTGTATACCTTATAGTTTTTCTAACTCGCCTATATATTTTGTTAATTGCTGCCTGTGCCTCTTCTGACATCTTCCCAATCGGTAATATTTCAGAAAATCAGCTACAGTAGAACCATGCACCAACATTTTGTAACAACAACAAGCCAGTTGGACGGAAGGAAAACCAGCCCACTGATGAAGGCTGAATAACTGATATGAATGTGGCGTAAATACTAGAAGAATGCGTCAGACGATAGCTGAAGAGTAGTAGGCTGAAACGTTACGCGATATAAAAGTATTATTAATTTATTATTAAATCAACGGGCTCGAGATAGCCCCAATGATTGTCGATAGCTACATAAAAATACAGTCAAGTGAGTAAAATACAAATACAAAAACAGTTAAAATATAAGTCTACATCACTCGCGGATTATTGCTCCCGAAAAAAAGCTTGCAAATCTTCTGCCAAGTATTCGACGCGACAGATGAAAATCGAATAATGACGACACTTGATTAAAAACTCGCTGCAAGCCACCGAAAGCGCCATTCATAGAGTAATTAGTGCGACGAACTGGTAGTCTCAGCATGGCGCTATTACGCAGTGCTCGTGGTTGTACATTTATGTTAATCTGCTCCATAAGCACAGGGCTGTCTATTCTACCCTGCAGGCAATCCGCAATAAACAAAGCTCTAGAGGCAGCTCTACGAACATAGAGAGGTTCCAAGTCAATCAGCTGACAGCGGCTTACATAACTAGGTAGACGGAACGGGTCTCTCCATGGCAACCTACGCAAGGCGAATCGAAGAAATCGGCGCTGAACTGATTCAATTCTCTCTGTACTGTTGTTGTAGTTAGGATTCCAAACGGGCGAACAGTATTCCAGGATGGACCGCACCAGCGAACAATATAGTGACTTAAGGCAATATATATCAGAGAACTTTTTCGCGATCCTGAAAATGAAGCCTAATGACCTCGAAGCTTTAGCGATAATGTACGAGATATGCTCCTTGTACGTTAACTGCGGATCCAAGATAACTCCCAGGGCTTTTATATACGAAACACGTTCGATGGGTGTGCCATTGAGCTCATAACAAAACAGGATCGGGTCTTTTTTTCTGGAGAAAGTGATTATTGAACACTTCCCCGGGTTCACTAACATGCGGTTCACATCGCACCAAGCGGCAAAGGCCTCCAACTGATTTTGGAGAAAGTGACAATCGTCTGTCGAACGGATCTGGGAAAACATTTTCAGGTCATCTGCATACGAGAGTCGAGGGCATTTGATAGCCAAATTAACGTCGTTGAAGTAGAGCAGAAAGATCAAAGGTCCAAGATGGCTTCCCTGAGGTATACCTGAAGATGCTAGATAGCTATCGGACCTACAATCTCCAATGGCAACCACCAACTGTCGATTGGTCAGATATGAGCGAAACCAGCGCAAAAGGTTGTCGCTAACGCCCAGTCTATGCAATTTTGCAATTGCGATGTCATGGTTTATCTTATCAGAAGCGGCCGACAAGTCTGTGTATAAGACATCGGTTTGAGCACGGTGGTCCATACTTCCCGTTATGTATGATGTTAGACACAGCAGGTTAGTGGTGGTAGAGCGCTGGGAAATGAAGCCATGTTGATCGGCACTTAGATATTGTTTGCAGTGTGACAATAGAGGTTCCATGACTACCAACTCAAATAGTTTTGAAACTGCACTGAGCGATGTGATTCCTCTATAGTTGTTCACATCTCGTTTACTACCTTTTTTATGCACAGGAAACATATGCGCAAATTTCCAACATGATGGGAATACGCCGCTAGAGATAGACATTCGGAATAGGTAAAGCAATGGCGTCAACAAACAGGATATGTGTCTCTTCAGGAATGCAGAAGGTACTCCATCAGGTCCAGGGTTGAAGGACGACTTAAGCATGGAAGCGGCTTTTGAGATTTTCTCGACGTTGACATCAATGGCACCTAGTGTTTGACCATAAATTGGAACATTGCATGCTGCTAGGGCAACATGGTCGACGCTCAATACCTCGTTAGTGAAAACACTTGCAAATTTGCTGGAAAAGGAACGGCATATATCCTGAGGTGCGGCAGCGATTTCCCCGTTATACTCCATAGAAGACGGGAGGCCGGACTCTCTGCGTTGATCGTTTACATAGTTCCAGAAGCACTTCGGGTGACGCTTTAGTTTCCGTTGAATGCTCTGTTGATGCCGTGAAAAGCATTGCCTACTGGCTCGCCTATATAAGTGGCTCACTCTCGCATAATGACGTTTTAGCGAAAGCGTGCGATGCTTCGTGAATCTCCGCAATGCTGCTCTTTTGAATGACTTCAGTTTGCGCAACTCATTCGTGTACCAAGAGGGGTGAGAAGTGTTGCGGTGACTTCTTTTCGGGACGTGTCGATCTATAACATATAACAGAACATGTGAAAAGGTTTGCGCCGCAGCTTCAACGTCCTCTGGGTCAAGTATCTCTGCCCAGTCAATACTGGACAATACGCCATTAATACTATGCATATCAGCTTTACGGAAGTTGTAGGATATAGTCGCGGGAAATTCAATGAAGTCGCGAAGGGGCTTATCCTCAATACAGACTATCAGGGGTGGGTGGTGCAGAACTGGCTTAATTAGCGGACATGGAGCTGCGGTGACGAAGGGGGGCTTTTCTAATGAGCTCACGAAACAGAGATCCAAGCAACGGTTGTTTTCGTTAACTACATGGTTAACTTGATGGAGCATTGCAGCACTATAATTGTCGAGAAGGTTTACTGCAGCAGCGTGAATCGTCGAGTTTTCAGGATCCGGGAAGAGAAATCCGCTATGGACAGGTTTCCATGATATACCTGGCAGGTTAAAGTCGCCCAGAATGATGATCTCATCTAGAGGAGTCGCCCCTCTCATAATAGAGTACACCGATTGACAGTGGACATCAATAAGATCGTTGTCGCGGACACGATCAGGTGCGATGTATAAAGCGCAAAGAAAAAGTGTGCGATCACTTAGCTTGATGGCCGTCCAAATTTGCTCTACACAGTTCCATGCATTGTTCTCGATAGCCCTGGCTTCTAACCCGCGTCGGACAGCTATCAAAACACCACCGCCGATAGCTTTGCGGCTATTATTCGGGTTCCGATCGCAACGAAAGACCTCGTAATCGGATCCAAACACTTGACTGGAGACTGTTCGGGAATCGAGCCATGTTTCGCAAAGGGCAATGACATCATAGCAGCGATCTGAGACAGCTAGTCGGTACTCTTCAACATGAGAATTCATTCCACCGGCGTTTTGGTAGAAGACGATGATATCTTCCTTGCGGCTCGGAGTGGAGCAATCCGTTTCTCTGACAAATACGTTAGGTGGATGTTGTCCATTTTCGATGCTGAAGCAAACAGGATTCTCGCCGTCGTCGGCGGGCTGGGCTATCCTCTTGTCAAAAGATGGCGCAACTGGACCATTTTCGCGAAAATTAACGTAGTCCACAGTACTGTGAATCGGATCAACATCAGGCAGCGAATGAACAATATCGTGACTATACTTGCATGAGGGGGCAAGTTGGAAGACCCCTGATCCACATCTAGCCACAGGTCCGGGACGACTTAGCTGGATACTGGCAGGGGACGGTACGACTGGGCTAGAGGAACCAGGAGCTTCCAAAGTGCAGTCCAATGAGCGTCCCGGTGGTGAAAAATGATGACTCGGACGATGACACGGGTGTTGAATGTTGACGAGATGAGACATGCCCGTTGGCAGTAACAGGTTGGCAGTAAAACGGTCACGAGTGGTTCTGGTAGGCCATTGAGAACCAGAGAGTGTGCTAGAACTCGGAATCTGATTAGGCAGTGAAATGTCGCCAGTATGTACATACTTGCCTGAGGATGAAGTTTGGGAGAACCCTTGACCAGACTCGGCTACAGGGCCAGAACGACTCTGATGGCAGGATACAGTACAACTTCGATGACAACGGCTTCGAACGGTTAGCGCGACTGCATCGAGTGGTTTAGGGTCTCCCATAATGCGACAGGCAGTGCGTTCTGACTCACGGGTTGGAAGATCAAGACATACTTCTTTGGTAGATCGGTGACGATTACGATGAATGTGAGATTCAACCAACGCGGCTGAATTTTGTAAGACGGGGGCTGCACAACAGTTGGGTAAAGTGCATTCCGGTTCTGGCGTTTCTAATGTTCTTCCGGTGGTTCCGGAAGCCCGGGTTGAGTTGCGTATATATATTCATCAGTTTCATTATTTCACCGAAAATTTTTCAACTAAACCTGAAGATACCAACATTTTGTGCCTTGACGATCGAGGGGAGAACTGTTTTGAGGCACTAAAAGTCTAACTCTCATTTTTTACCAATGTTCAACCAATTCAACCAAACTTTTGTACTTGAAGTTCCAATATTTGAAGACCTCGTGTCAGTAGCAGCCCGGTTTCAACGAGAATTACTCTTATATTTTCGAAGACCATAGTTAATTAATATTTAATTTAATTTGTTTATTTAAATTTTTCATCTGACTTTTATAGGTCTCAGATAGCACTCATACCCCCGGGATAAAAGGTTTATCAGCTCGAAAAAAACCCAGAGCCACCTTCATAAGGTGATTACAGATGATTAAGATAAATACAAACATTTAGATTTATTTTCGCCTTTTTAATCCGTTCTATTAACGTAAAAATTGTGATTTTGGTAAATAAAACGGTAATTTTTCCATCATTATTCAGTACGGTTTAGCAAAAAAGGGCCGACCTGGACCGATGCGATTGCAATTAATTTCGGTGGTCAATATATTACTAAACATCTAAGCAAAATTTGATTTGCTGCTTTTGAGCAGTTTTTACGTTATTGGCATTTGAAAAATACACATTTTTTTAGAAAAAATGCCTAGAAATGAACACGAAAGGAGATATTAAGAAAAAACGGATTTTTTAGGTCCACCCCGCCAAACAACTTTAAATTGCTCCATGCTATCAACCATAAAAGATAGGACTTTCATTTTTTTAGCGAAGTAATTCAAAATTTAATGTTCTTCAACTTTGCTGAACATTTTATTCAGCTAACTTAAGCCATAAAAAAGTTTATGTTTTGCACTCGCTTACTACGATGGCCACGCTAATGTCAAATACACCAAAAAATACGAAAGTTTAAATAACAAATTTTCTCCGAAGATACTATATACGTAGGACTAACGGTTTAAGCGTAATTACTTTTGTCCACCTAGATTTGGGTTTCATCCCACAGTGCGGCGTAATCCACACCGGTTATGGCGAATGGGGGCGATGGCATCACTCACGACGCTGGCAGGTTTCCCATTAGTTGACTAGTTGTCGTTGGATTGGCTCGGAAGCATTTCACGCATCGACGGGTGATGAAACGGATGGTGGACCGACCTTTCGGGAGCCAGTACCTTTGACGAAGAGCATTCAGCAGACCTGTTTGGCGGACGTGAATAAGTTCGATGTGCATCTGCTGGATGAATCGATAAATAACCGGATCCTTATCCGGTAAGATAATTTGATGGCAACTTTCAAAATGTAGTAGCGATCGGTCAAGTCGGCCACCAACACGGAGCAAACCGTTGGTGTAGATAGGCCGAAGATTTTCTAACCTCTTGCATGGTTCGTTGTCGAGGACTCCTTTGATTTCATTAGCAAAATGTGCATGCTGTACGACGTGGATGAAGGTTTCTTTTGCACGGCGAAGCTCATGGACTGTCAGATGGGGTCTCAGCTCTCGGTCGGCTGGATTTTGCTTTTGGTAATTATCAGCAAATCGACGAATGTACCCAACAATTCGTTGTAGCTTGCGGAAATTGCAGTAATTGGAGAAGAATGAAGGCATATCCACTCTTACATCGGAGATGGCGACGACAGCTTTCAGTTCGGGTAACGCTTCCTCTGGTATCTCATCTGGAACAACAACTTCGTAACACACCACTTTAAGATAACTCGGACCATGCCACCAGGGACCGCGAGAGATGACATCGGCTGGATTCATATGGGATCGGACATGTTCTCATCGAAACTTGTCTGTGTGCTGCTGGACCACGGCGACTCGATTTCGCACGAACAGCTGCAACTGGTTGAGGAATTTTTTTAGCCAGGCCAAGACAATCGTACTGTTGCTTCACAGCACAACTTACTGAACCGGCATATCCAAAGCTGGCTATACCTTCGTCATTTAACGGGTCACAGGAGGGCGATGCACCATTCTTTCCGTGGAATGGTGAGCTCACTCATCGGGGCCAGTTTGGATTGACTGGTGAGAAGACGAATCCTTGCATCAGCAAAAAGGGTCCGTAGGTAGATACACGTCGCTGTGGAGGCATCCGAGAAACCATGCAGCTCGTAGACGACTGCATTGTCCAAAATCACACTCCGAGGGATCTTGATGTCGTGGAGATGCATTAGGGAAAGTTTAAGATTTTGCCACTGCTTGGCAATGTTTTCATCCACCGGATCGTCCCAGTTGATTTTAAGCTAATACGATTTCTGCGCGAGTTTCGCCAAGACGATAACCGGTGAAACCAGTCCAAAGGGGTCAAAGAATTTGGTGATCTCGGAGTACATCATATGTTTCGCTGGTGTTTGTTTCACAGGCGGATTCGGATGATAGGCGATCTTCAGTGTATCGGCGGTTGGGTCCCAACGCAGGCCTAACACCTTAATGGTTTCATTCACTCCTTGCTCCCCCGGAGTCATCGTCTCTCGTTCATCGATAGGAATGTTCTCCATCAGCTGCTGGGGGTTCGAGCACCATTTTCGTATAGGAAAACATCCTCGAGCTAGGAGTTCCTCTAACTACTGATTAACCACGATGGCATCTTTCACCGAGTCAGCTCCTGACAGTACGTCCTCCATGTACGTCTCCTCCTTCACAATTCGAAAGGCGATAGAAAAGTTCTCGCCGTCTTCGTTTACGAGCTCTACCAAGCACCTGGTTGCTTGATAGGGGGACGATGCGGTACCGTAGGTGATAGTGCACAACTCCAAGACACGCAAAGACAACGACGGCTGCTCTCGCCAGAAAATTCGCAAGAATCGACGATCCTATGGGCTTCGACTACTTGACGGTACATTTTACAGATGTCTCCGGTGAATGCTACCTTGAATTTACGGAATCGTAACATGATATGATGTAGATCGTTTTGCACTACTGGACCGACGTGGAGTACCTCATTCAGCGAAAAATGCTACGGCGAAGATTTGGCACTTGCATCGAATACGACACGACATTGCATGGTGAGAAAGGTAGTAGTTCTGCTGGTTGGGTGGGTCTTCAGATTCCATGATTTCCCGGCAGTGATCGAGAGCCTCGTACTACTGGATTCGAAGCTTTGGATTGCGGACGAATCGTTTCTCCAACATCAGAAAACGCTTTAGGGCAAGAGCACGACAGTCGTTCAGGAGGGGAAGATCACTGTTGAATGGGAGCTGGACTATGAAAATTACATGCTCTCATTGAGCAAAACAGCTATCAATCTGACAAAATTTGAAATGGTTCGCATTCTGAACTGATTTTAATCATTCGAAGCGAAATAACCATCGAGCTGTCAAATTTTAACTAAAAAGTTAAAAATTTTGCGAAATGGTTCACAGCCTAAAACTGAAACATTTCGCTAAATTTTCAACTTTTTAGTTAAAAAAAGAAAGGTAAAAAAGTTTAATATGACCTAATTTGTTTAAAATGATGCGTAGAATTTGATTTTGTTAGAGTTTTACAAAAAACTGTAGAACTCGGATATTTTAAAATAACTTGTCAAATTTCAGATTTAAAAATCAGAGGGGTTGTGTACAAGACACGACCGCATATATAGGTGACGCAGGACTACTTAAGTGTCTTTGTAGTGATAGTGGCATGTATTTATGCTTGTAATCATTCGATTCTCATTTATACATGCTCATATATATATATGCTACATGCGTTGTATGTAACATTTATCAAAGTAGTAACATTGCATACGTTCAATTCTCAAAAGATTGTGCATTTGAAAACAATTTAACAAAATAAAGAACACAAACTATTGCTTTCCTGCTACCTTCCTGAAATTAAAGATTGTTTTTATTATCCATGGTTCCCCACGTTGAAGGGATTTTACCAATTCAATCCTATTTTAACAACAACACATCTTTCCACTACACTTCTAATGAAACGGCAAGCATGCGTATTCATACAGAGTCGTATTATAACCGAACATTACAGCTGTAGTACATTTTTCCAACACAGATATCAAGTTCGCCGAGGTTTAATCGTCTCGCAGTAAAGAATTTGCGATCTGTTGGTACAACGAACTTGTGTCATTTTTTCTGGCACACTTCCCTAACACAGACATCAAATTGGACTAGGTTTAATCGCGTTCGTAAGAAACCTGTTGGCACGAGGGGGCTTTGTTACTCCCTCTGGCGTACTTCCCAAGCAAGGACAGCAAAATGGTCTAGGTTGAACCGCGGTCCGCGGTGTTAAGAAATCTTGTTGAAATGAGGAAACTTTGTCACTTTTTTTGGCTTACTTCCCAAGCACAGATATCAATTTGGTATAGGTTTAGATCATCGTAAAGAATCTTCCAACCAATCACGAAGCGAGAAATCTGGTAAAACATAGGTTCATTATTTTCAATTTTTCAATAGTTCAACATCAAGAATTCATACTTTTCTTCATTTGGGTCAATTATTAGAAGATTTTCCGATCGATTTATGTAAGAATATTGAAAATCGATCAGAAAACCGTTGAGCTATTAGCGCTCAAAACCTTTCATTTTTCGTGACGCTCGCATTTTTCGATTTTTTGGAATGACACCCTATCTCAAAACTTGCCGTAAGACGTAGTCCTAGGTCAAAAAAAATCAATAGCTCTTCAGCAGATTTTAGGGCATAATTTAAGTTATTTTTTTAAAAATATAGGCAAATCGGAGGGGATGGTTTTGAGATAATTAACATTTTATGATTTTTATCATGGTTTTGAAAAATTTTTTCTTTCAGTGCAATTTTTTCTGAAAATACACTTAATTTTCTATAACTTTTTCTTTGATGCCATTTTGATCAAATATATAGTTTTCAAGATATGATGTTTTGAAAAAAAGTAATCTCATCTCTAAATACGCCTTTTTGAAAAATTAATCTTGACTAAAAAAATCAGAGGGATAGTGTACAAGACACGACCGCACACGTGACGCAGGACTACGTAAGTCTCTTTGTAGCGATAATAGCATATATCCATGCATGTAATAATACGATTCTTCATGTAAACATGCTACATGCAGCATATACAGAGTGTGCTGAGACAAGCTGCAGGTTGAGAAAACTCGATTATTTTAAAATGAATGTTAATAGCGCCTCAAATCTTACTTCAACATCAAACACTATTTACTTATCAAAAAATTGTTATGTTAAAATGGCTTGGCTGTGCTGCAGGTTGAGAAATCCTCTCCTAATTTTTGCAAGTCGATAATTTTTTTACATCGTTTTATTCATTTTTATGATTGAAAGCTACTATATAAGAGAGCTAAAGTTGTTTAATGTTTTGTACTTTACTGCCTTATAGTGAGTTTACGGTCAAATAAATATTGGCATCACTACGAATCCCTTCTGCCTAGTCTTATCCGTTACTTTTGAAAGTAATTAATCTAAATATAATTCTTGACTATTGAAACCATGTAAAGAAATCAGTTAGTTACTTAACTGACGCAAAGCGACAAATGAAACGTTCAAAACTATTCTTGGATAGGAAATATTAGGACTTTTGTCAACTCACAACGGAAATGTGCCTCAATTCCCTGCAATCTTTGTCTTGACGACACGGAATGAAAGTGCACATGACTGATCCTCTGCGGTATATATTCAACAAATCGTTTGAGCAAGGCATATTTCCTACAATCTGAAAGGAGTCTTTTATGTTTCCGGTATATAAAAGTGGTGATCGTCAGAATGTAAAGAATTATCGTGGCATAACCAGCTGTTTGTATTCGATGATTTATTCTTTCTATCATGTTGATCGAACCCCCGAACACAGAAAGCGATGTTTACTGCACTTACACTGTTAAAAGTTCGATAGGAGCTAGCGTAGGAGATCGATCACATAGATGTAGAGTTAGTCCTAAATATACCACCGCTGCGTGCGGATACGTATGAACCAAACCTTAGTGGTGAAATAAATTTATTTGAGGGGCTAGCCGACAGTGTTTGTACTGATTGGCCACCGTTTTATGAAATCCGTGTTCCAACAGCATTTGGAATCCGTTGCGCCAAAGTGGGGTCCAACATATTTTTTCTGGTGCCGTGACCAGGATTACTGGAAAGAGGCTTGGAAATAGTACGCCGCCGAGTCACCATTTTGATACCATTGTAAGCCGCTATTGTCTGCCGCCATTCCTATTCAATTGAATCGAGATAATTGAATTGCATCCGAGATCTACCATCGCTGCTTTTGCTTGATAAAAATTGTACAAGGCCTAATAAATTTGGGCGTCAGGTAATTGCAATTCCAACGCCTTTAGATTGTTACTTAGATGCCACTGAGATTTATTTTTGCTTCGAGTTACCGTTACTGTACGCCGTTATTGGAGAAATAGTAAATTGACGATAGTCCAATTTACTAGTGACAGAAAACCCATTCCGGACGGATTATACATATACAAGGCTCATTGAACCTTGCTAAAGGTAATTAGCAGTCCAAGTGTTTTAATTCTACCCATCGGGTCTACCGGGTCTTAATATTCCCAGGTGCACGCTGACATCTTGATATTGTACGTCATCCTAATTTATCTGCTGAGATGGAAGATAATACCAGAAAGCACCGCACAGCGGTCCGTTGCAGAATACTGTTGTCATCTTTAGATCGTGCTACAAATTTCCTGAGCAACTTCGAGGAGAGTCGGGACCGGCTAGAGGTCGCACTACGTTTGGAAGATCTGAACAACATTCGACATGAGCTCGAGGAAGCTCAATCTACCTTAGAAGAATTGGAAACAAGTGATGAAGGTATGGCTGCTAATCAAGAGCGTAGATCCTCGTTTGAGGAACAGTTTTTTCGAATAAAAGCTGGCCTCATTGCTAAATTGCCGCCTCCTATCGTTTCCCACGATCAAGCCCCTCAGAATGCTATCCCTCGAGGTCCATACGCCATTAGCGGGCTAAAATTACCCTCGATCGCTTTACCAGAATTTTCCGGGGATTATAAAGATTGGAGAGTATTTTTTGATACCTTTCACGCACTCATTCATACAAACCCCGATCTCCCCGATATTCAAAAATTTCATTATTTGAGAGCTGCAGTGAAAGGAGAGGCCGCCCAATTGATAGAATCCGTGATATTAGTGCGGCAGAGTACGTGTCCACTTGGGAAATGCTAGTCAACCGATATTCAAATGAAAAAGAAACGTCTGCAGGCATTACTCGAGACCCCACACATGGAAAGTGATACAGCTGACGCCCTGCACAGGACTGTAGATGTATTTAAGAGGCATGTCAAGGGGCTGCATCAAATGGGTGAGCCAACGGAATCCTGGAGTACGATTCTTGAGCACCTGTTATGTACGTGTCTGCACGATGATACACTAAGAGCCTGGGAAGATCACGCATCGAATATCAAACAGCCTACTTACAAGGAGCTAGTAGAATTTCTTCACCGCAGAAATCGTGTATTGGAATCAATATCTGTAAACCATCAATATCTCCCGTCACAACCCGTTATTTGTTCGCACGCTTCTACTTCGAGTCTTACTGTACGCGAAAATCGAGTAACGAACGCAGCCAATAACATCGGACTCAAATGCCATGCTTGTGATCAGCGCCACCCGCTGCTAAAGTGTTTTAGATTTTCCAAAATGATGCCTGCAGAGCGCTTAGCTGTTATTAACTCAAAACGGCTGTGCTTGAATTGCTTTAGGGGCACTCATTTCGTTCGTGATTGTCCCGTTCAAGACTGTTGTCGAGTTTGTGGCAACCGTCACCACACCATGATCCATCCCGGTTACGAAGAGGCATCTAATAGATACGCTACTGCTGCTCGCCCAGCAAGGTTTGAAGATTCAGCACACGCCTCTGTAAACGTTACCCAATGCAGTGAAGATTCTCCTGGGTCAATATTAACAGCCGCAACTACCATTAGACCGCCACATATCAATGACACTAAATTGTCTACTAAGGAAAAGCACGTGATTATGCCGACTGCAGTAGTAAAAATCGTTGATTGTTACGGAAATGAGCATATGGCACGTGCGACCTTAGATTGTGCGTCACAGGCAAGTCTAATGACTGAAAGACTGGCTCAGCTACTTCGTTTGAGGTGCAGTAAAGTGAACATGTTTGTGAAAGGCATAGGAGATAAACCAAAATTGGCAACAGAGTCTGTAACAGCTCAGATCCGTTCCCGCAAGAGACACTATTCGAGCGATATTGATTTCATTATTATGCAAAAAATAACTCCCAAGTTGCCCTGTCAAACCTTTGCTAATGATCACTGGAAAATTCTTAGCGACGTGTTTTTGGCTGACCCTGCATTCAACCATAGTAGCGATGTCGATCTACTAATCAGTAATGAACATTTTTTCACGTTTTTCACTTCCGCCGCAAGAATTGAGCTCCACGAAACGTTGCCGTTGCCATCAATGCTTCGTTATCACCAAATAATACGCCTTCCTGCAACGTCGTAACCGTTCCATTGTCATCTCTAGAAACAGCTGTCGAGAAATTTTGGAAAATAGAAGAGGTACCGATCAGATCCACCCATTCGGCTGAGGAGCAAGAGTGTGAAGAGTTCTTTGTCAAAACTACTTCCCGCACACCTAGTGGTAGATATGTTGTACAGATTCCACGACACCCGAATTTTGACGTGATGGTAGGTGACACAGAAGCAATCGCAAGAAGAAGATTCGATCTACTAGAACGTAGATTATCAAAGTGTCCAGAATTAAAATATGATTATGATCAATTTATGTCTGAATACATTTCGCTCGGCCATATGAAGCCTATTGAAGGGGAGGGCACTCATGCTAAAACTGCGCACTATCTTCCACACCACCCGGTTTTCAAAAATGATAGCACAACAACCAAAACACGTGTTGTTTTCGACGCATCTGCCAAAAAGGGGACAGGAATTTCACTCAATGTAGCGCTGTTGGTGGGCCCTGTTATACAAGACGACCTCATATCTATAATTTTGCGTTTTCGGACCTATCCAGTTGCCCTAGTTGCGGACATAGAGAAAATGTATCGTCAGATACTGGTTCACACCGACGATACACCACTGCAGCGCATCCTTTGGCGTTTTGATCCTAACCAACTTGTTCAAAAATATGAACTGTCAACCGTTACCTATGGTATGGCTCCTTCTTCTTTCTTAGCTACACGCACCCTTCAACAGCTGGCCGACGATGAGGGCTCTTCTTATCCCAAGGGCAAAACGGCATTACTAGAAGGATTTTATGTGGATGACTTCATAGGAGATGCTGACACGGTCATGGAGGCAATCTCTCTACGTGACGAGCTTATTGCATTGTTGCAGAAAGGAGGATTTAGTTTGCGAAAGTGGTTGTCAAACAAACCAGCTGCTTTGAAAGGTTTAGCCACCACTCAAAAGGCGACCGTAGCGGTTCAGCGCACATTCGAGACAAATGGAATGGTAAAAGCACTCGGAATCCACTGGGAACCTGACAACGATGACAACGCTTTAACCCATCGACACAAGAGAATGAAAATATAACCAAACGTGCCATACTGTCCGCTATTTCCCGCCTGTTTGATCCACTTGGCTTGATTTCACCAATAGTAATACGTGGCAAAATGATCATCCAACAACTATGGCTACTGTCATGTGGATGGGACGACGAAATACCTGGGCCTTTTGCAGACAAGTGGAGAAAATACGCTCAACAAATTCAAAGGCTTTCTGAATTTCGTGTCGATCGCTATGCATTTCTACCTCAAGCTGTATTTCAACTTCATACCTTTGCCGATGCTTCCGAGCAAGCTTATGGTTGTTGCACCTATGCTCGCTCTATCGATGAAAATGGGACGATACGTGTAACTCTTCTAGCATCAAAGTCGCGTGTAGCTCCCCTGAAACGAGTTACTTTGCCTCGATTGGAATTGTGTGCAGCAGATTTAGCGCAGCTAAATTAGCTGCCAAACTTCACAATTGCATACTGCAAGCCCTTAACATAAACATAGCGGCCTCTTATTTTTGGTCAGATTCAATGGTAACCTTACAGTGGCTGAAAGCGCCTCCTTATACATGGAAAACGTTTGTGGCAAACAAAGTTACAGAAATACAAAACAAAACACAGGGCGCGCATTGGAATCACGTGGCCGGCAAGCAGAACCCCGCAGACCTCGTTTCAAGAGGAATGGACGTAGATGATTTCCTAGCTAGCCAACAGTGGAAGCACGGACCCGAATGGTTGGCACTCCCTGAATTTGCATGGCCAATTTCGTCAATACCAGATTACCCCCAACATGGAGCGAGCGTCGCAGAGAGCGGCTTGTGGCAGTTTTACATACTCAAGTTTCCCACAACGCAATTTTCGATCGCTATTCGACCCAAAATCGGCTACTTCGCGTTGTTGCTTATTGTCTCCGATTCATCCAAAATACTCGACTCAGATTGCGTGTTCAGCTGAACGACCCAGTAACACCATTTTCGAACCATATACTATCCGTACGAGAAATAACAGCTGCCAACAATCTTCTAACTCGACTAGCTCAAGCTGATAACTACAAGGAGGAGATTCGTGATTTACGATTAAACAAACCTCTCTCCAATCGTTCATCCATTCGTGCTCTACATCCATTTTTAGACGATGAAGGTATCGTTAGAGTAGGCGGGCGTCTTCGGTTATCTGAACAGCCATACCTTTCCAAACATCCCGCTATTCTTCCTAGTTTTTATCCCTACGCTCGTCTGATAGCTAAAGCTCATCACATAATGTTAATGCACGGCGGGGGCCGCGTGACACTTGCTACAATGCGCCAAACCTACTGGCCGATAAATGGAAGACGACTTGTTCGTAGTGTGCTCCGAAACTGCTTCCAGTGCGCCCGAGTCAGTTCCGTTCCAGCGTCGCAACCAATCGGACAACTTCCTTTGAGCCGGATTACTGCGAGTAAACCATTCAGCACAACCAGTATCGATTTCGCAGGTTCCGTATACCTGAAGCCAATTCATAAGCGTGCACCAGCGAGCAAGGCTGCATTTTTATCTGCTTCTGCACAAAGGCTGTGCACATATCGTTAGTAAGCGACTTCTCCACTCAAGCATTTCTGAATGCATTACGCCGTTTCATGGGACGCCGTGGAAAACCAAGCGATATCTATTCGGATAACGGTAAAAATTTTGAAGGAGCAAATAACGAGCTATCTGAGATGTACCGGGCCATTAAGAACGACAGACACGCAATTAAAGCAGCTTGCACAAATGAATATATCGTTTGGCATGTTAGTCCCCCAAAGGCCCCGAATTTCGGGGGTCTCTGGGAGGCAGCCGTTAAGGTAGCAAAGAAACAACTATATCGACAATTAGGAAATTCGCGTCTCAGTTTCGAGGACATCACAACGGTTCTTGTCCAAATAGAAGCAAGCATGAATTTACGGCCACTTGTTCCGTTTACGGATGATCCGAACGATTTGTCATGTTTAACTCCCGGCCATTTTCTTGTCGGAACCGGTTTGTATACACTACCGGAACCCAATCTCTTGCAAACTCCGTTGAGTAAATTGGATCACCATCAGCGTCTTCGAAAATTGCACAAGGAATTTTGGCACCATTGGCGCACCGAATATTTGCAAGAACTACAACGCGACACAAAGCCGAGAAAACCAAACACAGATATCCATCCCGGAAGATTAGTGGCGATTGTGGAAGAATTTCAAATTCCAGTCCGATAGCCGCTTGCTAGAATTGTATCCGTACATCCAGGGAAAGATAACCTCACTCGGGTAGTGACGCTTAAAACCAGTCGAGGAATTATTAAACGACCCGTAACGAAAATTTGCCTGTTACCAACGGAATCTGATGCAACAGCTGCGGCTAATCCGGAGTTCAACGAACGCAACGATCCCGCGAGGAACACAGATCCAGCCACGACGGACGTCCTTCCTGCATCTGGAACGGAGAATGACCACGAGTGATTGATTCGCAGCGTTTGATTTGTTTACAAAGACCTGTCGGAAAATTATATGATATTTGTAGTAGTAGTACTAGGTGGTGGTTGGTCAATTAAGTACATGTAGTCTATAATATTGAAAATTTGTATTTCAAGGTGGGGGCGATGTTTGTATTCGATGATTTATTCTTTCTATCATGTTGATCGAACCTCCGAACACAGAAAGCGATGTTTACTGCACTTACACTGTTAAACAGTTCGATAGGAGCTAGCGTAGGAGATCGATCACATAGATGTAGAGTTAGTCCTAAATATACCACCGCTGCGTGCGGATACGTATGAACCAAACCTTAGTGGTGAAATAAATTTATTTGAGGGGCTAGCCGACAGTGTTTGTACTGATTGGCCACCGTTTGATGAAATCCGTGTTCCAACAGCATTTGGAGTCCGTTGCGCCAAAGTGGGGTCCAACACCAGCCTTTCTGCTGCCTCGAAGTTGTTTGAAATAATTG
This sequence comes from Sabethes cyaneus, assembly GCF_943734655.1. NCBI lineage: Eukaryota > Metazoa > Arthropoda > Insecta > Diptera > Culicidae > Sabethes > Sabethes cyaneus. The sequence goes on along the minus strand of NC_071355.1, from coordinate 119,693,974 downwards.
TAAGCACTTTCGTTTTATCCTGAACAAAAAACTATATCTCGATTGATCAACACGGATTTATGCCTGGTCGATCTGTTTGCACAAACCTTCTCGATTTTACATCTACATGCATTACACACATGGAACAGAAGGCTCAAGTTGATGCAATCTATACCGACTTGGAAGCGGCATTCGATTGGATAGACCATGACATATTGGTAAACAAAATCTCGCGGCTTGGTGCATCACGGTAGTTTATTGCATGGCTGAGCTCGTACGCGAAAGAGTTTTCCGTGTAAAGCTAGATAAATGCTGTTCTACTGAGTTTACTAATAATTCTGGTGTCTCACAAGGCAGTAACATGGGACCTTTGTTATTTTTCAACGATGTGACATTACTGTTGGGTGTTGAGGTAAAACTTGTATACGCCGATGATTTGAAGCTTTATATGCCGGTACGATTCATCGAAGGCTGTCGCCGATTACAAGAGCCCCTGGAGGTATTCATATGCTGGTGCCATAGTAACCAAGTGTCATGTTATTACCTTTCACCGCACTGTGAATCCAGTAGTGTTCCAGTAGCAGATCGGCAATCAGGAACTAGCAAGAGTGGAGCACATTAGCGGCCTAGGTGTTTTGTTAGATGCCAAGCTCTCCTTCAATTCACACCGTACAAATGTCATCGCTAAGGCAACACGACAGCTTGGCTTCATCGCGAAAATTGCTTGGAATTTCAACGAACCTCATTGCTCAAAGGCCTTATATTGCTCACTGGTGCGACCGCTACTTGAATATGCTAGTTTGGTGTGGTGTCCTCAACAACTTGTTTGGAACTTGCGAATAGTACGTGTACAAAAAACGATTCATGCGATTCGCACTACGAGATCTACCTTGGTGAACTTGCCCCCGTATCCCGATCGCTGCCGATTTCTTGTCATTGACACTCTTGAACGATGCAGAAAGATTGAGCAAACAATGTTTGTAGCAAAAGTGATAAATGGTGAAAATCAATAGCCCGAGAATCCTATTGCAGCTCAACTTTCGTGCCGCGCAACGTACCCTTCCCTCTAGTGGTTTGCTTCAGCACCGCTTTCACTGCACGACGTTTGGATTCAACGAACCGTTGGCCTCCTGCATGCGTACCTTTTGTACAGCAGAAGACCTGTTTGACTTTTGTGTGCCGTCTAACAAATTTCTGCAAAAGTTAAAATTTTGTAGATTATAGCATTAATATTTTTTTGAAACGATGATTCTACAATTGATGAAGGGACGGTAAAGGAAAGTAATGAAGAAGGATTTTTTTCCCCGGGAATGAAGGGGAAGGGTGGAAAGGAAGGGGGGGGGGGGGTAATAGGTAGCTATGCTAAACAAGTTGTCGTTGTGACTCCTATCTTTTGTCCAATGCTGGAAGGTGCATGGGTCGAACCAAGCTGTAATCAGAGATTATAACCGGATTTGAACCCACAACACCTGCCAGGGCGTGTCGCTCACTGGTACCCGTGTACCTTTGAACCACAGAGGCGCTGGACAGGTGTTGTGGGTTCAAATCCGGTTATAATCTCTGATTACAGCTTGGTTCGACCCATGCACCTTCCAGCATTGGACAAAAGATAGGAGTCACAACGACAACTTGTTTAGCATAGCTACCTATTACCCCCCCTTCCTTTCCACCCTTCCCCTTCATTCCCGGGGAAAAAATCCTTCTTCATTACTTTCCCTTACCGTCCCTTCATCAATTGTAGAATCATCGTTTCAAAAAAATATTAATATATGCCTGACCGCATTTCAAGGTCATGACTAAAGTCACGAGTTTGGCCAAAGATTATAGTATTTTTTTAAAGTGACATGCGAAATTTCTTATTAAGACAATTAATCAGATGAATTTTTTTTTTTTTTTTATTTTTTTTTAATAACCCTCCACACACCCCCGTTACCAAAAAGCTCACACAGAGAGCCCCCTGGTATCGGACACTTACAGACCTCAGCTAGTAGGAAAAAACTGGACAGCGAACAAACTAAACACAAATTTATAGCTGAGGTATTTACAAAAGAGGTATAATTACAAATTTATTACACAATGAGCACCCAGTGGAATTTATAATTCCTTTTAAGGGGCTCAAAAATAAAAAATAAGCTTAACATTAAACTAAAAACAAAAATAAACTAGGCTACTGGTTTTAATCAACAAAAAAAAAATGTTAATATTATTTTAATTTACATACGGTAGGTTGATACGGCTAGATTATATAATTACTTATATTAGTTTTGAGGTATTTTTTCACATTACATTTAAAGACATTGATGCTGGTGATCTGTTTGAATTCATCAGGTAAGGTGTTATAAGTTGAGGTACCGAAAAATGAAATTCGCGTCTGGCCTAGATTTGTGGTGGCTCTGCTACGCTGTATGAAATTTGCTCGACGAGTATTTTGCAATCTATTGCCAACATTTAAAGTCATATTATGGTGGTAATCTGGTTGGTGCAAGACTTTGTGAATATGAATAACAGTCTGCATATCACGTAAGGCGAGGTAATATAGTGTGGCTATTATTGAAGTACAGTTGGACAGTTGGATAGAGTATTGGCAGTTTAAATATGGTTTTCAAGCATCTGTTTTCCAAGACTTGAATCTTTTTGAGTTTTGATTTACAGGCATGACCCCATGCTATTGCTAAGTATTGGATTTGGGAATGGATGCAACCATAGTAAAACTGTAACAGTGCCTTTCTAGGAACGAAGCAACTCACTTTCCTCGTGGCACCAGACAAAGATGAGATCTTCTGCTGCAAATGCCTAATTTGCTGATCCCAAGACAACGTAGAGTCAAGGTAAATACCCAGGTATTTAAAATTATCCACTTTTTCTATCAGTGTTTCATTAACACACAGGTTTAAATGACCGGTTGGTTTTTTCCTAGGTGGATGGAATACCATATATTTGATTTTTACCAGGTTAAGCGAAAGCAAATTCGCGTCAAAATATTGTGATAGAATTTTTAAATCCTGTTCCATTGCTGATATCACACTGCCAATGTCAGTGCAAGGGTAAAACAATGCCGTGTCATCCGCGAATAACCTTGGTATCCCTCTCAAATTTAAATTTCCAATGTCGTTGATGTAGCTTAGAAATAATAACGGACCAATATTGCTACCTTGCGGCACACCAACATCAATTTTTTGGAGTGAGCTGCGTGCATCACCAATTGTCACAAATTGTGTCCTATTGGTTAAATAACTACGGATAATGTTATTTGCGACTCCTCTTATACCATATAATTCTAGCTTTTGTAGTAAGATATTATGATTAAGCGTATCAAATGCTTTTTTGAGATCGAGAAATAATCCTCCAACAAGTTTCTTTGACTCAATTTCATTGATTATGCCGTCTACTAGCTCTGTTATGGCGGTCATAGTACTGCATTGCTTTCTGAAGCCGTATTGAAATTTGTAAAGAGCATTATTTGTATTGAAAAAGTCTAATAGCCGAGAAACGAGCAATTTTTCTAAGATCTTGTTGAAGACAGATAATGTAGAGATTGGACGATAGTTGCACGCATCCAAGGGATTACCCGCTTTAAAGATTGGCACTACCCTTGCAGTTTTTAAACAGTTAGGATATTCTCCAGTGTCAATAATTTTATTGAAAGCTTGGCTTAAAATTGAAGCAAAGGCCTGAGGATTATTTTTAACTATTCTTGCTGTTATGTTATCCGGTCCACAGCTCTTATTTGTATCTAGCTCTTTAATTAGGGCAATGACTTCATTTGCGCTTGCTGGGCGTAAAAAGATTGTGTTCGAGACACATCTGATATTACTAGTAGGGCTAGCGTTCGTTGGACTTATTTTGCTTGCGAGATTCGCACCAATACTCGAAAAATATTTGTTAAAAATTTCGCAGACGTGTTGCGCATCGGAAACTCTGTTCCCGTTTTCAATTAGGTTTATTTGTTCTTTTGCTTTGCAACGCCCAAATATCACATTAATATTTTTCCAGAGCTTTGAATGGCAAGTAGTACTCAAAAGCTTTTCGTAATAAGATTTCTTATTCTGTTTTTTTGTCATATCTACTTTTCTTGTAACATGATTAAGCATAGTTCGTAGACTGGCATCGTAAGGATGTTTTTTAACTTTCTTTAGATACTTGATTTTAATCTTCATAAGCTTCCATAATTCGAACGTCATCCATGGGCAATAATCATTTTTAGCTGTCATTTCAATTTCAAACGTTTTTGTGCACAAGGCAAGCAACTGGTTGTATTTTGTGATTATTTCAAAAAAGCAATTTTCAACGTCATTCACAGATCCGATACTATTTATATATTCATTAAACATGCTAGCAAGCCTCATATTATCTACAACTTTTTTAGTAAGAACCTGTCTTTGCTTTCTGCCAGTAAGACGTATGGTGGTTAAAATTTGCGAATGATCGCTTATATCGGTAGCGATTGTATCATTACGTAGGCAAAAGGCGTCATTTATCTTACAGACTACATGATCGAGAATGTTATTACTGGCTGGCCGAGTTGGGATTGTATTGGAACATATAAAGCCATATGATTCTAATAAGTTCTTATATTTAACCACGACATTATTGTTGATTAGGTTGACAGGAACGTTAACGTCACCTACAACGAAGCATGGAATACTCTATTTTGAACTGTGCAACCACTCTTCTAAGATGTCATGAAACTTGTGAAAATCAAAGGAAGGGGGTCGGTAGATACCAATAACATCATAACAAAACCCGTTAACAGTTAGCTCAACGTGAATGGAGTGTAATCCATCAGAAACTAGATTGTTTTTGATGTTATGCACTATTTTGTTGTTTACATATAACGCCAACCCTCCATGAGACGAGTCCCTGCATGAGAATGTAGAACAGTAACCGGGAATCTCAAAAGTTGAAGTGCTATCTGCCTTTATCCACGTCTCACCAATTACAATGACATCAATTATCACATCACAGCAGTTCAGGAAATACAATAATATTATCGCATTTTTCAATTACATTCATCCCGCGAATATTCCATTGAAGAATCCGTAAACTTCTACCATTCGTATTTTGATACTGGATCTTGAAATCATCAATGCACTCGTGAATGTGATTTTGTATTTGTGTAGTGGCCATTTAGCTGTTATTATTCAACAAACTTGTAAGCAAATAAAACATATCTTATTTTTTCTTCTTTTGGTTTTTGTCAGTTGTACTTTTTTTCCTTTTCGGAGAGGGAGACAAAACAGAGAGATTTATCTGGCGTGCCATAAAATTTTCTAGGTTAGCTCGATTTCTTATCATCTCAGGTTTCGCACCATCATCCTTTTTTGCAAATACCATCCCACCTTTACCAGTCCAAATATATTTTATGTTAAGTTTTTCTTGTGATTCCCGAAGTTCTTTTATGATTTCTAACGAAAGCGGAGTTAATTCGTCGCGAATCGAAATAGTGCTAGCTTTCCCATTCAGTAAAAGTGAAGGGTCAATCGATGTTGAAAGCCCTATAGCCTTTTTTTACTAAGTACCTCTTCTTTAGCTTCTGCATTTTTAAAAACAATTCTGATCGGGACTAAAGGATTTCCAGATTTGATACTTGTAAAGATTCTATTGGAAGATGCTATTGAATCAGTACCTGTCGACGCACCAAGAAAAGTCAAAGTTTTTTGCACAAGCTCGGAGGTATTTTCATTGGGCGCAGATGGGACGCCAAACAGCATTACGTTGTTACAAGTAGCCAATTTATTGGTTTTATCGACGTTTGATTCGAGTTTACGGACGACGTCAGTGAGTGTTGAATTTGATTTTTTAAGCGCATTTACCTCATGTTTCAACAGCTCATTCTCAGCCCTCAGTTCCGAAAAATCGGCTACGATATCATCAAACTTGGAAGATAAAAATTCCTGAGAGGCTTCAATTGCGGACGTGATAAGTTTCACCTCTTTTCTAATCCCTTCCATTTCGAAAGCTACAGCATTTTTCAGTTCAGTAGCAAGTGCCGAAACCATGGACTGATTGTTGTGCTTCATTTCCATAATTCGTTGGTACGTAACTGAACAATCCGCTGAGCAAAAATAGGGTGATTCTTTCATACGTCTAACTGCATTACCAATTATATTGCGGCATTTAAAATGTGCACTAGAAAAGCAATACAAACATGTCAAAACTTTATTAGGATCAACCTCCTGCCTTTTACACTCCACGCAATAAATTTCTTCTTCAGCCATCATCATCCAAAAGTATGAGAAAAAAAAATGTATATGAATAAACCAGTAGCATAAAAAGACAGGTTAAGCTAAATCGATCAATGAACGAGCAGATTCGTACAGCAGTATAGCATGGTTTCGATTGTAAATGAGTGCGTTAGCGCGAAATACGGATGCTGTTTGTCGGGCATACTCTGTCTACTCGGTGAAAAGTGCCATTGCAGTAGAAATGCGTGAATAACAAGAGAAAAAAAAACATACCTTGTGCGTTAAACATGTGTTTAAACTTACAATCTCCGTACTATCATGCCATGCAGGCTGCGATTCAGCGCTCTACGTTGTTGCTGTAATAATCAAAACATTCAGGCATACGTTACTTCCTTAACTATCGTGTCGTTCTATCTAGGGCTTGCACAGCTTGCATTCGATCTATAGGGTGTATAGCCGCACACAGCTAGAAGTCCACTCAGAGAGCGCAACATACAGATGGTCACCTAGTAGCACTTTGCTGCGTGTGCTGAGCGACAGAAATCGGGTACGCAAATCACTTTAAGCAGGTTTTGCTCAGGCTGTATCGGCAATGGTAGTAGACGGATTGCACCCGAACTATTAGATGTATAGCTGCGTGCAACCGCCAGAACACCGTTGCAAATATAGACACTGCAGAAGCTGTCGTAAGGAAGAGCGTGCCGAGTAATGCTACTAAAGCACCTCAGTACTCATTCACACTACTCGTGCCAAAGCTGTGTTTTCCACACAAACGCACGAAATTATACTCGAACTATTTGATGTATAGCCGTGTATAAAACGAGTTCGCCTGATCGAGAAAGAGAGCACCACTCACGCTTACTCAACCATCAGTTACATACATAGCTACACTCAATTCATTCACCACTCTCGCAAAAGCTCTACTCAGACAGAACAGTTTCAAATTGCATCCAAACTATTGGGTGTATAGCTGTATACAAAGATGTTGATCTACAGAGGAGCCACACTACAGTAAATATGCAACCACGGTACACCAACTGAGTGATCGACGGTATTACTAAAGCACATTAGCCTGAAAGCTTCTGCAATATAGTTCGCAACTGATGATCAACAGTCCCTTTCTAGCACAATAGCAGGTATATTCTAACACACTGTAATTTTATTTTTAGTACAAAGTAAGCACAACCACTGCTGCAAGGCGATAAGGTTTTTTTTGTGTGACTATAGACACAATAATCCCACAAAGAGCATTCGTTTCATTTAAGATTTTGTAACTTATATGCACTAGAAACACTACACTTCATGAGATATAGAAGGTTTAGCACTAAAATATCACCACTATAATACTACTTGTATGAACCCACTATTCAAAAAACAATTATTTTTTTTGAAAAAAACTAGAGCCTTTGAAAGGCGCGTATCAACGGTAACCGCGCTGCCAGAAAACCTGAACAAATAAATAAATCAACTTTGGCTATATGCTATGCTTACTCTGCTACACAGCCGTGTTTCCTTGTAAGACAACAGTTGCGAACAAATTCTTGCAGTACTTATATGGATACAATCTGGCAAAAGGAACGGATTATCGCTCACTTTTCTATGACGTTTCACACTTTCAGGACATCAATTTCACTAGATTCAGACAAGATTCAATGTTGAAAAATAAACTCGGTTGAAAGAAGGGGGTGGTTTTATGCTTTAACCCTTTATAAGGCAGTGGCAACTATATTGCCACCAACAAAAATTTTTTATTTTGCTTCTATAATTATATTGATGTCATAATAGACACAAAACAAATATTTTTCGATGGTGGCAATATAATTGCCACGGCCTTATAAAGGGTTAACAAAATTGTTTTGTTTCAGGACATCAAATTGGACTAGGTTAAATGTTCAAACCATAACATCGGTTGTAGAAGAGGGGTGGTTTTGCACTCTGACGTTTGCATTTTTTGATTTTTCGGAATGACACCCTATCCCAACTTTACCGTAAGACGTAGTCCTCCGTTAAATATTTTAGTAGAAAATGAGTTCTTGCGTTATGACACTTGCGTCCTCGTCCAAACCTCGTTGTGTTCTTGCGTCCAACACATTAGGAAAATTTCATTCCAATCAAAAATAGGCGAGTCCGTTTGGCTAGTTGTACTGCAATTGCTCAGTAGTAAAAAAATTAAAAATCTTACCTTCTGATATCCATGGACCAACACAATTCCAAGATTAGTCGGAGTTAATGTGCGGTTTCCGCCAATAGTTACATAGTTTCTCTGACAGATATTGTTTATGTGAACAGGAATAGATGCATCTGTACCAATTCCATGCTTTTCCATAAGAGAGATTAGCTCGGACTCTGTCAAATAGTCAGGCGGACTAGTTTGGCTTTCAACAAGTCGTACCTCCTTAATTTTAACTTTTTCATTTGCCGAAAAGAGAGTTATTATTTCATTTTTTTGGAACGCAAACCATGTCATTACTTTTGTGAAACCAGGTTCCATTAAAACAGTTGATGTATTAGTGAAATATTCATCACCTATCGTGAATTTAGTAATTGTTGAACGATACTTAAGATCACGAGAAACTGTTCCAAGAAAATGTCGGCAAATATAATTATACAATCGCCAGGTATCACCTTCTAATTCATTACCAGAAGCTAATTTCATTGGTGTGATTGGCGGATGATCACCAACGTCGATTCCATTTCTTGGAGTATTCATATCATGAAGAATCTCGCAAGCCTCTGCGCCGAAGTCAGTTGAGGTTTGAAGAATCCTAACAACTTCACTACAATGAAATAAACAGATTTTTGACATTTTGTAAGAGTTATAAGTGGTGTATCTTGTCCGCGATTGTGACTAGTGATTTATGTATTCATTTAGTAAAAATAAACACAATTATATCTGAGAATGGTAATATAGTCTTACATTTAAACTTCGTATCGATATCTATCGCGACCCTTAGACCCGCGCGCACCGCAAATCAATTCTTGAGATTAAATTAAATTTTGTAGGATACAAAATCTACAGGAAAATATATCTTATCTTATCTTATCTCACACTAACGCAGCCAATACTTGAAGGCATCCTGGAAAATGCCGATTGCTTAAATCGGTCATTTTTCTTGTCAACGGCCAGGCCAACTGCGCAGCATGTACCGCAGAGAGAATTCCAAAGAATTAAGTGGAATTAAAAATGATACTTAATTCCATTCAACTCATTGAAATCAAGGGGAAGGAAGAAAGCGTGGACCTCCCGTACCAAACGCTTCCCTTGAAGATATTGATTAATTTACAGATTACAAATTGTAGTCGTTGGGAGTATCTTTGCTAATAATGGTTAAGTGATACTCCGGACCCTCGGGGATGAACTTATGGCATTAACCATAGTCTGGCTGCAATAGGCCAAGGTTATAGCGCCTTTTTTTCGCTCTCTGAAAATTGAAAAATTCCGTCTACCTGGCATCATTTTAATTACTTAGTAAAAGAATAAAATTTAGAAATAATAAAATATATGAATGCAGGAAAATCAAATAGATAAACGAGTGAAGTTATGAAACGACCTCACCGGCATTTGTTTCTTCGTCCATTCCATTAAATCCCGCCACTGAACAGCATTTTCGATTAAACTTGAAACAGTTTAAAGTCCTATTCGAAAGCTAGGTTTTGGGTGCCTCCGGGGCAGAACTTCATAAACCGCAAAAGTCACTACCGTATGCACAAGCGTAAATTCGGACCGCTTCCAGTAACAGTTGCCTCCAGTAATTCCGTCTGCATCCAAACATGTAACTTGTTTGTCACTATCTTCAAGGCACATGCTAATTCTATATCTGCTGCCGCTGGCCGAAAAACTAATCTGTTTGATTATTTTAACAACTAATCTGCTTGATTATTTCCAACTTCCCAATTCGTACGGAACCGATAATTCGTTTTATTAAATATTGTTTTACAAACTGTAAGAAAAATTTTGACAGCGAAAAATTTTGCTGCCGTCCACACGCGCTGTTTACTGCGATCCCAAAATCTACAGGAAAATATATGATTAAAAACAGAAGCGTAGAATATTTCTCTATTTAACCCCTCTACGGTCTACATCATTTTTAGCTCCGCAAAATTCACTAAAATGGCCGTTTTTGTTTTTGCTTAGGTCCAACTTAGGGTCGCTCTAGTTCCAATCGAACAGCTGTTAAAACGTTTGTTTTTTCACTCAGGTTGAACTTAGTTTCGCTCTGGGTTGAACTTTTCAGACGATGGGTTCGCTCTGGGTATTTTTACAGTTTCAACCCCGCCATGAGCAATACACTGACAACCTGAAAACGTTTGTTCATTCTCCCGAAAATGTTTGTTTATTCAGTGGTCGAGTTGGAACTAACCCAGGGTAAAAAACAAAAACGCTATTATTTATCTTTCAATATCTCTTTATACCAAATTTGGAAATTTTTCCGAAAATATTTTTTATTTTCATAATATCTATAGATAATGGCCATACGACCTATGGCCCCGGAGTTCCTTGGGGGACCGTGACATGGCTTTTTTAGATAAAGTTACCAAATATTTAAAAGGGACTAACTGGGTATCCATACAAAGAATGCCCCCAAACCTAATTACATTATGGAATGATTCAAACAAAGTACTTGGCCTGGGGAGCATTTTGGCAAATTTTCAGATCATTAGACGCCATTTTGAATCAATTATGCCGGCTAGACTAGAGTGAATTTCATTTTTCGCAGTTCACTCCGAAACCAATTATCATAAAAATCTGAACACACAGATGTTGTGCTTACTTCAGAACACATTTCCATTGTTTTTTGGAAATTTTCCGATGCGAAAATCACAGTAAAAAAATCGAAAAAGTTTTCAAGAGCATATTTTTCAGTGTTCCAAAGATGGCGCCGCTTATTTCTTTTTCATCAAAAAATTGTTCAATCAAATGTATAAATAATATTTTTTTTAGATTTTTAGAAAATGAGGATGGCGGTCAAATTTTCTTTTGAAAGCTCAATATTAAAATTGCTCTTATATGTAGTTCAAGAATACTAAAGGTTACTAAACCAACACACTTCTTACACTATTGGTAATTTATGATGCCTGACAAAGTGACTTTTAAATAAGAATTTTGCATAATTTTTACAATTTTACAGTAAAAAACCCGATTTAATCCACCTAGTGGTGAAAGGAACCTTTGTTATACGGTCTTCATCTACGTTAACGTTGCGTAGAGCCTTTGTTTACATAATTATTTTTGGAAATTGAACAGGTTTACAAAATTTGAACAACATAGGTGCACTTAATAATTTTAATAGATGCTTTTTCCATGAAATTGCTGAGTAAGTACTGAGTAAGAGTTTTACTAAATTGGGTATTTTAATTTTCCCAACAAAGTGGATTTTTCTATCTTATTTGATAGCCCGTCGTTTCCTGAATCTAACAGTTCTTTTTTTATTTCAATTAAGTCAATATTCCATGAAAAAATTAATAAAAATCAAAACTAGAATGATTTGCTGTTTGACAGATATCAACCAAGCCGATTGATTGACTTGATGTCAGAAGTTCTTTCCCTCTCTTCTATCTTTCTGATAGAGCTTTTCATTTTAACCGAGCTTTTAAAGCTCTCATTTGAAACCTGTATCGCTCGATGACCATAGTGTATCTATTCACTGTGTTGTCTAAGGCGAGCTAAAAAGAAAAGTGGTTTACTTATAAGCTATCGTCTTATTCCAAAATTTTTTTTCAAATATAAAAAAAAATGTTTTTTCATTACCTCCATTGGTCAAATTCGGAAAAGTCTTCATGTAGCGATTGAATGGCATCATATCTTGTCAGAATATGCGGAAATGTATATACCACTAAAATACCCAATTGAGTAAGTGCAAGTAATAGTAAGTTGTAAGAGGAAATATTACTTTTTAATATATACATTGCGTAGAAAAGGTCTAGTTTATAGGCTTTTGAACTATGCATAATTTCTTGTAATGGCATTCTATTTGACTCAATAAAGTTTTCTTGAATAAATTTCATCTATTTTTATTAACCTTCGGTTACTCACGCTGTTGTATTTTGTACAACACGTGTATGTTTTTGAATGCCATACTGTTATAAAATTACAAAATGATGTTTTACTAACGTATATTCTTCAATAAACTTGTTACTAGCAAAATGCCACAATTATTCAATGGATTAATACTTTAATTGTTAGAAAAATAGATCAGCAAAAACTGACATCACAGAAACGAAGCAATGAGTATGTGAGGCCGCAATTGGCCCCACCTGGAATTTTCTTAGCAAAACTATCAGCAAATAAAAAATGTTTTAAATGTATCCGTCTGTCGATAGTCGGGTAATTCGGGATCAAAATTAGGGTATTTTTTATAATCAAAGTTCTACAGTTCCCACACAAGCAAAGTTGTGTATTTTTAGTATTTGTACAACATGAAAAAGTCATACAACAATTACAAAACGAGCTAAAATGGAAAAACTGATTTTACAAATTCATGTAAAAGAAATTAGATTTTTCTATCTTTGCTGAAGAGATAGAAGGTTACTGTCTTCAGCAAAGTTTCTTGTAATAATATGCTTTGACCATGTCCGATCACGGACAATTTTATGGTTAAAAACACGACGAAACGATGACACTAGAGACCTCCGTGGAGCAATCTCTATACCGGCCAGCAGACGATTTTGCGGTTGAAAATCTCCGCACAGCGACGATAGGAAAGTAGCTCGAATATAGCGGGTGGACTGTAAACCCAGTGAGAAATATTTTACTCTTCTTTACTATTCGTCCTTTATTGCTACCTTTACAACGTTTGAAAATACACTGAATGCTGAGTGCGATAACGACACTGTATTTATAACAAATTTCTTAATCTAGAATGTTCGCTGCTTTCTGATTGGCCCACCAATCAGCGTCGCGCAAACCACCATCAGCCAGAGAAATGAAAAGGTGTGTGTACGTGTTAGCGCGTGTAAATGCCAAGGTATAACAAAAAATGAATATGCATGACTGTACATGATGATTCGAGAAAGTTCGCGGATTGCTTTGGTTTCGTTAGCGTTCAACATACTCGTTCGCTCGCATGATAGCGAACATTCTCCCGCGGGCGGAGTTCAAACCTACTGAGTTTCAATTGGAAGTGGAGCAAGCTTAGACACCGGGCGACGATAAACTCCAGTGGATGTTTTGACTTTGGCGACTCTAACTGTTGAATTCGATCCTGTATAAACCTCAACTATTTTCCCAAGTTTCCATGCTTGTGGTGGTAAATTATCTTCCTTGAGGAGCACGATAGTTCCCGGCATGATGTTTTCCGTCTTCTTAGTCCACTTCTGCCTTGATTGCAGCGTGTTCAAGTATTCTCTGGACCATCTCTTCCAGAAATGATCCCGCATTTGCTGTAGCAGCTGCCAACGTGACAAACGGTTCAGATTTGTATCTTCCAGTGTGGGCTCCGGTATTGCGACAAGAGGACGACTGATAAGAAAATATCCGGGTGTGATAGTTTCTGGCTCATCAGGATCGGTAGAGTGTGCAAAGAGTGGGCGTGAATTCAGGATAGCTTCTATTTGTGTTAATATGGTATAATACTCTTCGTACGTTAGAATGGTGTTTTGCAAAACCTTTTTTAGATGCGTTTTCATGCTCTTGACTCCAGCCTCCCATAATCCTCCGAAATTTGGGGCTCTGGGTGGGATTAATTTCCAGCAAATCTCCTTTGTCTGACAGAAATCGTTTAGTTTCTCCTTCATTTGATCGCTCTTGAAAAGTAGGTATAGCTCGTGCAGCTCGGATTTGGAACCGATAAAGTTAGTACCATTATCTGGATGGATTTCTTCAACAAGTCCTCGTCGCGCCACAAAACGACGAAGGGCAGCTATAAATGCCTCCGACGATAAGTCAGAGCTCTAAATGTATGGCCTTTGTAGTCATACAAACAAATAGTGCAATATACGCCTTCACATGAACGGATTTTCGAGTTCCCTGACGTATTAGAACAGGACCAGCAAAATCAACACCGCTTTTGGAAAACGGAGCGCTTGGTACGACGCGTACCTCCGGTAAGTCACCCATAAACGGTTGATTGATTCTAGGATTCGTACGGAAACAAACTACACAGCGACGGATAACCTTTTTCACTATTGAACGTAGTCTCAGAAGCCAATACCTCTGACGGATAATCGATATCAAACCAGATGGTCCTATATGCAAGTGTTCTTCATGCAAACAACGTATGAATAGTTCAGTAATGGGATTGCGGTCGGGTAAAATTATTTGATGCTTAGTATAGAAAGGTAAACGCGAATTTTTCAGTCTTCCTCCGACTCTGATTAGGCCATTTTCTATTACCGGATCCAGACTAGAAAGGCGAGGTGCCGGTTTTCCATTCAACAAGCAACGGATATCCTCTAGAAGTTCAACCATTTGAACATACATGTGATTGTTAACACAGTCATGGAATTTTTCAATTCTTCAATTGTTAAATATTTCGAAACAACTCTGGACTGAACTGTTTTCATTCTTGCGTTGTTTACGAATCGAAACAGATATCCAACGATTCTCTGTAATTTACGAAATGAGCTGAAGGCAGTCATAAACTCAAGAAGTGTTAGTGGAGTTATGGAATGCACATATACAGCAGGTTTCCAATCCGGCAACTCACTATCTCGTATGATTTCTATCTCTTTAGTTTTATATTCCTGAATAGAAAGAAATGGTGGTCCATTCCACCACAACGTATTTGTTGATAGCTGTTCAGGTAGTGCGCCACGGGATACAATATCGGCAGGATTTTCATCAGATCGTACATATTTCCATTGGGTTGCATTGGTTGTGCTAACGATTTGTATTACACGGTTACGTACAAACTGCTCTAACTGATTAGCAGGTTTTTGAAGCCAGGCAATAACTATTTGGCTGTCTGACCATAATGTTATATTACGAAAATCCATTCGGATTGCTCTGACAACCTTAAAAATTAATCGGGTGAGTAGAACAGTAGCACAAAGTTCAAGTCATGGTATTGTTAATGGTTTAATTGGTGCAACCTTCGACTTACTGCAAATTAAAGCTACCCTCACACGATTTTCAGACATCGTCCGAAGATATATACAAGCTCCATAAGCTAGCTGTGATGCATCAGCGAAACCATGTAGTTCATAGTATAACACATCCTTTGATGCAACGTGTCGTGGGATTCTCATTAAATTAATATGTTTTAGCGTATTTCGAAATATAAGCCAGGCCTTTAACAAATCTGCCTCCAACGGGTCATCCCAGTTTAGCTTACTCTGCCACATCTGTTGCATAATAATTTTTGCAAGCACAACAACAGGAGACACTAAGCCTAGTGGATCAAAAATCTTGGCGATCTCCGAAAGGACTAAATGTTTTGTTGGAGCTTTCGTAAATGTGTTGTCGATTTGAGAGCGGAATACAAATACATCATCCTTGGGGTCCCAAAGCAAACCTAGTGTTTTAATGACTTCGTTAATATTGGCATCCTCGAATGTGAGGAATTGTCCTCTATCCTTGATTGGGATGGGTTCTGAAATAGTTTCATTGTTTGCACACCATTTGTGAATATGAACCCCTCCATTATTCAGCAATTGCATCAGCTCTAGCTGGCAGCGTATTGCCTCATCAATAGTGTCCGCTCCTGACAGGACATCATCAACATAAAAATCTTCTAATACGATTTTTGCAGCAGTTGGATATTTTTCACCTTCATCGAGTGCGAGTTGCTGTAAGGTTCGAGTTGCAATATACGGTGCAGTGGAAGTACCGTATGTTACAGTTGTCAATTCTAAGATCTCCAATGGATCCTTGGGATTTTCTCTCCAGAAAATCCGTTGCAGTGAAGTTTGAGTTTCATCAATACGAATCTGACGGTACATTTTTGAAATGTCGGCAGTGTAAGCATAACGGTGCTTTCGAAATCGCAATATAATAGAAAAGAGATCATCTTGGACGACTGGTCCAGTCAACAATATATCATTCAAGGAAAGACCACTAGATTTGGAGGATGCATCAAAGACAACTCTGAGTTTAGTTGTAGAACTGGTTGGTTTAAGAACCGCATGGTGGGGAAGATAATAGGTCAGCCTGTCTGACAAATCATCGCATTCGGTTACGCTTTTGCAATGATTGAGAGCCTTATATTCATTGATAAAAATCGTATATAAAACCTTCATTTCAGGGTTTTTCTGGAGACGCTTTTCTAACATTAGAAATCGACGAAGGGCTAAGGACCGATTATTACACAATCCGTCAGTAGAAGACTTCAAAGGTAAATGCACAATGTAACGTCCACTCTCGTCTCGACGAGTAGTGGCAGCAAAGACAGCTTCACAATCTTTTTCATCATTGGTTAATAAAGCGGGAAGATCAGCTGATTCAACAGACCAGAATCTTTCAATTGATTTCTTAAGAGGATCAAGGGAACCGGTATAGCAATATTGTGAATCGCAAATTGGATTAACATCCTTCACAGCTCCGGCGACAACCCATCCTAAACGAGTTTCTTGTAAAATCGGAAGATTTTCAGATATTTTTAGCTGTCCTGGTAGCAACAACTTGAAGAAAAGATTTATTCCAATTAACAAATCGATTGCCCCAGGGATATTAAACGATGGGTCGGCGAGTTTGATTCCGGACCGCAAGCTCCAAGATGACACAGCAAATTTACATGAAGGCATTTGGCTAGTGACTTGTTTGGTGACAAAACACTCTAGTTGTTCTTGGAAATCAGAATAACAGGATCGAATTTGCAACTTCACCATTTCAGTCAAGGTAGATTTCATTCCGTTGGCTCCAACAATTTCAACGTTAGTTGGAATACGGGGAAGATTTAGTTCGTCAACGAGAGTACGAGAAACAAGATGTGTTTGCGACCCGCAATCTAAGAAAACGCGGCAGGTTTGAAACTGATTATTATCATTCAGCACCCTAACTACAGCCGTCATTAAAAGACTGTTAGTGAAATGCGGAGCATGATTTACGGAACAAGTATTTGTAACCTTAGCAAGTGATTCGGCATTCGATTGCCTTTCACTGGATTCAGATTGTAGCTTCCCTACATCAAGTACAGGTTGAAGATTAGCAGATTTATCAACATGGAGTAATGTATGGTGTTTACCTTGGCATTTGAAACATGTTCGATTAGATGTACAAGAACTGCTTTGGTGCCCTTTTCGCAAGCAGTTAAAACACGCTTTCAATTCTCTTACCTTGGCTTGACGATGCTGAATGGTCATAGCTCGAAAAACTTCACACTTGTAGATTGGGTGGTTATCTTTGCAGAAATCACACGACGGGTCATGTTTCCCAGTGACAGCAAACGTCTTCGTTGAAATGTTTCTCAGAGAGGGTGTTGGATACTTAGCAGGAACAGATGACTTCTGGTGAACAGCAGACTTCGATGATTCTTCACACCGCGCGAGTATACAGCAACGCTTTTTCAAGAACTCTAGCGTCTCGTCGTAGCTCGGTAGATGTTTGTGTGGTATGGATGATTCCCACTCCTTACGAGTATCCTTGTCCAAAGCGGTAGATATTAGATTCACCACAAATCGTTCAGAGACTCCAATCAACTCTTCCTTCATTAGGTTGAGTCCATCGACGTGCCTGGTTACCTCGTCAATCAGCTCACGTAAATCCTTACTGTTTTCGCGGCTTATCTTTTTCAGATTCAGTAAGGCTTGAATGTGGGTGTCAACAATTAAACGTTTGTTTTCGAAACGCTCCTCCAGAATTTCCCACGCATGTTTGTAATTGTTGTCGTTCAACGTCTTGGCATCAATAACGCCCGCAGCAGCTCCAATCAACGATTTATCCAGGTGGTAAAGCTTAATTGCATCTGAATCGGTCGATGTTCTCATTCCGTCTTGGAACATCGCCTTAAAACGTGGCCAGTTCTCAGCCAGTTTACCTTCGAAAGTTGGAACCGGTGCTTTTAAAGGTTGCTGCTGCACAATGATGTGTGGCGTTGGCGAAGGCAGAATCGCAGGTGGCAAATTAGGAGCACCAACGGTTTGTAGTGGTTGAATCATGCTTTCAACCAACACACTAGTTTCGGTATGATGCATCTCAAAGGCGAGGTATGTTTGATCCTGCTCATCAGCCTTTTCTGCAGGACACAATCCTATGATTTGATGATGCAAACCCAAATATTCTTGAAAGTGATTCTCTAAATTACGAGCGTAGATTTTTAACTGCGCCAAATCCAGTCGAATGGCAGCAGCTCCAGCAGCGTCTTCAACAGCCTTCCGAATACGTGTGACCTTCGCCTTCGCTTGGCCACGCAAATGAACGAGCACCTTCAGGTCCGCCATTCTTTCCTTATGGTCTTCCTTCACAGGTGTGTGTTGGATCGGCATCATTCGAACACTAATACCTTCCTTTATCCTGTTTTTCAACACAAAAACACAAAGGTTTTATTACTTCACTTGATGCGGTTATAGGTTCTTAAATTTGTTGCTTCTCACGATAGTTTTTACTTTTGTCTTTACAACGTAAATACACGGTGTGATTGTATATTCACTCTTCATACGCGAAAGTGCAGCCCTTTGCATGCACAAATACACGACACGACGAGTCCGATATAACAAGCGTGCACGAAACTTCTAAAATGCAGCCCTTTGCTTGCACAAATACACGGCACGACGAATAAAATACGACTTAACACGAAACGATAATGCAGCTTGTGTTTGCACGATAGGGTAAACTGTACGTGTGCGAAAGTTCGAGAAGCCACCTTTTGTCTTCCCTTGCTTGCTCGCGGCCACGTGCAACACACACCTACACGGCACGACTGTACGCTCACCGCGCGGGAGCGAGAGTTCTAGAAGGCACCTTTTGTCTTCTTGCTTGCTTGTGGCAACGTGCCACACACACACGGCGGAACTATACGCTCACTACGCGATCGCGAAAGTTCAAGAAGCCACCTTTTGTCTTCCCTTGCTTGTTCGCGACCACGTGCAACACACACAACACGACGCGATTATACGCGAAAATTTAAGAAGGCACCTTTTGCCTTTCTTTACTCAAGGTGGCAACAAAGCGACGATCCAAAGCAACGGATTGCTCGGTTGAGCAGCAGCGAATCGCTCAGCAACAGCGCGGCTTCGACTATCCGGTTCGAAGGACCAAAAAATGTGTCCGATCACGGACAATTTTATGGTTAAAAACACGACGAAACGATGACACTAGAGACCTCCGTGGAGCAATCTCTATACCGGCCAGCAGACGATTTTGCGGTTGAAAATCTCCGCACAGCGACGATAGGAAAGTAGCTCGAATATAGCGGGTGGACTGTAAACCCAGTGAGAAATATTTTACTCTTCTTTACTATTCGTCCTTTATTGCTACCTTTACAACGTTTGAAAATACACTGAATGCTGAGTGCGATAACGACACTGTATTTATAACAAATTTCTTAATCTAGAATGTTCGCTGCTTTCTGATTGGCCCACCAATCAGCGTCGCGCAAACCACCATCAGCCAGAGAAATGAAAAGGTGTGTGTACGTGTTAGCGCGTGTAAATGCCAAGGTATAACAAAAAATGAATATGCATGACTGTACATGATGATTCGAGAAAGTTCGCGGATTGCTTTGGTTTCGTTAGCGTTCAACATACTCGTTCGCTCGCATGATAGCGAACAGACCAAACTCGTGACTTTGGTCATGACCTTGAAATGCGGTCATGCATATATTAATATTTTTTTGAAACGATGATTCTACAATTGATGAAGGGACGGTAAGGGAAAGTAATGAAGGATTTTTTTTTCGGGAATGAAGGGGAAGGGTGGAAAGGAAGGGGGGGGTCTCTGATTACAGCTTGGTTCGACCCATGCACCTTCCAGCATTGGACAAAAGATAGGAGTCACAACTACAACTTGTTAAGCATAGCTACCTATTACCCCCCCTTCCTTTCCACCCTTCATTCCCGAAAAAAAATCCTTCTTCATTACTTTCCCTTACCGTCCCTTCATCAATTGTAGAATCATCGTTTCAAAAAAATATTAATAATATGCTTTTAAACTTTACAGAACACATCAATGTATAATATATTGAAACTGAAATAAAATATTTTTAACCTTTGCTATATTATAACAAAGATTTAGGAATTGGTCGAAAAACACGAAATTGATCCGAGGCCCGGAGGGCCGAGCCACATATACCAATCGACAGGGTTCGACGAACTGAGCAATGTCTGTGTGTGCGTGTTTTTTTAACGAGTAGGGAAATCTGCTATCAGACACCTGAGAAGACAACTCAGGGAGTGAGGTTTGGTATCCCGACCCCCCTACTGGGGCGTGAGGATCCAGACCCACTAAAACCCTACTCGAGTCTCCAGCCTTAATCCACCTGGCACTACCTTATCGGTATTACTTCAGGGAGGGGCTATTGTGCTTAACGCACACTCTTAGATAACTACTGGACTATGGTAGTTAGGCTGTTTATTCGCCGTTGATCGGCTTTCCAGCGGTTTTGTAGCTCAAGTACGATCTGGGTAGCAGCCGCATTGACTGCTCCCTAGACGTCTGAGCTAGAGTTATCCGGAGTAGTGTCCTGTCCGCTCACTGCCATCATGTTGCTTCTCGCGCCCGCGAAACGAGGGCATATGAAGAAAGCATGTTCTGCAGTTTCCTCAACGTCCGAGACATGCGGGGGACTCCGCCTGCCCAAACTTGTGCAGATACTGTCTAAAACAACCATGCCCTGACAGAATTTGTGTCAGGTGGAAGTTGACTTCGCCGTGGTGCCTGTTGACCCACCCGGATAGTTTCGAGATAAGTCGATATGTCCACCGGTCTTTTGTGGAGTTAGACCATGCCCGCTGCCATGTGATCATCGAGGCCGATCTTGTGGTACTCCGTATGCCTCTAGTTCCACGTTGGTTGAAGCACTCTACGTCCTCGCTGATGATGATACCAATAGGCATCCCAAGTAACAATCCAATAGCAAATTGGTCTTATTCATTTCTTATAGTAGTTTTATCAGAGCATTTCAAAGTCTGTTAGGTTTTATAATGTTTTTCCTCAAGTGAATTTTATCTTATTTGACTAACATTTCTGAAGTATGACTGAAGGAGACTTGAAGAATCACCCATAAAACTAAATTATCAATAAGTGTAATTCACCTTATAAGGGGTTTTAAAGGATACTTCATTTTTGCTTATAAACGACGCTCCTTAAAACTTAACAATAGTTTTGACAAAAACTTATGACATTCTTCTGCAAGATTCGTTTATCTTTACAATACTGCCATAAAACTCTCTTAAAATCGTATATTCTTGAAAGAGAAATTATACGCTTGAATAAGAACATTCTAACGTAAACAACTAATCTGTCAAAATGGGCGTCTGAACCTGGAGAAAATTGAAGAGTACAGATCTTTAAAACGAAAATTAAGCGAAAATCTGTTTAAATATTTTGAAATCTCTTTCATATGAACAGATAGCGAAGTCACAAAACAATAAATATCTCAGGCCTAACTGAACTGGGGAAGGACAGTGCCGGTAATGATGCATTTGCCACAGGCGGTGCGGGTTTCCTCTAGAGCTTTTCGTATCAGATCAGAAGTCAGATGTCTTTGTATGGAAAATGTTTGAAGGCACTGAAGCAGTTGAAGCATAATTTTTACAAACAGTTGCACCGATTGTAAATTAAACGCTTGGAACTGACGTGCAGTCCAAACAGCACAAACAACACGTTACGTCGGTACTTCGTTGATGTTTTCTTTGTTTATACTAGAATGGTTACTTGCAAAAACTTGGTGCCCTCAAGTAATTCAAACAATTCTTATTCAAGCGCAACGTGTCTTCTTCAAGAATACAATAAGTATTGATGAACTTATCGCGCTTTTGGAAAATTTTTCTTTGTCTTGTGCAAGAAATGTTAGTCTAATAAGCGCTTTCGGGTTGATTTGGATAAAACCATTGAAAAAATGGCGAACAGGGCTATTTTGATTACTTTTGAAATTGTAGGCAATTGCATATGGGCGCTTATAAAGATGGTATTATGCAATACCATTAGTGATCTTATCTTTTTAAATAAATGTTTAGACATATAAAAGCCTTTTTGCCACAATTAGTTAAAAATTTGGTAGCTATCAACTTCTTCATGAAATTATTATTTTTTTTTATTAATTTAATTTTTCAATAATCTAGCAAAAATAACTGGCGCGTTAAAATTTTCTAACTTTCATGTCATAAAACATCGACAAACCGAGCGTGGCATCAAAAATTTCTCATTTATGAGCAACAAAGCAGCTGCTTCTATCACCATTTTTATTTTCAATTATACCCATTTCGTAATAGCAATATCTGTGAATGCTTATAGCTTATAGCTCTTGGTCAATTTAAAACATTTAAGGCTGTGAAAAGTGTATGATGTCTTGCAAGTGTTCTTTGAAGAGGCAACCATAAAATCATCAACACTTGTGGCGGTTTTCTTTTTGTTTCAAGCGACTCTTGGAAGTTATTATAAATAGATATCGATAAGAATTACAAGTTTTAAAAGGATCTTTGGAAATTTTCTTGAGAACCTTCTTTAGCGTGGGCCTCCCTCGCCTTATAAGGGTTTTATGGCAGTTTTATCGCAGTTTTGTAGAATTACAAGTTTTGAGATCGGTTTTAAGCAGCAGATGCTGGAAACCTCTTCAAGTGCACCTTAAAATTGAAATTGTTACTTGGGATCATACCCGCTAAGATGCAGATTGCGTCATGTGAAACTGTGCGATACGCACTCGCCACTCTTAAACACATGAGACGATAGGTGCTTTCCAGCTTGGCTAGATAGCTTTTGGTACCTAACGCCGATGACCACACCGGCCCGCCATACCCGAGTATGGACTGGACCACGTTGGCTAATAGCCTTCGCTTGCTGCCATATACCGCAGAGCTATTAGACATCATACGAGACAATGCCGAAATAGCTGTGGAAGCCTTCTTGCAGGCATAGTCGACATGGCTCCCGAACTTGAGCTTGTCGTCGACCATTACTCCAAAGAGTTTTAAGGACCGCGTTGACGAAATAGTGCAGTCCCCGACGCTGATATTTGCTTGCTGCACCGACTTGCGGTTGTTCACCACGATAACCTCCGTTTTATGATCAAACTGAACCATATTTGGCATGTGTGTATTTTTTGGAGGCATGAATTTTTTCTATGATGAATTGAGACCTTTTTAGGAGGGGGGGGGGGGGGTTCCCATACAAATGACATACAAATTTCCTCATGACTCGAGAACTAATCAAGCAAATGGAACAAAATATGACATGTGGGTGTTTTTGGAGACAAGAATGTTTCCTATGATGAATTGAAACCTCTCCCCGCTTCAGGAGGGGGGGTCCCATACAAATGAAATGCAAATATCCTCATAACTTGAGAAGTAATCAAGCAAATGGAACCAAATTTGGCATGTGAGGGGTGTTGCAGGCAGGAATATTTTAAATGATGGTTTGAGATCTCTCACCCCTGTGGTAGGGGGATAAGGACTTTCATACAAATAAAACAGAAATTTTTGCGTAACTCAAAAACTAATCGAACTCGAGAAATTTTAGACTCTTTCATAAAACATTAACCAAAAACTATCAATGGTAACATTAGATAATTCAGCGCGAGACGGCCACAGACCGCGAGTGTTGCCGGCGACCTGCCGTCGGAAGCGCCGGCCACCGCGGAGGACAGCCCCCGTAGAGATCATCGCTATCTAGGTTTATTTATTTTCCTGGATCCACTGACCTCTATTACTTTCCTTCACTTGGGTCACCCCTGCGAAATGGTTCTTTATACGAAAAGATTTTCCGTGAAATGGTACATCCCGCGTAAGGTTTTTCGCGAAATAGTATTCTGCGAAACTCTATATTCCGCGTTATGGTGTACCGAGAATTGGTGTTTTTTTTTCGGTTCGAGTCGCCAAGCAGTACGGTCGCATTTTAAATTCACTCCCGGTCGTGTTTTAGTTTGTTTGTTTTAATAACCGTCGCGAACGTTCACCGTGCTTAAGGTTTAAGTTTGGATAACACAGACCTGCGTAATAAATTTGAACTTAATTAATTTGATTGTGAAGTCAAGTGAAGTGAAGTGATAATGATCTGTGAAATTTGCCAATCAGAT
Source organism: Sabethes cyaneus (assembly GCF_943734655.1). Classification (NCBI taxonomy): domain Eukaryota; kingdom Metazoa; phylum Arthropoda; class Insecta; order Diptera; family Culicidae; genus Sabethes; species Sabethes cyaneus. Next base: position 119,669,706 of record NC_071355.1, on the reverse strand, counting down.
TCAACCACTGAAGAAGTTTTGTGGGTTTGCATTGGATGCAATCGTGGCTTTCATGCAGCATGTGTAGGTGTTTCGGTTCAGCGCGGCTCGTTACGAAGAAGAGAAAAAAAAATTATAGATCCGCTGTCATATATCCTGCCTTGCTGCAACACTTGCCAAGCGTTAATCACCTTAAATTTTGATATCAAAGCGCTGGTAAATCAACAATCCCAGCTGTGCGAAAATATAAACTCAAACACCGAGGTCGTTCATCGCACGAGTCAGCAAAATGAGCACATAATTCACGAAGCGATGGATCGTATTGAAGCGCTTCTCGGTGACGTGAAAAAAGAGCTGACGACGTATAGGAGTGCTGTTACTACCGGCCTAGTTAGTGGAATAAAAAACCACCTGACGTCATTGGACGATTTGGCAATGCAGACATCGAATAAAAATGAAGTATCTTCGATGCAATCGATGTCGTCAGGGATGTCGGAACTCAATGACGAAATTAAAAGACTTTCTACTGTGACGATTGATATGGCGGCTGAATCAACCATGCAGCATTACCCAACAATAGGGCTGGAAATTCTCGATGAGTTAAAGTCATTGTTAGCAAACCTCATAGCAATGCAAAATACTGTGCCACCGTCAATGGTATCTGACTCATTCCCCAGTTTGTCAACAGAATTAAACAATAACGAAAAAACTGATTCTTCAGGATGGCGATTTTTGGGTACGAAGAGGGTATGGAAAGCTAACTGGGAGGAATACGACGCACGTCAATTATGTCGTTTAAATCAGCAAAAGCAGGCAATAAATGCAAGACGCAGAAGGCAGCGTAGAGCAAGAAACAATAATACACACAATGTTTCTAATAATGTGGATAACGGTAACTCCAATCAGAATCACGCTTTTAACCATAACAACAATAACAGCAACAATAACAACTACAACAACAGAAGCAACAATAACTACAGATACAATAACAACAGGAGTAATAGAAACAACTACAATCGGAATAGCAGGAACAGTAACAACCGGAATAATAGAATCATCGGTAATAACAACAGGCATTACAATTATAACAATAACAACAACAACATCAACAACAACAACAACAACAATAACATCAACAACAACAACAACAACAGCAGCAACAACAACAACAACAACAACTACAGGACTGGTAATCGTAATAACAGAAGGAACCACGAACCCAGTAATAGTAGAAACCATTACATTGACCAACGTAACTCTAATTTCATGGGCATTCAAAACCGAAACATGTGGCTGCCACCTGATAGAGAGCTTCTTGCGGCAGCGAAAGACCAGTTTTCCAGGCCGCCAGCTAACTATCATCGGTCAATACAATTCCAGAGAGGTGAAATTTTAAACCCGTATCCACCTAATGAATTACCGTCGCGCTCTTATAATCTTATGGACCCAAGGAATTCTCTACCTACAGCATGTGAGGCATGCTCCTGCCGACATTCGTGTTTTACGAACATCCGACGCACTCCCTAGAGGAAGATTTAACACCATCTGGCGTGAACTCAGTAGTACAATCAAAATCAGAAACAGAAATTGTAGTGTACTGTCAAAACCTCAACCGCATGAGAGGTTCGTCTAAGATTAGACATATTTGTAATAAAATTTTAAGTTGTTCCTTTCCAATAATTTTGGCGAATGAAACTAGTTGGGATGAAAGTGTTAGAAGTGAAGAAGTTTTTGGAAATGCTTATAAGGTTTACAGAGATGACCGAAACTTTCAGGTTTCTGAAAAGAAGTCCGGTGGTGGTATTTTAATTGCTGTCTCAACTAAACTTAATTCCGACATTATTATTACCACGAAATTCAAAGAATTTGAGTATATATGGGTAAAAGTACTGGTAGCGGGCGAAACACACGTTTTTTGCTCAGTATACTTCCCTCCAAATAACGCAAGTAAATCTGCTTATGAAAATTTTTTCAAGGTTGCTGAACAAATTTTTTCCAAATTTCCCCCGGAAGTGAAAATTCATATATACGGTGATTTCAATCAACGCAATGCCGGTTTCATTCCAGACACTGAAAATGAGGACATCTTACTTCCAATTGTAGGCGAAAATGAAACGCTACAGTTTATTTTTGACAAAACTTCTAGTTTAGGACTTAATCAAATCAATCATGTGAAGAATCAGCAAAATTGCTTTTTAGATTTATTGTTAACAAACATGCATGAAGACTTTTGTGTAACCGCTTCATTGACTCCACTATGGAAAAACGAAGCATTCCATACAGCCATTGAATTTTCTATATTTGTACATGAAAATAAGTGACCCCTTGATTGGGAATATGAAGATGTCCACCAGTTTCATTTGGCAAATTATGATATCATTAAATGTTGTCTTAGCACATTAGATTGGCAAATCCTTCTCAATTGTGATGAAGGTATCGAAACCTCTGTAGAAATCTTTTACAAATTATTAAATGAAATTATAAATGAGCATGTCCCCCTAAAGAAAGTAAGGCGACATGGCTATTCAAAATATCCTATTTGGTTTAACCAACAAATAAAAAACTTGAAAAATCGCAAACAAAAAGCCCATAAAAGGTACAAGAATAATGGCAGTAACGCAAATCTGGCCCTTTACTTAGATATTTGTAACCAACTAAATGTAGCCATTGATACAGCATACGAGCAATATAATTCCAAAACCGAAAGTGAATTAAAACGTCATCCAAAAAATTTCTTTAATTATGTAAAAACTAAATTGAAATCGAACAATTATCCGACAGAAATGTATCTCAACGAAACGGTTGCTGATAACCCAGATGAAATTTGCAATCTATTTTCAACTTTTTTTCAAGGAACTTATACTGCTTTTTCGGAAACAGATCGGGATTACAGATATTTCGATTTCCTCCCAGAATTTACTACTGATATCACTATCAAAAAAATCGAAGCACATGTTATTTTAGAAGGTTTAACTAAGTTGGATGCCTCCAAGGGTTGCGGACCCGACGGTATTCCTCCCGTGTTTTTGAAAATGTTAGCATTAGAACTTACAGCTCCATTGTATTGGCTTTTTAACATGTCACTAGAATCCGGCAATTTCCTTAAGGCATGGAAAGCCTCATACCTCATTCCAATTTTTAAAAGCGGTAAAAAATCTGATATAAGTAACTATCGAGGTATTGCTATTATTTCTTGTATTCCCAAACTTTTTGAAGCAATCATTAATGAATCGTTGTTCAATCAAGTCAAAAATAGAATATCTAATATGCAACATGGGTTTTTTAAGGGCCGCTCAACTAATACAAATCTAATTGAATTCGTTAGTTATTCGCTGAATGCAATGGACAAAGGGAGCTATGTAGAAGCTTTATATACTGATTTCAGCAAAGCATTTGATCGCGTTGATATACCCATGCTATTATTTAAATTACAAAAAATAGGAGTCCAATCAGATCTGCTTAAATGGATCGAATCCTATCAAATTTGAAGGGAAAAAGTCAAACCCTCTAGAAGTAACCTCTGGAGTTCCCCAAGGTTCACATTTAGGCCCTCTTTTGTTTATTTTATTTGTGAACGATATCTCTTTCTTGCTGAGAAATGTTAGGGTATTAATATATGCCGATGATATGAAGCTCTTTTTAGAAATAACAAACGAGGAGGACGTCAGAGTATTCCAGCTCGAAATACAGGTTTTCTATATTTGGTGTAACAAAAGTCTTCTTCAACTTAACACTCATAAATGTAGATCAATAGCCTTCAGTAGAAAAAGAAACATGCCAAACATTACAATTTCTCTAGGAAATAATTTGGTTGAAAAGTATGAAAAAATCAGAGATTTAGGAGTTATATTAGACTCAACACTAACATTTATTGAACATTATAACACAATTATCAACAGAGCTAACAGTATGCTAGGATTTATAAAAAGATTTAGCTACGACTTCCGTGACCCATACACAATAAAAACACTATATCTTGCATATGTGAGGTCAATATTAGAATACTGTAGCATAGTCTGGTCACCATTTTCATTAATACACCAGGAACGAATAGAATCAGTACAAAAACAATTCGTGCTGTTTGCTTTGCGTAAACTAAATTGGACAAGCTTTCCTCTTCCCTCTTATGAAGCCCGCTGCTTGCTTATAAATATACAGACACTAAAACAGCGACGTGAGTTCGCCAAAGTGTCATTTGTAAACGATATTGTTTCACACCGTATAGATTCTATGGAAATTTTATCCAAACTCAGCTTTTATGTACCGAACCGTCAATTGCGGAACCGAAATATATTTAGCATAAGTCACTGTCGCACAAACTATGCCAAATTCGGGCCTTTAAATCAGATGATGATCGCCTATAACCAACATTGCGAAAATATTGACTTTACTATGTCTAAATTAAAATTAAAACAATACTTTAATTCTACGCGTTAGATGCAAAAAATGTAAGCAATATTATGTAATTTAAAAGTTGCACTGTTCAGTTTTCTTTGTAGACTGTGTTGTAGTAATAGAACTAATATAATGTAATAACTAATGTAAAAGGTCTACTATGATTTGACGACTAAATAAATAAATAAATAAAAAAAATGGTATTCGGCGAAATGGTTTGTAATGATGGCGAATATTTAAATGCTATCCGCTTTATTTTATCAGGCTAAGCAATAAGGGGAATTGTTTTCTACTTTACTGTGAAGAAATTTTGTTATTAAAACACCGATGAACTCCCCAGAAACTTGCAAAACTCAAGATTGTGACAAAGGTCATCCGAGATTCACGATTTATGTACAGCACAGGCAATACGAAGTTTGTCGGGTCAGCTAGTTTCATATAAAATCTTTTCATTTAATTTTGTGCTGATTATACAGCAATAAGTACCGTGAAATTACTGGAAATACAGCAAAATACAGCAAATACAGCTCGGTAAAGGTTTGCTCAGTAAATATTAATCCGGTTTGCTAAAAATGCAGTAAAGTTTTGACTTTTGACATTTTGTTTTACTGGTAAAACCAGCATTTTGGCAAGCTCGGCCAAATCCAGCAAAATTTAGCTGGATTCCAGCGATAATTTTTAAGTGTGTAAGTATGATAAATTCCAAAAATTTATCCGTGTTGTTCAGTGCCACCGGATGCCAGATTTTGGATGAAAATAAACGGGTTCGTTTGGTTGCCAACCCTGGCGATGGATTATTTTTGCTACGCCAGGAGGAGAGATCGATGGTGTAAAATAACATATTATAACATTGTGCGCACCGAATGTTTGCTATTATACGTTAAACAATTATATCGAACATGAAATCATTGGAAATAATACATATACTTACACTAAATCGAAATTAGTTGGATACTGTGTTGTTTCCGTGCGTGGATAACTTATATAACCTCGAGTGTAAAGTCTGCAAAATTGTCAATTAGAGTAGTGAAACAAAGGAATAATCGTGTTTACTTTTCAGCAATTTGCATAGCGGAGTGTGGCCCAATATTTAGTTTAGCACTGGCAGCTCTCATCAGCTCAACCGTATTAAGTGCTTGTGGTCGACTGCGATATATTTCCTTAGAAGTAATACTGTCCACACTAAAGGTTGTGAATATTTAAAAAATTAACTAGTTAGTAAGCAACAATCTTTTCAGTTATTAAATAATGTTAGTTTTGTACTCACAATGCTTCCTGGTTTTCTTTAATTTTATTCAAAAACATGCAGGCCACTTCTTTTTCAAATATTCTTACTCTCGACCAATCTAGTTTTACCTCAAGATTATCACCAAGCATTACATGAATAAACCAATAACTCTCCGGTTTAAACGTTTGAATTTCGTCATGACGTTGAACGCAAAATCCAAGGGTTGGTGTTTGACATGGCCCATATGATATCAGTGATGCATCCAAATCGGCATATTTGCCTTGAAAGAATTTGGTCTGGAATCGGGTAAAGGCACATCCAATTCTAAGATCAAGTTCTTGCCTAGCGTCAACCGATTTAGCTTCATTTTCGTTAGGACGAGTGAGATTTCTCATTGCATATTTGATATCTTTTTCTGTTATAGCAGAGAATTTGGCGCGATACGTGACTTGATTCGTAAATACATTCCGAATGCTACCTGCGACGGCTGTCATAACTTCAAAGCAAATATTTTCGCCTTCTTTATCACAGTCTAGCCACAAAATTAAATATTCACATCCTTTGGCTTCTTGGCTAAGAAAGGCTGACATTCGAAGATTTGGAGATGATTCCTTTTTCTCCGTAGTACACGAAAATAATTCCGCAGGATCTACCTTGTCCCAAGAGTTAAATTTACCCGCGAACTCCAATCCCATAATATGACCGCACACCGAAGTCATTTTAAAACGTATTAACTCGCCTAAAAATGGACCATACCATTCATGAATGGAACATGCATTATTAGAACCTGCGAACAAGAAAAAAGTATTATATTGAATGCTTTCAAATACATCACACAGTCACAGAGAAATTGGCTACATGATCAACAATGCAACAGTAACTGAAGTTTTTGGAGCGTCTTAGTAGAATACGAAACCTTAATGTATGTATGTATGTATGGGGACTACCACCTATCGCAGCAGAACAACTGTTCATAGCAATGGGCTTATCTGACAAGGGGAATTCCCAAGCAGCACTTGCAACATCTTCCACGTGGCTATTAAGTCTTGTTTAAATTGCAAAAAACTTCACCGGTTACAGTATTGAAACACGCAACAAATAAGCAACTTCATGTTGTTAATATGTTGGATTCAGGTTATCCAATACTTATACTGGCTGTCACAAATATATTAGTCAATATCTAGTAACATGAAACTTCATCGCAACATCGTGTTATTATAATGCCATTGCTAAACAATAATGTCACATGATGTTGCATCATGTTGATTACGGCATATTGTTAAATAAAATGTAACCAAACAAATACAACCAATGTAACATCATATTCCGCCATATTTTTATGAAAAAATATTTTTCAAGGAAGGAATGTTTTTATTTTAACAATAATTACACGAACATTCATCAGGAATCCATGGCATTTACTAAAATATTATTTGATTACAGTATCTAGTTCGATTTTACACCGCATTTTTCCATCGTAAACGAATTCTTAATCTGGCTGGGTTAATTCTTTAAACTTGAAAATAAATAAATTAATAACTTTCACGAGGCGCATCAAATAATACAAAGCAAAATTATATTTTGCACGATAAATTTTGAATGGCATGGAGATTAGCTCATAATAGGCCCAAAAAACTAAAGTCGCATTAAGAATATTTATTAATGTAAATAATTTTCATCTTGGAGCCCAGAGAGGAAATCCCGGTTCCCGCTAAACATAATTCGTGATGAAGTTGCTCATAATTGTTTGGTTTTTGTGCGAGGAAAAAAGAGAAGAAAGTATTTTTGTTTTTGTTTTCACGCAAGTTTTGACAACGCGGCATAGGATTTCGTGGGAGTGCGAACAGGCTTAAAATCTCTTTTAGTATCGTAGTCGCAAGTTTTGACAACGCGACATAGGATTTCGTGTGAGTGCGAACAGGCATAAAATCTCTTTTAGTATCGTAGTCGCGAATACCTGCTTGTATTTAGATAACGCGCATTGGTTTTTGTGCGAGAAAAAAAGAGAAGGAAGTATTTTTGTTTATATTTTCACGCAAGTTTTGACAACGCGGCATAGGATTTCGTGGGAGTGCGAACAGGCTTAAAATCTCTTTTAGTATCGTAGTCGCGAATGGATAGATAACGCGCATTGATGTTCCATAAAACATCTGTGTAACAATTGGTTGCATATAGGCTCCACCTCTTGCGCTTTTTCAATCACATAACAGTTCGATAAAGGTAACTGATGCGAACTTTTACCATATTTGAATGTTTCAATTATAGTTGCCCTTCATGCAACAAATGGTGCTGCTTGGGTTGTACAAACATAACCATTGGTCACGTTCACCAGGTCCTGTATGAAGGGTCAAAAGGGAATCGGTCGGCAACCAACATCGCTTACACGTACCAGGGGTGTTTAAGAATCTTCTTCCAGAAACTAGACCGCATGAGTCAATCGTTAAGTAAGCGCTCCCAATGCAGAATGACCCCAATAGTTGGGGAGAAGGGCCCGCTCATCATCCACAATTTGTTTGTGCAAATGGTGTTTCTAGTTCAAAAAACCCATTAACAGTAGGTGTTCCTCAGGGCAGTAATTTGGGACCTTTACTGTTCCTTATTTATATCAACGATCTTGCCAAGATTGACTTACATGGAAAGCCAAGGCTATTCGCTGACGACACGTCGTTATCATATGAGGACAAAGATCCGGAAGAAATAATTCGCCAAATGACAGAAGACATGGGAAAACTTGAAGGATTTTTTGCGGAAAATCTTTTGTCTCTTAACTTGTCGAAAACAAAGTATATCATGTTTCACTCCCCGCGTCTGAGAGTTCCACCTCACTCGGAAGTTATAGTGTCTTCAACAAGAATAGACAAAGTAGAATGCTTTAAGTACCTAGGTCTAAATCTGGATGCCACGTTGTCGTGGAATCAACACATTGCAGATCTACAAAAATGGATTAGCTCAACATGTGGAGCATTATGGAGAGTCTCTAAGTTTCTACCGCAGAAGGTATTGGAAACCATGTACCATGCTTTCATTCAGTCCAAGCTCCAATATCTGGTATCCATTTGGGCTGCTGCTACAAAGACGCGATTAAAGCCACTACAAGCCGCACAAAACAGATATCTGAAAGTGGTGTACAAAAAACCTCATCGGTATCCTACCTTGGACCTGTACAACAATGCAAACGCATCCATTCTGCCAATAGCTGCTCTGCATGAAATCCAGTGTCTGTGTCAAACCCATAACTTTATGTATAACCCACGAGCTCATCACAATCAAACCCTACTTCGAACATCACATAGATATCAGCTAAGAAACCCAGCAACATTTGTTGTCAATCGTCCAAATACAGAAATGGGCAAAAAATCCGTTGCTTATTACAGTAAAGCGCGTTTCAATTGCCTGCCGTCGGACTTAAAATCTGAGCAAATTGGGAAAAAAATTCAAACATAAAGTTAAGCTGCGCGTGCGGAACATGATGGCGAACTATATGCCCTAGTTAGGACACAAATAAATTGTCTTCGTCCAATTCGAATCATCTAGCTGTTGTCAACTGTACTCTTCACCTTCCTGTGGCTACGGATCCATGCACTTGGGGTACTCTGGTAGCGTGGCCAACTATACTGTAAGGTAACATGCACAAGTATATGTCTGGCTGAAGCCAGAGATACTACGCCCCCACTCTAGTAAATCAACGGTTCCAGATCTCAACCTCCGGTAACACCATTATCACCAGCACCACCAGCAACCAGCAAATAGATGATGATGAGTTTTAAGCTCTCCTGTTGTACGCACTGCGTGGTCCTTGATCCATGTCATCCAATTAACCCGCTCGTAATCTGCTGTTCCTCTGGCTCTATATGGTCTAGTTTTCGTGCGCTTGGGCTACTCTGGTAGCGAGGTCATCTTTACTGTAAGGTAATATACACAAGTATATGTCCGGCCGAAGCCAGAGATACTACGCCCCTAATCAAGAAAACCGATGATTCCAGAACCCACGACACCCCCCAATCATCAGCAAGCTGAGCAGTTTATCCTGAATCCATGATCTCCGGTTCTCCTGCTACCCGTTACCACATGCTGCGACATCTATGCCATTCGACTGCGCTGCTTGTGATCTTCTGCAACGCTGTACTCTTCCGGCTCTACAAGGTCCAAACGGTTCTAGTCTATACCAAATCGTCGAATTCAACATACCGATATACATAATCATCAGGCATTCAATTTATCCTTTCATATAATTATGTAACCAATGAATTGTGATAGTTTCTAGTTTACCGCACTTCCTTAAAAGAGCAACTAAGCTCACTGGAAGTACATGTATTGTGAAACAGAAAAGATTGAAGGTTTTGTGCCTATTGGAGAAAATGCTTAAAAGAAGCTTCACTCCAACGGGCTTTCCTTCCCTAGAAGAAATAAATAAAAAAAAAAATGTGTTGTTAGCCGGGCCAAGGTTAACCTTAGGAAGTCTTTATATGTTTTATTCGTCAAGCATTTGTAGACTACATACAATAATATTATTACAATGTTTACTTATATACTATACATTATTCCTATGGCTAAGTCGTAGTTTAATTTGAATTCTGGACATAGTGATGTTAATTCTTTCGCAATTTTGATTATAAAGGCGCATCATGTTATTGACTTGGTCCATTTTTCGCATAATTGGTCTTATATGATTTTTCATTAAATATTTTTCTAGTTCTAAGGTTACGACTCGGCGCATAAAAGTTTAATTGAGCAAGCAAATCTGCGGACTGGATGCGTTGAGAAATAATGTCATTGATAAAGTAAAGCATTGGTTGTTCGCGACGTTCTTTAAGTGTTTGTATATGGATGAGCGTTTTCGAAGCGCGTATAGTAGAAATTGTTTCTAAACAGATTCAATGCGTCCTTCGTGTAACGCAGTGTGTGGGTGCCATACAATATTGCAATATTCCAGAATAGGTCTTACATATGTAATGTATAAAAGTTTTATTGTGTACGGGTCTTTGAAATTATGACTGAAGCATTTGATAAATCCCCGCATTCTATTTGCTTTGTTATTAATGGTATTGTAATGTTCTGTAAATGTTAGTTTTGAGTCTAAGATTGCTCGTAGATCCCTTACAATTTTACATTTTGGTACAATATTGTTTCCTAAGTATATGTCAATAGAGGGAGTTTGAATTTTCCTGCTAAATGCTATTGAGTTATATTTTTTTACATTCAGGTTTAGTAAAGATTTGTTGCACCAAGTGTTGAATACATTGACTTCATTCTGAAATACTGCGACGTCATGGGCATTTTTTATTTCCATATATATTTTCATGTCGTCTGCATATACAAGTACTTTTGAGTGGTTAAGTATATAGGAAATGTCATTTACGTGCAAAATGAAAAGAAGTGGTCCTAAGTGGGAACCCCAGAGGTGACTTGAATAGGGTCCGAGAGGGCATTTTGAAAGCGAACAATTTGTTTACGTTCCGTTAAATATGATTGAAGCCATTTCAAGAGCTTCGGTTCTATTCCAATTTTTCTTAATTTGAAGATTAATAATGGTATGTCTATTTTGTCTAATGCCTTACGAAACTCCGTGTAAATAGCTTCTACGTGGTTGCCATTGTCCATTGCATTAAGAGTAAAAGTTACAAATTCCAAAAGATTTGAGGTAGTACAGCGGCCTTTAAAAAAGCCGTGTTGCTAACTTGTAATTGTGTATTTTACTTGTTGAATTTTTTTTTCATTTATAAGGCTTATACAAATTTGAAAAAAAGTTTATGTCCTGGTCCCAAAATATGGTTGAAGGGGGGGGGGGGGGGGCAAGAAAAAAATAATAACATCAAACCTTCAATAACTAAACAAGAGAAAAGCTACCAGCGTTTATTTTTCCGTATTATTAAAAATTTAATATAAAAATTTTGTACAGTACTTAAATTGCAGTTCAAACCAAACCAAACTTTAAAATTTTTCGACCCGAGCACATAAAGTAAGCATCCTAGTAGAGATGAACCAGTTATAAAATAGTGGAGTGCTACAGGATCACCTTAGGGAGCCACTAACGTGTACATTCATTTGAATTTTGCTTTGAACTTGCGTGTCAGTCGGTTAGTTACCTTGTGTTTTGGAATAATCCAAATCTGTGTCATTTACTAGTTCAGAACTCGGTAACCACGAAAGAGTATCGCAAACTAATTATAGTGTGAAAATGGGAGTTTAGGCCCTACCAATTTTTTACTTGAAATGCTGTGCTACCAACATGTTTTAAGAAAACAAACGTTTGGAACCACTTGTTTCTTGGTCAACCTTTTAGTCATGAATATCAGGTCACTCCTCTGCTAATGCTTGTTCTCCAAGAATAATATGTAGTATACCTTCGTATATGTAAACCGTTTCGAAAATTTCAAGTTGCATGATAAAAAACTATATCTTTGAGTTTGCCGTTCCCAACATCCAAAATTAGGGTATGTACTTGGACACTACGGAATAAAACGACCAATTTGGAGTCCTGAAAGCACCGATAGCTGATATTCCGGAGTATCTAATTTGTCGTATTTCTATTTTTATCTCATCTAATGCCTATGACCAGAATAAATAATCCCACTGCAATTCGGAATATCTCCGTCAAAAGCGGTACCGAACTTCACACATATATCGTTTGATTGATTTTTGCTTCAATCTAATTCGATTCTTTTAAAACAAGTTGAAATAAAATGAAACGAAATTTAAAGCTAATGGAGCCAAAAGTCTGATTGCAAACACCCCAATTTTTGTCGTCGGGAACTTAAAGGTCAAACAAAATAGTCGTCTGTGACTTGCAGCAGGAACCAGAAAGCTTAGTTGGCGATAGAAAGTTGATCTAGACTAACGGGATAACTGCTTTAACTTTGCACATATTGGATAATTTAGAGATGTAAACTCGTTGAACTGTAAAAGATCTACTTATCACTAAAGAATACAACATACTAATATAGCACTTTATTTTTTTGCCCCTTCACATTTCGAAAATTTTTGAAGGGAGGGGTGACATAAACTTTTTTTCAAATTTGTATAAGCCTAATTGATTCAAATAGTTTAGGAATGCAAGAGATAACTGCAATTCCACGGTAGTTTCGGATGTCTGATTTTGTTCCTGATTTGAAGATAGGGACTAAATACGAAGATTTCCATATTTCCAGGAATTTTCCATTTTTCAGAGACATGTTAAATAGGCGTTGTAATGGTGTAGCAAGTTCCTCGTCCAGGTTTGTGAGAAATATGGGTGCTATTCCGTCAGGCCCCGGCCCTTTTGACGCATTCAAGGCTTTGAGTGCTTCCAATACGTCAATTTATGATAGTTGAGAGACAGATATGTCGTTAGAAAATTCGGGGATAAATGAGAAATATTCCTGGTCGCAGTCTTCTTCGGTAAATGTTGTATATACTTCTTGAAAGAAATTTGCGAAAAGGTTGCCGATTTCATTAGTATTATTTCCAATAAACCCGTCAAGTTTCATGTGGGATGAGAAATTACTGCTTTTCAATTTAGTATTTACATAGTTAAAGAAATTTTTTGGGCATGATTTGACTTCATTTTCGACTTTACTATTACATTCTTCATACGCGATTTTAGTGGCCGAGTTGAGTTCTTCGCAAATATTGAGATAATTATTCAAGTTAATGGTATTGTTTTCAATTTTGAATTTTTTGTGTGCTTTTTGTTTTCTATTTTCAAGATTTTTTAGATGTGGGTTGAACCACACAGGCATTTACTACGTTGACTTCGTCTTCTTCTTTTCATTGGTACAGTTTCGTGCAAAAGGCACTTCAAGAAAAGGATGAATTTTTCTACTTTATAGTCGACATTTCCTTCAGTACAAAACACATGTTGCCATTCTGTTGTATATAGTCTACGCTTAATTTCTATAAAATTTGCTTTGTTATATTCCGGCATATTCCAAGTCAGTAGGGTAAGAGCTATTGTGTGTGAAAATTGAGTATTCGATTGCTGTGTGAAATGCTTCATTCTTCCATAAGGGAGATAGTGAAGCATTTACAGCAAAGTCGTCTGTGCAGTTTGTAACAAGTAAGTCCAAATAAACATTTTGACTATTTTTGACTGAATTTGCATCAAGCCAAATTGTGAAATTTTCTCAAAAATGTAATGCAATGTTTCATTTTCGCCTACTACTGGAAGCAAAATGGATTCATTGTCAATGTCTACAACGAAGTCCACATTGCGCTGATTGAAGTCGCCGTAAATACCGTGAAAGCACCTAATTCCGATCACCTGTAGGATTTATCTTTGAGTCCCTACTGAAAAATATAGCTTTGATATTTATTAACACTGTACATGTCTTTAGCAAGTATTTTCAATTATGTTTCATGGAAAAATACTAAAATACCTAAATTATTTACCGAAAGTTAAAAAAATGCATCATAGTATGATGCATCAGTGCACCTAATTCCGATCATCAATTATAAGGGGTGATTCTAATTCCGATCACAAGTGTATCTAATTCCGATCACAGGTGTATCTAATTCCGATCACGTCATAATGAGCTGTTAAAGCAAAAACTTTTGTCAACTCGTACCAAATGGATCTGAAATGTATTGCTTTTATGTAGTTTGACGACAATCCCCCTACCAGTCATCTTCTGCTTGCGTTAATGATCATTAATATTCTTAAAATTTGTGTACTCAAAAGATCGACAAGCGGATTATAAAACTTACCTCTTCTTTTATCTTTGTTCAACTGTTACACTCAAAATAATCCGCACATAACTAATGGAAAATTTCCATATGAAAATCCTTATGATTATTATGTGTCACATATAAACACAATCCGCCCAGAAGTACACATGAAAATTATATGCATATGAATAGTATGTGCAAATTTTAAAGGTAAATTTTAAAAACACATAAATGGTAGCTGTTTGGCACATAAAGTTCATTTACTGGGCACATGGAAAAAATCTATGTGTGAAACACATAGAAACTATACGAAAAGTTTTCTCAGTGTACAATTACAATAACATTGGGTCACTTCGACGTTTTCATAAAGCTTTGATCATAAATAATAGTAAAAATCAAATCAGAAAGGTTGTGTTCCAGACATGACCGCGTAGTTGGTGTAGAACTACGTGAGGCTGGTTTTCGCGAAGAAACCTCGAATATTAAAGAAAACTTTTTACACCATATTGGTATATGTGTAGCGTAAAATAGCGTAAAGCGAGAAAAAACAAACAATATAATAATAATATTATCTTGCTGTACCGTATTTATGGCAGGTGAGCTATTTTGTGATATCAAAAACGAATGTCTTTACCAGTGCCATTATCGGAGTATTTCAGTATAGAAATTTGCCTCACGCATCCAGCTATTAACAAAGTTCTAGGAGAAAACTTAAGTCTTCAAAATAATATGTTATTGTTATTATATTAAAAGAACACGCATTAATAAGATAGTTCATAACTGCGCTGTCGCTGTCGCTTGTTTGCAGTAAAACGTCTGAGCCTTTCAGTTGACCAGCAGCCACTGGTTTAATAACCCGATCAAATGAATATAACAAATTTATAACAGGATGAGTTCTAGATAGTAAATATTTTATAACAAAGTCTCCTTTGCGTTTTGTTATAAACTTGGTCTCGTTAGCAGTTGAAATCAGGACCAAGTTTATTAGTGATCACTCCTGTATGTGCTGCTTCAGTGAGATGTGAGTTGAATTACCGGAAAATCGACTACGATGCTCTTATTGCACATCTTTGTGATATTGAATGGACCAGGTTATTCGGAACAGACTCTGTTGATACAATGGCTGCGCGCTTTTGTGATGTTATTCGCTTATGGTTCTATGAGAATTTGCCCTTTGTAAAACCCGCTTCAACTCCTGCGTGGAGCACAAATTTGCTTCGTCGTCTAAAGCGCGTGCGCAATAAATTCCAACGTAAGCATCGTCGGTGGCGTACTAACCAAACTAAACAAGATTTTAAACGGGCTAGTGAAGATTATAGACGGCTAAATGCAAGCCTTTACAAGTCGTACGTCTTACGCATTCAAACAGACCTACGCAGAAACCCGAAAAAGTTTTGGTCATTTGTAAATTCGAAACGAAAATGTTTCTCGGTTCCTTCCGATGTTTACCTTGACGATACCGAATCAGATTCGTGTGAACTATTTGCTACGTTCTTCTCGTCTGTTTTCGCCTGCGATCCTGGACCAACAAGGGCTACTGATTGTGGTGCGTCGCTGGTCGCAGCCGATTTCGTCGACTTCGATGTCTTTGAGATTACCCCGGATATGATTACTGCTGCCGCAAAAAAATTAAAAACATCGTACTGTGCTGGGCCTGATGGAATTCCTGCCGTTGTATTTTGCCGTTGCTCTGAAGCTTTAGCTATACCGCTTTTTTGTATATTCAACAAATCATTTGCACAAGGGAAATTTCCGAAGATTTGGAAGCATTCCTTTATGTTTCCGGTCTTTATGAATGGGGACCGCCGAAGTGTCAGAAATTACCGTGGCATTACAAATTTGCCCGCTGCCTCCAAATTATTCGAAATAATTGTGAGTGGCGCCTTAATTCAACGTGCTAGACACTACATTTCTTTGGACCAACACGGTTTCATGGCTGGCCGCTACGTGACAACAAATCTCCTAGACTTCACCTCTAATTGTATTGCCGAAATGGAACGTAAACTACAAGTAGATGTGATATATACCGATTTAAAAGCCGCCTTCGACCGCATAAATCACCGCATACTGCTTGACAAAATCTTGCGACTGGGTGCCTCGCAACAATTTGTCGCATGGCTTCGCTCGTATTTGTGTGATAGGATTCTGCAAGTGAAACTTGGGTCTAAGTTATCGTTGCCGTTCACAAATAAATCTGGGGTACCTCAAGGCAGTAACTTGGGTCCACTTTTGTTTATTTTATTCTTTAACGACGCTGCCTCTGCTCTAGGAACTGGTTGCAAACTGGTATATGCTGACGATCTTAAAATTTACTTGACGATTCGTTCTATCGAGGATTGTCATCGTCTTCAGTTACTGTTGGACACATTTGTGAACTGGTGTAAATCGAACCACATGACCATCAGCATTACTAAATGTGAGATTATCACATGCCACCGTATCAAATCGCCGATCGTATATGACTACAGAATTAACGGACAGGTACTGAGAAGGGTCGATTGCGTTAACGACCTTGGTGTCACACTAGAATCGAAAATGGCGTTTGATCGTCATCGTGCACTGATAATCTCAAGAGCAACGCGCCAGCTTGGATTTATAGCCAAAATTGGCCGAAACTTCAGTGATCCGCATTGCGTCAAAGCACTTTATTGTGCTTTAGTCCGACCGATCCTCGAAAACGCATGTATAGTTTGGACTCCACACCAGCTCTATTGGACCCTTCGAATTGAACGAGTCCAGAGAAAGTTTATACGACTGGCTCTACGTAATCTGCCTTGGCGTGACCCAAACAATTTGCCTCCGTATCCTGATCGCTGCCGTTTGCTTGGATTAGATACATTAGAATGTCGACGTAAGGTTCAACAGGCTTTGTTCGTAGCCAAACTGTTAAATGGCGAATTTGACTCACCGAAATTACTGTCGCTTATGAATTTCCGTGCATCTGAAAGGACTTTGAGGCCGTCATCATTGCTGACTAACCCGTTTCACCGTACCGAATTTGGCCGCAACGAACCAGTTACATCGTGTGTCAGAGTTTTTAGCTGTGTTGAGGAGCATTTCCAATTTGGCGAATCACTGAGTAAATTTAAGCGGTTGGTGAGAATAAATTTATCATAGAATGTTAGAGTAAGTTCATTTAGACTAATAAGTCAGATGAAGTGTAAAACAAACAAATAAACAAATAACTAAAATTGTAACAAAATTTGCTCAAGACATATCACAAATATATCAAATTATGATATAATTTTATCTAGTTTATATCCATATGAGTAACAAAAATCAGTATTTTGTCTTGCTGTATAACCAAATTGTGACAAAGGTAGAAACATTTATTACAAAGTTTGATAGAAATATCAACTTGAGCAACAATTCTGTAAGATTTTTGCTAGAATCATCTGATCAGGAAGCTAGACGTCACATGTTCGAATTTCGACTGAAAGAGTCAAAGGATTTGTAGCACAATTGTCCCGTATTCTTACAGGCTACGAAGTCTGTCGTATAAAAACAGGTCAAAATTCCAAATCAGAATGTAGCACCTAGGCAATACTGTGCTTTGTAGTAAACAAAAAACACGCAAGTTTATTTTGCTTCTTTGTCTTGAATCAGCAGCAGCCACAAGATTGATGCTTGTGAAGATGCAGAGGATTCCCTGGTCTTTATTAGCAACAAGTATTGGACTAACATTCCTTCCCAGCCCACCAGGACCCGCATTCGGACGTGGCCGGCGTCTGTATTGATCAGCACGCAGCACTGTGGGGAATCGCTGGCCAGCAGCCAAAAAATGAAAGTTCATTTCGACTCTCCGTTGTATTTTTCCTGTGATTCTATACTATTGAAGTGTTCAAATCCAAAATTTTAGATCAATATGATAAAATTTTAATTTTCTATGAATCTTTAAAGTATGCTATCTCAGCATGTTTTAGCGTTTTTTTGAAAAATAACCCAATATTTCAAAACATGCTAGAGGTGTAATGGTAGCTCGGATTTCAACGGCGTCTAAGGAAAAGTTCTTCAAAAAATAGTGCTGAATAAATCCCATTAATTGAGTATGCAGTAATTTTATCATAGTATGCCACAATTTCAATTTTCATTAAAAAAAGTGCCATATTTTCGCGTAAAACACGCTTAAAAGTTTTGAAGCCAAGGTTCGCCACTATTGACACTACCGGTAAAAGTTAGCGTAAAATATGAGCTTTCAAATGGATATAGTCTCATTTAGCGCAGAGCACAAATGTTACGCTTGTAAGGCTAATATATCAGAATTCAACAATATAGACAAAATACAAACACTCAAAGTAAACGGTGGATATCTTAATTGTGGGATATCTCCTTTATATTGTTGGATAGGCTGCTTCGAATGTATGGTCCATATTGCATATTGACCAGATTTTAGAGGCTGGAGGAAATCTCGTGGATACAGCGATAGTAATGACGAAAATTCAGCTCGAAGATCTTATGACAATCCTGGTATTAGTTCTAAAATCACGGGTATTGATATGAAATTAATCAAAAGATTGAGAAATTTTCTTATAGCAAGTTTTTGAACACATTATTTCAGAAAAGTTCGAAACTTATTGTTTGTATACCAAAAACCTTTACGTCAGGGTGTAGTCCTCATACAATACGTCCACTGCAATGCAAAGAATTTGAATTCGCGGTCGTAAATGAATCTAGACAACTATATTGCTGATAGGACGAATGACAGAAGAAGCACAAAAATAAGTTTTTTTGTTTAATTATAGTCACTTCAACAACTCGGGTCATTCGTGACTTCTGCGGGGTTGGGAATTGAACCACGGTCGTCGGTGTGAGAGGCGTGAATGCTAGCCACTGCACCGGTATTGACCCTCACGAAAATAAGGTTATTGCCTTATAAGACAATATTTTACATGCAAAAATAAGTGTGAAAATACAAATCGTGATAGAATTATTCATCTTCTTATTTCTCCGAATAAAGCTTCTAGCTTCTTCGAAACGGAAAAATGTAATTGGTAAAATCTTTCTGAGAACGCTATATTACTATTGAAGACGAAACGTGAAGCGAGTGATTCTGCAGAAGGAGAAGAAGAAAAAGAAGATGGAGATAAAGAAGATTAAGAAAACTAATAAGGGAAAAAGTTTTGATTTTTGATTAATATTAACTTATATGGATTTTGTGTCGATTATTAAAGCTCATACTTGCTTTGAATTGTTTTATATAATGTTTTATCCTATAAAAATCCATCTGGAATAGTTTTCCAAATGACCCTTATAAGAAAAGTCATTATACTTAAAAAATAGTTGAAAATTCTCCCTAACACAAAATATATACGCTCTAATGCAAAATAAACCTGAAATTCGGGCTCAGCACCCCAAAATTGCTTAAGAACCACATATTATCCTTGATTTGAAGAGATTTTTTTGCTTGGCCAGCGTTTGTATGGAGTCGCCCACTGTGCGCAGGGACCTGATAAGGTTGCACAAAAAGGAACAGTGCGCTGTCCTAAGCATGCTTTTTCCAGCCATCAATTTGTAATTTTCATCGGCCCTGGTCAATAACGGAGTAGCAGCACACGGGCGGAATCCTATGCTTGTGCCTATGCTTATGCTTGCTTATGCTAATCAGCAGCAGCCACAAGCTTGGTATGTGTAATGGTCGTCCGTGCCTGGGAAGCAAGACCATCGTACGGAAAATGTATGGAGAATTTTTAGCTTGAAAGCTTTCGTTAATTTTCACTATTTAGCGATTGGCAAACAATCTTTTCAAGAAAGCCATACAACTGCTGCATCATTTATGATCAAAATCCGTTTGAAATTGGAAGAGCTATTAGCGTTCAAAATCTTTCATTCTTTCGTGACGGTGGCTTAACTTCAAAATTTGGTTGACACCTATGACGTAGATGACGTAAGACGTGGTCCTACGTCAAAAATTTCGATAATCCTACCATGTTATCATGTTGCAATCAATCCTAAAATCCAAATAGTAACTTCGTTAGCTTGCATTTTGTCAGTTTATAACTTTGATATAGTGATCGGAATTAGAAGCAGAAAAAAATGATGTTCATAATTCTGATCAATTACTTTAATGGAATAAATTCCGCAAGTTCAGCATTTTTTCAGCCAAATTTGATACGGAACGATTATACATGCTTGTATCTATTAGTTATCATAGAATACCGAAGAAGGTAATATGTTTTCACGCTGCTATGATCTTAGCAAATTTGATCGTGCGCTTAGCACTTCGGCTAAGAAGATACATTTTGAGGGCGTTTTTTGCTTCTGCCTGTCGAATTTAATTTATTTTGAAGTGCATGGTGCCCCAAAGGCAGTCATTTTTCAACAACTGACACATAAACACATAGCACAATAAATAAGCGTGCTCATTTACTACAGGTTTTGGTTCAATTTTCTAAAAATTGACCATTTAGGTTGAGTGATCGGAATTAGGAGCTGATCGCAATTATGTGCGGTCACGGTATGTAGTTTTACTTCGGGTTCCATATTTGAAATAATGTTTTCTACTGCATCGAAAAATAGTTCATAAGACTGTTTATTAGCATGTTCAGGAGGAAAGCACACTGAAAAAATGTGTACTTCGCCGTATATGGTTGCTTTGGCCCATATATTTTCAAATTCGATGTGCTTTCTAGTAATTATTTCTTCCGAAGTAAAGTCAGAGTTTATAGCTATGAGGACACCTCCTCCAGATTTCTTCTGACTTAGAGACAAATTACGGTCGTGCCGGAATACGTTAAATAGATTTCCAAAAATTTCTTCGCTTTTGACGCTTTCGTCCCAGCTACTTTCGATTCCAAGAATGACTTTGAAAGAAGATGATATTACATTTTGATGAATTTCCTTCATTTTGGCTGGACTTTTCATGCGGTTGAAATTCTGGCAATACACAAGAATTTCAGCCGCATTCTGTTTTAGTGCAGAAGAAGTTTTTGGAAAATAATTACTACTTACATTTACGTTTACTAGCTCCAAAGAGCGCGTCGATAAAATTTCTTCTTCATTAGACTGGGCGTCGTCGTTTGGTGATTCAAATTCTTCCGCGTTGTGCGTCAATTGTAGAGAAAATTCGCGTTGTAAGATTTACGTGACGGTACAACGCTTGTCGAAAATTTTTTGTTACTTTCGCGCAATTGCTGAAGGCGGTGAGTTCGTTCACTCACTAAAAATTGTCTGTATGACTGCAAGCCAGCTTTTGCTTCCGGCGGTAAAAGTCCATATTCCTGGTAGACTTCTAGAAAGATGCGCTTTAGATGTTCGGAAGACGTCGGGAGTCCTTCGGATGCCAAAAGCATTCGAATGCTGGTTGATGTTAGTCCTATACAGACTGACGGCTGCTGGTCTTTCATATATGCCAAGTACAGGCGTACGATTTTCATTATTTTTGGGTCGCGCAGTCTAGCTTTCAGAAAGCGCCCGTCGCCGTTTGTTGACTGCTGAGTGAGACGGACTATAGGTGGACGCATTGGGTCGCATTCAAATAGACTGTCTTGAGGAGGTGCTGGAGCTGGGTGTAAGGTATTGTTATTGCTGGCGTTGTTATTTTCGTTTTCGTTCAGGGTGGTGTTAGTCTGGTTTTCGGTCCTATATGGATGAATTGTTTCGCTTTTTTGAAAATTTATGAATTTGGATATCATGTGCGTTGTTGGTGGTCCAGAAAATTGAAGTTTTGCAGCTGCCAGTAGGTCCTTGTCCAGAGGTAA
Source organism: Sabethes cyaneus (assembly GCF_943734655.1). Classification (NCBI taxonomy): domain Eukaryota; kingdom Metazoa; phylum Arthropoda; class Insecta; order Diptera; family Culicidae; genus Sabethes; species Sabethes cyaneus. The sequence goes on along the minus strand of NC_071355.1, from coordinate 119,647,764 downwards.
TACATTTGGAAGCATTGGCTGATTGCTTTCGACAGTTCTATGGATATTGTTGTTGGTATTGTCAATGTCGTTGCTGCTGTAGATATTATTACTGACATTGCGGGGTTCGCTATTGTTCTGAGTGTAGTCGTTATTATTGTGATGGTTGTGACGTGTGTTATTATTGATGTTGTCCGAATTTTTGCGCTGTCGTCTACGTTGTTGTCTGGTCTGCGTCTTCGCGCTGCAATTTCTGCCTGTTTTTCTTGAAAGCGGCGGGTTCGTTGCCTGGAGTCAAATGAACTCCAATCAACTTTCCAGATTTTTTTGCTGCCTACTATACGCCAGCCGGAATTTTGTGGAGGGTCATTTTTCGTGTCATTTACAAGTGCGGACGGATGCAGTGAGCGTACCATCTCTTCAGAAAGACTTAGGTGATTTACGGACGCTGGTGTTGCATGCATTTTGGAGGTTTCAGCAGAGTACTTTCAGTTTGTCTAGTACTTCTTTTGCTGCAATACTACAATTGAGCTTGCTAATTGACGAGGCTTCAATTGATGATTCAATTGCGTCAATTTTTGATTCAAGTGTAGCAAAAGCATTTCCAAAATGCTTTTCCAAAAGTTTATTTGTGTGTCTTTGGATTTCTGCTACAATTGTGTCATTCACGTTTTCTGATATTTTTTCTTCAATACGATGGAATGATTCTGCCATTTTCGCGTTAAGCGGCTTAAAAAAATCGCTGTTAGCATTTCGTACGACGACCCAGAGGTGGTCGCTTACGTTTGCTGACAAAGAATGTTTTGATATACTGGCTAATGTGGTGGCTATTTGCTTATTTCCCACATGCCAATGTTGTTCAATGGCAGCCATTCGTTTTTCGATTTGTTCCACTGCGTCCTACATATGCGTGATATTCTGCAATTGTGTGATGATTCAATGTTGGCTTTCTGTCTGCTTACTGATTATTTGCTTCGGCGAGTATTTTTCGGTGAACTCTGGTGTGCATTCTGTACATAGTGGCAGGACAAAATTCCGTAAATCGTCCTCCCACTCACGTTTAGCACCAATACAAGCAGCATGAAAACTGCGTCCGCATGTTCCATGACACTTCCAAAGATGACGTAGACTTGTCATTCCACATTCAGGAGCGTTGCACTTCATTACGACTGGAGTTCACTGCGCGGCGGACAAGATAAATTATTTACGCGACGGTCAAAAATTGTTTATAAATACTCGTTACTCGCGGTTGCGCGACGGTCAAAATTGTTTATAAATATTCGCTAGGCTGTCGCAAGTCGGTAAAAAAAATTTATTGTACTTATGTTACTGCGCAGTAAAAATGCGCGTCCGAACTCTTCGACGGTCAGCGGACGAAAAAAAAGTTGACCACTTCACTCTCCCTAAGCACACTGCTTCAAACAAGTACCCTGTTGGACCCTCTCATTCATTGATGTTATTGTTTTTGTGTACTTTAAAAATTTGATTTGGCTCTTTTTTAATTATTTCTGTCGTGGCAATTATTGGGCTATAAGTAATATGGTATGCTCTTTTTTATCATATTGTTGTGTTATAATTGAGTATTATTGGATCATAGTTATGGATTAACTTTTAGATGCTTTCTATTTTCGTTTTTTTAATACTTGGAGTGGTTATGTTTTTCAATTTTAGGAAAACCGAAATATTGATATAAGAAAAAACTACGAGAATTCAGTTTACCGACACCGAATATTATGTGCTATCAACTTATTCGATCCGTCCGAAATCGCGCGCAATTAGTTATTAGACACCGATTGACATTTGTTGCTATACGCGAAAGCTGTCCTGAGACATACGGGTTTATTTTGTCAATTAAATCGAAAACAATTATAACACTCACATTATAAGTCCCGATTTGTAAACACGTCATTGTTAGTGTGCCCAAGTTAATTCAAAATAATTTTTAGAAACAACCGCTGCCAGAAAAATGCAACGACTCTATGTAAGCACCAATTATATGAGACCAGTCTAGATATTTAAGCATTTTCTAGTAAAGCTAGTATTACGAAAATTAAGATATAAAATATACCTTTTTTAACAATTTAATTAATGGTTATGGTACTCATAAACAGCATAATTCATATCGAAAAATACTATGCTCATGCGAGATATACGGTGGCGCAAAAACCACGTAACAACTTAAATTCATTATACCTGAAAATAAAAATCAGACACAATGAAACGAACCAATATAGTCCCTAAGTTGTTGAGCATTTACTCTTACCAACACTACCGCCCAGTTAGCTTCGAGGTATGATGCTGGTCTAACAAGCTGGTCGTCGTATGTTCGAATCTCGGCTAGGCGGTGCTTGCTAGATAGAGTCAGTAGGATTATTACACTGGCCCCGTAAGTTTCCTGTACTCTACCAGCCGGCTGCGAAGTCTGTCGATAAAGAAGGGTAATGTCTAATGACGAAACTATTTAATTTCCAGGAATGCAATAGTAGGTGCGGGCAAAGCTAAAGCCAAGGTAAAGTTTAGACGACTATCATCAAATAGACGACTATGTTAAACGACTATCATCAAGTAGCTTGGTTCAACCCACTGATCTCCTAGCTACTCCTGGTAAGAAGTAACAAATTATGAACCTAGTTGCTTCAACAACCTTATCTTGGTCATTTCGCAATTTTTCGTAGGGATTTAGTCCAACCATGTTAAGAGCACGGCCAAGAACAGACGCGTTCGAGTCCGGTCCGCTTATTTTCTGTAAATTTAGTGATTGTCAAGTGAGCTTATTGGTCAAAACTTCGTGTTTTGTTTCGTAGTTTTGTTTGCCGCGCGAGTAAAATATCAAGTTAAGTAAAATGTTGAAGATATGGTGGAAATTGGCCATAGAAATATTGTGCAGGATGATTGCGCGATAATGTATGTATGTATGTATGTATGTATGTATGTATGCATGTATGTATGTATAGCACCATCACTTCAAGGATATTTATGCAAGAAGAATAACTGTAGAATCGAAATTGATCACCGAGCAACTTTCACGTATATGTTGTAAGAAGGGCTTAAAGGGGTTGGGTGGACTCGTAAGCAGAGGCACTTACGCACATTCCACGGGTAAATAAGAATCCCTTCCAACATAAACATCCGGTTACTTGACCAACGATTTCGCCGTACAAACTGAACTTGCGTGATGGGGAAAACGGGAAGGGTGTGCTAAACTCCCATCGGGCCTTTAGAGGCGGCCAACTCCCAGGTGATTCAGACAGATCACACACGCCCGTTCTCCAACCCTCCATTCGTTTAACAACCCTGATTGAACGGCACATAAATAAATAATCAATCTTTAATAAGTGAAGTTAACAACAATGGATGATTCGCTCGAGCAGCTGTGGATAACAATAGACACTGGGGATCGTCATTAGCGCTATTTACATTCCACCGAATTTGGGTAATGAATATGAAGTGATTCAACGCTACATTTCGTCAATCGAAAAGGCTTACGATTTAATGAAACCTAACGATGATTTACTCTTATTCGGTGATTACAATCGCTTCGGTTTGAACTGGTTATTGCATCCGCGTGGCAATTATCTCTATGTTGATGCACTGAATTCCACAATTAACGCTAGCAGTTCCTGCTTATTAGATGGTGTCGCTCTGCACGATTTGTATCAGATCAATGCAATTCACAATCAGAACGGTAGACTTCTGGACCTCATTTTTGTGAATAAGCATGCCTTACCTGCTTGTGATGTGTCTGGTGCTTCTGACGTCCTGAGTGTGATTGACGCTCATCTCCCGCCTGTGATGGTTAGCTTGTTTAGAAATGTTAATCATGCGTTCGTTGAAGAATTTGACCCTGAGTTTGATTTCCGACGTGGCGATTACGATAGCATGAATGAAGATTTTTGTTCAATTTATTGGTCGCTGTTAAATAATTGCACGAATGTAGATGAAGCCGTGAACATATTTACTGTGGAGATTCATGATCTGATCGAGCGACATGTTCCTCTAGTTCGTCCTCGCCGTAAATCAGCTTGGGGAAATAATGAACTCTCTCGTCTAAACCGTAAACGAAAGTTATCCCTTCGCGCCTATCAGAGGACAAAAACTGACTCCAACCGGATACGTTTTACCACGGCTAGTAGGAAATACAAAACTCTTAATAAGAGGCTCTTTTTAATGTTTCGGATAACGGAGTAAAAACGCGTGCACGTCGTATCGAATCATAAACGAAAGAGAAAGATTTATTTGACACTTTAATACACGTTTAATGTGAAAGTACAATTGTGTTACACTCTAAATTTAATTTTAACATCCCCGCTCAATTGAACAGCCCCAGCTGATCACGAAGCTTTCGAAATTTCGGTGACGCCAACCCCTTGGTCATCACGTCTGCAATTTGTTGTTCGGTTGGTACGTATTCGAGTCGTAGTTTACCGTCATCTACGAGCTCTCGCACAAAATAATGCTGAACTTCGAACTTCGATGAACTTCCGAGGCTCCTTTGTTAAGGCAATACACGGTTGATTGTCCTCGAACACAGTAACCGGCTCCTTAATTTGTCGTCCAATCGATTTAAGTAAATTCACTATCCATATCACTTCGCAACTTGCCAAGCAAAAAGCCATCATCTCTGCTTCGGTAGTCGACAAGGCTGCCGAAGATTGCTTCCTAGTCGCCCATGCTACCGTTGAGCCGTAAAGCTTAATAACGAATCCCGAAACTGAACGACGACCGTTAGGGTCATTGCCCCAATCGGCATCTGCAAAAGCTACAAGATCTGCAAACGAATCCAGTCGGAGATATGCGAGCTGACAGTCGACTGTTTCACGCAAGTAACGTAACACTCTCTTCAAATGTATACTTTTCAACACATCTTTAACGACAGGATTGTTCCCAGACATTTGGAAAATATCACATATTGTACCAATTCACAAAAATGGTTCGAACACGTTTGTTGAAAATTATAGAGGTGTTTCCATTTTATCGGTTATTCCAAAAACGTTTGAAAACATTGTTTATGATTATGTGTATACGTGGATCGAGCCTCTAATCCTAAACTGTCAACACGGATTTGTTAAAAAACGCTCAACAGTGACAAATTTAACAGAATTTGTTTCCAGAACTGTGCAATGGATGTCGGCTGGTTACCAAGTGGACACTATTTATACAGATATGTCCAAGGCGTTTGATTTGGTCAACATAAATGCAATGATTGCGGTTTTGCGAAAATATGGAGTTGATGGGGTCTGTTTAGAATGGATGCATTCATACTTGACTAACCGTTTGCAGTATGTAAGGCTACACAACACTGATTCCAAAGTGTTTGTAACAAGTTCAGGAGTACCTCAAGGGAGTCATTTGGGACCTCTATTATTCGTGGTTGTCATGAATGAACTCCCAGATACGTTAGTGGATGTATTCGTGTTAATTTATGCTGACGACGTAAAAAATATTTATATCTGTGCGCGGCTTGAAAGATTGTACGATTCTTCAAGAGAATTTAAATCGTTTTCTCCACTTTTGTGAACTGTTTGGGTTAAAAGTGAACGTTGCCAAGTGTAACGTGATTTCATTAGGTCGCAATTATAACAAAATTGAGTATGAATACCATCTCGGTGCGGATTTAGTCCCAAGGAAAACGTGCCATTGCGATTTAGGCGTGGAAATGGACAGTGAACTGACCTTTAGTAAACATGTCGAGAAAATTGTAACGAAAGCGAACTCATTATTTGGCATGGTGAAGCGATACAGTCGCGAACTAGATGATCCGTACACCATAATCGCTATATACAATGGTTTGGTTCGCACGACCATCGAGTACACAAGCGTGGTGTGGCGACCAATTTATAACGTATACATCAATCGAATTGAGCGGGTACAGAAAAAATTTGTGCGATATGCTGTGCGTAATCTTGGTTGGAGAAACGAAATGCCGGACTACCGATCGCTATGCTTACTAGTAGGAATCAACAGTCTCAGCGATCGAAGAATTTTGATAGATGTGTTGTTTCTCAAAGACGTTGTTTCTGGAAAATACAGTGCTCCATATTTGTGCAGCCAGGTGACGAACTACGAAGGTAGAACCAACCTAAGAAGGGTTAGGTCGTTTCACCTATCAAACAGGTCACAGAATTACGCCCGGAACGAGCCCATGTATCGGATAATGGGTGTTTACAATAATCTTCATCCCGTCATTTCTGTTAATATGTCTAGTGTTCAATTAAAATCTAGTCTTAGGGAATATTTTAACAATTCCATGTAATGTTGATAAGTCATTTTTTGTATGTATTTATATTTTTTTAAGTCTGATAACGGGCAAAGCCTACACATCAATAAAGACAAATCAAATCAAATCAAATCCTGGCCTGGATGTCACCATCAGGTACATAAGACAGCCAACCAGTTCTCTGTATGGCTTAGTAGTAAATTTCACGGCATTCTTCTCCTTCCCAAGTTTCAGATGTGGCTCCATAGGAATGGCAGAAGGTTTACGTTCATTCATTCCGAACCGATCGAGAACACTTTTTATGTATGGGTTCTGCTCGATATTCATGGATCCCTTCTCTCGATCACGTTGTATGGACAGACCAAGAAAACATTTTACTTCTTGAAGATCCCGCATCCTAAACTCGGCAGAAAGCTTAAGCTTAAGCGACAAGCGAAACTATTGACTTGTTCGAATTTCCAGTGATGAGGATGTCGTCAACATAAATCAGAACGTCACTATGCCATTCGTCGTCGACCAAGTGTACAAACAAAAATCATGTTCACTTCTTCTAAACTCCAGACGAGCCATAAATTCATAAAACCGTTCATTCCACTTCCGCGATGCCTGTTTTAGACCGTAGATGGCCTTATTCAGTCGACAAACAAGCGATCTACCCCGTTCAAAACCAGACGGCTGCCGCATAAACACTTGCTCATCCAAAACTTCGTTTAAAAACCCGATTTAATCCACCTAGTGGTGAAAGGAACCTTTGTTATACGGTCTTACTTACTATTTGAGATAGAAATCGACACATTTTCGTAACATAATTCATCTATTGGTTATCGTTACGTAGTGCGTTGGTTTACATAAAATTTTTGAAAATTGAATAAGTTTACAAAATTTGAACAAAATAGAAACACTTAAATAAATGGCTGGTAAATGGCTTGGTAATGCGTACCATCGGTGCCTTGTGCACTGGGCATAAAATAGACCCCACAGTGGTTCATAGCCTCTTACCTAGCAACTCCTACCCCAACCTCCTCGTGGTACCAGCCGGGATACGAGCAACCTCGGGTGGAGATCGGGTAACCAACCCCGGTGGAAACCAAGGTCGTATGCTGACAGGGGGGGAGGGCTCCTTCGAGCTACGTTGGCCCTCCGGCGATACTGTGGGGTTGGTTGCGGGCTTTGCAAGCCTGAACCACTAAAAAAACCAAAGCAATGGACTCCGTAAGTAATAATAATAACTCTAATCGGAACAATCGGCAAAGACCCAGGCGACGAAAACGGACTAACGATTGGAAATTAGGAACATGGAACTGTCGGTCTCTAAATTTCCTCGGAAGTACCCACGTGCTTTCTAAAGAAGTGAAGAGCCGCAAGTTCGACATCGTAGCGCTGCAGGAGGTATGCTGGAAAGGAACGATGGTACGTACGTATAGAGATGGTCATACCATCTACCAGAGCTGCGGCAATACACACGAGCTGGGCACAGCTTTTATAGTGATGGGCGAGATGCAGAAGCGGGTGATCGGGTGGTGGCCGATCAACCCCCGAATGTGCAGATTAAGAATCAAGGGCCGATTCTTCAATATAAGCATAATTAACGTGCACAGCCCTCACCTCGGAAGTACCGATGATGACAAAGACGAATTCTACGCGCAGTTGGAGCGTGAATACGACCGCTGCCCAAGACATGATGTCAAAATTATCATCGGGGACTGTAATGCTCAGGTTGGTCAGGAGGAGGAATTCAAACCGGTGATTGGACGGTTCAGCGCTCACCCGCAAACGAACGAAAACGGCCTAAGACTTGTCGACTTCGCCGCCTCTAAGAACATGGCCATACGCAGTACCTTCTTCCAGCATAACCTCTACCATCGGTACACCTGGAGATCACCCAACCAGACAGAATCACAAATCGACCACGTTCTGATAGATGGTCGGCACTTTTCAGACATTATCGACGTCAGAACCTATCCGGGCGCTAACATTGATTCGGACCACTACCTAGTGATGGTAAGGATACGTCAAAAACTATCGGTTGTGAACAACATACGATACCGCCGCCCGCCACGGTATAATCTAGCGCGACTGAAGCAACCAGAGGTCGCCGAAAACTACGCGTTATCTCTCGAAACCGCGCTGCCGGAAGAGGGAGAGCTGGATGAAGCCCCTCTTGAAGACTGTTGGAATGCCGTGAAAACAGCCATTAACAGCGTAGCGGAGAACGTCCTAGGCAGTGTGGCACCGAATCGACGTAACGAATGGTTTGACGAGGAATGCCAGCAGATATTGGATGAGAAGAACGCAGCGCGGGTACAAATGCTGCGTAGAGCCACCCGTCAGAATGTGGAGCGATACAAACAGAAGCGGAGGCAGCAAACCCGACTCTTCAAGGAAAAGAAGCGCCACCAAGAGGAGAAGGAGTGCGAAGAACTCGAACAGCTGTACCGCTTTCACGACACACGGAAGTTCTATCAGAAACTCAACGGATCTCGCAAAGGCTTCGTGCCGCGGGCCGAAATGTGCAGAGATAAAGATGGAGGTATCTTGACTGATGACCGTGCGGTGATCGAAAGGTGGAAGCAGCACTACGATGAACACCTGAATGGCGTGCAGGCGGAAGACCATGATAGCGGAGGAAGTGACCACATTGGTGCAGCAAGCGACGAAGATGTGCCACCCCCATCGATAAGGGAAGTTAAAGAAGCCATCCAGCGGCTGAAGAACAACAAAGCAGCGGGAAAGGATGGCATTGGAGCGGAACTTATTAAAATGGGCCCGGACAAGTTGGCCGGCTGTCTGCATCAATTGATTGTCAAGATTTGGGATACGGAACGACTACCGGAGGAGTGGAAAGACGGGGTTATCTGCCCTATCTACAAGAAAGGTGATAAGCTGGATTGTGAGAACTACCGAGCCATCACTATCCTGAATGCCGCCTACAAAGTGCTGTCCCAAGTCCTCTTTCATCGACTATCGCCAATAGCCAATAGATTTGTGGGAAGTTACCAGGCCGGCTTCATGGAGGGTCGGTCTACAACAGACCAAATCTTCACCCTGCGGCAGATCCTCCAGAAGTGCCGCGAATTCCGAGTCCCCACGCACCACCTGTTCATCGATTTCAAAGCCGCATATGATAGCGTAAACCGACAAGAGCTATGGAAAATTTTGGACGAAAACGGCTTTCCGGGTAAGCTTACTAGACTTATCATGGCTACGATGGATGGGATCCAGTGCTGTGTGAGAATCTCGGGTGGATTGTCGGACCCATTCGAATCTCGCAGGGGACTTCGACAAGGAGATGGTCTTTCCTGCCTGCTATTCAACATTGCGCTTGAAGGTGTTATAAGGCGAGCGGCGATCGAAATGCGGGGCACGATTTTCAACAAATCCAGTCAATTTATCTGCTTTGCTGACGACGTGGATGCTGTCGGCAGAACATTTGAGGCGGTGGAAGATCAGTACACCAGACTGAAACGCGAAGCAGAGAAGATTGGATTGCAGATAAATACGTCTAAAACGAAGTATATGCTGGCGGGCGGGACCGAGCGCGACAGGGCTCGCTTGGGCAGCACCGTGGTAATCGACGGGGATGAGTTCGAGGTAGTCGACGAGTTCGTATACCTTGGCTCGCTGGCAACAGAGGACAACAATACCAGCCGTGAGATTAAAAGACGTATTATCAGCGGAAGTCGGGCCTACTACGGACTCCACAAACACTTGCGGTCGAACAATCTGAGCCCCCGTACAAAGTGCACACTGTACAAAACGCTAATTAGACCGGTTGTCCTCTACGGGCACGAAACGTGGACATTGCTAGAAGAGGACCTACGAGCACTCGGAGTTTTCGAACGGCGGGTGCTAAGAACCATCTTTGGCGGAGTGCAAGAGAACGGTGTATGGAGGCGAAGAATGAACCACGAGCTCGCGCGTCTCTACGGCGAACCAAGTATTCAGAAAGTGGTTAAAGCTGGACGGATACGTTGGGCAGGACATGTTGCTAGAATGCCGGACAACTATCCTGCAAAAATGGTTTTCGCATCAAATCCGGTAGGAACAAGACGAAGAGGGGCACAGCGAGCGAGGTGGCAAGACCAGGTGGAGCGAGATCTGGCGAGCACTGGGTGCCCGCGGAACTGGAGATCAGTTGCCATGGACCGAAACAGATGGAGAAATTATACTGCGCAGGCCTTGTCATAAGACGTTAGGCCAATTAAGTAAGTAAGTAAGTAAGAAACACTTTAAAATTTTGATAGATCCTTTTTTCGTGAAATTGCTGAGTAAGGATAAGTAAGTTGTTATTAATCTGAGTAAGTGCAAATAAAAGTAAGTTGTAAGAGGAAGTAAGTTTTTTTCGTCCGCTGACCGTCGAAGAGTTTGGACGCGCATTTTTACTGCGCAGTAACATAAGTACAATAATTTTTTTTACCGACTTGCGAAAGCCTCGCGAATATTTATAAACAATTTTGATTTCAATTTTCAACAATTTTATTTCAAATATGGAACCCGAAGTAAAACTACATATTTACGGCGACTTCAATCAGCGCAATGTGGACTTCATTGTAGACATTGACAATGAATCCATTTTGCTTCCAGTAGTAGGCGAAAATGAAACATTGCATTACATTTTTGACAAAATTTCACAATTTGGCTTGCATCAAATAAATTCAGTCAAAAATAGTCAAAATGTTTATTTGGACTTACTTTTTACAAACTGCACAGACGACTTTGCTGTAAATGCTTCACTGTCTCCCTTATGGAAGAATGAAGCATTTCACACAGCAATCGAATACTCAATTTTCACACACAATAGCTCTTACCCTACTGACTTGGAATATGAAGAAGTGCCGGAATATAACAAAGCAAATTTTATAGAAATTAAGCGTAGACTATGTACAACAGAATGGCAACATGTGTTTTGTACTGAAGGAAATGTCGACTATGAAACAGAAAAATTCATCCTTTTCTTGAAGTGCCTTTTACACGAAACTGTACCAATGAAAAGAAGAAGACGAAGTAAACATAGTAAATGGCCTGTGTGGTTCAACCCACATCTAAAAAATCTTAAAAATAGAAAACAAAAAGCACACAAAAAATTCAAAAATGAAAACAATACCATTAACTTGAATAATTATCTCAATATTAGCGAAGAACTCAACTCGGCCACTAAAATCGCGTATGAAGAATATAATAGTAAAGTCGAAAATGAAGTCAAATCATGCCCAAAAAATTTCTTTAACTATGTAAATACTAAATTGAAAAGCAGTAATTTCCCATCCCAAATGAAACTTGACGGGCTTATTGGAAATAATACTAATGAAATCTGCAACCTTTTCGCAAATTTCTTTCAAGAAGTATATACAACATTTACCGAAGAAGACCGCGACCAAGAATATTTCTCATTTATCCCCGAATTTTCTAACGACATATCTGTCTCTCAACTATCAGAAATTGACGTATTTGAAGCACTCAAAGGCTTGAATGCGTCAAAAGGGCCGGGGCCTGACGGAATAGCACCCATATTTCTCAAAAACCTGGCCGAAGAACTTGCTACACCATTACAACGCCTATTTAACATGTCTCTGAAAAATGGAAAATTCCCGAAAATATGGAAATCTTCGTATTTAGTCCCTATCTTCAAATCAGGAACAAAATCAGACATCCGAAACTACCGTGGAATTGCCATTATCTCTTGCATTCCTAAACTATTTGAATCAATTATAAATGAAAAAATTTTTCAACAAGTAAAACACAAAATTACAAGTCAGCAACACGGCTTTTTTAAAGGCCGCTCTACTGCCTCAAATCTTCTGGAATTTGTAGCTTTTACTATTAATGCAATGGACAGTGGCAACCACGTAGAAGCTATTTACACGGACTTTAGTAAGGCATTTGACAGAATAGACATACCATTATTAATCTTCAAATTAGGCAAAATTGGAATAGAACCGAAGCTCTTGAAATGGCTTCAATCATATTTAACGGAACGTAAACAAATTGTTCGCTTTCAAAATGCCCTCTCGGACCCTATTCAAGTCACCTCTGGGGTTCCCCAAGGTTCCCACTTAGGGCCACTTCTTTTCATTTTGCACGTAAATGACATTTCCTACATACTTAACCACTCAAAAGTACTTGTATATGCAGACGACATGAAAATATATATGGAAATAAAAAATTCCCATGACGTCGCAGTATTTCAGAATGAAGTCAATGTATTCAACACTTGGTGCAACAAATCTTTACTAAACCTCAATGTAAAAAAATGTAACTCAATAGCATTTAGCAGGAAAATTCAAACTTAGGAAACAATATTGTACCAAAATGTAAAATTGTAAGGGATCTAGGAGTAATCTTAGACTCAAAACTAACATTTACAGAACATTACAATACCATTATTAACAAAGCAAATAGAATGCTGGGCTTTATCAAACGCTTCAGTCATAATTTCAAAGACCCATACACAATAAAACTTTTATACATTACATATGTAAGACCTATTCTGGAATATTGCAATATTGTATGGCACCCACAGACTGCGTTACACGAAGGACGCATTGAATCTGTTCAGAAACAATTTCTACTATACGCGCTTCGAAAACTTAACTGGACAGTATTTCCATTACCATCTTATGAAGCGCGCTGCATGCTTATCCATATACAAACACTTAAAGAACGCCGCGAACAAGCAATGCTTTACTTTATCAATGACATTATTTCTCAACGCATCCAGTCCGCAGATTTGCTTGCTCAATTAAACTTTTATGCGCCGAGTCGTAACCTTAGAACTAGAAAAATATTTATGGAAAAATCATATAAAACCAATTATGCGAAAAATGGACCAGTCAATAACATGATGCGCCTTTATAATCAAAATTGCGAAAGAATTGACATCACTATGTCCAGAATCCAAATTAAACTACGACTTAGCCATAGGAATAATGTATAGTATATAAGTAAACATTGTAATAATATTATTGTATGTAGTCTACAAATGCTTGACGAATAAAACAACAATAAAACTCATTTCAACTGGTTTAAATTACTTTACTTTAAATCTTATGCTTTAGCATATACATTGTCTAGTAAAGGTCTAGTTTATAGGTTTTTGAACTATGCATAGTTTCCTGTAATGCCATTCTATTTGAATCACATCGATAGAGTTTCCTTGAATAATTTTCATCAATTTTTATTAACCTTCGGCTACTCACGCTGTTGTATTTTATACAACACGTGTAGGTTTTTCAACGCCATACTGTTATAAAGTTACAAATCGTTGTTTAACAAACGTATATTATTCAACAAACTTATTGTGAGCAAAATATCATAATTATTTAATCAATTAATAATTTAAATTGTTGGGAAATGTATGCAGCAAAACTATCAGCAAATGTAAAATGTTTAAAATTTATCCGTTTGCTGGTAGTCAAGTAATTCGGAGTCAAAATTAGGGTATTCTGTATAATCAAAGTTCTACAGTTCCTAAACAAGCAAACATACAAGTATACTATTTTCAGCAAAGTTGTGTATTTTTGCTATTTGTACAATTTTGAAAAAGTCATACAACAATTACAAAAAGAGCAAAAATAGAAAAACTGATTTTAAAAATTCATATACAATAAATAAGATATTCCTATCTTCGCTGCAGAGATAGAAGGTTCATTAGCAAAATTTCTTGAAATAATATGCTCTATAACTTTGCAGAACACATCAATGTGTTATATTGACTATAAAGAAAAATATTTTTTTAAATCACTTTTAAGGGGATTAATCAAAATTTAAATTGCACCAGACGATAAAGCTTTCAATTTCAAGAAACTCTTCCAAAGGTTCGATAAACCTAAAACCAAGTTTTCCCAGTCAAAACTAGCGCATACGTTTTCTTTGGTTTGGGGCTATTTTGCGCGCGAGTAACTGTGTTACAAAAGTTGGCGCGAGCGTTCGAGGGTTAATATCTTTTTACCGGTAAAACCAATTCTTATGAAATTTTGCATATATATTCGTAGTGTCAAAAGCTCTCGTTTGATATTAAAATAATTGAAATTAGGTCAATTATCTTGGTTAAAATCATTATAAATTATTGTTAATTTTGGTGTGGTGTATACGGTTGCTCATAACTTTCAAATTAAACGTCCAATCAAAAAATCATTCAATAGTGATCTATTAGGATAAATTATCTTTCAAATGAGACTAATAGCTCATAAATCGGTTTGGCCATCTGTGAGAAACAGGCGATAATTATTACCTTGTCAAAACAGGTTTTTTAAGCATAACTTTTAAACTACTTGTTTGTTTTCAATTAAAAATTCCTGAACAATTTAACTTTAATAAGGGCTTTCATTTGATATTAAGATCGTTGAAATCGGTCATGTAGTTCCGGAGAAACCCGTGTCACGTATTTTTCACATATTTGCTTATAACTTTTAAACGAAACGTCGTATCACGAAACAACTCAATAGTGATCTACTCTACAATAACACCTTTCAAACAAAAGTAATAGCGAACAATTCGGTTCAGCCATCTCTGAGAAACAGGCGATAGAAAAAATCGTTACATACATACATACACACACACACACACACACACACACACACACACACACAGACACACACACACACACACACACAGACACACACACACACACAGACACACACACACAGACACACAGACACACACACACACACACACACACAGACACACACACACACACACACAGACACACACACACACAGACACACACACACACACACACACAGACACACACACACACACACACAGACACACACACACACAGACACACACACACACAGACACACACACACACAGACACACACACACACAGACACACACACACACACACACAAAGACACACACACACACAGACACACATACACACACAGACACACACACACACACAGACACACACACACACACACACACACACACAGACACACACACAGACACACACACACACACACACACACACACACACACACACACACACACACACACACACACACACACACACACACACACACACACACACACACACACACACACACACACACACACACACACACACACACACACACACACACACACACACACACACACACACACACACACACACACACACACACACACACACACACACACACACACACACACACACACACACACAGACATTGCTCAAATCGTCGAACCCTATCGATTGGTATATGTGACTTGGCCCTCCGGGTCTCGGATCAATTTCGTGTTTTTCGACCAATTTTTAAACCTTTGTTATAGTATAACAAAGGTAATATAGTATAACAAAGGTAAAACACACACTTTACATCCATTTGGTGGATATCCCAGTCTTTCTAATTAGCAAGAGATAACAAAATTAGCAAAGTGGCAGTTTTGCTACAGGCGAGTAAGTATCCGAATAATCAAATCCTTCACGCTCCACGGGCCACGAGCCTGGCTGTGTAGCGTTCGATTTCACCTTCACTATTTCTTTTAACTTTAAACACCCATTTGTTGTCAACCACTCTCCTTCCTTCAGGTAACTCTACTAAGCTCCAGGTTTTATTTTTCTCCAGGGATTCAAGTTCGTTTTCTATTGCTTTCTTCCACATTGACCAATCACTACGCTTTTTCAGTAACCCAACATCTGACGGTATATTTTCTACAAACTCTTCAGCACTGAGAGCAAACTCCGTCATATCGATATCACGATGCCACGCTGGCGGCTCTTCGGCTTCTCCGAATACCTCTCTCTTCGTATGAATCTTCGCTATCTGCAGAATGCATTTCTTCCGAACCCTGTTCTTCCCTGGTATTTGAATCACTGCCCCCCTCCGGCACTGGCGTATCTTCCGGATCAGGCACAGGACAGAAGTCAATCACCACTTGTTCCGTTTCACTAGAGTCGCATTTTGCGTTTTTATTCGACTCAAATTCAAATTCATCAAAAATTATATCTCGAGCCACAAAAACTTTCCTCCCATTCCAGCAACGATAGCCGTTCGGCGCGTACCCAACAAAAACTGCTTTCTCACTTTTAGAGTCCAGCTTCTTTCGCAACGCCTTGGGAACGTGTGCGTAATAGGTACTCCCAAACACACGAAGACTTCTGACGTTAGGTTTCCGACCGTTCCATGCTTCGTACGGCGTAATTTCACCATCGACTGCAACACTCGGGCTCCGATTCAGAACATTTACAGCGGAATACACTGCTTCAACCCCACATATTCTTCGGCAAACAACATGCATTTAGCATCGCGCGCACTTTCTCCACTATCGTACGATTTAATCTCTCACTAACACCATTTTGTTCCGGAGTGTACGGCACGGTCCCTTTTTTCTTAACAAAATCTTAACAAAAAATTTTAACGTTTTTACCGGTGTATTCCCCACCATTGTCACAAGGCAGTATAGAGATTTTCGTTCCGAAGTGAGAGGTCGCCATTGTCTCAAAATCCATTAGACGATTTAGCACTTCATCCTTTATTTTCATCAGGCAGCGACCGAAACGTGAGTAAAATCATCCGTGAATGTAACGAAGTATGATTTACCGTCCCAGGACACTGGCGTAATAGGACCACAAACATCACTGTGTACTATTTGTAACGGCCTGCTAGTACGTTTCTCAGTTCTGGTTTGAAACTGATCTCGCGTTTGTATGCCGTTAATGCACGGTTCGCATACAAATTTTCTTGAATCGCCGCACTCATCATCTAGTGACATACCATCGACCATCTTCTTTTTCACAAGTCTTACGAGATTATCGTTTCCGAGGTGGCCGAACCTGTGATGCTAAAACTCCAGTTTCTTACTCACTTTGCCCGTAATCAGCGTATTTCTATTCACATTACTTTCCTCGCACACCAGATCCATACAGTATAAACGTCCCAACTGTCTACCTAGTCGGACTGGCAAACACGCAGTTTGGCTTCCGTAAGGGGAAGTCCACTGTAGATGCCATAAAGTCCGTGGAGGAGAGAGCCGAGAAGCCTATGAAACGGAAAAGGCGAGGCGACAGGTATTGTGCCATAGTTACAATCGATGTCAAAAACGCCTTTAACAGCGCTAACTGGGGTGCAATTGCGTTAGCGCTGCATAGGATGAGGGTACCGGATCATCTATGCAGGTTGCTTAAGAGTTACTTCGAGAAGCGGGCGTCAATCTGCGATTGGCCCACCATAAGACGAAAGCGGTGATGGTCAGCAACCGCAAGTCGGCCCTAGAGGCAAAAATAATCGTTGGGGGACAGGTGATTGTCTCCAAACGAAGTGTGAAGTACCTGGGTGTCATGACAGACAACAGGCTGAACTTCACCAGCCATGTGGATTATGCTTGTGGTAAAGCGTCAACGGCGGTCACTGCGCTGTCTAAGATCATGCCGAACGGCTACGGTCCTAGCAGCAGTAAGAGACGCCTGATGGCCAGCGTTGCCATGTCGGTGCTACGATACGGTGCACCGGCGTGGGCCCCGGCTTTGGAGAGCAAGCGCAATCAGGCATGTCTGAACAAGATGTTCAGGCTGTTAGCATTGCGCGTTGCGTGCGGCTACCGTACCATATCGTTGGATGCGATTGGGGTTATTGCAGCCATAATTCCAATATGCATACTCCTAGGCGAGGATATCGAGTGCCATAGGCAGAGGAACGTCAGGGGCGCTAGGGACAGAGTTAGGCTGGACTCTATTAGGCGTTGGCAGGCGGAATGGGATCGCACCGACCATGGTAGGTGGACCCATAGGCTGATCCAGAACATATCGTCCTGGATCGGCAGAGGACATGGTGAGGTAAACTTTTTCCTTACCCAGTTTCTGTCGGGTCATGGATGCTTTAAGAAGTATCTACATACACGCGGGCGGGTAGATTCACCCTTCTGCCCCGTTTGCACGGTAGCCGAGGAAACGGCGGAGCATGTGATTTTTCACTGCCCGCGGTTTACGTCCACTCGGCGGGTGATGCTTGCGGTCGTTGGGGAAGACACCAACGCCGACAACATTGTGCAGAGAATGTGCGCTGAGCAGCGCGCATGGGGTGCCGTCGATAGGGCGGGAACGTCGGTGATAACGGAGTTGCAACGGCTAGAACGTTTGCAACGACAGGGCCTGACATAGCTTGCTAGGGTTAGTAATGGGCTGATTGGGCAGCCCAGGCCCTAAGTGAAGGGTAGTGGCGGTACGAAATGGCAAGGGCGTTGTGTGAACCCACACACGCAACGGACAAGTCGGAGTGCTTCGGCACGTCCTCCCTCCTGAAGTAAAACCTAACGGTAGTTCCGGGAGGGGTTCAGGAATGGGCGGCAGGATAGTTTTTAGTAGGTAGGCGCATGTTGGCACCATGCGAATCCTATTCGGCACCGTGAAGGTGCTGTCTATGAAGATTTTCTCCCTGCATAAACAATACAAAAACTGTCTACCGTTTGCCACAACTTTGCCATTGTGTTCCACGGTCACACGTCCACCGTAAAATATAACCTTTTTACCGGTATTCTCCAACCGTCGAAGCGACAACAGATTTAATGATAGTTCCGGAATATACAAAACATCGTCCATGTATATTTGAATCTTTTCATCGTTAACTACAGTACTGGCAACAATGCGACCTTTGTAATGCGCTAACAAACTAACACCACTTTTCGCTGTCTGGATGACCACTGGCTCGTCCAATTTCTGAAGACTTTCGAACAATAGCTTGTTATTAACCATGTGCTCGGATGCACCGCTATCCAGAAACCATTTTGTATCTTCCATATTGCCAGCAGCTGCAATCTCATGTCGATCATCGGCAGCCGCAAACGAAATTGTTTTTGCACCAACGTTAGCCGTCTGTGGAACACTATATTTCGATTGCTTTTGACCATCGCGATTTTTAGGACACTGCGCGTTTTTATGGCCAAATTCACCGCAACCAAAGCAATTTTCTCTTCGACTTCCCAGCGAATGCAGCCTCTTCTGTATCTGCCACCATTCGTTGACCTATGCGCTTAGCTTCCACATCGAGATATTTCTGTCGCACGGAATCCATCGTAAGATTTTCCGAAACAGCTTCCATAACTGGAGGTCACCAAATCAGACAGAATCACAGATCGACCACGTTTTGATCGACAGTCGGCACTTCTCAGACATAATCGACGTCAGATCCTATCGAAGCGCTAACGTTGACTCGGACCACTACCTAGTGATGGTTAAGATGCGCCCAAGACTCTCCGTTATGAACAACATTCGGTACCGACGTCAGCCTCGGTTAGATCTCGCGCGGCTGAAATAGCCAGACGTCGCCGCAAACTACGCGCATTCACTCGAAGCTGCGCTGCCGGAAGAGGACGAGCTGGACGAAGCCCCTCTCGAGGACTGTTGGAACACTATCAAAACAGCCATCAGCAGTGTAGCGGAGAGCTCCATCGGGCATGTGGCCCGGAATCAGCGGAACGATTGGTTTGACGATGAATGTAGGAGGGTGATGGATGAGAACGCTGCGCGGGCGGCCAAAACGTGGAAAGACACAAACAGACGAAGATGTAGCGAAACCAAATCTTTCGAGAGAAAAAGCGCTATCTGGAAGAGCAGGAATATGCAGAGTTGGAGCGGCTGCATCGTTCTCAGGAATCGCGAAAGTTCTACCAGAAACTGAACGGATCCCACAAAGGCTTTGTGCCGCGAGCCGAAATGTGTCGGGTTAAGACTGGCAGTATTCTGACGGACGATCGTGAGGTGACCGATAGGTGGAAGCAGCACTTCGACGAACACCTGAATGGCGCCCAGGCGGGGAAAGCGATTTCGACGGTGCAACAAACGGGGAAGAGGTGCTAGCCCCAACGATAGGCGAAGTTAAAAATGCCATCATACAGCTAAAGAACAAAAAGTCAGCTGGAAAAGATGGTATCGGAGCGGAGCTTATTAAAATAAGACCAGAAAAGCTGGCCGTTTGTCTGCACCGACTAAACAACAGAATCGCGGTGTACAGCAAGCTTTTTAATTTTCACTACTGTTTTTCATTGAGAGGATTATTGGAAGATACAAGATATTTTTCAACAAAAGTGGGGTATATTTTCTGTATAAACTGTTTCTTTTTTCAGAAACAAGTTGTAGAAATTACGGTAGAGCTATTCTAAATCGGGAAGAAAAAGTGCTTTAGTGGTGTGTGCATTGTATGCGTATGTACACACTCAGCGGTAATCATGATCATAATGAAAATTAATTGCCTGTATTTGAACCTTAAGTAGAACCTAAGTTACAACTGATTGAAGCTCGCGTTGTAACGTCACGGCGGGCAGCCGGACAAATTCAAAACAAGTGAGACATAAGTAATAGCATTGAAACCTTAAGACATAGCATTATAGTTGCTTCAAGAAAGTTTCTTCATTTAAAAAGCACTTTCTAGTGGTGAAAAAATATTCGGACATTAGGGTGTCCTCAAGCATATACAATAAATATTTTCTCTATTTTAATTCAGAAATGATTGCTGTCTACAGAAAATTTGAAAAAAAAAATAATTTCAGGAAACTTCGTTGAATGCTGAAGATTTATATTTCTTACATGAAAAAAGTTATAGAGCAAAACTCTTAGGGACACCCTTCAAAAAATTTTTTTACGGTCTAGTTCTTCATTAACGCTATGCTATGCTATTATGCTATGTCTTAAGGTTTCGATGCTATTACTTATGTCTCACTTTCTTAGCATCCCTCCTACAGCGCAACGTAATTTGTGAACAACCCCACAATAACGTAGGCGAAATAGTGAAAGACAAATTAACAACACATTTTTGCATTATCCCTTATGTACAGAGGGCAGCAATAGCGATAATTAACGAATATTAAATGAACAGATTTTTCGTGACGTTACAACGGAGCTACGACCCTCTCTGTGCAAAGCAGAGCGTTGTAACGTCACGAAAAGTAAAAGCTGTTTAAAAATTAACTTCACTAACTATCGGAATTCTGAAAACAGCAAGTTGTTCAGTATTCATCTCTTATCAAATCATAGAAGAAAATCTTTAGATAAAATTTGAAAGAGAGCAGAATTTTCATGTTTTTTAACAGAAGAACCAAAAGACGTATTTCTGGCGCGTCACGCTACATATTTGCTTTCCAAAACAATCTGGCCAAAGCAAATGCTATTAATTTGTCCACTTTTAATAGGAAATTTTATGCTCTTTCGAAATATATAATATTTGGGGGTTTTTCAACGATTTTCACAGCTAAAACATAAATACTGTGCAAAGAAAAATCAAAACGTTGTAACGTCATGGCGGAATGTGTCATTGTTTATTTCAGATTAGCCAGCATTAGTTTTTTTTCTCTGAAAATATAAGATATTGTTGAAGCATATAGGTATGCGTTTGGTATATCGTCTTTTTTGTCGTTTTCCAGGTTCGAATCTTTATAACTTTGACTTGAACCGATACAAAACAAGCATCAAGATTTTGCAAAGTAGAAAAACATTCCAATGATGTGCAAAAACCGATTAAGGATCACTGCTGTGTTCGATTAGTTAAGTCGCCACACCAACTTTTATAGTATTCTTTAACACTAGATATACCAGACCAGTCATTTTGACTGGTCGTGCAATTTCAATTTGAAATTTCTACAACTTATAACATTTGCTTTTAGAAACGATGTTATGATTTTTGTAACTATAAGTCAGTGGCGACTCGTGGGGGTTTAGCTTACCTGTTCAACCAGCGAAAAATACACATCAATACGCAGCTTTTTTTATTATCGCATTTCTATATTTTAATCATAAAACAAACATTAGGGGTTTTCACCGTAGCGCTTGCCATGTTGCGTAAATGGTGTATTTCGTGTATATACTGCCGCAATTCGCATTGCAGTTCCAGTTTCTATGGAGATGGAACTGTTATGCGAGTAGCGGCAGTAAAAATACGCAATACTCCGTATTCGCAACAAAGCAAGTGCTACGTGAATATCCCTATTTATTTAAATAGCAACGAAATACGACGGTTTACTTTATCAGCAAACTCGTCTCTGAATTTTAATTACGAATCGAAAACTTTTCGTTTAAAGCAACAAGCAATATGCGTAAATTGTTCAATGCTAAAGATGAACGAGCTATTGAGAAAATTTTGCGAATAATGCTTGCCAAATTGCCAACCGCGCTCTTTTCAAATCCCCTTCGTACCAACACACTGTTCCTGGTGCTAATCTCTAAAGCATTGTTCAAACGTCGTGTTGAACGTTTTGCTCATTAGCTTCCTAACTAAATAAAACGCGAACGTGAATCAAAGCGCAGGCCATAGGGATATGTGGTAGTAAGTTGTTCAATGCTGAAGATGAACGAGACAATAAAGCGCCCGCGCTTTCGAGTAAAAGCTGTGTCACATTCTCTTTTTACCTTCTTCGTGCCAACACATTGTTCCTGGTACTAATTCAATGTCAAGAATCAATACCAGGAATAATGCGTTGGTATGCTTGTGCATTGAGATCTCTAAAGAAACGTTCAAATGTCGTGTTGAACGGTTTGCTCATCAGCTTCGTAACTAAACTAAATTCGTATTGCATTGCATATGCGCGGTGCAAACGAAATTTTGTCGGGCTGAATTTTGTTTGCCTGTCCTATGAACAGGTTGAACATGCGGACGAGTCGCCACTGCTATAAGTAGAGAATACATTTTATGAACTTAATGTTAGTTTATATGTATTAGTAACAAATATAATTTTTGCTTTTGCCATTTATACCAGCACCAGTCAAAATGACTGGTGCAAGATTTTATGAAGAAATGTAGCATTTCGGGAGAACGGTGAGTCCGAATCATGAAATTATTCAGTGAAGTGCCGTTCCTAATGGTTCTTGGCCATTTTTGTAGAGTTTTGTCAAGAGTCGGTCCTTTTCGGCGGTTCTATTCTTCAGCTGACCGATTTCTCGCCGGATCTCCTTGAGATCGGAAGCCGAAACGTCTATAGGCTCTCCTACGTTAACTTTTGCTCCATTTCCTTTTGCTATATCACAATTGAGATCCCTATCAAAGAATTGCCTCCACTCACCAACCACCTCGCGCTCGTTTGTGGCAGATTTCCCTGCTTGTTCCTAGACATGTCAGGACTCGGTGTGTATCCTTTAAGAGATCGGTTCACCTTCTCATAGAAATTGCGCATCTCACTAGTCTGAAATAGTGGTGCTAGCTCTCCTTCTGGCGTTTTGCGGCCTCACTGATGGCCGAACGTATCCTGCTCCATTTATCTTCGAGGGCCGAAGCACCTAGCCACAGAGGAAGGCGCATAGTACGCGCGTAGTTCTCAGCATCTTGCGGGTTGTCTAATTACCGAATTTTTAACCGAGGAGAGTGGCTTTGTCGTGAGGTATATACCGTCGTTAATTTTAAGCTCACGTGTACTGCTACTAGGTAATGATCTGAGTCGATTTCCGTACTCCGTAGAAAGCGTACGTTGGTGGTGTTCCAGGAAACCCGGCCTTCCCTGAAGTAATACCGATAAGGTGGTTCCAGGGGGGATTGAGGCTGGAGACTCGAGTAGGGTTTTAGTGGGTCTGGATCCTCACGCCCCAGTAGGGGGGTCGGGATACCAAACCCCACTCCCTGAGTTGTCTTCTCAGGTGTCTGATAGCAGATTTCCCTACTCGTTAAAAAAAAAAAAAATAAAAAAAAAGGAAACCCGGCCTTCGATGAGAATATGGTCGATTAGGTTCAATGTTAGTTGGTCAAGTGATCTCCTGGTGGTTTTGTATATTTGTGCGGGGAAAGAATGTGTTTATGTTCCCCAGGTCTCGGGAAGCTGCAAAGTTGATGCATCGCTGGCCGTTATCACTATACATTGCTTCCCTGTCGATCTGAGAGTTTATGTCCCCATTGACAATGATATCCCGTGGCGTGCAGCTATCGTATGTTGCCTCCAGCTGGACATAGAACGTTTCTTGTCGTCGGGTCTACCTTCGTGTGGCCAGTGCGCGTTTATGAAGGTGTAGTTGAAGAAGCGGCCTGTTATCCTCAACACACATATCCTCTCGCGATCCTGCATTCTGCCCATCACTACGAAGCCCGTTCCCAGCTCGTTGGTTCTGGCAAAATTGTACCTTGCCGTCACGGATCCCCCAAACCTTCCCGCCTTTGCGACAGATCTCCTGTCGAACTTTTGTAGTTCTAACTGAACGAGCAACATCCTGTCGCCATCCACGAAATTTAGTGATTTACAGCTCCAGGTAGGAAGCATCCATTTCAAATCCTTGTTTCATCGCCTTTGTCCATGCTAAATGTTTCGAGTTGAATTTTCTTATATTTTCGTAATATTTTAGATATCAAAAGCTTGCCTTACTAGGGCTATGCTGCCGAGTCTCATGATGGGGCTGCCATCGTATAGTGGCGAGACAAGACAGTGCCTCCTTGCCTGTCGGTATACGACCTTAGTTTCCACCAGAGTTGGTTACCACATCTCCGCTAAGATTGCTCGTATTCCGGCTGGTAGGGTAATCAACCTATTTGGGACCCCATCTATAGCTGTACATAATTTGGACACTTACAGCAAAATTAAATCGAAGTGTCCAAATTATGTACAGCTGCACATGAGGTCCAAAACAGGTGGTTACCCTACCACGAGGAGGTGGAGATAGAAGTTGCTGGATAAGAGGCTAAGGATCACTATGGGGTCTGTGTTGCACATTATTCAGTCGTTCACCAACCATTTCTTATCCACCAGTCATTTTGAGTCATTTTGGTTTTGGTATAAATAGGTATATATAAAATGCTGGTATATCTAGTGTTAAATATATGCTCTTTCAATTCACTTTGTTAAAGGTATTTTTATAATACCTTGCAAAACAGCAAAATTCTTACAAAACCTTACGAAAATTTTCAATCGAAAACTAGTCAAAAATTCAAAAGATAGTCACTACCGCTATCTGCATTACAGTCCCAGTTCCCATGGAGCATACCCTTAATGTACTTAGTACTAATGTAAGATTTTATTGTCAATTGCAAGGAAAATTGTACCATCCAAAGTGCGATATCGCTCATAAAAGTGCTATTTTGCATTAAATCGTTTCGGTCTCTTCGGCGCACTTATTGCTTGGAATATAGCGAAAAAGTGCGCGGAAGATACTGAATGAATTTAATGCAAAATAGCACTTTTATGCACGATATCGCACTTTGAATGGTATACAATTATCCTTGCAATCAGCAATGATTTATTTAAAAAAATGGCATGGCATTTTGTACACTAGCTTATCTCCGCATTTTATTTTGATTTTTAATTATTTACCTTTTCTCGTTGAGTATTTTCCATCACTAAGAATGCTTGCCAATGATGCGGCTAAGGATGGTTTTTCTGCCACTAACAATGCAGTTTTCATTTCTATTTAGCAACAATGATAAGAATCAAACAAATTGATGGTGTTTTGTTTGATGCGTTTATTAATTTATATATGACGTTACGATGCTATCGATACTGAATCGAAATGGATCTTTTTTTCGCGATACTTGATAATTTTGAATCGATGCCTACTCACTGCTCGTAGAGTGACTATATACAGAGTGGCGACAATGTCAAAATTGGAATGATAATTATCTGTCAGTGTCATTCCAATCGAGCAGACGACCTATCCAACGCGTATGCAGGAAAGAGAAAGAAAAACCTTGGAAAAACCGCATTGCATACATTTGGGATGACTTGTCGCCACTCTGTATATAGTCACTCTAACTGCTCGATACTTTCTGAATATCAAGAGCAACATTTCAATAGGGCCCAAGTGCAAAATGTAAACAAACTGTTTTTTTGGTTATATTTA
This sequence comes from Sabethes cyaneus, assembly GCF_943734655.1. Lineage (NCBI taxonomy): Eukaryota > Metazoa > Arthropoda > Insecta > Diptera > Culicidae > Sabethes > Sabethes cyaneus. The sequence goes on along the minus strand of NC_071355.1, from coordinate 119,621,830 downwards.
AAGCTTTTTTAAGTATCTATAATAGTACCAAACGTCATAGTGATTTGAAAACTTAATGAGTCTTTAAAAGCAAATTTGAAAAAGCCTTATGTGAAAACTGGCAACAAAGTTTTCATTTTGTGCTTTGGCCCTTCTGTATGAAAAAGCCTATCCAGCTTTTTACGAGCCATAATGGCGGACGTGTTCGTAATATTTGAACAGCATGTTTGACATTTCCCTAATACATCGCACGTTGTCTTTCCGCACATTCCTTCAGTTTTACCGTGAACGCGCGGAAGGAAAACGTGCGATGTATTAGGGAAATGTCAAAAATGCTGTTCAAATATTACGAACACGTCCGCCATTATGGCTCGTAAAAAGCTGGATACGCAGTTTGTGTTTTGTTTTGCATTCGGCCCTATTTTTGTTGTAAGATTTCTACGCATAGTGGCGAATAATCACTGGCCCTCTAGAATGTTTTATTGACCAATCAATTATTGATATTCAAGAGCAACATTTCAAATAGGCCTATGTCAAAACTGACAGTTTAGAGAAAATCGATAATGAAACTTGAGAATCAAGTACGTCAATCGTCAAACAATACAGACGGCAGTTTTTGTGCTCTTCCAACTTTTACAAACTGTAACCAAGTTTGAAGCTAATAAAGATTGGACTGTTACGCAACGAACTAATTGAATATCCGCGAATGCATTACACTTGTTTTCGTTAAAAAATCGACGGTCCGGTCGGTATTAATCCGTGTATTAGCGCTCGTTTCCTAACCTCAATATTGATTGTGTTGTGGATACCGTAATATGCAATAAGGAACTATAGAAGCCGTCTACTGTAGTGCTATCGTTATTATTAATATGTCACAAGATGTATGTAATGCTTGCGGCTGTGAAAATCCTCCACCAGTCGGAAAACACAGGAAACGTTCCAGAAAGAACAAAGCGAGCAACGAAGCTGTAAATTGGATTTGCTGTGATGGTTGCTCCAACTGGTCCCACACCTGCTGTGTTCGTATCAATGATGCAGTTTTACCAGTTCTCGCGCATTTTTGGTACTTCTGCGGCGACTGCTGTGCTCTGGGAAACCTTATTGCTAAACCAGAAACGTTCCAACCCTCATCGACATCCAGTGACCTGAAGCAAATCACTAATCACATCGAAGACCTAACCTCTAAATTAACCAGCTTACGGTCAGAACTCGAGTGCCTTCGTTCGACGAATAAAAAGTTATCTGATCGTCTCCAGAGCCGTATACAACAATGCAACACGTCAGAAGAAAAGCATACTGAACAACGGAAAATGTTAGATGAAATGGAACGGAAACTAGAAATGATTGAATCTGGTGCGAAACTTGCAAGTACCTGCTCACAAAGCGTCAATAATGTTAGAATGGCAATAAACAAAGTTCCAGTGCAACCCGGCGAGAGAGTCTCAGCCATTGTTGGGAAAATATTCGGTCTCCTCGATATTTCAGACCTGATGCGCATGTCGTGAATTGTTTTCGTTTACCCGTAAAACCATCTAAATGGTCAGATCGTTCCATTACTCCGACCATCATCGTCATTTTCGACGATCGAGCAGCTCGTGATGCTGTACTCCGCCGATATTTTGAACGATATAACCATGTCAAACTATGTCGGATTTTCACGGATCTCCCGTTAAATTACCGTTTTACCATCAATGAAATGCTTCCCGTCTCTATCTTTCGGATTCGCAATCTGGCACTGAGACTGAAGCACAAAAAAGTGGTACAGTCGGTATTTGTACGCAACGGCTTAGTCTCTATACGGCTGTTCCATCAAACACGTTACATTCTTATTAAAGATGTCAAGCACCTTATTGAGTTAACAAATCCCGAAAATAGGACTAAGTCAACATCTTTAGGCGCAGTAGAAGCCGACTCTCCTCATGTATCACATCCTAGCTCGCTGCAGTACAGACGGCTTTAAAAATAAAAATATATTGTTAATGCCCAGAATCAGCCATACCAACCCCCGTATCGGGCATCTCAACGTCCGAAGTTTAGAACGTCATATTGATGGTGTTAAAATTTTGCTCAATAATTGCCAATATCATTTCTTTGCGGTAACTGAAACCATGCTCCGACCCTCATCACCTGTTGGTCCCATCCGAGTTCCAGCCTACAACTTCATTCGGCACTCCTTGCCTATTGGAAATGGAAACAGAACTAGATCGTTTGGCGGCGTGGGACTGTATGTTCAAAAAGGAATTAAAGCGACGCCCATACTCAAATCTACACACGAGCCAGGAGAGAACAGAGCAAACCGTCTAGAGTTTCTGGCAATTCAAACAAAAATTAACAACTATAACATCTGCGTTGTTGTGGTATATAACCCGTCTGGATCCAATCCGCTATTCGCCCAGTGTTATGAAAAGCTTTTGGTAGACCTACATGAATTTGATTTTGACAGAATCTATCTCGTTGGCGACTATAATATAAATGTGGCCGCTAGTCGCCCCTGCGGTAATATGATGGCCCTGAATCGAATTCACTCATTTTTTAACTTAAGTCTTCTACCAACTACTGCCACACGAATTACCGAGCAGAGCGCGACAACCATCGATCTACTAGTAACAGACTCCCCTTCCTCAATCTGCAAGTCAAAAACGCACTATGGAAGTGCTGTTTCAGACCACGAGGTAGTGTACCTGATTGCCGATGTCCGTGTACCCCGTACCGCTCTTCAAGCTATACGAATACGTAATATGCGTAGCATTAATACTGTTCGACTGCAAGCAGACTTCCAAGCAACTGATTTACGAGAGATATACGACACGGCTGATGTTAACCGCAAAGTTGAGCTGGCAACAGCAAAATTGCAGTCCCTTTTGGAAGCTCACGCCCCGAGCAGAATTATTCAAGTTCGGGACAAGCGTACCCCCTGGATTATCCGAGACATCGAAGAGGCTATAACAGTAAGAGACCTCGCCTATACGCTATATGTAAGAAATCCCAACCGCTCCAGAAACTCACCGCAATGGCAGGAGTATGTACAAAATCGCGATAGGGTTAAATCGCTGATCTTTAACGCTAAAAAGCAATATGCTGACAGAAATTTTGCACACGATCTCCCAGCCAAACAACTTTGGAACAACCTGAAGAGAGAAGGAATACACACAAATTCAAAGAACAAATCCCCCAACGATTTTGATGGTGATCAACTTAACCAGTTTTTCACTGAAGGACATCTACTGCTGCAAAACAGACGCAATATTCCGCCCTCCACGCATATCGAAACTCAACGCATAGTTATCCAGCAAGAACTTCTCTTTCGACCTACCAGTGTTATTGAAGTGGCCAAGAAAATGTCCGAGATTTCGTCCAATGCTATCGGAAGCGATGATTTACCGATTTCGTTTGTGAAAATGTTGAGCCCGTTCATTCTCCCATTACTGAAACACATTTTCAATGCCATCATCGCGTGTAAAGTATTTCCATCATCTTGGAAAAAAGCGGTTGTAACACCAATTCCAAAATCGAATAATATTACTACTCTCAAAGATTTTCGACCCATTAGCGTCCTTCCGGCGATCTCAAAGATTCTAGAGAAGATTTTGCTTACATAAATTGCCGATCATCTAGACATCTCTAACCCACACTTGATAGCCGAACATCAGTCAGGTTTTCGACGCGGATATAGCACTACAACCGCACTTGCAGAAATAACGCATAACATTTACAGCAACCTCGACAAACACCGATGTACTGTAATGGTGCTAGTTGACCTCTCGCTAGCCTTCAATTGCGTCAACCATCAAATCCTTCAACAAAAACTGAACCACGAATTCGGATTCTCCGCGGCAGCCTGTGATCTGATCTCATCGTTTCTCGACCAACGCAGCCAAGTTGTCAAGCTAGGCGAGTCAACATCACCAGAAAGACAACTATTAGATGGAACACCCCAAGGATCGTGTTTGAGTGCTTTGCTGTTTAGCCTGTACATCAACAGTCCCCCGAGTGTTCTTAAATGCGGTACCAGCTGTATGCAGATGACCTTCAAATCTACACCTCTGGACTCGTGGGGCAAGTCGATAATCTTATAAACACCATAAATCAAGACCTTAATGCTATCGAAGTCTGGACCAAACAAAATTTATTATCTCCCAATCCAGAAAAAACTCAAGCAATTATTTTTTGCAAGGAAAATGGTGTTTGTCCACAAAATAACATCATTTTCTGCGGAGAATCGATTCAGCTCTCAGACAATGTGACTAATCTGGGGCTCATTATGGATAAAGGCCTGAAATGGATCCCTCAAATTAATAATATCGTGAAGAAAGTTTATAATACTCTCCGGACGTTTCATCGATTCCAGAGTGTGCTATCCACAGCTACTAGGAAAAAGCTGGCCCAAGCTGTTATCGCACCCTTATACACTTACTGTGATGTAGTGTACTTCCCAGGATTAACAATGAACCTGAAACAGCAACTTCTTCGAAGTTTCAAATCAGTCGTGCGTTTCGTCTACAACCTACGTCGTCGCGATACCACAGCGGAAGTTCGTCATACGATTTTAGGAAGAGACCTGTTAGATAATTATAGACGAGTCTGCTGCTTTCTACGTCGCGGCTACCTACGTGAACTACCTACCCAAGTATCCATAAAGCTTTATTTCAATTCAATTGTAATGCTTTATAGTGCACTACAAAACATATAATATAATGTATAATTTTCTTACATGTACAATTAATGCCGTAATAAAGTGGAAAAGGGCCCCACTATTGTCAAATTAAAGCTGCATTGTAACAGCAATTGCTAAAGCACCATTACGGCGTGTATTAAACATCGTTTCGCCTGCATTATCGACATATCGTTATTTTTAGCTTGTTTGTGAAAAAATATAAAAACATCATTTTGCCCGGCATGTCAAAAGACAAAAATGAATATATTTTCATATTTATTTTTCAAATCCGCAGTTTCTAATACAGCTTGTCAAGCTATGTGTTCCATTATTTACGATGAATGAAACACATTTTATTTCGCATTTCAAATGTGTCCTTTAATTAGAATCACCCCATTGGCAGGCAACCATGTTTTCGCTGCCAACACCTCGTGTGCGCGAAAATGAGATAGCATGTCAGCACTGCGTTTCACTCAACTGCCAGCAGTCTGATTTGGGCCCGCTGTCAAATTTTGAGCCCAGGACATGCTGTCGCTGACGTTTACTGCAGTTCGATATAGAGATGTCGATGGGTTGATTAGAATCGAACCTTGGTGCGTGTATCCCTGCATCATTCATTTGCTGGCGCTTTTGACATCTCAACCACAGCTACTGTAGATGAGTGGGTTGTAATCAGTCATACTTAAATCGTCGTTCGTAGTTCGTTTTAGAATTCAATTGGTTGAAAAAAGACAGCAGCAGTTAGGTGAAACAGAGCATGAGCAGTGGCCGTAAATAAGCAAAAACGAAGTCAGGTATAAGCATTTTATTAACATTTACGGTACGTTTTAAAGATTTGTCCTAAAGCTTGTAAGCAACATATTGTAACATTATATACGCAAATAGTGTTTTTAATAATGCTAATTTACGATAATGCTTAAACGCATTAGCAATGTTCATACAAAAGTTTTAACCATGCGAATTGCTGAAATACCGCTGTCTGGTATTAGCGATGCCGAGCTACAGCCAATATGGGGTTATGCGTTAATGCTTGTGGTTACTTGGGTAGTTACCTGCTACAGCATCTTCAACCAGGGATAAACGACCGGGCCAGGTCATTTGTCTTCCCACATCACTCAACTTCCAGCGGAAGGAGCGTGCTCATAAGCGGGGCAACGATGTGGAATAGCATACCTTTGGCTGTTAGGCAATTACCATCCTTAGCCTTATTTAAAAAACACCTCAATTAGGAATAATATTTTTATACTTGTTTTAATCTGTAATTTAATATTTGTTTACCATATTTTATAAATGTACTTTCCTTGACTTGAGTAAAAGCGATGTAGCTGACAGGTTTTCGTCAAATTAGTGATAATAAATTATAAATTACAAATCATTTTTTAACTCCTCATTTGATATAAACAGTGTTGCTTAGAATTGAATGTCGCATTTTGACGCAAAAACATAATAGTTTAATGTGTAATGCAACAACTAGCATAAAAAACATACCAGGTAACCAATAAGCATTAAAATAAGCAGTAAATCAGTCGTTTATTAGCATCCCTGGCGTTTTATACTGCAGGTTGTTGGTTATCAGCTTTTTGACTGCATAACTGTTGTAAATTGGCATCCACAATTCTATTCAAATTCTTCTTGTTGGTAACTAGCTGCAAATAAGCATTGTCAGCACTATAAGAGGGCTAGCAGTAAAGTAGCCGCATATTTTGCCAAAATAGCATTTAAGTAGCATTTAAGGCAACTTAAATGCTTATTGGCTTGCTTTTAAATTGCATTGGAAATGCTTATTGGTTACCTGGGATTGATTAACTTTGTAATTTGCAAAAATATGCGTTAGGCCGTTTTCGAATATCTTTCGGTAATACGACTTTTTCATAAGGCTGATTTGATTATCAGTTGTTGTTGGGGCCTTTGACATGAGGCTTTTATTTTCTGTCAGTGGTGATACGATTTTGGTGTTAGGCCGGTTCTTAGACAGCGTTTCGCGTTTGGCCCTTCTTTATCGTGTTGTTTTGAAGCGCAATGGCTACACGGTAAAAAATCGTCACGTCTAATTCAAGTGCTTTCCAAGGGTAAGTCACTGAGAACATTCCGTTCACCTCTTTCATGGAAATTTTGTTCAGTCTGTGCCTTACTGTGCTGCCGAGGTGCTGATCATGTGAAACCTGTCAAATTCGCCAGCGCTCAGATTGACCATTTGATCGTTTTGACATTAACAAACATTGGCAGGGCTGCCAGTTTCAGACATTTCAAAATTTAAATGTCAAAAATGTGGGCCATAGTGTGCCATAAACTGTGAAATGAGTGTACCGCAATTGCAATCAATGAGGTCAGCTGTTCCCTAAATTGAGCCTGCCTCAATGTTCTAAGCGACTTACGCTTGGTGCTTTCACACTTGATTCAGTCTGACAATTTGCACTATAAATTAAAGTGATTTACCTTTGATTTTCAGGTGATTCTCAATTTGTAATGATAACATCTTTGTTTGAAAACCATTCAATAGAAATTACCATCAAATTATAATTCATTTCAATAGAATTATCACCACTGTCTTTACCCATTGAATTCGAAATTGTTTGCATTTCACAAATGTCAAAAATGTGCATGTCAGTGAAAAATTGTTTTAAACTCGCGGCAGCAGTGAAATTCTGCATTTCAAGTGATAAGAATATTATCGAATAAAACCACTTATGTGCTCTTCAGGTGAGTATAGAAGGAATTATAACTGAACAAAATTTATAAATTAGCATTTGGTTTTAACCTTAGATTATTAATAGTACATAGATACGCCACTCTGCGCGATTTTGCGTGGTGGTAAAGAGACATCTGTGGCGGCTGGGTGAACCACTGTTTGATGGTATTTGTAAAGCACATACACGCTAAACGTCAGCTGCTTATTTTTTGGTAAATTTTAACACAAATTGATTTTTGAGTCAGGGATTGTTCAAAGCAGATGGCAAACATTTTTTAGGGTTCAAAAAAGCAAAATAGAAAAATGCTCACGACGCGTAGGATAAGTGCGAGTCGTTTCGTTATCTCATAAGCTATTTATGCAATACATATAATGTTTGCTTTCTACTACCATCTACGTTATAAGTTTTGACAAAATCATTAAAATTACAGTAATGATTGTTAGTGACAATATTTTATGCTGGTTTGTGAACTCAGATCCAGGTCAAGAAGATGTTGGGTTCGGCGCTCGACCGGAATAACCTGCCAACATTTTGTTCATTTCAAACCCAACATGCGTACGAGTACAAAGGCCCCCATACACGTACGTACATGTTGGCCGAAAATGTTGGTGAATTCATGTTCGTCCAACACGCTCGCTTGTGTGTGAGTGCCACGAACCAAACTGGCAGAAGAAAATGTTCGTCTCGGCGCTCGGTCGGAATGAACCTCCAACATTTTGTTCATTTCCAACCCAACATATGCATACGTGTATGGGGGCCTTAAGGTTTTGCAAGGTGACGTCACGAATGAACGCAATTCATCCGTTTGACATCCACTCGTTTTGTTTTTGTTAGGCAAACACTGGTGCTTTGAATACAGCAACGTATTGTAAAGATATCGATAATCTATTCGATATTGCAAATTCATCCACCTTTCAGGAGAAAAAAGTAAGTACATATTACATATACTTTTGGTGGCATCATTAATTACGTAACGTTTAAATTTTTGCGAACAAGAGTTTGTCAAAGGAAGTATTCATAGAATGCTTCATTATTTAGGGATATAACGTTTCAAACGTTACCTCCCTTATGTAACAATTCTTAGCGTTACGTTATTCATATGTGCCACCTGCATTTCTTTAATCACTTTATACATCGTGAATTTAAATCAATCTAACTCACTACGTTTTGCATTAGGAACTGAAACGGCCAATAACATCATTTTCATCGCATTGGTTGTTTCTGGATGAAGTTGTAGTAAATTACGGAAGCTTTATTTTATCGATAAAAATTGCTCAGATTTAGCACAAGTAAATATTGAATATATTGAGGGTGGCCCTTATTTTTTAACTTTCCAAAAATTTACTCCCCACCCCCACCACCTGAATCTTATGATTACGAAAATGTAAACGTCTGTCGAGGAAACAGCGGATACATTACGATTCCCAGTGTCTGCGAAGATGTTTAATCTGTGTATTAGTTCTTTGAGCTTTATATTAACGTTATTTCTCGGGTAGTTTTTCAAATAGACCTATGTGACAACAGGACCCGGCATCGTCGAAACAAATAAATGAAACTGACTTTCTCTTACCTTCGCTTCTTACATGAAGTGACTTGCTTCACTTGTTGAACAGAACGTTTCAAGCAAGCTTCAGTTGAAGTTGGTAGCTGTTTCAATTGACGACGGCAGAAAGTCAGGCACGATTTGTCGACATTGACAAAGACAACTTTAATATGCGTTGCATTATAGGAAATGTTACTCAAATCCAGTGTTGGGCACCGCTAATTCGCTAATTCGCTAACCGATACAATTTGTTCGATAATCGTGGTAATTTCGCTAATCACTAATCGCAAACTGCAAATTACCAGTTACTGTTTATTTTTGAACATATCGCAATGACTTGCATTGTAATCTATCACTGTACAAATTATTTGTAATTTACATTTATTACATGGCTTTTCTTAATTTACCTAAGATCAAAACCTATTATAATGGATAAAATGATTACAGTTTAATAATTTTTAAAATAAACAGCGGCACTTCATTTAGAATCATGGCCCAGCAGCAATTCGGCTAGTTTGAGTTTAAATTATAAAGTATAACTAGCGTTTCTCGATTGGTCGGTTAGCGAATTAGCGAATTAGCGGTGCCCAACACTGCTCAAATCCAATTCATTTGCATGGCCTTTTTCAGAATATTTGATAGAAAAGTACAAATGGAAAGTTGAAACCGATAGTCATGACGAAGTGAAACCCGTTTCGCTGACGCTGACTGAAGCCAGTTTGAAACTGAAGCGGTGCTGCATCTGTTGAAACCTAAGCTTTACAACTTCATTGTTCAGTGACGCTATGCAATTGAAGTTCACATTAAATCGTTTTCATGTCAATTTCATATTGGAGTTGTATAATGATTAGAGTATGTCAAATCGAAGTGAACAATAAGTTGTTTTGCAGTCGTGCGTGTCTTCCCAAGTAACCACAAGCATTAACGCATAACCCCATATTGGCTGTAGCTCGGCATCGCTAATACCAGACAGCGGTATTTCAGCAATTCGCATGGTTAAAACTTTTGTATGAACATTGCTAATGCGTTTAAGCATTATCGTAAATTAGCATTATTAAAAACACTATTTGCGTATATAATGTTACAATATGTTGCTTACAAGCTTTAGGACAAATCTTTAAAACGTACCGTAAATGTTAATAAAATGCTTATACCTGACTTCGTTTTTGCTTATTTACGGCCACTGCTCATGCTCTGTTTCACCTAACTGCTGCTGTCTTTTTTCAACCAATTGTATTCTAAAACGAACTACGAACGACGATTTAAGTATGACTGATTACAACCCACTCATCTACAGTAGCTGTGGTTGAGATGTCAAAAGCGCCAGCAAATGAATGATGCAGGGATACACGCACCAAGGTTCGATTCTAATTAAAGGACACATTTGAAATGCGAAATAAAATGTGTTTCATTCATCGTAAATAATGGAACACATAGCTTGACAAGCTGTATTAGAAACTGCGGATTTGAAAAATAAATATGAAAATATATTCATTTTTGTCTTTTGACATGCCGGGCAAAATGATGTTTTTATATTTTTTCACAAACAAGCTAAAAATAACGATATGTCGATAAAGCAGGCGAAACGATGTTTAATACACGCCGTAATGGTGCTTTAGCAATTGCTGTTACAATGCAGCTTTAATTTGACAATAGTGGGGCCCTTTTCCACTTTATTACGGCATTAATTGTACATGTAAGAAAATTATACATTATATTATATGTTTTGTAGTGCACTATAAAGCATTACAATTGAATTGAAATAAAGCTTTATGGATACTTGGGTTCATATACAATTCATGACTGTGAATTAGAAAGCAGGATAGACAATTGCAATATTTGATTATATCTATATCATATATATTCAGGAGTATTTAGTTGAGTGTTATAAAAACTGCGCAAAATAGAATTACAAATAGTTGACAAAATTTTCGCACGTATATCGCCTCCACTTTGATACATATATGCTCTTATATGGCGTGAAATATAACTTTTTCGTTCAGATATGATTTCGTATACCTCAGCTGCAATCGAGATATACAAACCAAATGGTTTACTGGGCGAGGATACTAACGCATTTTAACACACTAGCTTTGCATGAATACAAATCAGAAGAGTGAAGGGATATGGGCGGGAAAATTTCCCCTTTTGGAAAATCATTTCTATCTAAGGGCCGCCCTTATATAAATAATTAATTTAAAAATCCATTTTAAATTACTTTTTTGGTAGGAGCAAAAATTTCGTCCTCTGATCAAAAACTCGAGAGTCCCTTACTGGACTCTGGAAAGTCCAGAATGCCCATGCCGGAAAGAATGCCCATCCCGATAGTTTACAGTTCAAATCCGCTTACAAGGCTGTTGTAATTAATCAGCTCCTTATTCCTAAAAAAGTTGGTAGCGTCGAAGCGGATGTGAGTAAGCACATAGTATTTAAATAACGAAGAAATACGCGAACTTCAAACAGTTTCTAAGGACGACTTTTCATCGGCCAACAACCGAAAAACAGAGAGCCTAAACGACCTGGATGAAACAATTGATACAAATCAGTTATCTAGCATCCACTGGGTTACAGGGTGGGCATGTAGTAAATTAATTGCGGTCGGCAAAAATTTAACTACAGATCACATGGCACTAACCAATTTCAAAAAATATCACGAAGGAGTAAATATACAACAGCCTGGTAGCAACATTACGGCGTACTTCATAAATGTTACTATGATATGCAAAGCAAACTTCGAAGATATTTTGGGGGCAGACACCGTGGGAGTAAGAGATGAACTAATAGAACTAGTCCGAGAAATGTAAGGGAATGTCCCCGGTTATGAAACAGGTTTTGTTTTTTGGCCATAGTTTTTGATCGGATCATCCAATTTTAAATCTTTTTGAAGCATTGGAAAGTTTAAATCAAAAATTAAAATTATTTATTCATGGAAAATACTAAAAATACAAAATCATTTATCAATTTATTCGTTTAATCATCTAAATCTGAATGAATCATCTAAATCGCAATGAATGCATGTAAAAAAGCAAGCAATCATATTGGCGCATTTCAAATGCACTGGTCTGTTACATGTGTTACAAGGAATTGAGTTTTGCTAAACCCAAATGAATCCTGTGATAGGTTACACATATACATTGTTAATACTTTGATGACCATACCTATTAATGATACAGAGAGCAATCGTTTATGAACAGATCACATTCGCTCCAGTGGAATGGAATAGTCTTACCTTACTCTAACTTGCGTGCTTGTCGGTTCGTCGTGCGTGTTGTGCTCGCTGTAAAGATCAGTATACGTTCTCACAAGATGGCGACGAGGAGGTAGAACCCGGATTTTGTTCAATTTTTGTTCAAAACGATTTTGTTCAAAACGATTAGCTACAGTTCAGTGTCATTATAGTTTTCTGCAAAAATTATTGAAACATTCTAAAATTGTTAAAGGTGAGTTAAACGTCGAAATTATTAGTGTTATTCAATGGGAAAAACAGATAAACTGTGATTTTTTTGGCCATATTGTGAAGAAAAGTGAAAAGTTATGAATCTAATGCTATGGTGGCCATGTTGTAAAATATTGCGATCCATCGAGAAGCGAGAGAGAATATACGTGAATGTGTTAGGAGAGCGTTCGTCAGTTATATAGATCATTACACGGGAGCTCCTAACCACACTTTTTTGACAGCACTTGGTGGTTTGTTTACATGGTGTTAAATTTTGAATTGAGTTTTCTATCTTTGTCCGGCAGATAATAATAAAAATTTATAGTTTTTATTTAAGATAAAGTGCCGTACATGCATTTTACAAAAACTTATGCAGTAATCCTTCACGAAATTTCAAATCGAAACTGCTGGATGTGACAAAAAATATGTAAACAAACCACCAAGTGGTGTCATTTGACGGATGGCCGGATGGATGAATGGAGCCGATTGAATTACGGCTGTTTGCGATGTGATATTGTGCATTTACTTGATCGATGGATTCCGAGGGGAGTTCAGATACTGTTTCAAACGTTCCAAAGGTAAAAAATGACTAAATTGGCAACACAGTTCGTAATGTTTTATCGCCATAACTGGCAACACAGGCTCATTGCGTATCTGTCGCAACCTTAATCGTGACCTCGTGTTAATCATACAGAAGCATTAAACAAATTGTTTTCGAATACGAACGTTATTGCTTGTTTGGATAATGAAGGATAAACTACGCTTTATTCACTATGAAATTTCGGCAAACCGGCGTTGAAAATACAAATTCATTTCATGCTGAATTTCATTCCGTTTCTTCTGATAGAACGGTAATTCCTAGGTTTATTTACTTTGCTCGATTGGTTCCAATAATGAAACAGCGTTGATGACACAATTTGACATTTTATCTGTCAAAAGCTAAAAACGACCCTTTTTACGACCGTTCAGAAACACGACTGTTTCAACCGTCGTGTCCAGTAAGGGAATGCGCGCACAATAAAAGAAAGAGAAAAAAAAAAATCAGAGGGGTTGTGTACAAGCCACGACCGCATATATAGGTGACGCAGGACTACGTAAGTCTCTTTGTAGTGATAGTAGCATGTATTCATGCTTGTAATCATTCGATTCTTCATGTATACATGCTATATGCAACATATATACGCATGTAGCGTTGTATGTAACATTTATCAAAGTAGTAACATTGCATACGTTCAATTCTCAAAAGATTGTGCATTTGAAAACAATTAAACAAAATCAAGAACACAAACTATTGCTTTCCTGCTACCTTACTGAAATTAAAGATTGATTTTATTACCCATGGTTCCCCACGTTGAAGAGATTTTACCAATTCAATCCTATTTTATCAACAGCAAATCCTTTCAATACACTTCTAATGAAACGGTAAGCATGCGTATTCACGGGAAACTAGCATTCATTGACTTTTCGTCGGAAAGCCCAATTTCGGAAGCAGCTTTTCAAAAGCGGGATTGTGTTTATAAAAATGTATATACTGCATTCTTCTTGCCAATCTGAACACAGCGAATATATTTTCATAAACCGAATTTTTGTTTCAAACAAAAAAACTGCTTTTGAAATTGGCAGAATCGATGATGACTAATTTCACCTTCATACAGAGTCGTATTATAACCGAACACTACAGCTGTAGCACATTTTTCCAACACAGATATCAAATTCGCCGAGGTTTATTCGTCTCGCAGTAAAGAATTTGCGATCTGTTGGGACAACGAACTTGTGTCATTTTTTCTGGCACACTTCCCTAACACAGACATCAAATTGGACTAAGTTTAATCGCGTTCGTAAGAAATCTGTTGGCACGAGGGGGCTTTGTCACTCTTTCTGGCATACTTCCCAAATGGTCTAGGTTTAACTGCGGTGTTAAGAAATCTTGTTGAAATGACGAAACTTGGTCACTTGTTTTGGCTTACTTCCCAAGCACAGATATCAAATTGGTATAGGTTTAAATCATCACAAAGAATCTTCCAACCAATCACGAAGCGAGAATTCTGGTAAAACATAGGTTCATTATTTTCAATTTTTCAATAGTTCAACATCAAGAATCCATACTTTTCTTCATTTGGTTCAATTCTTAGAAGATTTTCCGATCGATTGGTGTAAGAATATTGAAAATCGATAGGAAAACCGCTGAGCTATTAGCGCTCAAAACCTTTCATTTTTCGTGACGCTCGCATTTTTCGATTTTTTGGAATGACACCCTATCTCAAAACTTGCCGTAAGACGTAGTCCTACGTCAAAAAGATGAATCAATGCTTGGCAGAGCCGATTAAATTACGGCTGGTTTTGGTGATTATAAATATTAAAAATAACGTGAAATGTGGATCAAGATTCCGATTAAATTCCGGAAATGTGAGATATTTAAAATCGAGGTTCTGGTTCACAAATGTCCGGCCTAAGAAAAGGCAAAAAGGGGAATGAAATCGAGTGAGATAAGTGCAAGAGGTTAAGGTAGCTCTGCAAAATTGGTACCTTAGAATGAAGAACAAAAAATGTTATGAAATTAGTTGGCAATAATGATACAAATGTTTTGTTGTGAGCCTAATTGTAAAGGAAGAAAATGTTTTTTTTGTTTGTTCAACAGTTTCCTTCGCGATGGAGAACAATTCGAGTGCTGCATCGAGCGGCGAAGATCAAAGTGTGTCGGTTGTACACCAAAATGTGTCATTCTTCAGTCCTGCTTCGTACAATTTACCACATTTTAAATTCAAACATTTGCCACCGTCTGAGGTGAGAAGTGCGTGGAATGGGTGGATTCGCTGGTTCGAAAGCATTATGGCAGCAGTTAATATTACCGATGGTGCTAACAGAAAAATGCAGCTGTTAGCTATGGGCGGCCTCGAACTACAGACAGCTTTTTATGGATTACCCGGTGCAGAAAACGACGTTCAGGTTCCCGATGCTGACCTTTATCTGGAAGCCAAGCAGAAATTAACCAATCATTTTTCGCCCAAACATCACGATAGTTTTGAAATGTTTTTATTTTGGCAAATGCAACCAGATGAAAGTGAACCCATCGAAAAGTTTCTTTTGCGAGTACAGCTGAAAGCTGAAAAATGCTCTTTTGGAAGAACTGAAGCCGAAAGTAGAGAAATTGCGGTGATGGACAAGATCATACGTCATGCAACAGAGGACCTACGATTAAAACTGCTGGAAAAAGAGGTTTCGACTCTGGATGACACTACGAAAATAGTCAATGCTTTTCAATCGATGAAATACCAGTCATCCAAAATGACTAATCGTGCTCGTGAGGCTCCTAATAACAATTTGATTAATCGTCTCTACGACTCGTCCAAACCATCGGCAAATCAATTACGTTGTTTTCGTTGTGCACAAGGAAGGAGAACGGTGCCCTGCTATGGGTAAATCTTGTATGAAATGCAAGAGAGTTGGCCATTTTAGGTCGATGTGTAAAACTGGGTTGTCATCAACAGTAAGTAAATATTCAAAATCATAATGAAAACTTCTTATTTTTCTTTTTAAATTTAACAATTCCTAGAATGATAAACGCAAATCTGTTTTCGTTACTGGACAAACTTGTCCAAACCCTTCCAAGCGCCCACGAACCGTTTATAACGTGGAGGAAGATGATATAGCACAAAATTCGGATGATCCTGAAGTATATAACGTAGGGGAGAATGATGATGAATTGATAAATTGTCGAATTGGTGGAGTCGATGTTGTTATGCTTATTGATTCAGGATCGAAGCATAACCTGATTGATGATACGACATGGGAATTAATGAAGCTTCGCGACGTTAAAATAATGAATGAAAGATACGATCAAGCTAAACGCTTTTTAGCTTATGGGCGTATTCCCCTCAAGCTAATTACCCAAGTAACCACAAGCATTAACGCATAACCCCATATTGGCTGTAGCTCGGCATCGCTAATACCAGACAGCGGTATTTCAGCAATTCGCATGGTTAAAACTTTTGTATGAACATTGCTAATGCGTTTAAGCATTATCGTAAATTAGCATTATTAAAAACACTATTTGCGTATATAATGTTACAATATGTTGCTTACAAGCTTTAGGACAAATCTTTAAAACGTACCGTAAATGTTAATAAAATGCTTATACCTGACTTCGTTTTTGCTTATTTACGGCCACTGCTCATGCTCTGTTTCACCTAACTGCTGCTGTCTTTTTTCAACCAATTGTATTCTAAAACGAACTACGAACGACGATTTAAGTATGACTGATTACAACCCACTCATCTACAGTAGCTGTGGTTGAGATGTCAAAAGCGCCAGCAAATGAATGATGCAGGGATACACGCACCAAGGTTCGATTCTAATTAAAGGACACATTTGAAATGCGAAATAAAATGTGTTTCATTCATCGTAAATAATGGAACACATAGCTTGACAAGCTGTATTAGAAACTGCGGATTTGAAAAATAAATATGAAAATATATTCATTTTTGTCTTTTGACATGCCGGGCAAAATGATGTTTTTATATTTTTTCACAAACAAGCTAAAAATAACGATATGTCGATAATGCAGGCGAAACGATGTTTAATACACGCCGTAATGGTGCTTTAGCAATTGCTGTTACAATGCAGCTTTAATTTGACAATAGTGGGGCCCTTTTCCACTTTATTACGGCATTAATTGTACATGTAAGAAAATTATACATTATATTATATGTTTTGTAGTGCACTATAAAGCATTACAATTGAATTGAAATAAAGCTTTATGGATACTTGGGTACTACTTTTGATTCGGTTTTGGAAGTGGTGGATGGTAGCGAAACTATGAAAACCGAAACGACTTTCTATGTCATCGAAAAAGGACAACAACCGTTACTTGGAAAGGTAACAACTCAGCAAATCGGAGTGCTTAAAATTGGTTTGCCAAGCGCTCAGCAATCTAGCGTTAATACCATTGATACAAAGCGAACTCCTTTTCCTAAAATGAAGGGAATTATACTGGGATTGCCTATTGATAGAAGTGTTCCTCCTATAATACAACCATTACGTCGATGTCCGATACCGCTCCTTCAGAAAGTTAAATTGAAAATTGAGGAACTTCTGGAAATGGATATTATAGAAAAAGTTACGCAACCGACTTCGTGGGTCTCACCACTTGCACCAATCCTCAAAGAGAACGGAGAACTTAGACTGTGCGTAGATATGCGAAGGGCAAACAATGCTATCCAGAGACTTAATCATCCGTTACCGATTTTTGATGACCTGTTGCCAAAATTTCGAAATGCTCGCTATTTCACTACCCTTGATATTAGGCAAGCATTTCACCAAGTAGAATTGTTAGAAGACTGTCGAGATATAACAACATTTATCACAAACTGGGGTCTATTTCGTTACAAACGGTTGTTATTTGGAGTTAACTGTGCACCCGAGCTTTTCCAAAACCTGATGGAGAGTATTTTAGCTGAGTGCAGTAACACAATTGTGTTTATCGATGATATCATTGTGTTTGGAGCAACAGAACAAGAACATGATGCGAGCGTTAAGAAAACATTAAGCGTCCTAAAACAGTACAATATTCTACTAAATGATCACAAATGCAAATTTGTGCGAAACAGATTTCTTGGGACACACTCTGTCTGAAAAAGGTGTACTTCCAGCAGATGCAAAGGTTAAATCGATTGTGCAATGTCGTGAGCCACAGACTAGAGAAGAATTAAGAAGTTTTTTGGGGTTAGTAACCTATGTGTCAAGATTTATCCCCCACTTAGCGACAATTACCCACTCATTAAGGAATCTTCTTAACCTTCTGCAGCTGAGGTGCCCTAATTATAACTATTTTGCTGACGTGGTAGTCTACTGGACACCTAGTTTACCTTAACTAATTATTGTTAATGATTTATTCAAATTGGGATTCCATTATTTCATTAATGAGTATATACCTTTGGCAACCTATTAAATAAAGTGAAACCATAGTAATACTCTTTATTAAAGAAAATGACACTTTAATACTAAGTATGAAAAAGTTTCAACAAAAAAAAGACTGCTATTCTCCCCTACGATAAAACTGAACCTTGTCGTGGTGTAGGGCTTTTTAACTAATCAGTAAATGAACAGCGGTCACGTTTACTTCTGAATGTGGGTATATATCAAAATACTTTTGTGATTTCAAGTGGGACTCGGGGTAAAATTTACCAAATGTGATTGTTGCGTTGTTCAGAAAGTGCTTTTATTCCGTTTAAGAATAAGGCCAGTATGGGGATCTCTAACAATAGATGAAGTTTTCTGGCATTCATCCTTATTTATCACAACTGTCACAAATATCTCCGAAAAATGTCGGATTGATTGAGTTGGTCGGGGGCTTAGGGTTAGTAAGGGGATGTAAGCGGGATACCAGATCCGATTGGATGCCGAAGGACCACTCTGTAATGATTACGGGTAATAGCACTTCTTAGGTAGCAGATGGGAAAATTAGATCAATTCGTGTCGCGTGTTCGAGTTTCGGCTGGGCGGTGCTGCTAGATAGAGTAGGATTTTTGCACTGGCCCCGTGGCTGTCCTGAGCTCTGATGGCCGCCCGCGGGCTCTGTCGATGGGAGGGGGTCGAGTCTTGGAGAGACGTTTAAGCCCAGAGCTTTACAGCACTTTGGTCTCGAGGGTTGGAAGGCGGGCGAGTCTCTATATTTTGAAGCTTCTGTCGACTACCGCGAACGTCCAGCTTGTGCTGCGCTCAATTTACTTTGTATCGTGGGAATGCACTGTGAATACTAAGGGGATGAAAGATTAAATTTGCCCTGATAAGTTGATAACCACTAATGCTCCGAAATTTGTCTTACCTATTGGTTCATTTGTGGTTGTTTGTGTTGGAAAACTGAAAGCGGGCGCGCGGTTGAAGACCGGTGTCAGGCGGGGCTGACGAATTCTCCACTTCTTCACTATACCACATATTGCAACTCGAGTGGTACAAAAAGTCCAAAGCACATTTACAAATTCGATCTATTATTTTTCTTCTCATCATCATAATTATCATCATCATCGTCATCATCATCATTATATTTAAAATATGACATTCCGGCCTTTGGCAGAGAGATCTTAGAGTCAGTTCGTGGAGTCCGCGCAGGGCCGAAACGCCTCCGCCTGCGGGTGTAGGCGTGACGGCTATGCTTGGGGCTCTACCTGTGTTCTAGTGGGCGCCAGTGCCTGTCTCGTCAGGTAGAACTGATGTGTGAGGTCTCCCTGACACTTTGTTGACAACACAAAAGGGCCCAGCGCAGAGTTTTATACGCTATTAAGCGACCAGTTGGATAACCCGAAAAAAAAGGAAAAAAAAGGAAAAAAAAACAAAAAAAAAGACTCCTATTCTCATAGAGCGTATAACGGTGGTAACATGAATAACATATCCTGCTCGGGTCAATAATCAAGCTTTATTATACCAAGTACTTTTCCTGAAAATTACATGTAAATCTACTGGTTGGGAAAAAAATTATAGAACTTCAAAAGCCATTGATCCAACTGACAGTTTTCACACAGAGGCTTGGAGCATTGCAGGCAAATTGGTTTAGAACAGGCACAACAATTGTATTTAGTCATCCTCTTGATTTTTGCTGGACAAATATGGCACAATTTTCTACCATTCGTTACTGCGGCAGATACTCT
This sequence comes from Sabethes cyaneus, assembly GCF_943734655.1. Lineage (NCBI taxonomy): Eukaryota > Metazoa > Arthropoda > Insecta > Diptera > Culicidae > Sabethes > Sabethes cyaneus. The sequence continues at coordinate 119,601,885 of NC_071355.1, read as the reverse complement.
TGGGGGCGGAGGGGGAAGATCCTTTCCCAAAATACGCTTGATAGTCATGCGCAGTTCTCTTGGCAGCCTTTCATGATATGCACGTATTTTCAAGTGGTCCAACACCAACTCTCTTGCCATATTCATTAAAAATGTTCCCCGTCTCATGTTAAGATCACTATTAATACAAGACTGGTAAAATACAAAACAATTTACGCCTATCATGTCCAAAATTCTGTAAAATAAAGCCATTGGCCAGCGACGTGTTTTGCGGTTGCACGAATACACAGAGCATTTTCTATCGATTTCATCTACACCTCCTTTAGTGTTATTGTAATCAGCGGCCATCATTGGTTTACCTGTTTCAGTATCTGTTTCGCGAATATGATGTGAAGAAGAAATTAAGATGACTGCTTTATTTTTCTTTGGGACATAGGAAAGCATGGTTGAATTCTTTGTAAACCCATACAAGGAACTCCCAATTTTCCTGTTTTTGTTCGGTAAAAAGCATGAAGGAATCTCCCCTTTGTTCTTCTTTAAAGTACCTAAGTATGTCAACTTTTTCTTACGCAATTCATCCATAAGTGAGATGGAGCTAAACCAGTTGTCAGCTGTGATGCTGCGATTTGATCCTTCGACTACTTTCACAAGTCTTATAACTGATTGTGTGGGAATTGACAGTTGCTTTTCCTGTTCCGATAATCCTGTCCCATCTGAATTTTTTCCATGGTAGATATAGGCATTGTAAATGTACGAAGTTCGAGCATCACATAACACTAATATTTTGATTCCATATTTAGCTGGTTTTTGAGGCATATAGATGATAAACTTACAGCGACCTTTAAACGGAACCAACATTTCATCAATACAAAGTGATGCGCCCGGTGAATACAGAGATTGAGAATTTGAAATGAACTTGTTAAATATTTGCGAAATCGGAGCGAGTGTATCAACTTTCAAACGCTCTTGTCTGGTTGTGGAATCATTAAATCTCAAACAGTTTTGCAAACAACGAAATCTGTACTTAGACATGATGCAGCGGAATATCTCATGTCCTGTACCATCATTAGCAAAAATTATATTGAGATCTGAAATCTTAAAAACCGACGAATAGCATAACAATCCAATAAATGCTTTCATTTCTTGCTGATTTGTATCAGCAAGCTCAGTGCGAGTGTCCGTTTTGAATTTCGTTCTGTATTCACTTAGTTTTTGGTTAGTATATTTCACTAATGTGGTCAGCATTGTGGAATCAAATAATTTAGTCCAAAGTTCCAAATATCCTTCAAAATATGGTGACGTAGTTACTCTTTTTGGTAGTCTTACGATATTGTGTGCTTGGATTCTTGAAGTTCTGGGCCCTTCTTGAGAACTCCAAATGAAACCGTTTTTGCCTTTAAAAGATTCGCTCGTTTTTATGTCCACTGCATTATCTTGGTCGTCATCGTTTTCCTCCAGAGAAATTTCATCATCTTCAACATGTTCATTTATAATTTCAAAATCTGAATCATCAAAACTGTCGTCTACGTCGCTAGGCTCATCTTCGCTCAGCTCCAACCATTCCGATATCTGTTCATCCCTGGTTTGGAATGTTCCTGCTGAACTTCTTTTTCTTGTTGTTTCTATTCTTTTTGAACTGGACATCTTTATAAATAATGACAAAACTAGTTAGTAATCAATTTCACTACGAACTGTTTTGAGATACACTATTAATGTGTACCGATTCTGCTGACGTGGTAGTCTGTCAGACACTTACCGTAATGCTGAGGTGGTAGTCTATTGGACACTCAGGCGTCTGCTGGCGTACGTGTGCTCTGCACAACTGCTAATACTGCACTATTCTATACAAGGACATGAGTCAGGAAGGTACAGCAAATTTGAAAATCATAATACAATACATAACAAAAAAACACATTTATCTTGTTTCTGGTGTCTGTCAGACTACCACCTCAGCCGCAGAAGGTTAAACAAAATTCACCATTCGAATGGAACTCGGACTATACCGAGTCTTTCCAGAAAATCAAAAAGTTGATTGGTTCAGTAAATCATTTAGGGTACTATGACCCTAAAGACCGGACACTAGTGGTTACTGATGCATCAGGGGTTGGACTAGGAGCCGTGTTGATTCAGTATAAGGGAAATGTACCTCGCATTATCAGCTACGCCTCGAAAAGTCTTTCCGAAACAGAAAAAACTTATCCACCAATTGATAAAGAAGCGCTTGGAATTGTCTGGACAATTGAAAGATTTAGAATGTATCTGATAGGTATAACCTTCGAATTGGAAACAGATCATCGGCCTTTGGAGACGTTGTTTACTACCAATTCCCGTCCAACAGCAAGAATCGAACGCTGGATATTGCGAGTACAAGCATTCAAGTTCAAAGTAGTCTACCGAAAGGGTTCAGCTAATTTAGCTGATTCTCTGTCTAGACTTGCAGCTCACATTGTCGATCCAAACTGGTGTGATGATTCAGAAGTGTTTATAAGGCAAGTTGTGGCGAAAGCATTATCCAATCTTGCAAGCGATAGCAAAAGACAGCATTTTGATACTGACACCGAAGTAGTTATTCGGGCCGTCCAAGAATGCGTGGCAATCGATATTTCTGAGGTGATCAAGGCAACCGCAGACGACTCTGAGTTGCAAAGCCTCATAGAATGCATTATGAATGATAAATGGAGTCGTGACGATTTAAAGCAGTATGAAATCTTCACGAGTTCTTCATACGAATCTTCATACGAGTTTTCAGTTGTCAACAACCTAATAATGAGAGGTACAAAAATTTAAAGCAGTATGAAATCTTCACGAGTTCTTCATACAAATCTTCATACGAGTTTTCAGTTGTCAACAACCTAATAATGAGAGGTACAAAAATAGTTATCCCTCGGGTTTTGCGGCATCGAATGTGTCAACTTGCTCACGAGGGGCATCCTGGCCAGTCGATGATGAAACGAAGACTACGTGAGCGTTGCTGGTGGCCAGGTATGGACCAAGATGCAGTCAGAACATGTGAATCTTGTGAAGGCTGTCGGCTTGTACAAATGCCATGTCCACCTGAGCCAATGATGCGTCGACCGCTACCGATAAAACCGTGGATCGATTTTGCCATCGACTTTCTTGGGCCAATGCCGTCGGGTGAATATGTACTTGTTGTCATTGATTATTATTGCCGGTATATGGAACTCGAAATAATGACTAAAATCACAGCTCATGAGACAATTAGACGGCTAAAAAGGATATTTAGAGTTTGGGGACCGCCAAGAACAATAACACTGGATAACGCAAAACAGTTCGTCTCTCTTGAGTTTCGAGACTTTTGTAAAGTCAACGGCATACATCTAAATCACACTTCACCCTACTGGCCACAAGCCAACGGAGAGGTGGAACGGCAGAATCGATCTCTCTTAAAACGGATGAAAATTGCTAATGCTCTGTACGAAGACTGGAAGGCGGAGTTAGACCATTTCTTGGAACTCTACAACAGTACGCCACACACTATTACAGGAAAGGCATCTTGTGAACTGCTGCAGGGTCGTAAACTACGATCTAAACTCCCGCAAATTGACGATTTGGAAACTATACCACCCAGCTCTGATTTTCGTGATAGAGACCACGAGCAAAAGATGTTGGCCAAAAAAAGAGAGGATATGAAGCGTAAAGCAAGACCTTGCAATATTTCTGTTGGAGACACGGTGCTTATGCGGAACTTGCTCCCGACTAATAAACTGTCTACTAATTTCCTTAAGGAGAAATTCAAAGTTATAGACAGGAACGGATCTAACGTAACAGTGCAGTCCTAAGATAACGGCAGAACATACGACCGAAACGCCTCGCATCTGAAACTGATTCCCGCTGAGACGGCGCTAGGCGGGGTCGAGAGTGCTCATGATGTGCAACCAGGTCCTGAAAAGCAATCACAAATACCAGCAGAGGATGCAGTAGATGAGATTACAGGTGATTCAGAGAATAATCAGGGCCCGATAGAAAGAGAAGAACCGTCATGTCGGAGATCGCTTCGTGTGCCGAAGCCTTTGATAAAATACAGTCCTTCCAGATAAGTATTCAACTCTTTTGTTACTACCGAATTTGATTAGTATTAAAATATATTTCATTGTCTACGGAAAAAAGGGGATGTGATAGGTTACACATATACATTGTTAATACTTTGATGACCATACCTATTAATGATACAGAGAGCAATCGTTTATGAACAGATCACATTCGCTCCAGTGGAATAGTCTTACTCTAACTTGCGTGCTTGTCGGTTCGTCGTTCGTGTTGTGCTCGCTGTAAAGATCAGTATACGTTCTCACAAATCCTGCTATCATAAAAACTCATTATGCTCCAATTGAAGTAATGTACGATCATTGAAGTATAAAATAATTGATTTTCTAGATGTTTCACAACCGAGGAACTCGACTATTTCATAACCGGAGCGGTGGCCATATTGCAAAAAAATTATGTTATAATTTTTGAGTCAATTATTGCACCTAAAATTTGTCTGTGTGATGAAATAGAGGTCCAAGCTTAGCTTATATCCAGCTTTTTACGAGCCATAATGGCGGACGTGTTCGTAATATTTGAACAGCATCTTTGACATTTCCCTAATACATCGCACGTTTGCTTTCCGCGCGTTCACGGTAAAACTAAAGGAATGCACGGAAAGAAAACGTGCGATGTACTAGGGAAATGTTAAAAATGCTGCTCAAATATGACGAACGCCGTACGCCATTATGGCTCGTAAAAAGCTGGATACCTTCACCTGAGCTTTTTCATTCCATTTGGTACACAAAATAACCAATTGCAAAACATGCGAAAAAACTATTTTGGGTGTTTTTTCAAATACTGTTCCTACAAAGCATTGTAAATGTTGAAGTTTGACTGTTGTTTGCTCAAAAGTTATATTACTATGAGACTAGACGTTGGTAGTAGCTTGACTGCACTAGGATAATAAAACCCGAATTAATCCACCTAGCGGCGTGACCTAGCCTTTCTACTGCCACAATAATCACTATTTAATTTCTCAGGAACATCTATAATTAACTTGACTATATTTTTCAATATGCGTTCCGTATTCCTCAAAATCCCTATTTGCCAGTAAAATTCACAACGTATTGCGTAGAATAATTCTATTTTCTTTCGTTGGGTGCGTAAATACTTGTAAGCGTCATTTATGTTATTTGATGAACACCTTATTTAGTTTTATAATCGGTCGGCCTTAACTTTCGGGTTTCAGAGCCACATACGAAACTTGTTTTGAACTGACAATATGAAATATGTGTTCATTGCAGATTTTTTGATATTTTTTTGATGGTTTTAACCCAAAGGGTAGATTTTTTTTGATATTTTGATATTACATAATACCATGCGTTCAAAAGTTAGCATCTTTGAAAAACAAGAGTTCAGAAAAATTATTATTATACTTCGCTTTTGAAGAAAAAGGATATCTACACCAAAATGATTAATCTCAAAATTTTACTATTAGTTTGCTTGACTTCAATTTTGTAATATATCTGAATTAGAAAAAATAACTAAGTAGAGCATTAGATATGAAAAAGAGAAATTGAACTTTTTCTTAGCTGGCGCTCCTTCAGATAATTTTTGCATGAAAATCAAAACTTAAGCTTCTTTTGAATGTACTTTCATGAAAAGATAGTCATTAACTTGATCACTTCGTTTTTACAATGTTAGAGGGTTAGTAAAACAAGATGAGGTCGAAAAATATTGCAAAAACTGCGCCATAAACCTGCTTGAGAATGAGAAATATGATCGATATGATTTCCAGTGCTTGTCATTTTTGATTTATTTATTAAAACATGATACATGACATAAGACATCTGTCCTTTAAAATGTCACTAACGAAAACAAATCTTACAAAGTTACTACCGTGCAACGTTTACTTCCTATTTTTCATATAAAATTTTTAAGCTCTAGTATCTATGGATTGAAAAGAGCATCTATTAATGCGCAAAATTTGTATAAATTTATTTGGAAAAATCAACTCACTAGTATTTTGATCCTATTCACCACTATACTTATATACTTAAATTAACTGCTTTTCTCCGTTTTTTGCTTTTCTTGTATAATTGTGAGTAACAGCAAGTGAAGAAAATGACAATTGAAAACTTTTCGATTGAATCCCACTATTTAATATTTATTTACGGCAGATACGTAGTTCGCCTAAGACGTGCAGGCTTCATCAGTGTCTCATTTCAAAGCGTATACGTATCTGTCACGAATAAATATTAAATAGTGTAATTTAGTCGGTAAGTTTTTTCTTTTCTTTTATTTCAGAGTTCGTATTCCACGAAGAGGCTTCAAAAACTTCAGACTATTGACATGTTTCTCACTATTCTTGAATTTCATTGCAAATTTAAAAATTGCAAATTGTCATCACATACATACATACATACATACATACATACATACATACATACATACATACATACATACATACATACATACATACATACATACATACATACATACATACATACATACATACATACATACATACATACATACATACATACATACATACATACATACATACATACATACATACATACATACATACATACATACGTACATACATACATACATACATACATACATACATACATACATACATACATACCTACTCACATACATCACACACATTGAATACAATCAAAATTTGATTGATATGTTTTGATTTCACACGTTTTAATGGTTTAATATACGGTGCTTAAGTGTTAAAGTTTGAATAACTTTTAAATGAACCGTCCGATTTCAAATAACTCAGTTTCGTTTGATACATCTCAGCAGTAATTTTCAAATAATAATAAAATGTGTGATGTTTTACATTGAATTAATGCTTATATGTTACAAAAATATGTTTTAAATACTATTTTTTCACATATCTTTATGTAACTTTCAAACTGCAAGTTCAATCGTCATGAAATTTGGAAGTTAAGGGTTTGCAACGCCCCTCTTTCATATGCAATCAATTTGGTTCAAATCGGTTAAGGGATCTATGAAATAATGAAGTCCCTTATTTTTCGTATTTTTATACATAACTTTTGAACTAAAAGCCCGATCAGTATGAAATTCAATATTGACCAATGGGACACCTAGACCTTTCATTTGACACTAAGAATTTTAAAATCGGTCACACACACACACACACACACACACACACACACACATATATATATATATCTATACCTATAAAGAAGGATTTCTGTCTGTCTGTCTGTCTGTCTGTCTGTCCTGTGTTCCTTATAGAATCAAAAACTACTGAACCAATCGGCGTGAAAATTTGCATGTAGAGGTTTTTGGGGCCAGGAAAGGTTTTAGTGATGGTTAGAGACCCCTCCCCCCACTAAGAGGGGGGGCTCCCATACAAATGAAACACAAATTTCTGCATAACTCGAGAACTAATCAAGCAAATAGAACCAAATTTGGCATGTGGGTGTTTTCGGTGACAAGAATTTATTCTAGGGTAATTTGAGACCCCTCCCCTCTTTATAAGGGGAATTATAACTCCTCTCCCCTTTAAGAGGGGGGGTTTCCATACAAATTTCCTCATAACTCGAGAACTAATCAAGCAAATGGAACCAAATTTGGCATGTGAAGGTTTTCGAGGGCAAGAAAATTTTCTATGTTGAATTAGGACCCCTCCTCACTTTAAGAGGGGGGGCTCCTGTACAAATGAAATACCAATTTCCTCATAACTCGAGAACTAATCAAGCAAATGGAACCAAATTTGGCATATGTGTGTTTTTGAAGACAAAATTTTTTTCTATGATGAATTAGGACCCCTCCCCACTTTAAGAGGGGGGGGGCTCCTATACAAACGAAATACAAATTTCCTTATAACTCGAGAACTAATCAAGCAAATAGAACAACATTTGGCATGTGGGTGTTTTTTTTGGTGACAAGAATTTATTCTATGGTGAATTGAGACCCCTCCCCTCTTTATAAGAGGAATTATAACTCCTCTCCCCTTTAAGAGGGGGGACTTCCATACAAATTTCCTCATAACTCGAGAACTAATCAAGCAAATGCAACCAAATTTGGCATGTGAAGGTTTTCGAGAGCAAGAAAATTTTCTATGGTGAATTAGGACCCCTCCCCACTTTAAGAGGAGGGGCTCCTGTACAAATGAAATACAAATTTCCTCATAACTCGAGAACTAATCAAGCGAATTGAACCAACTTTGGCATGTGTGTGTTTTTGGAGACAATTTTTTTTTCAATGATGAATTGGGACCCCTCCCCACTTTAGGAGGGGGGGTCCTATACAAACTAAATACAAATTTCCTCATAACTCGAGAACTAATCCAGCAAATGGAACCAAATTTGGCGTGTAGGTGTTTTTGGAGGCAAGAATTTTTTCTGTGATGAATTAGGACCTCTTCCCACATTAGGAGGGGGGCTCCAATACAAATGAAATACAAATTTCCCCATAACTCGAGAACTAATCAAGCAAATAGAACCAAATTCGGCATGTGAAGGTTTTTGGAGGCAAAAATATTTTCTACGGTGAATTAGGATCCTTCCACACTTCAAGAGGGGGGGCTTCTACACAAATGAAATACAAATTTCCTCATAATTCGAGAACTAATCAAGCAAATGGAACCATATTTGGCATGTGGGTGTTTTTGGAGGCAACCATTTTTCCCATGATAAATTAGGACTTCTTACCTTTTTAGGAGGGGGGGGGCTCCCATTCAAACGAAATACAAATTTGCTCATAACTTTAGAACTAATCAAGCAAATGGAACCAAATTTGGCATGTGAGAGTTTTAGATGGCAGAATTTTTTTTCTGTGGTGCATTACGACCCCTTTCCCTTTTAAGAGGGTGGGCTCCCATACAAATGAAATACAAATTTCCTTATAATTTGAGTACTAATCAAGCAAATGGAACCAAATCTAGCATGTAGGAGATTTTTGAGTCTTGAATTTATTTTATGATAGTTAGAGACCTCTCACCCCTGTGGTAGGGGGATATGGACTCTCATACAAATAAAACAGAAATTTTTGCGAAACTCAAAAACTAATCCAACTCGAGAAATTCGAGACTCTTCCATAAAACATTAATCAATAACAAGACCACAAAAACTATCTATAGTAACACTAGATCATTCAGGACGAGCCGGTCGCGAGTGTTGCCGGTGACCTGCCGTCGGAAGCGCCGCCCACTGGGGGGCTTGCAAAACTCGAGAAGTGACAAAGATCATCCGAGATTCATGATTTATGTACAACACAGGTTAATTTGTGGCAATACGAAGTTTGTCGGGTCAGCTAGTATATATATATATATATATATATATATATATATATATATATATATATATATATATATATATATATATATATATATACAGTAGAGATTTGTATAACGCGGATTTCTATAGCGCGGGTACCATGATATTTCTATAACGCGGTTTTCCGCGTATAACAAATACACGTAGCATATGGATATTGAGTTAATTGGGGCTAAAGTCGAATTTTGAGCGATTTTGAACAGATACGACCGTGGTGTCTTTTAAGAAGTTGTAGGACTCATAGTTGACTCTCTAAGTGATATACGGAAACCACAAAGTTACGGGTTGGCCTGCTGGGCCGGAATATCCGTTGAAATTTTCGTATTGGTAAAGTTGGTTAAAATTGGTGAAATATTTTTGAAGTAACTAAAGTCGGGTAATTAATACGAATTAAAAAAAAAGTAATAAATAAACGACCTTAGAAAGCCATAAGGTGGTCCTCCGGAAAATTCAGAACATATTGTATAATATATATTTTGAGTGTAATTTGACAATGCTTGGCCATTGGATGGTATTGGTTGGTTTAGAAAATTCAAAGCTTTTTTTTCCATGTTGGGTATTTTTATCACTGCGACCATTTGTTTGATCTATTGTGATATATCCCCCATTTTACTATAGCTATGTTGTCAAGATCAAGTCACTGGAAATGCAAATGTTTTTAATTTGTAACAGATCAAAATGAAATGGAATATCAGCAATCCTCAACTAAATAGGCCGCTCACGACTCGACAATGGCCGCCAAAACGTTTACTGGAAAATTAGGATTTGCCGTCAAAGTGAACAATAATTCAATTCAATAATGCTAGTGTAATTTGATAGATGTGGTATAGTAAACTGAACTACCGGTAACATTTACTATACTTACAAATCTAATGGCAAATATATCAACTTTTGTATAAGCTCTTCACCAGGTATTGTACTCTTCTGGGAAAATTTTAACAGAAATCTAACCATCGTAGTTAGCCATGGCCATTCCGAAATCCGCGTTGACGGTATCTAATATTTTTATGGGTTTTGCCTGAGAAAAAGTGAGAGAGAATTGTTAATGGTTTTGTTTTCACCTTTTCCTGGACAATTCAGAATGGGGCTTCTTGTAAGAGCGAACAGGCTACGAAAACTTTGTTGCTTTCGTCGACGCGATAAGCAGTTCGATGCCCTTGATCATTCGATGTTCCGTATTTGTCGGAGAATCGTATGTTGGCTTCTCAATAGCACGGATTGTTTACTTTATTTATTTTACGCCAAATAATAAGCCATAGGGACTTTAAAAAGAATTTGGAAGCTATGAGAAGACTTCACAGAAATGAAAATTTACCGGATGTTCCGGAAGTTCTGGAAGACCAAGAGGCGATTTTTTCTGTCTCACCAAGCATCTGTAAGATGGAAAAATATATACTTGACATCTTTCCCAAAGGAACCATGGTCGGGTTGATTCAAAATTTCGTAAAATTCAGGTATAGCCCCAATTAACTCATTTTCCATACGCTACGTGTACTTGTATAACGCGCTTCTTATAACGCGGTCCCAATTACCCGCGTTATAGAAATATCGACTGTATATATATATGGGTCATTCCACGGGAAATTTACAGTCAAAATTTTTTTTCTCTTCGGAATATTTTTTTTACGTTCTTTGTTCAAAAAAAATCGACACGTATTTTTGTATTTCGATGTTACTGTTGGAATTCGCAAGATATGATTGTTTAAAGTATTGTAATCCGAAAAAATCACTATTTTTTAAATACTGATTGTAAACGTAGTTTGTAATATCAAAAAATGACTTTCTACCAGATGTGTTCACTATTCCTCAGGCTTTCAAAATTGGTATACCATACCTCCTCTCGATTGTTTTTCAATAGTTAAATAGTGCATTTTTATAAACAATTGCAATTTTTTCAAAGTTGGAACTTTTTTTTCTCGATTTTTTTTACTTTAAAATATTTGTCAATCTTTCTCGAAGAAGCATGCAAAATTTGGAAATGGAGAAATGAAAACTCTAGAAGTTATGAATTTTTATGTCTCAGCGCGTGTGTTAATGTGAAGGGAGCGGTAATGCTCAATCGATGTTCTAACCCACGGGCAGCTTCATGACGAGGCCGCCTTTGATGCTATCAAGTTTAACGTGTCGTTGAAGCACGCGTGTTCGTCGGCTCGCTTGCATTAACGTGCGCGCTTCGATATAAAAATTCATATTTATATAGTAGAAAGGCAAAACGTTAAAAATTACGGGTGTTTCACAACCGGGGCCGTTTCACAACAGGGGACAATCCCCTATAATTTTCCTGCTACAGACGATCATGAGAACGAGCAGTTTATGGTCGAAAACGTGTTGTGTTGCAAATGTGCAATGCAGTTAACGGAGAAATACTTAAATGTTTTAATTTATGCTAGGCTTAGCCAAATTAACGATCATTTTAAATCAACAAACGAAGACCGAAAGAAATCCAAAAGAGTCGTCAAAGCGAAAAAATTAAACATTTTACGGCTATCAGACGTGATGAGAGAGGATACTCCGACATGCAGTCAATAGTTTGGAGGTAAGTTTCAAAAAGAAATTACTGCCTAGGTTTGGTAAATATAATTTAAAACAAATATTTACAAGATTTTAATATATTTTGCTTCTTTTACCAATTTAAACAGAGAATTCGGAGTCTTCACCAAATGCAGATTCATCATTTTTCTGCTGTCCGGGTATCTTTACTGGTTGATGGTTCCGACATTCCTTCGGTGAAGCTCTGCTCTGTTCTAGCATCAATAACTGCATTTTGGAGCTGGATATATAATTCTCTACCGGATATATCATATTAAATGCGAAAACATCTTTCCACTCTGCTGCCAGAGTCTCTCATTGCGATTTGGTAAATTATTCGACTGTCGTTCGTCAATTACGGACGCATTATTTCAATTACTATTGCATTATTGAAAAATGTCAAGCTTTGCAGAAACACAGATTTCGATCAATCAGAACTGAGCGTGGCCTTTTCGTACATGAACATATTCGACATATTTTTTTGAAACGATGATTCTACAATTGATGAAGGAACGGTAAGGGAAAGTAATGAAGAAGGATTTTTTCCGGGAATGAAGAGGAAGGGTAGAAAGGAAGGGGGGGGGGTCCTGAAAGTAAAAACACGTTAGATTAAAACTTCTCGGTCGGTGGTTTCTACAGTATGTAGAGGAAGAGGCACAATTTGTGTCTAAAAATAGACCAACCCATGTTGCTATGGTTAATAAGGGGGGTTGTGCAGACTTCTTTTGTCCAGCGCCTCTGTGGTTCAAAGGTACACGGGTACCAGTGAGCGACACGCCCTGGCAGGTGTTGTGGGTTCAAATCCGGTTATAATCTCTGATTACAGCTTGGTTCGACCCATGCACCTTCCAGCATTGGACAAAAGATAGGAGTCACAACGACAACTTGTTAAGCGTAGCTACCTATTACCCCCCTTCCTTTCCACCCTTCCCCTTCATTCCCGGAAAAAATCCTTCTTCATTACTTTCCCTTACCGTCCCTTCATCAATTGTAGAATCATCGTTTCAAAAAAAATGTTAATATATGCCTGACCGCATTTCAAGGTCATGACTAAAGTCACGAGTTTAGTCAATATTCGACATATTGATACGATATAGTCAATCATGATTTTAAGTTCCCTCCGACGGACGATCACAACATCGATTTTGCTAGTGATGTGATTGGATGATGAGTTAAACATGAAAGATTAAATCTGTTGAAAGATAGGACCACAAAATTCATTTTGTAAGGAAGCGCATAATGGCTTGTTTGAGTTTAACTCTCTTGACAAATAAAACGTGTTGCCGAAATAAAACTCTGTAATAGTGCCTATCATTTTAAGAATTGTTGAAAAAGAGGTGTTTGCTTCGAAATTTATCACTCTCTAATTTAACATTGTAAATCTTATAACAAACAGTCTTAAGTAGTTCTACGTCAATCTTGCGGTCGTGGCTATACACACGACCCCTTTGATTCTTGGAATGTCTTGCATTATTTGGTAATTGATTGGCAAGTTGGTTGGTAAGTACCTATAAAAGCATAACTGTCGTATATGGATCCCATTTGGCACCTGTTCGACGATTCGCGCATATCTGAAGTCGACAGATCGTCGGATAGGTCATCCTTGATGATTTGACAGTTCATTACGGGATTTCGTGTAAGTGGAAATAGGGGTTTTTCTCTCTTCCAATGCGAATAAACATGACGAACTTTATTTGACATATGAGATCGCCCTAGTTTGATTGTACGTTCGAAATAAATCCAATTAAAACATTGCAGGTAGTTCCAATTTTCAGAAATATCGAATGAAAAGCCAATCCAAAATTGAAGATAGAATCAACAAAGGGTGAATGTCTCAACAGTGAGAGATGATTTTCCTATAGGGGAAGGGCGGTAAAGACGGACACCTTAAGGTAAAGACTCAATATCTACTCAAATATAACTGTATTGATCCCAATTTTCGTATAAACTGAACCTTTAAGTCTCTGTCTAATAAAGTTATAACGTGTGCTGGAAAATTTCTTCCAAAATTTATGCGTTTTTTAATATTATAAACATCATGTATAAATCAGAGTTTCTGCGCATGGGCGGGAAAGACGGACACTTGATATGGGAAAGACGGACACTCGCAAAAAGGTGTCACGCGTCGTTGAATTATCAGTATTAAGAAAAATTAACATATTTCATAATGTATTTAGGAAAGAATTGGTTTGGGAAACCCCCTTCCCGATCCCCCCTTTGAGCGAGAAAATAGAATGGTTCCCTTCAATATTTTAATTGGTGACGAATTAATCGTTTCTAAAAGTTGGCTCATTCCAACTGTTATATGACTTCTGGTTACTTTTACATATATAATATGGAAGTATTTGCAATGTTAAATCGTTGTTGGGCGTTGTTGTGAACCCATTTTGTTCAAAATCAGTGTGTCCGTCTTTCCCTACCGTTGGGTGTCCGTCTTTCCCGACTTGGATACCATTTTTTCAAACTTCAATAACTTTTTACTGAATATTCAAAAATTCACTAGGTTTCCAATGGATATTCAGTGAAAGATCAAACTAACGCAATGTCGTCGGTTTAGCATGAATATGTTGTTTTTTAACGATTTACCAGCTATTTTCTTCACGCACAAAATTACATCGGTTAGCGTATATACGCATTTTTTCTTTGCTTTGCTTATAAATTTGTCAGCTACGCTGCTAAAAATCGGCAGTTTAGTTCAAAAGTGTTAATTCAATCTATAGAAACATTTCCCATCATTGATTTGCTTCAAAAAATTATTGTTTATGAAATATGACAAGTGTCCGTCTTTCCCGCAGTGTCCGTCTTTACCGCCCTTCCCCTACTAGTTCAGCAAAAAATAACTCACCCGTTTCGTTCACATTTGCGACATTCACCCTTTCGTTAATTCTAACTAGAATTATGTAAAGAAAACTGTGATGTTTCCGATCATTTAATACTCTTTAATTATTGTGCATTTACTTGATCGATGGATTCCGAGGGGAGTTCAGATACTGTTTCAAACGTTCCAAAGGTAAAAAATGACTAAATTGGCAACACAGTTCGTAATGTTTTATCGCCATAACTGGCAACACAGGCTCATTGCGTTTCTGTCGCAACCTTAATCGTGACTTCGTGTTAATCATACAGAAGCATTAAACAAATTGTTTTCGAATACGAACGTTATTGCTTTGTTATTGCTTGTTTGGATAATGAAGGATAAACTACGCTTTATTCACTATGAAATTTCGGCAAACCGGCGTTGAAAATACAAATTCATTTCATGTTGAATTTCATTCCGTTTCTTCTGATAGAACGGTAATTCCTAGGTTTATTTACTTTGCTCGATTGGTTCCAATAATGAAACAGCGTTGATGACACAATTTGACATTTTATCTGTCAAAAGCTAAAAACGACCCTTTTTACGACCGTTCAGAAACACGACTGTTTCAACCGTCGTGTCCAGTAAGGGAATGCGCGCACAATATGTTTTTGGCAATTAAATACAGCTTCTTGGAACGACATCGTTTTCGAATAGCCCCCTAATGAAAAACTTTCATTCGTATTTTTAATCTCATTTCTGTATAAAACTAGATAGCGTGCACATTTGACATATGACAGTTTTCACATTTGTCACCAACACTTCTATAAGATGAGAACACTACACACATACATTGACAGTGTGGTTCACCCAGCTGCAAACTGGTGGCGCTGATAGCATACCACTTACGCGTTATATGAAGAAATCAAAGAGTTGCATATCTATGTACTATTAATAATCTAAGCTTTTAGCCAACGTGGTCCAGTCCATACTCAGGTATGGCGGGCCGGTGTGGTCATCGGCGTTAGGTACCAAAAGCTATCTAGCCAAGCTGGAAAGCACCTATCGTCTTATGTGCTTAAGAGTGGCGAGTGCGTATCGCACAGTTTCACATGACGCAATCTGCGTCTTAGCGGGTATGATGCCTATTGGTATCATCATCAGCGAGGACGTAGAGTGCTTCAACCACCGTGGAACTAGAGGCATACGGAGTACCACAAGATCGGCCTCGATGATCACATGGCAGCGGGCATGGTCTGATTGCACAAAAGGCCGGTGGACACATTGACTTATCCCGGAACTATCCGGATGGGTCAACAGGTGCCATGGCGAAGTCAACTTCCACTTGACAGATTCTGTCAGGGCATGGTTGTTTTACACAGTATCTGCACAAGTTTGGGCATGCGGAGTCCCCCGAGTGTCCCGAATGCGCGGAGGATGAGGAAACTGCAGAACATGCTTTCTTCATATGCCCTCGTTTCGCGGGCGCGAGAAGCAACATGATGGCAGTTAGCGGACAGGACACTACTCCGGATAACTTAGTCCAAAGGATGTGTTCTAGCTCGGACGTCTGGGGTGCGGTCAATGCGGCTGCTACCCAGATCGTAGTTGAGCTACGAAACCGCTGGAAAGCCGATCAACGGCGAATAAACAGCCTAACTACCATAGTCCAGTAGTTATCTAAGAGTGTGCGTTAAGCACAATAGCCCCTCCCTGAAGTAATACCGATAAGCTGGTTCCAGGGGGGATTGAGGCTGGAGACTCGAGTAGGGTTTTAGTGGGTCTGGATCCTCTCGCCCCAGTAGGGGGTCGGGATACCAAACCCCACTCCCTGTGTTGTCTTCTCAGGTGTCTGATAGCAGATTTCCCTACTCGCTAAAAAAAAAAAAATACAGACAGTGCTCAAATCGTCGAGCCCTATCGATTGGTATATCCGGGCCTCGGATCAATTTCGTATTTTTCGACCAATTTTTAAACCTTTGTTATAATATAACACAGGTAATATAGTATAACAAAGCTAAAAATTATCGACCTGCAAAACATTATCGACTTGCGAAAATTTAAATTTTTCAACCTGCAGCACAGTCAAGCCATTTTAACATAACAATTTTTTGATGTCATCCAAATACACATGGGTCATTCCACGGGAAATTTACAGTTAAAATTTTTTTTCTCTTCAGAATATTTTTTTACGTTCTTTGTTCAACAAAAAATAGACACGTACTTTTACCTTTGTTATACTACATAACAAAGGTTTAGGAATTGGTCGAAAAACACGAAGTTGATCCGAGGCCCGGAAGGCCGAGTCACATATACCAATCGATAGAGCTCGACGAACTGAGCAATGTCTGTGTGCGTGTAGCCGCCCAGTTAGCTTCGAGGTACGACGCTGGTCTAACAAGCCAGTCGTCTTATGTTCGAGTCTCGGCTAGGCGGTGCTTGCTAGTTAGAGTCAGTAGGATTGTTGCACTGGCCCCGTAATTTTCCTGTACTCTAACAGCCGGCTGCGAAGTCTGTCGATAAAGAAGGGTAATGTCTAAAGACGGTATAAACCCATGGCTTTGCTTTGCTGTGTGCGTGTATGTGTGTATGTATGTGTGTGTGCAGCTCATTTTCTATCGCCTGTTTCTCTAAGGTGACAGAACCGATTTGACCTGCTTTTACTTTTGTTCGAAGGGTATTATTGCCTAGTATATCACTATTGAATTACTTTGCGGTCCGACGTTTCGTTTAAAAGTTATAAGCAAAAATGTGAAAACTACGTGAAACGTGTTTCTCCGGAACTATGCAACCAATTTTAACGATCTTAGTATCAAACGAAAGCTCTTGCTATTACTAAACTTTTTACCAAGTTTTATTGAAAACGGACTAGCAGTTTAGAAGTAAGCCCTAAAAACCTATTTTGACTAGGTACAAATGATCACCTGTTTCTCAGAGATGGCTGAACCGATTTATACGCTATTAGTGTCATTTGAAAGTTAATAGAGCCTTATAGATCACTATTGATTTGTTTTTTGATTGGATGTTTAATTCAAAAGTTATGAGCAATCGTATACAACACACTAAAGTTTACAATAATTTTTCACGATTTCATTTTAGATAATTTGTCTAGTTTAAATTAGTTTGGCATGAAATAGGAGTTTTTTTATGCTGAAAATATATCTGCAAAATACCAGAAGAATTGGTTTTGCCGATCAAAAGATATTAACCCTTGAACACTCGCGCCAACCATTGTTAGACGGTTACTCGCGCGCACAATAGCCCAAAACCAAAAAATCAGAGAGGTTGTGTACAAGACACGACCGCATATAGGTGACACAGGACAACGTAAGTCTTTATGGCGATAGTAGCATATATCCATGTATGTAATAATACGATTCTTCATGTATACATGCTACATGCAGCATATACAGGGTTTGTTGAGAATATTCAATTATTTTCGAATGAATGTTAATAGCGACTCAAATCTTACTTCAACATCAAACACTATTTAGTTAGACATATATGTATTTATGTATTTGATTTGATGATATCAAAAAATTGTTATGTTAAAATGGTTTGGTTGTGCTGCAGGTTGAGAAATCCAAATTTTTGCAAGTCGATAATTTTTTACAGCGTTTTATTCATTCTCATGATTGAAAGTTGCTAAATAAGTTGAAGTTGTTTGCAAAATGTTTTGTACCTCACTGCCTTATACTAAGTTGACAGTCAAATAAACATTAGCATCACTACGGGTTCCTCCTGCCTTGTCTTGTCCACCATTATCGAAAGAAATTAATCTAAATGCAATGCTTGACTATGGCAACTATGTAAAGAATTGCCAGCAACCAACTGATGCAAAGCAGCACATGAATCGTTCAAAACTATTCTCGGATAAGAGTGTCGCTGATTTTCCTCGCTTTGAGAATTCCGCATCACGTCACATGCACATATGCAAGACACCAGTTTCGAACAAATTCTTGCAGTACCTTTATGGATACAATCTGGGAAAAGGAAAGGATGACCGCTCACTTTTCGATAGCGTTTCACCTTCAGGACATCAATTTGGACTAATGTCAATCTTAAACGTTAAAGGCGCGGTTGAAGAAAAGGGGGATGTTTTATACTTTAAGAAAATTGTTTACCTTCAGGACATCACATTGGACTAGGTTTAATGCTGCAACGATAACATCGGTTGAAGAAGAGGGGTGGTTTTTCACTCTGAGGTACTTTCCAAGCACAGATATCAAATTGGTGTAGGTTTAAGCGCCGTAGGAGAATCTTCGACCTATTGGGACGTGGAGTTTCTGTAACTTTTTTGCAAAAAATACTTGCAAATCATGGTGACGTCTTTTCTTCGACCAATCAGGATGCGCGGATTTCTAGTTGGACAATGCTTCAATATGTTCAGTTTTTCAATAGTGTACACTTACGAAATAATAGCGTTCTTCATTTGAGCCAATTCTTAGAAGATGTTCCGATCGATTGGTGCAAAAATATTCAAAATCGATCGGGAAACCGCTAAGCTATTAGCGTTTAAAACCTGACCACTTTTCAAGAAAATTTTTTGACGTAGGACTACGTCTTTGTTAACTATACTGGAACTGGGTAGCACTTTATGAAAACAAAAATAGAGGTGTAACGTTTGAATGAAAGATTTCAAATGGTAATAACTACTAAACTACTGAACGAAACTGAACAATTTATATGGGTCATTCCACGTCAAGCGACCGAGAAAAAGTACAAACTTGTAATCGACCTTCTCGGATTTGAACCAAATTTTGTCAGATTGTTCGTTTCAGGTCAGCGAGAAAAATTCCTAAGTTCGGTCTCGATTGGACGTTTCCAAAAACTAAATTTGCATTTTTCTCTCAATGAGTACAATTTGATTTTAAAAATTTCAATTCCATCGTATTCCTCAGATCTTTTTACATAAGAATCGCTCAAAACCACGAGGTGTTCTTTGCCGATCCAGAGTTACAGCGATTTGAAGTAATGAACCACCGATTTATATTCAATATTTCAATTTTTAAGGGACAATATTTTCCCTTGTATTTTCCTGGAGTTTTCAATGTTTTGATTTCTCGTATCATGTTATACACAAATATTTTGGAGTAACATAACGATATTTGTCCACCCTCTAATAAATTATTTTGAGCTCTATTGTACGATGAACAAAACAATAATTGCAGGAAATATAAAAAACTTCTAGTTTGTCTTGCAGTTATGACCGTTACAAAAAGTTTATGCTTGTCATTCGCGTTGTATCACTCAAAGTGAAATCTATAATAGACCTAGCAGAGAAATAATTGCCAACTTTCTAAAATATGGGTAAGTCATTCATTTTCATGCGTTTTGTTTTAACATGAAGTCTTTGTCAAAATAATCATCGCACTCAGAAAAATATAAACGCATGTGCTATTAGGATGCAACTATATAATTCCCCCAAAATGAAACTTACAGATGAAATGTGAAAAATAGAATCTTTCCCCACATTCCACCTTGCTAAGCAAATCAATCATCCCGAGTGAAGAATTTCAGTAATTTAAGTAGGGTGGTAGGGCTATTAGCAAAACAACTACCGTTTCCAGATCAACCGGTAAAGGCGTTGCGCTATTCCTGCATAGTCACATATGGAAGTGTAATCGCTAGATTGGCTTAGCTTGGCGGATCAATTCTCGCCGAAGAAGGAAAGTTTCAAAAAAAGCAATATTGAAACGTCAACAGCTGAGAGAGATTCGCGGAAAGGAGAAAATCCAACGTCAAATGCAGCCAGTTCGAACTGTCAACAGACCAAATCAAGGTGACGTCATCTGGCAGATACTGGCGCCCTTGTTTACAAACAGACCGCAGAGTCCAGAAAAGTTTTAGCTGTTTAAACGGCAAGTTTGTTGTTTAAACCGAGCTTAAACAGCATTAGGACTAAATTTAAAAGCCATTATACCTGTAAAATGTTAAAAAATACGCTACATTCGCTATAAACGAAAAGGAAAGTTTTCCAAAATGTAAACAAGGGCGCCAGTATCTGTCAATTGACGGTATGATGATGTGGTCTACAGACCAAATCATCATACCGTCAATTGATAGATACTGGCGCCCTTGTTTACATTTTGGAAAACTCCTTTCCGTTTATAGATCATTACACGGGAGCTCCTAACCACACTTTTTTGACAGCACTTGGTGGTTTGTTTACATGGTGTTAAATTTTGAATTGAGTTTTCTATCTTTGTCCGGCAGATAATGATAAAAATTTATAGTTTTTATTTAAGATAAAGTGCCGTACATGCATTTTACAAAAACTTATGCAGTAATCCTTCACGAAATTTCAAATCGAAACTGCTGGATGTGACAAAAAATATGTAAACAAACCACCAAGTGGTGTCATTTGACGGAAAAATGACGTCATCGCAACATGATCTATAGCGAATGTAGCGTGCGTTTTAACATTTTACAAGCATAATGGCTTTTAAATTTAGTACTAAAGCTGTTTAAACTCGGTTTAAGCAACAAACTTGCCGTTTAAACAGCTGAAACTTTTTTGGACTCTGCAGTCTGTTTGTAAACAAGGGCGCCAGTATCTGCCAGATGACGTCACCTTGATTTGGTCTACTGCAGCCAATCGTTATTATTGGTCAGAAATGGAAAAGTATTGGTAACTCATGCAAGTTTTCGGCTGGTAGTTCTTTAGCAAAACACAAATAAGAAATAAAATTGGTCTTTTTTCCGTTGTAAATTAGCTGCTAACTAAAATACAACATTTGATAATATTTTACGCTAAAGGTACTTTCGAATTTCTCACGATAGTACTCATTTTATATGCAATAAACTATGCGCTTCCGATTTATCGCATGTTTCAAACAGTATTTTTGCAAAATCTGATGCACCCGTAGACCAACTAGCACCAAAAAATGACACTGCAAGACACGCACTTATCACGTCCAATGTAGAGTTCACGCACGCGCTTGAACACCCAAGTATCCATAAAGCTTTATTTCAATTCAATTGTAATGCTTTATAGTGCACTACAAAACATATAATATAATGTATAATTTTCTTACATGTACAATTAATGCCGTAATAAAGTGGAAAAGGGCCCCACTATTGTCAAATTAAAGCTGCATTGTAACAGCAATTGCTAAAGCACCATTACGGCGTGTATTAAACATCGTTTCGCCTGCATTATCGACATATCGTTATTTTTAGCTTGTTTGTGAAAAAATATAAAAACATCATTTTGCCCGGCATGTCAAAAGACAAAAATGAATATATTTTCATATTTATTTTTCAAATCCGCAGTTTCTAATACAGCTTGTCAAGCTATGTGTTCCATTATTTACGATGAATGAAACACATTTTATTTCGCATTTCAAATGTGTCCTTTAATTAGAATCGAACCTTGGTGCGTGTATCCCTGCATCATTCATTTGCTGGCGCTTTTGACATCTCAACCACAGCTACTGTAGATGAGTGGGTTGTAATCAGTCATACTTAAATCGTCGTTCGTAGTTCGTTTTAGAATACAATTGGTTGAAAAAAGACAGCAGCAGTTAGGTGAAACAGAGCATGAGCAGTGGCCGTAAATAAGCAAAAACGAAGTCAGGTATAAGCATTTTATTAACATTTACGGTACGTTTTAAAGATTTGTCCTAAAGCTTGTAAGCAACATATTGTAACATTATATACGCAAATAGTGTTTTTAATAATGCTAATTTACGATAATGCTTAAACGCATTAGCAATGTTCATACAAAAGTTTTAACCATGCGAATTGCTGAAATACCGCTGTCTGGTATTAGCGATGCCGAGCTACAGCCAATATGGGGTTATGCGTTAATGCTTGTGGTTACTTGGGCAGTCAGCCCGAAAATGAAGACAAACATAATAAGAAAAATAAGAACGGTCAAGTCAAAGCACGAGGAAAAAAAGACCGTCTTTGCGACTCTCTCTCTCAGGTCAACAGAGGTTAAGGCTGTGAACCATTTCGCGAAATTTTTAACTTTTTGGTTAAAATTTGACAGTTCGATGGTTATTTCTCCTTGAGTGGTTAAAATCAGTTCAGAATGTGAACCATTTCATATTTGACGGATTGATAGTTTTTTTTTGCTCAATGAGAGCATATAAGGTGAGGATGAAAATATTGTTTTTTCTGTCCGAGTTAAAATCGGAGGAATTTTTGATGTTCATTTGCTTTTCTTGATAGATAAAATTCATCTCATTTCAATCCGGGTTGTTTGAACAAATTTGTAATGCGATAAGCATCCATACCAATGTAAAACAAATCTATCGAAAAATCAGCGAAACTTGTCGAAGCTTTCTTCCTCACCTGTGCATATCTCATTGGCTCTCAGAACTTGGTTAAAACTAACCATGCTCCCGAGCAGGGTTATTTTTGGAAAACCATCGAACTGTCAAATTTTAACCAAAAAGTTAAAAATTTCGCGAAATGGTTCACAGCCTAAGGCGTTAAGGATAACAGAGAGGGGAAGATAAAAAAGGATGAACATATATTTTTCTCATTTTTTATGTTGAACGATTTATCGTTACGCAACAGGCGTTACGTTTTATGACATTTCTAGATAGAATTAACAAAAGGGCGAATGTCGCAAATGTAAACAAACCGGGTGAGAGTTACTTTTTGCTGGACCAGCATAGGGAAATCAACCCTCACTCGGTTTGTTTACGCTTGCGACATTCGCCCTTTTGTTAATTCTATTTTCATTTGTGAATCTCCAAGCCAGGGGGATCTATCGATAAGGAATAGGGATGAGAACTATCATAAAAAATCGTTACTGATAGCTATCAGTAGTATCAGTACGTTACTGATAACTATCAGTAAATATCAGTAATTTTACCCATCACGGCATTGTAGCAAAAAAATAGGAAATTGTAATAACGGCATTATTCATTGTAAC
This sequence comes from Sabethes cyaneus, assembly GCF_943734655.1. NCBI lineage: Eukaryota > Metazoa > Arthropoda > Insecta > Diptera > Culicidae > Sabethes > Sabethes cyaneus. The sequence continues at coordinate 119,578,379 of NC_071355.1, read as the reverse complement.
TTTACATTGTAATTTATCAGGTGGACTTCATGAAGGCTCGCGCAACTACCGACCAGATTTTTACCATCCGACAGATCTTGCAGAAATGATGAGGGTACAACGTGTCCTTGCATCACATCTTTACTGATTTCAAAACAACATACGATACAATCCATCGAGATTAGCTATGGCACATAATGCACGAAACCGGTTTTCCGGATAAACTGTCGCGACTAATCAGAGCTACATTAGAACGAGTGATGTCTTTCGCACGTCTCGGGGACACACTCGAGTCCCTTCGAGACGCGGCGAGGGTTGGGACAAGGTGACAGCTTATCCAGTATGCTGTACATCTGACGAAAGTCGGTAGGCTACGGTGGGCCGGGCACGTCATAAGAATGCCGGACGGCAGAGCAACGACAACAGTTCTTTTCAACAACCCCACCGGCACCAAAGACACGAAGACTCAACATGCAAGATGGCTTGACCAATTCGAAAGTGGTTTATGACTTTTGAGACGACTGGGAAATTTGTGACGAATTGCCCAAGATCGAGTTGAATAGAGACGACTGCTTGAAACAGCACGAGCCACCCCGGTTCTAGACTGCTGACGACAACGACGACATATTATGTCACTCTTGTCTATCGTACGCAACTACCGACCATTAACTTTTATCCTACTGATTTTTCTTACGGGACGACGTAGCTGTATCAGTAAGCATCAATAACTGCACTCTTAAATGATTCTACCTGTAAATAGGTCAGATTTAGTTAAAGCTAGGTTGAAACTACTCAAAATGCCCTTAAAGTGTACAAACTCAAACTTTGGGTAAAAATTTCAACCAATTTTGGCTACTTGCTACCGATAATTGAATTATTCTCTATGACAAATAACGCACTTGTAAGTTCCTACTACCAATTTTTTGGTTAAAAAACTACTCAAAATCTGAGTTTGTACACTTTAAGGGCATTTTGAGTAGTTTCAACCTAGCTTTAACTAAATCCGACCAATTTACAGGTAGAATCATTTAAGAGTGTGCGAAACTTTACTGATACTTAGTGATATTATTGCTTACTGATAACTATCAGTAATTAATGATAGTTTTCCCATCCCTAGTAAGGAATTGCGAAACTGACATGTGAAGGGGCAGGCAGGTGACCATAATTTTCAATGCCGCTCTTGCTACTTTTTTTCTTACCGATTTGCTGCTCTTGCCTGTTACCAGATAAATGCAATATCCGTATCAAAACAATACAAACGGCAATTGCGCTGTGTGTTTGGGTTTGAGTTTCTGTCAACTGCAGCAGACAAAAATAGAGTTGCGAGTCCCCTGGCTCGAAATCAATCAGAAGCTGAAAGAGAGAGTCGCGAAGACGGTCTTTTTTTCTCGTGCCGTTCTTATTATTGTGCATTTACTTGACCGATGGATTCCGAGGGGAGTTCAGGTACTGTTTCAAATTGGCTGACTAAATTGGCAACACAGTTCGTAATGTTTTATCCACCCCATCGGCATGCAACCATGTTTTCGCAGCCAACATCTCGTGTGTGCGAAAATGAGATAGCATATCAGCACTGCGTTTCACTCAACTGCCAGCAGTCTGATTTGGGCCCGCTGTCAAATTTTGAGCCCCGGACATGCTGTCGCTGACGTTCACTGCAGCTCGATATAGAGATGTCGATGGGGTGGTTTTATCGCCATAACTGGCAACACAGGCTCATTGCGTTTCTGTCGCAACCTTAACCGTGACTTCGTGTTAATCATACAAAAGCATTAAACAAATTGTTTTCGGATACGAACGTTATTGCTTTGTTATTGCTTGTTTGGATAATGAAGGATAAACTACGCTTTATTCACTATGAAATTTCGGCAAACCGGCGTTGAAAATACAAATTCATTTCATGCTGAATTTCATTCCGTTTCTTCTGATAGAACGGTAATTCCTAGGTTTATTTACTTTGCTCGATTGGTTCCAATAATAAAACAGCGATGATGACACAATTTGACATTTTATCTGTCAAAAGCTAAAAACGACCCTTTTTACGACCGTTCAGAAACACGACTGTTTCAACCGTCGTGTCCAGTAAGGGAATGCGCGCACAATATGTTTGTCTTCATTTTCGGGCTGACTGTTCAAGCGCGTTCGTGAACTCTACATTGGACGTGATAAGTGCGTGTCTTGCAGTGTCATTTTTTGGTGCTAGTTGGTCTATGGGTACATCAGATTTTGCAAAAATCTGGATTTAGTTTTCAAAAGGTCGCATAAAGCACCTTGTGCGAACTGAGTAAAACGCAATCAAAGTTTTCAATTTATTTTTTAATTCGTATTAAGAAAATCATGAATGAAATGTTTTGGAAAACTGGTATTGCTTATAAAATGCAACAAAAAATCATCATAAAATGAGAAAAAATCATAACTTCCTTTGTATAACGTAAAATGTGTATGCGACCTTTGGCAAGTGATGAATGAAGTGAACGTCCTTTTGTTCGGAGCTAGTTTCATTTACTGAAAAATTATTTGATTCTAGATTTGAATTGTTTTCACCGCTAAATTCGAATAGGCTATACATATCTATATATATAAAAATAAAATTATATATATAAAAATGAAATGCTGTTCGTGTGTCCGGTATAGACTCGCAAACCGCTCAACGGATTTTGATGAAACTTGGCATACACATTGCGTTTGATGTGAGGAATGTTGTTAGCATGGTTTGAGACCCCTCCCCCCTCTAGAAGGGGGAGCTCCCATACAAATGGAACACAAATTTCTTCATAACTCGGGAACTAATCAAGCAAATGGAACCAAATTTGGCGTGTAAAGGTTTTCGGAGGAAGATCTCTCCTTCCTTTAAGAGGGGGGGCTTCCATACAAATAAAACAAAAATTTCCTTATAACTTGACTATTAATCAAGCAAATGGAACCAAATTTGGCATGTAGGGGTTTCAAGAAACCAGATTTTTTTTCTTTGGTTGTTTGAGACCCCTCTCCCTCTAGAAGGGGGGGCTCCCATACAAATGAAACACAAATTTCTTTATAACTCGGGAATTAATCAAGCAAATGGAACCAAATTTGGCATGTGAGGGTTTTTGGAGGCAGAAATTTTTTCTATGGTAGATTGAGAACCGTCCTTCCTCTAAGAGGGGGGGCTCCCATACAAATAAAACCTAAATTTCCTCATAACTTGACTATTAATCAAGCAAATGGAACCAAATTTGGCATGTGGGGGTTTCTAGAGACAGGATTTTTTTCTATGGTTGTTTGAGACCCCTCCCCTTCTAGAAGGGGGGGCTCCCATACAAATAAAATAAAATAATTAAAATTTTTTTTACAATATTCAAAAAGTAATCGAACTCGCAAGTGTTGCCGCCCATACTGAAATATAAGATAAATTTAGAACAAAATTGTTAAGAATTAATCGGTGAAGCCTAGATAATGGGTCAAATTAAATAAAAGTAAGATAATATAATACTTATTTTAAAAACAAAATTGAAGAGAAAATACATTGTTGAAATGAAAACATAAAGAAAATAATGTTGAGATTACATTTAGTTTATGGTTTCTGACCAGTTTTCAACTGATTTCAATCGAACTGCACTGATATTTTATTACGATTTGGCCAACATTACCATTTTAAGGATTGGTAATAAAACCCAAATCGTTACGTTAAACTTGCTGCTCGAGTCACAAATGCTGATGCGTTGGATTAGAAATTTGCGGCATGATTTAGCAATATCATGGGTTGTCAAAAAGAAAGCTCTTGGTTGCAAGATTACAATTAATCAAATCTTCAGGATTATGCAAGTGCCCCCTTTTTTAGAATGGCGTAGCAACGCGCGCCGGGTCCTCTAGTTTAACATAAACATGATTTCAAGCTTTGTTTTGTTCGGTAAATAATAAATTTTCGTGTGAACTGTAATCAAAATCAAATTCATATTTTATACCCCACAACAGAGCGAGTGGACTCAAAAGCTTTCATCTGTCCAGAATGATATTGAATTTATCCTGATACCTTTAAACTAAGAATGATATTAAATTAATTAAGGTTAAATATACTGTAAAACGACTGACAATGCCAATGCATGATTTGATATACTCAACAGTCCCTGCTCAGCTGGAATTAAATCATTAACATGCTATTATCTTACTCTTGATCGCCTCATCGAATGAAATGTTCTCAGTTGCCGTTTGACAACATAAACCGCAATCGAAAAATTAATTGAAGTTCGGACCTGAATTGTTTAGTCGTTTTTACTTATTTATCTCGAGTATACAAGCTACTGCATTTTAAAACAATTCGTTATTCGAGGCTCCGGTGATGTTCTAAAAACAATATACCTAGTAGAAAGAAATAGAAAGCATATCGCATATTTCATATTTAGCTTCACTCTCTGGCAACGGCTGCCTTCGCGGGGTAGTTGAATCGGTGTAGTATGCATCTGTAGTATCTATCTGTCCATCTGCTTCTAAAAAGATGACAGGCTTTTGTAAATAAGTATCGTATATGTAACTGCAACTAAACTTACCATGCAGCAAATCAATGCCAGCTGTTTGGTAAATGCTGCCTCCGGTTCCAGAATATGCCGTGCTTTTCTGTATCTAGAAGACCCGAATGCAACCGGTTATCTAGAAGCATTAATGCTTTTGTAAGACTATTACGATTCACTATATGATTAAACCTGCGATGGAGTTTGTCTTTCCCGTTGACGAATTTTTTTCGTACAGTGTGGGGACCCGCGGCGGCATCAGGATTACACTAACATCAACTATTTGAGCATCGTTACTCGCATCAAAGATCAAACTTGTCGCTGGTGGTACTTGACTTAACCGGGCTGGAGATCGTTGAATTATCCGTCCAAGTAATCGGTTCGGTTATCCTCGATGCAGGTATTTGGTTTTGAGTAACTAACCGGACCGTGTTCTCTTTGATGGTTACTAAATGTTAAATGTTCTGTCGCTCGATATTACTGCTAATTGATTGCCTTTCCACTGCTGATACCAAAATTTCATGTCGCATTCGACGTGGAGCAAATTGAATTTTCTTCATTATCCGCTCTGGTATATCTGTAGAGCTAAATATTATCCGAAAAGATAGTTTGCTTTTATAAATAAGTAACGTATAAGCAATTATACTGCCATGAAACTTACCAAGCAGTAAATCAATGCCATCCGTTGAAGAATAAACTTTTTCGCACCTCTAATTAAACTTTGTTTACCACTGGAAAAGGACGCAAATGATGTTTGCAACCGGCGACCTTTTCAGCTATACATATGAGAAGGTCGCATTTTGTTTCGAACATGCGACTAATTTTCGAAACGGTCGGATAATTTTTTTCTCCGAAAGATATTTTGCGTCATAAATATTTTACAAAATATAACGGGTTTTATAAGGAATTCAGAGATAATATTTTGTACGAATGTTAAAGACTAGTAATGCGTTCCGTTAACACTAATAACTCAATTTTGTTTACATTTGCAAATGCGACCTTTTGAAAACTAAATCCAGAAATACTGTTTGAAACATGCGATAAATCGGAAGCGCATAGTTTATTGCATGTAAAATGAGTACTATCGTGAGAAATTCGAAATTCCGCCTCGGATGTCAGCTTGAGCCCATCTATGAAGCTGTCAGCTTGGGCCCACTCTATGTTGGTTACGTTTTTTGTACATCAGGTTGGTATTGGAAGCAGGGCTTGAAAAGGGATCGCAAGTTGAATGTGACTGCCGTGAATGCGAACTTTCCGCATTCAAACTCCGCTTTTTGAACGATCATTTGACTATTTTTGCGCTTTGAGACTATAAACTGCAAACTGACTGGAAGCATACGGTGACGTATTTTTTTGTTTCTCTTTTTGTCTCCAAATCGGCTGCTCACAGTAATAGTTTGTCACCCGGACGTCGGTCGGACGCAAGCAAAATATTCGTTTGTATTGGACGGAGTCCGACCGACTTCTTCCATGCACATGTAGTGGTTGCCCAAGTATCCATAAAGCTTTATTTCAACTTTCAATGGCACAGAAGAACAAACGAGTCAAGTAATAGCGAATAAATTTAACAGTTATTTTGTTGATAGTGTTCAGCTGATCAATCAAAGTATTGATTTGGTCAGTGAACCTCACAAAATAATACAGCCGATTTCTAATACAAGATTTGATGGATTTCGCCCTACTACTTTTGCAGAGTTGAAGGATATTTGTTTTTCTTTAGAAAAATCGGCTGGTATCGACAATGTCAACGCAAAAGTAATACAAGATTGCTTTCATGTCATCGGACGCGACTTGCTGGATCTTGTTAATGAATCGTTGCAAACTGGGCACGTGCCTAAAGTTTGGAAAGAATCACTTGTGATTCCTATTCCCAAAGTTAATGGAACGGATAAAGCCGAAGAGTACCGTCCTATTAACATATTGCACACATTAGAGAAAATCCTAGAACTTGTTGTCAAAGACCAGCTAATGAATTATTTAAACTGTAATCATTTGTTAATTCAGAGCAATCAGGTTATCGAGAGGGACACTCTTTTGAAACTGCATTGAATCTGGTACTAGCAAAATGGAAAGAAAAAATCGAAGCTAAAGAAACTATTCTTGCTGTATTTTTGGATCTAAAACGCGCGTTTGAAACAATCTCTAGACCCTTAGGCGGCATCCATAAAGTACGTCACGCTTATAGGGGGGAGGGGGGGTAGACCTAATCGTGACGATTTGTGACGATGTTGTGATTCGGGATATTATAATTTAGCCTTCCTTTTAAGATACAACTATTGAAGGTTTCTATAAAATTAACGTTCTGATGAATTTTAAAACAAATAGTAAAATTTTTTGAATGAAAACTTTTTTTCAACATATATGTGTGAACAGCACTCATTTATTCTTCTATGTAGTATGAACTCTCCATTACGGCTTTACAGAATATGCAGTACACCGCTGAAGAGCTACTTGATTACCGTCTTGCCTAAAAGATTTTTGCAACCGCAAATAGCAGTCGCACAAACTCCTGAGAGGCTACGGGGTGCTACCAGAGACCCATGGCAATGTTTTCCCTTGATATTCGTGCTGAACTCAATCGATTAACATAAACTCATACCGAAGTTCCACTGCTGCTTTTAAGGTTTTTCAGTATAATTTATACTGCCCCTCACTCAAAAGCTCTCTGAACAATAGAGTTTATGCCACTTGCGGACTAAATTTCGCATCTAAGGTAGTGTTGAATGATTGCACGATTGAATGAATACACAAAATGACGAAATCCGTCAGAAAAGTTCTTCCAAGGCGTGTTGCTGCAAGACGTCAGCAGGAAGTCCTGATTCTTTCAACTAGATCAGACGAATTTGAGTGGATGGATGTAAAGGACGTGGATATGCGCGAAACATTCATCGACGACACATCAGCGACTTCTGATATTTTCAAAATCCGTGAATCGATGACTTATAAGCTCAAAAATTTTCCTTTTTTTATTTGCTGAAATTCATTTGATAGCTTTAAATAAAAAGGTTGAAATGAATATTTAATTTTTTTGTTGTGAAGGAGGGGGGGGTTGCCGTGACGTGACGTACTTTCTCAGGGGGGTCACCGAATATGTGACGAAATGTGACGAGGGGGGGAGGGGGGGTTGATTTTGGTCAAAATTTGCGTGACGTACTAAATGGATGTCGCCTTATTGTTACAAACCTTGAAGCGATTTGGTATTGTAGGGATGGCATATAAATGGTTTGAAAGCTATTTATGTGACAGAACTCAGAAAACTCGCTTTGATAATTTGAATTCTGCTTCCATTGCCAACACACTTGGTGTACCGCAAGAAAGTGTATTGGGGCCCCTTTTGTTCATAATTTATATCAATGACATGAAACGAGTTTTACGGTTCTGCGACATAAATTTGTTTGCTGATGACACGGTTCTATTTATTGCGGTTAAAGACCCTAATGAAATTGCAACACATTTAAACCAAGATTTACATTATCTTTTGAATTGGTTGAAATTTAAACAGCTTAAGCTCAACATTAGCAAAACAAAATATATGATTATTTCAGCCAACTCCAAACCAGACGTAAATGTTGAAATTGATGGTGAGACTATTGATCGCGTAAATGAACTAAAGTATCTTGGAGTAATCATTGATGACAAGTTAAACTTTAAGTCTCACATTGATAATGTCATCAAAAAAATGGCGAAAAAGTACGGTGTGTTGTGCCGTTTAAAACATGAATTGACGATTAGTAGTAAAATTCTTTTATATAAGTCAATCATTTCACCACATATAGATTTTTGCTCATCCATCCTGTTCCTTGCAAACGAAACACAAATATTGAAGTTGCAGCGCTTACAAAATAAAGTTATGCGATTAATTTTAAGATGTAATAGTGTGGGATGTTCGAGAGACACATTGAAACACTTGTGTTTATGCTCCGTTCACTGTCGTGTCAACAATTGAATTCATCTTTATTGAACTGCTTCCAAACAGTTTTATTCGATGGAAAGTCTACACAGGATTTTTGTTACATAAATTGGTTTACTTATTTACATAATACTATGGGCGGTGACTATCGTGGATTGATTTTGGGTCGGTGTGTGTGTGGAAGGAAAGAGACAAAGCGGACTAAACTGACTACGCGTGACGCGCATCGTCACGTTGTCGTAGGTCGGCTTCGTTCTGTTATATATAGGTTAAAGTGGACTGTACTGAGTTTCGTAAAGGAAAGAACAAAATAAGGTGTCAGATTGCGCGTTGCGCAATCCGCTTGGATTGCTTATGGTTATTTATGATGTGTGGACGATTGTGGGTTCTGTTAAGCGATGTTGCAATGGATTTATTTAGGTTGGCAGGTGGTTAGCCTTTCAGTGATGCCACCCGGCTTGGCTTGGTATTGCTCAAGACTTAGGGGGCATCCATAAAGTACGTCACGCTTATAGGGGGGAGGGGGGGTTGACCTAATCGTGACGATTTGTGACGTAGGGGGGAGGGGGGGTATGAAGTTATGTGACGTCACATGAAAAAAAAAATCAAACGGAAAATTTATTCGGGAAATTATAATTTAGCCTTCATTTTAAGATACAACTATTGAAGGCTTCTATAAAATTAACGTACTGATAGATTTTAAAACAAATAGTTAAATTTTTTGAATGAACACTTTTTTGAACATATATGTGTGAACAGGACTCATTTATTCTATGTAGTATGAACTCTCCATTAAGGCTTTACAGAATATGCAGTACACCGCTGAAGAGCTGCTTGAGTACCGTCCTGCCTAAAAGATTTTTGCAACCGCAAATAGCAGTCGCACAAACTCCTGAAGGGTTACGGGATGCTACCAGAGACCCACGGCAATGTTTTCCCTTGATATTCGTGCTGAACTCAATCGATGAACAAAAACTCATACCGAAGTTCCACGGCTGCTTTTAAGGTTTTTCGGTATAATTTATATTGCCCCTCACTCAAAAGCTCTCTGAAGGATAGAGTTTAAGCCACTTGCGGATTAAATTTCGCATCTAAGGTAGTGTTGAATGATTACACGATTGAAAAAATACACAAAATGACAAAGTCCCTCAGAAAAGTTCTTCCAAGGCGTGTTGCTGCAAGACGTCAGCTGGAAGTCCTGATTCTTTCAACTAGATCAGACGAATTTGAGTGGATGAATGTAAAGGGCGTAGATATGCGCTAAACATTAATCGACGGCACATCAGCGACTTCTGAAGCATATCCGATTGCAGCAATTGAAGATCATCTTCAAAATCCGTGAATCGATGACTTATAAGCTCGAAAATTTTCCTTTTTTTTATTTGCTGAAATTCATTTGATAGCTTTAAATAAAAAGGTTGGAATGAATATTTAATTTTTTTGTTGTGAAGGGGGGGGGGGGGGATTGCCGTGACGTGACGTACTTTCCCAGGGGGGGGTCACGAATGTGTGACGAAATGTGACAGGGGGGGGGAGGGGGGGTTGATTTTGGTCAAAATTTGCGTGACGTACTAAATGGATGTCGCCTTATGGTGCTGAATCGGGTTGTGTGAAATGATATAGGATGATCTAGGTTTTGGAAAAGGTTGTTAGTTGAGTATGCCAGATGAGTGGATGGGATTTTAGTTATCTGGGATTGTTTAGCTAGCATCTGTGTAAAATCACATCACAATAGGTACACTTCCTCATATATTATGCTGGACGCATTGCAATGACTTTCTGTGAAGCAAAGAGTTTATTTTTTGACAATGGTGTTTCTATATAAAATTCTTAATGGAATGCTGCCTCGATACTTGTGTGATCGAATTGAAAGGGGAAGTGATTTACATGCGTACAACACTAGAAACGCGGAAGATGCAAGAACACCACACTTTTTGTTTGGAAGATCACAGAACTCTCTGTTGTACAAAGGAATTAACTTTTTTAATTCGATGCCACGACAAATAAAACGTGCAGCAACAATGGCAGAATTCAAAAGGCTATGCATTTTACACATAAAAGCTACTTTATAGACGCAATTTGATTTATTTTTTTGTATTGATTCAAGAAGATTGTATATTTTTTTAATTTTTGTATATTTTTTGGATATATTAAGTTATCATGTTCACTGATGATGATGGATTTAAAATTGTTTTTATTATTAATTTAAAAAAGTATAGAGAAGACTACACATGTTTGAGCCACGCGCGCGAGAACAGACATAGATAATCTTGAAACTGAATGATCAGGTTAAAGTCCTGAACAAAGGGTTTGGAGCAGCAGCTGGACAGGCTTGGGTTTGCTTGTGGACTTTGGAACTCGTATACCATCGCTCACGGCGGTACCGAGTACCAAAAGACTGCAGGATCTCCCTCGTAGTTCTAGATCGTTATCTAGAACCAATTCTGACTAGCTGGGGCTCAAAATATTAGGTTCGATTCCTAATCAAGTCCAGATAATTTTCGGGTTGGAAACGTTTTAGACTAGCCTTGGACATTTTTTGAAATTTTGATATTCACTTGAAAGTTTGATATGTCTGTATTAGAAGCCACCCAAGTAACCACAAGCATTAACGCATAACCCCATATTGGCTGTAGCTCGGCATCGCTAATACCAGACAGCGGTATTTCAGCAATTCGCATGGTTAAAACTTTTGTATGAACATTGCTAATGCGTTTAAGCATTATCGTAAATTAGCATTATTAAAAACACTATTTGCGTATATAATGTTACAATATGTTGCTTACAAGCTTTAGGACAAATCTTTAAAACGTACCGTAAATGTTAATAAAATGCTTATACCTGACTTCGTTTTTGCTTATTTACGGCCACTGCTCATGCTCTGTTTCACCTAACTGCTGCTGTCTTTTTTCAACCAATTGTATTCTAAAACGAACTACGAACGACGATTTAAGTATGACTGATTACAACCCACTCATCTACAGTAGCTGTGGTTGAGATGTCAAAAGCGCCAGCAAATGAATGATGCAGGGATACACGCACCAAGGTTCGATTCTAATTAAAGGACACATTTGAAATGCGAAATAAAATGTGTTTCATTCATCGTAAATAATGGAACACATAGCTTGACAAGCTGTATTAGAAACTGCGGATTTGAAAAATAAATATGAAAATATATTCATTTTTGTCTTTTGACATGCCGGGCAAAATGATGTTTTTATATTTTTTCACAAACAAGCTAAAAATAACGATATGTCGATAATGCAGGCGAAACGATGTTTAATACACGCCGTAATGGTGCTTTAGCAATTGCTGTTACAATGCAGCTTTAATTTGACAATAGTGGGGCCCTTTTCCACTTTATTACGGCATTAATTGTACATGTAAGAAAATTATACATTATATTATATGTTTTGTAGTGCACTATAAAGCATTACAATTGAATTGAAATAAAGCTTTATGGATACTTGGGCAGTTCGCTATTTGTTTTTATCACCTGGCTACATTGTTATATCATAAATATCTTAATTAGATAAATCGTCCCGCTCAAACCGTTGTAGGGGTATGAGGTGGGACCATCATCATCATCATCATCATCAATTCAATTGTAATGCTTTATAGTGCACTACAAAACATATAATATAATGTATAATTTTCTTACATGTACAATTAATGCCGTAATAAAGTGGAAAAGGGCCCCACTATTGTCAAATTAAAGCTGCATTGTAACAGCAATTGCTAAAGCACCATTACGGCGTGTATTAAACATCGTTTCGCCTGCATTATCGACATATCGTTATTTTTAGCTTGTTTGTGAAAAAATATAAAAACATCATTTTGCCCGGCATGTCAAAAGACAAAAATGAATATATTTTCATATTTATTTTTCAAATCCGCAGTTTCTAATACAGCTTGTCAAGCTATGCGTTCCATTATTTACGATGAATGAAACACATTTTATTTCGCATTTCAAATGTGTCCTTTAATTAGAATCGAACCTTGGTGCGTGTATCCCTGCATCATTCATTTGCTGGCGCTTTTGACATCTCAACCACAGCTACTGTAGATGAGTGGGTTGTAATCAGTCATACTTAAATCGTCGTTCGTAGTTCGTTTTAGAATTCAATTGGTTGAAAAAAGACAGCAGCAGTTAGGTGAAACAGAGCATGAGCAGTGGCCGTAAATAAGCAAAAACGAAGTCAGGTATAAGCATTTTATTAACATTTACGGTACGTTTTAAAGATTTGTCCTAAAGCTTGTAAGCAACATATTGTAACATTATATACGCAAATAGTGTTTTTAATAATGCTAATTTACGATAATGCTTAAACGCATTAGCAATGTTCATACAAAAGTTTTAACCATGCGAATTGCTGAAATACCGCTGTCTGGTATTAGCGATGCCGAGCTACAGCCAATATGGGGTTATGCGTTAATGCTTGTGGTTACTTGGGTGTTTTTTTGTAGTATTGAATCATACGATTGTGCGGTTGCTTTTCGTTAGCGTGGTGATTGCCAGTCATTTGACTGTTTTGCAGTCATTCGCTGCTCCAAACGGTAAAGGCAACTTGATCGAAACGAAAATGTCAAAAAGCTTTAGAACGCGTTCATTCTGTTGCGTGCATTCGGCGTTTGACTGAGCAAACTGCCAGTTGTGTTATGCATAGCGTTCGTATTCCACCTCTAAACGGACGGTGTGAACTTGAATGCGCGTTGGTGTGACTGCGGTAGAAAAAAAGGATCGGTCGAAGCCCTGATTGGAGGTGTCATTCCCGTGAATTATACGGATTAAACAGCTTTTTGAGCTTTTACACGAGAGTGAAAGAGACGGAAATAATCAGCAAAATGAGTTCCCCTATCTTTCACTCTCATTGTTTTGCATTGGACAGATTTTCGTACAGATATTTTTTCTAGCTGTACAGATGGCCAGATTTTTTCAACAAAAACACAGAATTATATGTGGCATCCCTGGCCCGATATTTCGCCAAAACCGGCTTTTGAGTAGCGTTTTATACACGCAAAGATCACGAAACCTATTAGTGGGTAAAATCTTACCTATTTCGCTATAAACTTCATCCCCTCAAAAGTAGGTACTATGCTTACTACCTACTTAGTGGGTATTTATGAACACGTTCTTAAAATTGGGTAATTTATACTCATAGCAAGTTAAATTACAGTAACTAAAACCCGATTTAATCCACCTATTGGTGAAAGGTACCTTTGTTATACCACGTTATACCATCTCATTTGTCATTTGAGTTAGAATTCGACACGCCCTCGGAACATAATTCAGCTTTCGGATAACACTATGGTAGCTACCATCAATACATACGCAAGTCTATGTAATATACTAGTTATATTATTCAAATGTATTTGAAAGCAATCCAAAAATGTTTTCCTTTTATTTGTAATTTGTTATTTTGTGTAAATAGCGGGGTCGCATTCTGGGGTTTGGTTTAAGTTAGAAACTAGCCATTTTCCTGGAAGTATTCGGAACGTTCCTAGAAAAATATGGCGCAACTTTTTACACTATTAGGGTGACCGTAAATCTACCTATTAGGTTGTTACAAATTTTTGTTTTTTTAAATGTGTCCAAAAAAGTACAGTGTCTCCACAAAAGTTGTAGAACACAGTAAAATAAGCAACTTTGCTGTACATAGTAACTATCTACCTCTTACTGGTTGCGAGGTGTAACGATTTTTTTTTTTGAAAATGTAGCGAAAATTGAAAAATTGAGTCATCGAAAAGCGGCTACGTCACAATTTTTACACGTCAATAAAAAAATCAGCCAAAACGATCCTCTAGATCAGCGGTTCTCAACCTTTTTGTGGTTCGCGTACCCCCTGACGGATTTCCCTATACTATTCTGCAGCGAACTAAAGTTTTGGCGAACCCCCATTTGGGAACCGCTGCTCTAGATACTGAGATACACGCACCGCCGATGAAAACATATGGTTTCGAGGAGAGCGCGTTTAAACTATTGTACAGCACTGCACTTCCCTTCAAGCGATCCCACAATTTTATTTCAAATTCTCAATGAGACCACGTACCGATAATACTTTGGGCTCAACATTTCTAAGGTAAAAGGCTCCTGAACATGCATAACAAACAAGTGTTTCGACTTCCCAGTGAGGGTCCCCCCTTAAATATTAATCCTGTCCAAGAACTTTGCACACGATTTTTTGATTGATTTCAGATATTCTAAAAATGTATCAGTATATTACATACACATGCATATGTGTTGATGATAACTACCATTACTACCCATAAAAGCCTCCCTGTTGGCTTCGAGGTATGACGCTGGCCTAATAAGTCAGTCGTCGTATGTTCGAATCTCGGCTGGGAGAGCCTGTTGGAGTCAATAGGATCGTAGCAACCGGCCCTGCAATTGTCCTGTACTCTAACAGCTGGCTGCGAAGTCTGTCGTATAAAAACAGAAGGTCAAGTTTCGATAACGGAATGTAGCACATAGGCTTTGCTTTGCTACTACCCATAAACGCATAACTGTCCCATGTGATATTTCACCACTTTTGACGTAAGCCTGGGAATCATCTTTAAATTGTTCATTCTTTCAATATTTCAAACAGTAATGTTATGTTTGTTCCCAAAATTTTGAAATAAATATCAAACTATGTCAGTCACAAGTTACAAATAAACGCATAACAGTCTCAGTAGTGAAAATATAGCAATAAACATCTGTTTTTAGGAAACGCCTGAACCGATTTGACTGAATAACTACCAAACGCAAAGTTTTGTGGCCTAGAAGAATTCCATTGAACAGAATTTGGATCGGATATACGGATGTACGAAGATATGTCCGGAGCAAGGTCCGGAATATATGAAACTTGAACATAGAAGCACCTTGAATCATAATAAACTCGTCATGCGACACCTCCAAGTACTCGAAATTGCATAACTAGACCATTGGTAGTCGTATAAAATGTTCAAGACATCATCGGCTTTATTTGAACACGTCAGGGAATGTTCCGGATCGGAAATCAGTTTCTGAATTGAGCTAAAATACAAAATGTGACATCTTCAAGTACTCAAAATTGAAAAAGTAGTTCATTTGTCGTCATATAAAGTGTCCAGGATTACATTGGCCACAGCCGGACACGTTCTAGGAACGTTCCGAGTACATCCAAGAAAACGGCCAGTTTCTAACTTAAATCAAACCCCAGAATGCGACCCCGCTATTAACTCAAAATAACAAATTACAAATAAAAGGAAGACATTTTTTGATTCCTTTGAGATATTATACAAATGTATCAGTATATTACACAGACATGCATATGTATTGGTGATAACGACCATAGTGTTATCAAAAAGTTAAATTATGTTCCGAAGGCGTGTCGAATTCTAACTCAAATGACAAATAAGATGGTATAACAAAGGTTCCTTTCACCAATAGGTGGATTAAATCGGGTTTTATTTCAGATATTGATATTGCAGTCTTTCCCGCTTATTTTGATACTAATTTTGTAATGATCCGGCAACGGGAAGTGAGCGAACAACCTCGACGGAATAAAACGCCCTAAAAAACTGAAAACCCACGATTTTCAAACTTTATGTAGGGTAAATGATTTTGAATGGACCTAGTCGAATTCTGATCTTGAATGGACCTATTTTTAAATAAGAATTTTAGGATATACCTATCAAGTCTTTGTACTGTATTTTACTTTTATGTTTATGTTTAATCATTTCTGAATGTAAATATACTAAAATTAAATTAATATTATAGCCAAAACCACTTTATTGCCGCGTATTTAAAAGTAGCGGTTTTTCAGCGTTTTGGCAGTTACCATAGAGTATTTTCAAACTGTTACTATCCGGAACCATTCTGGTTTGAAATAAAACAATACTCTTAAAATGATGCTAAAATATGTGTAATTTCAATTTAGGTATTTAAAAGTTCAGTAAAACCAGTCAAATCTTCAAATTCCTTGAAATTGTTAACCCTCTTTTGTGATCTTGAATGGACCTAGGCTGTGAACCATTTCGCGAAATTTTTAACTTTTTGGTTAAAATTTGACAGTTCGATGGTTTTCCGAAAATAACCCTGCTCGGGAGCATGGTTAGTTTTAACCAAGTTCTGAGAGCCAATGAGATATGCACAGGTGAGGAAGAGAGCTTCGACAAGTTTCGCTGATTTTTCGATAGATTTGTTTTACATTGGTATGGATGCTTATCGCATTACAAATTTGTTCAAACAACCCGGATTGAAATGAGATGAATTTGATCTATCAAAAAAAGCAAATGAACATCAAAAATTCCTCCGATTTTAACTCGGACAGAAAAAACAATATTTTCATCCTCACCTTATATGCTCTCATTGAGCAAAAAAAACTATCAATCCGTCAAATATGAAATGGTTCACATTCTGAACTGATTTTAACCACTCAAGGAGAAATAACCATCGAACTGTCAAATTTTAACCAAAAAGTTAAAAATTTCGCGAAATGGTTCACAGCCCTACACACTTAAATTTTTTTACCGAACACCGTTATTTTTTGACGAAATTAGAACTGCTGAATGTTCGGTGGTCAGTTCGGTAATTAATTTGCTTGACGAACACTCGGCAATGAAAATATTTTTATGAAATGTCAAAAAATGCGGACTGTTCAGTATAAATTAACAAATCTCTCAGCAAAAATTATTGCTGAAAGCCGTAATTATAGTGCTGATACTTCGGTAATGTGTACTGAATTGTCGTCATAAATTAAAAAATATTTTTATTGAAATCATGTCTTAAAAATAAATACAATTAATTATATAGGATCTATCTATGGTTCTAACTTTGCCTCGAGGTATGGCTCTGTCAGCCGCCGCATGTTCGAATCTGGATTAAAAGAGGTTGTTCCGAGTCAACCTAGCTGTAGCACCAGCCCCGCAATCGTCCTGTAGTTCTGCAGCTACCTGCGAAGTCAGCGCCGAAGCACTAAGTAGCATTTGCTGCTTTGCTTTATGCTGACAAAATTTTGAATGAGAAGGGAAATGAAGATTTACAATTTAAATCAATATTAACTGAATGAGAGATATGGAGGGATGTATATTTAAAACACAAATTACATAATAAATTGGCATACCTTATATAAAGAAGGTTAAATAACGTAGCGAAGCTCTGCTATGCGCCACTTAACTCTTAAGAAGAACTTTAATTGTTCATATTTTGAACAATTTCCACACACTTTAAACACGCAATAAAGTATTTTCTTGATTGCGCTTCATTTTGACAGCTAACAAATGCTTGATGACAACTTCCGCAAAATTTTCTGATCTCAGCATAGCTTTTGCGGGCTATCCCGTAATAAATACTGATAGTTCGTTAAACAATTGCTGAATTATTGACAGTTACGAAATGGAATAGCTTTGCGAAAAAATACAGCAAAAAATATTAACGAACTCGCCACCGGTTGATGAAGATCTGTGTTAAGAAATGTCAAGTAGTGACGATACTCAGCATTCCTTGAAAAATTACCGAATTGCTCAGCATTTTTCCAAAGATGCTGATCAAATCCGCAAAATAAATTACCGAAGATCTGAATAAAAACTAAGTGTGTAGTATTGTTTTGACGTAGGACTACGTCTTACGGCAAGTTTTGAGATAGGGTGTCATTCCAAAAAATCGAAAAATGCGAGCGTCACGAAAAATGAAAGGTTTTGAGCGCTAATAGCTCAGCGGTTTTCCGATCGATTTTCAATATTCTTACACCAATCGATTGGAAAATCTTCTAAGAATTGACCCAAATGAAGAAAAGTATGGATTCTTGATGTTGAACTATTGAAAAATTGAAAATAATGAACCTATGTTTTACCAGAATTCTCGCTTCGTGATATCTGTGCTTGGGAAGTAAACCAAAACAAACGACAAAGTTCCCTCATTTCAACAAGATTTCTTAACACCGCGGTTCAACCTAGACCTTTTTGATGTCCTTGCTTGGGAAGTACGCCAGAAAGAGTAACAAAGACCCCTCGTGCCAACAGATTTCTTACGAACGTGATTAAACCTAGTCCAATTTGATGTCTGTGTTAGGGAAGTGTGCCAGAAAAAATGAAACAAGTTCGTTGTCCCAACAGATCGCAAATTATTTACTGCGAGATGGTTAAACCTCGGCGAATTTGATATCTGTGTTGGAAAAATGTGCTACAGCTGTAATGCTCGGTTATAATACGACTCTTTATGAATACGCATGCTTGCCGTTTCATTAAAAGTGTAGTGGAAAGATGTGCTGTTGATAAAATAGGATTAAATTGGTAAAATCCTTTCAACGTGGGAAACCATGGATAATAAAAAATCAGAGGGGTTGTGTACAAGACACGACCGCATATATGTGACGCAGGACTACGTGTCTCTTTGTAGTGTTAGTGGCATGTATTCATGCTTGAAATCATTCGATTCTTAATGTATACATGCTATATGCAACATATATACATGCTACATGCGTTGTATGTAACATTTATCAAAGAAGTAACATTGCATACGTTCAATTCTCAAAAGATTGTGCATTTGAAAGCAATTTAACAAAATCAAGAACACAAACTATTGCTTTCCTGCTACCTTACTGAAATTAAAGATTGTTTTTATTATCCATGGTTTCCCACGTTGAAGGGATTTTACCAATTCAATCCTATTTTATCAACAGCACATCTTTTCACTACACTTCTAATGAAACGGCAAGCATGCGTATTCATACAGAGTCATATGATAACCGTACACTACAGCTGTAGCACATTTTTCCAACACAGATATCAAATTCGCCGAGGTTTAATCATCTCGCAGTAAAGAATTTGCGATCTGTTGGTACAATGAACTTGTGTCATTTTTTGTGGCACACTTCCCTAACACAGACATCAAATTGGACTAGGTTTAATCGCGTTCGTAAGAAATCTGTTGGCACGAGAGGGCTTTGTTACTCTCTCTGGCGTACTTCCCAAGCAAGGATATCAAAATGGTCTAGGTTGAACCGTGGTGTTAAGAAATCTTGTTGAAATGAGGATATGGAAACTTGGTCACTTGTTTTGGCTTACTTCCCAAGCACAGATATCTAATTGGTATAGGTTTAGATCATCGTAAAGAATCTTCCAACCAATCACGAAGCGAGAATTCTGGTACAACATAGGTTCATTATTTTCAATTTTTCAATAGTTCAACATCAAGAATCCATACTTTTCTTCATTTGGGTCAATTCTTAGAAGATTTTCCGATCTATTGGTGTAAGAATATTGAAAATCTATTGGAAAACCGCTGAGCTATTAGCGCTCAAAACCTTTCATTTTTCGTGACGCTTGCATTTTTCGATTTTTTGGAATGACACCCTATCTCAAAACTTGCCGTAAGACGTAGTCCTACGTCAAAACAATCTTTAATTTCAGTAAGGTAGCAGGAAAGCAATAGTTTGTGTTCTTGATTTTGTTAAATTGTTTTCAAATGCACAATCTTTTGAGAACTGAACGTATGCAATGTTACTACTTTGATAAATCCGGAGTGATTCGCGATTAGGGCTCAACTGGCAAATTGTAAACAAATCGTTTTATTGCAC
This sequence comes from Sabethes cyaneus, assembly GCF_943734655.1. NCBI lineage: Eukaryota > Metazoa > Arthropoda > Insecta > Diptera > Culicidae > Sabethes > Sabethes cyaneus. Next base: position 119,558,463 of record NC_071355.1, on the reverse strand, counting down.
CATCAGTCTTAAAAAGACTGATAATATCCTTGGCAAGAATCCTTTCTTCTGTTTTAATCGTTTGAATTATTTAAAACAAGTTTTTAGTGATGGGCGATAGAAGTGTTTAATCAAAACAAAAGACAATTTGCAGTTTAGCCCCTTGCATTGTTATGAAGTGACAGGCTTATTTGCAAATCGTTTTGTAAACAGGCGATAGTAAAGAGCGAAACTGCGTTGTTTTCAAAACACAGGCGCATTGTAAACAGGCGAAACTAAATAAAACAATCAAAACAAGGCGTAACAGGGCTGGGCGAATCTTATTGTCAAAATGCTTTGAGGCTCATTCCAAGGGGTTTAACTATAAAACTTAGATTTTGAGCTTGAATGCACAAATTTTATGCGGTATTGTTGTGAAATTATAAGAATGATTTATTCTACACCAATTTATGTCTTTAAACTTGATTTTTGTAACTTTTATTTAAATTAAGACTTGAAAATGTACTGGCAAATTATCACAGTGATATTCCTCATTGTTTACACCTCGTAAGTTGCGCCCTTTTCGCGAATCACTCCGGAAATGTTAGATACAACGCATGTAGCATGTATATTATAGAACTATATATACATAGTAACTATGGTAGTAACTATATATACATAGTAACACATGCTACTATCACTACAAAGAGACTTACGTAGTCCTGCGTCACCTATATCTGCGGTCGTGTCTTGTACACAACCCCTCTGATTTTTTATAATGGACCTAGTTTTGCGCTTCGCTTCGCTATCATTACCTACCACAAACGAACACGTCGTTGTATATTCATTGAAACTGCTTGTTGTCACTTGTATCTCCGTATATTACGGGTATATTGAAAGTAGGCTTAATTTCTAGCCCAAATTAAAACTTAGTTAAACTTATTAGTTAAACCCGAATTAAAACTTAGTTATAACTTATTGATACCCACGCATCACATCTTTATTGATTTCAAAGCAGCATACGATACAGTCGATCGAGACAAGCTATGGCAGATAATGCACGAATACGGTTTTCCGGACAAACTGACGCGACTGATCAGAGCTACATTGGATCGAGTGATGTGTTTCGTACGCATCTCGGGGACACTCTCGAGTCCCTTCGAGACGCGACGAGGGTTGAGACAAGGTGACGGTCTATCCTGCATGCTGTTCAACATCGCTCTTGAGGGGGTGATCCGACGAGCGGGCATCGAAACGAGAGGCACGATTTTTACCAAGAGTAGCCAACTTCTAGGCTTTGCAGATGACTTCGATATCATTGCCAGGAACTTTGCGACGGCGGAGGCAATCTACGCCAGACTGAAAGCGGAGTCTAGGAGAATTGGGCTAAAAATAAATGCGTCGAAGACCAAATACATGAAAGGAAGAGGCTCAAAGGAAACAAATGTGCGCCTCCCACGGACGGTAACCGTTGACGGCGACGAACTAGAAGTGGTAGAAGAGTTCGTGTATTTGGGATCGCTGGTGACCGCGGACAACAACACTAGTAAGGAGATCCAGCGGCGCATCCAAGCGGGAAATCGGGCCTACTTTGCCCTTCGTAAAACGCTACGATCAGGAAGCATACGCCGCCGCACGAAGCTAACAATGTACAAAACCATTATTAGACCAGTAGTTCTTTATGGACTTGAAGCCGTGACGCTGCTTACGGAGGACATACGCGCCCTTGCCGTGTTTGAGCGGAAAGTGCTGCGGACGATATTTGGCGGAGTACAAACTGAAAGCGGAGAGTGGCGGAGGCGTATGAATCACGAGCTACAGGCACTGCTTGGGGAGACTCCCATCGTACATCTAGCGAAAGTTAGCAGGCTACGGTGGGCCGGACACGTCGTAAGGATGCCGGACGACTGTGCGACGAAAATAGTCCTCTTCAACAACCCCACCGGCACCAGGAACAGGGGGGCCCAACGTGCACGATGGCTCGACCAGGTCGAGAGCGATTTGCGACTTCTGAGACGACTAGGAAATTGGCGACGAGTGGCCCAAGACCGAGTTGAATGGAGACGAGTGCTTGAAACAGCACGAGCCACCCCGGCTCTATGCTGCTGAAGAAGAAGAAGAACTTATTGATAAAACAAACTATTACTCATCCTTTTTCGTAATTGCTTCACAGTGTTTGTGCATTGTACGCTCTAGTTTTGAAACTAAAAGGTCTTCCTAACTAGTTAGCATAACATATATCATTTTATGCATTAAATTATGTAAACTTAAATTATTTTCAGTATTGTGCAAAATTTTTAACTCCTATTGATTGAAAGATAAGATGGATTAAAAGCTAAGAGGGATACTAATTGCCTTCTGTTAAAATAGAGCTATTTTTGCGTCATTCGCATTTAGCAGAAAAGCAGTTACACTTAAGTTTTTCAATTGGATTTTAAGTATTTGTTTTAGCACGAAACACTTTTGGTAATCTACATAAGTAGAGTAAAATTTTCCCAATTTGGTCGCCCTGTGTAAAAAAAAATCATAAATTATGCTAAACGAAACAGTTTTTGTATCGTTAAAAGTAGGCACAGAAGAATGAATGAAGTTATTTGAGAATACGATTCCGCAGATTTATCTATAGCATTATTGTATTGGAATTTCGGAATAAGTTACGAAGCTAATATTCCAAACTCTATTTAAAGTGGTTATCCCTGCATAACTCCCTAGTCTGTGTCTCTCAAGTCTGTGAAAATTCTCAATTATGTAGCTCTCCGTTACTTGGAACATTCGGCATGGACAAAGGCGACGAAATATGGACATGGAATGGAGACTTGGTACCTGGAACTGCAGATCGTTAAATTTCGTTGGTGGCGATAGAGTGCTGCTCGATTAGTTAGGACCCCGAAAGTTTGGCATCTGGCACTGCAGCGGAGATATGTCGCAAAGGCGAGAAGGTGTGAAGGATCCGTGGCAGTAATGCCCAAATTTTTCAGAGCGGTGGAGCGACCAACGCGCTGGGAACGGGCTTCGTAGTGTTGGGCAAAATGCAGAATCGCATAAAGGACTGGAAAACGATCAACGAGAGGATGTGCGTGTTGAGGATAAAAGGCCGTTTCTTCAATTACACTATCATTAACGAACACGAAGGTATACTCGATGACGAAAAGGAAGCGTTGTATGCGCAGCTGAAGGCAATGTACGACAGCTGCTCATGATAGGACATCAAGATCGTCATCGGGACTATGAACACCCAGGTCGACAGGGAAGCAATGTATAGACCTGTGATCGGGTTCCATAGCCTGCACACCGACATAAACAGCCAGCGATGCATCAACGTTGCAGTTCCCGAGCACTTTCTTTTCCCACAAAGATTTCCACAAAGCCACCTGGAGATCACCTGACCAACGAACTTCGAACCAAATCGACCATATTCTCATCGAGAGCCGGTTTTCCTCGAACATCACCAACGTATGCTCCCTATCTACTCGGACCATTACCTAGTAGCAGTACATGTGCGTTTAAAACTATCGACGGTTTAGATTTCGCGACAAAGACGCTCTTCTCGGTTAAACATTCGGCAGTTAAACAACCCGCCAGTTGCCGAAAACTACGCGCGCGTATTGGATGAAGCTCTGCCTTCTTCTGTGGAGCTAGATGCTTCAACCCTCGAAAACGGATGGAGTATGATACGCTCGGCCGTCAACAAGGCAACTACGGTGCTAGGAGTGGATACATCGAGTGCACGAAATGATTGGTTTGACGGGGAATGCCAACAAGCGATAGAATTGCAGGAAAAGAAGAGCTTGGGAAAATTATCTAATCATATCCACGAGAGAGAATTTGGCCAAGAATCGACAAGCGCGGAATGAGTTGACCATGATCCTGAAGAGGAAAAAGCGCCAGAAGGAGGACAGAGATCGTGAGGAGCTGGAACAACTATTCTGGGCTAATGACGCGCGCACGTTTTACGAAGAGATGAACCAAACTCGTAAGGGCTACACACCTAAACCTGACATGTGTAGGGACGAGGGAGGGGATCTAATCACAAACGAGCGCGAGGTGTTCGATAGGTGGAAGCAGTATTTCGATGAGCACATCAACGGCGATATAGCAATAGGAGACGCAACGAAAGTTAACCTCGGAGTGTCTACAAACGAAAACAGAATCTCGAAGAGATCCGGCGAGAAATTCGTCTGGTGAAGAATAGGATTATCGGTCTGATTAGCGCTTTGTACATCGTCAGCTTTGTGCGGCGTATGCTCCTTGATCGAAGCGTCTTGCGGAGGGAAAAATAGGTTCGATGCGAGAGTGCCAGAAGCTATGAAGTTTTTAAAAATCCTGTAAAACATTCTTCTCGCCAGCAAACTAATTAGCAGAAATCATATTGTACGCAAACTTATGAAAACCATTAGAAAGTTACTTGTATTACATTAATACTTAGGTAAACAAATTAATTAATTAATTCGAAAGAACATTCTGTAACATAAGCATTAAATATATTTCTTAAACAAAATGTTTTCTGCATACTAACTTGGCCTCCCTCCAGAGGCGAGTGAACTTCTTAAGTTTAAAACTTCTCTAATAAAAAAAATGACTTGCCCCCCCCACACCCGAAAATCCTGGCTACGTCACTGTTGTGAGGCTCTGAATAAAGTAAAATTATATTCCGTAAGCAGGTTGACTTTACATTACCCTTTAGTCGATTGACAGATAGATTAAAAATCTCCACCTAAATTGAGTGACCATGAGATATATTCATTTTTGAAACTTCCTACTTTCTATCTGATATAGTTCTTCATCGACTATAATTTACAATTAAACCCTAGTTATTGTTAAACCCTAGCTTCTAACCTAACTTATAAATCTAGTAAAATTACCAAGTTTAATTTTATCAAGCACCATTTACAGTTTGATTTCGAATTTGACAAAAAATGCGTGCCTATGTTGCCAAAATCGAAACCGTGGCAAAATCATCTAGACCATTTTTGAACTGAAAAAGTTACATATAAATGTGTCAAAAATTGAACCACTAATCAACGAATTTTTCACGATTGCAACGGTTTTATGTCCAAAAAGTTTGACAGGAGCTGTCGTAAACCTTTTGAAACTTTACAGTAAGACGTAGTCCTACGTCAGTAAAAATCTTAGCTTTCGAAATATTCAATAAACAAAAACTTAAAATCACGCTTTTCTTGATAAACTACATATAATACAAGTTATTACGTATTTTTGACGTAGGGCTGCGTCTTACGGCAAGTTTTGAGATAGGGTGTCATTCCAAAAAATCGAAAAATGCGAGCGTCACGAAAAATGAAATGTTTTGAGCGCTAATAGCTCAGCGGTTTTCCAATCGGTTTTCAATATTCTTACACCAATCGATCGGAAAATCTTCTTAGAATTGACCCAAATGAAGAAAAGTATGGATTCTTGATGTTGAACTATTGAAAAATTGAAAATAATGAACCTATGTTTTACCAGAATTCTCGCTTCGTGATTGGTTGGAAGATTCTTTACGATGATCTAAACCTATACCAATTTGATATCTGTGCTGGGGAAGTAAGCCAAAACAAGTGACAGTTTCCTCATTTCAACAAGATTGCTTAACATCGCGGTTCAACTTAGACCATTTTGACGTGCTTGCTTGGGAAGTACGCCAGAGAAAGTAACAAAGCCCCCTCGTGCCAACAGATTTCTTACGAACGCGACGCGAATAAACCTAGTCCAATTTGATGTCTGTGTTAGGGAAGTGTGCCAGAAAAAATGACACAAGTTCGTTTTCCCAACAGATCGCAAATTCTTTACTTCGAGACGGTTGAACCTCGGCGAACTTGATATCTGTGTTGGAAAAATGTGCTACAGCTGTAGTGTTCGTTTATAATACGACTCTATATGAATACGCATGCTTGCCGTTCCATTGGAAGTGTAGTGAAAAGATGTGCTGTTGATAAAATAGGATTGAATTGGTCAAATTCCTTCAACGTGGGAAACCATGCATAATAAAAACAATCTTTAATTTCAGTAGCAGGTAGCAGGAAAGCAATAGTTTGTGTTCTTCATTTTATTAAATTGTTTTCAAATGCACAATCTCTGCACAAATCGCTGTATAATCAATTAATCGAAATAATCGATTGGTTATAACCTTTACGTCCTGTAACGGGGCGGGATGGGTTTTGGGGCAGGGAGCAGTGACAACCTTCACTTAAGCGCCAGACAAGGATTAACTTGCCGGGAATGAGTGTGTTTAGCGATACAATCCCGGTCCGGCTAGAATACCTCAGGGCAGGTCCAGCAAACGCTCAACTAACGAACGAAATGCCGACGAACCTAACATCGGTTGAATCCGTTCGGCCGACTCAACAGGGAGCAAGAGCAACTATCGGCTAGTGCAGTGTCCCCTAGGCGTCCTACACTAACCTACCGGGGGCTAACTCGCAAACCGATCTGGGGGGGGGAGAGCACATTCGGGGACTCACACTTTCCGAGGACACATATTTCGAGGGTTAACAGATCTTCATTTACACGTTTGGCTTAATCTAGTGGTTAGTTTTCTTCAGTTTTTCTTACGGCCTGCTCCTTCTTGTCGACGAAAGGTCTCTGATGTTCCGATGAACAGGTGTCTGTGATAGACTAGCGGTTTTGTAGACTGCTTACAGATAGCCCGTACCAGATACGGGGTGGGTGACAAATGGTGAATCGAATGTTTTAGTAACGATTGCTTATGTGGTGGGTATAGCATACGGTTGGCTCTTCGGCGATCGGTTCCTACGATCGATGGTGTATAGGGCCACGGCCTGCTTGCTCGGAGAATCGGATCACGCACTGATGGTCGAAACGTGTTGAGGCGGACTGACGACGGTCGCGTTCTCAAGCCCTAAGGGAAGACCTCCGTTTGAAGGAGGGTGCTGGTGGTCTTTTGCTTCGTTCCACTAGGTAATCTAATCTCGCTTTAGCGCCTATATTTTCAACCCGTGTTTTTTCCATTTTACTTCTACTTATTGTATCTTTTCCGAATACTAGTTTACTTCACTTTTCGTCTTCTCATGTATCACTTTGCGTCTTCTAACTTCTAGCTCTTTCCAATCTTGCGTGTCGTCTCTTAGGTGGTTGTCTTTAAAATCGCTCATTCCCCAGACTGATATGCCTGTCATGCACAGGACTTTACGACGGGACCGACGATTCAGCTTCGGCTAGTTTCGCCAGGTTCCATCCGGTGGGCATTAGCAGGGTTTGTTTACTGTCGCGGTACCCTAACCTTTTCTCGGGGATAAGGGCAGGTAACGCGAACAGGTTTTTAGTGAAGGTTGTGTGTGGGATTGAACAATAGGGTTTGTTACCTTATTTATTTTGTAACCTCGTTACAGCCCCGACACCAAAAAATAGCTTTGCGTCCCGTAGTACTGTCCACGAGTGTTTTGGAATGTGCAGTCAGACTTAGGCTAGTTACATAGAAATCGAGGAGACCGCATTTTTTAGTTTCTGTATAGAAAAAGACAAAGGGTATTACCCAGTTTTCTAAAAATTTCTTACAAAATTCCGTGTCTGACAGACTGACAAATTTCGAATTATCTTTTGACGGTGGCACGGTTAATATCTAGATTCAGTTTAGTTTGGTTTTTAGGCTTCAGCGTGGTATTTAAACCGGCCTACTGCGTGCAAACTGGATGATTAAAAGCAAAGCCTTGAGGTTAAACATCCTTTCTAAGATTTGACCCATCTTTATCGACAGACTTCACAGCCAGCTATTAGAGTACAAGACAGTTACGGGGCTATTGCAACAATCCTACTGACTCTATCTAGGAGCACCGCCTAGCTGAAATTTGAACATACGACTACTGGTCAGCATCGTACCTCGAAACCAACGAACTAGCTGATTGCGTATGGTTAATTTAGAAGGTAAGCGCCTGCCACTGTAATAATTAAATTTGTTAGAAATTGTCAAACAATAAAATTTCAAATAATCCGGCATAATCGATCGGCCAGTTATTCGATTATCTAATAATCGGAACATAAAGCAATCGATTAAAAATTAATCGATTATTTTAGCGGATAATCGATTAGATCGATTAATCGAGAAGTAATCGGACATTGTTCAATTGTTGGGCTGAAACAAAACCCTCGGCGACTGTGACCGATTTCATATTTTTCAAACGACTTTGATACCTTTCTAACAGAGTATAAGAAAGGTAAAAGCTGTTCAACCTTGTGTCTATTAATCGGACAGCAGTAGCAGTAATAGCAGTAGTATAGTTGTACTATTGAATTTTTTGTTATGTCGTAGGAGCTTCTCAAAGCCTTCTATAATTTTTGAGCTTTGTAAACGAAATACAGCTTGAAAAAAACGAAAAAGAAGAAAAAATCAGAGGGGTTGTGTACAAGACACGACCGCATATATAGGTGACGCAGGACTACGTAAGTCTCTTTGTAGTGATACTAGTATGTATCCATGCTTGTAATCATTCGATTCTTCATGTATACATGCTTTAAATACGCTCGCTAGTGGATTGCAGCAAATTTGCAACGTACGTAACATGAACGGTAGGATCATAGACCTGGCCTTCATAAGCAACAGCAGCGAGGTTGAGTTGATCGAAGCGCCATCATCGGTTCTGCCCTCTGACCGTCATCACAAACCATTCGTTCTACGCTTAACCATTCGTAGTGCGCCGCATAGTCTTCACTCAATATCGGCAGATCGTGACCTCGACTTCAACCGCTGTAATTACGATGCCGTTATCGCCGAACTAAACTTACTGAACTGGGAGGAACTTTTTCACGACGCCGACACTAACACAGCGGTTACCATTTTCTACGACGAAGTATTTCGAATTGTTAGCAGACACACGCCTTTTCGCAGAATGGACATACGACGCTCGAAAAATCACCCGTGGTGGAACGCTGTACTTCGTAATCAACGCAACGTTCTTCGTAAGGCACGGCGTCGTTTCCTGCGCCATCGTACCGCAGAAAACAGGGATGTTCTCCGTAGGCTCGAGGCAGAGTATGACGAACACGTTTCTTCTTTCTTCCGTGAGTATATCTTCCGAATTGAAGACGAGGTTAAGTCGGATCCATCCTCGTTCTGGCGATTTTTCAACAGTAGAATGTAATCAGTCGATTCCGCTAGACATGTCGTTCGATGGCAAAACGAGCAACGACGCTGAAAGTTCAGCCGAACTCTTCGCCACATTTTTCAAATCAGTGTACAACGTTCACTCTCCGATTGTATCCCCGGAAACTCTAAACTCTTTGCCATCGTACGATATACACATGCCATGCCCAACTTTCACCGGCGCACAGGTCATCAGCGCGTTGAAGTCTATTGACCCGTCCAAAGGTCCCGGACCGGATAGACTACCTCCTGGATTCATTCGTCGTTGCGCAGATGTGACTGGACCACCGCTCTGTCGCATATATAACCTATCGCTCTCGGAGAGTGTCTTTCCAGAAGCATGTCAGTTATCTGCTGTCACACCTATTCTAAAAGATGTTAAAAATTACCGACCGATTTCGATTCTCTGTTGTATAGCCAAAACGTTCGAACTTTTGATTCACGATAGAATGTACTCTGCGTCTAAGCCCATAATATGTGAATATCAGCAGCTTCATGAAAAATCGCCACAAATCTTATGGCATACACTAGCACGCTCAACTCCAGTTTGGAAAAGCGATGTCAAGTGGACAGCGTTTATGTGGATTTTGCCAAGGCGTTCGATAAAGTGCCCCACGAATTGACACTGAAGAAGCTTGAGAAGTTTGGTTTTCTTCATTGGCTCATCGCATGTTTGAAGTCATATCTACTGCATAGATCAGCAGTCGTTAAATTAGGATCGGTCGAATCAGGTAGTTTTTCAACACCATCTGGCGTGCCGCAAGGCAGTCATCTTGGTCCCTTGATTTTCGTTTTGTTCGTGAATGACTTGAGCTACTGAATTAACTCTCCTCGCCTTATGTACGCTGACGACTTGAAGATAGCCGTTCATTGGTCGACTGTGCTGCTCTACAGCAAGACGTTGACAGTATAGCCAGTTGGTGTGTCTTAAATGGCATGGAGATGAACGCAACAAAGTGCAAAATAATAAGTTTTACCAAAGCGCGAACGCAGCTAACTTATGACTATAGTGTAAATGGTTTCCGTTTGGATCGTGTTACATCGATAAAAGACTTGGGAGTGATAATGAACTGCAAACTTTGTTTCAACGAACACATCAGTGCGACTACTTCCAAAGCTTTTGCCATGTTTGGATTCATCCACCGTAACGCTCGTGAATTCCGTGATGTGTACGCACTGAAGACTCTGTATTGCTCCCTCGTTCGAAGTGTGCTAGAATATGCTGTTCAAATCTGGGCACCTTTCCATGCAACTCACATCGCTCGCATTGAAAGAGTGCAGCGTTGTTTCGTTCGTTTTGCATTACGACGCCTGCCATGGAACGAACGGCAAAGGCTACCGCCGTATGAGCAGAGATGCCTATTGATAAGACTGGAGCTTTTGTACCAACGACGCATATACCTTCAAAGAATGTTTGCTTTTGACGTGCTGTGCAATAGGATTGATTGCCCTGACCTGTTACGACTAGCGAACTTTTTCGTCCCAGCCCGACGATCCCGTCAACGTTCGTTAATACATATTGTAAGGCACAGAACAGTTTTTGGACAAAACCATCTGATGTACAAATGTTTTAGCTTGTTAAATAATTTAGAAGTGTTCGATTTTCACGTAAGCAGACATCATTTTAAAACTAGCATAAGATACTTAGCATAGATCAGTCTGTACAGTATTTTACTGAAGACGTAGTAAATAAATAATAAATAATAATAATAAATATATGCCAAGTAACCAAGTGTACCCGCATATAGAACGCGACCCGTGCATTCATTTCGGACAGTAAACTGCCCGCTAAAAGTAAAGATTGAATATTACCCAGTGAAATAAATTTCTTATTGAGTGCGGCATTATCAACTGAAATAAGTGAATAGCGTCTCCCATTGTATCTTAGCCCGCAGCCGGACAAAAGTGAAGATATGACTTCAGTACCGTGTAGTGTATGTGCGCAGACTATCTCTGCCGAATCTGATCGCATCTACTGCTTCGGTGGGTGCAAAGACGTCATCCATGTGAAATGTAGCAATATGAGTAGTGCGGCTGTGAGTGCTCTGATGAGAATGTCGCTTTAAAGTACATGATCTGCCTTAATGACGTTCACAAAATATGCAATGTTCTTTCGCAAAAGATTAATAAACTGACCGATGCAATTACTAAATGTGAGTCGAAAGTGGAGAAAATTGTTTCTGGGCAGCGCGAATTGTTTGAGGAACAATTTATGCCGCGAATAAAACCCGCAGTGAAAGAAATTGTATCTGCTGAATTGACTGTTCTCAATACGCTTGGCCGTAATGCTTCTAGTGAGAATACGGGTGAGGTCAGTGATAGCGGCATTGAATTTGGTTGTAATATTGCACACGCTGCCACCTATGCCAGTGTTACTCGTGGTACTAAGACCAAACGCAAAGCAAATGAAGTGCCTTCGTGCAGTCAAACCGATGAAGATGATTATTGTAGCGTCCTACGGTCTGGTAAACGGCAGAAAATGGGTAATTCCAGCAACCCGTCTAAGAGTAACGGAACTTTGATTGAGGTGAGTGACACGCAGCTCGATTCGCCCATGACTAGGTCGCCTACATGTAAGTCACCCAATTTCCATACGCCAAAACCCAAAAATAATGCCATTATGAAACTAGAGCAAACAGTTTTATTCAAACCGAGAGGTGTTCAATCTTCCGAAACCACTAAAAAGGATATTCGAGATAAACTCAACTCGATAACCTTTGATGTCAAAGATGTACACTACCGCGAGAATGGAGAAGTTGCTGTGAGATGTGGGTCGGTTCATCTAGCCTTAAACATGGTTCGTGATGCTAAAGGTGTGTTTTCTGAAAAATATGATGTAGAAAAGCTCAACCCGTTAAAGCCAAGGATTAAAATTCTTGTCGGTGACGATTTCTCGGAAACTAACATAATTGACAGCATAAAAAAGCAAAACAATCTGCCTGCAAATACCGATCTAAAGCTGATCCGTGTCCAAAAACAAACCAATCGAGCCGGTAATACTTCAGCAGTTATCATAGAAACCGATGCTCTGTCATTCCGATGTCTAATGAAGGAACAGCGGGTAAACATAGGCTGGGACCGTTATCGAATCTTTGAGATCATTGATGTTCTGCGTTGCAATAAATGTTCTGAGTATGGCCATAAAGCTACTCAGTGTAAAAATGGAATACGCTGCCCGAAATGTGCTGATGAACACCCAGTAAACGAATGTACATCAACCGTCGAGAAATGTGTGAACTGTCAGGATTTCAACGTTAAGCAAAATTTGTCAGCTACTGATCAGCTAAAAACTGATCATCCTTCTTCGAGCACCGAGTGTCCGATGTACCAGAAGCGACTGAAAACGTCAAGGCTCAGGATTGACTATGCGGTATAGCAACCAACATCCGTAACCGATTCAAACAATAATAGTGAAGTTAACATGCCACCTCAGTCAGGTAAAGCCAAGGAGGGTATATGTCCTCCCGAAGTTACACGAGATGCTGCACACCTTCAAAATGGTCCTTGCTTCCAGTTTGCCGATTTGCCCAACTACAGTAGAGATATGTACAGCGCGGATAATTTGGACCGTACTAATGACAGCACCGTAGCTTCCTCATCTGCCACTGTGACCCAGCGTCAAATAAAGATCACCGGCGTCTCTTTATTTTCCTCAGGTAAAGCCAAGGAGGGTATATGTCCTCCCGAAGTTAATCAAGATACTGCGCACCTTCAAAGTGAACCTTATTTGCAGTTGTCTGCTCTACACAACTTTAATTATGCCAGCGAATTTCACCCATCCACCACCGCGTCACAGCACCAAATAGTACATATTGGAAGTGCCAAATCGTCTTCGTCAGGTAAAGCCAAGAAGGGTATATGTCCTTCCGAAGCTATACGAGATACTGCGCGCCGTCATGTCGACCCACACTTACAGCCTGCCGATAATCGCAGCATGCCTGACTACATCATCGTTGATGACAGCAGTGATCCAAATACCAACGCAGCGGCAACCGAGAGGCCATCCGACGAAGGCGACCCGCTTGCTCCAATCACCGTAGCTCAGCATCCAATTTTGGCTGGTCGTCAAGCATCGTCAAGCCCACCAGCCACTAGCAGACAGCTTAGTTTATTCTACCAAAACGTCAGAGGTTTACGTACGAAGATTGATGACCTGTTCGTCGCGGTATCTGATGCTGAGCATGATGTTATCATCCTGACTGAAACCTGGCTGAATGACGAAATCACATCACTTCAATTGTTTGGACCAATGTATAGTGTTTACCGCAACGATCGGGATCCCTCTGGTAGTGGAAAAAAACGTGGCGGAGGTGTCCTAATCGCTGTGTCAAATAAGCTGTCCTCAAAACAAAAAACCGGCGTTAGCTTTGAACTCGAGCAATTATGGGTGAACATTAATTATTGTGATACAGATATCTGTGTAGGTGTTGTATACCTACCACCAGACTTCTTTTCTGACGCTAGCATAATCCAGAAACTCATCGATTCTGCACTTCTCGTTACAAGCTCGTTAGACCACAACGCAGTCCATCTACTATTTGGTGACTACAATCAACCTGGCCTTGTTTGGAAAAGTACACCGATTGGTCACGTGATTCCCGATCCAGCTGAATCATTCTTCCCAAGATCGAGCATAACACTGCTTGACGGCATGTCTTTGATGAACTTGCTTCAGCTCTTTACAGTCAGAAATTGTCGTGATCGAACACTGGATCTTGTTTTCGAAAACGCAGAAGCCTCGTCGTACTGTAATTGCTTTGAAGCATACGAACCACTTGTTGATAGTGATGCGCAACATCCACCGCTATTAGTATCCCTGACATGTCCTCACCAGGTAGATTTTGAGAAGTCACACGATGTGAGAGAATTCAACTTCTCCAAAACTGATTTCGCTGGGCTTCAAGAATCTCAGCTATTGACTGGAACAATCTGCTAAACGGTGCAATCGCTATTAATACCGCAGTGGATGTTTTTTCGAACACCTTAACACAGCATTTTAGATCATTTGTGCCTTCACCTCGTCCCTGGCCGAAACCTCCTTGGTCGAATAGTCATCTACGGGAACTGAAGCGACTGAGAGCAACAGCACTTCGCAATTACACTAATCGACGCGGTCCCCTAACAAAGCGGGAATTCCTTCTTGCCAGTAATAATTACAGAACTTACAATCGACTTCTCTACTCAAGATACACATTACGTACGCAATCGAATCTAACGCGAACCCCGAAACGCTTCTGGTGTTTTATAAATGAGAAGCGTAAACAAAATGGGCTTCCCTGCAGCATGTTTCTGGCAGACGAAACTTTGAGTACATCAAGTGCTACCTGCAACCTATTTGCTAAGCACTTCTCGAGTGTGTTCTCAACAGTGATACCTAATCTGACTCAAATCGAGCATGCCATCCGTGATGTACCAAGCGACGTGTTCAACATCGCAAATATCAGTTTTTCGGACGAAGACATTCTTAATGCACTGAAGAAGTTAAAGCTCTCAACATCAGTAGGACTAGACGGAATCCCCTCGATTGTGTTAAAAAAATGTGCAACTACCTTATGTGTTCCACTAAAGTTAATCTTCAATCAATCGCTATCTCAGGCGATATTCCCATCGCGCTGGAAAAAATCTATCATGTCTCCCATCTTTAAAAAAGGCGATAAACAAAACGTGGCAAATTATCGTGGAATTACATCCCTCTGCGCAGGTTCCAAGCTGCCTGAAATCTTAGTTGGTGGCATCATATTACGGGAGGGAAAATCCTACATTTCGACGGATCAACATGGTTTCTTCCCAGGCAGATCGACAACAACAAACTTAGCACAGTTTACTTCCCATTGCATTAAGGGTATGGAAGGAGAAGCCCAAGTCGACACCGTGTATACTGATATTAAGGCGGCATTTGATCGCGTTGATCACTCTATCTTATTGGCAAAAATTAAACGCCTTGGGGTGTCGCCCAACATGGTAGAATGGTTCAAATCATACCTTGTTGGCCGAACTCTTTCTGTAAAAATAGGAAGTTATGAATCGCAATGTTTCACACACTGCTCGGGCGTACCTCAAGGGAATAACCTGGGGCCATTACTTTTTTCATTATTCTTCAACGACGTCTGTTATACCTGAAGGTATAACTTGGTGTTATACCAAGTTATACCTTCAGGCCGATTTCTAATCTATGCCGACGACCTCAAGCACTTCCTTATCGTACGTTCGACAGCAGATTGCATAGAACTACAGCAGCATTTGAATGATTTTCATGACTGGTGTTCCCGAAACTTCCTGGTCTTGAGTGTATATGCGTGCTCTGTGATCTCTTTTTCACGTAGGAAAAAGTTTATTCTTTGGAATTATACTTTTTCTGAAGAGCAACTCAACAGAAGAACAGTAATAAAAGATCTTGGGGTACTATTGGACACATTGGACTTTTAGAAATCATTACTCGCATATAATAGCACAGGCGAACAGAAATTTGGGATTTATCGTAAGAATTGCCAAAGATTTTAATGATCCTTACTGCTTACGAGCATTGTATTCCTGCCTTGTTCGTTCTGTATTGAAATCCTCAGCTATTATATGGAGCCCATACGCGGCTTCTTGGTCAAACAGAATCGAAGCAGTTCTATCAAGGCTCCTGCGCTATGCTCTAAGACGTTTGCCTTGGCAGAATCCAGTAGAGTTACTACCATACATCGTTGCCGCTTGCTCGACATGAATACGCTGGCCAGAAGAAGGGACATTTCCAGAGCAGTTTTTGTTGGAAAGCTGCTACTAGGGGAAATCGATTCGCCTTTCATCCTATCTAAAATCAATATTAATATTGCGCCTAGAAGCCTAAGAACATGGGACTTTCTAAGACTGCAATACCAGCGTACTCAATACGGCCAAAACGAACCCATAAGGGCGATGAGTGATATTTTTAATAAATGTTATGTTCACTTTGATTTTTGCATGTCCAGTGTTAGTTTTAAGACAAGACTACAAAGATTATTTTAACATGTATGACGCCTACTAGAAATTTGATTAGTTATTAAGAAGTGTATGATTTTTTTATTTTATTTTAATTTGTTTTTTTCATCTACATGAAGTATGACGGGGGTGGGGAAAAGCTCACTCAAGGTGGTCACAATAGAATCTTCCTCGAATGTGCATAAAAACCCCACCATCTTTTATAATGCATTACATAATATTATATCACTTCACATACAGATTACAATAGGATTATGTTGTCATTACTAAAAAGCTACATAAAAAGACATGCTACAATATACTACTATCTAGTAGTCTGCGGCGATATACGGATGAGCTCTCGTTAAAATCGAATAGGTCAGCAAACTGATTGAACTGACGGACCATTGATGCGATTGGTGAGAAGGCTGCATACTGGGTTGACTGAAATTCTACCTGAAGCATGGTTCGCGGTCGTAATACTCTAGAAGGGGCGTAGAATCCGATGTGTGCTAGAAGATCTGGAGCATCGTACTCGACAGTTATCAGTTTGACTATGAACACAGCTTGTGCAGCACGTCGACGTTGGTGTAAGGTCTAGAGGCCCAATAAGTGACAGCGATCTTCATAGGAAGGCAGATTGTGAGGATCGTTCCAATGAAGATTGCGCAAGGCGTAACGAACGAATTTGCGCTGAATGCTTTCTAGCCTCTCAATCCAAATTTCCTGATACGGGCACCAAACAATACTGGCAAATTCTAGTTTCGAACGGACTAGCGAACAATACAGAGCTTTGAAGCATAGCGAGTCGTTAAACTCGCGAGCAATTTTAAAGATAAATCCCAGTTGACGGCTTGCTTTTTCGATAGTCGTTGAGATTTGTGGCCTGAAAGTTAGTTTCTCATCCAGTATCACACCTAAGTCTTTCACCTGTTGCACTCTGCTGAGTTTGGTACCGGATATATTGTAATCAAATTGGATAACATGTTTTGTACGATGGTAGCTGATGACGAAACAGTTTCGTACACTTAATGACAGCCGATTCCTCTCACACCAGTCGCTAAATATATTTAAGGAATTCTGCAGCTCTACGCAATCTTCCATTTGGCGGATAACGACGTATATCTTCAAATCGTCAGCAAAAAACTGTCGTCCGACTCGATCAAGAATCAGCGCTGCTTCATTTACGAATATTGAGAATAACAGAGGACCCAGGTTACTACCCTATTTTTGTGTATTTGTACCGTCATCCGGGGATACTTGCAACACGGGGGTTACTTGCAACACTTTGGCGTATCACACTTTTGACAGCTCTTACGCATTTGTTTGTTAACATAACCATTTGTACCCAATGCCATTTTAAAGAAGGGACGTTTACCTATTGTTTAGTTAAGTTTAATCCATTACATCATTGTTTTGCTTGTTTCTATACGATTGGAAAGTAATACCACTTTCAAAGTAGGAAAAATGGATGTGCAAAGTTGCGTCAGTTCATTGACATGGAATTATTTTTTATTGTTTGGTTCCTCTACACAATAAGTGCATCATATTAGCTAACAAATAGCAACTTTGAGCTTTGTTTATATTTTGAACTTGGAGAAGAAACGATGAATTCGTGTTGTTACTTCCAATATGGCGCGGCTTGTAGTACTTGTAAAAATGAAAATTGTCGTAAAAGACAGTATATACAAAGTAAGTTTCCATCTGTACGATGTTATTTTGTCTACCACCATCTCCAGAAAAAATAAAATTGTGAAAAATTTCACGTGCCTTGAAACGGCAATTTGGAGTTCGCCGACATGCTGCATTTTCATCGAATATCTTTAAAAAAGCGATAGACGAAATTGGAAAACAAAAAACGCCTCCAGTATCTCTTGTTTTACTACAAATACATTCAATATATCTCAAAATAGTCATTCGCGGTTTGAAATCAGATATAAAATCATAAGAAACGCAAAATCAGAAAAGTGTTGCAAGTAACCCCGTTTACTGGGTAACTTGCAACACCCCTATTTTCGGATCATTCTACAGATTCATTTAGTTTATATTTTTTCTCATAATCATAAATCAAAAGTACTCACCACTATACATGTTTTGGCCACTTACACTTGAACCTAAACGGTATACTTCGAAAGTTATACTAAGTCAAAGCTCAAAAGTGTTGCAAGTATCCCCGGATGACGGTATGTAAATAGTGTAAAAACGACTTGTATAGAATTTGTAAATACTGAAAATGATCAAAAGATGATGGGGTTTTTATGCCTCTTTGAGAATGGCGTATCTCAAAGGGGCTTTGCCCCATCCAATCCAAGTAAATTTCATGGAGGCCCAAGAGGCTAGATGGAAAATAACAAATAAACAAATATACAATAAACAAACATGCAACATATATACATGCTACATGCGTTCAATTCTCAAAAGATTTCAGAGTTTTTTCTATGTGCATTTGGAAACAATTTAACAAAATCAAGAACACAAACTATTGCTTTCCTGCTACCTTACAGAAATTAAAGAAAGTTTTCAGTACCCATGGTTCCCACGTTGAACGGATTTTACCAATTCAATCCTATTTTATCAACAGCACACCTTTTCACTACACTTCTAATGAAACGGCAAGCATGCGTATTCATACAGAGTGATATTATAACCGAATACTACAGCTGTAGTACATTTTTCCAACACAGATATCAAATTCGTCTAGGTTTAATCGCCTCGCAGTAAAGAATTTGCGATCTGTTGGGACGACGAACTTGTGTCATTTTTTCTGGCACAGTTCCCTAACACAGACATCAAATTGGACTAGGTTTAATCGCGTTCGTAAGAAATCTTTTGACACAAGGGGGCTTTGTCACTCTTTCTGGGGTACATCCCAAGCAAGGACATCAAAATGGTCTAGGTTTAATCGCGGTGTTAAGAAATCTTGTTGAAATGAGAGGGCTTTATCACTTGTTTTGGCTTACTTCCCAAGCACAGATATCAAATTGGTATAGGTTTAGATCATCGTAAAGAATCTTCTAACCAATCACGAAGCGAGAATTCTGGTAAAACATAGGTTCATTATTTTCAATTTTTCAATAGTTCAACATCAAGAATCCATAATTTTCTTCATTTGGGCCAATTCTTACAAGATTTTCCAATCGATTTGTGTAAGAATATTGAAAATCGATTGGAAAACCATTCATCAAATCATTTATCGTGACGCTCGCATTTTTCGATTTTTTGGAATGACACCCTATCTCAAAACTTGCCGTAAGACGTAGTCCTACGTCAAAAGCTGGCTGAAAAAATAAAATTTTGTTTATTTTCTTTTATCTCTGGTTGTGTTTTGTTTACAAAGCTCAAAAGTTATAAAAGTCTTTGTCGGGCTACTACCAACAAACAAAAAAAGTTTAGACTAATCTCAAGTTTTTTAGTCTTGACCTTGAAATGCGGTCATACATATACAGGGTGTCGATTTCCTGGCGAAACCTGGAAAATCAGGGAATATCAGGGAATTCATTTTTGGATCAGGGAAATCAGGGAATATCAGGGAATTTCAAATGCTATCAGGGAAATTTTATTTACCCGGAAATATTGTTGATCAACTTTGGAATCGAATCAAATTTCGTGTAAAATATACGCAGATTGATCGGTTGAATTAAAACTTGTCACATGTCTAGTGTCGATTCGATTATCTTTCAGTTTGTCGTAGATTTTTTATTGTTTTGCGCCGTACAATTGTCAGACTTCACTCGCTGTAGTGCTCGAAATCGGCAATGGCAGGCCTCACGCACTTCACAGTGCAGACATCAAGAGCCCAAAGTGGGATACAGACTTATTTATACGCGATCTACAGCGTTTTCACCAATTGTAGAATTTTACACTCAGATGCCCCAAGCATTGATTATCTTCCTTCAGCGTCCATGATTCATGTCCGTTAAGGGTTACCGGGAGCATTAACGTTCTGTAGAATTTGCGTTTATGCGAGTTGGCAGCCTTCAGGACTGGTTCAGCTGGTTACGTAATACGCAGAAAGCTTACATGTTTCTCTGTTCTGACGTGATCCGCAGTGAGCCCGCGACTGTTGGCCTAGTTCTTCTCATCTGTCATTTACTGGCATTCGACATTAAACAAGCTGTTACACTGTCTTCCACACGTTGTGCCTATCACTTCCTTCGTAGTTGTTGGCGCCATGGAGGATCCTCCACAGCCCACTTACATCTTATTCCCTTTCTTCCTGCTGTTCTGCGATTCGTTGATCAAGCTTTCTGGTGTACTCCACTGCAACGTCATATGCTGTAAACCGCTTAATGTTGAAATGCAACATCCTCTCAGTGCGAGCCTTCGCCGATTTCGATAACCTTGCGCGGATCTTACGACGAGATAGTGGTCAAAGTCGATAAGAAAATACCGTACATTGATGACTTCCAAAAAGTATCGACCGTTAAGGATCGGTCTGGGAGCTAGAGTTTTGAATTTTCAAGTCGTACGCACCCCATAAATCCTTTCGAGCCTGTCATCGAATTCGTTCTAGTAAAGCAATGCAAAGTCTTGGGCTTAAACCGTCAATAGACATTACCCTTCTTTATCGACAGAGTTCGCAGCCGGTTGTTAGAGTTCAGGAAAATTACGGGGTCCTACTGACTCTATCTAGCAAAAACCGCCTAGCCGAGATTCGTACACGACTGGCTTGTTAGATCAGCATCGTACTTCGAAGCTAACTGCGCGGTTCAATTCGTCCCTAGTATCATCAGATTTATGATTTGTTGGTGAGTATACGTAAGCTGTAGTTGAAGAATTTGCCATATACGGTCATCGGACCGAACGGTCGGCCACCGAACTTCCTTCGAGTCAATGTAGGTCTCAAGCCTTGATAGTTGCAATCCGATATCATGACACCCAGCTTTAGTCTTAACTACGCATACTGTCCACCATTGAGGGTTAAAATATTTGCCATGAGGACATTTTCTAACAATATATCTAGCTAAACTTTTGCCGTACCTCGAGGCCAGCAAAACGCACAGTTTTGTACATTGGCGGAACTAGCGCTCATTTCTAGGGGGGGCTATAGCCCCGGAATTTTTTTCGACCGTTTTATTGGTCGGCCAAGTCAATTTTTCTAGGGGGGGTTAAGTTTCCCCTAGGGGGGGTTCCCCTAGTTCCCCCCTAGTTCCGCCAATGGTTTTGTACCAAAAATCTTAAGTGAATCATCTCCTAAACCCCATACTTTTTGCAGCAGAGATAATAAGCTGAAACTTCCAGGATACTTTTGTTTTAGTTCAATTAAAAAACCGCAGACATGTTTCCACCTTTCGGCAAAGTTACTAGTTTGAGCGTTCTGAAAGTTAGCAAGATTTGTTATGTTTACACGGCTGTAATGTTGTTGTATGTAACATCTAAGCTTTGTGGAAAAACAGATCGATTAGATTATTTCCCAATCTTTGTTTCTTTGGATTCAAGTTGATACCTCAAACATAATTGTCCCTATAGAATCGATAGAAGAGTGCGTTGCGTTTTCGAAACGCTGATAAGAAATAGGTTAAGAATCTTTGATATGTGTTCTTAAAACACGAAGAAATCTAGCTTTAGTTAGCAGGTCGCATAAGCCATGGTAAAGGGTAAAAAACTAAAGCCAGAAATCGCCCAAATAAGCTTTATACTCGAGTTTTGAGGGTCAGGGAAAAATATTTAATGCATCAGGGAAAATCAGGGAAAGTCAGGGAATTTTATTTTTGGATTTGAGTCGACACCCTGATATATATTAATATTTTTTCAAACGATGGTTCTACAATTGGTGAAGGGACGGTAGGGGAAAGAAATGAAAATTTTTTGGTGAAGGAGGGGAAGAGCGGAAAGGAAGTGGGGGGGTGGGGTATTGGTAGCTATGCTTGACAAGTAGTCATTTTGACTCCTACCTTTTGTCCAATGCTGGAAGGTGCATGAGTCGAACCAAGCTGTAATCTGAGATTATAACCGGATTCCTGGCGGGACCTGGCGGGTGTTGTGGGTTCGAATCTGGTTATAATCTCAGATTACAGTTTGGTTTGACTCATGCACCTTCCAGCATTGGACAAAAGGTAGGAGTCAAAATGACTACTTGTCAAGCATAGCTACCAATACCCCCCCTTCCTTTTCGCTCTTCCCCTACTTCACCAAAATAATTTCATTTCTTTCCCCTACCGTCCCTTCACGAATTGTAGAACCATCGTTTCAAAAAATAAGTTTGTTCCAATACGTTGTGTAGTTTCTGAGGATAAGGTATATAAAGTTTGAGAATCGTGGTTTTTCAGAAGCGGCGTTTTATTCTGTCAAGGTTGCTCCACGCCGCACTGGAACGCTTATGTGTATGATCGTTTTTCAGCCACTTCCCGTGGTCGGATCATTACAAAATTAGTATCAAAATAAGCGGACAATACTTCAGAATCAAAATCTGAATTAAAATAATAATGAAATTTTTAAAAGTTTTAGTGGTTTAAACTTAACATATTTATTTCGGGTCGTATCGGTACCTGTAGTTAGAATGCAAAATAGCTTTGAACTCGTTCTCTGGCGACGGTAGGGTGAACGGTGTATTTTGGCCCATCGTTACACGCACTTTATTTTAGTCCACTTCGAAAAAACCAAATGGAACGATCCCAAATAGAGTGCGCGTAACGCATAGGCCAAAATAATGTATATACATAGATTTTTAAACTTTAAATTGCTTTTCATTGCTTTTCAAATATTGCTGCCTCAGAGTTGCACTGGATAAAATTCTGGACCACAATAAACTCTCCACTAGCGTCGCCTTAGACCATTTTATGACGTGAGATACGATTATTTGCTACAATTAACATTACTTTCCATTTGTTGGTACTTGGCATAACGCAAGGAATGACTCTTCCACGTTCGATCGTTCGATGTCCATAGTTCACCGTTGTCATCATGATTCTCGGCCATTTTTTCGTGGTCGTCAAGCAGTCTGCCTCATCTGTCGAGTATCTATCTCCGTGCATCTCGTTGATTTGATGTTCTTCAGTGTGCCACAAAATTTCGACTCAGCGCTAAAAGAGTTTAATTTTACTTTACAAAATAAATTAATTTTTCAATAGCGAACATACCTGGATAGGATCATTATTGCCGCTTTAAACGCTCTCTTAAACCAGATTATCCAACGTGGTTTAATATTGTGCGACCGTAGCACCCCCTTATGTCCACGCCCTAGTATAAACAAGGCGTTACGGTTTGGGACTAACCACTATGACCTGGTATAAACAAGGCATTACGATTTTGGACTAACCAATTGGTTGGTGTGTGTGGATCCTGCAAGTTCATGATGAGCTCAAGCCCTAGTATTTTTAGAAGTAAGTCTACATCTCTTTTTCTTAGTATTAAGCATCATGTTTTTTTTGCAGTATGTGAGAACAGTATGGATTTGAAATAATGATAAACACCTATTGCAATACGAAACGGCTGTGAAGTCCTCCTAGTGGCTACCAATAAGTTAGGCCCGGTGAAAATTTCAGTTTTGCTACGGGATAGCAGCTTCAATGTAAATCGAACTATGGAAAAGTTCAAGGAATTCATGAGACCGAAAGCTTTGATCTCCAAGCAGAAGAACTCAACCGCAAACTGTGTCCTCGATTGGAGTACTTTATTGTCTTTTCAAGCATATCCTGCGGTCGGGGCCAAGCTAATGAAGCGTATCTTCACATGCAGGCTTCCAACCATCCGGCCGTCCAACGGGGAACAATCAGAAAATTTAGTCTAGAGGATAAGCTAGACATGGAGATTGGCACAACTTTATAGCTCGTATATTTTCAAGCCTTCAAGATTTGGATCTACTACTGATGAACTCATATCCAATTGTTGCCAGTATGTGGCTGAGAACGTGTTCGAATCAGTGAACAAGCAACAATCGGGTCGATTATGAACACTATGAGCATTCGTAATAATCAGTTTCATTGGACATGACACTCTCAGAGAAATTAAACACACATTAGAACGAAACTTTTCTTAACGCCACAGAACCCGGATTAAAGCCCGGATTTGAAGTTCATGAACCTGCAGGAACTAACAGCAGCAATGGCTCATGCTGATGCGAACGTTCGAAATGAAGCTCTCACTGGACTGGCTATGCCCAATGCAAATAACCGATTGCAAATCAAAATCTAAGCAACTCGTTGATAACGACCTCAAATTTCTTCTTGTTCTGGTCGACAAGCCAATGAATGACCATCGGCTCCTTTCAGTTCGACACGCTTTTCTTCATCCAACTTTGACATATTTTGCGCTCAGCATGCTCGAGTACTTTGTACAAGATCACCGCCACTTTTATTTATTTCGACGAGTGGATATTTGCTCGAAATGAAAGAAAGTTAAACCTGCAATAGAATGTCATTATAATAAAAAACCAGAGAGGTTGTGTTCAAGACACGACCGCATATAGGTGACGCAGGACTACGTAAGTCTCTTTGTGGCGATAGTAGCATATATACCGTGGACCCCCGTTCGTTTGACCGTTTTTAATCTGAACACTTTTTAATTTGCACCCCGTTGGTTTGCACGACGTGCAAATTAAAAATGGATCAAATGTCATGCTTAACATGACATCATTTGCTTATGCAGACAATGCGCATAAACGCGATTTGCTTGTACTGATCTAGCGTGTTTAACCTATTTCACATTGCGTTTTCTCAACGATTATGATAGAAATCCGATCGAAGAATGAAATATTCGCCTCTTTCAATTTCCAACTGAATCAAACCACCAAAACAATAACAAAGAGTAGGGCGACCAGTTCACATAAGTTCCAGCATATTTAGGGTTGCCAGTTGCTCAAATTAAAAACTACAAGGTATACAGCCCTAAGAGTTGTACGAAAGGGTGACGTAGGACTATATCAGATCATCAGATCAAACACTAATGTGAACTGCATTTCTGGCATATGTATGTTTATAAGAATCTGTGAGTGGCATTGTTTAAGTGAATGTTTAAAAGAGAAAAGCGAAATATTCAGATTCAATTCTTCATTTATTGCAATGGTGACTTTGAAAATACGTGTACGGCGGTTCATAAGTACAACGCCTGCAACCTTTGAGACATAGAAATTTCTTTTAAAAATCACTTGTGTGCATCATAAAGCTTGAAATGGTAATGAATAACTAATTTTTGTATGAGTAGTCCTTATTCTCCAACCACAGGGGTGAGGGGTCTCAAACCATCATAAAATAAATAAATTCAAAAAAAAATTCATTCCTCCAAAAATCCCCACATGCCAAATTGGGAGCCATTTGCTTGATTAGTTCTCGAGTTATGAAGAAATTTGTATTTCATTTGTATGAGATCTGCCCTTCTTAAAGAAAGCAAAGGTTCTAATCCACCATAGAAAACATTCCCCTATTAAAAGACGGATGGATCTCATACCATAGAAAAAACTCCTGTCTTCTAAAACCCCCACATGCTAAATTTAGTTCCATTTGCTTGATTAGTTCTAAAGTTATGAGGTAATTTGTATTTCATTTGTATGGGAGCCCCCTTCTTAGAAGAAGAAGGGGTCTCAGTACACCATAGAAAAACATCTTACCTCCAAAAACCCTCACATACCAATTTTGATTCCTTTTGCTTGATTAGTTCTCGAGTTATGAGGAAATATGTATATTATTTGTATGGGAGCCCCCACCCTCCTAAAGAAGGGAGGGGTCTCAATTTACCATAAAAAAATTTTTGCCTTCTGAACCCCCTACATTCCAAATTTGGTTCCATTTGCTTGACTAGTTCTAGCCTGACAGTACACCGTAGAAAAAAAATCCTACCTTTTGAAACCCCCACATGCCAAATTTGGTTCCATTTGCTTGAATAGTTTTCCAGTGTTGAGGAAATTTGTATTTCATTTGTATAGGAGCCCCCCCCCCTTTAAATGGCTCTCTCACCCCGTATAAAATTTCTGGTCATTTTATCTAGACTAATCTCAAGTATTTAGTCTTGACCTTGGAATGAGGTCATACATATATTAATATTTTTTTTTTTTGAAACGATGGTTCTACAATTGATGAAGGGACGGTAGGGGAAAGAAATGGAAAATTTTTTGGTGAAGGAGGAGGGGGAAGAGCGGAAAGGAAGGGGGGGGGGGGGGTATTGGTAGCTATGCTTGACAAGTAGTCATTTTGACTCCTACCTTTTGTCCAATGCTGGAAGGTGCATGAGTCGAATCAAGCTGTAATCTGAGATTACAACCGGATTCGAACTCACAGCACCCTCCAGGGCATGTGGTTCGCTGGTACTTGTACCTTTGAACCATAGAGGCGCTGGACGTATTGTATTGTTAAGGTATGGTATAACAAATGCAGTAGTATATGAGATATTAAAAAATCATTTTATAAAATATTTATAATCTAAAAGATACTTTAACAAAGGTTTAAAAATTGGTCGAAAAACACGAAATTGATTCGAGGCCCGAAGGGCCAAGTCACATATACCAATCAATAGGGTTCGACGATTTGAGCAATGTCTCTCTGTGTGTGTGTGTGTGTGTGTGTGTGTGTGTGTGTGTGTGTGTGTGTGTGTGTGTGTGTGTGTGTGTGTGTGTGTGTGTGTGTGTGTGTGTGTGTGTGTGTGTGTGTGTGTGTGTGTGTGTGTGTGTGTGTGTGTGTGTGTGTGTGTGTGTGTGTGTGTGTGTGTGTGTGTGTGTGTGTGTGTGTGTGTGTGTGTGTGTGTGTGTGTGTGTGTGTGTGTGTGTGTGTGTGTGTGTGTGTGTGTGTGTGTTTTTTTTACAAGGTTTCGGAAAACTAATGTTCTTATCCGGAGCCAACCCGGACGTTGTGTGGGACTCTCACCCACCAAAACCTCATCCTTGCCCTCTGCCTACATCCCCCCGGTACCACAATGAAGTATTACATCAGGGGGAGACTGTGCTCTTGCACTTTTCCAATTATCACGCTTTCTAGCGATTCTCCTACAGGCATGTCAAGGGGATGCCGTGCTCATGCACTTTGCAGTTATCAACGCAGGCTAACGTTGCTGGTCATTTGCGCAGCTAGCCCGCAGTACCCATCGAGACGTGTACCGATTAGAAGGTGCCGACAGTCATAACGTGCACCCCGTCACAGCCACCCTCGCGGGGCTTCTTGACCTGACGAGACGTGTACCGATTAGAAAGTGCCCTCCAACATGACGCGCACTCCGTCACAGCCACCCTCGCAGGGTTTCTTTGCTATGCCTATTTCAACAAGCACCGATCTGAGTATAGGGACTATTTCGGGATAAATCCCATCCCCACACATATGAATCCAGTCTAGGGTTTTACCGCGCCCCGAATCGCGTTACTTTGGGGCGTCATATGCGGCTCAGAGTGGTTTGTTCCCTAGGCCACCTTTCATCCAAAATAACTTAACTGACGATGCTAGCTCGCTGCTCCGCTCTCCACTTACGCTGCAGATCAGACATGATGCATGCGATTGCGCTATTGACAGCATTCCAGATGCTCTCGTTGCGACACATTTCCTCCACCATATTTTCGACGTTAAGACCGGAAGGCAGATCATCCCTCCATGCTGCAAATCTGGGGCAGTCAAAAACCACGTGCTCTGCTATTTCTTCCACGTTCCCACATTCCGGGCATAAGGGTGACCTGGCGTGCCCGAACCGGTAAAGGTATTGCCTGAAGCAACCATGACCAGACAGGAATTGCGTTAGGTAAAAGATTACCTCCCCGTGCTTCCTATTCATCCAAACCGAGAGAGTCGATATGAGCCTGTGGGTCCATCTACCTTTCTGTGCCGTATTCCACTCCTGTTGCCACTTAGCCAATGATTCTGCTCTCATCAGCTTTCTGATTCCTCTGACCTCCTTTTGCCTATAGCACTCGTAGTCCTCCATCAGGGTGATGTCGATAGGAATCATCCCAGCGATTACGCACACAGCTTCTGATGAGATAGTCCTATACGCGCTCACAACTGTTGCAAAATTTAATGTATTGATGGAATAGCGCACTGACAGTCGTCGACTGATGCACCGCTTCGCTCAGTCGGTAGAAGAGACAAGAGACTCGCAATCCGTTCCGACCCACGAATCATCAATCACAAAACGCATACACCGATACCCGAAGAGCCAACGAACTAGTCTAAAGCTTTGATAAACCGTATCGAAATGTCACAAGAAACACACAAGGTGTACATTATACCAATATCTATTTAACAAAAGATCCGCCTCAGCTGTTGCTTCTGCTCTTACTTGCTAACACATCGCTTGCTTAATGTTAGGGGCCCCATTTCTACTACCTACGGTTTCTCGGTGAACGAAGTGTGTTTTGTCGTTATTCTAATCCGATCGCATCATTGCTGGTTACAAACACGCACAAATCGAAGGCCGTAGCCTATCGCGAATTGGATGTTACACTCGCACTATCTGGATGTCTTGCCGATGCTGCTTGTCTTTGAGCAAGTGCTCGTACGTCTCGGGATCAGCAATCAAGTCCGAGTCGGCCTACGGACCAGGCCTGTTGATCTGGTGATTCTGCGCGCGACGCAGGTCTTAATGAATACGGTTCAAACAATACGGTCCTCGTCCGGCCGATAGTAGCTACCCACTGTAGAAGTGTCGTCGAAGCACGAAAATCAGATTGGGTAAAGAAAAAAAAAGCCCTCTTTTGAGGGCTTGTCGTTGTTATTGATAACGGTACTGCTTCGATCGGGCGCACCATATATCTACGAGTGGATCCTGGATCGATGTTTGTCACCTATGCTTTGCCTTGCTGTTTGGATGGTTCAAGTCGTGTACTTCACACTTCAGGCTTTGATCGCATGAATTTTCCCGTCGATGACTCCGTGTGATAATTGAGATTGATCGTGAGTGTCTTCTCCTCACTCAGCAGGCTGGTAATTCTGTTATGCTTACACCGGTGCGTATCCTAATGCGTCCGTTAGGAAGATGTGGTTTTCCGCACTCAATATCACAGATTTAATCAATCAGAATAATATTCACGCGAGAAGCGGTTACGCGGAAGCGGAATAAATCCAAAATTAAGACACGTCACCGGAGTGGTGACTATTCCACTTCGTGCTTCGCCGGAAACTGATCTGCTCTTGCGAATGTGTTAGGTAGCTTAGCATTGAGAGCGCTTTCTAAGTGATTTCTTTTCGAGAGCTGGTATAATTTTTCCGTAGTTCTTTTACTACAGACGTGCGGGCTGCGTACTTACAGCGACTGCACTGTGGGAAAATTTAGCGCATTTTGTCGGCATAATTTCGAAGTGTAACACAACATCATACAAGCGGTTTGGGGATGTTGACGTAAGATTTTGAAGAGGCCAATTGATATTTACTGTACGCCATCTCGAACAAATATTCTCCAAATTGGACATCGATGACTGCTTTCTCCTTACTACACGGTATACATATCTTATTAGCTAACGGTAACTAGCTAACCAATTGGTGCCAGATTTTTCCAAGAAGGTTTTCACCGCTGACACATTATAGCGGAATATTTTCTAAACTACTTATTAACTATCTAAGCCTAAGGCCAATCGCATCTTCAATATCTGTGTTACGGTTATGAGTTGGGCGCCAGAAATTGCGCCAAGAAAATACATAGTGACAATTTAAACTGCACGAAAATTGAATCTTGTCGTTATTACGTGAGTATTTCAAACTTAAGCTAATCTGATTCTAATTGTTTTAGGTATCGTGGGGTGTTTGCGTAACTGGGTCTGAGTGTATGATCTATTCGAATAGAGTGATGTATTCGAATTCGAGGAACCCTCTCCGCGTTGCCAGCGAAAAGGGGGCGATTTCTCTCGGTTTGCGAACGGCTCGCGCGGTTGCGCTTGTCTGCTGGAAAGTGCTGAAGATTTGCTACTTGTTTGCTCACTGGTTTCTTTTGAGTCTTGTGAGACTTGTTGTGAGTCTTGCTTTTCCCAATGGACGGTATATGTACGGTAATGACTGTTGCCGACAGGGTTGCGATTTTACTGGTTTGGGGCCTCTGATCGGTCAACAGCATCGGGTTTTGTGGCGTGAACGCTCTTGGTCGACAGTTAAACTGTGTACATAGCTGGAAACAAGGATAGTCAATCTGCTTTGATGTCCTTCAAATGGTATACTCCGGTCTTCGAAGTCTTGATGTCCTCCAATAAGTAATTATTGCAGCCCTGGACCTGTTGTACGATGCACGGCATAAATTTCGCTCCCAGTTTCTTTGTGCGATGTTCCGCTGCTTGGGACAATTCAAACGAGCGTCTCCATACCACATCTCCTACATTCAAGCTTCTGTTGCGCGCTCTTAGATCATAACGTTTTTTACTGATTTCGTGAGCTGCCTTAATTTTAACGATTACGAAATGCTGAATATTCTGGATCGTCTTTATTCGTGCTGCCAGTGCCTCCGTGGGGTTCTGCGATATATTCAACTTTGCCAGTGGATATTGATCCGTGAATAAGATATGGTCGCGACCAAAATTACAGTAGTAAGGACTGCATCCTAGTGTTTCATGCTTCGCCGTGTTGATCGCGCAAACAACCTGTTGGATGTGCAAATCCCAGTCCCTTTGATCATCGTCCAACAGAGTTCTTACGCACGTGACCAAAGTGCGATTCGTTCTTTCAGCGGCATTGCACATTGGGGTATAGAAAGCTGTTCGCATGTGGACAATGTTGTATCGCCTCAGCAACGACTGAAAAGCGTGGGAGAGAAACTGAGACCCAGAGTCGGAAACTATGATCCTTGGCGTAGAAAATCGTAGAAAAACGTACTGTTCCAGAAAAGCGATCATCTGTTGAGCGTTTGCTGTGCGAAAGGGTTCTGTAATAACAAACTTGGTTATCCAATCGACTATAACCAGGAGAACAGAGTTCCCTTTTTTAGATCGAGTGAGTGGACCAATGTAGTCTATTGAGATTAATTCCCATGGTAATTGAGCAGGTTTTGGGTTTCCTAAGGTCGGTGTTAGCGTGGTGTTGGGAGCTTTGCTAGCTTTGCACACGTCGCAAGCTTGTACGTATTTTCGGACGTCAGCCGCCATCTGTGGCCAGTAGTAGTCTCGCTGTATCCGATTTAGCGTGCGCTCTCCGCCGAGATGAGCTGCTGTGGGGATGTCGTGGTTTCGATACATTATCTCTCGCCGTAGATGTGTAGGAACCACCTTTTTCCATCGGTGATATCGGCCTCCAGTTGTGTCCTTTGTTGTGCAGTTTTTGTACAGATGACCACCAATGATTCTGAAATCTGGGAATTTATCCATGTCTGCCTGGACATCCTGCAAGAGCTTGTCATACCAACTATCTGATGGTGTTGCTGCCGTCGTGTTAACTGCGTTGGCAATCTCAACTCGACTCAAGCAATCCGGAACGACGTTCGAACTCCCTTTTCGATATTTGATGTCGAAGGAATAGGCGTTCAAGCGAAGAATCCATCTAGCTAATAGAGGCGTAGGGTTCTTCATAGTTTTCAAATATGTTAAGCTCGAGTGATCACAGTAGACTGTAAAGTGTGTGCCCTCGAGATATCCTCGAAATTTTTCTATAGCTCTTATTACAGCGAGACACTCACGTTGCGTTACCGAATACTTCCTTTCAGAAGATGAGAGCTTCTGTGAGAAGCAGCAGATCACCCTTTCATTACCGTCGATATCCTGCGTGAGTACGCCTCCTATAGCGACGTCACTTGCGTCACAAGCAACGGCGAACGGTTTCGAGTAATTTGGAGTCGCTAAGACCGGAGCTGAGATGAGATGACATTTTAATGTCTGGAAGGCTTTCTCGCATTCTTCTGTCCATCGGAACTTGATTTTGGCCTTTGTGAGTTCTGTGAGAGGAGCGGCAGTTTGCGAGAAATCTTTAATAAAGCGTCGATACCATCCACACATTCCGATGAACCGCTGGACTTCTTTTTTAGTAGATGGAACTGGAAACTTGCTGATGGCCTGTATTTTTTCATCATCCACGAGCCAACCTGTCTCATCCAATACATAGCCTAGGTAGTGCAAGCTTTTCCTGCAAAAAATGGACTTTTCTGCGTTGATCGTTAGCCCTGCGCCGTCTAGTCTTCGAGAAATCTCCTCTAAGAGGTCCAAGTGTTCCTTAAGCGTTTCAGTAGCAATGACCAAATCATCTAAGTATACAAATACTCTTGGTTCAAGATCGATGAATAAGTGGTTCATGACGCGTGAAAGCGCTTGGCTTGCAGTTGATAGTCCGAAAGGAACCACGGTGAATTGGAAATGTCCCCGCTGCGGAATGGTAAAAGCGGTTTTCTGTTTCGATCCCTCCTCAAGCGGTATCTGCCAAAATGCTGATTCCAGGTCAATGGATGATAGAAATTTTGAACCACTCAGATTATTCACAATCGATGCTATGTGAGGAATTGGGTACGCCTCCTGTACAATGACGGAATTTAATTTCCTTGCATCCAAGCATAGTCTCATCGATCCGTCTTTCTTCTTAACTGCCACTGTAGCGTTATTCCATGGACAGCAAATGGCATTTTCGATGACACCTAATGCTAACATTCGGTCGACTTCTTTATTCAAATCTTCTAATACGAATTTGAACATTGGATAATATTTTTGCTTGAAAGGAGTTGCGTTTCCTGTGTCGATTTTATGAAAGTACAAGCTAGTTCTTCCTAGAGTGCCTTTTTTCAGAGACGTTGGAAACTTCTGTATTACCATATTCAACCGATGTCTGTCGTGAACCGCTAGGGATTCAATGATCGAAGGTTTAGAACTTAGGCTGTCTGTAACCCAGCATATGGTTGCTTTGATTCCAAACTTGGCCCAAAAGTCTACCCCCAATATGAGAATAGAAGGCATTGTCTCGATGAACAAAATCGGTAGAGTAAAACTCCTGTTGTTGTAGGAAATTGGTACCTGAGAAAAGAACGATACTGAATGCGCCGAATTATCAGCTGTTTTTACTTCCCCGCTGACAGGAAATTTGGTTAATCCTAGATCATCTGCGATTCTGCACAGTGAACCACCGATCAGACTGCAGGTTGCTCCGCTATCTAGGAGTCCGCGTAGTTCCCGACCCAGGATGTTTATATGTGCGTAAGGGCGTTTGTCGATATTGTGCGGGTCTATAACGATTGAATCTGCTTTGTAGAATGCGGGAATGCTGTTAAGTAGAGGGATCTTGGCAATTGAGGGAGAGCCCACGCCCTTTATTGAGGATTCTCCCATCTGCGGTTTCCCGAACTCGGCATTACATTTGTTGAATCTAGTTGTTTCCATCGTGAGATACAAGCTTCGCAGTTACGAGTGGTACATCCTTTCTTCCCGCAACTGTAGCAGAAAATGAAGCGTTTCGGATTGGGACAATTCGGATAAGTGTGACCAGGATTCTCGCACTGCCAACAGATGATAGTAGATGTTGAAACTTCTGTACGTTGCTCTCCTTTTGCTGGGTGCTGTAAATTTGAAGGAAATCGTTCTCTGGGGTTGCTCTGTGCTCGTACCGCGTTTACTTCCTCCACGGCATTTGAAGCCGTCTCATTGCGCAGTGCGATGTCTTGCTGAATGGCTTCGTGCTCCTGAATAACTTGTAGATCCCAATCTTCTTCTATCTCCGAATTAAGTTCCATTGCATTAATATGTGCTGTGTTGTGGGACTGCCTGTTGAACGCAGGTCGGTTAGAATGTTCCATTTTGTTCGTTAGTGGACGCTGAAATGGAGAACTGTCTGATTTATTCCAGAACGTTCGAGGGGTTGTAGAAGATCTATTTCGAAAAGAGTAGGAGCGAGATACTTCAAATTCTTTGCAAACTGTAACTAAATCTTTAACTGTACTGGCTCGGGAAGCTGCAGCTATCGGAATGTAATCCAAGTTCAGATGCGATTTCACGATAAACAGTTTTTCCGACTCTGATATTGCTGGTTCCACTATCTCGAAAGCTGCTACTAAGTCCCTGTAGAACGATGTAAAGGATTCGTTGGGGCCCTGAAACCTTAGATACAGGTCTTGTTTGATAATCTCGGAGTAGTTCGGTGGTAGAAACTCCTGTTTAATTTCCGATCTGAACGTCTCCCAGCTGGTAAGGTATAGATAGGATCGTGTATACCACTGAAGAGCTCGTCCCTTGAGTAAATGTTTAATAGAACGGAGAAGCGTTTGCTCCTCGATTCCTTCAGTGTCTGCGTAGGTATTTACTTGGTTGAGAAATTCTCCTAATTGTATGATGCTCGGTTGACCCGAGTATTCGAAAGGCCATTTGTGCACCGGTTGCGCAAACCTTATGGAGTTCGACACCTGTCCGCTGGGTCTTGGTGAGTTTGGTCTATTTCGTGTTTGCAAGAAACGCATGAAGTCATTTCGCAGGTCATGCGGTAATTGATCTATCGCTGGTATGTAATGTGATTGGTCTGGTTCCTGGAGATCATGAGGCCAATTCACACCTGCTGCAGGATTTACCCCCTGGCATACATTACCGAAGTTTTGATGGCACCTATACTGCTCGTGTTGAAACCGTCCCATTTGATTTTCTAAATGCTGCCGTTTTGATCTTTCTTGCTGCAAAAGGTGCTGTAACTCTTGCCGCTGTTGTTGTAGCTGCTGTACTTGCTGCTGGTGGTTGTCTTGTTGTTGTTGTCGCCATTGGTCCAAATGGTGGCTATCTTGTTGCTGCCTTGATTGTTGCTCCTGGTGCAGAAGAAATTGTTGCTCTTGTTGAATTTGTAACTGCGATTGATTCAGCTCCCTTTTTTCGTTTTCCAGCTGTTGCAGAAGCTGCTGACTTCTCTCGTGTTGCTGTTCGTGACGATCTTCAATCCGCTGCTGGTGTATCTGAGGTCGCATCGGTTGCCCCTGAGGTTGTTGTTGTATCGGTGCCTGTTGCTGTTGAAGCTGTGATGCTGCTGCTGCTGCTGCTGTACGTGTGCGGATTCCATAATACTAGACTGCAGCTGAGGATTTTCGAGTCTTTGCAGAGTTTCTTTTTCTTCCGGAAGGATATCCATGTCACCTTTTGCATCGGGGGTTGATGTTGGTGGACTTTGTAAAAAGTTTTCAATTGTCAGCAAAATTTGCTTAATTTTATCCAAAGATTTGCTTGCATTAGATGCAATTAAGCTATCGGTAATTAGGGAAAGTCGAAGCTGGTAATGCATCAGTCTCGATCGGCAAATTTTTAATTGGTCTGCATTGTTCTGCCTGATCGCCAAATCTACGGTTAGTATTATTTTCTGCAATCTTGCCTGACACTGATAAATGTTGTCTACGTCCGACATGATCTGATTGGAAGTCACAGGCAAGGGCATCGATTTGTTTTGTAGAAGTTGGAGTAACCGTGATAGTCTCCCCTGTCGATCTAATCCTTTTGTTTCCTTTGTTCCTCGTAACCGTAACTCGAAGTCCAGCTCATCGTCTAACAAATGTTCGAAGTCCATGGTTGTTTACAGCTTTACTAATGTTATGTCACTATAATTTTCCTGTTTATTTAGTCTCACTGATTCACTATTATGCACGGAACGTGGGGGTCAGAACGCGAATGTAGGTTTTTTGGTTGGGCGCCAATGTTGCAAAATTTAATGTATTGATGGAATAGCGCACTGACAGTCGTCGACTGATGCACCGCTTCGCTCAGTCGGTAGAAGAGACAAGAGACTCGCAATCCGTTCCGACCCACGAATCATCAATCACAAAACGCATACACCGATACCCGAAGAGCCAACGAACTAGTCTAAAGCTTTGATAAACCGTATCGAAATGTCACAAGAAACACACAAGGTGTACATTATACCAATATCTATTTAACAAAAGATCCGCCTCAGCTGTTGCTTCTGCTCTTACTTGCTAACACATCGCTTGCTTAATGTTAGGGGCCCCATTTCTACTACCTACGGTTTCTCGGTGAACGAAGTGTGTTTTGTCGTTATTCTAATCCGATCGCATCATTGCTGGTTACAAACACGCACAAATCGAAGGCCGTAGCCTATCGCGAATTGGATGTTACACTCGCACTATCTGGATGTCTTGCCGATGCTGCTTGTCTTTGAGCAAGTGCTCGTACGTCTCGGGATCAGCAATCAAGTCCGAGTCGGCCTACGGACCAGGCCTGTTGATCTGGTGATTCTGCGCGCGACGCAGGTCTTAATGAATACGGTTCAAACAATACGGTCCTCGTCCGGCCGATAGTAGCTACCCACTGTAGAAGTGTCGTCGAAGCACGAAAATCAGATTGGGTAAAGAAAAAAAAAGCCCTCTTTTGAGGGCTTGTCGTTGTTATTGATAACGGTACTGCTTCGATCGGGCGCACCATATATCTACGAGTGGATCCTGGATCGATGTTTGTCACCTATGCTTTGCCTTGCTGTTTGGATGGTTCAAGTCGTGTACTTCACACTTCAGGCTTTGATCGCATGAATTTTCCCGTCGATGACTCCGTGTGATAATTGAGATTGATCGTGAGTGTCTTCTCCTCACTCAGCAGGCTGGTAATTCTGTTATGCTTACACCGGTGCGTATCCTAATGCGTCCGTTAGGAAGATGTGGTTTTCCGCACTCAATATCACAGATTTAATCAATCAGAATAATATTCACGCGAGAAGCGGTTACGCGGAAGCGGAATAAATCCAAAATTAAGACACGTCACCGGAGTGGTGACTATTCCACTTCGTGCTTCGCCGGAAACTGATCTGCTCTTGCGAATGTGTTAGGTAGCTTAGCATTGAGAGCGCTTTCTAAGTGATTTCTTTTCGAGAGCTGGTATAATTTTTCCGTAGTTCTTTTACTACAGACGTGCGGGCTGCGTACTTACAGCGACTGCACTGTGGGAAAATTTAGCGCATTTTGTCGGCATAATTTCGAAGTGTAACACAACTCGAATGGCCATTAGTCGGGCCGTACTTCTCAGCTTCGCTCTGTTGCGCTGGGTTTGGAGCGCTGTAATCCAGGCTGGTCCGCTATACCGCAGTATCGACGATGATACACTGGCTAAGAGGCGCCTCTTGCTACTGTTTGGTCCAAAGTTATTCGGCATAATCCTAGACAGTGCACTGATGGCTTTCGCTGCCTTTTCGCATGCGTAGTCAACATGACTGTTGAATTTTAACCGATTGTCGATCATCACGCCCAGGTGCTTCACCTCGCGTTTTGAGGTTATGGTATGTTCGCCTACGGTAATCCCCACGTGTTGGACTGCTCTCCGATTACTCACCAGTAGTATCTCCGTTTTATGGTGCGCTATTTGCAGTTTCGCGTTCTGCATCCAACTCTCCACCCTGCAGATTGACTCAGCCGCCAACGCCTCCACTTACTCTAGTGATTCGCATGTAACCGTCATCACGATGTCGTCCGCGAAGCCGACGATTTCCACTCCCGTTGGTAGCTCTAGGGTTAGCACGCCGTCGTACATACTGTTCCAGAGAGATGGCCCGAGTATTGACCCTTGTGGAACGCCCGCCGTGATCACGGTCGGTTCCTTTCCGAGGTTCGTCCGGTATACTAGCACCCGATTCGTGAAGTAGCTCTTCAAAACGCGACACAGATAGTCGGGGACTCTCATTCTATGGAGCGCTGCTGCGATGGCTTCCCAGCTGGCGCTGTTGAATGCATTCTTAACGTCGATAGTGACCACTGCGCAGTAGCGGTTTCCTCTACGTTTCTGCTTGGACGCCTTCTATGCTGTCTCGACGACAGTCCGGATCGCATCTAGTGTGGACCTTCCCTTCCGGAACCCAACCTGCCTTTGTGTCAGTCCGTAGTCGCCCTCCGTATATATGGATAGCCTGTTCAGGATAATCCTTTCTAGCAGCTTTCCCAGTGTGTCCAGCAGGCAAATTGGTCGATATGATGCTGGATCCCCCGGCGGTTTTCCTGGTTTTGGCAACAGTACCAACTTCTGGATTTTCCACTTGTCTGGAAAGTGTCCCTCGTTTAGGCAGTTTTGCATCACCGTGCGGAACGTGTCTGGAAATGCATGGATTGCCTCCTTAAGAGCTGCATTGGGGATCCCATCCGGGCCCGGCGCCTTCTTCATCTGCAGGTCTTTCGCGATTGAAACAAGTTCGTCATTGGAGACTCTTCTCTCGTCAGCGTTCTCATCCTCTAGCACCCGGTAAGGGGTAGGGGGCCAGGACGTTGGCTCGTGTTCCGGGAAGAGTCCTTAAACTATTATTTTTTGCTTATCTGGGCATCCTTCGGCTGGCATTGCTGGGCCCCTGATCCTTGCCATCACTATTCGGTATGCATCGCCCCAGGGGTTGGAATCGACTGCTCTACAAAGCTCCTTAAAGGCGTTTGTTTTGCTCTGCTTAATCGCGTATTTCAGTGCGGCCTTGGCAACGCGGAGGTCACTTCTTCTTTCCTCTCTAGTCTTGGTACTTCTTGCTCTCTGGAAGCACCTTCTAGCTCTGTTGCAGTTAGCTCGTAATGCATTGAGTGACTCGTTCCACCAGTAGACCGGACGCCGTCGGTTTCTAGGCTCCACCTTCCTTGGCATGGTTGTGTCGCATGCTCTGGTTAGCGCCTCGGTCAGCTCGTCAGCATCACCATTCTGGGCTTCGCTGTGTGGTCGTAGTGCCTCAACAAAGAGGTCCTTGTCGAATGCCTCCATTTTCCACTGCCGCTCTCGAATTCTTCCTGTTTGTGCTGCCACGGGGTTCCGTTGGCCAATAGTGTACCGTATAGCTTCGCACACTCTCCAGTTAATGTCGGTTCTCAGCGACGGGCTGCAGAAGTTGACGTCGATGATCGATTCTCGGCCATCTCTGCGGAAAGTGCTGGTGGTTCCAACGTTGCTCAGCTCTACTTCGAGCGTTGCCAGTGCTTCAAGTAGGCTGGCTCCTCTGGCGTTCGTACATCTACTTCCCCATTCGGTTGCCCAGGCGTTGAAGTCACCTCCTATGACGATCGGTCTCCGTCCAATGAGCTCACCAGTTAGTTCGTCCAGCATGCGGCAGAACTGTTCCAGCGTCCACCTTGGCGGAGCATAGCAGCTGCATACGAAGACTCCGTTAATTTTGGCGACCACGAAACCCTCGTATCGGTTTGTAACCACCTCCTGGATGGGATATCTGCCCGTCACCAATATCGCGGCCATTCCTGCTCTGTCTGCTATCCAGTTACCGTTATCGGAGGAAATTCGATACGGCTCCGCTATGATTGCAACGTCGCACTTCGTTTCTGTTGTCGACTGCCACAACAGTTGCTGTGCAGTGTCGCAGTGATTGAGGTTGATTTGAATCACCTCCATTATTGTAGGGCTGCCTTTGCCTTCTGGTACACCGGGCATTTAAAGCCTCCCGTCACGTGGTCGTTGTCTTCCTTGCACAACATACACCTCGGTTGCTTATTGCAGTCCTTCGCAACGTGCCCCTCATTGCCGCATTTCCGGCACAGCTTCGATCTGTCAGGTCCCGGACAATTCCTCGCCTGGTGACCAAAGTCCATGCATTTAAAGCATCTCGCCATTTCTTTGGGTTCACGTGGGATGGCTCTAAAGCTAACCACCGCCCATCCAATTTTGACTCTGTCCACCTTCAGAAGCCGGTTTGCCGCCTCGATAGATAGACGAATCGACGCCGTTTGCGTACTGCCGTATGCCTTCCGCAGCCGAATAGACCTTGGAACGTCGCCCAGGTATTCCGCTCTTGTTAGCACGGCTTTCACCTCACTCTCTGTTGTGACCTCGTCCAGGTTTTTCGCTTCAACGATCGTCTCCTGAGACAAAGCTTTTACTTAAGCTTCGCTACCGAGCGCTGTCTCGACTAGCGCCTTGAAAGCCGCGCTCTGCACCTCCGGGTCTCTCTTGAGCTCGAAGAGCAACTCGCCGCTCTGGGTTCTCCGGGTTTTTCACGACCTTTTCCCCTAACTCTTTCAGCTTCGGGTCGTCCCTCATTCTCTTGAGGAGATCGGCATACGTCGTCTTCTCGCCCTTCACTCCAACAATCAGAGCATCGCCTCTGCTCCGGATCCGGCGAGGTTGGGGTCTCGCCCTATTCTTCGCCTTTTTTTCCGCTTCTTCGCGTTCTGCCGGCATGTCCCTCTGCAACTGCTTCTGCCGATCTTCTTTCATTTTTTCTTGTTCTCACTCTCCTCCTTCTGCTTAGGAATGGTTCGCCAGCCGCTAGCCTCCGTGTCGCACTGCTCCTCCGCTCTGTTTTCATTTTGCTCTTCGTGGTCGCCGTTCAGCTCATCCTTCCGCTTTTTTGAGCTTACCTTATCTCCTGGCGATTCCCGTGTGTGTGTGTGTGTGTGTGTGTGTGTGTGTGTGTGTGTGTGTGTGTGTGTGTGTGTGTGTGTGTGTGTGTGTGTGTGTGTGTGTGTGCGTGTGTGTGTGTGTGTGTGTGTGTGTGTGTGTGTGTGTGTGTGTGTGTGTGTGTGTGTGTGTGTGTGTGTGTGTGTGTGTGTGTGTGTGTGTGTGTGTGTGTGTGTGTGTGTGTAATGATTTTTTCTATCGCCTGTTTCTCAGAGATGGCTGAGCCGAATCGTTCGCTATTACTTTTGTTTGAAAGGTACTATTATCTAGCAGACCACTATTGAGTTGTTTCGTGATACGACGTTTCGTTTGAAAGTTATAAACAAAAATATGAAAACTACGTGACATGGGTTTCTCCGGAACTACATAATCGATTTCAACGATCTTAGTATCAAATGAAAGCTCTTATTAGTGCTAAATTGTTCAGGAATTTTTATTGAAAACCAACGAGAGTTTTAAAAGTTATGCTTAAAAACCTGTTTTGACAAGGTAATAATTGAATCGTTTGTTTGAGAAACCCCACAAGTCCACTCGACACTATTGTTGGAAAACAACAAAAAACTGATTTTCTCAATATTTTGAACCAATCCTTATATTTTGTGGTATGAGGTTCTATGATAGTATCTAAAATACATTATTTAGACATTTTTTTTATCAACATAATGATTCTAGCTGAAATTACAAGGCTTTAAAGTTGATGGATATTTGGGGTTTCTCAAACAAACGAGAAATTGACAGTGCACTTAAGTAGTTTTAGGCTGTTTCTATCCAACTTGTGATCTTTCCATGCTCATAATATGTAATTTGCTACCATATATCATTGAGGATATTAAAAAAGTACGTACCGCTAAGAAGAAGAAGAGGGGAGGGGCGCTAAATATTATTTATTAAAAATTTTGCAGTTGAATAATACAAGTTTTAGAAAAAGTTTTGTACTTTTTTAATCCAAATTTTTATCATGGTTTGCATTTACCTATTAAAAAATAAAAGGTAAATGGAATAACGGCGGTTTTTGAATTGCATAAATGGACCACAGTAACACGAATTCACATCGAATAGAATACCTTGATACTTTGCTAGTAGTAATTAAAGATATTTATTACCAGAAAATAAACATTTTAAATCTTGGATAACAACCGTACTTTGATTATGGAACAGAATCTGAGAATAAGGGCCTGTTCTCAAATTACGTTATACCTAAAGGAAATGAAGATACGTAAACAGCACCTTAAATACTTCGAAATGATAAACTATTGATTTTACAGTTACTCGGGAGAGCTCGACGGATTACTTACATTAGGAAAAGCAACGAGTTAACAAAAAAGATAAATAGAAGATTAAACCTTTTATTTATATATTGTGCTATTATTAACATTGTATAGTAAATGGTAGGTTACTGCTTTTGTGAGAAACGAAAGGAACGAGATTGCTTCAGTTTTCACTGTATCTAGATTACAGGTTCGGTTTATTTACGTTTATCTTGTTGACTAACTGATCCAAGCTTATCTGCATTTGCAATCAGCTCGAACTTTTTCAGCTAAAACATCCTTTTCTTTTCAATTTTATACGCCGTTCTTTTAATTTTAATAGCTTCCGCCTTGTATTCTGTAGTCCGCCGAACACTATGTTTCTTCTTTTTGACTGTGTCCAACTCGTAATTTTTCGATTCCGAAGACATTTTTATACTATTGAATTGTTTTGCGAATGATGCTTACAGCGCTGCACGTAAATATTGAATGATAATTTTGTACCGATCGCAGCGCCGCTCTAGGTGATTATCGGAAACATGGATATTTGGGGTTTCTCAAACAAACGGATATTTGCAACCCCAATTAAAAGGGGTTCGTGGAACTAACTTTTTCTGGAATTTTGAGGGAAGGTGTGGATCTCCTCAAGGATTCGAAAACTGTTAAAAAGTCAATTTTCTTAAAAATGGCGTTTGTGGGGTTTCTCAAACAAACGATTCAATTATCGCCTGTTTCTCGGAGATGGCCAAACCGATTTATGCGCTACTAGTCTCATTTGAAAGGTGATATATCCTAATAGCACACTATTGATTTGTTTTTTGATTGGACGTTTAATTTGAAAGTTATTTATTTATTTATACTAGTCTTCGAAATTTCGTACAGACAGTTCTTAGTAATTACTTATTCTAAGTTTAAAAGTGGTCCGAGTAACATTAAAATCATAATCGTCAGAAACAGTATTAAATACACGACAACATACGTCAAATGGATTGTTTTGAGCGAATTGAGTACGGTGCATTGGAAGCCTAAAGAAATCAGCTCGTCGAGTATGCCTTGGTGGAACGTTAAATCGGACTCGACTTAGGAGCTCCGGGCTGTCGATATTACCTCCAAGAAGATCAAAGATGAATAGCCGTTGCAGCAAAGTTCTCCTATTCGCCAACATTGGCAGACGTATCAAAGCGCATCGATGTTCGTAAGGAGGCAGTCGAATTGGATCATCCCAGGGCAGCAACCGCAGAGCATACCGAACGAAGTGACGCTGGATTCGTTCGATCCGGTTGATATGGACAGCGTGGTAGGGTGCCCATACAAGCGCCCCATACTCAAGGATACTGCGTACAATCGCACAGTAGAGAGCCTTCAAGCAATAAGAGTCGGTAAACTGCTGCGTATTCCTTTTTATGAAGCCCAGAATAGCGTACGCCTTAGCAGTAGTGGCTGTAATGTGCTGAGTGAAACATAATTTGTTATCTAGAAGAATGCCCAAATCTTTAACGGAATCGACTCGGGTGATACTAGCTGAATCCATTTTGTAATCAAACAAGGTGAGATGCCTATTTCTGCAGAATGAGATGACATTACATTTCTGCACGTTCACGTCCATTCCGTTGAGTTTGCACCAACTTAACAGCGAATCGATGTCGGATTGTATGGCAGAGCAGTCAACACTGGAAGCGACTACCCGATAGAACTTCAGATCGTCGGCAAACATATACTTGGACGATTTTATCGTGGAGCACAAGTCGTTTACAAAGAGAATGAACAACAGTGGGCCCAGGTGACTTCCTTGGGGCAGACCGGATTGAATCTCAAATGGTAGGGATTTCGTTCCATTAACACGTACGACTGCAACGCGACTGGTGAGATATGATAGTACCCACCGTGTCAACCATTCAGGAAATCCCATTTTTTCCAGTTTCGTGACCATCAAAGAGTGTGGCACTCTATCAAAGGCTTTTGCAAAATCCACATAAACCGCATCAATTTGCTGACGTTTTTCAAGCGCACTCGTTAGTGAAGAAACAACTGTCGAACGTTTTTTCACGAATCCATGCTGCCATTCCGAAATGACATGATGAACCTTCGGGTAAAGTGAATCGTGGATAAGGCTCTCGAATACCTTCGGCAAACAACTCAGAATCGAAATTCCGCGGTAGTTCTTAACGTCGTGAGTGCTACCTGCTTTATGAACAGGTGTAATAGCAGCAGTTTTCCATACATTCGGGAAAGTTCCTTCCGACATGGATTGATTAAAAATAATCCTTGCAGGAATCGCGAGCGTCGCAGCACAGTTTTTGAAGAGGAGCGGTGGCAGGCTGTCAGGTCCGGCGCCTTTCGATTCGTCGATTGATTGCAGCTTCCGAGAAATGAAAAAGCGGCATGCTCAAATCGAACAACGGCAATCTGTTCAAATACTCCTCAGACGAAAGTGGTAAGTTGTTACTTTGCACACTTCGAAAGAAAGATGAGAACAAGTTTGCCGACTCCGACGGGGACTCAGCTACATTTTCGTTGTAATGCACACGTTGAGGGATTCCGCCTTGTTGCTTGCGATTTTTCACGTACGTCCAAAACGATGCAGGATCATGCTTAATGTTGTCTTCCATGCGACGAATATAGCAACGAAAGCAGTGAGCAAGCAATGAGTTGTATTCGCTCTCAATGTCACGCAGCACAGCTTTATGGCTATCATCTTTCCAGCGAAAATATTTTTTTCTTGCCTTACGGAGACGGTTACGCAGACGCTGTAGCTGGTTGTTCCACCACGGTTGTCTACTACCGCGCTGACAGAATTGTTGCTTCATAGGGACAACATCACGAAGTGTACTATAAAT
This sequence comes from Sabethes cyaneus, assembly GCF_943734655.1. Classification (NCBI taxonomy): domain Eukaryota; kingdom Metazoa; phylum Arthropoda; class Insecta; order Diptera; family Culicidae; genus Sabethes; species Sabethes cyaneus. The sequence goes on along the minus strand of NC_071355.1, from coordinate 119,514,240 downwards.
GCGCTCATAGAAACATGATACGGCTTCATCAGTACTGCATCCAACAAGAAACTCCTCCCAGCGAATCTCAGCAAACAGTCTATTAATTGATTCAAAATTGCATCTTTTAAAGTCAAAGTCGAGCGGGTCAATAACATTAGAAACATTTTTGCTCTCATCTGCAAGTTCGAATATTACAACAAAGGGACGATGGTGTTGATCAATTGGCAGCAGCGGCAACGGCGGCTCCAGCAATTCCACCCGACTGTTATCACTGATGAAAGCCAAATCGAGAAGCCTTCCATTGAAATTTGTAATATTGTTTATTTGCAATAGTCCATTCGATAAAATTGATTCAACCAAAACATTTTCCTGGTCAGAAGATGCATTCATTGGCAGTAGACAGTTTAGAACTTCATCACGTGACCAACATAAGTGTGGGAGATTGTAATCGCCAACCACCAAAACGTGACTGCGATCACCGGCTAAATCAATCAGTTTTTGAACACACATCGCATGCTGCTCATACAGTGCAGGCTCAGTATTAGGAGGCAGATAAACACAGCAAACAAATAAGTCAAAATTTCGCATCGAGATTCGCACAATAGTTTGCTCCAGCTGATCACTGTCTGCAATGCAAACGGCTGTGCTACGATGTTCGTTCTTCACGGCAATGAGAACCCCTCCGCCGCGCCTGTGCCGACTGGTTTGTGCGTTTCTATCACATCGATAAACGGTATAGTTGTGCGAGAGCTCAGAGTTTTGAATATTATCGTTTAGCCAAGTTGAGCAATCGTATACATTAAAATTTACAATAATTTATAACGATTTCATCTAAGAAAATTTATCTAGTTTAAATTATTTTGGTATCAAATTAGAGATTTTAATGCTGTAAAAATATCTGCAAAATTTTAGAAGAGTTGGTTTTGCCGGTCAAGAGATATTACCCCTCGAACACTCGCGCTAACTTTCGTAACACGCTTACTCGCGCGCACAATTGTCCATAACTGAAAAAACGTGTGCACTAGAGTTTGGACTGGGAAAACTTGGTTTTAGGTTTATCGAACCGTTGCACAGTGGTTTGATTGCTCTGGGATCGTGAACTTTTTTAATAACTCTTTTCATAGTGTTTTTTCATATGGCGTCTTCGGAAAAATTTCTGTATATCAATAGACGCAATAACAGGTGGTTAGTATTAGTTCGGAACTCAAACATAGGTGGCGCTGCAAAATTTAACTTTATAATTTGATGATATAGAGCTATAGTATGTTCTAGAAAGTTTTAGATAGTCTTATTATGAAGCTTTTTGCTGAACACATCATTCCTCTAAGTATCACAGTTTTTGAGATATTAAGCGTCTTTCATGACGGACCCTCACAAATCGGGTTTTTCTCTGTAGCTTCAAAACTATGTGATTTAGGGAAAAATAGTGTTCTGCAAACATTTGCATCTGTCAAAATCACACACTTTTGCAGAAGAAAGTGAACACGTATCTTCTATACAGAGCGAGTTACTGAACGATTTAGGTAAAAATTAGCCATATTTCGTACTGCTATACAATAAAAACTTGGAAAAACTGGCGACCGAGATATAATTACAGTGAAAGTACATTCAAAACTGATCTTAAAACATGCTAAGTCATTTGTCTCTTTAAGTATCTTCATCATTTAATTTGCATTTAAAAACACCATCTAGTCGTCTTAGTGACAATGCGCATATGTGAAAAATTAGTAATCTAGTAAACTAGTAAAATCATAGTAAGCTAGGTAATGAAAAAAATCGTTTCACTACGTCTGGTTGGTTTTTCTAATTCGTAATCGTGAGCTTTTGTATCATTGGAAAACAATAATAAGGTAATTGTTACAGTTTCATAAAAGATCCAAGAACCAGAAGCATGTCCTTCAATAATGCAGGTTAGTGTAATGCGACGAACATGGCGCTTCAGTTAATTTAAGGGAACATGAACGACCAAAATTTGATATTAAATTTGTAATGATCCGACTACGGGAAGTTGCCGAAAAACGATCATACACATAAGCATTCCAGTGCGGCGTGGAACCCTGAAACTCCTGAAAACCCATCATTTTTAAACTTTATATACCTTTTTCTCAGAAACTACACAAAGTATTGGAACAAACCTTTTTTGTTTTGTTGGTAGTAGCTTGGCAAAGACTTTTATATCTTTTCAGTTTCGTAAACAAAACATAGCTTGAGAAAAACAAAAACGAAGAAAAATAGGTGCTTGAAAAAATAAAATTTTGTCTTCTTTTTCTTGGAGCTGTTATGAAACTGTAACAATTACCTTATTATTGTTTTCCAATGATACAAAAGCTCACGATTATGAATTATAAAAACCAACCACACGTAGTGAAACGAATTTTTTCATTACATAGCTTACTATGATGTAGTTTTTCACATATGCGCATTGTCACTTAGACGACAAGATGATGTTTTTAAATGCAAATTAAATGATGCAGATACTTAAAGAGACAAATGACTTAGCATGTTTTAAGATCAGTTTTGAATGTACTTTCACTTTAACTATATCTCGGTCGCCAGTTTTTCCACGTTTTTATTGTATAGCAGTACGAAATATGGCTAATTTTTACCTAAATCGTTCAGTAACTCGCTCTGTATAGAAGATACGTGTTCACTTTCTTCTGCAAAAGTGTGTGTTTTTGACAGATGCAAATGTTTGCAGAACACTATTTTTCCCTAAATCAGATAGTTTTGAAGCTACAGAGAAAAACCCGATTTGTGGGGGTCCGTCATGAAAGACGCTTAATATCTCAAAAACTGTGATACTTAGAGGAATAATGTGTTCAGCAAAAAGCTTCATAATAAGATTATCTAAAACTTTCTAGAACATACTATAGCTCTATATCATCAAATTATAAAGTTAAATTTTGCAGCGCCACCTGTGTTTGAGTTCCGAACTAATATTGACCACCAGTTGTTGCGTCTATTGATATACAGAAATTCTTCCGAAGACGCCATATTGAAAAAACACTATGAAAAGAGTTATTAAAAAAGTTCACGAATCCGAGCAATCAAACCACTGTGCGTTGGAAGAGTTTCTTGAAATTGAAAGGTCTATCGTCTGGTGGAAATTAAATTTTGATTAATCCCCCTAAAAGTGAAATAAAAAAATTATTTTTCTACAGTTTCAATATAACACATTGATGTGTTCTGCAAAGTTATAGAGCATATCATTACAAGAAATTTTACTGAAGACAGTAATCTTCTATATCTGCAGTGAAGATAGAAAAATCTCACTTATTGTATATGAATTTGTAAAATCAGTTTTTCTATTTTAGCTCTTTTTGTAATTGTTGTATGACTTTTTCATGTACTCCAAAATTGTACAAATAGTAAAAATACACAACTTTGCTGAACATAGTATACCTCTATGTTTGGTTGTTTAGGAACTATAGAACTTTGTGTTGCAGACAAATTCGAATAAAACAAAATTATAAATGATTAACTTTAGATTTAGATTCACCCTATCATGTAAATTACTTGCCATGATCAGTTCGTTACGGATCTCACTATGCGTTCTGTTATCATTAATTAGAGAGAGAATCGATGAACCCGATCGCCACTGATCGATACCATTTGATAGCAGCATCTGCTGCACAGATAATTGACAGTCGAAATATGATACTGATAGCGTACGGTTCGTTCGGTGTCATTCTGTGCGATAAAAAAAAGCCGTGTCGGTACGGATTACAGTTTACATTTTTGGTGATTAATACGGTCAATTTGAGTGCGGAAATCTTTGGGCCTTTGTGCTTAGTGCGTTTGTTTTCCCCGGCTGCTATCGCGTGTTCCCGGTGCCAATTTATTGGCGAAGAAAGACCTTCGGTGGCCGGCAAATTAGTTTGAGCGTGAACACTTTGATTAAAAAAATCTACTCCGAATTACTCGACTACCAGCAGACGCATACATTTTAAACCATTTACATATGCTGATAGTTTTGCTGCATACAGACACCATTTTTCCATATGAAGAAATAAGTGAAAATTCCAGTTGGGGCCAAATTCTGGTACACCTCACATTCTGATTGCTTCCTTTCTGTGATGGCAGTTTATGCTGATCTATTTTGTCAACAATTTAAAGTATTAATGCATTGAATAATTATGACATTTTGCTCATAAGAAGTTTATTGAAGAATAGACGTTAGTTAAACAACGATTTGTAACTTTATAACAATATGGCTTTGAAAAACCTACACGTGTTGTATAAAATACAACAGCGTGAGTAACCGAAGGTTAATAAAAATTGATGAAAAGAAAACTTTATTGATGTGAATCAAATAGAATGGCATTACAGGAAATTAGGCATAGTTCAAAAACCTATCATCTAGAATTTTACTACGCAATGCATATGTTAAAGAATAATATTTCCCCTTATAACTTATTTTTATTTGCACTTACTCAGATTAATAACAACTTACTTATCCTTACTCAGCAATTTCATGAAAAAAGGATCTATCAAAATTTAAAAGTGTTCCTATTTTATTCAAATTTTGTAAACTTATTCAATTTTTCAAAAATTTATGTAAACCGACGCACTACGCAACGTTAACCAACAGATGAATTATGTTCCAAAAACGTGTCGATTTCTATTTCAAATAACAAGTAAGACCGTATAACAATGTATATTCATCCCAATAGAATGTTTAGGTAACTAGGGTGGAACCCTAGAAGAAAACCGTTAGATTAGAAATGCTCCTAGGGGAGAACCCCTACCAAGAGGGTTACGAAAGGGACTTTAGGGAAAAATTCAATAAAAAGGAGCATTTCTGATTGCTCGAGGTCATTCTCTAAAAAGTCTTTCACTTAACAACACACAATATCACACGCCACACCGGAAATAAATGGGCTGATGAACTAGCAAGATCTGGAGCAGAAAAGCCGGTATTCGAACCGGAACCTGCTTTACCAATTGCGGCATGTTGGATAAAACAAAAGATTCGATCTTGGTTTTCATCTGAACATGAACGTTATTGGGAAAATCTTGAAACTTATCGTCAAATGAAAAGTTTCATTGTTAAGCCATGTGAGAAGGTTGTGAAAGGTAAAGTAAATTGCAGTATTCTTGTCAGATCCCTGACTGGTCACTGCAGATTTAATTATCATATAGCTACGATTCAGCGAGCTGAATCGTTTCATTGTAATTTATGTGAATCCGACTACGGTACACCATATCACGTAATTTGCAACTGTCCTGCAGTAGCACAATTGCGTTATAGGATCTTTGGATCCTACGTCTTAAATGAATCGGATTTTAGGAAACTAAGATTACGAGACATTTTGATGTTTCTTACCGAAAGCGGTATTGAGCTATAGGCTCTTATTTATCATAAGTATACCCCCCCAGGGGGTGTACTATTGATAAGTTAACTACCAAGGATTGCAGTATCCCCTCGGGGGTACAAAAATCTCTCGGTATGTATGTGTTTGTGTTTGTCCAAATCCTTCATCCACCCCTTCCTATTCCTTCTGTTTTCCTTCCCGTCCTCATCAGGTAAATGATGATACTGGCAAGATGGGCAAGGCACAAATCTTCCACATGATTGTGAGGAACGTGCTGCTCGAGCCAAAGATGCTGATACCTGGTACCTAACTTCAGTGAGCGTTGACGGATTAGATAATCCGTTCGCAAGAGGTGGTATCCAGAGATCTCCGCCGATGGATACGAGTAGAAGCGCCAGCGTAAGCGGAAAGGGAAGCGGCACACCTGTCGCTCCAACTGTATCTACGCCGGACGCAGCAATGTACGGTCCGTCGCTAATAAAAGCAGTGGCAGGAAAGAGAGATATGCTACCAAGAGTGGTAGCGGCGCCTCGTCAGCTCGATGCCATTATCGAGTTCGTGGCAGGTCGCAGCACCCTGCCGAAGGGCCTGAAACAAAGACCGCTCATGCTTCGGAGCTGCGACAAAGGAGCACAGTGAACTCGAAGCGCTAGTAAAAGTGGCAGAGAAAGAGACCGAGAAGGCGTTTGGATCGAGGTTTGCACAAACGGATGCCTGCCCGTCAACGACTGACCACACCGTGGCCCTTGCGACTACGGAGCAGTCCAACGACAAGGTATCCACCAAACGTGCAAGGCAGTCCCCAGGTGAACAAACCCCCACGGGCCCGAAGAAGCGCTTGATCACAAAGGGTCGCAAGCCAACTGAAGAACCCACCGAGAATAACAAGATGCAATTAGCGTCCGACAATCAGTGGGAATTAGTGAAAAAGAAGAGGATCAGGAAGAAAGAGGAGGATCGAACTTCACATAAAGTGGTCAGAAAAAGAGGAGCAACGGCAAAACTGAGGGGCCGAAATATTCAGAAGTTTGAAGGCCAGCTGAAGGGTCTTGGCTCGGATGTGCGGAGTATCCGCAGCTCCCGCACGGGTGACATGATCCTTGAGCTCAAAAAGGATGCCACTGAGAAGGGGTCTGCCTACGAAGTACTGGCAGAAAAGGTCCTTGGTGATAGCGTACAGATCCGCGCACTAACGCCTGAGATGACTCTCCAGCTTAAAAACCTGGACGAGATCACTGAAGCAAGCGAACTAGCACGAGCTCTCAAGGAGCAATGTAACGTGGTGGTGACTATCGACCCGTGCAAGGATTGACAACAAAAGTATCTCAAAATTATTACATATTCTGCTGTTGATATCAACTAGAAAACATGTTTTGTTACCAACGCAAAATGGCACTTATGATGTATCAGTGTTGAAAATGTGAATTGAAAATGTATTGACAGATTCTATTTATGATGTAAATAAACCTTCAATATTAAAATTAATCTATTTTTTGCATAATTTTTTTTCTAGGTTGGTTCCTGCTAATTCTGCTTTCCTATAATTATTGTGTAACAGCCGAAGAGTTTTATCGAAAACAATCAAGCGGTTCAAAAGTTATGCTTAAAAATGTACTTTTTCAAGGTGTCAATTAGTCGAACGTTTCTCAGAGATGGTCAAACCGATTTATGCGCTATTAGTCTTATTTGGTAGGTAATATAGCCTCATAGATCACTATTGATTTGTTTTTTGATTGGAAGTTTAATTTGAAAGTTATGAGCAGTCGTGTACAGCATAATAAATTTTACAATTATTTATAACGATTTTAACCAGATAATTAAGCAGATTTCAATCATCTTAGTACCAAACGAGAAGCCTTAACATGGTGAACATATCTGCTAAATTTGATTAGAATTGGCCTTACCAGTCGAAAATTATTTGATAAAACATTGATGAAATTATGTAAGCAAACTTTACTGATATGAGTATGGTATGATTTGTGCTCTAGCGTAAAAATGCTTAATTTTCCAGGTGGTGTGTCTTTGGAAAAGTTTATTAAAAAACTATGGCGCAACTTTTCCACAAAAGTTGTAGAACACAGTAGAATAAGCGGCTTTGCAGTACACCCAATTCTTTTTTTACACAGGGGATGCGTGCTGTGTAAAAACAAAACCGTGCAAAAATAAACTGTGTTATTTCGAGAAACCGGGTGAAAAAATCCGTGTTATTTCGAGAAACCGTGCAAAAAAAGCCATGCAAAAAAAATTCCGCGTAAAATATCCGTGTAAAAAAGAATTGGATGTATAACTGATGTTGAATTTTAGAAAAACCGTGTTATTTCGAGAAACCGTGCAAAAAAAGTCGTGCAAACAAAAATCTGTGTAAAAAAAATCCGTGCAAAAAAAGAATTGGGTGTACATAGTAACTATCTATCTCTTACTGGTTGCGAAGTGTAACGATTTTTTTTAAAAATGCAGCGAAAATTGAGATATCGAAAAGCGTCACAATTAATCTATACCTATAAAGAAGGATTTCTGTCTGTCCGTATGTTCCTTATAGAATCGAAAACTACTGAACCAATCGGCATGAAAATATGCATGTAGAGGTTTTTTGGGGCCAGGAAAGGTTTTAGTGATGGTTAGAAACCCCTCCCCCCACTAAGAGGGGGGGCTCCCATACAAATGAAACACAAATTTCTGGATAACTCGACAACTAATCAAGCAAATAGAACAAAATTTGGCATGTGGGTGTTTTTGGTGACAAGAATTTATTCTATGGTAAATTGAGACCCCTCCCCTCTTTATAAGGGGAATTATAACTCCTCTCCTCTTTAAAAGGGGGGGCTTTCATACAAATTTCCTCATAACTCGAGAACTAATCAAGCAAATCGAACCAAATTCGGCATGTGAAGGTTTTCGAGGGCAAGAATATTTTCTATAGTAAATTAGGACCCCTCCCCACTTTAAGAGGGGGGCTCCGGTACCAAAGAAACACAATTTTCCTCATAACTCGAGAAGTAATTAAGCAAATGGAACCAAATTTGGCATGTGGGTGTTTTTGGAGACAAAATTTTTTTCTATGATGAATTGGGACCCCTGCCAACTTTAGGAAGGGGGGCTCCTATACAAATGAAATGCAAATTTCCTCATAACTCGGGAATTAATCAAGCAAATGGAACCAAATTTGGCATGTGAAAGTTTTCTAGGGCATGAATATTTTCTATGGTGAATTAGAACCCCTCTCCACTTTAAGAAGGGGGGCTCCTATACAAACGAAATACAAATTTCCTCATAACTCGAGAACTAATCAAGCAAATGGAACCAAATTTGGCACGTGGGTGTTTTTGGAGACAAAATTTTTTTCTATGATGAATTAGGACCCCTACCCACTTTAGGAGGGGGGGCTCCTATACAAATGAAATTCAAATTTCCTCATAACTCGAGAACTAATCAAGCAAATAGAACCAAATTTGGCATGTGGGAGATTTTGGAGTCTTGAATTTATTTTACGATAGTTAGAGACCTCTCACCCCTGTGGTAGGGGGATATGGACTCTCATACAAATAAAACAGAAATTTTTGCGAAACTCAAAAACTAATCGAGCTCGAGAAATTCGAGACTCTTCCATAAAACATTAGTCAATACAAGACCACAAAAATTATCTATAGTAACACTAAATCATTCAGGACGAGACGGTCGCGAGTGTTGCCGGTGACCCGCCGTGTGTTATGTGTAAAAATTAATTATCTTTTATCAATTTATTAATTAACTAGCTGACCCGAAAAACTTCGTATTGCCACAAATTAACCTGTGTTGTACATAAATCATGAATCTCGGATGATCTTTGCCACAATCTCGAATTTTGCAAGCCCCCCAGTGGGCGGCGCTTCCGACGGCGGGTCACCGGCAACACTCGCGACCGGCTCGTCCTGAATGATCTAGTGTTACTATAGATAGTTTTTGTGGTCTTGTATTGACTAATGTTTTATGGAAGAGTCTCGAATTTCTCGAGTTCGATTAGATTTTGAGTTTCGCAAAAATTTCTGTTTTATTTGTATGAGAGTCCATATCCCCCTACCACAGGGGTGAGAGGTCTCTAACTATCGTAAAATAAATTCAAGACTCCAAAATCTCCCACATGCCAAATTTGGTTCCATTTGATTGATTAGTTCTCAAGTTATAAGGAAATTTGAATTTCATTTGTATGGGAGCTCCCCTCTTAAAAGGGGAAGGGGTCGTAATTCACCATAGAAAAAATTTCTGCCATCTAAAACTCCCACATGCCAAATTTGGTTCCATTTGCTTGATTAGTTCTCGAGATAAGAGGAAATTTGCATTTCATTTGTATGGAAGCCCACCCTCTTAAAGGGGAGATGGGCCATAACTCGCTTTCTAAAGAAGAGAGGGGTCTCAATTCACCATAGAAAAAAATCTTGCATCCAAAACCACTTACATGTCAAATTTGGTTCCATTTGCTTGATTAGTTCTCGAGTTATGAGGAAATTTGATTTTCATTTGTATAGGAGCCCCCCCCCTCTTAAAGTGGGGAAATCCATAGAAAATATACCATAGAAAATATTCTTGCCTACAAACACTCTAGAACTAATCAAGCAAATGGAACCAACTTTATCATGTGGGTGATAAATTTGGTTCAATTTGCTTGATTAGTTCTAGAGTTATGAGGAAATTTGTATTTCGTTTGTATGAGAGCCCCCCCTCTTAAAAAGGTAAGGGGTCCTAATTCATCATAGAAAAAATGGTTGCCTCCAAAAACACCCACATGCCAAATATGGTTCCATTTGCTTGATTAGTTCTCGAATTATGAGGAAATTTGTATTTCATTTGTGTAGAAGCACCCCCTCTTAAAGTTGGGAGGGGTCCTAATTCACCATAGAAAATATTTTTGCCTCCAGAAACCTCCACATGCCAAATTTGGTTCTATTTGCTTGATTAGTTCTCGAGTTATGAGGAAATTTGAATTTCATTTGTATAGGAGCCCCCCCTCCTAAAGTGGGTAGGGGTCCCAATTCATCATAGAAAAAATTTTTGTCTCCAAAAACACCCACGTGTCAAATTTGGTTCCATTTGCTTGATTAGTTCTCGAGTTATGAGGAAATTTGTATTTCGTTTGTAGAGAAGCCCCCCCTCTTAAAGTGGGGAGGGGTTCTAATTCACCATAGAAAATATTCATGCCCTAGAAAACTTTCACATGCCAAATTTGGTTCCATTTGCTTGATTAATTCTCGAGTTATGAGGAAATTTGCATTTTATTTGTATAGGAGCCCCCCTTCCTAAAGTGGGGAGGGGTCCCAATTTATCATAGAAAAAAATTTTGTCTCCAAAAACACCCACGTGCCAAATTTTGTTCCATTTGCTTGATTAGTTCTCGAGTTATGAGGAAATTTGTATTTCGTTTGTATAGGAGCCCCCCTCTTAAAGTGGGGAGGGGTCCTTATTCACCATAGAAAATATTCTTGCCCTCGAAAACTTTCACATGCCAAATTTGGTTCCATTTGCTGGATTAGTTCTTCAGTTATGAGGAAATTTGTATTTCATGCGTATAGGATCCCCCCTGCTAAAACGGGGAGGGGTCCCAATTCATCATAGAAAAAAATTTTGTCTCCAAAAACACCCACATGCCAAATTTGGTTCCGTTTGCTTAATTACTTCTCGAGTTATGAGGAAAATTGTGTTTCTTTGGTACAGGAGCCCCCCCTCTTAAAGTGGGGAGGGGTCCTAATTTACTATAGAAAATATTCTTGCCCTCGAAAACCTTCACATGCCAAATTTGATTCCATTTGCTTGATTAGTTCTCGAGTTATGAGGAAATTTGTATGGAAGCCCCCCCTTTTAAAGAGGAGAGGAATTATAATTCCCCTTATAAAGAGGGGAGGAGTCTCAATTTACCATAGAATAAATTCTTGTCACCGAAAACACCCACATGCCAAATTTGGTTCTATTTGCTTGATTAGTTCTCGAGTTATGAGGAAATTTGAATTTCATTTGTATAGGAGCCCCCCCTCCTAAAGTGGGTAGGGGTCCCAATTCATCATAGAAAAAATTTTTGTCTCCAAAAACACCCACGTGTCAAATTTGGTTCCATTTGCTTGATTAGTTCTCGAGTTATGAGGAAATTTGTATTTCGTTTGTAGAGAAGCCCCCCCTCTTAAAGTGGGGAGGGGTTCTAATTCACCATAGAAAATATTCATGCCCTAGAAAACTTTCACATGCCAAATTTGGTTCCATTTGCTTGATTAATTCTCGAGTTATGAGGAAATTTGCATTTTATTTGTATAGGAGCCCCCCTTCCTAAAGTGGGGAGGGGTCCCAATTTATCATAGAAAAAAATTTTGTCTCCAAAAACACCCACGTGCCAAATTTTGTTCCATTTGCTTGATTAGTTCTCGAGTTATGAGGAGATTTGTATTTCGTTTGTATAGGAGCCCCCCTCTTAAAGTGGGGAGGGGTCCTTATTCACCATAGAAAATATTCTTGCCCTCGAAAACTTTCACATGCCAAATTTGGTTCCATTTGCTTGATTAGTTCTTCAGTTATGAGGAAATTTGTATTTCATGCGTATAGGATCCCCCCTGCTAAAACGGGGAGGGGTCCCAATTCATCATAGAAAAAAATTTTGTCTCCAAAAACACCCACATGCCAAATTTGGTTCCGTTTGCTTAATTACTTCTCGAGTTATGAGGAAAATTGTGTTTCTTTGGTACAGGAGCCCCCCCTCTTAAAGTGGGGAGGGGTCCTAATTTACTATAGAAAATATTCTTGCCCTCGAAAACCTTCACATGCCAAATTTGATTCCATTTGCTTGATTAGTTCTCGAGTTATGAGGAAATTTGTATGGAAGCCCCCCCTTTTAAAGAGGAGAGGAATTATAATTCCCCTTATAAAGAGGGGAGGGCTCTCAATTTACCATAGAATAAATTCTTGTCACCGAAAACACCCACATGCCAAATTTTGTTCTATTTGCTTGATTAGTTGTCGAGTTATGCAGAAATTTGTGTTTCATTTGTATGGGAGCCCCCCCTCTTAGCGGGGGGAGGGGTTTCTAACCATCACTAAAACCTTTCCTGGCCCCAAAAAACCTCTACATGCATACTTTCATCCCGATTGGTTCAGTAGTTTTCGATTCTATAAGGAACATACGGACAGACAGACAGACAGACAGAAATCCTTCTTTATAGGTATACTAGCTGACCCGACAAACTTCGTATTGCCACAAATTAACCTGTGTTGTACATAAATCATGAATCTCGGATGATCTTTGTCACTATCTCGAGTTTTGCAAGCCCCCCAGTGGGCGGCGCTTCCGACGGCGGGTCACCGGCAACACTCGCGACCGGCTCGTCCTGAATGATCTAGTGTTACTATAGATAGTTTTTGTGGTCTTGTTATTGATTAATGTTTTATGGAAGAGTCTCGAATTTCTCGAGTTGGATTAGTTTTTGAGTTTCGCAAAAATTTCTGTTTTATTTGTATGAGAGTCCATATTCTCCTACCACAGGGGTGAGAGGTCTCTAACTATCATAAAATAAATTCAAGACTCAAAAATCTCCTACATGCTAAATTTGGTTCCATTTGCTTGATTAGTACTCAAATTATAAGGAAATTTGTATTTCATTTGTATGGGAGCCCACCCTCTTAAAAGGGAAAGGGGTCGTAATACACCACAGAAAAAAAATTCTGCCATCTAAAACTCTCACATGCCAAATTTGGTTCCATTTGCTTGATTAGTTCTAAAGTTATGAGCAAATTTGTATTTCGTTTGAATGGGAGCCCCCCCCCTCCTAAAAAGGTAAGAAGTCCTAATTCATAATGGGAAAAATGGTTGCCTCCAAAAACACCCACATGCCAAATATGGTTCCATTTGCTTGATTAGTTCTCGAATTATGAGGAAATTTGTATTTCATTTGTGTAGAAGCCCCTCCTCTTGAAGTGTGGAAGGATCCTAATTCACCGTAGAAAATATTTTTGCCTCCAAAAACCTCCACATACCGAATTTGGTTCTATTTGCTTGATTAGTTCCCGAGTTATGGGGAAATTTGTATTTCATTTGTATTGGAGCCCCCCCTCCTAATGTGGGAAGAGGTCCTAATTCATCACAGAAAAAATTCTTGCCTCCAAAAACACCTACACGCCAAATTTGGTTCCATTTGCTGGATTAGTTCTCGAGTTATGAGGAAATTTGTATTTCGTTTGTATAGGACCCCCCCTCCTAAAGTGAGGAGGGGTCCCAATTCATCATTGAAAAAAAAATTGTCTCTAAAAACACACATATGCCAAATTTGGTTCAATTCGCTTGATTAGTTCTCAAGTTATGAGGAAATTTGTATTTCATTTGTACAGGAGCCCCTCCTCTTAAAGTGGGGAGGGGTCCTAATTCACCATAGAAAATTTTTGTGCTCTCGAAAACCTTCACATGCCAAATTTGGTTGCATTTGCTTGATTAGTTCTCGAGTTATGAGGAAATTTGTATGGAAGCCCCCCCTCTTAAAGGGGAGAGGAGTTATAATTCCTCTTATAAAGAGGGGAGGGGTCTCAATTCACCATGGAATAAATTCTTGTCACCAAAAAAAACACCCACATGACAAATGTTGTTCTATTTGCTTGATTAGTTCTCGAGTTATGCAGAAATTTGTGTTTCATTTGTATGGGAGCCCCCCCTCTTAGTGGGGGGAGGGGTCTCTAACCATCACTAAAACCTTTCCTGGCCCCAAAAACCTCTACATGCAAATTTTCACGCCGATTGGTTCAGTAGTTTTTGATTCTATAAGGAACACAGGACAGACAGACAGACAGACAGACAGACAGACAGACAGAAATCCTTCTTTATAGGTATACTAGCTGACCCGACAAACTTCGTATTGCCACAAATTAACCTGTGTTGTACATAAATCATGAATCTCAGATGATCTTTATCACTTCTCGAGTTTTGCAAGTCCCCCAGTGGGCGGCGCTTCCGACGGCGGGTCACCGGCAACACTCGCGACCGGCTCGTCCTGAATGATCTAGTGTTACTATAGATAGTTTTTGTGGTCTTGTTATTGATTAATGTTTTATGGAAGAGTCTCGAATTTCTCGAGTTGGATTAGTTTTTGAGTTTCGCCAAAATTTCTGTTTTATTTGTATGAGAGTCCATATCCCCCTACCACAGGGGTGAGAGGTCTCTAACTATCATAAAATAAATTCAAGACTCAAAAATCTCCTACATGCTAAATTTGGTTCCATTTGCTTGATTAGTACTCAAATTATAAGGAAATTTGTATTTCATTTGTATGGAAGCCCACCCTCTTAAAAGGGAAAGGGGTCGTAATACACCACAGAAAAAAAATTCTGCCATCTAAAACTCTCACATGCCAAATTTGGTTCCATTTACTTGATTAGTTCTAAAGTCTTAAAGTGGGGAGGGGTCCTAATTCACCATAGAAAATTTTCTTGCTCTCGAAAACCTTCACATGCCAAATTTGGTTGCATTTGCTTGTTTAGTTCTCGAGTTATGAGGAAATTTGTATGGAAGTCCACCCTCTTAAAGGGGAGAGGAGTTATAATTCCTCTTATAAAGAGGGGAGGGGTCTCAATTCACCATAGAATAAATTCTTGTCACCAAAAAAAACACCCACATGCCAAATGTTGTTCTATTTGCTTGATTAGTTCTCGAGTTATGAGGAAATTTGTATTTCATTTGTATAGGAGCCCCCCCTCCTAAAGTGGGGAGAGGTTCTTATTCATCATAGAAAACATTCTTGCCTCCAAAAACACCTACATGCCAAATTTGGTTCCATTTGCTGGATTAGCTCTCGAGTTATAAGGAAATTTGTATTTCGTTTGTATAGGAGCCCCCCCCCCCCCCCTCTTAAAGTGGGGAGGGGTCCCAATTCATCATAGAAAAAAATTTTGTCTTCAAAAACACACACATGCCAAATTTGGTTCCATTTGCTTGATTAGTTCTCGAGTTATGAGGAAATTGGTATTTCATTTGTACAGGAGCCCCCCCTCTTAAAGTGAGGAGGGGTCCTAATTCAACATAGAAAATTTTCTTGCCCTCGAAAACCTTCACATGCCAAATTTGGTTCCATTTGCTTGATTAGTTCTCGAGTTATGAGGAAATTGGTATGGAAACCCCCCCTCTTAAAGGAGAGAGGAGTTATAATTCCCCTTATAAAGAGGGGAGGGGTCTCAAATTACCCTAGAATAAATTCTTGTCACCGAAACACCCACATGCCAAATTTGGTTCTATTTGCTTAATTAGTTCTCGAATTGTGCAGAAATTTGTGTTTCATTTGTATGGGAGCCCCCCCTCTTAGTGGGGGGAGGGGTCTCTAACCATCACTAAAACCTTTCCTGGCCCTAAAAACCTCTACATGCAAATTTTCACGCCGATTGGTTCAGTAGTTTTTGATTCTATAAGGAACACAAAACAGACAGACAGACAGACAGACAGACAGACAGACAGACAGACAGACAGACAGACAGACAGAAATCCTTCTTTATAGGTATAGATATATATATATATATATATACTAGCTGACCCGACAAACTTCGTATTGCCACAAATTAACCTGTGTTGTACATAAATCATGAATCTCGGATGATCTTTGTCACAATCTCGAGTTTTGCAAGTCCCCCAGTGGGCGGCGCTTCCGACGACGGGTCACCGGCAACACTCGCGACCGTCTCGTCCTGAATGACCTAGTGTTACTATAGATAGTTTTTGTGGTCTTGTATTGACTAATGTTTTATGGAAGAGTCTCGAATTTCTCGAGTTCGATTAGTTTTTGAGTTTCGCAAAAATTTCTGTTTTATTTGTACCACAGGGGTGAGAGGTCTCTAACTATCGTAAAATAAATTCAAGACTCCAAAATCTCCCATATGCCAAATTTGGTTCCATTTGCTTGATTAGTTCTCAAGTTATAAGCAAATTTGAATTTCATTTGTATGGGAGCTCCCCTCTTAAAAGGGGAAGGGGTCGTAGTTCACCATAGAAAAAAATTCTGCCATCTAAAACTCCCACATGCCAAATTTGGTTCCATTTGATTGATTAGTTCTCGAGATAAGAGGAAATTTGCATTTCATTTGTATGGAAGCCCTCCCTCTTAAAGTGGGGAAATCCATAGAAAATATACCGTAGAAAATATTCTTGCCTACAAAAAAACCCACATGATAAATTTGGTTCCATTTGCTTGATTAGTTCTAGAGTTATGAGGAAATTTGTATTTCGTTTGTGTGAGAGCCCCCCCTCTTAAAAACCTAAGGGGTCCTAATTCATCATAGAAAAAATGGTTGTCTCCAAAAACACCCACATGCCAAATATGGTTCCATTTGCTTGATTAGTTCTCGAATTATGAGGAAATTTGTATTTCATTTATGTAGAAGCACCCCCTCTTAAAGTTGGAAGGGGTCCTAATTCACCATAGAAAATATTTTTGCCTCTAAAAACCTCCACATGCCAAATTTGGTTCTATTTGCTTGATTAGTTCTCGAGTTATGAGGAAATTTGAATTTCATTTGTATAAGAGCCCCCCCTCCTAAAGTGGGTAGGGGTCCCAATTCATTATAGAAAAAATTTTTGTCTACAAAAACACCCACGTGCCAAATTCGGTTCCATTTGCTTGATTAGTTCTCGAGTTATGAGGAAATTTGTATTTCGTTTGTATAGGAGCCCCCTCCTCTTAAAGTGGGGAGGGGTTCTAATTCACCATAGAAAATATTCATGCCCTAGAAAACTTTCACATGCCAAATTTTGTTCCATTTGCTTGATTAGTTCTTCAGTTATGAGGAAATTTGTATTTCATGTGTATAGGATCCCCCCCTCCTAAAACGGGTAGGGGTCCAAATTCATCATAGAAAAAATTTTTGTCTCCAAAAACACCCACGTGCCAAATTTTGTTCCATTTGCTTGATTAGTTCTCGAGTTATGAGGAGATTTGTATTTCGTTTGTATAGGAGCCCCCCCTCTTAAAGTTAGGAGGGGTCCTAATTCACCATAGAAAATATTCTTGCCCTCGAAAACTTTCACATGCCAAATTTTGTTCCATTTGCTTGATTAGTTCTTCAGTTATGAGGAAATTTGTATTTCATGTGTATAGGATCCCCCCCTCCTAAAACGGGTAGGGGTCCCAATTCATCATAGAAAACATTTTTGTCTCCAAAAACACCCAAATGCCAAATTTGGTTCCATTTGCTTAATTACTTCTCGAGTTATGAGGAAAATTGTGTTTCTTTGGTACAGGAGCCCCCCCTCTTAAAGTGGGGAGGGGTCCTAATTTACTATAGAAAATATTCTTGCCCTCGAAAACCTTCACATGCCAAATTTGGTTCCATTTGCTTGATTAGTTCTCGAGTTACGGGGAAATTTGTAAGGAAGCCCCCCCCCTTTTAAAGAGGAGAGGAGTTATAATTCCCCTTATAAAGAGGGGAGGGGTCTCAATTTACCATAGAATAAATTCTTGTCACCGAAAACACCCACATGCCAAATTTTGTTCTATTTGCTTGATTAGTTGTCGAGTTATGCAGAAATTTGTGTTTCATTTGTATGGGAGCCCCCCCTCTTAATGGGGGGTGGGGTTTCTAACCATCACTAAAACCTTTCCTGGCCCCAAAAAACCTCTACATGCATATTTTCATGCCGATTGGTTCAGTAGTTTTCGATTCTATAAGGAACATACGGACAGACAGACAGACAGACAGACAGACAGACAGACAGAAATCCTTATTTATAGGTATAGATATATATATATATATATATATATATATATATATATATATATATATATATATATATATATATATATATATATATATATACTAGCTGACCCGACAAACTTCGTGTTGCCACAAATTAACCTGTGTTGTACATAAATCATGAATCTCGGATGATCTTTGTCACTATCTCGAGTTTTGCAAGCCCCCCAGTGGGCGGCGCTTCCGACGGCGGGTCACCGGCAACACTCGCGACCGGCTCGTCCTGAATGATCTAGTGTTACTATAGATAGTTTTTGTGGTCTTGTTATTGATTAATGTTTTATGGAAGAGTCTCGAATTTCTCGAGTTGGATTAGTTTTTGAGTTTCGCAAAAATTTCTGTTTTATTTGTATGAGAGTCCATATCCCCCTACCACAGGGGTGAGAGGTCTCTAACTATCATAAAATAAATTCAAGACTCAAAAATCTCCTACATGCTAAATTTGGTTCCATTTGCTTGATTAGTACTCAAATTATAAGGAAATTTGTATTTCATTTGTATGGGAGCCCACCCTCTTAAAAGGGAAAGGGGTCGTAATACACCACAGAAAAAAAATTCTGCCATCTAAAACTCTCACATGCCAAATTTGGTTCCATTTGCTTGATTAGTTCTAAAGTTATGAGCAAATTTGTATTTCGTTTGAATGGGAGCCCCCCCCCTCCTAAAAAGGTAAGAAGTCCTAATTCATAATGGGAAAAATGGTTGCCTCCAAAAACACCCACATGCCAAATATGGTTCCATTTGCTTGATTAGTTCTCGAATTATGAGGAAATTTGTATTTCATTTGTGTAGAAGCCACCCCTCTTGAAGTGTGGAAGGATCCTAATTCACCGTAGAAAATATTTTTGCCTCCAAAAACCTCCACATGCCGAATTTGGTTCTATTTGCTTGATTAGTTCTCGAGTTATGGGGAAATTTGTATTTCATTTGTATTGGAGCCCCCCCTCCTAATGTGGGAAGAGGTCCTAATTCATCACAGAAACAATTCTTGCCTCCAAAAACACCTACACGCCAAATTTGGTTCCATTTGCTGGATTAGTTCTCGAGTTATGAGGAAATTTGTATTTCGTTTGTATAGGACCCCCCCTCCTAAAGTGGGGAGGGGTCCCAATTCATCATTGAAAAAAAATTGTCTCCAAAAACACACATATGCCAAATTTGGTTCAATTCGCTTGATTAGTTCTCGAGTTATGAGGAAATTTGTATTTCATTTGTACAGGAGCCCCTCCTCTTAAAGTGGGGAGGGGTCCTAATTCACCATAGAAAATTTTCTTGCTCTCGAAAACTTTCACATGCCAAATTTGGTTGCATTTGCTTGATTAGTTCTCGAGTTATGAGGAAATTTGTATGGAAGCCCCCCCTCTTAAAGGGGAGAGGAGTTATAATTCCTCTTATAAAGAGGGGAGGGGTCTCAATTCACCATAGAATAAATTCTTGTCACCAAAAAAACACCCACATGCCAAATGTTGTTCTATTTGCTTGATTAGTTCTCGAGTTAGGAGGAAATTTGTATTTCATTTGTACAGGAGCCCCCCCTCTTAGAGTGGGGAGGGGTCCTAATTCACCGTAGAAAATTTTCCTGCCCTCGAAAACTTTCACATGCCAAATTTGGTTCCATTTGCTTGATTAGTACTCGAGTTATGAGGAAATTTGTATTTCATTTGTACAGGAGCCCCTCCTCTTAAAGTGGGGGAGGGGTCCTAATTCACCATAGAAAATTTTCTTGCTCTCGAAAACTTTCACATGCCAAATTTGGTTGCATTTGCTTGATTAGTTCTCGAGTTATGAGGAAATTTGTATGGAAGCCCCCCCCTCTTGAAGGGGAGAGGAGTTATAATTCCTCTTATAAAGAGGGGAGGGGTCTCAATTCACCATAGAATAAATTCTTGTCACCGAAAACACCCACATGCCAAATTTGGTTCTATTTGCTTGATTAGTTCTCGAGTTATGAGGAAATTTGTATTTCATTTGTATAGGAGCCCCCCTTCTAAAGTGGGGAGAGGTTCTTATTCATCCTAGAAAAAATTCTTGCCTCCAAAAACACCTACATGCCAAATTTGGTTCCATTTGCTGGATTAGCTCTCGAGTTATAAGGAAATTTGTATTTCGTTTGTATAGGAGCCCCCCCCCCACTTAAAGTGGGGAGGGGTCCCAATTCATCATAGAAAAAAATTTTGTCTCCAAAAACACACACATGCCAAATTTGGTTCCATTTGCTTGATTAGTTCTCGAGTTATGAGGAAATTGGTATTTCATTTGTACAGGAGCCCCCCCTCTTAAAGTGAGGAGGGGTCCTAATTCAACATAGAAAATTTTCTTGCCCTCGAAAACTTTCACATGCCAAATTTGGTTCCATTTGCTTGATTAGTTCTCGAGTTATGAGGAAATTTGTATGGAAGCCCCCCCTCTTAAAGGGTAGAGGAGTTATAATTCCCCTTATAAAGAGGGGAGGGTTCTCAAATTACCCTAGAATAAATTCTTGTCACCGAAAACACCCACATGCCAAATTTGGTTCTATTTGCTTGATTAGTTCTCGAGTTATGCAGAAATTTGTGTTTCATTTGTATGGGAGCCCCCCCTCTTAGTGGGGGGAGGGGTCTCTAACCATCACTAAAACCTTTCCTGGCCCCAAAAACACCTACATGCAAATTTTCACGCCGATTGGTTCAGTAGTTTTTGATTCTATAAGGAACACAGGACAGACAGACAGACAGACAGACAGACAGACAGACAGACAGACAGACAGACAGACAGACAGACAGACAGACAGACAGACAGACAGACAGACAGACAGACAGACAGACAGACAGACAGACAGACAGACAGACAGACAGACAGACAGACAGACAGACAGACAGACAGACAGACAGACAGACAGACAGACAGACAGACAGACAGACAGACAGACAGACAGACAGACAGACAGACAGACAGACAGACAGACAGACAGACAGACAGACAGACAGACAGACAGACAGACAGACAGACAGACAGACAGACAGACAGACAGACAGACAGACAGACAGACAGACAGACAGACAGACAGACAGACAGACAGACAGACAGACAGACAGACAGACAGACAGACAGACAGACAGACAGACAGACAGACAGACAGACAGACAGACAGACAGACAGACAGACAGACAGACAGACAGACAGACAGACAGACAGACAGACAGACAGACAGACAGACAGACAGACAGACAGACAGACAGACAGACAGACAGACAGACAGACAGACAGACAGACAGACAGACAGACAGACAGACAGACAGACAGACAGACAGACAGACAGACAGACAGACAGACAGACAGACAGACAGACAGACAGACAGACAGACAGACAGACAGACAGACAGACAGACAGACAGACAGACAGACAGACAGACAGACAGACAGACAGACAGACAGACAGACAGACAGACAGACAGACAGACAGACAGACAGACAGACAGACAGACAGACAGACAGACAGACAGACAGACAGACAGACAGACAGACAGACAGACAGACAGACAGACAGACAGACAGACAGACAGACAGACAGACAGACAGACAGACAGACAGACAGACAGACAGACAGACAGACAGACAGACAGACAGACAGACAGACAGACAGACAGACAGACAGACAGACAGACAGACAGACAGACAGACAGACAGACAGACAGACAGACAGACAGACAGACAGACAGACAGACAGACAGACAGACAGACAGACAGACAGACAGACAGACAGACAGACAGACAGACAGACAGACAGACAGACAGACAGACAGACAGACAGACAGACAGACAGACAGACAGACAGACAGACAGACAGACAGACAGACAGACAGACAGACAGACAGACAGACAGACAGACAGACAGACAGACAGACAGACAGACAGACAGACAGACAGACAGACAGACAGACAGACAGACAGACAGACAGACAGACAGACAGACAGACAGACAGACAGACAGACAGACAGACAGACAGACAGACAGACAGACAGACAGACAGACAGACAGACAGACAGACAGACAGACAGACAGACAGACAGACAGACAGACAGACAGACAGACAGACAGACAGACAGACAGACAGACAGACAGACAGACAGACAGACAGACAGACAGACAGACAGACAGACAGACAGACAGACAGACAGACAGACAGACAGACAGACAGACAGACAGACAGACAGACAGACAGACAGACAGACAGACAGACAGACAGACAGACAGACAGACAGACAGACAGACAGACAGACAGACAGACAGACAGACAGACAGACAGACAGACAGACAGACAGACAGACAGACAGACAGACAGACAGACAGACAGACAGACAGACAGACAGACAGACAGACAGACAGACAGACAGACAGACAGACAGACAGACAGACAGACAGACAGACAGACAGACAGACAGACAGACAGACAGACAGACAGACAGACAGACAGACAGACAGACAGACAGACAGACAGACAGACAGACAGACAGACAGACAGACAGACAGACAGACAGACAGACAGACAGACAGACAGACAGACAGACAGACAGACAGACAGACAGACAGACAGACAGACAGACAGACAGACAGACAGACAGACAGACAGACAGACAGACAGACAGACAGACAGACAGACAGACAGACAGACAGACAGACAGACAGACAGACAGACAGACAGACAGACAGACAGACAGACAGACAGACAGACAGACAGACAGACAGACAGACAGACAGACAGACAGACAGACAGACAGACAGACAGACAGACAGACAGACAGACAGACAGACAGACAGACAGACAGACAGACAGACAGACAGACAGACAGACAGACAGACAGACAGACAGACAGACAGACAGACAGACAGACAGACAGACAGACAGACAGACAGACAGACAGACAGACAGACAGACAGACAGACAGACAGACAGACAGACAGACAGACAGACAGACAGACAGACAGACAGACAGACAGACAGACAGACAGACAGACAGACAGACAGACAGACAGACAGACAGACAGACAGACAGACAGACAGACAGACAGACAGACAGACAGACAGACAGACAGACAGACAGACAGACAGACAGACAGACAGACAGACAGACAGACAGACAGACAGACAGACAGACAGACAGACAGACAGACAGACAGACAGACAGACAGACAGACAGACAGACAGACAGACAGACAGACAGACAGACAGACAGACAGACAGACAGACAGACAGACAGACAGACAGACAGACAGACAGACAGACAGACAGACAGACAGACAGACAGACAGACAGACAGACAGACAGACAGACAGACAGACAGACAGACAGACAGACAGACAGACAGACAGACAGACAGACAGACAGACAGACAGACAGACAGACAGACAGACAGACAGACAGACAGACAGACAGACAGACAGACAGACAGACAGACAGACAGACAGACAGACAGACAGACAGACAGACAGACAGACAGACAGACAGACAGACAGACAGACAGACAGACAGACAGACAGACAGACAGACAGACAGACAGACAGACAGACAGACAGACAGACAGACAGACAGACAGACAGACAGACAGACAGACAGACAGACAGACAGACAGACAGACAGACAGACAGACAGACAGACAGACAGACAGACAGACAGACAGACAGACAGACAGACAGACAGACAGACAGACAGACAGACAGACAGACAGACAGACAGACAGACAGACAGACAGACAGACAGACAGACAGACAGACAGACAGACAGACAGACAGACAGACAGACAGACAGACAGACAGACAGACAGACAGACAGACAGACAGACAGACAGACAGACAGACAGACAGACAGACAGACAGACAGACAGACAGACAGACAGACAGACAGACAGACAGACAGACAGACAGACAGACAGACAGACAGACAGACAGACAGACAGACAGACAGACAGACAGACAGACAGACAGACAGACAGACAGACAGACAGACAGACAGACAGACAGACAGACAGACAGACAGACAGACAGACAGACAGACAGACAGACAGACAGACAGACAGACAGACAGACAGACAGACAGACAGACAGACAGACAGACAGACAGACAGACAGACAGACAGACAGACAGACAGACAGACAGACAGACAGACAGACAGACAGACAGACAGACAGACAGACAGACAGACAGACAGACAGACAGACAGACAGACAGACAGACAGACAGACAGACAGACAGACAGACAGACAGACAGACAGACAGACAGACAGACAGACAGACAGACAGACAGACAGACAGACAGACAGACAGACAGACAGACAGACAGACAGACAGACAGACAGACAGACAGACAGACAGACAGACAGACAGACAGACAGACAGACAGACAGACAGACAGACAGACAGACAGACAGACAGACAGAAATCCTTCTTTATAGGTATAGATATATATATATATATATATATATATATATATATATATATATATATATATATATATATATATATATATATATATATATATATATATATATATAGATATATATATATATATATATATATATATATATATATATATATATATATATATATATATATATATATATATATATATATATATATATATATATTTGTATGCTTAAATAGATGCTGCACAAAGTACTCTTAGTCAAAACACGTGGAAACATACCTGTAAGTTTTGGCAGGTGTACAAACATTGACAATATTTGAAACATTTTTTTGAAAAATCATCAAGTATCAGGAAACGGATTCCATCAGAAGTAAACAAAAAGATTAACAAAGGATATTTATAAAAACATAGGTTCATCATAAGTAATTCTAACTGGTTTGTAGGAAGAAAATTTGAAATTTTGAAAATATGACTTGTTTTAAATAGTTTTGTCAAACAACTATTTTTTTGCTATTTTGTGCTTTTTCAACGGTAAAAAAGTTATCTAATCTTGCAGAATCTGGTCATACATTCTATGAAGGAATGAATCTTTGTGGTATTCTGAACAAATCGGTACCTAAAGCTCATCCGGAAACGTCCGGACTGGCATTTGCGACCCTTTTGAAAATTGTATGTTTCACATTGTTTTGAAGGAAATATCGACCATTCGCATCTAGTTGCGTACTATCTTCTGTGCAAGATAATTCACCTTCAATACAATGGGCACACTAGCAATACTACATGTCTAGGGATTATGAGGTCTGTTCTCCAAATATGTCACTATTTGAATCTACATTCCCATTCAACAAAATTCGCTGACAAAAATAGTAGGAAAAATGTTAGTTGGGTGACGGTGAAGTATGTAATAGTATGTGTGGCGCGATTGTTATTCGATAAATTGCATAACAGAGGTTATATATCACAGAGAAGACATCTGCGTCGATTTAGTGTCGAAGAATCAGTCTACTCCAGTATCATCAATTTGGTATTAACCAATGTCATTTTTTATATGAATAAGAGACAAACAAGATACTCATTGATTTACTAATGCATTTGTAGGTTTTGGAGAAGGCTAAATAGTGAATAGTGAATAGAAGAAAAGCATAATTTGCACTATTAAGTGAATTGAAATGACTTGTAATGCCACCAGTTTGTTACAAAATTAACTATTTTTACGTTTCATTTCATATTCGAGCGAAATATTACTTAATACGTAAGAAAATAATTTTGGCCAGCTTTTTGCCCTAGTTACTCCTCTGTGCGTCGCTGAAAACATATGGTTTCGAGGAGAGCGCGTTTACTATTGTACAGCACTGCACTTCCCATCCCACAGTTTACTGTAAATTCTCAACGAGACCACGTACCAAAAATACTTTGGACTCAACATTTCTGAAGGTAAAAGGTTTCTAAAAATGCAAAACAAACAAGTTTTCCGACTTTATAGTGAGGGTTCCCTTTAAATATCAATGCTGCCCAAGAACTTTGCACACAATTTTTTGATTGCTTTCAAATATTCTACAAATTTATCAGTATATTACATACACATGCATATGTGTTGATGATAACTACCATTACTGCTCATAAATGCATAACAGTCCCATGTGATTTTCACCCCTTTTGTGATAAGCCTGGGAATCATCTTTAAATTGTTCATGCTTTTAATATTTCAAACAGAAATGTTATGTTTGTTCCCAAAATTTTGAAACAAATCAGAAGGGTTGTGTACAAGACACGACCGCATATATAGGTGACGCCAAGGTTGCAGATCGGTGAATATATTCATGAATATGAACGATATTAGTTATGCCAGGAAGATTGCACACACTAATGTTCATTGCACGCAATCTGTCAAGCTCGTAAATAAGCACTGAACGAATGGTTGTCTTTCGATAGGTTACTTGCATGCATTCATTCGTTGAATCTTGCTTTACTTTTAGCCACATCATTCGATCACTTTTCGAAGCAAGTGTTACTGGATGAGTTGGTTGACGAATAACCGGCGAAGATGCGCTATGAAGAGCAGGTATATCATTCGTTGTGAGGCATTCGCGAAGAATAACAAAATTTGCTCGTTGCGCTGCCAGCTTACTCGGCTAGTTTTTTCTAACTTAAATGTAAATAAATTTTATTCTATTTCTAAAGCAATTTCTAATGATGTAATTTGTGGAAACGAATCGGAATTTTTAGCGCATAAATAATTTTAGACTCCTACGGTGATTTGGAATTTTCTGTGCGTTTCCAGTTTTGGAAGCAGCCATTTTTGGCATCAAACTTTTTTGATTGACTAGCGCTCGTTTTTTGCAATGATATTTTTTTAGTAGCGATTAACAAAAAAGACAAAATTGGTCTACTTGATGTGATCAATAATATCGATTGATCAGATAGTGATATATATACCACGGGTGCAAACGACCTGGGACGCGACTTTTGCTTTTGTATTTATAAGCTCAGCCCTTTTTCGCACAAAGCAGCGCTGTTTATTGTAATCGGCAATGATTGACATTTAATATCAATATCACTAAGACGCTATTGATATTGAATTTCTAAAATGAAAAGCTGAGAAATTATTGTATGATTTTAATTGATATCTAACATGTAAGTTGTAACATGCAACATGTAAGTAGTACTAATAGTATGCTGTTTCGCACCTAAGGAGTATGTAACATATAACAAATATGTACCCTTTTAAAAGTTAAAAGTTACATAACACATATTAGATGTTACATGACGCATATTAAAAGTTACATGATGCATGTTAAAAGAAATATGACGCATGTTAATATTTTAATGTTAACGGGAAACTAGCAGTCATTAACTTTTCGTCGGAGAGCCCAATTTCAGAAGCAGTTGTTGGTCCCAAAAGCGTGGTACTGTTTATAAAAATATATTCACTGCATTCTTCTTGCCAATCTGAACACAGCAAATATATTTTCGTGAACAAAATTATTGTCTTAATTTTGGTTTTTAAATTTGCAGAATCGATGACGACTAATTCCATCCTAATATTATACTAACATTCTCGCTTTCTGAAACTAATTCCGCACATGAATTCCGCACCTCACTACAAAATTAATTTAGATGCGAAGCACCTAAAAATAATTATTACGGGTAAAGCGTGCTGTTTTCTTTTTCGATTGATATGCTATAGCCAATTTTAAATTAGAAATTGGAATTTTCAAATTGAAATTAAAAAATCGCAACGCTGCTTGTCATTAATTAGATAATGAAAATGATTAACTTTAGCGTTTCTTGTCGAGCAATGCCGCTCCAGTATGTACCACAATTCGCCATATTCATCGCGAATGGTTCACTGCGAATATTAATGAACGAATACCTACATGGGACATAAAGCGAAGAATCGCGAATGAACGGCAAACTTTATTACGAGCAAGCATCGAAGATTACTGGTGAATCGTACATAAGCCGAACTTGTATGCGTGGATTCGTGTAAGTTCGGGAATTAAGTTGAAGAATTCGTGCGTTACCCAATGTATGTACGCAAAGCTTCACTCAAGACGCAAACCACTACATTCACTTGCTCGAGTACTGCCGTTATTGAAAGCTTCATGAATACTCGATTCGATGAATTTCTGCAACATTGGGTGACGCAGACCTACGTAGGTCTCTTTGTAGTATAGTAGCATGTATCCATGCTTGTAATCATTCGATTCTTCATGCATATATGCTATATGCAACATATATACATGCTACATGCGTTGTATGTAACATTTATCAAAGTAGTAACATTGCATACGTTCAATCCTCAAAAGCTCAAGAACACAAACTATTGCTTTCCTGCTACCTTCCAGAAATTAAAGATTGTTTTTATTACCCATGGTTCCCCACGTTGAAGGGATTTTACCAATTCAATCCTATTTTATCAACAGCACATCTTTTCACTACACTTCTAATGAAACGGTAAGCATGCGTATTCATACAGAGTCAGATTACAACCGAACACTACAGCTGTAGCACATTTTTCCAACACAGATATCAAATTCGCCTAGGTTTAATCGTCTCGCAGTAAAGAATTTGCGATCTGTTGGGACAACGAACTTGTGTCATTTTTTCTGGCACATTTCCCTAACACAGACATCAAATCGGACTAGGCTTAATCGCGTTCGAAAGAAATCTGTTGGCACGAGGGGGCTTTGTCACTCTTTCTGGCGTGCTTCTCAAGCAAGGACATCAAAATAGTCTCGGTTTAACCCATTTCCTCCCAGCGTTGCGAAAACGCAACGCACTTTCATTCGTTTCTAGAGAAGACCCGGTTGAAGATATCAACTTGGACCCTGAGAAACAAAGAAAGATTGAAAAAAAATCTAATCGACCTGTTTTTGCTCAAAGGTCAGATGTTACATGTAACATAATTACAGCTGTGATAAAACAACAGGTTTTGCTATTTTTCAGACAGTTAAGGAAAAATGCTCATAAAACTCGATTTTACCTCTATTAACGCCTGACCTATCAATCAGTGTTAGTAAGAATCGGTTGCTTGCCAAAAAAAACTTTGTTTCATAATTTTGATTATTTTTGTAATTTTCAGATAGGTTTGAAGCTTTGCGTTGCGAAAACGCAACGCTAGGAACTAACGATATTCAAAATTTGCAACGGGAATGTTTGTTTTCGTTCGTTCGCTGCGGTGTTTCATTTGATCTCGTTGCTTTTTAGTAAACAAATGAATGTAAATCTTATCTTTCGCTTATTTAAAATTTTCCGGAAACATTATAAAAGTTTACATAACATACAATTCGCTGCTTCAAACACTAATGGCAGATGGAGAAGCCGTTGTGATAAGAACGTAATAAAATTGTTAAAGTACCTTTGCCTCCGGAATATCTGGAGGAATTGAGTGATGGCAACGACAGTTTCATGGACTCAAATTTAATGTTACAACCTTTCCGGAACGTGTTGGTAGGCATTTAATCATCTGCGATGACATTTATTTAGCATTCAAACTGCATACATGTCTAGTGCAAAGATGGTCTCCAACCCAAATGTTTGATATCTATCATAAAACATAACATGCAATACTCTAAGACGTTCATTTAATCTTTATTAATACTCAAAATCACAAAAAAAATCCCAAATTTGATTTAACGGTAAAAAAGTATGAAGCATTTATATGCATAATAATGAAGGTATGCAAAAACGGTATACCCTTAATGCCCAGCGTTGCGTTTTCGCAACGTAGCGTTGCGGGACACAGGATCAAAATTAAAAATACATGTCAGTGGTTTTTTCTTAGTTGACCTAAAAGAGAATTTTCCTGAAAGTTTCAACTTTCTATCCCTGCTGGGAAAAGTCTGGGGCTTAATGGGTTAATCGCGGTGTAAGAAATCTTGTTCAAGTAAGGAAACTTTGTCACTTGTTTTGGCTTACTTCCCAAGCACAGATATCAAATTGGTATAGGTTTAGATCATCGTAAAGAATCTTCCAACCAATCACGAAGCGAGAATTTTGGTAAAAATTAGGTTCATTATTTTCAATTTTTCAATAGTTCAACAGCAAGAATCCATACTTTTCTTCATTTGGGCCAATTCTTAGAAGATTTTCCAATCGATTGGTGTAAGAATATTGAAAATCGTTGTGGAAACCACTAAGCTATTAGCGTTCGAAACCTGACCACTTTTCGAGAAAGATTTTTTGGAATGACTCCTTATACCAGTTACCTTCCTGAAAGACGTAGTCCTA
The DNA here is from genome assembly GCF_943734655.1 of Sabethes cyaneus. Taxonomy (NCBI): domain Eukaryota; kingdom Metazoa; phylum Arthropoda; class Insecta; order Diptera; family Culicidae; genus Sabethes; species Sabethes cyaneus. The sequence goes on along the minus strand of NC_071355.1, from coordinate 119,484,076 downwards.
CGTCAAAATATCAAACTATGTCAGTCACAAGTTAGAAATAAACGCATAACAGTCTCAGTAGTGAAAATATAGCAATAAACATCTGTTTTTAGGAAATGCCTAGACCGATTTGACTGAATAACTAGGGGGATTAATGCATAATGAGGGGGAATAATGAGCACACGGGGCGAAATGGGCACCCCTCTTTTCTTCGAAAGTACGCATTTTGTAACATCAAATGGCATGTGAAACATTGCTGTAGGTAATACAGTATCTATTTATCAACAAATGAGTGATCTCTACTTTTAAAACACGGAGTTATATTAAAAAAGTCAACTTTGTTCTCAGACGCTGAAAAAATTATAATTTTGGTGCACTGCCAAATAAGCTTTTGCGATCTTTTAAATATCTTAAACTATCAAGTGCACAGTGCAACATGTTGTACACATTGTATCTCAAATTTTACCTTCATTGAAGTTTTGATTTTATACTATAATTAGTGTAAAAACCCATTTTTACTTTAACTATTTGACTGGGGGCGAAATGGGCAGGTGGGGTGAAACGAGCACTATTTCGCATTAACTAACCTGTCAGTTTCTTTGTTTATCGCGTCATTGTTTGTTTACAGTGATGGTATGAATATGCCAAGAGAATCCGAAAGACATAATTTGTCAAAAAAAGCCTTGCAAGCGGCCGGCCTTGACCATTATAAGGCGAGACGGAATATCTACAAAACAAGTCGCCAAGTACCACAGCATTCTGCGGCACACGTTAACTCGGTATGTGAGGCCATACGAAAGGGCAATCTCGGGGCAGGAGGTGGACCAAATTGGTTCCTTCAAAACTGTTTTCGCTCCCGCTGCAGAACAAGAGCTGGTGGTCCATATTTTGTATATGGAGGTTCGATGCTACGGTATCACTACCCGTGAAATCAGAACCCTCGTATACCAGCTGGCAGAGGGAAACGAAAAAGCATATGTCTTCAACACTAAAATACAGCTTTAAGCGGTTTGCGGTCAATAGTTTTTTCGATGTTTTGACACGTTTTATGTTTGTGTATGTGTATGTATGTGTATATGCATGTGTTTCAATGTAAGTGTATGTGTGTGTAGGTGTGTGTGGTTGTTGTACTTATATACACCCTTCAAGCATGTGTTTACAAGGGTGCTCACTATGCCCCAGGGGGTGCTCATTGTGCCCCACACACTAACCGATTTTTAGTTTTTGAAGCATAGGTTTAAATTGCAATTTTCGTCATCATATCAATTATTTTTCAATTTGTTAACAGTATGCCTTTAATTATCGATAGTGAATGCATGTTTTGCAATGACGACACTTTAAAAATTCAGTCATTTTGGGTGCTTAAATCAGCCAACAAGTTAGGGTGCTCATTATGCCCCTAGTACCCCTACCAAAGTTTTGTGGCCTAGAAGAATTCTATTGATCAGAATTTGGACCGGGTGTACGGTTCCGAAGAAATGTTCGGAACAAGTTCTGGAATATATGAAACTTGAACATAGATGCAGCTTGAATCATAACAAATCCGTCATGCGACACCTCCAAGTGCATATAAAATGTTCAAGACATCATCGGCTTTATCTGAACACGTCAGGCAATGTTCCGGATCGGGGATCAGTTTCTGAATTGAACTAAAATACAATCAAAATACAAGTACTCAAAATTGCAAAAGTAGTTCATTTGTCGTGATATAAAGTGTCCAGGATTACATTGACCACAGCTTGACACGTTCTGGGAACGTTCCGAATACATCCAGGAAAACGGCCAGTTTCTAATTAAACCAAACCCCGGAATGCGACCCCGCTATTAACTCATAATAATAAATTACAAATAAAAGGAGGACATTTTTGGATTGCTTTCACATATTATACAAATTTATTAGTATATTACATAGACATGCATATGGATTGATGATCAGTGTTGCCACATGTACAGATTTATCTGGAATAGTACAGATTTTTCCGATTTTTTTGGTACAGATTCTGTACGGTACAGATTACAGATTTTTGTCATAAAGTACAGATGGGTACAGATTGTTTTGGGTGTCAAAAACTAATTTTTTTCTTTCAGTTTTGTTACTTGAAATCAATAGAGGAGCACCTCTTGAAATGAATGCAAACAAAACAAAACATGTCTGTCTTTAAGGTTATGTACCAATATCATCAAAGAAATCAGTAATTTGCGATTTTTCTATTCTTTAAAGCAAACAAACCAGGTTTCCCTATGTAACAAACCAACTTTGTGGTACAGATTTTTGAAAGCAAAAGTACAGATGAAAAAGATTTTTTACCTTCCAGTACAGATGAATATGTGGCAACACTGATTCGATGTGATCAGCTGATAAGCTGACAGCAGCAGTGGAGACAGCCAGCGGCATCCACAGCATATTTGTATGCACAAGCAGCGATTTTAACCATGCTGCAGACTCTGACTGATGTCTGTTAGTAGTAGGGATGCCTACTTCATACAAAAAAATTTCTTTTATTTCGTAGGAAATATCTTGGTTAATATTTTTTATTCAAAACTCAAAGTACACGTAGAGTAAATATTAAATAACTTTTCTTCACTTGAGAAAATGGAAAGGAAAGTAATAAATGAGAAGGAATAGTACGAGTACCCTCATTAGAAAGAAACAAATTTGACAATATAACAAGTCAAACGGACAGACGAAAGAGTGTGGAAAAACACCTCCCTTTTAATATCATATATAAACAGCAAAGAACTGCCAAATTTTCTCTCTCTCTCTCTCTCTCTCTCTCTGCAAAAAGGCAATGAACATGGAAGACTTTCACGGCCGAAAGGGTATATGACAACCCTAATTTAAGGACGAACGCCCCACGTAGAAAACATAAGACACTGCGTGGAGGAGCGAGAAATATAAAACAGATGGAAACGGGTAAAGATAGTGAGAAAATAATAAATATATCCGCGAAGAACGCGAAGGCCGGTGCATAGAAAACATGAGACATGATACGCGAGCAAAACTAAAAAGAGATGATGAAATCGGGAGAAGATATAAAATATACAAGCGCCGGTGCATAGAAAACGTGAGATACTATGCACACGAGCAAATCTATTGAATATGATTTATGAAAAATAACAAGATAAATATGGAGAAGAGCCAGAAACAGCCACTCCATAATAAAAACGAATACATAATGACGATAGGGAGTCGTAGGACTTTTCCCAGAAGGCAAAGGTAATTAAAGGATTTGTTCTACATACAAGATTGTGCAAAAAGAACAATGAATGACAAGAGGCCATGATGGTTATGACAATGAAAGTTTTTTTATTATTAGCAAAGATGAAACATAGACACAGGGGAAAATGTTGACAAGAATTATTTGGAATGTTGGTAGAATCTCCTGAAGGGGATTTCTCGCGCAAGCCGGCTAGTAGGACTGTTATTGAATCAAACTGTTTGCCGAGTATGAATGGTGATGAGTAAATGAGCCGGTTTCGGCGCCTGGAATAAATGGAAGTATGAATGGCACAGTCTTACCGTGCCCCTATGCCAAAATACTCAGGTGCCTGCACCTATAGAGGGAGAGGGGAGGAAGATGCAGGCTACTGCATAATAAAGTGGGAAAGTCGGGAAAAGACAGACGATCAAAGATAAATTTATTATTGAAGAAGAGTTAAAAGGCAAATGAGAGAGCGCAAAGTGAAAGAGAGAGAGAGAGAGAGAGAGAGAGGGGGGGGGGGAAAGGTTTTATTTTTTTTACACGTTGAAAAATACCAACGAGGTGCAAAACAGAGCTTTTAATGAAATAACGAAGGTATGGAAAAAGTCACCAACCTTACGTTGAAACTTAGGAATGAAAAAGGGTCATGAACCCGTAGTTCGAACGAAGGCAAGGCGTTCGGCTCGAAAAAAAAGAATTTATAGTAATCGAATTATATATAACTAAGAATTGCTTCTCTATTGATTTCAAGAAACAGCACTGAGAAAAAAGTATGAGTTTTTAACACTCATAAAAATCTGTACCTATCTGTACTTTTTGGCAAAAATCTGTAATCTGTACCGCACAGAATCTGTACCAAAAAATTTGAAAAAATCTGTACTTTTCCAGATAAATCTGTACAGGTGGCAACACTGATTTCGTCATTCAGTGTCAAGCAGCTTGTCAGGTAAGACGTCAGTTTACATTCCGGTCAATGCGCTGCGCAATGGGTGATTTCCTCATATAGATACAAGTCGCACAAGACCAAAGGACGTTTTCTTTTGTACTTACTGACATCATGTAAGAATAATACGTGCGACTCAGAACAGTTCTGAAAACGAAGTATTTATTATTTCGTTTCTCTCTTGGATATACATATAGTTCTACAAGAATTAGTGATCATCTGTATAACGCAACTTTAGACTATAGAAACCAATATACATGGGTATGACATGACATACCACTCCCGTTACAGTCCAATGTCGACAACGTCTTTGATACAACCTTCAACTTTTTCATTTTCAGGTTCAAACATAAAAGGATTTTTTGGAGTCGTATCCATTTTGATGTTACTGTCTTGGTTTGACGCGACCACTCAAAAAATAAGTTTCGCGGATTGGTCCGGTGGAGATATAAACGGTAAGACCCTTCTGTAAGATGATATCATGATATCGTGCAACAATGGAACATTGAGAACTAATTTGTTTATTATAATTTTTCACTTCTCAGCAGTAATGCTGGAAACTCTCATCTACCTCGCGCTAACCATTTTGCCAAACGGTCTCATTCATCAGTTATTAATTTTTTTAAGTGTTTGATTGTTTGCTTCAGTTTGATCAGTTATGGTGATTCAGGAACCTCCGTGCTATGTTCCAGCTACCAAGAACCACTTGCACTTGATTATTTGCAGTTCGGTGCGCAGCTTCAGTTCTACCAATGAGCGCACAAGAGTACAGGAAATTAGTCCAGTAGCAGAGATTACTACTGGAACTATACCATACAGTATCGAATTCCGTAGAGCTTTGAAATCCGTACACCTAATAGAATTTGCTTGTTTATATGTATTAAAAAAGTCTGAATGCAAAATAATAATAACAGGTCCAGACCCATTTTTTATTAGCATTATATCGAAGTCAAAACTTAGGCAGTAGGCTATGAAATACAATTAATATAAATCAAACTAGAAATTTCTGTTGGATTTCTTTGTCCATTTGCCGTGTCGTTAGCAATTTGCCAAGAAAATCATTTTCAATAAAATCAAGTGTACAGCGTACTTGAAGTGATTTTCCTGTTTCAAATCCCGAAAATAGATTTGAAAGATAGATGATTATCGTTGTACAGTTATATTTTATTCATTATAACATTGAAGTAATATTTATTCATCCTATTTAGTACTGTACGGATTTTGAATCATTTTTACTAGTTGAATCTAAATCCGTATACCAGTGCAATATCTTTAGTTATCCAACTTTATTCCATGTTTTGAAAAGAAAATAGAAAGGACTAAAGCTAAACAAATGTTGATATACTGGAATATGGCATTTGCGATGATAGATAGTAGAAAATTGCAGTTCCGGTCACTACGATAAGAATTGGTACTCTCCATATTGAATTGGTACTCTCGAAATAACGGAGTCCCTTCTGCAACTTTTTAGTTTTCCGTATAATTTGCAATAAAAATCAAGAATAAAACTGTTATATACTGTGAGTATATGTCAAGTTAATGTACTCTTAAAATGTAAAAAATAGAGGTGAGGTCTAATCGACACGTATACACGGATTTAGATTCACGGGCTTTAGTTAATTTTAAACATGGTGTGCGGAATTTGAATCAAAGGTGTACGGATTTTGAATCAGACATAAAAAAGTGTACGGATTTCGAATCAAGAGCTGTTCATTTTGTCCTCGATTTTGTATAACTAGGAGTAATTATAACTTCCTGTGATTCCAAATAATGTTAAAATAAGCAACCTACTGTCGAAGGGGGGCTCCGTAGCCGCAAGGTTACTGAGTCTGCTTTGACAAGCGAGCGGTCGTGGGTTCGAATCTTAGTAGAATGAAGCCATTCGATGTCAAGTGACTTTAGCATGGGTTTATTCTCAGGCCCCTCCATTTATCCTTCCTTCGTGCTGAATTCTATATTTACCCTCTGAAGCCTCTTGACAGTGCAAATGTCCCTCTTATAGTTAAGTGTACTGATCAGAGGTACGAATGAGTCCTCGCCAGGGACGGCTATAATATGGGATAGTGCTGGCAGCGAGGAATAAGTGGGTAACGTAGATCAAGCTTTGTAGGAAGGGTAAACCCCAATACACGCAAGCACGCATAAAAACTTAATAAGCATATCGCTCACTCAATAGCGATTATAGCAAAAAGAAATGCAGTGCAGGTCATACAGCAAACACCCGGGCGATATTACAATTTGTATTTGTATTTGTTTTTGAATATAGGCTATGAGCCCGTTATCCTTTCTTAAGACTAATTTACAAACAATTATTGGACAAATTCTACATATAGGAACAAGTTAAATATTAAATAAAAATACAATCACTAAAGCAGTTGTCCTCTGTAGTATAACCTAAGCCTATGTTTAATGGTATTTGCGCTCATGTCAGTGGTTATAATTTGCTGAAGCTCGTTAAAGGCGTTCATGAAACGGGAAGTGGGTTCATGCTGTGAGTAGCAGTACTGGAAGGTAAAAAAATCTTTTTCATCTGTACTTTTGCTTTCAAAAATCTGTACCAAAATCTGTACCACAAAGTTGGTTTGTTACATAGGGAAACCTGGTTTGTTTGCTTTAAAGAATAGAAAAATCGCAAATTACTGATTTCCTTGATGATATTGGTACATAACCTTAAAGAGAGACATGTTTTGTTTTGTTTGCATTCATGTCAAGAGGTGCTCCTCTATTGATTTCAAGTAACAAAACTGAAAGAAAAAAATTAGTTTTTGACACCCAAAAAAATCTGTACTTTATGACAAAAATCTGTAATCTGTACCGTACAGAATCTGTACCAAAAAACCCGATTTAATCCACCTAGTGGTGAAAGAACCTTTGTTATACGGTCTGCATCTACGTTAACGTTGCGTAGTGCGTTTGTTTACATAATTTTTTTGGCAATTGAAAAAGTTTACAAAATTTGAACAAAATAGGAGCACTTATAAATTTTGATAGATCCTTTTTTCATGAAATTGCTGAGAAAGTATAAGTAAGTTGTTACTAATTTGAGTAAATGCAAGTAAAAGTAAGTTGTAAGAGGAAATATTATTATTTAACATATACATTGCGTAGTAAAAGTCTAGTTTAAAGGTTTTGAACTATGCATAATTTACTGTAATGCCATTCTAATTGATCCAATAAAGTTTTCATCAATTTTTATTAACCTTCGGTTACTCACGCTGTTGTATTTTGTACAACACGTGTAGGTTTTAGAATGCCATATTGTTATAAAGTTACAAATTGATGTTTAACTAACGTATATTTTTCAATAAACTTGTTATGAGCAAAATACCATAATTATTCAATGCATTAATACTTTAAACTGTTGGCAAAATAGATCAGCAAAAACTGACATCACAGAAACGAAGCAATCAGTATGTGAAATGTACCGCAATAGGCCCCAGCTGGAACTTTCTCTCGTTTCTCCATATGGAAAAATAGTCTCTGTATGCAACAAAACTATCAGCAAAAGTAAAATGTTTTAAATGTATCCGTCTGTCGATAGTCGAGTAATTTGGGGTCAAAACTAGGATATTTTTATAATCAAAGTTCTACAGTTCCTAAACAAGCAATCATAGAGGTATACTATGTTCAGCAAAGTTGTGTATTTTTACTATTTGTACAACATGAAAAAGTCATACAACAATTACAAAACGAGCTAAAATGGAAAAACTGATTTGACAAATAAATAAGATTTTTCTCTCTTCGCTGAAGAGATAGAAGGTTACTGTCTTCAGCAAAGTTTCTTGTAATAATATACTCTTCAACTTTACAGAACACATCAATGTGTTATATTGAAACTGAAGAAAAATATTTTTTTTATTTCACTTTTAGGGGGATTAATCAAAATTTAAATTCTACCAGACGATAGAGCTTGCAATTTCAAGAAACTCTTCCAAAGGTGCGATAAACCTAAAACCAGGTTTTCCTAGTCAAAACTCTAATGCGCACATTTTTTTGGTTTTGGGCTATTGTCTCCCGCGAGCAACCGTGTTACAAAAGTTGGCGCGAGTGTTCAAGGGTTAATATCTTTTGACCGGCAAAACCAATTCTTCTGAAATTTTGCAGATATATTTGCAGCACTTAAACCTCTAATTTGATGCCAAAAAAATTTAAACTAGATAAATTATCCAAGATGAAATAGTCGAAAATAATTGTAAATTTTAATGTGTTGTATACGATTGCTCATAACTTTTGAATTAAACGTCCAATCAAAAAACAAATCAATAGTGATCTATTAGGCTATATTACCTTTCAAATGAGAATAATAGCGTATAAATCGGTTCAGCCAACTCTGAGAAACAGGCGATCATTTGTACCTAGTCAAAACCGGTTTTTTGAGGCTAACTTTTAAACTGCTTGTCCGTTTTCAATAAAACTTGGTAAAAAGTTTAGTAATAGCAAGAGCTTTCGTTTGGTACTAAGATCGTTCAAATTGGTTGCGTAGGTCCGGAGAAACGCGTATCACGTAGTTTTCACATTTTTGCTTATAACTTTTAAACGAAACGTCAGACAGCAATGCAATTCAATAGTGATATACTAGGCAATAATACCTTTCAAACAAAAGTAAAAGCGGTCAAATCGGTTCAGCCACCTTTGAGAAACAGGCGATAGAAAATGAACTGCACATACACACATACACACATACACACATACACACATACACACACACACACAGACATTGCTCAGTTCGTCGAGCTCTATCGATTGGTATATGTGATTCGGCCCTCCGGGCCTCGGATCAATTTCGTGTTTTTCGACCAATTTCTAAACCTTTGTTATATAGTATAACAAAGGTAAAAATCGGAAAAATCTGTACTTTTCCAGATAAATCTGTACATGTGGCAACACTGTCCATAGAACTGTCGAAAGCAATCAGCCAATGCTTCTGGACCACCAACAACGCACATAATATCCAAATTCATAAATTTTCAAAAAAGCGAAACAATTCATCCATATAGGACCGAAAACCAGACTAACACCACCCTGAACGAAAACGAAAATAACAACGCCAGCAATAACAATACCTCACACCCAGCTCCAGCACCTCCTCAAGACAGTCTATTTGAATACGACCCAATGCGTCCACCTATAGTCCGTCTCACTCAGCAGTCAAAAACGGCGACGGGCACTTTCTGAAAGCTAGACTGCGCGAACCAAAAATAATGAAAATCGTCCGCCTGTACTTGGCATATATGAAAGACCAGCAGCCGTCAGTCTGTATAGGACTAACATCAACCAGCATTCGAATGCTTTTGGCATCCGAAGGACTCCCGACGTCTCTCGAACATCTTAAGCGCATCTTTCTAGAAGTCTACCAGGAATATGGATTTTTACCGCCGGAAGCAGAAGCTAACTTGCAGTCGTACAGACAATTTTTAGAGAGCGAACGAACTCACCGCCTTCAGCAATTGCGCGAAAGTAACAATAAATTTTCGACAAGCGTTGTACCGTGACGTAAATCTTACAACGCGAATTTTCTCTACAATTGACGCACAACACGGAAGAATTTGAATCACCAAACGACGACGCCCAGTCTAATGAAGAAATTTTATCGACGCGCTCTTTGGAGCTAGTAAACGTAAATGTAAGTAGTAATTATTTTCACATAACTTTTCCTATGATTTCGACGTAAAATTTATTTTGAGCGTATTCTTTTGCGAATAGAATAGAAACTGTAAGCGTCAAATAACCAAACGCATTGTGTGTATACATGCAGTTTGACGTGCAATGTTATTAAAACACGTGAGTATTGTATAGCATATGATGAACATTTCAGCTAAAGTCACGCGAGAGCTTAACACAAAATTCGCTTTTCTTTACCCAATGTAATGTTGCCATATCTTCCGTTAGATTTTTTTATTACATGACGAAAACCTTGCTTAGGTTTGCACTAGTTCCAAACGAACCGCTGTCAAAAAAATTGTTTTTTCACTCAGGTTGAATTTTGTTTCGCTCTGAGTTGAACTTTTTAGACGAAGGTTTCGCTCTGGCTATTTTTACAGTTTCAACCCCGCCAAGAGCAACGGCATGAGCACTGACAAATTGCAAACGTTTATTTTTTCGTCATTTTAAAGCACAGAATCTGTGATCACAAATGACAGATATTTTTGAAAATCACAGATTTTCACAGATATGCTACATGTTGAAGAAAAGTTTATCAATTTTATCAGTGGAAGCGAAATGACACAAAAAATCGGGAGGTAAAGTTACTGCACATCAAAAACAAAATCTACGAAGTGTATGGATGATATTGAATAAACCATATTGTTCAAAAACATTAAAATGCTAATTTTTCTTCATGGGAGCATAATTTATGTAACACAGATTTAGTAACAGATTTTTTTCGATAGTTTTACAGATTTTCACAGATTTTTAAACAAGAAACACAGATTTCAAAATGGCAACTCTGCCTGCCGCATGAAATAGATGCACTCTAAAAAATCGAGACGTTCATTTACCGGATGGTAAATGGTTGAAATAATGCGCTCTAGAACTACCACGAAGTTCCACAGCCTCTTATTTAGCAACTCCTATCTCTACCTCCTCGTGGTACCATCCGGGATACGTTCCTTAGTGGAAACCGGACAACCGGCGGAAACTAGGGTCGTATGCGGACAGAGAAGGGGGAACTCATGCGAGAGCTGAGTGTAAACTCTCCGCCTGCAAATGACGGATCTCGGTAGAAGCATGCTCGATAAACCTGAAAATACTGAGAACCTGAGCAGAGGGTCCAAAGCCCAAAGCCCTTAAAGGAGGATGGTTGAATAGCTGTTATCCATGGCTAAAAGTAAAAACGTGAATGGATAAACCCCTAATCCAAGGTGTCATGCGACCTGTGCCGAGGGATGAATGGTGGGGGGGGGGTTCTATAAATACTCAGTCTCAACGGGAGCTGTGGAGTACCAGAGCGCCCTCCACAGTAATCAGCCCTTACCGCATCATGAAGGGCTCTGATGCGGCGGACTCTTTTTTCCCCTCAACTCGTGGGATTCTATAAGAATAATCAAAATAAAAAAACGTAACTTCAGTGAGCGCGGGCGGATTAGATAATCCGTTCGCAAGAGGTGGTATCCAGCAATCTCCGCCGATGGATACGAGTAGAAGCGCCAGCGTAAGCGGAAAGGGAAGCGGCACACCTGTCGCTCCAACTGCATCTACGCCGGACGCAGCGATGAATGGCCCGTCGCTAATAAAAGCAGTGGAAGGAAAGAGAGACATGCTACCAAGAGTGGTAGCGGCGTCTCACCGGCTCTATGCCATTATCGAGTTCGTGGCAGGCCGCAGCACCCTAGCGAAGGACCTGAAACAAAGTCTGCTCATGCTTCGGGGCACCATGCGTGCTGCGACGAAAGAATACAGAGAACTCGAAGCACGAGTAAAAGTGGTAGAGAAGGCATTTGTATCGAGGTGTGTACAAACGGATGCCTGCCTGTCAACGACTGACCACACCGTGGCCCTTGCGACTACGGAGCAGTCTAGTGACAACAAGGTATCCACTAAAAGCGCAAGGCAGTCCCCAGGGGAAGAAACCCTCACGGGCCCGAAGAAGCGCTTGATCGCTGAGGGTCGCAAGCAAACGGAGGAACCCACCGAGGGCAATAAGATGCAGTTAGCGCCCGACAATCAGTGGGAAACAGTGAAAAAGAGGAAGGCCAGGAAGAAGGAGGAGGATCGAACTCCACCGAAAGTGGTCAAAAAAAAGAGGAGCAAGGGCGATGTCCTTATCCTCAAAACAGAGGGGCTGAGTTATGCAGAAGTTTTGAAGGTCATGAGAGGGGACGAGCAGCTGAAGGGTCATGGCGCGGATGTGCGGAGTATCCGCCGCTCCTGCACCGGTGACATGATCCTTGAGCTCAAAAAGGATGCCACTGAGAAGGGTTCTGCCTACAAAGTGCTGGCAGAAAAGGTCCTTGGTGATGGCATACAGATCCGCGCACTAACGCCTGAGATGACTCTCCAGCTTAAAAACCTGGACGAGATCACCGAAGCGGTCGAACTGACACGAGCTCTCAAGGAGCAATGTAACGTGGTGGTGACTACCGAAGCAGTTCGTCTGCGCAAGGGACCGGCGGGAACCCAGGTAGCAACTATAAGACTTCCACTGGTAGACGGAAATACAGCCCTGAAGGCGGCCAAGCTGAAGGTGGGATGGTCCGTATGCCCACTGAGTGTGTTCCAGCAGCCGGAGGCTTGCTTTAGGTGCTTTGAGCGAGGGCACAAGTCCTGGAGCTGTAAGGGGCCTGACAGAAGCCACCCGTGTAGAAAATGTGGCGGTGCGGGCCATATAGCGAAGGACTGTTTTGCACCGTCCAAGTGCCTGATATGTACCGGCCAACGGGACGCTAAGCACATAACAGGAGGCCCAAAGTGCCCGGCAGACGCGCCGGCGACTAAAACACGGGCGTAGTGCAGGTAATACAACTAAACTGAGTCGTCGACGAACATTGCCTTCATCTCGGACCCATACCGCATCCCTGCCGGAAACGGTAACTGGGTCTCGGATAGGTCCGGGATGGCGGCTATATGGACGACAAGCAGGTTCCCGGTTCAAGAGGTTGTGTCAACTGCAGACGAAAGATTTGCGGTTGCCAAAGTGGATGGAGTGTTCTACTGCAGCAGTTATGCTCCGCCGAGTTGGTCGATCGAGCAGTTTACGCGGATGGTAGACCGAGTATCAGTTGTGCTGACTGGTCTAAGGTCTAAGGCTGACCGGTGGTTGTGGCGGGCGACTTTAACGCTTGGACGGTTGAGTGGGGAAGTCGTCGCACGAACCATAGGGGTCGGATTCTGCTTGAGGCTCTGGCAAAGCTCAACGTAGACCTGGCCAACGTCGGCACCACTAGTACCTTCAGTAGGAATGGTGCAGAGTCTATCACCGACGTGACATTCGGCAGTCCTGGTCTGATAGGAGACTGGAGGGTAGACAATGGTTACAATCACAGTGACCATCAGGCGGTCCGCTATGGTGTTGGTCAGATAACGAGGCGGCAGGCGGCGGGTAGGTAAACGGCTAGATAATGCGGAATATAGACCCCATAGTGGTCGTTAGCCTCTTATCCAGCAACTCCGATCCCGACCTCCTCGTGGTACCAGCCGGAATACGAGCAACCTTAGCGGAGATCGGGTAACCAACCCCGGTGGAAACTAAGGTCGTATACTAACCGGGAAGGAGGTATAGTGCGTCTCGGCACTATGAGATGGCAGCCCCATCGCGAGACTCGGTAGTGTTGCCCCAGTACGGCTACACACCTAAACTATACTTAACTAACAACATTCAAGCATATTCGGAGCGGAATATTCGGCATCGACCTAGGCGACGAAATAAGGACGACGAATGGAGACTCGGGACTTGGAACTGCAGATCGCTAAATTTCGCAGGTTGCGAGCGGGTGCTGATTGAACAGCTGGAACCCCGCAAACTCGGCATCGTAGCTCTGCAGGAAATCTGTCGCAAAGGAGAGAAGGTATGGAAGATCCGTGGCGGAAAGGCCCAGTTTTACCAGAGCGGTGGCGCTACCAACGAACTGGGAACGGGCTTTGTAGTGCTGGGCGGAATGCAGGATCGCGTGATAGATTGGAAGGCGATCAACGAGAGAATGTGTGTATTGAGGATAAAGGGCCGTTTCTTCAATTATAGCATCATTAACGTGCACTGCCCGCACGAAGGTACCCAAGTAACACTTGCAACATGTTTTTTAGAAAAATATTCAGAAAACAGTTGCATTTAAATTATAAATAAGTTTCATGGAAAACAAGATGTTATAAAAATGTTTTATTTCTAACGCCGATGTTTTCAGCCAGAATGACAGGTTAAAGTTGCATTTCGGTTGTAAAGCTAAGTTTTTATTGAACATTTACAACTGAGTATTCGCGACTACGAAAGTAAAAGAGATTTCTAAGTCTGTTCGCACTCACACGAAACCCCGTGCCGAATTGTCAAAACTTACGTGAAAACAAAAGCAAAAATACTTCCTTCTCTTTGTTTCTCACACAAAAATCAAACCAATATCAGCAACTTCGTAGTGGCGAATTGCCGGCATTGAACAGCGGCAAAGCACAGATCCATAATTTTGACACATTTTCGCAACATTCCAATATTTTATTGAGCTTAAATGCTCCAGTTTATGAGTATTCTGGGTATTTTTTGAGCGCAATTTAAGTTCTTTCACAAATAAAAATTAACTGTGAATCAGTTGTAAGTTAACGCGAAACAAAATGCATACAGTAAAGCTTTTTATTGGTTTCGAATTTTTCGGTTATCGGTGTGCTCATTTGAACGCAATCTTGTATAAACATGGCCGATGACTGCGCCAAAATATAATGTAATAGATCATTATTTTTGTTTCGTAGAATGATTTTATATATACAAGGGACATATAACATAATTAATATAAAATATCCCGCCGGTTTTCAAAGAGATTAGCATGTTTTGTGAGATTGTCAAAAAATGATATTTATTTCGATTCCACTCAACTTTTGCTTATAAAAGTAAATCTTGAGCGCATCAATTTTTCGGAAGTAGCATGGCAAAGTTCACGATAAATTTAAAATTGCACTTCAGTTTGGGTTATTTGAAGGCTACAATGTTGCTTTGAGTGATTGATGAATTACCGAAATATAACTTTAGCCATTTTATCTTGCGAAAAATGTCTGTCATTATTTGCTTGTAAATGGAAATATAACTTCAGGGAAATATCAGAAAAAAAAATTCCTGTCAACAGCGCGATTAAGCTTTTCAGTTGGTAGTACAAATACCATGCAACGTATAGGCGTCACTTTGAAATATTTCACAAACATGTTACATTTTAGCTCGTTTCTTGCGCTGTTTCAGTGTTAATCCGGTCGTAATTAAGTATGTGGAAACGAAAGGTTAGCAATTCGATTTGTTTTAAATCCGTTGTCAATTCTTATTTAAAACCAAGTGTGTTACTTGGGTAGACCCGACGATGAGAAAGAAGCGTTCTACGCGAGGCTGGAGGCTACGTACGACAGCTGCTCGTCACGGGACATCAAGATCGTCATCGGGGATATGAACGCCCAGGTCGGTAGGGAAGAAATGTATAGACCGGTGGTAGGACCCCATAGCCTGCACACCGACACAAACGATAACGGCCAACGATGTATAAACTTCGCAGCTTCCCGAGGCCTGGTGATCCGAAGTACCTTTTTCCCGCGCAAGGATATCCACAAAGCCACCTGGAGATCACCTGACCAACGTACAATGAACCAAATTGACCACGTTCTCATAGAGGGCCGGTTCTTCTCTAACATCACGAACGTACGCTCCCGTCGGGGTGCGGATATTGATTCTGACCATTACCTAGTAGCAGTACATGTGCGCTCAAAGCTGTCCACCGTATACCGGACACGTCAAAGCCGCCCTCATCGGCTGAACATCAGGCAGCTAGATAACCCACAAGCTGCCGAGAACTACGCGCGAGTACTGAATGAGGCACTGCCTTCTTCCGAGGAGTTAGGTGCTTCAAACCTCGAAGACGGTTGGGGCAGAATACGCTCGGCCATCGGAGAGGCCGCTACCGCACTAGGTATTGAGCCTCGGAGTACACAAAATGATTGGTTTGATGGAGAATGCCAACAAGCGGTGGAGGAGAAAATAAACGCTTGGAAAAATTATCTAAGTATTGCCACTAGAGAGAACCTGGCCAAGTACCGACGAGCTAGGAACCAGTTGACCACGATCCTGAGGAGGAAAAAGCGCCAAAAGGAGGACAGAGATCGTGAAGAATTAGAACAACTATTCCGAGCTAATGACACGCGCAAGTTTTATGAGAAGGTGAACCAAACTCGGAAGGGCTACACACCGAAACCTGACATGTGTAGGGACGAGGGAGGGAATCTAATTACAAACGAGCGCGAGGTGGTCGACAGGTGGAAGCAGTTCTTCGATGAACACCTCAATGGCGAAGTCGCAGAAGGAGGCGGAACGGAAATTAACCTAGGAGCGCCCATGGAAGATAGTGATGTCCTAGCACCTGATCTCCAAGAAGTCAAACGAGAAATCAGGTTGCTGAAGACCAATAAAGCCGCTGGGAAGGACCGCCTACCGGCAGAGCTTAATAAACATGGCGGGGAAACGCTAGCAAAGGCTCTACACTGGGTTATTTCGAGGATTTGGGAGGAGGAAAAGCTACCGGAGGAATGGATGGAAGGAGTGGTTTGTCCCATCTACAAAAAGGGTGATCGGCTAGACTGCTGCAACTATCGTGGTATTACGCTGGTAAACGCTGCCTACAAGGTACTCTCCCAGATCCTGTTACGCCGGCTGTCACTGATAGCACAAGGTTTCGTAGGGAATTATCAGGCGGGTTTCATGGGGGCTCGCGCAACTACGGACCAAATGTTTACTATCCGACAGATCTTGCAGAAATGTCGGGAGTACAACGTGCCCACGCATCACATCTTTATCGATTTCAAAGCAGCATACGATACAGTCGATCGAGACAAGCTATGGCAGATAATGCACGAATACGGTTTTCCGGACAAACTGACGCGACTGATCAGAGCTACATTGGATCGAGTGATGTGTTTCGTACGCATCTCTGGGACACTCTCGAGTCCCTTCGAGACGCGACGAGGGTTGAGACAAGGTGACGGTCTATCCTGCATGCTGTTCAACATCGCTCTTGAGGGGGTGATCCGACGAGCGGGCATTGAAACGAGAGGCACGATTTTTACCAAGAGTAGCCAACTTCTAGGCTTTGCAGATGACTTCGATATCATAGCCAGGAACTTTGCGACGGCGGAGGCAATCTACGCCAGACTGAAAGCGGAGTCTAGGAGAATTGGGCTAAAAATAAATGCGTCGAAGACCAAATACATGAAAGGAAGAGGCTCAAAGGAAACAAATGCGCGCATCCCACGGACGGTAACCGTTGACGGCGACGAACTAGAAGTGGTAGAAGAGTTCGTGTATTTGGGATCGCTGGTGACCGCGGACAATAACACTAGTAAGGAGATCCAGCAGCGCATCCAAGCGGGAAATCGGGCCTACTTTGCCCTTCGTAAAACGCTACGATCAGGAAGCATACGCCGCCGCACGAAGCTAACAATGTACAAAACCATTATTAGACCGGCAGTTCTTTATGGACTTGAAGCCGTGACGCTGCTTACGGAGGATATACGCGCCCTTGCCGTGTTTGAGCGGAAAGTGCTGCGCACGATATTTGGCGGAGTACAAACTGAAAGCGGAGAGTGGCGGAGGCGTATGAATCACGAGCTACAGGCACTGCTTGGGGAGACTCCCATCGTACATCTAGCGAAAGTTAGCAGGCTACAGTGGGCCGGACACGTCGTAAGGATGCCGGACGACAGTGCGACGAAAACGGTCCTCTTCAACAACCCCACCGGCACCAGGAACAGGGAGGCCCAACGTGCACGATGGCTCGACCAGGTCGAAAGCGATTTGCGACTTCTGAGACGACTAGGAAATTGGCGACGAGTGGCCCAAGACCGAGTTGAATGGAGACGAGTGCTTGAAACAGCACGAGCCACCCCGGCTCTATGCTGCTGAAGAAGAAGAAGAAGGCGGCAGGTAGAGCCAACACTCCAACCACCCGTGGATGGAAGACATCATACTTCGATCCCGAAGTATTTGTGGAAGCGATCCGAAGAGAGTGCGGTGATCGCGATATGCCCGATCCGAACGCTGATCATTTGGTGGAGGTGCTATCGCGAGCGTGTGACGCCACCATGCCTAGGAAAAGCCGACGTAGGTATGGTAGGTCACCGGTTTACTGGTGGACAGAAGAAATTGCCGAACTTCGCGGAGCGTGCTTTCGTGCAAGGAGAATTATGCAAAGCGCTCGTTCGGACGAGGGCAGAGCAGAATGTCGAGTAGCACTAGTTGCTGCACGCGTAGCGCTTAAGAGTGGGATAATAGCTAGCAAGCGAGCCTGCTTTGAAAGGTTGTGTGCCAGTGCCAATGCGAACCCGTGGGGTGATGCCTACAGGGTCGTAATGGCAAAGACCAAGGGCGTGATGGCGCCCGCAGAGCGATCGCCAGATATGCTGGAGCGGATCATAGAGGGCCTCTTTCCGCGCCACGAGCCAAGGCCCTGACTTCAGGCCGCTGAGTCGTCCCACGGCCGACGTTCCAGTATCTCAGACCATAGCGTAGGACGGTCGGCCTCCGTGCCGAACATCCAAAGTAACGTGGGCGACGGCGGTTTAGAGGTCGGGGAGGAAGTAATGGTTACGAACGAGGAACTCATTGAGATCGCTAAATCCCTAAAGGCGAGCAAGGCACCGAGACCTGACGGAATCCCGAATATGGCCATTAAAGCGGCTATTCTGGAGGCTCCCGAATTATTCGGGGCAGTAATGAGTAGATGCCTGGAAGCTGGCCACTTCCCAGACAGATGGAAGCGACAGAACCTGGTCCTATTGCCGAAACCTGGAAAACCTCCGGGTGTCCCCTCGTCATATAAGCCGATCTGTCTGCTCGATACTGCCGGCAAGGTGCTGGAAAGGGTTATCCTTAACAGACTCGTACAGTACACTGAGGATACAAACGGTCTGTCAAGGAACCAATTCTGCTTCCGAAAAGGCAAATCTACGGTGGATGCCATCTTGTCTGTCACTAAGACAGCTGAGATGGCGATCCAGCGCAAGAGGACAGGTATTCGCTATTGCGCAGTTGTCACGCTCGACGTGAGAAATGCGTTTAATAGTGCTAGCTCCATAGCCAACTCGCTTCGGAACGTCCAAGTGCCGGTGTCACTGTACAGAATCTTGGAAAATTATTTCCAGAATCGTGTGCCATGCTACAACACGAAGGAGGGTCAGAAGTGCGTTCCAATCACCGCAGGGGTTCCGCAAGGTTCCATACTGGGCCCGGTGTTGTGGAACGTCGTGTATGACGAGGTGTTGAAGCTAAAGTTCCCGGTAGGGGTGGTGATTGTCGGCTTTGCGGATGACATCACCTTGGCAGTCTATGGTGAATCTATCAGAGAGGTAGAGTTGACAACTGCTCACTCTATAAGCATTGTTGAAGATTGGATGCGATCCAGGAAACTGGAGCTAGCGCATCATAAAACGGAGGTTATCGTGGTAAACAACCGCAAGTCGGTACAGCAAGCAAATATCAGCGTCGGGGACTGCACTATTTCGTCAACGTGGTCCTTAAAACTTCTGGGAGTCATGGTCGACGACAAGCTCAAGTTCGGGAGCCACGTCGACTATGCCTGCAAGGCTTCCACAGCTATTTCGGCATTGTCTCGTATGATGTCTAATAGCTCTGCGGTATATGGCAGCAAGCGAAGGCTATTAGCCAACGTGGTCCAGTCCATACTCAGGTATGGCGGGCCGGTGTGGTCATCGGCGTTAGGTACCCAAAGCTATCTAGACAAGCTGGAAAGCACCTATCGTCTTATGTGCTTAAGAGTGGCGAGTGCATATCGCACAGTTTCACATGACGCAATCTGCGTTTTAACGGGTATGATGCCTATTGGTATCATCATCAGCGAGGACGTAGAGTGCTTCAACCAACGTGGAACTAGAGGCATACGGAGTACCACAAGATCGATCTCGATGATCACATGGCAGCGGGCATGGTCTAATTCCACAAAAGGCCGGTGGACACATCGACTTATCCCGGAACTATCCGGGTGGGTCAACAGGCGTCACGGCGAAATCAACTTCCACCTGACACAAATTCTGTCAGGGCATGGTTGTTTTACACAGTATCTGCACAAGTTTGGGCATACGGAGTCCCCGGGTGTCCCGAATGCGCGGACGTTGAGGAAACTGCAGAACATGAGAGCAACATGATGGCAATGAGCGGACAGGACACTACTCCGGATAACTTAGTCCAAGGATGTGTTCTAGCTCGGACGTCTGGGGAGCGGTCAATGCGGCTGCTACCCAGATCGTACTTGAGCTACAAAACCGCTGAAAAGCCGATCAACGGCGAATAAACAGCCTAACTACCATAGTCCAGTAGTTATCTAAGAGCGTGCGTTAAGCACAATAGCCCCTCCCTGAAGTAATACCGATAAGGTGGTGCCAGGGGGGATTGAGGCTGGAGACTCGAGTAGGGTTTTAGTGGGTCTGGATCCTCACGCCCCAGTAAGGGGGTCGGGATACCAAACCCCACTCCCTGAGTTGTCGTCTCAGGTGTCTGATAGCAGATTTCCCTACTCGTTAAAAAAAGACGTTCATTTACCGGAATAATTTTGGAAACATCTGGTTCGCAGTCGGCATGCATTTCATCTAATGTTTAAGAATAAAGTAAATAAAACTTGCCAGATTTTTAAATGGAATGGCTTATATGAGTAGAAGCCGCTGAAACGCAAATTTTAAGCGAAAAGTTAACAAATTTAACACATATAGCACCACTCATGCTATCAAAAACGACTTGCGCTGGAAAAATGATCATTTTTTGCCGTCCTCAAGCATATTTATAGTGCTGCTTTTGCACTACTTATTTCTTTGATTTCATTTAGTTTCCATAATTTCTAATTTTCTACATATATTCATGCAAGTCTGCAAAAATTAACTTTTGTGTTTGCGTATGTTTCTATAAACCACGTAAATATTTTAAAAACAAAAAAGGTTTTCTAAACTAGATTAAATGACGCTTATAAATAATTACGCACCCAGGAAAAGCAAATATTATTTTTGCACGAACTTTACTGTTACGTAAGGGTTTTGATACATGATATGTAAAAATATAGTCGACATAATTATAGATCTGGAATTTAAAAAAAAAAAGAAAACTAATCCAATTTAATTCTACTATGTATATTTATTCTTGACAGATACGTATTTCGCCTACGACGGCTACGGCTTCCTCAGCGTCGGTTTTCACCAGCAAGTCATAGGTGAAATACGTATCTGTCAAAAATAAATATACATAGTAGAATTAAATTGGATTAGTTTTCTTTTTATTTAATTCCCAGTTTCTATTCTACTAAGACGCTCCAAAACATTAGATAATTATAGATGTTCTTTAGAAAATGAAAAATAATTGTTGTAGTAGAAAGGCTAGGTCACACCGCTAGGTGGATTAATTCATGTTTTTGTTTTAGATATGTTGAAGCAACAGACAAGTACGAATATGGGAGTTATTACCGGTATTTTGGGTGGTACTATTCCGGTACAAAGCGGTACTATAGTTTTTTTTATATCTCTTATAGTAATAACCAAAAATTAATCATTCAGGCTTAACCGGGATCTACAATTCAAGTTCTATAACACAAACATGTATTTGTGTACCAATCGGGCGCTGTAACTCAACACAAAACACACTTGATGGTTCTGGAATGCTGGATGTTCGGATAGTAACTGTAAGTACACAATTTCATTAAGGTTTTGCTTTTCTACTATATGAAAATCTTCTTATATATAAAAGAGGAGCGAAAAAACTCGACCGCGCATCACTTGAGAACGGAGCGTCCGATTTAGTTCGTCTTTTTTTTATTTTGTTCGTATTCACCACCGCTATGTCTTTACGGCGAGAAAAATTGGAAAATTTACTGCAGAGATTGGAAAACTCGAAAAATTAGTTTTCCATATAAAATCCACAGCGCATTGCACGCGCCATGCCATTCGCTGCTATGATCATCGTACGATTTCTAGCAGCGCCGTTTCCGTATTCAATCAAACACGTGGTTACTTTCATTGAAATCGCCACATGTAACAATGTTGTTAACAATTTTTACGGGTTTGCAATGTCAGAAAATAACCAATTAATAAGGTACAACACTAAATTTCCACTTCCTAATCGTCAAATGGAGAATACATTTTGCATATGTCAACAGATTACGTACATATTCCGTTTAACTGTTGATATTCAGTTATTGTTGATAATCAGTGCAAATAAATCAACAGTAAAAGTACATGATTGAGAATTTTTACAAAAGTAGTAAACGAAGCAACTATAATGAATCGTAATTATATAATATTTACTACCTAATGATAACTTTCAAAAGATTTCATTTCGTATTAGACTCCTTAAAAGTGTAAAAAGGTTTATAAAATGATAAGGAGGCGGTTAGAAATGAAATTAACAATTTTTATTCATTTTGTGAATCAGTACTTAATACTAACGTAGTTTTCAAATTACAGTTATCGAGAATCGGCAATGCAATTATTTCGGCTAATTCTTATCAAACAATTTATGAACCGATTAAGAATAAAAAGCGCATGGCTATTGACATGGAATATATATCAGAATATTGAATTGAATTTCCAATTCTCAGGAAATTTTAAACGGACCTTTGATTGTGATGAAGGGAATATGCTCGAGTGTCAACAAATTGTTAGCTTACTTAAGAACCAGCATACAGAATAGCAAGATGATACTGGGTCGAAAAGTGTTTGAGAGAATCAAATAGAACAATGATATATTTCAGCGTCAATTAAAATATAGTTGGTGATTAATGATCCTGTTTTTAGAAAGGTTGTAATTAGACGATCAGCTGCAGCAGATGAAATCAGGCGCTGTTTAAGAATTCACTTTTACAAAAAATAAGGTAATAATCAGCAGAGTTTATAATACAAGGGTCGATGCAAAATCTACCAATACAACCGTAGAGTATTGGGAATTGACAAACCAACTTTTACACCGAGTATTTTCCGACGTGTAGCCGATAAATTTTGAGTTTTTGTTAGATTGTCATTTATTATTAAGGGTTTAAGGCTTTTAGATATACACGCTCTCTGAAAATTCAGTGCGTAATCAATTACATCAAGCGTTGGACTCCTCAAAAACTACAAAACTCTACTTATACATTTTTTTTGTATGCCAGAAGGGCATTGGGTTAAAAGGCCACTGCGACAGTCTTAATGATCGTCTTTTGTGGCAGGCCCCGATTGCTGTACACAGTTTACGGATCGCTCATACCCATTGATGGAGTTGAGCGGAATAGTTGTAATCCTGTGCCCCAATTCGGTACTACATGGTTTATAAAGCCAATGACCGTTTTGGGACTTAGGCTCCATACCTGATATGGAGTAAGAAGGAAACTTCCTAAGAAGTTGTGCCTTGATAATGCAAGAGCTCCGCAATAGCAGAGCAGATGCGCTGAACTTTCAGGTTCAGAATTTTGATTGACATCAATAAAGTTTTCTTGAAAAAATTTAATCAATTTTTATTAACCTTCGGTTACTCACGCTGTTGCATTTTGTACAACACGTGTAGGTTTTTGAATTTCATTTTGTTATAAAGTTACAAATCGCTGTTTAACTAACGTATATTCTTCAATTAACTTGTTATGAGCAAAACCTCATAATTATTCAATGCATTAATACTTTAAATTGTTGGGAAAATAGATCAACATAAACCGACATCACAGAAAAGAATCAATCAGCATGTGAGGTGTACGGCGATTGGCCCTGGAATTTTCTCTCGTTTCTTCATATGAAAAAATGGTGTCTGTATGCAGCAAAACTATCAGCAAATATAAAATGTTTAAAATGTATCTGTTGGTAGTCGAGTCATTCGGGGTCATAATTAAGGCATTTGTTTTAATCAAAATTCTACAGTACCTAATCAAACAAACATATTCATCAAAGTTGTGTATTTTTACTATTTATACAATTTTGTAATACATGAAAAAGTCATACAACAATTACAAAAAGAGCTAAAATAGAATAAAACTGATTTTGCAAATTCATGTACAATGGATAAGATTTTTCTATCTTCACCAAATAGATAGAAGGTTACTGTATTCAATAAACTTTCTTGTAATAATATGTTGTAAAACTTTGCAGAACATATCAATGTGTTATATTGAAACTGAAGAAAAATAATTTTTTTATTTCACTTTTAGGGGGATGAATCAAAAATTTAAATTGCACCAGACGATAGAACTTTCAATTTCAAAAAATTCTTCCGAGGGTTCCATAAACCTAAAACCAAGTTTTCCCAGTCAAAATTCTAGTGCGCATTTCTATTTGGCTTTGGGCCATTGTGCGCGCGAGTAACCGTATTACAAAAGTTGGAGGTGTTGGAGGGTTAATATCTTTTCGACACCGGATCGACAAAACCGGTTCTTCTGAAATTTTGCAGATATATTTGCTGCATTAAAATCTCTAATTTGATGCCAAAATAATTCTAACTAGATAAATCATCTTAGATGAAATCGTGATAAATTATTGTAAATTTTAATGTGTTGTATTCAAATGCTCATAACTTTTAAATTAAACGTCCAATCAATAAACAATTCAATAGTGATCTATTAGGTTATGTTACCTTTCAAATGATACTAATAGCACCTAAATCGGTTTAGTCATCTCTAAGAAACAGGCGATAATTATTACCTTGTCAAAACTGGTTTTTTAAGCATAACTTTTAAACTACTTGTTTGTTTTCATTTATCCGAAAAATTTAGCGTTAACAAGAGCTTTCATTTGATACCCAGATCGTTGAAATCGGTCATTTGGTTCCGGAGAAAATCGTGTTACGTAATTTTCACATTTTTACCTTTGTTATACTATAACAAAGGTTTAGGAATTGGTCGAAAAACACGAAATTGATCCGAGGCCCGGAGGGCCGAGCCACATATACCAATCGACAGGGTTCGACGAACTGAGCAATGTCTGTGTGTGTGTGTGTGTGTGTGTATGTGTGTATGTATGTGCGGAGCGCAACTTTTCTATCGCCTGTTTCTCGGAGATGGCTGAACCGATTTGTTCGCTATTACTTTTGTTTGAAAGATATTATTGCCTAGTATATCACTATTGAATTGTTTCGAGGTCCGACATTTCGTTTAAAAGTTATAAATAAAAAAGTAAAAATTACGTGACACGATTTTCTCCGAACCCAAATGACCGATTTCAACGATCTTGGTATCGAATGAAAGCTCTTGTTAACACTAAATTTTTCGGATAAATTTTATTGAAAACAAACAATCAGTTTAAAAGTTATGCTTAAAAAACCTGTTTTGACAAGGTAATAATTATCGCCTGTTTCTTAGAAATGACTAAAGCGATTTATACGCTATTAGTCTCATTTGACAGGTAACATAACCTAATAGATCACTATTGATTTGTTTTTTGATTGGACGTTTAATTTGAGAGTTATGATCAATTGAATACAACACATTAAAATTTACAATAATTTATAACGATTTCATCTAAGATGATTTATCTAGTTTGAATTATTTTGGCATCAAATTAGAGATTTTAATGCTACAAATATATCTGCAAAATTTCAGAAGAATCGGTTTTGCCGATCAAAAGATATTAACCCTCCAACACTCGCCCCGACTTTTGTAATTCGGTTACTCGTGCGCACAATGGTCCAAAGCCAAAAAGACATGCGCATTAGAATTTTGACTGGGAAAACTTGGTTTTAGGTTTATGGAACCTTCGGAAGAATTTCTTGAAATTGAAAGTTCTATCGTCTGGTGCAATTTAAATTTTGATTAATCCCTCTATAAGTGAAATAAAAAAAATATTTTTCTTCAGTTTCAATATAACACATTGATGTGTTCTGCAAAGTTTTAGAACATATTATTACAAGAAATTTTGTTGAATACAGTAACCTTCTATCTATTAAGCGAAGAGAGAAAAATCTTATTCATTGTATATGAATTTGTAAGATCAGTTTTTTCTATTTTAGCTCTTTTTGTAATTGTTGCATTCCTTTTTATGTACTACAAAATTGTATAAATAGTAAAAATACACAACTTTGATTAATATAGTATACCTCTATGTTTGTTTGTTTAGGTGCTGTAGAACTTTGATTAAAAAAAAGCCTTAATTTTGACCCCGAATGACTCGACTACCAACAGATGCATTTTAAACATTTTATATTTGCTAATTATGTTGCTGCATACAGACACCATTTTTACATATGAAGAAACGAGAGAAACTTCCAGGGCCAATCGCGGTACAACTCACATGCTGATTGCTTCGTTTCTGTGATGTCAGTTTATGCTGATCTATTTGCCCAACAATTTAAAGTATTAATGCATAATTATGACATTTTGCTCATAACAAGGTAATTGAAGAACATACGTTAGTTAAGCAGAGATTTGTAACTTTATAACAATATGGCATTCAAAAACCTACACGTGTTGTACAAAATGCAACAGCGTGAGTAATCGAAGGTTAATAGAAATTGATGAAATTTATTCAAGAAAACTTTATTGATGTCAATCAAAAATAATGGCGTTACAGAAATTTATGCGTAGTTAAAAAACATATGAACTAGACTTTTACTACGCAATGTATATGTTAAAGAATAATATTTCCTCTTATAACTTACTTTTACTTGCACTTACTCAAATTAGAAACAACCAGCTTACCCTTACTCAGTAATTTCATGAAAAAAGAATCTATCAAAATTTATAGGTGCTGCTATTTTGTTCAAATTTTGTAAACTTATTAAATTTCCAAAAATTTAATGAAAACCAACGCACCACGCAACGTTAACCGACGTTAAAGATGAATTATGTTTCGAAGACGTGTCGATTTCTATCTCAAGTTCTAAGCAAGTAAGACCGTATAACAAAGGTTCCTTTCACCACTAGGTGGATTAAATCGGGTTTTGTTTATAACTTTTAAACGAAACATCGTATAACGAAACAACTCAATAGTGATCTACTAGGCAATAATACCTTTCAAACAAAAGTAATAGCGAACAAATCGGTTCAGCCATCTCCGAGAAACAGGCGATAGAAAAGTTGCGCCCCGCACACACACCCACACACACACACACACACACACACACACACACACACACACACACACACACACACACACACACACACACACACACACACACACACACACACACACACACACACACACACACACACACACACACACACACACACACACACACACACACACACACACACACACACACACACACACACACACACACACACACACACACACACACACACACACACACACACACACACACACACACACACACACACACACACACACACACACACACACACACACACACACACACACACACACACACACACACACACACACACACACACACACACACACACACACACACACACACACACACACACACACACACACACACACACACACACACACACACACACACAGGATGGTAAATGGTTGAATAATGCGCTCCAGAACTATCACGAAGTTCCACAGCCTCTTATTTAGCAACTCCTATCTCTACCTCCTCGTGGTACCATCCGGGATACGCTCCTTAGTGGAAATCGGACAACCGGTGGAAACTAGGGTCGTATGCGGACAGAGAAGGGGGCACTCATGCGAAGGCTGAGTGTAAACTCTCCGCCTGCAAATGACGGATCTCGGTAGAAGCATGTTCGATGAACCTGAAAATACCGAGAACCTGAGCAGAGGGTCCAAAGCCCCCAAAGGAGGATGGTTTTAATAGCTATTATCCATGGCTAAAAGTAAAAACATGAATGGATAAACCCCTAATCCAAGGTGTCATGCGACCCGTGCCGAGGGATGAACGGTGGGGGGGGTTCTATAAATACTCAGCCTCAAACGGAGCCTGTGGAGTACCAGAGCGCCCTCCACAGTAATCAGCCCTTACCGCATCATGAGGGGCTCTGATGTGGCGGACTTTTCTTTCCCCTCAACTCGTGGGATTCTTATGGAAGACAAAATCAAAAATATAACAAGTGTGGATACGGTGGAAAACCCGTTCGCTAGAGGAGGCATCCAGCGTTCTCCACCAAGGGTGGAGAAGGATGCAACTAGGAGCGCTAGTGTGGGTGGCAAAGGCAGCGGTATGCCTACCACGCCGGACACAGCGATGAACGGCCCAGCGCTTATCAGGGCGATGGAGAAAAATAGAGATGCTGTACCTAAAGTGGTAGCAGCGTCACAGCAGCTCGAGGTAATAATCGAGTTCACGTCAGGTCGCGGAAATTTCTCCAAGGACCTGAAGCAGAGCTTGCTCATGCTTCGGAGAACCTTGAATGCAGCGACCAAAACGCACAACGACCTCGTGGCGCGTGCAGGAGAGGCTAAGAAGGTGACCGTGAAGGCGTCGAAGGCAGTACAAACGGACGCTTGCCCGTTGACGGAGTGTCGTAACGCGGCCCAGGAGGCTACGGAAGGCGCTACCAGCAGCGGTAAGGCATCCGCCAAGCGCCCGAGACAGTCCCCGGGGGATAGCACCCCTGGCGGACCGAAAAAACGCCTGATCGGTAAAAGCCCTCAGGCTAGCGGGTTGGCAGAGCTAACCGATGAACCAGCGGGAAGCTCCAAGACAGGTGGCCCGTGGACCGAGGTTAGGGCCAAGAGAAAAGGCGGAGGAGGCTCCAGTAAAAAAACTGCTCCACCTAAACCGGCAAGAAAGCGAGCGAAGAAGGGCGACGCTCTTATCCTGAAAACCGACGGGTCGAAATACTCGGAGGTTCTGAAGGCCATGAGAGGAGACGCCCTACTCAAGGATCTGGGCGCGGACGTACGGAGCATCCGCCGCTCACGCACGGGCGATATGATCCTCGAGTTAAAGAAGGACGCCACAAAGAAGAGTTCCGCATACAAGCCAATAGCGGAAGGAGTGCTCGGGGACGGAGTGAAGGTACGTGCTCTCACACCAGAAGTGACTCTCCAGCTTAAGAACCTGGACGAGATCACCGAAGTGCGTGAGGTCGTACAAGCTCTCAAAGAGCAAAGTGGAGTGGTGGTGGCAACCGAGGCGGTTCGCCTACGCAAGGGTCCGGCCGGGACCCAGGTAGCCACCATACGACTTCCGCTGATTGACGGAAACAAAGCCCTGAAAGCTGCTAGGCTAAAAGTGGGGTGGTCGGTATGCCCACTGAGCGTGTCCAAGCAGTCGGAAGCTTGCTTCCGGTGTTTCGAGCACGGACATAAAGCCTGGAACTGCAAGGGGCCAGATAGGAGCCAGTTGTGCAGGAGATGTGGCAGTGCTGGCCATAAAGCAAAGGACTGCGCGGAGCCTCCTAAGTGCCTGATCTGCACCGGTAAACGGGACGCAAAGCACGTAACGGGAGGTCCAAGGTGCCCGGCCGGTGCGCCGGCGACTAAGCCACGTTCATAGTGCAAGTGACACAACTCAACCTGAACCACTGCAGCACAGCTCAGCAGCTGTTACACCAAGCAGTTTCTGAGTCAGCAATGGACATTGCCATAGTCTCGGATCCATATCGCGTCCCTGCCGGAAACGGCAACTGGGTCTCGGATAGGTCTGCGACGGCGGCTATATGGACAACAAGCAGGTTCCCGGTTCAGGAGGTTGTGTCAACTGCAGACGAGGGATTTGCGGTTGCCAAAGTGGGTGGAGTGTTCTACTGCAGTTGTTATGCTCCGCCGAGTTGGTCTATCGAGCAGTTTACGCGGATGGTAGACCGAGTATCAGTTGTGCTGACTGGTTTAAGGCCGGTGGTTGTGGCGGGCGACTTTAACGCTTGGGCGGTAGAGTGGGGAAGTCGTCGCACGAACCATAGGGGTCGGATTCTGCTTGAAGCTCTGGCAAAGCTTAACGTAGATCTGGCCAACGTCGGCAACACAAGTACCTTCAGTAGGAACGGTGCGGAGTCTATCATCGACGTGACTTTCGGCAGTCCTGGTCTGATAGGAGACTGGCGGGTAGATAATGGCTACACTCACAGTGACCACCAGGCGGTCCGCTATGGTGTCGGTCAGATAACGAGGCGGCAGGCGGCGAGTAGGGCCAACACTCCAACCACCCGTGGATGGAAGACATCATACTTCGATCCCGAAGTATTTGTGGAAGCGATCCGGAGAGAGTGCGGTGATCGCGGTATGCCCGATCCGAACGCTGATCATTTGGTTGAGGTACTGTCGCGAGCATGTGACGCTACCATGCCTAGGAAAGGTCGTCCTAGGTATGGCAGGTCACCGGCTTACTGGTGGACAGATGAAATTGCGGAACTCCGCGGAGCGTGCTTTCGTGCGAGGAGAATTATGCAAAGAGCTCGTTCGGATGAAAGCAGGGCTGAATGTCGAGTAGCACTCGTTGCTGCACGCGCAGCGCTTAAGAGCGGGATAAAAGCTAGTAAACGAGACTGCTTTGAAAGGTTATGTGCTAGTGCCAATGCGAACCCGTGGGGTGATGCCTACAGAGTCGTAATGGCAAAGACCAAGGGTGTGATGGCGCCCGCTGAGCAATCGCCAGAGATGCTGGAGCGGATCATCGAGGGCCTCTTTCCGCGCCACGAGCCAAGGCCCTGGCCCCAGGCCGCTGAGTCGTCCCACGGCCGACGTTCCAGTATCTCAGACCATAGCGTAGGATGGTCGGCCTCCCAGCCGAACATCCAAAGTAACGTGGGCGACGGCGGTTTGGAGGTCGGGGAGGAAGTGACGGTTACGAACGAGGAACTCATTGATATCGCTAAATCCCTAAAGGTGAGCAAGGCACCGGGGCCAGACGGTATCCCGAAAATGGCCATTAAAGCGGCTATTTTAGAGGCTCCCGAATTATTCGGGGCAGTAATGAATAGATGCCTGGAAGCTGGCCACTTCCCGGACAGATGGAAGCGACAGAACCTGGTCCTATTGCCGAAGCCGGGAAAACCTCCGGGTGTCCCCTCGTCATATAGGCCGATCTGTCTACTCGATACTGCCGGCAAGGTGCTGGAGAGGGTTATCCTTAACAGACTCGTACAGTACACGGAGGGTACAAACGGTCTGTCAAGGAACCAATTCGGCTTCCGAAAAGGCAAATCTACGGTGGATGCCATCTTGTCTGTCACTAAGACAGCCGAGGTGGCAATCCAGCCCAAGAGGACAGGTATTCGTTATTGCGCAGTTGTCACGCTCGACGTGAGAAATGCGTTTAATAGCGCTAGCTGGGACTCCATAGCCAGCTCGCTTCGGAACGTCCAAGTGCCGGTGTCGCTGTACAGAATTCTGGAAAATTATTTCCAGAATCGTGTGCTATGCTACAACACGGAGGATGGTCAGAAATGCGTTCCAATCACCTCAGGGGTTCCGCAAGGTTCCATACTGGGCCCGGTGTTGTGGAACGTCATGTATGACGAGGTGTTGAAGCTAAAGTTTCCGGTAGGGGTGGCGATTGTAGGCTTTGCGGACGATATCACCTTGGAAGTCTACGGTGAATCTATCAGAGAGGTTGAGTTGACGGCTGCTCACTCTATAAGCATTGTTGAAGATTGGATGCGATCCAGGAAACTGGACCTAGCGCATCAAAAAACGGAGGTTATCGTGGTTAACAACCGCAAGTCGGTGCAGCAAGCAAATATCAGTGTCGGGGACTGCACTATTTCGTCAACGCGGTTCTTAAAACTCCTTGGAGTCATGGTCGACGACAAGCTCAAGTTCGGGAGCCACGTCGACTATGCCTGCAAGAAGGCTTCCACAGCTATTTCGGCATTGTCTCGTATGATGTCTAATAGCTCTGAGGTATATGGCAGCAAGCGAAGGCTTTTAGCCAACGTGGTCCAGTCCATACTCAGGTATGGCGGGCCGGTGTGGTCATCGGCGTTAGGTACCAAAAGCTATCTAGCCAAGCTGGAAAGCACCTATCGTCTCATGTGCTTAAGAGTGGCGAGTGCGTACCGCACAGTTTCACATGACGCAATCTGCGTCTTAGCGGGTATGATGCCTATTGGTATCATCATCAGCGAGGACGTAGAGTGCTTCAACCAACGTGGAACTAGAGGCATACGGAGTACCACAAGATCGCCTCGATGATCACATGGCAGCGGGCATGGTCTGATTCCACAAAAGGCCGGTGGACACATAGACTTATCCCGGAACTATCCGGATGGGTCAACAGGCGTCATGGCGAAGTCAACTTCCACCTAACACAGATTCTGTCAGGGCATGGTTGTTTTAGACAGTATCTGCACAAATTTGGGCATGCGGAGTCCCCCGAGTGTCCTGAATGCGCGGACGTTGAGGAAACTGCAGAACATGCTTTCTTCATATGCCCTCGTTTCGAGGGCGTGAGAAGCAACATGATGGCAGTTAGCGGACAGGACACTACTCCGGATAACTTAGTCCAAAGGATGTGTTCTAGCTCGGACGTCTGGGGTGCGGTCAATGCGGCTGCTACCCAGATCGTACTTGAGCTACAAAATCGTTGGAAAGCCGATCAACGGCGAATAAACAGCCTAACTACCATAGTCCAGTAGTTATCTAAGAGCGTGCGTTAAGCACAATAGCCCCTCCCTGAAGTAATACCGATAAGGTGGTTCCAGGGGGGATTGAGGCTGGAGACTCGAGTAGGGTTTTAGTGGGTCTGGATCTCCACGATCTTCACGGGATACCAAACCCCACTCCCTGAGCTGTCTTTTCAGGTGTCTGATAGCAGATTTCCCTACTCGTTAAAAAAAAAAAAAAAAAAAACACACACACACACACACACACACACACACACACACACACACACACACACACACACACACACTCACACACACACACGCACACACACACACACACACACACACACACACACACACACACACACACACACACACACACACACACACACACACACACACACACACACACACACACACACACACACAGGCATTGCTCAAATCGTCGAACCCTATCGATTGGTATATGTGACTTGGCCCTCCGGGCCTTGGATCAATTTCGTGTTTTTCGACCAATCTTTAAACCTTTGTTATAGTATAACAAAGGTAAAACATACCTCCTGCAGCGCTACGATGTTGAACTTGCGGCTTTTCACTTCTTTAGAAAGCACGTGGTTACTTCCGAGGAAATTTAGAGACCGACAGTTCCATGTTTTCAATTTCCAATCGTTAGTCCGTTTTGGTCGCCGCGCCGGTACGGAGTCCATTGCTTTGATTTTTTTAGAGGTTCAGGCTTGCAAAGCCCGCGACCAACCCCACAGTATCGCCGGAAGGCCAACGTAGCTCGAAGGAGTTCTCCTCCCCTGTCAGCATACGACCTTGGTTTCCACCGGGGTTGGTTACCCGATCTCTACCGAGGTTCCTCGGAAAGAGGATGTTGACCACTGTGGGGTCTATTTTATGCCCAGTGCACAAGGCACCGATGGTACGCATTACCCAGCCGTTTACCAGCCAAACCGATTAAGAAGTGTTAAATTAAGAAGTGTTGGATTAAGATGTTTTTGGAAGAAAATTAAAATTATGTAAAATTTTATATTACTATCATGCTTACTAAAGAAAATCATGCTGTTGAAATGATTCATATTCTGTACAACGTTCTTTTTAAGAGGTGAGGTGTGCTACCCGTGTACTATGAACAGTACACAGTAAACCAACTATTTCCTACGAGTGGTTTACGCCCGCTGCTGTGTCATGCATATAGCCACAATGTGTTGCATTTGAGTTTACGATGCAGAGTGAACCGTTGCCACTCGCAGCGATGACGATGTGACTGATCGCTGCCGGTGCGCATTGGCTCCAGCTCCGAACAGGCACGCGCCGCTGGCATCACACAGGCGAAGTGCAGTTCAAAATAAGATCGAATTGCGGATCGATACAATAGCTGCCAATGTTTGTAAACAATGAATATTTTGGAACCGAGTTGAGAATAATCGATATTTAAGCGATTATGCTGAGTAAGCTATAATTATGAATAAAACAGTAAGTTTCGTCAATAAACTCAAGCAGTACCATAGAACCGACCAGGGTAGATACTTCGATTTGATCCGGATTGCTGTGCGCAACCTTCTGGACACCAGAGAAAAATCCTCATCTTCTCCTTATACAATAATCTGCTAGTACACTTTTACTTCGACCGACTCCAATTCATTTCAATTTATCACAAGTGACCGAGTGTACCAAATGACAGTTGTCCGCGAGCCAAGTCTATCGTAGTTACACGGTCGAGGTATTCCAAGTTGTTGCGCGGAAACTGTTACATGGAAAGATTCAGTCATACTTGTTCCAAGTGCCACAATCTCATCAAGAGACCGATCCATCTGGAGTAGTTTCACGTGCAATGCTTCTGTGCAACAGCCTTATGTAATACGGTCAGCAATGAGCTCGTCTACCACCGATGGATCATAACTACTCCTCATCGCTTACTTTCGTAGATGCATGACAAAGTTCGTAAACCTTTTATCTGGAGTTTGAACAGTCTGGTTCGACAAATGTCGTTCGAAAGTTTGGCTGGCAAATGAGTGTGCATGTGCAAATATATCACCTCTGTTTTCTAACTCCTATCTCTACCTCCACGAGGTGCCGGCTGGGGTACGGTAGCCAAAGTTGCGCACCTGGTGGTACGCAACCTTGGTTGTCGTATGCAGACAGAGAAGGTGGAACACTCACCGTGTGGTTTCCGGTTACTTAATCATGCAGTTCGGCGCAGGTTTTTCGGAGGGCGCGGCTGCGGGGTGTGGGCACACCGGGAGAGAGTTATTTTCTCGGCTGGCTTAGCACAGAGAGAGAGAGACTCTTAATCGGTCTGTTTTACACAATCTGCAGTTACGCCCTTGGGCGGTTTTGATCCTGCCGGGAGTCGGCAAATCAGGAGCCCCTAAGTCAAGGTCTAACTTCATGCCGATGACTGAATGGCTGGAGGGGTGAAAACATGTCGCGAACGGAGTGCTTTGGGCATCTTGCCCCTACTGTGCCATGCGGGGCTCTGGTACAGTCGATCTTTGTTGTCCCTTGCGTTTCGTGGGAACAGCATAGTAGTCCTGCCCAATTTCCCTTATGGGTTTTACGCCAAGTGCGTTCTGGCCAACATAATTGGCTTCGCTTACAATTTGCTGTCTGATTTGTGTTGGAGATTGTTTGTGCATATACTCCGCTAGTCAAATAGTTAGAGTCGCACAAATAAATCTTCAACACAAACGGGCAGCAAATTTGTATTTATGCGAAAGACTTTTTAATGGCTCTGTCACCATCGCATTGGTTCAGGAGCCATATTTTCGCAAGGGGTACTTTCATTCGACGGATATTGGAAACCAGAACTTTGCAGTTTTCAGCAAAACTGGTATGACAAATCCTCGTTTGATGCCCAGGGCATGCATATTGTTGCATAGGTCAACAAGTGCATGCCTTATCTCTGAGTTGACTACTCGAGATATTTGTGCAGTCACAGTAGAACTCGTCGTGGATGATGTCCATAGGCGCTATGTCTACTGTTCTGCATACTTACCACACGATGAATCGTCTCCCAGCGACGATTTCAGAAATGTGGTGAGATACTGCCAATCTAATGGACTTCCGCTCATTGTAGGCAGTGATGCCAATGCCCATCACATCATCTGTGGCAGCTCGGATATCAATCTGAGAGGCTCTGAATTGATGGAATTTTTGAGTAGTACCAACCTTGGAACACTTAACATTGGCAATTGTCCAACTTTCATACGAGCTGGTAGAGAGGAAGTGTTAGATATAACACTCTGCTCTAACAGGATCAGTCATGAGTTGACACAATGGCATGTTTCAAATGAGACACCAATATCTGATCATTGCTTTATATATTTTGATCATTTGGGTGTCTCCTTGAACGCTGCAACCTTTCGCAATCCGAGATTTTCTGACTGGGAACTCTTTGAGGAGGAACTAGCAACGAAATTTCAAGGATTCGAACCGACGATTGAGTCATCGATCGACTTGGATGTGGCTGTAGATGTCACAACATCTTTTATTGCGGAAGCTTTTGAAGTAGCTTGCCCGCTAAACACGTTATCCTTAACAGACTCGTACAGTACACGGAGGGTACAAACGGTCTGTCAAGGAACCAATTCGGCTTCCGAAAAGGCAAATCTACGGTGGATGCCATCTTGTCTGTCACTAAGACAGCCGAGGTGGCAATCCAGCCCAAGAGGACAGGTATTCGTTATTGCGCAGTTGTCACGCTCGACGTGAGAAATGCGTTTAATAGCGCTAGCTGGGACTCCATAGCCAGCTCGCTTCGGAACGTCCAAGTGCCGGTGTCGCTGTACAGAATTCTGGAAAATTATTTCCAGAATCGTGTGCTATGCTACAACACGGAGGATGGTCAGAAATGCGTTCCAATCACCTCAGGGGTTCCGCAAGGTTCCATACTGGGCCCGGTGTTGTGGAACGTCATGTATGACGAGGTGTTGAAGCTAAAGTTTCCGGTAGGGGTGGCGATTGTAGGCTTTGCGGACGATATCACCTTGGAAGTCTACGGTGAATCTATCAGAGAGGTTGAGTTGACGGCTGCTCACTCTATAAGCATTGTTGAAGATTGGATGCGATCCAGGAAACTGGACCTAGCGCATCAAAAAACGGAGGTTATCGTGGTTAACAACCGCAAGTCGGTGCAGCAAGCAAATATCAGTGTCGGGGACTGCACTATTTCGTCAACGCGGTTCTTAAAACTCCTTGGAGTCATGGTCGACGACAAGCTCAAGTTCGGGAGCCACGTCGACTATGCCTGCAAGAAGGCTTCCACAGCTATTTCGGCATTGTCTCGTATGATGTCTAATAGCTCTGAGGTATATGGCAGCAAGCGAAGGCTTTTAGCCAACGTGGTCCAGTCCATACTCAGGTATGGCGGGCCGGTGTGGTCATCGGCGTTAGGTACCAAAAGCTATCTAGCCAAGCTGGAAAGCACCTATCGTCTCATGTGCTTAAGAGTGGCGAGTGCGTACCGCACAGTTTCACATGACGCAATCTGCGTCTTAGCGGGTATGATGCCTATTGGTATCATCATCAGCGAGGACGTAGAGTGCTTCAACCAACGTGGAACTAGAGGCATACGGAGTACCACAAGATCGCCTCGATGATCACATGGCAGCGGGCATGGTCTGATTCCACAAAAGGCCGGTGGACACATAGACTTATCCCGGAACTATCCGGATGGGTCAACAGGCGTCATGGCGAAGTCAACTTCCACCTAACACAGATTCTGTCAGGGCATGGTTGTTTTAGACAGTATCTGCACAAATTTGGGCATGCGGAGTCCCCCGAGTGTCCTGAATGCGCGGACGTTGAGGAAACTGCAGAACATGCTTTCTTCATATGCCCTCGTTTCGAGGGCGTGAGAAGCAACATGATGGCAGTTAGCGGACAGGACACTACTCCGGATAACTTAGTCCAAAGGATGTGTTCTAGCTCGGACGTCTGGGGTGCGGTCAATGCGGCTGCTACCCAGATCGTACTTGAGCTACAAAATCGTTGGAAAGCCGATCAACGGCGAATAAACAGCCTAACTACCATAGTCCAGTAGTTATCTAAGAGCGTGCGTTAAGCACAATAGCCCCTCCCTGAAGTAATACCGATAAGGTGGTTCCAGGGGGGATTGAGGCTGGAGACTCGAGTAGGGTTTTAGTGGGTCTGGATCTCCACGATCTTCACGGGATACCAAACCCCACTCCCTGAGCTGTCTTTTCAGGTGTCTGATAGCAGATTTCCCTACTCGTTAAAAAAAAAAAAAAAAAAAAAAAAAAACACACACACACACACACACACACACACACACACACACACACACACACACACACACACACACACACACACACACACACACACACACACACTCACACACACACACACTCACACACACACACACACACACACACACACACACACACACACACACACACACACACACACACACACACACACACACACACACACACACACACAGGCATTGCTCAAATCGTCGAACCCTATCGATTGGTATATGTGACTTGGCCCTCCGGGCCTTGGATCAATTTCGTGTTTTTCGACCAATCTTTAAACCTTTGTTATAGTATAACAAAGGTAAAACATACCTCCTGCAGCGCTACGATGTTGAACTTGCGGCTTTTCACTTCTTTAGAAAGCACGTGGTTACTTCCGAGGAAATTTAGAGACCGACAGTTCCATGTTTTCAATTTCCAATCGTTAGTCCGTTTTGGTCGCCGCGCCGGTACGGAGTCCATTGCTTTGATTTTTTTAGAGGTTCAGGCTTGCAAAGCCCGCGACCAACCCCACAGTATCGCCGGAAGGCCAACGTAGCTCGAAGGAGTTCTCCTCCCCTGTCAGCATACGACCTTGGTTTCCACCGGGGTTGGTTACCCGATCTCTACCGAGGTTCCTCGGAAAGAGGATGTTGACCACTGTGGGGTCTATTTTATGCCCAGTGCACAAGGCACCGATGGTACGCATTACCCAGCCGTTTACCAGCCAAACCGATTAAGAAGTGTTAAATTAAGAAGTGTTGGATTAAGATGTTTTTGGAAGAAAATTAAAATTATGTAAAATTTTATATTACTATCATGCTTACTAAAGAAAATCATGCTGTTGAAATGATTCATATTCTGTACAACGTTCTTTTTAAGAGGTGAGGTGTGCTACCCGTGTACTATGAACAGTACACAGTAAACCAACTATTTCCTACGAGTGGTTTACGCCCGCTGCTGTGTCATGCATATAGCCACAATGTGTTGCATTTGAGTTTACGATGCAGAGTGAACCGTTGCCACTCGCAGCGATGACGATGTGACTGATCGCTGCCGGTGCGCATTGGCTCCAGCTCCGAACAGGCACGCGCCGCTGGCATCACACAGGCGAAGTGCAGTTCAAAATAAGATCGAATTGCGGATCGATACAATAGCTGCCAATGTTTGTAAACAATGAATATTTTGGAACCGAGTTGAGAATAATCGATATTTAAGCGATTATGCTGAGTAAGCTATAATTATGAATAAAACAGTAAGTTTCGTCAATAAACTCAAGCAGTACCATAGAACCGACCAGGGTAGATACTTCGATTTGATCCGGATTGCTGTGCGCAACCTTCTGGACACCAGAGAAAAATCCTCATCTTCTCCTTATACAATAATCTGCTAGTACACTTTTACTTCGACCGACTCCAATTCATTTCAATTTATCACAAGTGACCGAGTGTACCAAATGACAGTTGTCCGCGAGCCAAGTCTATCGTAGTTACACGGTCGAGGTATTCCAAGTTGTTGCGCGGAAACTGTTACATGGAAAGATTCAGTCATACTTGTTCCAAGTGCCACAATCTCATCAAGAGACCGATCCATCTGGAGTAGTTTCACGTGCAATGCTTCTGTGCAACAGCCTTATGTAATACGGTCAGCAATGAGCTCGTCTACCACCGATGGATCATAACTACTCCTCATCGCTTACTTTCGTAGATGCATGACAAAGTTCGTAAACCTTTTATCTGGAGTTTGAACAGTCTGGTTCGACAAATGTCGTTCGAAAGTTTGGCTGGCAAATGAGTGTGCATGTGCAAATATATCACCTCTGTTTTCTAACTCCTATCTCTACCTCCACGAGGTGCCGGCTGGGGTACGGTAGCCAAAGTTGCGCACCTGGTGGTACGCAACCTTGGTTGTCGTATGCAGACAGAGAAGGTGGAACACTCACCGTGTGGTTTCCGGTTACTTAATCATGCAGTTCGGCGCAGGTTTTTCGGAGGGCGCGGCTGCGGGGTGTGGGCACACCGGGAGAGAGTTATTTTCTCGGCTGGCTTAGCACAGAGAGAGAGAGACTCTTAATCGGTCTGTTTTACACAATCTGCAGTTACGCCCTTGGGCGGTTTTGATCCTGCCGGGAGTCGGCAAATCAGGAGCCCCTAAGTCAAGGTCTAACTTCATGCCGATGACTGAATGGCTGGAGGGGTGAAAACATGTCGCGAACGGAGTGCTTTGGGCATCTTGCCCCTACTGTGCCATGCGGGGCTCTGGTACAGTCGATCTTTGTTGTCCCTTGCGTTTCGTGGGAACAGCATAGTAGTCCTGCCCAATTTCCCTTATGGGTTTTACGCCAAGTGCGTTCTGGCCAACATAATTGGCTTCGCTTACAATTTGCTGTCTGATTTGTGTTGGAGATTGTTTGTGCATATACTCCGCTAGTCAAATAGTTAGAGTCGCACAAATAAATCTTCAACACAAACGGGCAGCAAATTTGTATTTATGCGAAAGACTTTTTAATGGCTCTGTCACCATCGCATTGGTTCAGGAGCCATATTTTCGCAAGGGGTACTTTCATTCGACGGATATTGGAAACCAGAACTTTGCAGTTTTCAGCAAAACTGGTATGACAAATCCTCGTTTGATGCCCAGGGCATGCATATTGTTGCATAGGTCAACAAGTGCATGCCTTATCTCTGAGTTGACTACTCGAGATATTTGTGCAGTCACAGTAGAACTCGTCGTGGATGATGTCCATAGGCGCTATGTCTACTGTTCTGCATACTTACCACACGATGAATCGTCTCCCAGCGACGATTTCAGAAATGTGGTGAGATACTGCCAATCTAATGGACTTCCGCTCATTGTAGGCAGTGATGCCAATGCCCATCACATCATCTGTGGCAGCTCGGATATCAATCTGAGAGGCTCTGAATTGATGGAATTTTTGAGTAGTACCAACCTTGGAACACTTAACATTGGCAATTGTCCAACTTTCATACGAGCTGGTAGAGAGGAAGTGTTAGATATAACACTCTGCTCTAACAGGATCAGTCATGAGTTGACACAATGGCATGTTTCAAATGAGACACCAATATCTGATCATTGCTTTATATATTTTGATCATTTGGGTGTCTCCTTGAACGCTGCAACCTTTCGCAATCCGAGATTTTCTGACTGGGAACTCTTTGAGGAGGAACTAGCAACGAAATTTCAAGGATTCGAACCGACGATTGAGTCATCGATCGACTTGGATGTGGCTGTAGATGTCACAACATCTTTTATTGCGGAAGCTTTTGAAGTAGCTTGCCCGCTAAAAACTATTAAAACGACTAGAGGAACACCATGGTGGAACTCTCATCTCGCGGAACTAAAGAAACGATGCAGGAGAGCCTGGAATAGACTTCGGAGGGATGGCGTGGAGTCGTTCAAGCAGGCCCGGAAAGCCTATGCAAAGGCTCTACGATCTTCTGCACGCACGAGCTGGCACAGGTTCTGTAGCAACGTTTCCAGTTTCGGCGAGGCAAGTCGACTTAATAAAATACTGTCAAAATCGAAAGATTATCAGGTTAATAACATTCGAAGTTCGAACGGTTAATACTGTTCGAATGATAATGAAATCCTGGAATGTCTCTTTTATAGTCACTATCCGGGCTGTGCGGAACCTGAAGTTCGAAACGATCCAGAAATCGTTTTATTTGGCTTAGACTCATGGGCTTTTCCTCGGAGACTTGTCACAACTGAAGCGATTGAGTGGGCCGTGAACAGCTTCTCTCTATACAAATCTCCTGGAACAGATGGAATATACCCTATTCTACTGCAGAAAGGATTCAAGTACTTCAAACACATTTTGAGAAGGATTGTTGATCACCACATCCGCGAAACAAGCTTAGTAGAAGTTCCTCTTCATTCAGCACAACATGCTTATCAAAGTGACAAGTCTACAACCACTTTATTACATGATGTGGTGGATAAAATTGAGGTTGCTTTTTCACAAAAGGAATCTTGCTTAGGAACTTTTTTGGATATTGAAGGCGCGTTTGATAACGTATCTTTCGCTTCCATTTTGGAGGTTGCTCGTTATCATAATGTGCCTTCAATTAATCATAAAGTGGATAGAACAAATGCTTAGTAACCGATTGCTTTTTTCGTCCTTACGGCAAGCAAGCATTTGGAAGCAAAGTGTTTGTGGATGTCCACAAGGTGGCGTTCTTTCGCCTCTTTTATGGAACCTTGTGGCGGATGGCCTACTGAGGAAACTCAATGGTCTAGGCTATCCGTCATATGGTTTTGCGGATGACTATCTCATCCTAGTAGTTGGAAAGTGCATAAGCACATTATTTGACTTAATGCAGCAGGGACTACGTGTCGTGGAAACGTGGTGCCGAGAAACTACACTTTCGGTAAATCCGAGCATAACATCTATCGTCTTATTTTCAAGACGTAGAAATACCAATGGAGCTAGCGCTCTGCGCTTTTACGATTCGGATGTTGATGTTGTGAACGAAGTGAAGTACGTGGGGTTGATTCTCAACTCCAAGCTTGACTGGTCCACAAATATTGATTTCCGAATTAAAAAAAGCGTGCATGGCCTTTAGGCAATGTAGACGAGCAATTGGCAACTCTTGGGGGCTTAAACCCAAATACATACACTGGTTATACACGGTCGTTGTCAGACCAATACTGGCGTATGGTTGTCTTGTATGGTGGCAGAGAGGGGAAGTTGTGACTGTCCAGACAAAGCTAAACCATCTTCAAAGGATGTGTTTAATAGCAATGTCTGGTTCATTTACTACAACTCCTACTGCCGCCCTAGAAGCTATTTTCAATATTAAACCTCTACACTTCCACCTGAAGCAAGAGGCATTAATATGTGCTTATCAACTACACGCGATTGGCCTTTGGCAGTCTGCGGACGGTTCCACTGGTCATACTCGATTGTGGTCGCAAATTATTGCTGAGGACAAGTTTGCCCTTGCTCCTAGCGATGTAACGCTCATGCGTACTTTCCCGTATAGGACTTTTTCAAGTGACTTTCCTCCTAGAGAGGATTGGATGTCAGGCTACATCGGAAAATTTCCGATTATGTGGTCTGTTATACCGATGGTTCTTTGTACGAAGGTCGCGCGGGTGCTGGTGTTTACTGCACCGTTTTTCAAGCTGAAATCTTTGCAATTATGTGCGAAGCTCAGTTTGCACTTCAGAAAGAACTGATAGGCAAGATTATCTACTTCTGTTCTGACAGTCAAGCCGCTATAAAAGCCCTTTGTGCGGCTAATTCTAAATCTAAAACAGTCATCGCCTGCCACACCCAATTAGAAGAACTAAGCATTCTAAATGCCGTTCGTCTGGTTTGGGTTCCTGGCCATTCTGGTATAACCGGAAATGAATGGGCTGATGAACTAGCAAGATCTGGAGCAGAAAAGTCGGTTTTCGGACCGGAACCTGCTTTACCAATTGCGGCATGTTGGATAAAACAAAAGATTCGATCTTGGTTTTCATCTGAACATGAACGTTATTGGGAAAATCTTGAAACTTGTCGTCAAACGAAAAGTTTCATTGTTCAGCCTTGTGAGAAGGTTGCGAAATTTCTTTTGCAACACTCAAAGGTAAATTGCAGTATTCTTGTCAGATCAGAGTGGTCACTGCAAACTAAATTATCACATGGCTAGGATTCAGCGAGCTGAATCGTTTCATTGTAATTTATGTACACAATATCATCAATTTACGGTACACCATATCACGTAATTTGCAACTGTCCTGCAGTAGCACAATTGCGTCATAGGATCTTTGGATCCTACGTCTTAAATGAATCGGATTTTAGGAAACTAAAATTACTAGACATTTTGATGTTTCTTACCGAAAGAGGTATTGAGCTATAAGCTCTTGTTTATCATGAGTATACCCCCTAGGGGGTGTACTTTTAATAAGTTAACCAAGGATTGCAGTATCCCCTCGGGGGTACAAAAATCTCTCGGTATGTATATGTTTGTATTTGTCCAAATTCCTTATCCACCCCTTCCTATTCCTCCTGTTTTCCTTCCCGTCCTCATCAGGTAAATGATGACACGGGCAAGATGGGCAAGGCACAAGTCTTCCACATGATTGTGAGGAACGTGCTGCTCGAGCCAAAGATGCTGATACCTGATACCTGATACCACAATCTCATCAAGAGACCGATCCATCTGGAGTAGTTTCACGCGCAATGCTTCTGTGCAACAGCCTTATGTAATACGGTCAGCAATGAGCTCGTCTACCACCGATGGATCATAACTACTCCTCATCGCTTACTTTCGTAGACGCATGACAAAGTTCGTAAACCTTTTACCTGGAGTTTGAACAGTCTGGTTCGACAAATGTCGTTCGAAAGTTTTACGAAGGAATGGTTCAAAATAACCATCGAGGCACTTGATCGCTACATCATAATAAGGAGGATCTTCAAAATTCATTACTGTCCCCTACCGTCCCTCCATCAATTGTAGAACCACCGTTTCAAACAAATAATATTAATACTATACAAGAAATCAGATAAAAACTTTTAAACATGCACATGTGATGCATAGAAAAAATCTAATAACTTTTATTTGATCGAGTCACTTGAAAGTAATGTGATTATTCCAATAAATATAAACAAAAATAATTTTTGAATGATTATGTGGCATTCACATAGATATCATTAGGAAAGGAACTATATATGTTTTCCAATAGATTGAACTACCTTTTTCGTTTTTTCTTCCTCAGCTTTAGTTTTTAATTCGTTGTCCAGTTCTCTCAAAAGCTGAGTTTCTGTAAGTGTCCGATACCAGGGGGCTCTCTGTGCGAGCTTTTGATCCCCGTTAGCGTACTGAGGGTTACTTATAGAAAAAAAACTGGATTACCTGGTTCAGTGTGCTATGATCATTACAAAGAGACTTCACCTATGCGGTCGGGTTTTGTACACAACCACTCCAATTATTTTCCATTTTTCCCTTTACTTTTTAGTTGGACCAATTATTGTTTATAGAATACAATTTTATTTTTCAGTCTACCGGCACAACTAATACCTCTGAAAACATGACTCCTTACATAGTCACTCCAGTAAACTGTGTTACTGGT
The DNA here is from genome assembly GCF_943734655.1 of Sabethes cyaneus. NCBI lineage: Eukaryota > Metazoa > Arthropoda > Insecta > Diptera > Culicidae > Sabethes > Sabethes cyaneus. The sequence goes on along the minus strand of NC_071355.1, from coordinate 119,439,516 downwards.
TTAGAGCGATGTTGCTGGATTGGTGGGTATCAGTGCGGTCTTCAATTTCCATCAGTTGCATCGGCTAAACAGCCTGCAGCAGGTCAAGCACCATATGGCAAGTATCCGTGGCAGGCAGTTTTACTTGGGCCTGGAGATGTTTACGTAGGGTCCGGTGCGCTTATTGATCCTTTAAACGTTATTACTGCTGCTCACAAAATAAATGATTACGTGTAAACACTTTTCAAATATTTATAATTTTCATTTAATTATTGTAACCCTTTTCAGCTCCAGTAACAGACTTTTAAAAATACGAATGGGTGAATGGGATGCCTCAACACCATCAGAACTGATTCCCGTCCAGGAGTATAATGTCATGAAATTTTTTATCCATCCGAGTTATTCATCTTCAAATTTGAGAAACGACATAGCCGTGCTAAGGCTTTCATCCGCTGTAAATTTGGGTATTACACCGACTATAACCAATGCATGTTTAACTTCTACTTCTTTCGTTGGAAGCCGTTGTTGGATTTCCGGATGGGGTAAAAATGATTTCTTCAATGGAGTTTATCAAGCAATCCAGAAAGAAGTTGATGTGGTGATTCGATCCCAAATAGATTGTGAGGTGGCTTTGAAGACAACACGCTTAGGGACTGCGTTTCAACTTGATTCAACCAGTTTTATATGTGCAGGAGGTGAATCTGGAAGAGATGCTTGCACAGGTGATGGTGGATCACCACTAGTTTGTCCATTAGGAGGACAATTTTTCGTTGTTGGATTGGTAGCATGGGGGATTGGCTGTGGAACATCAAACATCCCCGGTGTATATGTTAATGTTGCTGCATATTTGCCGTGGATCACAAATGTAACTAGATCGTCATAATTCTGGTATGTGAGAGAAAATGTCCCGAAAATGCACATGATTACGTCCGCGCAAATACATTTTGTATAGTTGGCTACAGGTTTATGATATATTGATTTTATTAAATAAATACCAAAAATATTGTATGTAACAGTTTTTTTAACCAGGAGAAAAAGCTGAAAGGCGGTTTTAATTTTAGGACCGACAGAACAAAGGGATGAAATTAAAGATCTCCATTGCCGACGGTTACGCGCTATAGGTTTCACTTGTCGCCGGGGCAGGTTATCATCAACAGTCGCCATATCGTTGGGTTATGTGCGTCGCCATTAGCCTCTGAGTCTGCCTCTTTTACGGTGTCTTTGTGGATTCTAGTCGTATGCTTCTCTATTGATCTCGTTCGCTCCTCTCTTCAAGGTGTGTCCGATGCATTTCCGAAGAAAAGGTGCGAAACAGTCATTAAACAGTGTAGACGAATCGAAATTTGCTCGCGTTACTGTTGGCGCTTGTCTCGTATTAAAAAAATACTATCACCCATCTTCGATATTTCGAACAAGTTGAAATATTTCGATCGACTTGGCAAATATTTCGTTCGAGTTGTTTTTTCATATGAAGGTCTTTCGTTCGAACCGCTGTTTTTTCGAACGAAATGTCAGTTTCGAACGAAACATAAACCCGTTCGAAATACAGAATAGGGGTGTATATATTACAGGTTTGTTTGTGCCAAATTTACATATTAGTAGTTTAAAATTAAAATTTAAAAAAATTAAAAAAGAAGAAAACTTATCCAATTTAATTCACGATACGTGTCGTGTATGAAATATACATAGTAGAATTATACTGGATTAGTTTTCTCCTTTTTTAATTTTAGGTTTCGTATTCTACTAAGACGCTCCAAAAACTTCAGTCAGACATATTAGTTTGGTGAACATGAACTGCGAGATCTGTTTGTCGGATTCTGTCGTTGAAACGATAATGTGGACATTTGTCGGATGTACACGATCATTTTATGCCGCGTGAGGCATGTTGTGGGGCACACGTATGACGACAATTGACAGTTAGTGAGATTGCACTCACACCAATCCACTCGTATGGTCGGGGACGAACGAGAATCCTATCCTCCGTGCATCGTCCTCTTTCTTTCGCAGACCATTGCACAGTGGCGCTCCTCCATAAAAAGCTTGGCCAAAAGCCAAAAGTTACTTCAAATCGGCTGAATATAACATCTTTAACTAATTTTGGATCACTGATTTCAAATTTGGGATCAGAAATCGAAAAAACTGATTGCTCATTAGGGTGGTTCACAAAATTAAAAAAAAAATAGTTTCGTTTTTTTACTTGTTTCATTGTGGTTTTTGTTTTTGAGATGGCAAATTTTGTAATTGCCGTTGAAAGCATAAAAAACTTGTATCATAATGCATTAGGTGGTTCACAAACCATAAAAAAATTATTACAAAAAAAACTTTGGCAAATTGCCTTACCCACTAAGCCCGTTCAAACTATAGAATTAGCTCTTCTAAGCGCCATCGTAAGGTATCTTCACTATATAAAAATAAATTCAAATCGGTTCAGTAATTCAACAGTTACGGATTTTTAAAGAAAGAAAATTGGTCAAAAATGATGCTTATTGGCATCACCCTAACTCAGAAAAAGACACCCTAAGCACCAAGTAAAAAGTCAGGGGTCTAAAATTTTCCGAAAAGAAACAACTACACAAAATTTGACACCCCCGAGCATTTCTAATTAGGACTTTCGTGGAATTCTCCTATGGAAGAGAAAATCATTCCTTCATGTAAGAAATCCTTTCTAATATACCCACCAAAAAATCGACATTACGTTTTAGCGCAGCAAAGCGCAGAAAGGCACCTAGATTTCCAAAAAGTAGAGAAAATTTTCTATAAGATACATTTAACGTGATCGTTTTCTGACGTTTCCCGCCATACTTTCTTGATTGCTGAATATTGGTGTTGAGTTTTCCATACATTTTGTATGGAAGAACAAAATATCATTTTTCAACATGTTCAACTTCAGACATTTGTCAAAAATTCATTTTAACTTCAAATTGGTTAGAATTTTTCAGGTTAACCTCCAGAAGTATTCCAGAAAATGATAAAAAAAATCAGAGGGGTTGTGTACAAGACACGACCGCATATATAGGTGACGCAGGACTACGTAAGTGGCTTTGTAGTGATAGTAGCATGTATTCATGCTTGTAATCATTCGATTCTTCATGTATACATGCTATATGCAACATATATACATACATGCTACATGCGTTGTATGTAACATTTATCAAAGTAGTAACATTGCATACGTTCAATTCTCAAAAGATTGTGTATTTGGAAACAATTTAACAAAATCAAGAACACAAACTATTGCTTTCCTGCTACCTTACTGAAATTAAAGATTGTTTTTATTATCCATGGTTTCCCACGTTGAAGGGATTTTACCAATTCAATCCTATTTTATCAACAGCACATCTTTTCACTACACTTCTAATGAAACGGCAAGCATGCGTATTCATACAGAGTCATATTATAACCGAACACTACAGCTGTAGCACATTTTTCCTACACAGATATCAAGTTCGCTGAGGTTTAATCGTCTCGCAGTAAAGAATTTGCGATCTGTTGAGACAACGAACATGTGTTATTTTTTCTGGCACACTTCCCTAACACAGACATCAAATTGGACTAGGTTTAATCGCGTTCGTAAGAAATTTGTTGGTACGAGGGGGCTTTGTCACTCTTTCTGACATACTTCCCAAGCAAGGACATCAAAATGGTCTAGGTTTAACCGCGGTGTTAAGGAATCTTGTTGAAATGAGGAAACTTTGTCACTTGTTTTGGCTTATTTCCCAAGCACAGATATCAAATTGGTATAGGTTTAGATCATCGTAAAGAATCTTCCAACCAATCACAAAGCGAGAATTCTGGTAAAACATAGGTTCACTATTTTCAATTTTTCAATAGTTCAACATCAAGAATCCATACTTTTCTTGATTTGGGTCAATTCTTAGAAGATTTTCCGATCGATTGGTGTAAGAATATTAAAAATCGATCGGAAAACCGCTGAGCTATTAGCGCTCAAAACCTTTCATTTTTCGTGACGCTCGCATTTTTCGATTTTTTGGAATGACACCCTATCTCAAAACTTGCCGTAAGACGTAGTCCTACGTCAATATAATAATGGAAAAAGCTTGAAATTGGATTTTTGACTTTTGGCCAGCTTTGCGCCACAGTGCATCGTCGAGGTAAGTCGTGGTTCGATTAGCTCTGGTGTGTCGAGGAATTTCCCCGCGGCATGCGGACCGGAACTCCACATTTGACGATCTTGCCAGTTAAATTTATCCGTTTACTACCAGAGGTAGGTTAGCTGCCTGGAAATCACTTGATCATCGAAAAATACCTAAATTTACGAACACGTTCAGTGCCAGCGGAGCAATATGGCGTATTTTTTCGCCTTTTTTCAACTGAGCACCAAGAGTATCATTCGAAGGGAAGTTTTTTTTCTTTCGTTCCTTTTCCAAGAAGTGCATCGCGTGTTGGGATAACCGTGTAGAGAAAGTAGCAGTGTGTTTGTGTTGTCGGGATGACCACAATTTGTGCTTGTACAGCATGGAAAACTACTGCACGATGCATGTTGGGATAATCGCGAATAAGAAAACAGCTGAGTGTGTTGTCGGGATGACCACAATCTGCGTTTGTGCAGCGTGAGAAAATTACTACACGATGCGCATTGGGATAACCGCTCCAAAATAGATCTCTGCATAGCAACGAGCAGTGCAACGCGCGTTGGGATAACCGGCCAAATAGTGTGTAAAATAACACCAAAGAGATCGCTGTATGAAAATCACTGCGCGCGTTAGAATAACCGTGTATAAGAAAATCGAAGCAGCAGAGCAAGGTAACATAGAATTGTGCAAGTTGGGATAAACGCTATTTGATAATCGTTTTTCTGTCGTGTCTAATGGTCGCACCCCGCACTTGCAAGCGGTATTTACCTGTATTATACTATAACAAAGGTTTAAAAATTGGTCGAAAAACACGAAGTTGATCCGAGGTCCGGAGGACCGAGTCACATATACCAATCGATAAGGTTCGACGAATTGAGCAATGTGTGTGTGTGTGTGTGTGTGTGTGTGTGTGTGTGTGTGTGTGTGTGTGTGTGTGTGTGTGTGTGTGTGTGTGTGTGTGTGTGTGTGTGTGTGTGTGTGTGTGTGTGTGTGTGTGTGTGTGTGTGTGTGTGTGTGTGTGTGTGTGTGTGTGTGTGTGTGTGTGTGTGTGTGTGTGTGTGTGTGTGTGTGTGTGTGTGTGTGTGTGTGTGTGTGTGTGTGTGTGTGTGTGTGTGTGTGTGTGTGTGTGTGTGTGTGTGTGTGTGTGTGGGTGTGTGTGTGTGTGTGTGTGTGGGTGTGTGTGTGTGGGTGGGTGTGTGTGTGTGTGTGGGTGTGTGTGTGTGTGTGTGTGTGTGTGTGTGTGTGTGTTTGTGTGTGTTTGTGTGTGTGTGTGTGTGTGTGCCAGGGCTTCTGCGATACGGTGGCTTACTATAAGTGCGCAGGTTTAAGTAGCCAGCTGTTTACAAAGCTGAGAGGCACCACCGACAATGTTCTTTGGTTCTGCGATGCGTGTCTGAAATTAATGAAATGAGCAACTTTTCGGTCTGCGATTGCTGCGCTTGGTAATACTATAGCTGACTTAGTTGTACAACAGACGGCCGCTATCAATGAGTTGAAGGAAGAGATGCGTAAACAAACTGCGAATGTTGCTATTGTTGCCGGAAAATCGGAGATCACACCGCGCGGCCCTCAGAATAATTGGCCGCCGATCTACCGTCCAACAACTAAGCGCCGCAGAGAAGACCAGCTTATATATTACCGGGACATCGCTGTTGGCACGAATTCTAATTTGTCGACATCGGTTGCCACTGTTCCTGTAGCAGAAAAAAAAATTTGGATTTATTTATCCAGAATCCACCCGGACGTTTCAGTTCAGAACGTTCGCGATATGGTAAAGGAATGTCTGCAGTGCGAGGAACCACCTGAGGTTATCAAATTGGTGAAAAAAGATGCCGATACGAAATTGCTGCGTTTTATTTCGTTCAAGGTCGGTATCGACCCTGAGCTGAAAACTGCTTCTTTAGCTGCCAGTACCTGGCCTGCTGGAATTTACCTCCGAGAATTTGAGGAATATGGATCAAAAAACGGCCGTGGAATGACTTCCGTGACACTACTGCTAACTGCACCCGTTATTCCTCAGTAGAAATTCCTTTGTCGCCGGAGGGATCGGGGGGCCAGCCGGCCCCCCATCCAGTAAATTGTCTATGTTCTAGTCGTCCTGAACGCGTCGGGATCCGGAATGAATTGACGGAAACTGCTTTTCGATATGACCCACCATTTGAAATGGAATGTGACGTGCCTCGCATTGACTCCGGCCAACCCCCGGGTGCGGAACGAGATAGCTTAATTGGTGTGCACCAGCATGAACATCTGGACCTCTATTATCAGAACGTGAGGGGGCTACGTACGAAAATCGACGAGCTGTTTGTTGCTGCCTCAGGTACAGATTATGACGTTATAGTTCTTACCGAAACCTGGTTGAATGACGAAGCTCCCTTCAACTCTTCGGTTCTGAATATACAGTATATCGTAATGATCGTGACTCAGTTAGATCAGGAAAGTCTCGTGGCGGTGGTGTGCTGATTGCTGTCGCGAACCGATTACAATCAAAGTTGAGATCAGGGTTTAATAATGACATTGAACATCTGTGGGTGGATGTCTGTACGCACGACACTAACATTTGTGTCGGGGTTGTGTATATTTCCCCAGACATTTCGGACAACGTTATAGTCATTCAAAAGCATCTCGATTCAACACTTGCTATAGCGAACACACTTGACTTCCGTACCACTCATCTGCTGTTCGGAGACTATAACCAACCAGGCCTAATCTGGAAACCCAGTCACTCCGGTCGTGTTTTTGCCGATCCTTCCGAATCTAGTTTTAGTAGATCCAGTATTGCACTATTAGATGGGATGTCTTTACTCAATCTGACGCAAATAAGTACGGTCACGAACAGACGGAATCGAGCCTTAGATCTCGTGTTCGTGAACGAGGAAGCTTCAATGAATTGTAATATTGCCGAGGCTTGTGAGCCGCTTGTTGGTATTGATCCATACCACCCTCCACTCCAAGTAACTTTGAAATGCACCCAACAAGTCTGCTTTGAAGAGTTGTCGGAAATTAACAGATTCAATTTCTCCAAAACTGATTTTGCTGGGCTCCAGAATTCTCTACTCACAATCGACTGGGATACTTTACTGAACCGGACAACTGATATTAATGGTACAATGGAATTATTCACGTTGACGCTGCAACGGCTATTCAATGACCATGTTCCATCATCACGTCCCCGATCGAAGCCTCCATGGTCCAACCGACGACTTCGGGAATTGAAGCGCCTTAGGGCAGCTGCGCTTCGGAAATATACTAGGAGGCGAAATCCAATGACTAAACTCGCATTTTCTAACGCAAGTAACAGTTACAGACTCTATAACCGCTTTCTTTACACCAGGCATGTAATACGCATACAGTCAGAACTTAGTCGAAATCCTAAACGTTTTTGGTCATTTGTAAACAGTAAGCGTAAAGAAAGCGGTCTTCCGACCAGCATGTTTCTAGGAAGTGAAAGTTCCAATACACCTGATGGCATCTGTACTTTGTTTGCGAAGCACTTTTCGAGCGCGTTTAATTCGACTTCGGCTAGCCCAATACAAGTGGAAAATGCCCTTCGCAACGTACCATGTAATGTAATAAACTTAAACAGTCTCAGGTTTTCTGACCAGGATATACTTAAAGCTATGAAAAAGCTGAAACCGTCTACATCAACTGGTCCAGACGGTATTCCTGCTATTGTACTAAAAAGGCGTGGGACTGCGCTGTGTGTACCACTAAGAATGATATTCAACCAATCATTGTCACAAGCAACATTTCCCGATTATTGGAAAAAGTCGGTTATGTTTCCTGTGTTCAAAAAAGGAAATAAACACGATATAGTAAATTATCGAGGAATAACATCTCTCTCTGCTGGATCGAAATTATTTGAAATTCTAGTGGGAAATGTTCTACAACGCGAGTTTAAGTCATACATCTCCATGGATCAGCATGGTTTCTACCCTGGTAGATCCACAACGACAAACTTGCTTCAGTTTACATCTCATTGTATATAAAACATGGAAAATGGCTTGCAAGTAGACACTATTTATACTGACTTGAAAGCTGCGTTTGACCGTGTCGATCACTCGATCCTTCTGGCTAAAATTGAATGTCTTGGTGCATCAAAACATTTTACTGACTGGCTGAAATCTTACCTTATGGCCGCTCTCTCTGTGTCAAATTAGGCAACATAGAATCAAACAGCTTCGTCAGCGTGTCTGGTGTTCCTCAAGGCAGTAACCTAGGACCGCTGCTGTTCTCACTATTCTTTAATGACGTCTGTTTCATTATTCCGCCTGGCTTTAAACTAATTTATGCTGATGATCTAAAACTATTTCTTGCTGTACAAACTATGACGGACTGCATTGAGCTGCAACGGATGCTGGATTCTTTTTCTAACTGGTGCTGGCACAATTTACTGACTATTAGTGTGTCGAAATGCTTTATGATTTCTTTTACACGTAAGAAAAATTCAATATTATGCGACTACACCATATCTGGAGAAACGCTTAAAAGAGTCTCAGTTGTCATAGACTTAGGAGTATTTTTAGACTCAGAACTTTCCTTTAAGCACCATTATTCGCATATCATAGCACACGCTAATAAAAACCTCGGCTTTATCATGAGAATTTCCAGAGAATTCAGTGATCCGTTCTGCTTGCGTTCTTTATACGTTTCTCTTGTCCGCTCCATTTTGGAAACCTCAGCTGTAATATGAAGTCCATATACTGAAATTTGGACTAATTGAATTGAAGCAGTACAAGCTAGATTCATACGTTACGCCCTCAGGTCTCCGCCTTGGCAAGATCCAAACCAGTTGCCAGCCTATATTGATCGTTGTCAATTGCTAGGCATCGACACGCTGGTAAAGAGACGAAGTATTTCTAAAGCTGTTTTTGTTGGAAAGAAATAGATGCTCCAAATATCCTGTCCAAAATCAATTTAAATGTGCCTTCCAGAAATCTGAGAGAACGGAATTTTTTGCGCCTTGCATTTCACCGCACCGAGTACGGTCAAAACGAACCCGTTAGGGCGATGTGTGACGTTTTTAATACCACGTATGAATTATTTGACTTCAATATTTCAAGTGATACTTTTAAAAATAGACTTAAGCAATGCAATATGTTACTATCAAATTAAGATGTTTAAAGTTAGTGTTCAGTGTAATTTGCTTCATACTAATACTGTAGTTTCATGTTTGTAGTTTGTAGGCATGAATCATGAAATTGTAAAATTGTTAATTGTAAACAGTGTCAAAAGATGGTGGGGTTTTTACGCGCACTTGAGGATCAACCTCGAGTGGGCTTTTCCCCACCCACAAATTTCATTGAGACCTATAAAGGTCAGATGAAAAATTTAAATAAACAAATTAAACAAATGTAGTTTTGGAATTTTTCAATTCGGATAAGCCCCCGAGCGCCAATCCATGGTACCGCAATTCATGTTTTTTTCGAATGATCATGTTCAAGGAGCCGTAGGGGGGGAATAGGTTCCCATATGTAAACAAAATTGTAAATATTAGTCTAAAATACAATGTTTAGAATGCAAAAAACCCGAATCGATTCGCCTCCCGCGTTGTCGAGAAGAAAATATTTGAAATAAGGCCAAAAATATGGTGTAAAAAGTAAGGACTGTATCGAAAAGTCTTTAGCAACAATTAACCGTGAATAAAAATGAAATACGTTTATAATTTCAATTTTTGTTTTCAGTTTATTAAAGATCAGTACGACTTGAAACAATAACATGTCTTACATTAGTCAAAATATTAGGTTCTAAAAAATGAGCGCACTTTTGATTAAACTCCTCCCAGCAAATTCTGCACAGTACCTTTTGTGCATTTCCTGGATGCTGCAGTTGAATTTTTCTTGAATTCCTCCATGCTTTGGGAAACTGTTTCTTCCCTTCTGAAAATCCTCTTCACAATCGACCGTTCAATTGGTCGGAGCTCTGGACAATTTGGTGGATTGATGTTATTCTCGACGAATTGGATATTATTGTCTGAAAAGCACTGTAGTACTGGCTTAGCGCAATTTACAGATGCCAAATTCGACCAAAAGAGAGGGGGAGACTGATACTGTTTGTTGAGGGGCCTCAATCTTTTTTACAATTATTCATCTTTGTAAATTTGAGCATTTATTGCACACTTTGTGAAGAAAATACGCATCGCAGACCACAAGTACAAATAGCTTACTATACTAAAACCTTCTGCCTTCTTTTTCCAGCGCAATCGTACTATCGGTATCGTCCATCACCTTGTCCATCGATTTAGTGTAGAATTTCGGCTCTGGAAGCGCTTTTGAATGCTGTTTGAAGTAAGTTTCGTCGTCCATATAGATGCAGTTGTTGCCGTTGTTGCCGTTGTCTATTATCCGTTTATAGTTACCGTGGCCTGATTTAGACTCGAGATTGTTGCTCTCCGGATTTCTTAGAATCCTCATGCTTCTTGTATGACTTTACCGAGTTCCTGACGTTGCTTCACTGAATTATTTCAATGCTTGTTTTAAGTATTTTATCCAAATATGACGTTGTTACCAATCGGTGTCGTTTAATTTGGCTCATTACTTCGTAATCTACCAGGGGTTAACTGGAACCTGGTTTTCTTCCGGACCAAGGCAGATCCTTCAAGGATAACTCTTCTTTGTGTATCGATGATATTTTTACGCTTGTGTGGTGCACTTTAAATCGTTTTGCGATTTGGTTGGTAGAAAACATCGTTTTCAGTGTACCAGGTGTGCAGATTTTTTTTTCTGATTTCAGGATCAATCCGAGGCATGCGAAAAATAAAAAAAGAATCGAAACAAATCGATAGCACAACTTTTTTAAGATATTTAAGCAAAATTTGCTTGCACGCACATAAAAATTACTTTACCCATTTTCGAGTAAAATCACTTTAAAAGTTGCTAATTACTTTTCGATACAGTCCTATGCCCCCTTAAGCAAACTTTACTGATATGAACCAAATAGAAAAAAACGCGATCATGTGCTCTAGCGTAAAAATGCTTCATTTTCCAGGTGGTGTGTCTTTGGAAAAGTTTATTTAAAACTTATGGCGCAACTTTTTACACTATTAGGGTGACCGTAAATCTACCTATTAGGGTGATACAAAATTTTGTTTTTTTAATGCATCCAAAAATGTACAGTGTCTCCACAAAAGTTGTAGAACACAGTAAAATAAGCAACTTTTCTGTACATAGTAACTATCTATCTCTCAATGGTTGCGAAATGTAACGATTTTTTGTAAATGCAGCGAAAATTGAAAAATTGAGATTTCGAAAAGCGGCTACGTCACAATTTAGATAATTAATTTTTACACGTCAAAAAAAATTCAGCCAAATCGGTCCTCTAGATATTGAGATACACGCACCATCGCTGAAAACATATGCTTTCGAGGAGAGCGCGTTCAAACTATTATACAGCACTGCACTTTCCTTCAAGTGATCCCACAGTTTTACTGTTAACCCTAGAGCGGTCGCGCTAGTGTACTGAGTACACGCATTTTCGAAAAACGCGAAAAAATCATCGAAATTTTAATCAAATCACACCAGGTTTTGGTTGTATTCGAAGATCTACTCTATTTAAACTAAAATGTTAAAGAACAGCTATAGGCAGCTTTGCCCTAAAAATATTTCTATTTTTACCTTTGTTATAGTATAACAAAGGTTTAAAAATTGGTCGAAATACACGAAGTTGATCCGAGGCCCGGAGGGCCGAACCACATATACCAATCGATAAGGTTCGACGAATTGAGCGTGTGTGTGTGTATGTGTGTGTGTGACGCTTGACTTTAGTCGTCTGTTTCTCGGAGATGGCTGAACCGATTCGTTTGCTATTACACTTATTTGAAAGGTGTTATCACCTTGTAGATCACTATTGAATGGTTTTGCGGTCCGACATTTTGTTTAAAAGTTATAAGCAAAAATGTAAAAATTACGTGACATGATTTTCTCCGGAACCGCTCAACCGATTTCAACAATTTTAGTATCAAATGAAGGCTCTTGCTACTGCAAATTTTTTGGGACAGTTTTTTCGCAAACAATCAAGCGGTTCAAAAGTTATGCTTAAAAATGTGCTTTTTCAAGGTGTCAATTAGTCGAACGTTTCTCAGAGATGGCCAAACGGATTTATGCGCTATTAGCCTCATTTGGTAGGTAATATAGCCTCATAGATCACTATTGATTTGTTTTTTGATTGGATGTTTGATTTGAAAGTTATGAGCAGTCGTGTACAGCATAATAAAATTTACAATTATTCATAACGATTTTAACCAGATAATTAATCAGATTTCAATTATTTTAGTATCAAACAGGAGGCCTTAACGCTGTGAACATATCTGCTAAATCTTATTAGAATTGGCCTTACCGGTCAAAAGTTATTTGAAAAACATTGATGAAATTATTTAAGCAAACTTTACTGATATGAGCCAAATAGAAAAAAAACGCGATCATGCGCTCTAGCGTAAAAATGCTTAATTTTCCAGGTGGTGTGTCTTTGGAAAAGTTTATTTAAAAAATCTGGCGCAACTTTTTACACTATTAGGGTGACCGTAAATCTACCTATTATGGTGATACCAATTTTTGTTTCTTTTAATGCGTCCAAAAAAGTACAGTGTCTCCACAAAAGTTATAGAACACAGTAAAATAAGCAACTTTGCTGTACATAGTAACTATCTATCTCTTACTGGTTGCGAAGTGTAACGATTTTTTAAAAAGTGCAGCGAAAATTAAAAAGTTGAGATATCGAAAAGCGGTTACGTCACAATTTAGATAAGTAATTTTTACACACATTACACATTTTTTTGGTTGTATTCGAAGATCTACTCTTCCTCTTTCTAATGATGCCAAAATATAGCAAAAAGAAATAAAAAAATGGTCGAAAGATGCTTGTAAATATAGTGTGTCCGCGCGCGTGTACTCAGTATACCAGCGCGACCACTAACGTAACTTTTTTGAAATGAAAAAAGTTACACAAGCGGTCGCGTCGTGTACTGAGTACACGGTGGGCAATAGCTGAAGTTTGTGGAGAGATAGAAGGTTGCGACTTTCGACAAACTTGCTTATCTAGTTAAGACACATCCGGTGACATACAACAAAGTTCGGAACTGATTCGCTAGATGGCGCTGATAATGAAGAAATTAAATTCATTTAGGAATATTTTAGAACCGTAATGACCTAGAAGGTTTCTATTTACTACAAAGTTGTTTGTAAAGCCAAGACGCATTTGGTAACGAACACTGAAGTTTGGAACTAGTCCGCTAGAGTATACGGTGAAGTTTAATTCATTTGGCGATATTTCCGAACCATGACGAGATAGAAGGTTGATGTTTTCGACAAAGTTGTTTATCAAGTCAAGATACTTATGATGATGGTAAATAAAATTCGGAATTAAGTCTACTACTGACTGGAGATGATGAGAAAATCAAATTCTTTTCGGAATATTGCGCAACCATGACGACATAGAACACTGCTGTTCGCTACAAAGTGGTTTCTGTAGTCAAAACACGTGATATAACGCATCGTTGTTCTTTCACCATTGATTGCGTTGTCATTTCCAACCAACAGTTATTTTTATGGTTTCCTGACAAAATCAATTGATACGTATTGCTTCAACTTTTATCAAAAGTTAAGATGAAGAACACAGATTGATCAAAATTCTTTTGACGAAGCAATTTCGTCGTCTACATCGTCTAGCCAGAAAGATCACCAGGAAAAGATTCCTGGAAACCCGTGCTGGGTTTCCATCACATTGTTCAAAAATATTTTAGATAGTGTTTGAGTCCCTATTCTTCCCAGGATCGCTAATACGTTTATTCGAAAATCTGGCAAACACGAATAAATGTCTGGCCAAAATCTGGCGATCAATTTGACCGATGGGGAGGACTTTTTCGGGAAACGTCTTGCATCTTTGTTCAACGCAGATACAAAATGTTATCTGAAATTAGGAGTGATGACTCTTTTGCAGAACGGAGAAACAGAAATCTGGCAAAAATCTGGGACATTACCAAATATCTGGAAGATTTTGTCTGGCGTGCAATAAAAAATCTGGTTTATAGATTTATCAGCAAAGCAAAACCATGGGTATAAACGTCCTTCAGAACTTGGCCCTTCTTTATCGATAGATTTCGCTGCCGGTTTTTAGAGTACAGGAAAATCACTAGGCTAGTGCAAAGGTCCTATTAACTTTGTAGCGGCACCGCCCAGTCAAGACTCGAACATACGAGGACTGGCTTGTTGGGCTAGCATCGTAGCCCGCAGCTAACTTGGCGGGCAGGCTTAATGGTAACGCAATTATTAACGTGTGCGTGATGATAAAACCAAAACTATTCGTTTTGCTAACTCGACAATACGACTGAAGTGACTCTCTTGATACTCATTCGTATACAGCTTGCTTTTTTCATTGGGCTTGAATAGTTTACTCTTTCCTTGTATTACGTGTGTGTTATTACCTGTATGATATAAGTGACCGTAACAAGAATATTATAGGATTGTTAGGAGTCTAATGCACATTTTTCATTCTCATTATCATAGCATGAAATAAAACAAACAAATGCTCGCTTTGTATTGTTTTATGGCGAGTGTCAACATAATTCTAACATTCTAATGTTTAAAGCATTACCTCAACATACCATAGCAAACTTCCCTAATAACATACTCATTATAAAACTGTACACCTGATTGTTATATAACTAATGTGAGTGATTAATAAATTGATATAAATAAAAGTATCGTATGTGTGCTACTTGGGTAAGTTGAATAAGTTTCATGCATCTCTAGGTGCATTATTCAGTTTGTCAACATTGTCGATGATTCACAAACTCTGTTTTGGGAAAATCGCCAAGAGAATACTATTTGCAAACATTTTGGTGTTCTTTTCCAGACCAGAGAAGCCGTTTATTCGACATAAGCTGAGATATCGCAAAAAGAAATATGTTTTAACCAACTGCGACATCTAACGGGACAGTTCCGAATTTAACCGATCATTTTTAAATTCGTCTTGTCTAGACACACAACTATGTCAAAAACCGCAATTTTCTATCGTATCATGGTCATGAGATATCGTCATAAGATTATAATTTGACCACGTGCGCCACCTAGTGAGACAGTTTCAAACTTTGTTATGCATTACCAAATGTGTCTTGTTTGAACAAATAATTTTGCAGAACACAATAACGTTCTATCTCGTCACGACTCTGAGATATTCCAAAAAAAATCAATACGCTCATTATAAGCGCCATCTACCGTATCAGTTGAGAATTTTGTTGTCCGCAGTCAGATTGATCTCGTCCAGATAAACAACTTTGCCAAAGACAGCAACCTTCTATCTCTTCTCAGTCCCGAGAAATTAGAGATTGTAGTATCGAGATTCTAGAATCATCGCCATCTAGCGAATCAGTTCTCAAACTTTATTGTTCGTTTCCAGATGCGCCTTAAATAGATAAGGCGACATCCATTTAGTACGTCACGCAAATTTTGACCAAAATCAACCCCCCCTCCCCCCCTCGTCACATTTCGTCACATATTCGGTGACCCCCCTGAGAAAGTACGTCACGTCACGGCAACCCCCCCCCCCTCCTTCACAACAAAAAAATTAAATATTCATTTCAACCTTTTTATTTAAAGCTATCAAATGAATTTCAGCAAATAAAAAAAGGAAAATTTTTGAGCTTATAAGTCATCGATTCACGGATTTTGAAAATATCAGAAGTCGCTGATGTGTCGTCGATGAATGTTTCGCGCATATCCACGTCCTTTACATCCATCCACTCAAATTCGTCTGATCTAGTTGAAAGAATCAGGACTTCCTGCTGACGTCTTGCAGCAACACGCCTTGGAAGAACTTTTCTGACGGATTTCGTCATTTTGTGTATTCATTCAATCGTGCAATCATTCAACACTACCTTAGATGCGAAATTTAGTCCGCAAGTGGCATAAACTCTATTGTTCAGAGAGCTTTTGAGTGAGGGGCAGTATAAATTATACTGAAAAACCTTAAAAGCAGCAGTGGAACTTCGGTATGAGTTTATGTTAATTGATTGAGTTCAGCACGAATATCAAGGGAAAACATTGCCATGGGTCTCTGGTAGCACCCCGTAGCCTCTCAGGAGTTTGTGCGACTGCTATTTGCGGTTGCAAAAATCTTTTAGGCAAGACGGTAATCAAGTAGCTCTTCAGCGGTGTACTGCATATTCTGTAAAGCCGTAATGGAGAGTTCATACTACATAGAAGAATAAATGAGTGCTGTTCACACATATATGTTGAAAAAAAGTTTTCATTCAAAAAATTTTACTATTTGTTTTAAAATTCATCAGAACGTTAATTTTATAGAAACCTTCAATAGTTGTATCTTAAAAGGAAGGCTAAATTATAATATCCCGAATAAATTTTCCATTTGATTTTTTTTTTCATGTGACGTCACATAACTTCAAACCCCCCCTCCCCCCTACGTCACAAATCGTCACGATTAGGTCTACCCCCCCTCCCCCCTATAAGCGTGACGTACTTTATGGATGCCGCCTAAATAACTTTGTCGAAAACCGCAACCTTCTATCTCATACCAGTCCTGAGATATAAGCAGTATTATTCGCCGTGTACTCAGTACACGACGCGACCGCTTACGTAACTTTTTTTAACGCGACCGCTCTAGGGTTAATTCTCAACGAGACCACGTACCGAAAAATACTTTGGGCTCAACATTTCTGAAGATAAAAGACTTCTGGAAATGCAAAACAAACAAGTTTTTCGACTTTCCAGTGAGGGTCCCCCTTTAATATCAATCCTGCCCAAGAACTTTGCACACGATTTTTTTATTGATTTCAAATATTTTACAAATTTATCAGTATATTACATACACACGCATATGTGTTGATGATAACTACCATTACTGCCCATAAACGCATAACAGTCCCATGTGATTTTTCACCACTTTTAGTCTCAGTCTCAATAGTCTCAGCAGTGAAAATATAACAATAAACATCTGCTTTTCGGAAATGCCTGGACCGATTTGATTGCAATAACTAACAAACGGAAAGTTTTGTGTTCTAGAAGAATTCTATTGAACAGAATTTGGATCGGATATACGGTTCTCAAAATCTCTCGAGTACTCAAAATTGCAAAAGTAGTTCATTTGTCGTCATATAAAGTGTCAAGCATTACCTTGGCCACAGCCGGACACGTCCTGGGAACGTTCCGAATACATCCACGAAAACAGCCAGTTTCTAACTTAAACCAAACCCCAGAATGCGACCCCGCTATTTACTCAAAAACAAAATAACAACTTACAAATAAAAGGAAGACATTTTTTGATTGCTTTGAAATATTATACAAATTTATCAGTATATTACATAGACATGCATATGTATTGATGATAACTACCATAGTGTTATCAAAAAGTTGAATTATGTTCCTGGCGTGTCGAATTCTATCTCAAATGACAGATGGTATAACAAAGGTTCCTTTCACCAACAGGTGGATTAAATCGGGTTTTTTTGTTTTGAATTTAAACTAAAATGTTAAAGAACAGCTGTAGGCAGCTTTGTCCTAAAAATATTTCTATTTTTTCAAAAGTTATGCTTAAAAATGTGCTTTTTCAAGGTGTCAATTAGTCGAACGTTTCTCAGAGATGGCCAAACGGATTTATGCGCTATGAGTCTCATTTGGTAGGTAATATAGCCTCATAGATCACTATTGATTTGTTTTTTGATTGGATGTTTGATTTGAAAGTTATGAGCAGTCGTGTACAGCATAATAAAATTTACAATTATTCATAACGATTTTAACCAGATAATTAATCAGATTTCAATTATTTTAGTATCAAACAGGAGGCCTTAACGCTGTGAACATATCTGCTAAATCTTATTAGAATTGGCCTTACCGGTCAAAAGTTATTTGAAAAACATTGATGAAATTATTTAAGCAAACTTTACTGATATGAGCCAAATAGAAAAAAACGCGATCATGCGCTCTAGCGTAAAAATGCTTAATTTTCCAGGTGGTGTGTCTTTGGAAAAGTTTATTTAAAAAATCTGGCGCAACTTTTTACACTATTAGGGTGACCGTAAATCTACCTATTAGGGTGATACCAATTTTTGTTTCTTTTAATGCGTCCAAAAAAGTACAGTGTCTCCACAAAAGTTATAGAACACAGTAAAATAAGCAACTTTGCTGTGCATAGTAACTATCTATCTCTTACTGGTTGCGAAGTGTAACGATTTTTTAAAAAGTGCAGCGAAAATTAAAAAGTTGAGATATCGAAAAGCGGTTACGTCACAATTTAGATAAGTAATTTTTACACGTCAAAAAAATTCACCCAAATCGATCCTCTAGATATTGCGATACACGCACAGTCGCTGAAAACTTATGATTTCGAGGAGAGCGCATTTAAACTATTGTACAGCACTGCACTTCCCTTCAAGCGATCCAACAGTTTTACTGTAAATTCTCAACGAGACCACGTACCGAAAAATACTACGGGCTCAACATTTCTAAAGATAAAAGCCTTCTGTAAATGCAAAACAAACAAGTTGTTCGACTTTCCAGTGAGGGTCTCCCTTAAATATCAATTCTGCCCAAGAACTTTGCTCACGATTTTTTTATTGCTTTCAAGTATTCTACAAATCTGTCATTATATTACATATGCATGCATATGTGTTGATGATAACTACCATTACTGCCTATAAATGCATAACAGTCCCATGTGATTTTCACCACTTTTGAGATAAGCCTGGGAATCATCATTAAATTGTTCATGCTCTCAATATTTCAAACAGTAACGTTATGTTTGTTCCCAAAATTTTGAAAAAAATATGAAACTTTGTCAGTTACAAGTTACAAATAAACGCATAACAGTCTCAGTAGTGAAAATATAACAATAAACATCTGGTTTTAGAAAATGCCTGGACCGATTTGACTGAATCACTAACAAACGCGGAGATTTGTGGCCTAGAAGAATTCTATTGAACAGAATTTGGATCGGATATACGGTTCCAAAGATATGTCCGGAACAACACGTCCGGGAATGTTCCGGATCGGGGATCAGTTTCTGAATTGAGCTAAAGTACAACATATGACATCTTAAGTACTCAAAGTACTTAAGTACTCAAAATTGCAAAAGTAGCTCATTTTTCGACATATAAAGTGTCCAGGGTTACATTGGCCACAGCTGGACACATTCAAGGAACGTTCCGAATACATCCAGGAAAACGGACAGTTGCTCACTTAATCCAAACCCCAGAATATCACCCCGCTATTAACTCAAAATAACAAATTATACAAATAAAACGAAGACATTTTTTGTCTGCTTTGGAATATTATACAAATTTATCAGTATATTACTTAGACATGCATATGTATTGATGATAACTATCATAGTGTTATCAAAAAGTTTAGTTCCGAAGGCGTGTCGAATTCTAACTCAAATGACAAATGAGATGGTATAACAAAGGTTCCTTTCACCAATAGCTGGATTAAATCGGGTTTTCTACATTATAACTGTCAGACTACAATCGTTTTACCTTTGTTATACCGCCATCCGGGGTGAGATTGTGCCACGGGGGTGAGATTGTGCCAAAAACCAAAAAATGTTTATTTGTGAAAATTTATTATATCTATAGAAACTGGTGACTTAAATTCAAAATGATGATGAAAATAACATATTTATTCATAACTTAGAATGCAACATCGATAATATTAGCAAACCATTTAGCCTAAACAGGGTTTCAAAGTTCGCGATCAAAAATACTCGGAAATAACGCATGTAAACAATGTCCGCTATAAACCAACCCAAACTAGAAATCGCATCAACTTGCTATTTTGAAGGTATATAAACTAATCATTTACAATGTATTGAAAGGTTATTATGCGTTGGATAAGTTTTGATTAAGACAATTACATTTTTCGAAACTTTGTACTTTTCGAGCTTCACGGGGGTGAGATTGTGCCAAGCCATAATGATCGATCTAATTTGTGGATTTCACATACACAACAAAAATACGTCAGTATACACCAGTACACTCACATTCTTTACTATTGAGCACAATATTATGACAGATTAGATTGCATCATCCAATTTGGAGCAAACAGCATCATAGGTTTGGTCAATAATATAAACTAATTTTTACTTCTTCTCAGGAAATTACAGATGCTTTGAATAAACACTAATATAAGACGAATATATTTATAACGTGTATAAACTGCCAGTTTTAAGGAGGGGGGAGGGCGGTGGGATAGGCCACATGTTCTGCTGCCGCGGGTTCTCGAACGAAGTAATGGTTACTTTTGTTAAATGATCAAACAAGTGCCCCCTTAAGATACACCCCTTCATATATCTCCCCCTTGTAAACCCTAGAAACGCTACTGGTTGTATAAAGGCTGCCCATTGACTACGAACACATTTTTAGTTATTTCAGACCTCCCCGGGTTATTTTCGTTCATACTTTTTGTATGATGCGTTGTTTTTGGCTGACCCCCTGCCCCTAATAGTCCACTTAGTTCATGGACGGCCCCATATGAACTGCTTTATACTGATATTTATGTGAATTGTTTATAAACATGCTAATGTTCACTGTTTAGGTTTTTAGCTTAACTTTATGTTTTTGGCACAATGTCACCCCCTAGAAGGGGTGAGATTGTGCCAAAGTGCATGCACTTCCAGTAAAATTAGGTTTCATTGTAACTAAATCATCTCTACGATATTTGTTAATTGAACAATTTAGTATATATTGACAGGTTTGAAATCAACTTAGTTCCTAAATTGTGTGTATACTGAGCTAAAGAACAAAAACATATGCTTTTTTGGCACAATCTCGCCCCGGATGACGGTACTATAACAAAGGTTTAAAAATTGGTCGAAAAACACAAAGTTGATCCGAGGCCCGGAGGGCCGAGTCACATATACCAATCGATAAGTTTCGACGAATTGAGCAATGCGTGTGTGTGTGTGTGTGTGTGTGTGTGTGTGTGTGTGTGTGTGTGTGTGTGTGTGTGTGTGTGTGTGTGTGTGTGTGTGTGTGTGTGTGTGTGTGTGTGTGTGTGTGTGTGTGTGTGTGTGTGTGTGTGTGTGTGTGTGTGTGTGTGTGTGTGTGTGTGTGTGTGTGTGTGTGTGTGTGTGTGTGTGTGTGTGTGTGTGTGTGTGTGTGTGTGTGTGTGTGTGTGTGTGTGTGTGTGTGTGTGTGTGTGTGTGTGTGTGTGTGTGTGTGTGTGTGTGTGTGTGTGTGTGTGTGTGTGTGTGTGTGTGTGTGTGTATGTGTATGTATGTGTGTGTGTGTGTGGGTGTGGGTGTGTGTGTGTGTGTGTGTGTGTGTGTGTGTGTGTGTGTGTGTGTGTGTGTGTGTGTGTGTGTGTGTGTGTGTGTGTGTGTGTGTGTGTGTGTGTGTGTGTGTGTGTGTGTGTGTGTGTGTGTATGTATGTGTGTGTGACGCTTGGCTTTAATCGTCTGTTTCTCGGAGATGGCTGAACCGATTCGTTTGCTATTACGCTTATTTGAAAGGTGTTATCACCTTGTAGATTACTATTGAATGGTTTTGCGGTCCGACATTTTGTTTAAAAGTTATAAGCAAAAATGTAAAAATTACGTGACATGATTTTCTCCGGAACTGCTCAACCGATTTCAACAATTTTAGTATCAAATAAAGGCTCTTGCTACTGTAAATTTTTTGGGAGAGTTTTATCGAAAACAATAAAGCGGTTCAAAAGTTATGCTTAAAAATGTGCTTTTTCAAGGTGTCAATTAGTCGAACGTTTCTCAGAGATGGCCAAACGGATTAATGCGCTATTAGCCTCATTTGGTAGGTAATATAGCCTCATAGATCACTATTGATTTGTTTTTTGATTGGACGTTTAATTTGAAAGTTATGAGCAGTCGTGTACAGCATGATAAAATTTACAATTATTCATAACGATTTTAACCAGACAATTAATCAGATTTCAATTATCTTAGTATCAAACGAGAGGCCTTAACGCTGTGAATATATCTGCCAAATTTCATTAGAATTGGCTTTACCAATCAAAAGTTATTTGAAAAACATTGATAAAATTATTTAAGCAAACTTTACTGATATGAACCAAATAGAAATACACGCGATCATGTGCTCCAGCGCAAAAATGCTTAATTTTACAGGTAGTGTGTCTTTGAAAGAGTTTATTTAAAAAATATGGCGTAACTTTCTATACTATTAGGGTGACCGTAAAGCTACCTATTAGGGTGTTACAAAGTTCTGTGTTTTTAAATGCGTCCAAAAAAGTACAGTGTCTCCACAACAGTTGTAGAACACAATGAAATAAGCAACTTTGCTGTACATAGTAACTATCTACCTCTTACTGGATGCGAAGAGTAACGATTTTTTTTAAAATGCAGCGAAAATTGAAAAATTGAGATATCGAAAAGCGGTTACGTCACAATTTAGATAATTAATTTTTACACGTCAAAACAAAAATCAGCCAAATCGGTCTTCTAGATACTGCGACACACGCACCGTCGCTGAAAACATATGGTTTCGAGGAGAGCGCGTTTAAACTATTGTAGGTACAGCATTGCACTTCCCTTCAAGCAATCCCACAGTTTTACTATAAATTCTCAACGAGACCACGCACCGAAAAATACTCTGGGCTCAACATTTCTTCAGATAAAAGACTCCCCCTTAAATATCAATCCTGCCCAAGAAAAAAAATATTCTACAAATTTATCAGTATATTACATACACATGCATATGTGTTGATGATAACTACCATTACTGCCCAGAAATGCATAATAGTCCCATGTGAATTTCACCACTTTTGAGATAAGCCTAGGAATCATCTTTAAATTGTTCATGCTTTCAATATTTCAAACAGCAATGTTAAGTTTGTTCCCAAAATTTTGAAAAAAATATCAAACTATGTCAGTCACAAGTTACAAAAAACGGCATAACAGTCTCAGTAGTGAAAATATAACAATAAACAGCTGCTTTTAGGAAATGTCTGGACCAATCTGAATGAATAACTACCAAACGCAAAGTTTTGTGGCCTAGAAGAATTCTATTGAACAGAATTTGGAACGGATGTACGGTTCCGAAGATATGTCCGGAACAAGTTCTCCACCTATTGGTGAAAGGAACCTTTGTTATACCATCTCATTTGTCATTTAAGTTAGTATTCGACACGCATTTTTTTAGTTCAATTCAGAAACTGATCCCCGATCCGTAACATTCCCGGACGTGTTCAGATGTGTCCGATGATATCTTGAACATTTTATACGACTACCAATGGTCTAGTTTTGCAATTTCGAGTACTTGGAGGTGTCACATGACGGGATTCTTATGATTCAAGGTGCTTCTATGTTCAAGTTTCATATATTCCGGAACTTTGGGAACAAACATTACATTACTGTTTGAAATATTGAAAGAATGAACAATTTAAAGATGATTTCCAGGCTTACCTCAAAAGTGGTAAAAAATCACATGGGACTGTTATACGTTTATGGATAGTAGCAAAGCAAAGCCTAGGTGCTACATTCCGTTATCGAAACTTGTTTTAAAAATTATTTTAAATTATTTAAAATTTGGTATTTACCGTAAGCCAACGTCAACGAACCGCTTCATAACTGCAGACTCGAACCATTTTGGTGCCCAAAAACAAACAGCGTTTCACTCAATGGCACATCGTCTTTTCAATATAACATTGGAAAAAGACGAGTTTGATACTGAAAAAGATAGAATGTTCAAAATCGCTGAACAAAATGGTTACGATAGAATGTTTGTGAATAAAATTCTAAGAAAACATGAAAGAAAAAGACACCGTTATGAAGCAACGACCCTCCAACCAGAGAGAGAGAGGAAAACGTTCGAATTAGCCTACCGTTTTACCCAGCAGTTACCAATCCGGTTAAACATGTGCTGAAACAATTTGGATTTGCGGTAGCCCACAAAAGTAGCTGCACACTACGGGAACTGTTATGTAATCTTAAAGATAAAACACCTCCCGATGAGCAATCGGGGATTTACCAGATTCCATGCAAAGATTGCCTGGCCGTGTACATAGGTTAAACACGTCGCAAGTTCAAAACTCGCCTAAAGGAACATATGAAGGCAGTGGAACACAACAGAACGTGCGATTCTAGTGTTGCATCACATAGTGGTAACCAGCTACATAAAATCGATTGGGAGAGTGCTAAATTAATTAAAACTGTGAAGAAGGTTTCATTGCTTAATGCTTGGGAATCAATGTTCATTTCCAATGCAGCGAAACCGCTTATGAATGATGATGACGCACCAATAATCTCGCCTCTCTTCAATCTTATAAGAAAAAATTAAGCTGTGACATCTTTCTCACTCTCTCTACGACGTTGCATCGATGATGATACAATAACGACACAGTGATCAGTTGGACATCGGCTCTCGTCCTGAAGATAGCCATATGATGCCTGAAACCGGACGACGTGTAAGTTAAAAGTAATTTGTTTTATTTTAACATTTTGTAAGAGTTAGAAGTGTCTTGTCCGCGATTGTGTCTAGTGAATTGAAAGTTTTCGTAGACGGGGTTCGAGTCCTGACTATTTCTCTAAGCGTAATTTCGATGAAACAATACAAACGAGCTAGAAAGGGCCACTCCATATAATCAATCAGAGCAGGGCACGTGAGGAGCCATTTCGTGCCGCGTGAGCCGATTTGTGGTACGAACAAACGACATTAGCAGAGCAACGATCATTAACAAGTGAACCTTTCGCTGAACTAGTCGTTTAAAGCCAAGAAGAGGCAAATTCACACTTAAAGTTAACCACGCGTATTAAACTATTTAAGAGAATTTTGAAAAAGTGCTACGTAAATTAAATAAATTAGCAGTAAAATGTAAGTGTAAAGATAAAACGGAAAAAGTGAAACAACGTCTAATTTAAACCATTATATTATAGTAATTAGAAACATTGCGCAACGCGCGGCTGAGAACAGCCACCTAGGCTAAGTAGCAGAAAGTGCAAAGAAAAGGTAACACAGAAGATGGAAAATATTAACGAATTTATAGCTGGTATCGCCCGCCTGAAGAAACCTTTAGGCGAAGGTTTTTTTATTTGGTTCCGATAGGAAGAATCGGGAGTAGACGGGAGTCCTCCCCAGCGTTCACATCCATAATTCGCGAGTCGACAGGAGTCCTCCCCTGCAGCGCTTGACCATGACCATGACCATTTTTGTGTGGCGATCTTTCGGCGTACTCCCGCCGGACAGCTCCCTGGTGACGACCGGGTGGTAGCTAGCAACGTTCCTGCATATAACCGCAGTTAAACAGGTTTGAGACTATTCTAGGTCATAACGAGGATTAGGCAAAACAGTGAGGGTTAGACGTCGGTCAAGAATAAATTGACGTGAAACCGAATACTGTTCTTTTGAAAAGCCTAGACAAGCGTCTGTGAAACTAGTTAGGATCCCTGTTGTTCTGCTTTGTTACCGATTTAGTTGGTCATCTTGATTTTCTTGCCGTAAATAGTCTTTTCCGTTGGCACCTTACCTGACCTGCCCTGAGAGGACTAGCCGGGCCGGTACACACACGCTCCTCCGCAGTACAGCTATTTTCTTGTACTGGCGCTTAAGCGGAGGAGTTTCGAAGGGTAGTCGCAAAGGAACGCCTATCGTTTTACGAGCATAACCGAAATTACCGGGATGTAATTGGATTTCAGCTCGTTTTGTCGCTACTTTGGACCTTTTAAGCGTGGCTATCAATTTTGTCTTGTGCCTGACAGTAAGCTAGCGATCCCGTCTGGCGTAGCGAACTGTTACAATGCAGGCCATAATCCGAGCAGCTAAGTTACGTTAGCCTCGAGGATGCAAACTGTTATGCAAAATTCGTTAACAACATAGATTCACATCTCAGGTCTATAACAGACATTGGTGCAGAACATCAAGCGTTGAAAAATATGCGTTAGGCCAAGGAGGAGTCAGTCATAGGTTTTCACGCCAGGCTGGTAGAAAAAGACTCTGTGGATTTGGAACTTCGAAGAACCGATTTGTCAGGACACAGCTCATTAAAGCAATATTGAACCAAACGCTAGCCCAGGATTCAAGAACACACGGTTATGACACAAGCTGCATTGCCCAAGCAGCAACCCGAAAAGAGGCGTTCGACAGGGAAGCTAATTCTTCGTAGCAAACTGACATATTTTCAGTGAACTGTCTACACTATTCCCAACGTGAACCCGCATCCAAGCGCAGACGAACTTCTACCGGTCGAAACGTATCATCGTTTCGCAGCAACTCAGCACACGTCCCAGGACGCCGATTGCGATGCTCGATATGTTATTATTTAACCCATCGTTGCGAAGCCTGCCCTGCGCTTTCCACAAACTGCTTAAAATGCGGGAAAATAGGACATTTAACCGCCGCATGCCGAGCCTTTCGAATAGAAGAGATCGTCGAAACCAACGGGATGGAAAAAGCAATGATTTCAAGCATGATGCGAAGGTAAAAAAACGCTCATAAAATATAATACTACTACTACTGCACTACCACCGAAGGAACTGGAAATAAAATTGTCTTTCCTACCATTTTGGTTGATTTGCTTTTTTAGCAAGTGAATTCTCTCACCCTCCAAGATGTTTTAATCAAGCGCAACGTTGGCGGTTCCCAATGGCCTATTGAGTTCTTGATTGATTCCGGAGCAGATGTTAATATGATTGGTGGCAGCGACTGGCAGCAGTTAAAGCGGGAATTTGAGTATGGCACCGCAATATTCAAGTACACTGAGGGTATGAACAGCAAAAGCGTTTGCTCCTATGTGGCGAGCAAGTCTATGACTGTGGAATGTGCGCTCAAAGCTCTCGTGACTGTTGCCGGTCGTCCCGATTCTGTCGTAACAGCGGATTTTCTAGTCGTTAAACCAGACATCGATCCTTGTTGAGCCAAGAGACGTCCAGTAATCTGGAACTGCTAGTAGTAGGCGTAGCCATCAACAATTGTGAACCAAGGTTAGAGAACCAAGAATTTTCCAGGATGCCGAGGGTCTTGGTTGAATGTAACATCGATAAGTCGATTCCTCCAGTCCGCAACGCTTACTATAACGTTCCCGCAGCATACCGAGAAGCAGCTAGACAGAGACTTACGGAGATGAAAGACAGCGGAATAATTGATAGAGTGACCGCGTGCAGCCCCCGCGTATGGGACTGCCGCGGATCCACCTGGAAGCGTTCAGTGGGTCCAGTGTATCCAATAGTGAATGATTTGTATCAAATCGCTCCATAAGTTTTTAATGATTTTCTGCAAGTTCTCGTTTTTACGGCTTATTGAGTTTTGTATGTAGTGAATATTTAAACGATCGAGAATCGTATTCTAGTCGCGTAAATCCAAATTTAGTGCTCAGTGAAGTGATTTCGTCTGCTCAGTTTGCTTACTGGCTCGATCGGTTTGTTGTTTACATTCGCCGCCATCGTGTGTGTTTTAAGGCATATCCACTGTCGATTAAAACTGCTGCGCTGTTTCGATTCGGCGAAAGCAACATCTACATCTGAATTGCGAAAACAACTGTTTGCGAAGACAACTACTTTTCCAAGAGCGTCCACCCCAGCTTGAATGATGGAATGTAAAAAATGTACCAAACACGTTGTTGAAACTGAACGCATCATTTGTCGTGGATTTTGCGGTTCAGCCTTTCAGCTTTTCGAAATTATCGTAAGCAGCGAAATTCTCAATCGTACGAAGAACTATATATCCTTCTACCGTGGACCCCCGTTCGTTTGACCGTTTTTAATCTGAACACTTTTTAATTTGAACCCCGTTGGTTTGCACGACGTGCAAATTAAAAATGGTTCAAACGTCATACTCAATATGACATCATTTGCTTATGCAGACAATGCTCATAAACACGACTTGTTTGTGCTGATCTAGCGTGTTTAATCTGTTTCACATTGCGTTTTCCCAACGATAATGGTAGAAAGCCGATCGGAGAATGAATATTCGTTGCTTGCAACTGCCTACTGTATCAAACCACCAAAACAATAACAAAGAGCAGGGCAGCCAGTTCACACAAGGTCCAGCATATTTAGGGTTACCAGTTGTTCAAATTAAAAACTAACCCCGTTAGTTTGCATGAGGAATCGTTCAAACGAACGGGGGTCCACTGTACCAGCACGGGTTTATGCCTGCGCGATCGGTCTCAACTAACCTACTCGATTTTGCTTCCACGTGCATTGTGCTACTCGAGGAAAAAGCACAAGTGGACGAAGTATACACTGACCTGAAAGCTGCATTTGATCGTATCGACCACCATATCATTCTACGAAAACTTCAGCGACTGGGGGCCTCACATCGGCTATTGTCGTGGATTAGTTCATATTTGAGCAACAGAGTTTTGCAAGTTAAACTAGAATCTGTCGTTTCGTGTGTGTTCATCAATAAATCTGGTGTCCCCCAAGGAAGCAACATGGGACCTTTGCTCTTCATTCTATTTTTCAACGACGTGACTACACTGCTTGAAGCCGGAGGCGCACTTATTTACGCTGACGACCTTAAATTGTTTCTTCCCGTGCGTTCCATCGACGATTGTCTCAAGCTGCAAGAATTACTAGACGTCTTCGTGAACTGGTGCAAGTTGAACTACTTGATTGTAAGCACAGGAAAATGTGAGCATTTCACCGCATCCAGAGTCCAATTATCTTCGACTATAACATAGACGGGAGTACTCTCCGGTGTGTGGATCACGTTAGCGACCTCGGCATTGTACTCGACTCCAAACTTACGTTTACCCTTCACTATTCTGCTATTATTTCGAAAGCATCTCGACAGCTTGGGTTTATTGCCAAAATTGGGAGAGATTTCAAGGATCCTCACTGCCTAAAATCGTTGTACTGTGCGTTCGTCCGTCCTGCGCTTGAAAATGCAAGTATGATCTGGAAGCCCTATCAGCTCACCTGGATTTTAAGAATCGAGCGCATTCAAAGAAGATTCATCCGTATGACCCTAAGGGATTTGCCTTGGAGAGATCCTGATAATCTTCCGCCGTATCAAGAACGATGTCGCCTGCTAGACTTAGACACTTTGGAACGGCGTCGCAAAGTTCAACAGGCAACGCTAGTGGCAAAAATACTTAACCATGACATTGATTCACCGACCTTACTGACTAAACTAAACTTTCGTGCATCGCAAAGACATTTACGCACTACGGCGCTATTGCATACCGAGTTTCATCGAACCACGTTTGGGTACCATGAACCAATGGCTGCATGTATCCGGACATTCACGCAGGCTGAAGGACTGTTCGAGTTTGGTGAATCTACCGGAAAATTTGTGCAAAAATTGAAGAGAACAGACTGGATATAATATTAATTTGTTGATTTGTGCTATATGTTTCATTAAGACTTAGTCAGATGAATATAATTTATAATAAATAAATAAATAATAAATTTGATTTGCGCTAACGTCGATCAACCGGTGCTGGAGATGTTAAGCGAACATAAGCGGAATATATTCTGGATGTGTAATACCTGTGCCGATTTGTTTTCCAACAAGCATTTCAGGACCATTACATTCCGTGAGGGTTCTGAACAGGGGGAATTACCAAGTGCAATGTTGTCAATGCAGGCTGATATAGCTAAATTAAGTTCTACAATTGATACTCTTGCAGCAAAAGTAGAAAACAACTTTCAAGCAGCTCGACCCCTTGCGGTTCCTCCTACACCTTGGCAGAATATAGAACACACTCCCGTTAACACGCCCAAACGCAGACGTATGGATGACTCAAACCCGATCGGCATTATGAGTAGTCGTCAAAACAGCCACTGGATCGATTCAGACGGTTTCCATGCGGGATGATCTTATTTGGATTTATCTCTCCGCTTTCCACCCAAGCACTTCAGAAGATGACGTTAGAGCCTTGGTGTGTGAGTGCTTAGGCCTAAGCGCAGATGTGAATCCGAGGATTGTAAAACTCGTTCCAAAAGGAAAAGATCCATCGTTACTACGTTTTGTTTCATTCAAAATTGGAGTCGCATCTGAACACAAAGACTGCGCACTTTCAAGCGACACTTGGCCTGAAAATATATACTTTCGGGAATTCAAAGACTACCGTTCAAAAAACGTGACGCAGATTGTTGGGATACATATGAGCACAAATGCAGGGATCCAGACCTCAACCTAGGATGGTAAACGGTTGAATAATGCGCTCCAGAACTATCACGAAGTTCCACAGCCTCTTATTTAGCAACTCTACCTCCTCGTGGTACCATCCGGGATACGCTCCTTAGTGGAAATCGGACAACCGGTGGAAACTAGGGTCGTATGCGGACAGAGAAGGGGGCACTCATGCGAAAGCTGAGTGTAAACTCTCCGCCTGCAAATGACGGATCTCGGTAGAAGCATGTTCGATGACCCTGAAAATACCGAGAACCTGAGCAGAGGGTCCAAAGCCCCCAAAGGAGGATAGTTTTAATAGCTATTATCCATGGCTAATAGTAAAAACATGAATGGATAAACCCCTAATCCAAGGTGTCATGCGACCCGTGCCGAGGGATGAATGGTGGGGGGGGGGGGGTTCTATAAATACTCAGCCTCAAACGGAGCCTGTGGAGTACCAGAGCGCCCTCCACAGTTATCAGCCCTTACCGCATCATGAGGGGCTCTGATGTGGCGGACTTTTCTTTCCCCTCAACTCGTGGGATTCTTATGGAAGACAAAATCAAAAATACAACAAGTGTGGATACGGTGGAAAACCCGTTCGCTAGAGGAGGCATCCAGCGTTCTCCACCAAGGGTGGAGAAGAATGCAACTAGGAGCGCTAGTGTGGGTGGCAAAGGCAGCGGTATGCCTACCACGCCGGACACAGCGATGAACGGCCCAGGGCGATGGAGAAAAATAGAGACGCTGTACCTAAAGTGGTAGCAGCGTCACAGCAGCTCGATGTAATAATCGAGTTTACGTCAGGTCGCGGCAATTTCTCCAAGGACCTGAAGCAGAGCTTGCTCATGCTTCGGAGAACCTTGAATGCAGCGACCAAAACGCACAACGACCTCGTGGCGCGTGCAGGAGAGGCTAAGAAGGTGACCGTGAAGGCGTCGAAGGCAGTACAAACGGACGCTTGCCCGTTGACGGAGTGTCGTAACGCGGCCCAGGAGGCTACGGAAAGCGCTACCAGCAGTGGTAAGGCATCCGCCAAGCGCCCGAGACAGTCCCCGGGGGATAGCACCCCTGGCGGACCGAAAAAACGCCTGATCGGTAAAAGCCCTCAGGCTTGCGGGTTGGCAGAGCTAACCGATGAACCAGCGGGAAGCTCCAAGACAGGTGGCCCGTGGACCGAGGTTAGGACCAAGAGAAAGGGCGGAGGAGGCTCCAGTAAAAAAACTGCTCCACCTAAACCGGCAAGAAAGCGAGCGAAGAAGGGCGACGCTCTTATCCTGAAAACCGACGGGTCGAAATACTCGGAGGTTCTGAAGGCCATGAGAGGAGACGCCCTACTCAAGGATCTGGGCGCGGACGTACGGAGCATCCGCCGCTCACGCACGGGCGATATGATCCTCGAGTTAAAGAAAGACGCCACAAAGTTCCGCATACAAGCCCATAGCGGAAGGAGTGCTCGGGGACGGAGTGCAGGTACGTGCTCTCACACCAGAAGTGACTCTCCAGCTTAAGAACCTGGACGAGATCACCGAAGTGCGTGAGGTCGTACAAGCTCTCAAAGAGCAAAGTGGAGTGGTGGTGGCAACCGAGGCGGTTCGCCTACGCAAGGGTCCGGCCGGGACCCAGGTAGCCACCATACGACTTCCGCTGACTGACGGAAACAAAGCCCTGAAAGCTGCTAGGCTAAAAGTGGGGTGGTCGGTATGCCCACTGAGCGTGTCCAAGCAGTCGGAAGCTTGCTTCCGGTGTTTCGAGCACGGACATAAAGCCTGGAACTGCAAGGGGCCAGATAGGAGCCAGTTGTGCAGGAGATGTGGCAGTGCTGGCCATAAAGCAAAGGACTGCGCGGAGCCTCCTAAGTGCCTGATCTGTACCGGTAAACGGGACGCAAAGCACGTAACGGGAGGTCCAAGGTGCCCGGCCGGTGTGCCGGCGACTAAGCCACGTTCATAGTGCAAGTGACACAACTCAACCTGAACCACTACAGCACGGCTCAGCAGCTGTTACACCAAGCAGTTTCTGAGTCAGCAATGGACATTGCCATAGTCTCGGATCCATATCGCGTCCCTGCCGGAAACGGCAACTGGGTCTCGGATAGGTCTGCGACGGCGGCTATATAGACAACAAGCAGGTTCCCGGTTCAGGAGGTTGTGTCAACTGCAGACGAGGGATTTGCGGTTGCCAAAGCGGGTGGAGTGTTCTACTGCAGTTGTTATGCTCCGCCGAGTTGGTCTATCGAGCAGTTTACGCGGATGGTAGACCGAGTATCAGTTGTGCTGACTGGTTTAAGGCCGGTGGTTGTGGCGGGCGACTTTAACGCTTGGGCGGTAGAGTGGGGAAGTCGTCGCACGAACCATAGGGGTCGGATTCTGCTTGAAGCTCTGGCAAAGCTTAACGTAGATCTGGCCAACGTCGGCAACACAAGTACCTTCAGTAGGAACGGTGCGGAGTCTATCATCGACGTGACTTTCGGCAGTCCTGGTCTGATAGGAGACTGGAGGGTAGATAATGGCTACACTCATAGTGACCATCAGGCGGTCCGCTATGGTGTCGGTCAAATAACGAGGCGGCAGGCGGCGAGTAGGGCCAACACTCCAACCACCCGTGGATGGAAGACATCATACTTCGTTCCCGAAGTATTTGTGGAAGCGATCCGGAGAGAGTGCGGTGATCGCGGTATGCCCTATCCGAACGCTGATCATTTGGTTGAGGTACTGTCGCAAGCATGTGACGCTACCATGCCTAGGAAAGGTCGTCCTAGGTATGGCAGGTCACCGGCTTACTGGTGGACAGATGAAATTGCGGAACTCCGCGGAGCGTGCTTTCGTGCGAGGAGAATTATGCAAAGAGCTCGTTCGGATGAAAGCAGGGCTGAATGTCGAGTAGCACTTGTTGCTGCACGCGCAGCGCTTAAGAGCGGGATAAAAGCTAGTAAACGAGACTGCTTTGAAAGGTTATGTGCTAGTGCCAATGCGAACCCGTGGGGTGATGCCTACAGAGTCGTAATGGCAAAGACCAAGGGTGTGATGGCGCCCGCTGGGCAATCGCCAGAGATGCTGGAGCGGATCATAGAGGGCCTCTTTCCGCGCCACGAGCTAAGGCCCTGGCCCCAGGCCGCTGAGTCGTCCCACGGCCGACGTTCCAGTATCTCAGACCATAGCGTAGGATGGTCGGCCTCCCAGCCGAACATCCAAAGTAACGTGGGCGACGGCGGTTTGGAGGTCGTGGAGGAAGTGACGGTTACGAACGAGGAACTCATTGATATCGCTAAATCCCTAAAGGTGAGCAAGGCACCGGGGCCAGACGGTATCCCGAATATGGCCATTAAAGCGGCTATTTTAGAGGCTCCCGAATTATTCGGGGCAGTAATGAATAGATGCCTGGGAGCTGGCCACTTCCCGGACAGATGGAAGCGACAGAACCTGGTCCTATTGCCGAAGCCGGGAAAACCTCCGGGTGTCCCCTCGTCATATAGGCCGATCTGTCTACTCGATACTGCCGGCAAGGTGCTGGAGAAGGTTATCCTTAACAGACTCGTACAGTACACGGAGGGTACAAACGGTCTGTCAAGGAACCAATTCGGCTTCCGAAAAGGCAAATCTACGGTGAATGGCATCTTGCCTGTCACTAAGACAGCCGAGGTGGCAAGCCAGCCCAAGAGGACAGGTATTCGTTATTGCGCAGTTGTCACGCTCGACGTGAGAAATGCGTTTAATAGCGCTAGCTGGGACTCCATAGCCAGCTCGCTTCGGAACGTCCAAGTGCCGGTGTCGCCGTACAGAATTCTAGAAAATTATTTCCAGAATCGTGTGCTATGCTACAACACGGAGGAGGGTCAGAAATGCGTTCCAATCACCTCAGGGGTTCCGCAAGGTTCCATACTGGGCCCGGTGTTGTGGAACGTCATGTATGACGAGGTGTTGAAGCTAAAGTTTCCGGTAGGGGTGGCGATTGTCGGCTTTGCGGACGATATCACCTACTAAGTCTACGGTGAATCTATCAGAGAGGTTGAGTTGACGGCTGCCCACTCTATAAGCATTGTTGAATATTGGATGCGATCCAGGAAACTGGACCTAGCGCATCATAAAACGGAGGTTATCGTGAACAACCGCAAGTCGGTGCAGCAAGCAAATATCAGTGTCGGGGACTGCACTATTTCGTCAACTCGGTAAACTCCTTGGAGTCATGGTCGACGACAAGCTCAAGTTCGGGAGCCACGTCGACTATGCCTGCAAGAAGGCTTCCACAGCTATTTCGGCATTGTCTCGTATGATGTCTAATAGCTCTGCGGTATATGGCAGCAAGCGAAGGCTTTTAGCCAACGTGGTCCAGTCCATACTCAGGTATGGCGGGCCGGTGTGGTCATCGGCGTTAGGTACCAAAAGCTATCTAGCCAAGCTGGAAAGCACCTATCGTCTCATGTGCTTAAGAGTGGCGAGTGCGTACCGCACAGTTTCACATGACGCAATCTGCGTCTTAGCAGGTATGATGCCTATTGGTATCATCATCAGCGAGGACGTAGAGTGCTTCAACCAACGTGGAACTAGAGGCATACGGAGTACCACAAGGTCGGCCTCGATGATCACATGGCAGCGGGCATGGTCTGATTCCACAAAAGGCCGGTGGACACATAGACTTATCCCGGAACTATCCGGATGGGTCAACAGGCGCCATGGCGAAGTCAACTTCCACCTGACACAGATTCTGTCAGGGCATGGTTGTTTTAGACAGTATCTGCACAAATTTGGGCATGCGGAGTCCCCCGAGTGTCCCGAATGCGCGGACGTTGAGGAAACTGCAGAACATGCTTTCTTCATATGCCCTCGTTTCGCGGGCGTGAGAAGCAATATGATGGCAGTTAGCGGACAGGACACTACTCCGGATAACTTAGTCCAAAGGATGTGTTCTAGCTCGGACGTCTGGGGTGCGGTCAATGCGGCTGCTACCCAGATCGTACTTGAGCTACAAAGCCGCTGGAGAGCCGATCAACGGCGAATAAACAGCCTAACTACCATAGTCCAGTAGTTATCTAAGAGCGTGCGTTAAGCACAATAGCCCCTCCCTGAAGTAATACCGATAAGGTGGTTCCAGGGGGGATTGAGGCTGGAGACTCGAGTAGGGTTTTAGTGGGTCTGGATCCTCACGCCACAGTAGGGGGGTCGGGATACCAAACCCCACTCCCTGAGTTGTCTTCTCAGGTGTCTGATAGCAGATTTCCCTACTCGTTAAAAAAAAAAGACCTCAACCTAAATCCGAATTGGTATCCTGACACTGCGGTACCGCTAAGATACAGCCGTCTCAACCCCGATTGTTCAGTTAATGCAATTGTCCAGCCAAATCGTTGTTCTATAAGTCCAGGAAGCATCATTGGGCGTACACCGGGATGCACTGCAGTAGACACTCTGGAAACCCTGGAGCCCCCCACCACAGTCGCGCAGCTGCAGCCAGCGTTCAACAGTCGTCCCGGTCCTGTGTGTGGGAGTGGTAAAGGGGTTCTCCAAGATGCCATGAGTGGCAAGTATGATTATTCGTCAAACCATCAAAGCGTTGATCCTCTCTCCGCTTCTAACCTTCTCTCTGGTCTAGTCAGTGATCTGGATTCCGGCCTATTTAGACCCTCTCAAAGAATCTGTCAGCCAACAGCTCAAGATGACTGTACAGTTGAAGCAACTATGCTGTCATTCCTTCTACCCCAGCCGAGTCGCAGTTATTTAAATCCAGGACGCATCATTGAGGGTACACCGGGACGCACTGCAGTTGGCACTATGGAAACCCCGGAGCCCCCCACCACAGTCGCGCAACTGCAGCCAGCGTTCATCAGTCGTCCCGGCCATGAAATAGAAATTGGTCGAAAAACGCGAAATAGAACCAAGGCCCGGAGGGCCAAGTGTCATATACCAATCGATAGGGTTCGACGAATTGAGCAATGTCTGTATGTGTGTGTGTGTATGTATGTGTGTGCAGCTCATTTTCTATCGCCTGTTTCTCGGAGATGGCTGAACCGATTCATCCGCTATTACTTTTGTTTGAAAGGTATTTATGCCTAGTATATCACCATTTAGTTGTTTCGTGGTACGACGTTTCGTTTAAAAGTTATAGGCAAAAACGTGAAAACTACGTGACACGGTTTTTTCCAGAACTACACAACCAATTTTAATGATCTTAGTACCAAATGAAAGCTCTTGCTATCGCTAAACTTTCTACTAAGTTTCATCGAAAACAAATATGCAGTTTAAAAGTTACGCTTAAAAAACCAGTTTTGACAAGGTCCAAATGATCGCCTGTTTCTCAGAGATGGCTAAACCGATTTATGCGCTATTAGTTTCATTTGAAAGGTAATATAGCCGGATAGATCACTATTGAATTGTTTTCTGATTGGACATTTAGTTTGAAAGTTATGAGCAACCGTATACACCACACCAAAATTAACTATAATTTATAATGATTTTAACCAAGTTAATTTGCCTAATTTCAATTATTTTAATGTCAAACCAGAGGTTTTGACACTACGAATATATATGCAATATTTCACAAGAATTGGTTTTTCCGCTCAAAAGATATTAACCCTCGAACACTCGCGCTAACTTTTGTAACACAGTTATTCGCGCGCACAATAGCCCAAAACCAAAGAAAACGTGCGCGCTAGATTTTTGACTAGGAAAACTTGCTTATAAGTTTATCAAACCTTTGGAAGAGTTTTTTGACATTGAATGCTCTATCGTCTGGTAGCATTTAAATTTTGACTAATCCCCCTAAAAGTAAAATTAAAAAAAAAATTTTCTTCAATTTCAATATAGCACATTGATATGTTCTGCAAAGTTTTAGAGCATATTATTACAAGAAATTTTAATGAAGACAGTAACCTTCTATCTCTTCATCGGAGATAGAGAAATCTTATTTATTGTAAATGCACTTGTGAAATCGGTTTTTCTATTTCGGCTCTTTTTGTAATTGTTGTATGACTTTTTCATGTATTACAAAGTTGTACAAATAGTAAAAATACACAACTTTACTGAATGTAGTATACCTCTATGTCTGCTTGTTTAGGATCTGTAGAACTTTGATTATAAAAAACACCCTAATTTTGACTCCGAATTATTCGACTACCAACAGACGGCTACATTTTAAACATTTTACATTTGCTGATAGTTTTGCTGCATACAGACATCATTTTGTATATGAAGAAACGAGATAAAATGCCAGTTGGGGTCAATTGCGGTACACCTCACATGCTGCTTGCTTCGGTTCTGTGATTTTCTGTCGGTTTATGCTGATCTGTTTTCCTAACAATTTAAAGTATTAATGCATCAAATAATTCTGATATTTTGCTTAACAAGTTTATTGAAGAATATACGTTAGTTAAACTTCAAGAAAACTTTATTGATGTGAACCAAATAGAATGGAATTACAGGAAATTATGCATAGTTCAAAAGCCTATAAACTAGACCTTTACTACGCAATGTATATGTTAAAGAATAATATTTCTTTTTACAACCTTATTTTACTTGCACTTACCTACATTAGTAACAACTTACTCAGCAATTTCATGAGAAAAGGAACTATCAAAATTTATAAGTGCTGCCAAAAGATGAATTATTTTCCGAAGACGTGTCGATTTCTATCTCAAATAGCAAGTAAGACCGTATAACAAAGGTTCCTTGCACCACTAGGTGGATTAAATCAGGTTTTCCTCAAATCATCAAAGCGTTGATCCCTGCTTCGCTTCTAGCCGTCCGCCTGACCTACCCGCTGATCCAGGTTCCGGCCCATCGGGATCTCAATCACTCCCTCGTCAGGTTCCTCAAGCTGCTCTTTCGTTAACAATATACTACCAGAATGTTCGTGGATTAAGAACGAAGACCAAGGACCTTCGCTTGGCTCTCTCCTCCAGCGACTATGACGTCATTGCGCTGACTGAAACCTGGCTTAGCAGCGACGTGTTAAACTCTGAACTTTCGTCTGACTACGAGATCTACCGTCTGGACCGTAATCCTGCTACGTCTCAGCTCCTGCGGGGCGGTGGCGTGCTGATAGGCGTTAAGAAGCACCTGCGATGTAAGTTGGTTCCCTTGGTTAACGCAAACAGTTTGGAGCAAGTCGCAGTGTGCGTATCATTGCCAATGCAGTCTGTATATATATGCTGTGTCTACATTAGACCAAACTCAGACCCACTTGCGTACTCTGACCATGCATCCTGTGTGCAACAACTATGCGATATCGCTAAATCGACTGATGCAGTCATTGCATTGGGTGACTACAACTTGCCTATGCTCTCGTGGGAATTTGACGCCGACATGCATTGTTATATTCCAATTAACGCCTCGTCTGAACAAGAAATAGTCCTGACTCAATCCATTCTAGCATGTGGGTTACAACAGATTCAGGATATTCGTAATGTGAATGACAGACTACTTGACCTGGCTTTCGTTAGCGACACTGACAAAATTGAACTCTTCGAACCGTCCAGTGGAATTTTAAAACTTGACGCTCATCACCTTTTATTGTTAAAATTGACTACATTCGGGCTACTGAAGACTTCGCTACAGTTCGCTATTACTATGACTATGACGCCTGCGATGAAGCTGCAGTTCATACACGGCTTCAATCCTTAGACTGGGCAACAGTTTTAGCAGATTGTGATGTTGACCACGCTGTTCTCCGGTTTTATGATGTGATCTTCGATATCATCCACTATTAGACAAAGACTGCCGCGGGTGCGATTCAGCCAACCTTGGTGGACCCCTGAGTTGCGAAATCTTAGAAACAGATTACGAAAAGTCAGAAAACGGTTTATTAAACTACGATCAGAGGAAAACAAGCGTCTACTTCGCGACATGGAAGAGTTCTACTCCAGCCGGTTAAACACAGTGTTCCATGAGTACGTGTTGCGCAATGAGGCGAACGCAAAACGGGATCCATCGACTTTTTGGACTTTTGTGAAGAAGCTTAGACGTAATGGCGGTATTCCGCACGACGTTTTCTTGAAAGAAGCTCGCACGGACTCCGCGGTAGCTGCTACTTTTGCTAAGTTCTTCAAGAGTGTGTTCTCGAACATTCATCTTTCTCATACGCCGGATGAACATCGGGATTGGCTGACCGGCATAGCGCATTACAACATCTACCTGCCACACTTGATCGTATCCATCGAGGATGTGAACAAGCACTTTCGTCCGTAGATTCCTCAAAAAGTCCTGGTCCAGACAGTCTGCCACCATCGTTCATTAAACAATTTGCCACATCCCTCGCTACACCCGTGTCAATCATCTTCAATCGTTCACTAGATTGTGGTATTTTTCCAACGATGTGGAAAGTCGCGTCCATCACTCCTATACACAAGACTGGAAATGTCCACGACATTGAGAACTATCGCGGAATTTCAATTCTGAGCTGTCTCCCCAAGGTTCTTGAAAAGATGGTCTACGATGTTGTGTATCATGCAGTACACCCAATAATTTCGGAACACCAACACGGTTTTATGAGAAAACGGTCTACAGCCACGAATTTTATGGTATTCGTCAACTCACTGATCACGAGCATTGAAAAAAGAAGACAGGTCGATGCGATATAAATCGACTTCAGCAAGGCATTCGACAAAGTTCCACACGCACTGGCAGTAGAAAAAATGCGGTGTATGGGGTTACCAACCTGGGTAACACAGTGGATCCAATCATACCTTACCAAACGCTCTGCTTTTGTCAGCATCAATGGTACTAATTCGGCTTGT
This sequence comes from Sabethes cyaneus, assembly GCF_943734655.1. NCBI lineage: Eukaryota > Metazoa > Arthropoda > Insecta > Diptera > Culicidae > Sabethes > Sabethes cyaneus. The sequence continues at coordinate 119,399,687 of NC_071355.1, read as the reverse complement.
TTCGAGGTGCCATCCGGTGTGCCTCAAGGCAGTCATCTAGGACCCTTGATATTTTTACTTTTTGTTAACGAGCTGTGCAGTCGTTTGAGCTGTTCTAAACTTATGTTCGCAGACGACTTAAAGATATTCCGTGAAATTAAGTCCGCACTTGATGGGTGCGCTCTTCAAGGCGATATTAATTCTCTCTCACGATGGTGCACTCTGAACGGCATGGAAGTTAACGTCACGAAATGTTGCGTCATATCTTTTAGCCGTCTACGCGACCCCCTGCAAAACGATTACACTATCGGGCAAAACCATTTACGTCGAGTACAGGCTATTAAGGATTTGGGCGTTACTATTGATTGTAAAGCCAGGTTCAATGATCACATCTCTACAATAACAGCTAAGGCTTTCGCAATTCTAGGTTTCGTGAAAAGAAACACTAAAGCATTCCAGGATATATACGCACTTAAATCGTTGTACTGTGCACTTGTCCGCAGCATTCTGGAATACGCTGTCGTTGTATGGGCTCCATACCATGCTGTGCATATCAATAGATTAGAGGCTATCCAAAAAAAATTCCTGAGATACGCTCTGCGTTTTCTGCCCTGGGATGATCCTATAAATCTACCAGCCTATTGGGAACGCTGTAAACTGATCAACCTGCATTCGTTAGCTGGGAGACGGAAATTATTGCAAAGACTTTTTGTTTTCGGACTACTAAACGGAGATGTTGATTGCAGCTCTCTTTTAAACCAAGTGAACATTCGTGTCCCCCGAAGGCAACTCCGGAATCATTCCCTTCTGTGGCAGCCTTCTCATCGTACAAACTACGGGTACAACGAACCTTGGGCCATGTGCTGCCGTGTCTTCAATGATACTAGTGAAGTGTACGATTTCAACATTAGCAAAACTATTTATAAGCGTAGGATACAACTATTAGACTAAAACAAATTGTCTGTACAACTCTAAGTTGAAGATAATAATATAAATAAAAAATAAAAAAAGAGGGGAATCCGCGAACTTTAATCTAGAGAAATCAAACACGCACGATCTAGCTCTAGATAACGACTCCCTTTATTGAAACTAAATTTACAAACAGGAAACTTAAGACCAGGTAATAAAAACTGCTGTCGGTAGGCATCGTTGGTAATTCCATGGTTGTGAGTATCGGTCCGCCTATTTTGATGCTTCGTCCAGACGGTGTGAAAACAGGCAAACGTCCTGCCTATGGAATGTTGATATGATGATGATGGGCAAAGCGAGATGGGCGGCTAGTTTTGGCAGACAATAACATATCCCTTTAGTTTATTTGGCGCATAGGTAGCAAGCGCCGTTAAACAAAACAAAACCAAATTAAACCATATGTTGTGAATGGGGGTCTTCCTCGCCAGAAGGCCGATCCTTCAATCAGCTTATTGTAATGCATCTGGGCAATTCATATCACACCGCATATACTTTAAAATAGAGGTAGGCAAATTAAGGAAGAGTGGCGCTGCATCTCTCCCCTCTTATTGAGCTGCAAGACACACGTCTTGCAGTGGTTAGTTGTTTGGTGATATCCATTAATGCCTTCCTGGTGTAGACAAGTCTACATAACTGAATGGAGTATGCTGATATCATATAGCTTGACCAGCGATGTTCGTATATATTGTCGTTTTTCTTATTCGCTTCAGGTTTGTTTTTATTTCGTTAATTTTTTAAACCTTTGATGATGTTCTTTTGATATTGACCTTTTTGTCTGCAGAACCTTCTGCGTTGGATTTTTGATTTCGCCTTTTGAAGCAATATTGTCGCCGCTTATGACATAGTTGATAAAACGTTCTTCTCGGTAAATGGTGTTGGTATCAACTTGATAATTATATTATGTATCTTTTCTTTTGACATTCCTTTTCGCTCGCTATTTTTATTGTCATAGTACTTTGCCATTCGCTACTTCTCCCATTTCCGTTGCCTTTCGCTGCTTCCGGCTGATCTAGCATTCAGCTCGTCGGTGCCTGGGTACGGCACAACATCCTTCCTTTGCGGACTGCAGAGTCGTTTTCTTTATCGCAACGCTTCATTTTATAATTGTACTTATTTTTCTATCACAATATATTAATATTTTTTTGAAACGATGATTCTACAATTGATGAACACTCAAAAAAATATAAATGCTATTGGGATACACTAATAAAATGGTGCAATAGATTATACCCGTTACAATTTATTATATGCTACAGATACAAAGTATTATTTTCTATGCATCAAATTGACAAGACGTTTAACCATGATCCTTATGTGTGCCACACATAACGCAAATATGCTTTACTTTCATTTCGGATTACTTAACATCTCCGTGCATATAAATACAAACAGAATTTAATATTATAAATTATGAATTGCAACGTAATATTCAATGATTAAAATGATAAAATGTAAGTTGATAATTCATTTGCTGTATGTAATATTACATTGGATGTGATATTAAATTATATTAAAAAATAAGAATATAATTTAATAAAATATAATTATTAAATATTATTTTTTTCTTTATTTTTGAGATATTATCAATAAATTAATATATAATTTTATAAAATATAATTATAAACATAATTTATAACAAGGCCACTCCAAAGGTACATATTGGTGGGCTGCAAGCTGGCCACTTTAGCTTTGATGTCCTGTTATCTATTTATTTATTTTTTTTATTTTATTTATTTATTTATTTATTTATTTCGTCAACCGATGTAGACTAGTATAATGCATATACAGTTTCTTATATAGAAGTCTTATAATTAGATGGTGATTAAAAAGTGTTCTTATTCCTTTGTTTCGTTATCTACGCGTTATGATTACGTATTGAATTAAAGTGATGTTTAAGTCTATGCCGAGACATTGTAAAGTCAATGGTTTCGCAGTATTGATTGTACGCTGCCATCATACGATTTAGTGGACCGAATTTTTAGTACGATAATGGCTTATGGCAAATAAATTTCGATTACGAAGTTGCCGGGTAGGTGTATAAAAGTTCAGTTTTGATAAAAGTGTTGCTGAGTCAATACGGTGCGAAACGATATCGTTTACAAATGAGACCATTGCATAAATACGACGCTCTTTTAATGATTGTATATTTATAAGCATGCAGCGTGCTTCGTATGATGGAAGAGGAAATGCTGTCCAACCTAATTTACGAAGAGCATATAAGAGAAATTGTTTTTGTACTGATTCTATTCTTTCTTCGTGCGTGATTGAAAAAGGAGACCATGCAATGCTGCAGTATTCCAGTATTGACCTCACATAAGCAATATATAGTGTTTTGATGGTGTATGGATCTGAAAAATTATAGCTAAAGCGTTTAATAAAACCTAGCATGTTGTTTGCTCTGTGTATTATTGTGTTATAATGGTCTATGAAAGTTAGTTTGGAGTTTAAGATAATTCCTAAATCCCTAACTTTTTCACATTTTTCTACTATTTGATTTCCTAATATGATTGATATTTCCGGTGTAATTCTTTTTCTGCTAAATGATATAAGGTTGCACTTTTTTACATTAAGTTCTAATAAGCTTTTTTTACACCATATGTAGAATATGTGTATTTCGTTCTGGAATACATTGATGTCTTCTTCATTTCTTATTTCCAAAAAGAGCTTCATATCGTCGGCATATATTAGCACTTTAAGTTCCTTGAGAATGAAGGAAATGTCGTTTACATACAAGATAAAAAGAAGAGGTCCCAAATGAGAGCCTTGAGGAACACCAGAAGTGACTTGAATTGGATTCGAGGTCTTTCCGTTAAATTTAATTATTTGTTGGCGATTAGTTAAATACGATTCAAGCCATTTCAGGAGCCCTGGCTCAATTCCAATTTTTTGCAATTTGAAAAGCAGCATTGGTATGTCAATGCGATCAAATGCCTTGCTAAAGTCCGTATAGAGTGCTTCTACATGGTTTCCATTATCCATTGCATTCAATGAGTGGTCTATGAATTCCAGTAAATTTGTCGTAGTCGAACGTCCTTTGAAGAAACCGTGTTGCATTTCTGTAATTCTGTTTTTAATTTGAAGGAATAGTTTTTCATTGATAATAGCTTCAAAAGGTTTTGGGATGCAAGAGATAATGGCAATACCACGATAATTACGTACGTCAGATTTCCGGCCCGATTTAAAGATAGGCACCAGAAATGAGCTTTTCCATATTTTTGGAAAGATTCCGGATTTTAGTGATAAGTTAAAAAGCCAAAACAGAGGAGCAGTGAACTCTATTGCAAGATTTTTTATGAATACTGGAGGGATTCCGTCAGGCCCAGGACCTTTTGAGGCATCCACATTTTTCAAAGCCTGCAAAATATCCTGAGCCTGAAGTTGGTTAACGCCAATATCCATTGAAGAATCCGGAAAAAATGCAAAATAGTCGCGATCGCGATCTTCTTCAGAAAATGTTGTATAGATTTCTTGAAAAAATTTTGCAAAAAGCTTACAAATATTTTCCGAGCTATCCCCAACATTTTCATCAAGATGCATTATGGATGGAAAATTGTCAGATTTTAGTTTAGTTTTCACGTAATTAAAGAAGTTTTTAGGACTGGACTTTATTTCAAGTTCAATTTTTGAATTGTACTCTTCAAACGCATTGCTGATTGCAAAATTTAGCTGATTGCATACGTCCAAATATCTTGCTAAATTTTCAGTACTGGCATGTTTTTTATAATTTTTATGGGCCTTTTGTTTGCGATTTTTCAAGTTCTTAATCTTACTGTTATACCAGACTGGACTTTTTGTATTTTTGTGACGTCTTCTATTCTTTAACGGTATGTTCTGTATCATTACTTCTAATAAAATTTTATAGAATGTGTCTACAGCAACTTCGACATTTTCTTCATTCTTGAGAATAAGTTGCCAATTAACACAGTTTAATCTACGTCTAATGTTTTCATAGTTTGCCTTTTCGTATTCAAAAACTTCTTCGAACTCGCAATCGTTGGGTCTATGGTATTTGTGTATAAATAAAGAATATTCAATTGCTGTGTGAAACGCCTCATTTTTCCATAGTGGATTTAATGATTCAGTCACACAGAAGTCTTCATAAATGTTCGTAAGCAAAAAATCTAGATAGCAATTTTGTTGGTTTTTAATATGGTTAATTTGGTTCAGCCCCAAATTGGCAGTTTTGTCGAAAATAAACTGCAGTGTTTCATTCTCCCCAACGATTGGGAGTAAGATGCATTCATTTTCAGAGTCTGGAATGAAGTCAGCATGGCGTTGATTGAAGTCTCCATAAATGTGAACTTTAACCTCGGGAGGCAGTTGTGATAGAATGTGTTCGGCAATTTGGAAAAATGCTTCATAAGTTGTTTTATGAGCTTGGTCTGGAGGAAAATACACCGAGGCGAATACATGTGTTTCTCCTGCTAAATGTGATTTTACCCAGACATGCTCGAATTCTTTAAATTTTGTTGTCGTTATAATTTCGGAATTGAAATTAGACGACAAGGCTATGAGGACTCCGCCACCCGACTTCTTTTGAGACTCAAGAAAATTTCTGTCGTCTCTGAATACGTTAAAGGCACTTCCAAAAATTTCTTCACTTTTTACGCTTTCATTCCAGCTTGTCTCAGTTGCCAGAATAACAGAAAAGGATGAGCTATGTAAATTTTTATAAATTTCCTTCATTTTGGCTGGACTTTTCATGCGATTGAAATTTTGACAATAAATCAAAATTTCAGTCACATTCTGTTTTAGTGAAGAAGTTGACGGAAGAGGGTCGGTTGAAGAAATACTTAAATTAGTTACCTCTTTCTCATCGAAAGGAGTCGTTACTTCCGAAAATTCTGGTTGGTGCTTCGGACCGGATGGCTAAATTTATCGGCGCTTTCCCTCGCACGTTGCAGGTACTGGATTCTCTGATTGTTGAGATGCCGTCGATAACCTTCCAAGTCGTCAGATGCTGCCTGTTTCGGTACACCAAATTCCTCATGTACCTCGAAAAAGATTTTCTGCAGGTCCTGCGCAGAGACCGGTAGTCCTTCTGAAGCCAAATTCATTTTTATGCTGGTGTTCGTCATACCTTCGTAGCAGAAAGTCGGTTCCTTGTCGTGCATGTATGCCAGGTAAAGACGAATGAGATACATAATTTTCGGATCTCGCAGTCGCGCTTTTAGGAAACGTCCGTCTCCGCCAGCTGATTGTTGCGTTAAGCTGACGATAGGTGGACGCATCGGGTCGGGTGTCCAGGTAGATGTTGAGTGCGATGATGACGTTGACGGTGTTGACGCAGTGCTATTTCCCGCTGGTGGTGATTCAATTCTATTGTGTTTTGTCTGGTGGCCCGTGTGGTAGGGGTTTAGAATTTCACCCTTTTGAAAGTCAATAAACTTTGGCACTGAAAGTCCTGCAATTGGGTGGTCCGTAGTTGATGGTGGACCAGCAAATTGTACTTTCGCTGTGGCCAGTAGCTGTTTGTCCGAAGCATTCGTACGGGTTTGTTTACCGATTCTATGATTGCTATTTATATTGTTCTTAGTTTTGATGCGCTGTTGTTTACTGCGTTTTCTGCTACGTCTGGCTTTTTCCGCAGCTCTTTCCTGAAGCCTACGAGTCCGTTGTTTGGCGTCATACATCGACCAGTTCTGCATCCAGCGCCATTTATTGCCCAAAAATCGCCATCCTGGAGATGAATGGTCAGTCTTAGGTTGTAGATTTTCATTTTTTGCTGATGAAGCTTCTGCTAATTCTTCCTGTAATGTCTTCTGTGGCGGCGAAACAGCTGTTGCATTCGTTTCAACAGCAGACACAGCTGTTGAGACCAATTTTACCTCGTCCAGAATTTCGCGAAGGGTTGACTCGCAATTATATTGAGGTAATGATGTGTCGGCTCTTTCCATCGATAGAGCCATGTCGGTTGTCAGGCTTGATAGCCGTTCGTCCAAATATTTTTTTATTTTTTGTGACATCATTGAGTTTGCTTCGTTGATGCCAGTTATGGTCGTGTGCGCTTGTGAGTCACACGACTGAATGTGCTGACTGACCGCGTTGCACATTTTGTTGTTATTTGTGTTTATTGCTGCCAATGTTACTTTAACGTCGCTGAGCAGGTGTTCGATGCTATCGAAAAGTTCCGATACCAGGCAGAATTTCTTTAAGTCAGCAGCAACACGATGGTTAGCGTCGGTCTGTGAGGTAATGGCCTCTATGAGCTGCTCCTGTTGATGAAGCAGCTTCCTCACGTCGGCCTCCTTCCGTAGTATTTCCTGGCAATCGGCGCACATAGGCACCATGAAAGCCGTGATAAAATATTCACGCTGCCGCTGCACTCCGATGCATGCTGCATGATATTGTTTGTTACAATATTCGCACTTCCATAGGAAGCGGTCGTCACTGATACCACACGATTTAACTCCGCACGGCATGATTGATGATAAAAACGCGCGATTAAAACACAAAATTATTCACTATGTTATTGTTAAAAACGCTTACGCGACGGTTTAAGCGGTAAAATAAAAATTTAAAATTATGAAGAGCGCGCGCAGCAGCGATTCGAAAACGCGTGCGTCCGGTGTGACTGCCACTTGGCGAAAAAAAAGGATCCCAGGGACCTGCTGAAGATTGTGCGGAGAACGTAGTGGGCAACTTTATACGAGATGTGCAGCACGTCTTTGGCGGAAATGATACCATTGCCTTCGATTTTCCCGAAGTATCACCACATAGTTGTGGAGATGTAGCATACATTCCACCATTAAAGTTGTATTATAAGACTGTGTGAGAAAAAAGAGATCAAAATCATATATTTTCCTTCAAGAGATAAAATTACTTACACCGTCCGCCCTGCGAATGGCTGGACTTGGTGCCCAAGCCGCCTGATGATGAAACTTGTGATAGAATTTGCTGCTAAAGTCATTAAACGACGGTTGATTCTTAATTTGTGATGCTACCGTGTTAGATTGGTATACATTCTCCCATTTTCATCATGTACGTGTACTTTTTGGTCCTCTATAGGATGTTTTTTTGTACGTTCGTCAACGTGAAGTGCATTTTTAGTGCGCACACAATCAATTTTGCTGACAAATGTTAAATTTGTTTGGTTAGCACCTGTTAGCACAACGAATTTGTAATTCTATTATCTGCGGTAACGTTCCGGGAGTCCTTCAAATGTCCATGCCTGGATTACATTACTTATCCAGAGCACTAGCACTGAAGAATTGCCTCCAAGAAACATCACTTGAATCCAGAAAATGACAAAAGAATCAACAGCCATTATGCTGAAAGCGGCAAGAACAAACCGGAAAGTCGCAGAGCACCACGAACAAAAAATGAATTTTGATTAGTTATTTTTAAATAATAATTACCTAAATCAACCTACCAGCCCGAATGAGGTTGCTGATTGATACAAGAGATGTTTTACGGACAATCCGAAACCGAAATATTGGCGAGGATGTATTTTATTTACAACGCGGGGAAAAACGGAAAAGCACTGACTGCACTCGCGCTGCGCGGTCTGACTTGACAATAACGTTTTCGGTAACCCTTTGAAAAATGTGGCGACCAAATTCAGTAGAAATGGTACCAAATGAATTGGATTAGTGGCGATAATACATTCCATAGATGCCACACATAAGATCAATGTGTTTTAAACTATTGCACAGATTTGTAATGATTTGCTAATAATAGTTATAAGTTTAGTCAATTAAACTTTATGCCTTCATGTAAAATGCTTTTTAATACCATAGGCATTTAACTAATATGTTTTATGACAATTGATTATTATTTGAACAAAAGAAATAACGGTAATTTGTTTACCAAATGCATTCTATAAAATGAACTATTAACATGTGTTTTATAGTGAAAATAAGTGAATAAGTGAATAAGTGAATAAGTGAATAATAAGAACCGCGCTGAGAAACGCGGACTAACACGCTTTCAGACGAACAGCGTCACACGCAGTACCTTGCAAGTCGTAAGGGCCTGCATAGTGTCGTCGTCCTGAAAGTAAAAAGACGTTAGATTAGAACTTCTCGGTCGGTGGTTTCTACAATAGGTGGAGGAAGAGGCACAATTTGTGTGTCTAAAAATAGACCAACCCATGTCGCGCTATGGTTAATAAGGGGGGTTGTGCAGACTTCTTTTGTCCAGCGCCTCTGTGGTTCAAAGGTACACGGGTACCAGTGAGCGACACGCCCTGGCAGGTGTTGTGGGTTCAAATCCGGTTATAATCTCTGATTACAGCTTGGTTCGACCCATGCACCTTCCAGCATTGGACAAAAGATAGGAGTCACAACGACAACTTGTTAAGCATAGCTACCTATTACCTCCGCCCCCTTCCTTTCCACCCTTCCCCTTCATTCTCGAAAAAATTCTTCTTCATTACTTTCCCTTACCGTCCCTTCATCAATTGTAGAATCATCGTTTCAAAAAAAAAATATTAATATATGCCTGACCACATTTCAAGGTCATGACTAAAGTCACGAGTTTGGTCAATTATCACAATATAGCACTTGTTCTTGAGAATATACATTTTTTGTTTGTTTGAATTTCTAAAAAGTGTCTAAAAGTGGCTGCACGCTTTGCCAAAATATTAATCACTACTGCGAATGGGGAATTTACATTGTCATTAAATCTCTTCTAAATTCATTCCAAAAATATTTTTAATCACTTAACTGTACCTACTCGTTATATTATTTAACGTGAAAGTTAAGCCTATCAACTACTAACGATTTCTTTTTTTATTAAATATAACATGACGTATAAAATGCCATTGAAGTTGTAGTATTGCTACGTAATGTTGCATGTTTCCTAGACAAAGGTTTGCAATATATTATTTAGTATAAACCATAGTAATTTAGTGTTAGCTGTGACAACGTTATAAAGAATTTCATATTATAATATTTTCTTCGCTTTTCCATAATTAATCATCAACAATCATCTCATTTTTTTAATATCTACAATTCAATTTTGCTCTCTCTATGTTCGATAGTCACTGTTATTATTTTACTTTATTTATTATCTTTTCCTATTATAAATACTACTGGTCTTTTGATTTTTTTTTATCAAATTACAAAAATATAGAAGAAAGGGCAAGTTAATTTTGTATACTTTCTAGCTATGCAGTTTTAATGAATAAAAATAGGCAAATGTATTTTAATAACTTGATTGAACATAGGTTCATGAGGAAGTGCCCACCGGCGAAATATTTCTCAAATTTTCCCATATTGTTTATGTATTTAGTCATTTTTGGTTTTTATATATATAGATTATTTTTCATTATAACGTTTTTATAAGAGTATGCATTGAACTTTTGTTTTTACTTTTATTAGTTTAATCATTTGTTCTGTTCAAGTCGTACTAAATTTTTTTAGATTTGTTTCAGATTTTAAGCGGTCTCTGTTACCCGTTAATTTTCTTGTTTCCTTTATCTTCGGTCATTTGCCTTATTTTTTTTTTAGATCTCGTCATTATCCCTCTTCGTCATTATCTTCTCTTCGCGGAATTCATGTATATTATTTATATAGTCGTCAATAACTGTCAATTCTGCTTGCTGCTGAATTCGCTCTTTACGTAATTTATTAAGTCGCTCTTTTCATTTTTTATTATTTGTCCTCGTGTTCCTTCTTTATCCACTTTACATATGCAGGAAATTGCATATCTCCTCCCCTCTCCCTCTGTAGGTGCGTCCACCTATTTTAAGGATTCTGGCAACAGGCTTGGGTAGAACAGTCATACATGCTTACATTCATTCCGGGTGCCGAAACCCGTCCATTTACTCATCACATTCACACACACTCGCTTACTCCAGTTATTCGGCTAACTGGTGTTTGTTTTGCAACAGTCTTCCTAGCCATCTTGCACTAGAAATTCCCTTCAGGAGATTTAACCAACAATCCAATTACTGTCCTTACATCCACCCCCCTTCTTTTACTTATTACTTATAACTCTCTTGTACTCATAAATGCCTCTCTAGGACTTTTGTATCACATATCTTCTTCTATCTGAAAGGAAATAAATTTTATATATAAAAAAACAAATTCCAGATAGCCATCTGTCTGTAAATATGGTTTGCTCCTTTCCCTCCTTTGTTAAATTCACCTGAAAAATAGATGCTTAGTTAATTTTTTTAAACATATGTTATTAATTATTAAATTTTCTTTTCTTTTCTGAAATTCCTTGTTACGAAAGTTCTAACTATCAGTCTTCCCAATATTCTAGCATACAATATAAAAGCAGGACAAATCTCCATCCCTTTCTAGTTGCAATACGCCATATTCTTTATATACCAACTTTCATGCAGTGTCTTTCTTGAATTGTTTTTTATGTCCTTTTATATTTTGAAATATTCCATTATATTCGCGTATGATTTATGTATGTTTTTTGCCTTTCTACTATATAAATATATAGTATAAAGGTATAGAAATCACTTGGAAAACCGGAAATGGAAAGAAGGTCCTGCGGGTCGAATGTTCTATACCATTCGACTCAGTTTCGAAAACTGAGCATTTTCTGTGTGTGTGTGTGTATGTGTGTGTGTGTGTGTGTGTGTGTGTGTGTGTGTGTGTGTGTGTGTGTGTGTGTGTGTGTGTGTGTGTGTGTGTGTGTGTGTGTGTGTGTGTGTGTGTGTGTGTGTGTGTGTGTGTGTGTGTGTGTGTGTGTGTGTGTGTGTGTGTGTGTGTGTGTGTGTGTGTGTGTGTGTGTGTGTGTGTGTGTGTGTGTGTGTGTGTGTGTGTGTGTGTGTGTGTGTGTGTGTGTGTGTGTGTGTGTGTGTGTGTGTGTGTGTGTGTGTGTGTGTGTGTGTGTGTGTGTGTGTGTGTGTGTGTGTGTGTGTGTGTGTGTGTGTGTGTGTGTGTGTGTGTGTGTGTGTGTGTGTGTGTGTGTGTGTGTGTGTGTGTGTGTGTGTGTGTGTGTGTGTGTGTGTGTGTGTGTGTGTGTGTGTGTGTGTGTGTGTGTGTGTGTGTGTGTGTGTGTGTGTGTGTGTGTGTGTGTGTGTGTGTGTGTGTGTGTGTGTGTGTGTGTGTGTGTGTGTGTGTGTGTGTGTGTGTGTGTGTGTGTGTGTGTGTGTGTGTGTGTGTGTGTGTGTGTGTGTGTGTGTGTGTGTATGTAACGCTTTTAATCTCACTCACTTTTCTCGGAGATGGCTGGACCGATTTTAATGTTCTTAGTGTCAAATGAAAGGTCTAGGTGTCCCATTGGTCGCTATTAAATTTCATTTTGATCGGACTTTTAGTTCAAAAGTTATGTATAAAAATACGAAAAATATGGGACTTCATTATCTCATAGATCCCTTAACCGATTTGAACAAAATTGATTGCATATGAAAGAGGAGCCTTACAAACCCTTAACTTCCAAATTTCATGATGATTGGACTTGTAGTTTGAAAGTTACATAAAGAAATGTGAAAAAATAGTGTTTAAAACATATTTTTATAACATTTAAGAATTAATTCAATGAAAAACATCACACATTTTAATATTATTTGAAAATTACTGCTGAGATCTATCAAACGAAACCGAGTTATTTAAAATCGGACGGTTCATTCAAAAGTTATTCAAACTTTAACACTTAAGCACCGTATATTAAACCGTTAAAACGTGTTAAATCAAAACGTATCAATCAAATGTTGGTTGTATTCAATGTGTGCGATGTATGTATGTATGTATGTATGTATGTATGTATGTATGCATGTATGTATGTATGTATGTATGTATGTATGTATGTATGTATGTATGTATGTATGTATGTATGTATGTATGCATGTATGTATGTATGTATGTATGTATGTATGTATGTATGTTTTTTTTTTTTTTTTTTTTTTTTTTTTTTTTTTTTTTAACGAGTAGGGAAATCTGCTATCAGACACCTGAGAAGACAGCTCAGGGTGTGGGGTTTGGTATCTCGTGAAGATCGTGAAGATCCAGACCCACTAAAACCCTACTCGAGTCTCCAGCCTCAATCCCCCCTGGAACCACCTTATCGGTATTACTTCAGGGAGGGGCTATTGTGCTTAACGCACCCTCTTAGATAACTACTGGACTATGGTAGTTAGGCTGTTTATTCGCCGTTGATCGGCTTTCCAGCGGTTTTGTAGCTCAAGTACGATCTGAGTAGCAGCCGCATTGACCGCACCCCAGACGTCCGAGCTAGAACACATCCTTTGGACTAAGTTATCCGGAGTAGTGTCCTGTCCGCTAACTGCCATCATGTTGCTTCTCACGCCCGCGAAACGAGGGCACATGAAGAAAGCATGTTCTGCAGTTTCCTCGACGTCCGCGCATTCCGGACACTCGGGGGACTCCGCATGCCCAAACTTGTGCAGATACTGTCTAAAACAACCATGCCCTGACAGAATCTGTGTCAGGTGGAAGTTGACTTCGCCATGGCGCCTGTTGACCCATCCGGATAGTTCCGGGATAAGTCGATGTGTCCACCGGCCTTTTGTGGAATCAGACCATGCCCGCTGCCATGTGATCATCGAGGCCGATCTCGTGGTACTCCGTATGCCTCTAGTTCCACGTTGGTTGAAGCACTCTACGTCCTCGCTGATGATGATACCAATAGGCATCATACCCGCTAAGACGCAGATTGCGTCATGTGAAACTGTGCGATACGCACTCGCCACTCTTAAGCACATGAGACGATAGGTGCTTTCCAGCTTGGCTAGATAGCTTTTGGTACCTAACGCCGATGACCACACCGGCCCGCCATACCTGAGTATGGACTGGACCACGTTGGCTAAAAGCCTTCGCTTGCTGCCATATACCGCAGAGCTATTAGACATCATACGAGACAATGCCGAAATAGCTGTGGAAGCCTTCTTGCAGGCATAGTCGACGTGGCTCCCGAACTTGAGCTTGTCGTCGACCATGACTCCAAGGAGTTTTAAGGACCGCGTTGACGAAATAGTGCAGTCCCCGACGCTGATATTTGCTTGCTGCACCGACTTGCGGTTGTTCACCACAATAACCTCCATTTTATGATGCGCTAGGTCCAGTTTCCTGGATCGCATCCAATCTTCAACAATGCTTATAGAGTGGGCAGCCGTCAACTCAACCTCTCTGATAGATTCGCCGTAGACTTCCAAGGTGATATCGTCCGCAAAGCCGACAATCACCACCCCTACCGGGAGCTTTAGCCTCAACACCTCGTCATACATGACGTTCCACAACACCGGGCCCAGTATGGAACCTTGCGGAACCCCTGAGGTGATTGGAACGCATTTCTGACCCTCCTCCGTGTTGTAGCATAGCACACGATTCTGGAAATAATTTTCCAGAATTCTGTACAGCGACACCGGCACTTGGACGCTCCGAAGCGAGCTGGCTATGGAGTCCCAGCTAGCGCTATTAAACGCATTTCTCACGTCGAGCGTGACAACTGCGCAATAACGAATACCTGTCCTCTTGGGCTGGATTGCCACCTCAGCTGTCTTAGTGACAGACAAGATGGCATCCACCGTAGATTTGCCTTTTCGGAAGCCGAATTGGTTCCTTGACAGCCCGTTTGTACCCTCCGTGTACTGTACGAGTCTGTTAAGGATAACCCTCTCCAGCACCTTGCCGGCAGTATCGAGTAGACAGATCGGCCTATATGACGAGGGGACACCCGGAGGTTTTCCCGGCTTCGGCAATAGGACCAGGTTCTGTCGCTTCCATCTGTCCGGGAAGTGGCCAGCTTCCAGGCATCTATTCATTACTGCCCCGAATAATTCGGGAGCCTCCAGAATAGCCGCTTTAATGGCCATATTCGGGATACCGTCTGGCCCCGGTGCCTTGCTCACCTTTAGGGATTTAGCGATATCGATGAGTTCCTCGTTCGTAACCGTCACTTCCTCCCCGACTTCCAAACCGCCGTCGCCCACGTTACTTTGGATGTTCGGCTGGGAGGCCGACCATCCTACGCTATGGTCTGAGATACTGGAACGTCGGCCGTGGGACGACTCAGCGGCCTGGGGCCAGGGCCTTGGCTCGTGGCGCGGAAAGAGGCCCTCGATGATTCGCTCCAGCATCTCTGGTGATTGCTCAGCGGGCGCCATCACGCCCTTGGTCTTTGCCATTACGACCCTGTAGGCATCACCCCACGGGTTCGCATTGGCACTAGCACATAACCTTTCAAAGCAGTCTCGTTTACTAGCTTTTATCCCACTCTTAAGCGCTGCGCGTGCAGCAACAAGTGCTACTCGACATTCAACCCTGCCTTCGTCCGAACGAGCTCTTTGCATAATTCTCCTCGCACGAAAGCAGGCTCCGCGGAGTTCCGCAATTTCATCTGTCCACCAGTAAGCCGGTGACCTGCCATACCTAGGTCGACCTTTCCTAGGCATGGTAGCGTCACACGATCGCGACAGTACCTCAACCAAATGATCAGCGTTCGGATCGGGCATACCGCGATCACCGCACTCTCTCCGGATCGCTTCCACAAATACTTCGGGATCGAAGTATGATGTCTTCCATCCACGGGTGGTTGGAGTGTTGGCTCTACTCGCCACCTGCCGCCTCGTTATCTGACCGACACCATAGCGGACCGCCTGATGGTCACTGTGAGTGTAGCCATTATCTACCCTCCAGTCTCCTATCAGACCAGGACTGCCAAATGTCACGTCGATGATAGACTCCGCACCGTTCCTACTGAAGGTACTTGTGGTGCCGACGTTGGCCAAATCTACGTTGAGCTTTGCCAGAGCCTCAAGCAGAATCCGACCCCTATGGTTCGTGCGACGACTTCCCCACTCTACCGCCCAAGCGTTAAAGTCTCCCGCCACAACCACCGGCCTTAGACCAGTCAGCACAACTGATACTCGGTCTACCATCCGCGTAAACTGCTCGATAGACCATCTATGTATGTATGTATGTATGTATGTATGTATGTATGTATGTATGTATGTATGTATGTATGTATGTATGTATGTATGTATGTATGTATGTATGTATGTATGTATGTATGTATGTATGTATGTATGTATGTATGTATGTATGTATGTATGTATGTATGTATGTATGTATGTATGTATGTATGTATGCATGTATGTATGCATGTATGTATGTATGTATGTATGTATGTATGTATGTATGTATGTATGTATGTATGTATGTATGTATGTATGTATGTATGTATGTATGTATGTATGTATGTATGTATGTATGTATGTATGTATGTATGTATGTATGTATGTATGTATGTGTATGTGATGACAATTTGCAATGAAATTCAAGAAAAGTGAGAAACATGTCAAAAGTCAGAAGTTTTTGAAGCCTCTTAGGGGAATACGAACTCTGAAATAAAAGAAAAGAAAAAACTTTTACCGACTAAATTCCACTATTTAATATTTATTCGCGACAGATACGTATACGCTTTGAAAAAAGACACTGATGAAGCCTGCATGTTGTAGGCGAACTACGTATCTGTCGCAAATAAATATTAAATAGCGGGATTCAATTGCAAAGTCTTTTCTTTTCTTTGATTTTAGATTTCAATTGTCATTTTCTTCACTTGCTGTTACTCACAATTGCACGCAAAGCAAAAAGCGGAGAAAAGTATTTGATTCAAGCATAGAGGTATGGTGGTGTGTAGGATTGAAAATACTAATGAGTTGATTTTCCCAAATAAATTTATACCAATTTCAAACAAATTTCGCGCATCAATAGATGCTTTTCCAGTCAATAGGTGCTAGAGCTTAGAAATTTTATATGAAAAAAAAAAAAAGGAACAAAAGGTTACTAATAATTCTGTAAGATTTGTTTTCGCTAGTGACACTTTAAAAGATAATAGTCATGTATCATGTATCATGTTTTAATAAATAAATGAACATGAGTCCACTCATAACAGCAAAAATAACAAGCGCCGGAAATAATATTGATCATATTCCCCATCCTCAAGCATGTTTATGGCGCCGCTTTTGTTTCTTTGATCTCATCGTTTCCTAAAACATCTAACGCATAAACGATACGATCAAGCTAATGACTATATTTTCATTAAAGTTTATTCAAAAGAAGCTCAAGTTTTGATTTGCATACAAAAATAATTATTTGAAGGAGCGCCAGCTAAGAAAAAGTTCAATTTCTCTTTTTCATGCTCTGTTCAGTTATTTTTTCTAATTCAAATATATTGCAAAATTGAAGCCAAGCAAACTAATAGTAAAATTTTAAGATTAATCATTTTGTTGTAGATATCCTTTTTCTTCAAAAACGAAGTATAATAATAATTTTTCTGAACTCTTGTTTTTCAAAGATGCTAACTTTTGAACGCATGGTATTAATATCAAAATATCAAAAAAAAATCTACCCTTTGGGCTAAAACCACTATCAAAAAATATGCTATGAACGCATATTTCATATTGTCAGTTCAAAACAAGTTTCGTATGTGGCTCTGAAACCCAAAAGTTAAGGCCGACCGATTATAAAACTAAATAAGGTGTTCATCAAATAACATAAATGACGCTTACAAGTATTTACGCACCCAAGGAAAGAAAATATAATTATTCTACGCAATACGTTGTGAATTTTACTGGCAAATAAGGATTTTGAGGAATACGGAACGGATATTTACAAATATAGTCAAGATAATTATAGATGTTCCTGAGAAATTAAATAATGATTATTGTGGCAGTAGAAAGGCTAGGTCACGCCGCTAGGTGGATTAATTCGGGTTTTTCTGTATAAATGTGCGTCATGTAGTCAAATAATTATTCATAATCGCTATATTTCCAACTAACTATGTTAAACCGTTAATCCTTTTTTCCTAAAGATCGACATATGACAAAAAAAAGTATAGACACAGTTTTAAAAAATATATGTTTTTTTAATCATAATACCGTTTCAGACGGTTATTATGTACTTTTTCTAACTTGTTTCCGTTTTTAATGACCGTGGTCATTTCACTTGGTAATTCGACCACTTCATATGGTCCCCGCCAGTTATTTTGCAATTTCTGACCCGCACCCGTATGGACGGCCTTTACTAAAACTAAATCTCCCCACATGGGTTGCCAATTATTAGTATTCTTATCGTAAAGCTCTTTTCGTTTCTCTTTGGATAATAATAGATTCCTTCATGCTTTTGCGCGTGTTTCAAAAAATAAACTTTTCAGTTCCTTTGTGTAATCACCGTAACTTAAATCGTCAAAGTTTTGTCGTTTATATATCGATGCCGGGATATTAGCTCTCCGGCCGTACATTAATTCGAACGGCGTGTACCCCGTCGATGAGTTCATTGTTGTGTTGTATTCGAAAGTGAAAAAGGGCAGATGTTGATCCCATGTATGAGGCTTACCGCCAACATACTGCCTTAAATACATTTTTAATTCACGATTCGACTTTTCTACCAAGTTCGCCTGTGGGTGGTATGCACTTGTGGTTATTTTTTTAATTTTCAAAATTTTGCACACATCTTTCATCAATGTGCTAACGAAATTTGTTCCATTGTCGGTGACTAATTTCAGAGGAGCACCATATTTGCAAATTAAATTTTCTACGAAAGTTTGGGCAACCGTCTGGCTCTCCTGATTGACCATCGGCGCAATTGTTAAAAATCTAGTTAAGTCGTCTTACATGACTAAGCCATATTTATTCCCCCAATCGGACTCGGGCAATACGACGCTGTCCATAAATAATTTTTCAAATGGCTCTGATGCGGTTGTCGTTATCCGCATTGGTATTTTATTCATTTTGCAAATTTTATTTTTGTGGCAGGAATCACACTGCCTTACGTAATTTTCAATATCCCGGCGCATATTTGTCCAGGTATACAAAGTTCCAATTTTCTGACGCATTCGCTTAGCGCCTACATGCCCTCCAAGTGGGCTGTCATGAAATTCGTGCAATACCGTTTCAATTTGGTCTGCCGATAAACTAGTTCGCTCTTGATCAGCATTAAACAATATAAATTTTTTTCCGAAAAATCCCGCGAAAAACGTTATTATGTATACAACGTTCTGCTGTTTAATTTTTCTAAATAAGGTGATATTGTCCATCTCCTCTGATTCATACAATCTTTCCCCTATTTGGAAACTTCGCGCAAATTTTTCGAAAAAAATTTCGCACTCTATCATGGAGTTGTTTTTTCCGTTTAAAATCATTCCCCATATTTTCTTATCTGGGATAAATACTACGTCGTCTTTTAAGCAGTCTTACATGCCGTTTGGTAGATCGCATAGCTTTGACAGCTCACTATGGGCTGTACGGCTGTTTAAAATTACGAAATTGGGAGTGTTTGCGTCTTTCCCTACAATTGTACGTGAAAATATTATTTTATCTTCGCAAAGTGGCCTTTGCGTCAAGATTTCTTTATATTCATCAAATGTAATACCTATGTCGTTGGACGCGGTATCCATGTTCTGGCTATCTGAAACATCGATATTTGACAAGTCTTGTGCACCATCGGTATTGTCGTTGCCGCTATCATGCGCATTTTGCGCGGCCTGCTGCCGTCACTGTAGCCTGGTTACGGCTGCAATTTGATTCGGTTTATTTTTCTCGATTGTCTCGAGCTTGTTCAACGGTATACGGGATAAGAAATCTGCGACAACGTTCTCACGCCCGTGTTTATATCTGATGTCACACTCGAGTCCTTGAAGTTTTAAGCGTAGTCTCGTAAGTGTGGGCGAGGTTTCCTTTAACCTCCAAATGGATACTAGTGGTCTATGGTCGGTGTATACGATATATCTCTGTCCAAAAATGTAATGTTTGAAATAATCTACTGCCCATACAATGGCAAGTAGCCCCTTCTCGATTATATGATATCGAGTTTCGGCACCTATAAGTGCACGACTCGCAAAAGCAATTGGTCGATTTGTCGACTTTTCGTTTGATAGGACGGCTCCAATAGTATGTTTGCTAGCGTCCGTAGTGAGCACAAAAGTATCTCCATAATTTGGCCTTATTTACCGTTATGTGTGCAACAGGGTACCCGGGTACCTTTTCAGTTTTAAAATAGTTATAACTCATTCAATTTAAAACATACGTTTTTGAAATTTTGCGACATCGTGAAACTCGTTGATCTTAAGTAATTGAGGTTTTTTTGGTGCATATCCATAAAGGGGATTAGCAATGGGAGGCCCTTGAATTTTTTTATTGCGTAGGAGGGCGACAAGGGTACCCGGGTACCCATGATTTGCTATGTTCATAACTTTGGCTGTTTTGATCCGATTTGGATGAAGCCAGTGGCATTTGATTCGTACATTTATTTAGTTTTGATTAGATAAAGCATTTGGCCATCAAATGACATGTAGTTCCCGGGAATCGGTAATTCCGGAGCAACGTCCGGGAAAACGAGGGAAGCCGCTTGTTTTGAAAGAATATCAGCTTTCAGCAAAGCTATTAGCTTTGAACTTGACATTGTGGACCCTTTTTTCATCTTATTATATAAATTGGTGACTTTAGATCGCATTGGCAATTCCAGAATTGGGTTCCTGTAGGGTTACAGATGGCCAGTTGGGTGCCTAATCCAATATTAGAATTGGTTTGGCGGATCTTTTAGATGTTTTGAAATGATATGGCCAGTTTAGTACTGATTAATAATTTCGGAACTGGTTCCAAATGTATAACGGATGGTTCTACGTTTTAAACTGTTCTGATAATTATAAGCATTATCTTGAATCCTGCGGTGTCATCTGTGACCCCGTAGAAACCATTTTCGAAATAACCAATCAAAATACAACGAAATGTAAAAAATATCACCTACCGAACTAATTCCAAGAACTTTGATACCCATATTGCTAGGTTTTACCTCCAATCCTAGACTGGCCACCCGTGACCCCACAGAAACCTACTCCGGAATGACCAACCTGATTCATCTCATTATATGAAATAGTTCATTGTATGAATTTTTAGAGTTTTTATATCCGCATGACTGATTTTCCTGCAATACAATCAGTTCTCTACCTCACAGCGGACAGTCTGTCGAAATTCCGGATTTTCGGGCCCCGTATGTCTTTTAATGGCCAAACAGCCAAAGAGTTCAGAACTAGATAAATTAACGAATCAAATGACACCTATTTCATCAAAATCGGCTTTAAATTATTGATGTTATAACAATATCAATTTTGGGTACCCGGGTACCCTTGTCGCCCTGCTAAAGGTGTTTTTTTTGTCGCACACATAACGGTTAAGAGAGGTTCTGAAATTAATGCATTTTTCAGTTCTTCGAATGCATGTTGGCATTCTTCACTCCATGCAAATTTTACATTCTTTTTGAGTAGATCGTTTAAAGGTCTACGAATCTCAGCAATGTTGGGTATAAATTTTCCATAAAAGTTCACCGTACCAAGAAAGGACCTAACGCCTTTCACGGTAGTAGGGGGTGTTAGACATTGAATTGCCTTAACATTTGCATCAGTGGGCTTAATGCCGTCTTTATTGACAACATGTCCTAAATACTCGAGCTCGGTTTGCAAAAAATGGCATTTTCCGGGCTCTATTTTTAAATTATGTTTGCGTAAGGCTTCAAGTACCTTGCATAAATTTTGGTTGTGATCCTGTACACTACCTCCAAATATAATTATATCGTCGAGATAAACGAATGCTTTTACTTGTCCGATCTCGAATAAAACTGTGTTCATTAATCTCTGGAATGTTGATGGGCTGTTTTTCAGACCCATCGGCATTCTTGTAAATTCGAAATGCCCCATAGAAGTTGAAAATGCTGTTTTAACAGCGTCTCTCTGGTGAATCGGGACTTGGTAGAAACCTGATTTTAAATCTATGGAGGAAAAATAGTAGGTGTTGCCTACATTATCTAGGATTTCGTTTATTAGCGGGATGGGGTAAACAAATGGTTTTGTTACCTCATTCAAGGCTCTGAAGTCTACCACGATGCGGTATTTCTTGTTACCCTCTGCATCTAGTTTTTTCGGTACACATAGCACCGGTGCATTCCATGGGCTTGTGCTTGGCTTGATAATGCCTTGGACTCTCATTTCCTCGATTTCTTTGTTAATGTGCCTCTTAGTGGCTTCTGGGAATCGGTATTGTCTTTTATTAATCGGAATATTGGAGGAGGTCTCGATCTCATGCACTGCTATATCAGTGATGGTCAGCTTATCTCCCTTAAGAAAAAATAGATCCGCAAAATTTTCTAAAATTGATTTTATTTCTGTGAAATCCTTGTCTGGTAGGTGTGCTAGGTTAATCACCTCCCTCAATTTCTCCACTCGCTCGGCTCCGATTGCTCGGGAAATGTGTTTGTGTTCCAGAAGATCGCAATCCATTCTGGAGTCTATTTCGAAGAATTCAGGGGTTTCTTCCGCCCTCTCACTAATGTCAGCTTTATTGTGCACCGAGTCACTTGAACACATGTTTAGTTCTGATCGCGCGCGCGCCCTTGCGTTAATGCGCCGATCTCTTAGCTCAGTAGATGAGCCCATCGGCTGCATCTTTTCATTTTCTCTATACAATGTGTAATGTGTTTTGGCATATTCTGTTCGCAATAAATTAATCCGAACATTTTGTCCTGCCCTAGACCTATAACCGTCAGGATCTACTTCTCCCGGTTTTGGGCAATAGTTTTGCAACACAATGTAATCAAAATTATTGCTTACATGTGCCGTGTGTTTCCTCAAGAAGCCTGACCCTAAAATCCCCTCTATATTTCCTGGTAGTTTTTCTACTACATAAAATTTTGTTGGGAATATCAGGTCTCCAACAGCTAGATCGAGCCACACTGTCCCCAAGGTATTCAGGTGACCATCTTCAAGCCCTTGAAAGGTTGTGAACTCTTGGATGTTAGGTGTCTCTTCATAAAAATACAGCATGTCCTTTTCGATCAGGTTGTCACATGCTCCTGTGTCTAACAAAACCGTGAATGTCACGTGATAATATTGTTTTGCCGTAAGATCCATTGTAAGTTGTCTATCGGCATTATAATATATGCGTTTTGCTACGCACGCGCTGTAGTCCCAGTTGGGTCCTTGATTTCTGGACACATATGGGAAAAAATTATTTCTCTCCGGTGGGGTTGATTTGCCACCTCCGCAGAAAGTACAATGATTATGTTGTACTTGCCAAGCGGCGAGCACTCTATAGTCTAATTTTCTGGGTCGATTGTGATAGCCTGTGTGTTGCTGCGGCCTTGGTCCCTGGTTATTTTGAGCAAATTGATCCGGTCGGTCACGCCGGAAATTAGGCGCGCTTTGGCCCTATTTCTATAGCCTCCGCCGCTTTCATATTTCGGGCCATTATCGTATCTGTAGCTATTATTCCGATATGCCCTGTTGTTATCGTTATACTTATTGTAATTATTGTTACCCTTCATACGACAAGGTCTCTGCTTATCATTACCTCTACTATAATTAGAATAACTAGGACCGTCGTTTCTTGGCTGATTTTGATTGCATGGGTAACCGTATCCATAATTACGGTTGCGCCCGTCCTGTGTATCCCAGTTCATTTCCCTGGGTATGTTATTCAAAACCTGCATTACCGAGTCCATTCGGTATGGATTGCCTTGATTTCCCGCACCTTGAACCTCCGGTTGTCCGGGTCGGAGCCTGGAAGGACCTGAGTTTGCGAATGCACCTCTTGCTTGATTTTCTATCAACCTTCTTCCCAAAATTTTGGAATCTAAGACTTCGATCTGTTCACACCAGTGTTGCTCTGATTCCAAAAAATCTATAAGCTCTTCCAGTGTGAGCGTCTTTTTTGTCTTTGCCATTTTTTTTAGTTGCGGATTACGCAATCCGCTAATAAAATGTCATTTAAGATTCCTGGCAGTAATCGACTCTCTTATTTCATTCGGGGGGTCAAAAAACTCCATCTGAATTTTAAGTTGCTTTGCCCTATTTGCGAAAGCTGAAAAGGATTCTCCCTCTTCTTGTTCCAGATTATCAACTCTGGCTATCACCTCGTCCATTTTAACCGAGACACCGAAAATTTTCTTTAAATTAGCCTTTATGTTCTCCCAGTTATCGGCTTTTATAATATTAGCTTTTCTCGCCGCATCACTTTTGACGTAGGACTACGTCTTACGGAAAGTTTTGAGATAGGGTGTCATTCCAAAAAATCGAAAAATACGAGCGTCACGAAAAATGAAAGGTTTTGAGCGCTAATAGCTCAGCGGTTTTCCTATCGATTTTCAATATTCTTACACCAATCGATCGGAAAATCTTCTAAGAATTGACCCAAATGAAGAAAAGTATGGAATCTTGATGTTGAACTATTGAAAAATTGAAAGTAATTAACCTATGTTTTACCAGAATTCTCGCTTCGTGATTGGTTGGAAGATTCTTTGCGATGATCTAAACCTATACCAATTTGATATCTGTGCTTGGGAAGTAAGCCAAAACAAGTGACCAAGTTTGCTCATTTCAACAAAATTTCTTAACACCGCGGTTAAAGCTAGACCATTTTGATGTCCTTGCTTGGGAAGTACGCCAGGAAGAGTGACAAAGCCCCCTCGTGCCAACAGATTTATTACGAACGCGATTAAACCTAGTCCAATTTGATGTCTGTGTTAGGGAAGTGTGCCAGAAAAAATGACACAAGTTCGTTGTCCCAACAGATCGCAAATTCTTTACTGCGAGACGATTAAACCTCGGCGAATTTGATATCTCTGTTGGAAAACTATGCTACAGCTGTAGTGTTCGGTTATAATACGACTCTGTATGAAGGTGAAATTAGTCATCATCGATTCTGCCAATTTCAAAAGCAGTTTTTTGTTTGAAAAAAAAAAAAAAAAAAAAAAAAAAAAAAAAATCGGTTTATGAAAATATATTCGTTGTGTTCAGATTGGCAAGAAGAATGCAGTATCTACATTTTTATAAACACAATCCCGCTTTTGGGCCGAAAAGCTGGTTCCGAAATTGGGCTTTCCGACGAAAAGTCAATGACTGCTAGTTTCCCGTGAATACGCATGCTTACCGATTGTTTCTTTAGAAGTGTATTGAAAAGATGTGCTGTTGATAAAATAGGATTGAATTGGTAAAATCCCTTCAACGTGGGGAACCATGGGTAATAAAAACAATCTTTAATTTCAGTAAGGTAGCAGGAAAGCAATAGTTTGTGTTCTTGATTTTGTTAAATTGTTTTCAAATGCACAATCTTTTGAGAATTGCAATGCAATGCGTATGCAATGTTACTACTTTGGTAGCATGTAGCATGTATATAAGTTGCATATAGCATGTATACATGAAGAATCGAAGGGATTACAAGCATGAATACATGCTACTATCACTACAAAGACACTTACGTAGTCCTGCGTCACCTATATATGCGGTCGTGTCTTGTACACAACCCCTCTGATTTTTAGTTTGCCCATTACAATTGTAATGAGCGGGGACTGTGACTCGCCCTCAATATAAAAATAAGAGCAATATAAGCAATAAGAGACGCAAAATAGTCCACTTGTCCGATAAATCCATCAAGCTCCTCCACTTGTCCTGAGTAATCAGGGATAAGCTGGTGGGCTAGAGCTAAGCGAAATGCCATAATTTCTGGTTTATTTTTTTTTTAATGTAATTCAGTTGTGGACCATGGTCTAAAGGTTTTGGTACATACTTTATTCTATCACCAAACCAATGTATTTGAAGCCGATAAAATTCAAACTTTCGTCCGTTGGTATATAATCAACGGCTAGACAAGAAAACGTGACAATAGAGTGAGCTAAAATATGTTTTAAAGGCCGAAATGTCAGGCAGTATAAAAAAAAAAACCGTTTTCGATATAAAAAATGACTGCAAAGCTGCAAATCCACAATACAATATATCTCAGTCAATATCAAGAATATGGCAAATATTATTATTATTATGTTGGTCAAATAATCTTTGACCAACAAACGTACCTTAATCTCTACAAAAATAAAAAAGAAAAAATAAACAAATAAACTTACCCCACAATCATCTTTTTTTTGTGATTAACTCAAAATTCAGCAGCAGGAACAAAAAAAAGTGTCGTTGGACCGATTAAAAATTTTGCTCTGAAAGAATAGACTGACGAGTTCGTCTAATTAACTCAACGTCCGAGTGTTAACCGATTTCAACAACTGTTCTGTCCTAGTTCACTTAAAACGCTATGGCTTATCACTTCGCTGAGGTTCAACTTCGCATGTTATTCTGTACTTTCACTTTTTGATTTATCCACATTTGATAATATCCACATCCATCATATCCAATCAAACGCGATGTAACGACCCGCGCGCGGTATTTTTTACTTTTTTGCTTTTTCGCTGTGGCTGCGTGCCCGAGTGGCAGTCCGCACACCGCTTGTCACCACAAAATGCAGCCCCCGCGTATGGGACTGCCGCGGATCCACCTGGAAGAGGGGAATCCGCGAACTTAAATCTAGAGAAATCAAACACGCACGATCTAGCTCTAGATAACGACTCCCTTTATTGAAACTAAATTTACAAACAGGAAACTTAAGACCAGGTAATAAAAACTGCTGTCGGTAGGCATCGTTGGTAATTCCATGGTTGTGAGTATCGGGCCGCCTATTTTGATGCTTCGTCCAGACGGCGTGAAAACAGGCAAACGTCCTGCCTATGGAATGTTGATATGATGTTGATGGGCAAAGCGAGATGGGCGGCAAGTATTGGCAGACAATAACATATCCCTTTAGTTTATTTGGCGCACAGGTAGCAAGCGCCGTTAAACAAAACAAAACCAAATTAAACCATATGTTGTGAATGGGGGTTTTCCCCGCCAGAAGGCCGATCAATCAGCTTATTGTAATGCATCTGGGGAATTCATATCACACCGCATATATTTTAAAATAAATAAAATAAATTAAGGAAGAGTGGCGCTGCACGCGGCACCCAATTGGATTAGCGGCATGTCAGCCGTTTCAAAAGGAAAAAACGATTTTCGTTTGGTCGTTAATATGCGGGCTGCTAACAAGGCCATCAAGCGTGAATACTTTCGCATGCCGCTCATTGATGAGATGAAAATTAAGCTACACGATTCTAAATTTTTCTCGAAGCTGGATCTGAGCAGCGCTTATTATCATCTCGAGCTCAGTCTAGAATCTCGAGAACTAATCACCTTTTTAGCGGAATGTGCGATGTAACGATTCAAGCGTCTCATGTTCGGGGTCAATTGTGCGCCGGAAGTGTTCCAGCGTGAAATGACGCAAATTTTAAAAGGCATTTAGAATACCATCGTATATATTGATGATATTCTGATTTTTGCAAAGTCGCTAAGAGAGCTGAGGGAAACAGTAGGAAAGGTTCTGCAAATCCTGAACAGGAATAACCTAACTTTGAATGTTTGCAAGTTCGAGTTTGATAAAACCCCCATCGATTTCTTGGGTCACGAACTTGATCAGCATGGATTTTCTGTCGACGAAGAAAAAGTGAGGAGTGCTAAATGCTTTAAAAGCCCCAGTAGTGCATTAGAACTTCGCAGTTTTCTAGGATTGGCCTTATTTATCAGCCCTTATATTACAAATTTCGCGGCGCTAACAGCTTCGCTCAGGTCTGTGGCAACCACGAGAATCTGAAAATGGGGACCGCAACAAGAGAGGGACTTTGAAGCTGTGAAGGATGTAATTGTGCAGTGCGTTCATTCATTGGGTTACTTCTCAATCCTTTATACCGATGCCTTGCCCAGTGCTTTGGGAGGCGTGCTTGTGCAGGAAAGCTGCCAACGGGAACCTCGCGTAATAAGCTTTGCTTCGAAAGCGTTGACTTCTACTGAGAAACGATATGCACTGAACCAACAATAAGCATTGGATGATGGGGAGTTGAGCACTTCTCTTACTTTCTATTAGTACGTCGTTTTGTGTTACGTACGGATGCTCAGGGGGTTGCGTTTATTCTTAATCCTGCCCGTGAAAGCTCAAAAAGGGCGCTAACTAGGGCAGACAGTTGTGCCCTAAGATTGAGTCCATATGACTATGATATAGAATACATCCGAGGACGCGATAATGTTGTGGATCCATCCTCCCGTTTATACACACAAGAACATGATGATCCGTTTGACGAGTTTGGCAAGTTGCAACCGTTAAAGCTAAGGACATTGGAATTTTAACAGAAACTAAAGTACAAGCCACTACTGCTAAGGATAAAACCTTACAACAGGTTATCAAAGCTCTTGAATCGGAAGTTTGGCCCAAACCTCTAAGCAAATTCAAATGTATAGCAGAAGATTTATCGGTTCGTAATGGCATTACGAAAGAGGATGAAAAGAAGATGCGCTGTAATTCCAGAACCTCTACGGAAAAGAACACTTGACATAGCTCACACTGGACACCCCATGGCCGCAAAACTAAAAAGTATCTTGAGCCGCTGCAAATGAAATACAAATTTCCCCATAACTCGAGAGCTAATCAAGCAAATGGAAACAAATTTGGCATGTAAGGGTTTATGGAGGTATGAATTTATTTTATGATGGTTTGAGACCCCTCACCCCTGTGGTAGGTGGATAAGGACTCTCATTCAAATAAAACAGAAATTTTTGCGTATGTGCCATATTTTCTGCTAAGTAACAAGCGGTAAGCTGTGAAAGTAACCTAGTAGAACCTTCTCGGAGCAAAAAACAGTGTATCGAAGCCGTTGACTTTCATGCCTCTTGCCATTCATGTCAAAAGAGAATCACATTCGAATGGCACGTTATTGTTATTTGTAACCAATGGCCCTTTTATAGGCCACAAGCGAGTAAAAGTAAGATTATTGAAACATGTCAAGCTACGCATAATCATGTTTAATACAATAATCTGTTGGCTGGTCAGTCATTACTATTTCAACTTTTATGATACACACAAGATTTTAAAAAGAAATCTATGTCTCAATGGCTGCAGGCGTCCACGTCCCGTCCACGTATTTTCAAAGCCACCGTTGCATTCAATGAAGAATTGAATCTGAATATTTCGCTCTTCTCTTTTAAACAATGGCACTCATAGATTCTTATAAACATATAGTCCTACGTCACCCATTCGTACAACCCTTAGGGCTGTATACCTTGTAGTTTTTAATCTGGTATACTAAGTATTTAGAATTGTTTATAGATGCCTTCTGCAATATAAACAAGTATTAGTTTGCTTGGGAAAGCGCCACAACTACTAACAAAAGCCCTCAAACTGTTAAGTTGAAGAGTGGATTTTACTTACAAATTTTGCTTTCATTTTTGAAGGTTATTCATCACGCTCGTAAAAGTTTCATAGTTTGTGTAATCAAAATCGTCAAAATGGAGGTTAGTAGAATAAATTTTGGTTATAGAAGGAATTCATTTTAACCTCACTCCCAAATACTCGCCCCATAGAAACGACATAGATATTGTCCTTCAAAAAACAGAACTCCAACTTTGATTACTGATTTAAAAACCCGATTTAATCCACCTAGTGGTGAAAGGAACCTTTGTTATAGGTCTTACTTGGTATTTGAGATAGAAATCGACACGTTTTCGGAACATAATTCATATATTGGTCAACGTTGCGTAATGCGTTAATTTACATAAATTTTTTGAAAATTGAATAAGTTTACAAATTTTGAACAAAATGGGAACACTTTTAAATTTTGACAGATCCTTTTTTCATGAAATTGCTGAGTAAGGATAAGTAAGTTGTTATTAATTTGAGTAAGTGCAAATAAAAGTAAGTTGTAAGAGAAAATCCTATTCTTTAACATATACATTGCCTAGTAAAGGTCTAGTTTATAGGCTTTTGAACTATGCATAATTTCCTGTAATGCCATTCTAGTTGATTCACATCAATAGAGTTTTCTTGAATAATTTTCATAAATTTTTATTAACCTTCGGTTACTCACGCTGTTGTATTTTATACAACACGTGTAGGTTTTTTAACGCCATATTGTTATAAAGTTACAAATCGTTGTTTAACTAACGAATATTCTTCAATAAACTTATTCTGAGCAAAATGTCACAATTATTCAATGCATTAATAATTTAAATTGTTGGGAAAATAGATCAGCATAAACCGCCATCACAGAAACGAAGCAATCAGCATGCGAGGTGTACCGCAATTGACCCCAAGTGGAATTTTCTCTCGTTTCTTCATATGGAAAAATGGTGTCTGTATGCAGCAAAACTAGCCAATGTAAAATGTTTAAAATGTATCTACTGGTAGTCGAGTAATTCGTAGTCAAAATTAAGGTATTTTTTACAATCAAAGTTCTACAGTTCCTAAACAAGCAAACATAGAGGTATACTATATTCAGCAAAGTTGTGTATTTTTATCATTTGTACAACTTTGTAATACATGAAAAAGTCATACAACAATTACAAAAAGAGCAAAAATATAAAACCTGATTTTACAAATTCATATACAATAAATAAGATTTTTCTATCTTAGCTGCAGAGATGGAAGGTTACTGTCTTTAGCAAAATTTTGTAGCATGGCTACTATTTTAGGAAATTAGTAATTCAAATTTCATTCACTTACGTTCACTATTCGAGATTGTACCATACTCGCAAGCAAGAAACTTGTATACAAATACTCAGCTACTTTCAAAATTCAGCACAATTCAAAGCCATTTCCTGACGATGTTTCCGTCTCACTAAATGCCGAAGCGGGTAGAGACACGAAAACGCGGATAAAGGACGGAAGGAAGAAGGAGATGAAGTCATGCACGCTTAGCCATAAACAATCGTTTACGAGTCGTTTCACGAAACGTACTTCCGATCACGACTACCGAATATGCTTCACAATCTTTTCTGAGGATTACAGAACTGCTATTCGACCATTTCTGTCTGGATCGTGAAAGCAGGCAGCAGTGTGATTGAGTGTTCGCGTGCGTGAATTGTTGTAAGCTTAGAATGTGAGATTTGCTTGAAGATTTGATTCCAAATTGTATGTTCCATAGGTTGAAAGCTAGTGCGGTCGTGTTAGAGTGCGGTCATTGTTACGTCTACGGACGCTTTTTTGTGTGCAAGTTGTTTAGCGAGAAGGTAAGAGTGAGAGTTGATTGTGTGTGTGACAAATTGCTGAAAACGCCATTCAGCCGGCAGACGGCTTCTCTTTTTGGCTTTGTTTTTGCCTCTTTCTCCGCCAGCCGTATACTAGCACAGCTTTACGTCCCGCACCCACGCTGCTGACACACGACGGATTCGAAGCTATCGACTGTTCCACCGAAAGTCGGTAATTGCGGCAATTTACATTTTGACGCCGATCAGCGCAACGCCATTTTTGCGCGGCCGAGACCACCGTTGTTTGATTGTCCGGCCATTGTTCCACCCCCGGAGCATTGTTCGTCAGCCTCCGGTGCCATTTTGTCGGCGCGAGCACCGCCATCGCTGACAATCCTACTATTCAGCCATCGCGCATAATTGGCGCATCATCGCTATTCTGGACGACATCCACGATACCGGAGCTTTGCAGCAGCTGGCATCTAAAAATAGCCCGCAACGATCTACTTAACCTGCGTGAGTAAAAATAGCTCATTGAGCCGGCCGTAATCACTCACTACACACACACCACACACCTTCTTGCTTTATTGCCACTCGAGAGCTTTTACCGAGTGTGCTTCAGCCGTTCGACCAATGGTGAGCGTGCTTGATCTGACCGCACAGTAGGAGTTAGTAGGGAAGCAAACCACTAGAGAGAGTAAGGAACATAACACGTGACTGAACCAATGTACACCACTAACCCTACCAAGCAATAAATGCAGCTGTAACCGTTAAATAAGATAAAGCGCTTCCCAATCAGATAATCTTGTCCGAAAGAACTTCTCACATTCCGCGTACGTTGTTTAGATTTCCTTTTTTGTCGTTATTGTACTCCGGAGGGTTACCGGTAAATGACCCCTCTGCTGCGCTGAAGCGAGATAGCTAGATTGGTCGAGTACGTTCGACCGGTGATGAGAAAACACTTTTGAGGCGCTGCGAGTTCTCGTGCGTCGGTAAGACGGTTGTGATAATCGCTAAGCGGAGCAGTGGCTCCATCGTACGTCGAACGGAATAATTCTTTCGGCCTTTAAAAGCTCTTCGCACTATACGCCGTTTCGGGACTTTATTCAAAACCTGCCCTGAGATCAGGTTTCAAGCTGGGCAAATTCCATCTGACGAGTGGCCCTCATTAGAGGTGGCGCTAAAGTCACTCGTTTAGCACGTCCTGAAGGCATTTAGAAGACGGAAACACTTAGCGGCCTTCCGGCCAGCTACAAATTGGCGCCCAACGTTAAAACAGGCTTAACACCTCCAAATTTTTTTACTTGGCGCATTGATTAGGGAAAAGCACTTTCGCTTTTTTAGCCCAAATTGTTATATTTGGACTATTTCGGATTTCTGAATTTAATACACAATACATACTATATAATTTATTCTTCAAATATTTTTATTGTTTGTATATAAATCGTTTCTTGCTTGTTATTATAATTAATTATTATTTTAGGTACTACGTAATATTTTATAGTTAAACATTCTTAAACTTCGGTAATTCCAATTTACATTGATATTTGTTTTAAATTACTATACGGGATTATTGAAACTTATAGGGTAGTTAAATTAAAGTACGGTAGTGAACGATAGAAGTGATTGTTAGTACAAATTCTTAAGCATTCTTTATTACTATGGCTCTGAAATATCCCCACGCGGACCATTTGACAAACGAGGAAGTGGACTATGAATTGGTACTGCGTAATCAATTGGAGGAGCGGTATAAAGACATGCCAAGCAAACTTCGATTGTTACGAAGACTGATTCAAGAGGACAAAAAAGAAGGGAAACGGTATCTGTCCCCGTATCAGTTCGAGGCGGAAATCGATATAATTCGAAACCGGGTTGATCAAATTGAACTGCTACTGCAAGAGGGTGCACACCCGAAATTAGTGTCACGATTGAGACACTACTACCTCAGAATTCAGAGAAGTTTGCCTTCGAATGAAGGCAGCGAAAGGGTCCGTCAAGAGATGATAGAAAGAATTGATGCTTTGCTTCAACGAACAACTCATAAGCTTCCCCCGTCCGATGGTGGTAGTGGCACTGACGAAGAAGGAGCAGTTTGTATTACCACCGTGGAAAAAGGCAATGACACCATCGCAAAACACGTAGACAAAACGGCTGATCCATCTGGGAACAAATTGTTAGGTGCAATTCCTAAGGAAAAGCAAGCAACTGCTCCAAAAGCCGAGGTAACTGTAGTTCCACCCTCGTACGAAGAGATGCAAAACCGTATTTTGGAACTCGAACGTCTAATCAAAAACCTACAGAGGTCAGGTACAACAAATACGATCGAGCCTGGAAATGCAGAACCGGGTGAGCCACGAATTAGAAACCACAGTAACGAAGTCCAACACGAAGTGAGGCCTAACACCCGCAGATCTGGCTTTTCTGAATATAGACAACATAGGCGAAGAGTTAGTAGTGACTCAGACGAAGAAAGTAGACCTGACAACAGCAGAGGTTGGCATACATCAGCGTCAAGGCACAGCTCCAGAGTTCATGTAGGTGGAGATAGGCACGAGTCGAGGGAATCTAGCTATAGTCAGCAGAGAGAACGAGAGCCTCGACACTACAGAAGAATCGAACATTGGAAATTGTTCTTCTCGGGGGATACAAAATCGATCTCGGTGGAAAATTTTCTTTACAAATTAAAGAAAATTGCGGTGAGAGAAGGTGTTTCCGGTAACAATTTGTTACGGGATATTCATCTGATCTTGGAAGGGCCGGCTTCAGACTGGTTCTTCACCAATGTCGATGAATTTGCGGACTGGGACGATTTTGAAGATCGAATTCGATACCGGTTTGGAAACCCAAACCAAGATCAAGGTATTCGTCTAAAGATTCAAAACCGGACACAGCAGAGAGGAGAACCATTCATTGCATTCGTGACAGAAATCGAAAGACTCAATAAAATGCTGTCCACCCCACTTTCACGTAGAAGGAAATTCGAGGTAGTATGGGACAATATGCGGCAGCATTACCGTTCCAAAATTGCAACAATCTCCGTCCGGGATTTGGACCATTTGATCCGCTTAAACCGCGGTATCGATGCCGCTGACCCTAATATGCAACAGTTCTCTGAAGCTCGGTTTCAGCGAAACATTCACCAGCTGGAATGCAATCGGTCAGAAAGCGAAGAAGAGGAGCCTGAAGCAATTGACGCAATGAAGGTAAACGCGGAAGGAAATAATAGATGGCCAACAAGAACCAGATTTGCGCAAACAGGTCAGCAAGCAACAGGTCGGCAAGCAACAGAGCAAACGCAGCAGAAAGTATGCTGGAACTGCAAGAGAGCGGGACACAACTGGCGAGACTGCCGAGAACCAAGGAGGATTTTTTGTTACGGGTGTGGAGAATTAGGCCAAACAATCCGATCGTGT
Source organism: Sabethes cyaneus (assembly GCF_943734655.1). NCBI lineage: Eukaryota > Metazoa > Arthropoda > Insecta > Diptera > Culicidae > Sabethes > Sabethes cyaneus. The sequence continues at coordinate 119,365,548 of NC_071355.1, read as the reverse complement.
AACCGATGTATAGGGAGAGACGGAAGACAATTCCGGCAGAACCAGGGAAACAATTAAAGGGATGTACTACTGGGAACGTGACCATCCCGGAAAACGAATATGTTCCCAACGCCGCAATCTACGACCCAATCAACCGAATACACACGATCAAAATCGAAACCAGGAAATGTCCTTATTTACGCGTTAAAATATTTGACAGTGAAATAACGGCACTGTTAGACTCAGGTGCTGGAATCAGCGTAATCAACTCATTAGAGCTTTCGGACAAATATGGACTGAAGCTTCAACCAACGAGGCTGAGAGTGTGCACCGCGGACAACTCACAGTATAAGTGTTTGGGATACCTTAATATTCCCTACACTTTTAGGCAAATGACGCGCGTTGTACCAACAGTAGTTGTTCCGGAAATCTCAAAACCGATTCTGGGATGCAATTTCTGGAGAAGTTTTGGGATTCAGCCAATGGTGGACCTCGGGAACGGCCCAGAACCAATCGGAGAATTTGACGATGAGAATGAGAGCATTGCGTTCACTTTAGAGCCAGTGGGAATGTTACCAAAACTACCAGTAATGGAGAAAGATGTAACCCTGGATGTACCGACATACGATATTCCGGAAGAGGAGCAGATTCCAACGGAAGACACCATAGAAGTCGAGCACGAGCTGTCTAAGGTAGAGCGGGAACAACTGGTTGAAGTGGTAAAAAAATTTGCGTTTACATCTCTGGGAAAACTAGGTCAGACGAACAAAATCGAACATGAAATTATTTTGAAAGAGGGAGCAAAGCCTAGGAATCAGCCAACGTACCGATGCTCTCCAAGCATCCAAAAAGAAGTTGATGCAGAAATCGAGCGGTTCAAGGAAATGAATGTGATAGAGGAATGCTACAGCGAATGGACCAATCCGCTGGTACCAGTTCGAAAATCAAACGGCAAAATTCGAGTATGCTTGGACTCCCGTAGATTAAATGCGATGACGGTGAAGGATACGTATCCAATCCGGAATATGCTGGAAATCTTCGGTAGACTGGAGCATGCCAAGTTCTTCTCAATAATCGATTTGAAAGATGCTTACTTTCAAATCCCGCTGAAAGAAGAGAGCAGGAATTACACTGCTTTTCGGACATCTAAGGGCCTATTCAGGTTCAAAGTCTGTCCCTTCGGCGTAACAAATGCACCATTCACGATGTGCCGATTGATGGACAAAGTGATTGGGTTCGACTTGATGCCGTCGGTATTTGTCTATTTAGACGATATTGTGATCGCAACAAAGACGTTAGCAGAGCATTTTCGTTTACTCGAAATAGTCGCAGAGAGATTGCGAAATGCAAATCTGACAGTTTCGTTAGAAAAGTCCAAATTCTGCAGAAAACAAATAAAATACCTTGGGTATCTGCTAACGGAACAGGGAGTGGCCATCGACGGATCAAGAATCGCTCCAATTTTAGATTACGCGAGACCAAAAAGCATAAAAGATGTCCGACGGTTATTAGGATTAGCTGGGTTCTACCAAAGGTTTATTAAAAACTACAGCCGGATCACCGTTCCAATTACCGATTTATTAAAGAAAGCAAAAAAGAAGTTTGAGTGGACGGAAGAAGCCGAACAAGCATTCAGTGAGCTGAAATCGGTACTGACTTCCGCGCCGATTCTGGCAAACCCAGACTTTACCAAACCCTTTACAATAGAGTCTGATGCATCTGATACGGCGGTTGGAGCAGCTTTGGTTCAAGAACTTGACGGAGAGACACGAGTGATTGCATATTTCAGCAAAAAGCTTAGCAGAACACAACGGACTTATTCAAGTGTAGAGAAGGAATGCTTAGGAGTACTGCTTGCTATTGAGAATTTTCGTCACTACGTGGAGGGTTCGCATTTCAGAGTCGTCACGGATGCACGCAGCCTACTCTGGCTGTTCACCATCGGAGTTGAGTCCGGAAATTCAAAACTCCTCCGCTGGGCGCTCAAGATACAATCCTACGACATACAGCTGGTTTACAGGAAAGGATCTTGCAATATAACCGCGGATTGTCTCTCCAGGTCAATCAACCTTCTAGAACTCTCGTCTCAGGATAACGATTATGAAGAACTAATCGAAAAGATTAGAGCCAACCCTGCGAAATATAGCGGCTTCCGAATTACAGATGGCGTAATATACCGCTATGTAAAAAGCGAAACCCGAATCGACGATCCGCGTTTCCGATGGAAGATGTATCCCCGAGTAGAAGAACGATTGCCAATAATAAAAGCGGAGCACGAAACAGCACACCTCGGGGCGGAAAAAACGTTACAATCGGTAAAGCGTCGGTATTGCTGGCCAGGAATGGCAGAAGAAGTAAAAAAATATTGCCGCGAATGTTTGAAATGCCAAACCTCGAAAGCTGGAAACATAAACGCCACGCCGCCAATGGGAGCTCAGAAGGAATTTGTGGAGTACCCTTGGCAATTTGTCACACTCGACTATGTTGGTCCATTACCAGCTTCGGGTAAAGGCCGTCACACGTGTCTGCTAGTTGCAACTGACGTTTTCAGTAAATTTGTATTGGTTCAACCATTTAGAGAGGCCAAAGCTAACTCGTTAGTTGAATTCGTCAAAAATATGATATTTCTGCTTTTCGGAGTACCAGAAATAATTTTGACTGATAACGGGACTCAGTTCACATCAAAAGTTTTTCGGGAACTGTTAGCAGAGTTCAACGTGAACCACTGGCTCACCCCAGCGTACCACCCGCAAGTGAATAACACTGAACGGGTCAACCGGGTAATAACTACAGCCATTCGCGCGACAATAAAACAACACAAAGACTGGGCAGATGATTTACAAACTATAGCATGCGCGATTAGAAGTGCCGTGCATGAGTCGACCAAGTACACGCCGTACTTCGTGGTTTTTGGTAGAGAGATGATATCTGACGGTCAGGAATACACAAGGATACGGGAACAAGCGGAAACGGATAAGTCGCGTGATGAACCGGTGAGGGGTAAGAGGCAAAAGTTGTTCGATGAGATCAAAGATCAGTTGGCAAAAGCGTATGATCGACACAAAAAGCAGTACAACCTGAGATCGAACCCAGATTGCCCGACTTACACGACTGGGGAGACGGTTTTGAAACGAAACTTTGAGCTGTCGGACAAAGCGAAAGGTTTCTGTTCGAAACTAGCGCCAAAATTTGAACTCGCCGTAGTCAGGAAAATACTAGGGAAACACTGCTACGAGCTTGAGGACCAAAATGGCAAACGACTTGGCGTGTTTTACGGCAATCACCTGAAAAAGGTGCATTTATCGAAGTAAAATTAATTTTTTCAGCTATGTAGCCCTTCGGGGTAACGAAAGTTACGAATTCGCAACTAATGAAACCTCTTCGGAGCGCCCAAAAATACAAATTACTCCCCGGCTATGAACTTCTTCGGAACAACAAAGTACTGTAATTCAGCAAAAATACCTCCAAGGTCGTGATTGTGTTTTGCCAAAAGCGACCGCTTGAAATTTTTAAGCTATGTATCCACCTGGTGAGGGACCAACTTCAAGAAAAACACTTGCAGGAAAACGGTCATTGATTTTTAGCGGAACCGACTATGAGCCAACAAGAGTAGTATAAGGAAGGCGACCGGCCTTAAGGGTGATTTAATCGTGAAGCATCAGAAGGAGCTTGGGCTATGACCTGAATTAAGTAGTGCAACAGCACGAATTGAAGCGAGCTCATAGGCAATGACTTCGATTTAAATCAGTAGCAATTGATTACCCTTCTTTATCGACTTTCTTATTATAGCTCGAAAGTTGGAATCAAGTCGTCAACTGAAAACCAATTCCCAACCTCACGTTGGAAATTTGGATGGACGATTACTTTACGAGCTATGTATCTTCTACAAAGAACAACTAAGTGTCTTCGATGAACGAATTCCACCAAAAACACCTTAATGGGAAAAACGAAAAGCACAAACAAGGTTGAAGATTCACTTCCCTTGTAAAAACCTGTGTAAATATTGTAAATATTAGTTATTAGTACGCGCCTGTCGTCTAACTTAATTTTAGTGTTAGTATTAGGAATAGATTAGATTGATTCATTCAAAAACTCACGATTTTCTATTTATAGTTTCTACGTTAGATTAAGCTTGTAGTTAAAATTCTTCTGTTAGCTCCTTTGTACAGATTTTCCCATCTTCATACATCATTTAGTTTTGGTATAAATAGTTTTAGTGTTCTTCCCATCGTCATCCAGTAGATATAATTTTCGTAATAAGCAACTCCAATCACCCTAAAAATAGAAACCATAGCCAAAATTAGCTTTTTTACCAAAGCTTTCCGTTCCGTTGTTTTCAGCCGTGTTGACGCAAACAAAATCCACCGTTTCTGTAAAGAAAAAGAACCAATCAACTCAACAATGATATGATACATATTGTATTCACACTTCCCTTCAATTTTATTCCACAAGAACAGTCGAGCGCCGGTAGAAATCCACTAATTTTGTTAAATTTCGCCGAGCAGCATTCCACGAGCCATCTTGGCTATCAAAGCTTTTTCCACTTTTGACGTTTGTCATTTGTTCGCAGCAGGGATGCCAGGTGATTTTTGGAAAAGTCTTCACGAATCAAGAAAAAATGTCTTCATTTGTCTTCTTCCGGCATTCTAGAATTTTTTGCCCATTTGAATTGCATGGTGAAGACATGTCTTCAAGTGAAGACATTTCAAAATAAAAGTCTTCTTTGTAACAAAAATGTCTTCAAAATGAAGACATGTCTTCACTTCTGGCATCTCTGGTTCGCAGTCCGGTCAGTTGACACGCAGGATTAGGTGAGTGAGTTACTTCTCACTAGTGTGTGGGACGGCTCACTCGTGTTGAGGGGCACGTCGATGTAAATTTTATTGTATGCGCAGATAAATATTTCGCGGAAATATTTATGATTTTAGTTTAGTTTAGCTTATGTAAAACAGTGCTTCGGACATAATTCTGGAGGGTTTTCATAAGTCAAAACGGATGTTATTGTGGAAAGAGAATACGATCAGAACCTCGGAATTCATTCTGTGGGGATCGATATTCAGGATTCGCAGATTAAGAGATATTTTAATGTGGAGAACGTACATGGTCGTGTTTTCGGAATTCATTCTGGAGTTGATCATGCTTCTAGGATCCACAAGTGTTTGATCATTTACGGGTTGTTTGTTCAGTTTTCGGCAAAGTTGCTGGAGTAGAAAAACACCTAGCTAGTTAGAGATGTTGCGCAAAATTTTTGTTAAATTAGTTGGAAGAGAGATGCGTGTCACTGATATTTTCGGATATTCATAGTTCATATATTTCCATAGTCATTTAGAGTTCCATAGTTCCATAACAGAGATAAATTTAGCGAAACATAACCCTACAAAAATTTGATTAAAATTTTTTCAAAATTTTAATCAAATTTTTGTACAACTAGTAAGGGATGATGTAGCATGGCTACTATTTTAGGAAATTAGTAATTCAAATTTCATTCACTTACGTTCACTATTCGAGATTGTACCATACTCGCAAGCAAGAAACTTGTATACAAATACTCAGCTACTTTCAAAATTCAGCACAATTCAAAGCCATTTCCTGACGATGTTTCCGTCTCACTAAATGCCGAAGCGGGTAGAGACACGAAAACGCGGATAAAGGACGGAAGGAAGAAGGAGATGAAGTCATGCACGCTTAGCCATAAACAATCGTTTACGAGTCGTTTCACGAAACGTACTTCCGATCACGACTACCGAATATGCTTCACAATCTTTTCTGAGGATTACAGAACTGCTATTCGACCATTTCTGTCTGGATCGTGAAAGCAGGCAGCAGTGTGATTGAGTGTTCGCGTGCGTGAATTGTTGTAAGCTTAGAATGTGAGATTTGCTTGAAGATTTGATTCCAAATTGTATGTTCCATAGGTTGAAAGCTAGTGCGGTCGTGTTAGAGTGCGGTCATTGTTACGTCTACGGACGCTTTTTTGTGTGCAAGTTGTTTAGCGAGAAGGTAAGAGTGAGAGTTGATTGTGTGTGTGACAAATTGCTGAAAACGCCATTCAGCCGGCAGACGGCTTCTCTTTTTGGCTTTGTTTTTGCCTCTTTCTCCGCCAGCCGTATACTAGCACAGCTTTACGTCCCGCACCCACGCTGCTGACACACGACGGATTCGAAGCTATCGACTGTTCCACCGAAAGTCGGTAATTGCGGCAATTTACATTTTGACGCCGATCAGCGCAACGCCATTTTTGCGCGGCCGAGACCACCGTTGTTTGATTGTCCGGCCATTGTTCCACCCCCGGAGCATTGTTCGTCAGCCTCCGGTGCCATTTTGTCGGCGCGAGCACCGCCATCGCTGACAATCCTACTATTCAGCCATCGCGCATAATTGGCGCATCATCGCTATTCTGGACGACATCCACGATACCGGAGCTTTGCAGCAGCTGGCATCTAAAAATAGCCCGCAACGATCTACTTAACCTGCGTGAGTAAAAATAGCTCATTGAGCCGGCCGTAATCACTCACTACACACACACCACACACCTTCTTGCTTTATTGCCACTCGAGAGCTTTTACCGAGTGTGCTTCAGCCGTTCGACCAATGGTGAGCGTGCTTGATCTGACCGCACAGTAGGAGTTAGTAGGGAAGCAAACCACTAGAGAGAGTAAGGAACATAACACGTGACTGAACCAATGTACACCACTAACCCTACCAAGCAATAAATGCAGCTGTAACCGTTAAATAAGATAAAGCGCTTCCCAATCAGATAATCTTGTCCGAAAGAACTTCTCACATTCCGCGTACGTTGTTTAGATTTCCTTTTTTGTCGTTATTGTACTCCGGAGGGTTACCGGTAAATGACCCCTCTGCTGCGCTGAAGCGAGATAGCTAGATTGGTCGAGTACGTTCGACCGGTGATGAGAAAACACTTTTGAGGCGCTGCGAGTTCTCGTGCGTCGGTAAGACGGTTGTGATAATCGCTAAGCGGAGCAGTGGCTCCATCGTACGTCGAACGGAATAATTCTTTCGGCCTTTAAAAGCTCTTCGCACTATACGCCGTTTCGGGACTTTATTCAAAACCTGCCCTGAGATCAGGTTTCAAGCTGGGCAAATTCCATCTGACGAGTGGCCCTCATTAGAGGTGGCGCTAAAGTCACTCGTTTAGCACGTCCTGAAGGCATTTAGAAGACGGAAACACTTAGCGGCCTTCCGGCCAGCTACAATTTCTTGTAATAATATGCTCTATAACTTTGCAGAACACATCAATGTGTTATATTGACACTGAAGAAAAATAATTTTTTTTATTTCGCTTTTAGGGGGATTTTTTTTTTTTTGTATGCCAGAAGGGCATTGGGTTAAAAGGCCACTGCGACAGTCTTAATGATCGTCTTTTGTGGCAGGCCCCGATTGCTGTACACAGTTTACGGATCGCTCATACCCATTGATGGAGTTGAGCGGAATAGTTGTAATCCTGTGCCCCAATTCGGTACTACATGGTTTATAAAGCCAATGACCGTTTTGGGATTTAGGCTCCATACCTGATATGGAGTAAGAAGGAAACTTCCTAAGAAGTTGTGCCTTGATAATGCAAGAGCTCCGCAATAGCAGAGCAGATGCGCTGAACTTTCAGGTTCAGAGTTACAAAAGCGGCAGGTGTCAGATGATACCTTGCCGATATTCTTTAAATGATAAAGAGCGGGGCTGTGTCCTGTTAGGAGTCCCGTGATCGTGCGTAGTTCACTTCGAGTTAAATGGAGTAGTTTTTTAGCTACTGCAGGGTTTGGGTAGATAAACTGTTTAGCTTGTCTACAACCCTGTGTTTGATTCCAACGGGATGCTATTTCTAGCATTTCCCATGTCATCAGTTCGCCTTTCACGGCGGATGTGGAGGTGCCCAGAAACGGTTCAGGACCAATAAATTGCTGAGCTGATCCTTGTCTTGCTAGGTTGTCAGCAAATTCATTGCCCTCGATTCCGCAGTGACCGGGCACCCAAAGTAATAAAACTTTGTTTTGGCGGGAGAGTTCCCTCAATGCTGTGCTGCACTCCCAAACTAATTTGGACACGCATTTGGCGGACTTGAGAGCCAGTAGTGCTGCTTGGCTGTCCGTGACGATACCGATTTTCGCATGCCTGTACTTTCGTTTCAAGCATATTGTCGCACAGATGTATATGGCATATACTTCTGCTTGAAAAACGGTGGGCCACTTTCCTAATGAGATAGTTTCCCTGATGCCGGGTCCGTAGACTCCGGAGCCTGTGCAGGCCCCCATTTTTGAACCATCTGTAAAAAAACAGATAGTTCCAGATGGAAGATCTGGCCCTCCATTATTCCACATTGAGCGATCTGTTTCAATCACCTCATATGGAACGTCCATATTGGGCCTGGCTTCCATGCAGTCAGAGACTGAAGTTACTAAGGGTGTCAGATTGAATTCCCGAAGTATGCGAAGATGACCGATTTGGTCACCTTCGAGTATGGTTTTACTCCTTTGCAACCGTAGTGCGCCGAGCTCTGCTTCCTTCTTCACATGAAGATGCAAAGGCAGTAAGCATAGCATTGCCTCCATGGCTGCAGTAGGTGTTGTACGCATGGCACTGGTAACTGTAAGACAGGCCAGGCGCTGAACTTTGTTTAGTTTGGCTTGGGCTGTCACCTCATTCACCTTTGGCCACCATACGACTGCAGCATAGGTTATCCTAGGCCGTGCAATAGTAGTATATGACCAGAAGGCTAGTTGAGGTTTCAATCCCCAGGTTTTGCCAAACAGTGACCTGCATGCCCAGATAGCCGAAGTTGCTTTCTTAACAGCATAATCTAGGTGGGCAGCCCAGTTCAGTTTTTTATCGAGAATTATTCCGAGGTGTTTGACTTCATTACTGAAGCCCAGTCTGACACCATTCAGTATAGGCGGAGTAATGGTATGTTTCCTTCGCCTAGTGAATGGTATAACGACTGTTTTGGTGGGATTTACATTAAGTCCCTCTTGTGAGCACCATAACATGGTGGTGTTTAGAGCTCCTTGCAAGCGACTTGACAGTACTGCGTCAAACTTTCCTCTGACGATAAGTACAACATCGTCGGCGTAAGCAATGGTCTCATAACCAAGCTGTGACAGCTTGTGAAGGAGTGCGTCGGCCACCAGTGACCAGAGCAGGGGGGAGAGAACTCCTCCCTGTGGACATCCTTTGATCACCGAAATCGTGACCGACGTATCTCCCAATGATGCTGTAATTTGTCTGCTCGAGAGCATTGCTTGAATCCAGCTCATTGTAGTGTGGTCGATTCTCTTTTGACAGAGAGCCGTATTAATTGACGCAAAGGACGTGTTATCGAAAGCGCCTTCAATATCAAGAAAAGCACAAAGTGCCGTCTCTTGATATTTGAGCGATTTCTCAATTAACGTCACTAAGCAGTGCAGTGCGGTTTCCGTAGATTTACCGTGTTGGTATGCATGTTGATTTACATGTAACGGAGAGTTTTTTAAAAACTCATTGCGGATATAGTTATCCGTGATTTTCTCCATCAGCTTAAGAAGCGTTGAAGTCAGACTTATCGGTCTGAAAGCCTTAGGCATGGTTTTGTCTTTTTTGCCAGCCTTAGGTATGAACACAACCCTTACTTTCCGCCAATTCTCTGGGATATACCCCAAAGTGAAACTGGCTCGAAAGAGGTTGATGAGCTCGGACATTATAACACCGTCCGTTTTTTGTAAGAAAATGGGTAGAATACCATCCGGACCTGGAGATTTCACTGGTTCAAAAGAGCTGAGTGCCCAATTGATCGAGACCTCCGTAAACAATCGGCGTGCAAGTAGAACCGAATCATTTGGCACATTGTGTAATGACCCATTCCACTGTTGCCCGCCTATGTTTTGCCCAGTGGTCACTGTCGAACCAGGGAAGTGCGTGTTCATCAGAACTTCCAGAGTTTCCCTGGTGGTAACAGTGAGACTCCCATCCTCTTTTTTCAATTGCCCTAGACCATTGCAATGGTCCTTGGACATCGCTTTCTGCAGACGCGTAGCCTCTGGCAGAGTTTGAATGCTTTCGCAAAATTTAACTCGAGATTTCCTTTTGGCTTTGCGTAGCTCAGCGTTGTATTTGGTGAGGGAAGCTCTGTAGTCTTCCCAGTTAGACGTGATTTTGGCCCTGTTGAACATACGCCTTGCCTTCCGACGGAGATTGCTAAGCGTCTCATTCCACCAGGGCACATCACGGCAAACTGTTCGCGTGTTTACGGGACAGTTTGTGTTATACGCGTCTGTGATCCTACATTGCAGGTCACTAGCGGCGATATCCAGCTCAACTGGAGTTCGTATATTATTGTGACAGGAATTACGTGAGGCAATCAGATGATCCCTAAAGGAACTCCAATTGGTTTTCCTCGGATTCCTGAATTGTTCTCTCTTTAGAGGATTAGCCTCGATGTCGAAAATGATATGTCTGTGGTCTGATAAACTTGGTTCATCAGAGACATGCCAATTTTTGACTTTCTCAGCTATAGAGGCGCTACATAGAGTAAGGTCTAGGACCTCTTGTCTGATAGCGTTTATAAAGGTGGGGTCATTCCCTACATTGATTACATTGACATCGTTAGAAGTAAGATATTCAAGTAGGTACTCACCCCTGTTGTTTGTGTCCGAGCTGCCCCATATCGTGTGGTGCGCATTTGCGTCGCAGCCTATCACGTACGGCTTGTTGACTGCTCTGCAGTACCGCACAAGTTCAGCAACCTCGGGCGGTGGTATTTCGTCCTTGTCCCCTGGAAAGTAGGCGGACGCAACGACTATCTCCTGCTTCCCTCTAGTCGTCGGGACTACCACCGTAATGGCAACGACGTCGCGTTGGATGAATTCTGTAATTGGAGAAAATGTTATTCTCTTATTTAACAGAATGGCAGTCCTAGGCTTGGACTGTGTATTACAATAGATCAATTTACCATTAGCGCCGGATAGACCGAGGATCGTGGTATCGTTGATCCATGCCTCCTGAATCAGAGCAGCACTCAGCTGCTCTTTGGTGAACCTCCGGCATAGGACACTAGACGCGCCCTTGGCATGGTGGAGGTTCACCTGAATGCAGCGAAAGCTGCTCATTTGGAGGCAGGATTGCCGTTTTCAGCTTGATCCAGTACTGGATCGAGCCTTGGCGAACGGGTACCAGCAGCGTTTTCGCTGAGTTGAGCGGCTGGGTCGCTCACACCGGCAGGCTTCGGTTGCCGCAGGCGACAGGCCACAGATGTCCGACCCGCACTTAACGGCGGATCGAGCCTCTGAGGTCTGCTATCGACTGGTGATTGCTGCGTACGCCTCTTGCGAGGTTTTCGCGGCGCTCGCCTAGTCTTCGCAGGATTGCATTGTTTAGGTGGCGGCGGGGCACTTCCAGTGGGAAGTTCCGCACTTTCCACCCTCAACGTTGCAGGATTGCATTGTCTTGGTGGTGGCGGGGCGCTCCCAGAAGGGAGTTCCGCTCGTACCTTCCTCGACTTTGCAGCAGAGACTGTTGCGCCTGTGTTGATCAGACCTCTACCAACCTGTCGCATGCGTGCTTTGCCAAACATAAAATTTAGCGTAAAGCGCTGCTCAGTGATCTGACTTGCCGACTTTTGGTCAACCTCCATTAACAGTTCCACGGTATTTCCACGCACAATGCGACGGCGTATCTGCCACGCTTGCGTTGAAAAGCCGTCGTTCTGATTCTGGAGGAATCTCAGGATTTTCTCGTCCGTGGTACCGACACTGTCCTGGAAGTACCCTATGAAGGTGTGAGCCTTCGGCAGGTCCTTCGTGTCGTAGGCCCGTAGTTGTGCTCCTTCCCACGGGACGAGAGTAGATGCCGTTTGCTCCAGCCATTTGACCGTGTTCTGGTCAGAGCAAGCCAGTATCAAGTAGCCGTTCTTGAACTGGCAGCTCCTGAACTTGGGTCTAATGGCTGGAGTCTCCTGGTCAGCTATTTGATCCAGAAGAACGGCGCGGACAGTCTGGAGCTGATCCGTAGTGAGCAGGAAAACGGGATAATCAGCCGTAGTTATGGCTACACTGAAAGCATCCACCATTTCCCTGTAGGTGCACCCCGAGGATGGTTTTGGTGCCGAAGGACCCGCGCAGGCTCGACTGCGTGGTCTCTTTTTAGTGGGACCTTTGCTGCGGATGTTCGGCGACGCCGTATCAGCGGATCGTTGCCTTTTGGTAACGACAAGGTCCCGCTGGCTAGGCTGGCCGGCCGGCAGAAGGGCAAGTTCCTCCGCTTCGTCCTTTGAGTAGCCCTTGCTCCGATACCACTTCTGCCGTCGCCGTTGCGCTTTGGAGAGACGCTTGGCTACAACTCCGGAAGTCCCAGGTTGCCCCTTGACTTCAGGTAGCGTCACCGGATCGGGAAGGTTATCCGCGTCGCTCTCCGCATTCCCTGATGGTGAATTCAGGATCAGAGATGAAGCCGAGAGTCCTCCTTCCAGCGACATGCTGTCGAGGTTAAAGTCCTCTTCCATCCCTGTATCCATTACTTCGCCAGTATTGTCCGTGCCGATCGGACTGCGCACTTCCGGTCTACCGTCGTGCGCCACCTCTACACCTACTCCGGTGTTTATTACCAACTCTTGGGGGTCGTTGGTTGCCCCATCAATTATTGTTTCAAGGTTATCCATGGCGATGGTTGTACTCTGCTGGGGAGAAAATCAACGGTTCTTTACCAGTTTGGAACAGAGGGAGCAATATACTGCACAGGGTGCTCTGGTACCATGCAGGCTCCGTTCGACCTTGGGAAACTTTATTAGACCCCCCCAAGCATTCATCCCTAGGCACGGGTCGCGTTACACCGAGGATTGGGGTCCTCCTCCGCACTTTGCTCAGAATGTAGCATGCTCCTTGACTACTTGCTACATTGAGAGCAAAAGATTTTTACAAGATTTGCCGCGGAAGAGACTCGATGTGCAGTTCCGGATGGATCCACCATAAACTTACCATGGAGCCATCCGGAGCTGCACACCGAGCGACAAATCTCAACACTCCTCCTTTATCCTGGCTTGTGACAGACAGCTCGGGTCCCGATCCAATTTCCCCATCACTTGTTCACTCTTTTTAGGGAGCCACCCGTGGCGGTTCATCAGCGAAGGTCCGTCACTGGCGGAGTTAAATTAGGGGGATTAATCAAAATTTAGATTCCACCAGACGATAGAGCTTTTAATTTTAAGGAACTATTCTAAAGGTTCGATAAACCTAAAACCAAGTTTTCCCAGTCAAAACTCTAGTGCGCACGTTTTCTTTGGTTTGTGGTTTTAGTGTGCGCGAGTAACTGTGTTACAAAAGTTGGCGCGAGTGTTCGAGGGTTAATATCTTTTGACCGCTACAACCAATTCTTGTGAAATTTTATATATATATTCGTAGTGTCAAAACCTCTCGTTTGATATTAAAATAATTGAAATTAGGTAAATTATCTTGGTTAAAATCATTATAAATTATTGTTAATTTTGGTGTGGTGTATACGGTTGCTCATAACTTTCAAATTAAACGTCCAATCAAAAAATCATTCAATAGTGATCTATTAGGATACATTATCTTTCAAATGAGACTAATAGCGCATAAATCGGTTTGGCCATCTCTAAGAAACAGGCGATAATCATTACCTTGTCAAAACAGGTTTTTTAAGCATAACTTTCAAACTACTAGTTTGTTTTCATTTAAAAATTGCTGAATAATTTAGTTTTAATAAGGGCTTTCATTTGATACTAAGATCGTTGAAATCGGTCATGTAGCTCTAGAGAAACCCGTGTCACGTATTTTTCACAATTTTACCTTTGTTATACTATATAACAAAGGTTTAGAAATTGGTCGAAAAACGCGAAATAGAACCAAGGCCCGGAGGGCCAAGTGTCATATACCAATCGATAGGGTTCGACGAATTGAGCAATGTCTGCATGTGTGTGTGTGTGTGTGTATGTATGTGTGTGCAGCTCATTTTCTATCGCCTGTTTCTCGGAGATGGCTGAACCGATTCATCCGCTATTACTTTTGTTTGAAAGGTATTTATGCCTAGTATATCACCATTCAGTTGTTTCGTGGTACGACGTTTCGTTTAAAAGTTATAGGCAAAAACGTGAAAACTACGTGACACGGTTTTTTCCAGAACTACACAACCAATTTTAATGATCTTAGTACCAAATGAAAGCTCTTGCTATCGCTAAACTTTCTACTAAGTTTCATCGAAAACAAATATGCAGTTTAAAAGTTACGCTTAAAAAACCAGTTTTGACAAGGTCCAAATGATCGCCTGTTTCTCAGAGATGGCTAAACCGATTTATGCGCTATTAGTTTCATTTGAAAGGTAATATAGCCGGATAGATCACTATTGAATTGTTTTCTGATTGGACATGTAGTTTGAAAGTTATGAGCAACCGTATACACCACACCAAAATTAACTATAATTTATAATGATTTTAACCAAGTTAATTTGCCTGATTTCAATTATTTTAATGTCAAACCAGAGGTTTTGACACTACGAATATATATGCAATATTTCACAAGAATTGGTTTTTCCGGTCAAAAGATATTAACCCTCGAACACTCGCGCTAACTTTTGTAACACAGTTATTCGCGCGCACAATAGCCCAAAACCAAAGAAAACGTGCGCGCTAGATTTTTGACTAGGAAAACTTGCTTATAAGTTTATCAAACCTTTGGAAGAGTTTTTTGACATTGAATGCTCTATCGTCTGGTAGCATTTAAATTTTGACTAATCCCCCTAAAAGTAAAATAAAAAAAAAAAAATTTCTTCAATTTCAATATAGCACATTGATATGTTCTGCAAAGTTTTAGAGCATATTATTACAAGAAATTTTAATGAAGACAGTAACCTTCTATCTCTTCATCGGAGATAGAAAAATCTTATTTATTGTAAATGCACTTGTGAAATCGGTTTTTCTATTTCGGCTCTTTTTGTAATTGTTGTATGACTTTTTCATGTATTACAAAGTTGTACAAATAGTAAAAATACACAACTTTACTGAATGTAGTATACCTCTATGTATGCTTGTTTAGGATCTGTAGAACTTTGATTAAAAAAAACACCCTAATTTTGACTACGAATTATTCGACTACGACTACGAATTGTTCGACGGCTACATTTTAAACATTTTACATTTGCTGATAGTTTTGCTGCATACAGACATCATTTTGTATATGAAGAAACGAGATAAAATGCCAGTTGGGGTCAATTGCGGTACACCTCACATGCTGCTTGCTTCGGTTCTGTGATTTTCTTTTGGTTTATGCTGATCTGTTTTCCTAACAATTTAAAGTATTAATGCATCAAATAATTCTGATATTTTGCTTAACAAGTTTATTGAAGAATATACGTTAGTTAAACAATGATTTGTAACTATATAACAATATGGCATTCAAAAACCTACACATGTTGTACAAAATACAGCAGCGTGAGTAACCGAAGGTTAATAAAAATTGATGAAATTTATTCAAGAAAACTTTATTGATGTGAACCAAATAGAATGGAATTACAGGAAATTATGCATAGTTCAAAAGCCTATAAACTAGACCTTTACTACGCAATGTATATGTTAAAGAATAATTTTTCTTTTTACAACTTAATTTTACTTGCACTTACCTACATTAGTAACAACTTACTCAGCAATTTCATGAGAAAAGGAACTATCAAAATTTATAAGTGCTGCCAATAGATGAATTATTTTCCGAAGACGTGTCGATTTCTATCTCAAATAGCAAGTAAGACCGCATAACAAAGGTTCCTTGCACCACTAGGTGGATTAAATCAGGTTTTGCTTATAACTTTTAAACGAAACGTCGTGTCACGAAGCAATTCAATAGTGATCTACTAGACAATACAAACAAAAGTAATAGCGAACGATTCGGTTTAGCCATCTCTGAGAAACAGGCGATAGAAAAAATCATTACATACATACACCCACACACACACACACAGACATTGCTCAAATCGTCGAATCCTATCGATTGGTATATGTGGCTTGCCCCTTCGGGCCTCGGATCAATTTCGTGTTTTTCGACCAATTTTTAAACCTTTGTTATAGTATAACAAAGGTAAAAATGTTCCACCGACTTCCAAGCAAAAATATACACAGAATAATTGCACAAAGTGTCCTCTACAAGATCGAACAGGTTTTTGTTGCAATTACCTGCTACTCTGCAAGATATTTCAATATTTGTAGATCAACGTCAAGCACTGATAAACCTAAAAATAAAAATAAGAAAACTTATCCAATTTAATTCTACTATGTGTATTTTATTCACGACAGACGTTCGAAAACAGACACTGAGGAAGCCTGCAAGTCGTAGGCGAAATACGTATCTGTCGTGAATAAAATACACATAGTAGAATTAAATTGGATAAGTTTTCTTATTTTTATTTTTAGGTTTCGTATTCTACTAAGACGCTCCAAAAACTTCAGTCGACTGATAAACCGTCAGATTTCCGTTGATTCTACTATATTATGTTATCCCTGTTAAAAGAAACCACTGTTTATGAAGCTTAGTGCTATTACTGTTCAAAATTAAACTCAAAGCGATTTTATTTCATATAGCGAGTAAATATTTCTTTAAAAAAATCAGAGAGGTTGTGTACAAGACACGACCGCATATATAGGTGACGCAGGACTACGTAAGTCTCTTTGTAGGTGGCATGTATTCATGCTTGTAATCATTCGATTCTTCATATATACGTGCTATATGCAACATATATACATGCTACATGCGTTGTATGTAACATTTATCAAAGTAGTAACATTGCATACGTTCAATTCTCAAAAGATTGTGCATTTGCAAACAATTTAACAAAATCAAGAACACAAACTATTGCTTTCCTGCTACCTTACTGAAATTAAAGATTGTTTTTATTACCCATGGTTCCCCACGTTGAAGGGATTTCACCAATTCAATCCTATTTTATCAACAGCACATCTTTTCACTACACTTCTAATGAAACGGCAAGCATGCGTATTCATACAGAGTCGTATTATAACTGAACACTATAGCTGTAGCACATTTTTCCAACTCAGATATCAAATTCGCCTAGGTTTAATCGTCTCGCAGTAAAGAATTTGCGATCTGTTGGGACGACGAATTTATGTCTTTTTTTCTGGCACACTTCCCTTACACAGACATCAGATTGGACTAGGTTTAATCGCGTTCGTAAGAAATCTGTTGGCACGAGGGGGCTTTGTCACTCTCTCTGGCGTACTTCCCAAGCAAGGACATCAAAATGGTCTAGGTTGAACCGCGGTGTTAAGAAATCTTGTTGAAATGAGGAAACTTTGTCACTTGTTTTGGCTTACTTCCCAAGCACAGATATCAAATTGGTATAGGTTTAGATCATCGTAAAGAATCTTCCAACCAATCACGAAGCGAGAATTCTAGTAAAACATAGGTTTATTATAATTTTTCAATAGTTCAACATCAAGAATCCATACTTTTCTTCATTTGGTTCAATTCTTAGAAGATTTTCCGATCGATTGGGGTAAGAATATTGAAAATCGATCGGAAAACCGCTGAGCTATTAGCGCTCAAAACCTTTCATTTTTCGTGACGCTCGCATTTTTCGATATTTTGGAATGACACCCTATCTCGAAACTTGCCGTAAGACGTAGTCCTACGTCAAAAAATTAATAAACTTAATACCGGCTGCCATTTTTCCCATTTCTCGGGTTGATAATAATGACGAACAATCAATGATAACGGTTTTCCTGCTCGTTTCGTGGATCTAATTAAAAGGTTTTAAAAATTGCCCAACAAAAACAGAACGTCGAGCTGTAGATTTTGTCTCAAATTATGCCACGGAAAGTTATCATTTACTTTTCCGTTACGGCTTAGAATGGTAAAAACCCGAATTAATCCACCTAGCGGTGTGACCTAGCCTTTCTACTGCCGCAATAATTATTTTTCAATTTTTCAGGAACATCTATAATTAACTAAATTATATTTTTAAATATCCGTTCCTTATTTTTTAAAATCCTTATCCAAAAAAGTTAATATCTGAATTTGGAAAAATAACTGAGTAGAGCATTAGATATGAAAAACGAAAAAGAGAAATTGGACTTTTTCTTAGTTGGCGCTCTTTTAGTTAATTATTTTTGCACGAAAATCAAAACTTGAGCTTCTTTTAAATAAACTTTAATGAAAAAATAGTCATTAGCTTGATCGTATCGTTTATACGATATTGCCTGTTAGATGTTTTAGGAAACGATGAGATCAAAGAAACAAAAGCAGCGCCATAAACATGCTTGAGGATGGCCATATGATCGATATATTTTTCGGCGCTTGTTATTTTTGCTGGTATGAGTGGACCCATATTTATTTATTTGTTAAAACATGATACATAACATACGATATTATCTTTTAAAGTGTCACTAGCGAAAACAAATCTTACAGAATTATCAGTAATCTTTCTTCCTCTTTTTCATATAAAATTTCTAAGCTCTAGCATCTATTGATTGGAAAAGCATCTATTGATGCGCAAAATTTGTTTGAAATTGGTATATTTGGGAAAATCAACTCATTAGTATTTTCAATACTATACACCACTATACCTATATGATTGATATAGTGAATACATTCACTATATGATTAAATTAAATACTTTTCTTCGCTTTTTGCTTTGCTCGTCCGATTGCGAGTAACAGCAAGTAAAGAAAATGACAATTGAAATGTTTCTCACTCTTCTTGTATTTCTATGCAAATTTTAATATTGCAAATCGCGTATACATACATACACACATACATACATACATACATACATACATACATACATACATACATACACACACATACATACATACATACATACGTACATACATACATACATACGTACATACACACATACATACATACATACATACATACATACATACATACATACATACATACACACATACATACATACATACATACATACATACATACATACATACATACATACGTACATATATACATACATACACACATACACGCATGCATACATACATACACATACATAACACATACATTGAATACAATCGACCCTTGATTAATTTATTTCGATTTTATACATTTTAACGGTTTAATATACGGCGCTGAAGCGTTAAAGTTTGAATAACTTTTGAATCAATCGACCGATTTTCAGTAACTTGGTTTCGTTTTATAGATCTCAACAGTAACTTTCAAATGATAATAAATTGTAGGATGTTTCCTATTGAATTAATGTTTATATGCAACAAAAAGCAGTTTTAAATACATTTTTTTCACATTTCTTTATGTAACTTTCAAACCACAAGCCCATTCGTCATGAAATCTTGAAGTTAAGGTTTTAAAAGACTCCCCTTTCATATGCAATCAATTTTATTCAAATCGGTTAAGGGACCTATGAGATAATGAAGTCCCATATTTTTCATATTTTTATACATAACTTTTGAAATAAAAATCCGATCAGTATGAAATTAAATAGCGAACAATGGGACACCTAGGCCTTTCATTTGACACTAAGATCATTAAAATCGGTCCAGCCATCTCCGAGAAATGTTGGCTCAATCAAAAGCGTTCCACACACACACACACACACACACACACACACACACACACACACACACACACACACACACACACACACACACACACACACACACACACACACACACACACACACACACACACACACACACACACACACACACACACACACACACACACACACACACACACACACACACACACACACACACACACACACACACACACACACACACACACACACACACACACACACACACACACACACACACACACACACACACACACACACACACACACACACACACACACACACACACACACACACACACACACACACACACACACACACACACACACACACACACACACATACACACACACACAGAAAATGCTCAATTTTCGAAACTGAGTCGAATGGTATATGGCATTCGTCCCACTAGGCTTTCTTTCGATTTTCGGTTTTTCGAGTGATTCCTATACCTTTATACTATATTTTCATATAGTAGAAAGGCAAAAAGCTTAAGTATTACTTAAACACTAGCTCTGTTCACAGATATAGATTTGTTAGTGCGAAAGTATATTTAATGGCCTTCGACTTGGAAATTTTATTCGATGCGAGAGAGTTGGATGATATGGCTAGCATATTTTGTGATACTATTCACGTGTGGCTCCGGTCTAATTTACCATTCGTTAAAAACCCCGAATTAATCCACCTAGCGGTGTGACCTAGCCTTTCTACTGCCGCAATAATTATTTTTTTATTTCTCAGGAACATCTATAATTTACTTGACTATATTTTTAAATAATAGTTCTTTATTTTTCAAACTCCATATAAAAAAAACTGAATTTGAAAAAATAACTGAGTAGAGCATTAGATATGAAAAACGAAAAAGAGAAATTGGACTTTTTCTTAGTTGGTGCTCTTTCAGTTAATTATTTTTGTATGCAAATCAAAACTTGAGCTTCTTTTGAATAAACTTTAATGAAAATATAGTCATTAGCTTGATCGTATCGTTTATGCGTTAGATGTTTTAGGAAACGATGAGATCAAAGAAACAAAAGCGGCGCCATAAACATGCTTGAGGATGGGGAATATGATCAATATTATTTCCGGCGCTTGTTATTTTTGCTGTTATGAGTGGACTCATGTTCATTTATTTATTAAAACATGATACATGATACATGACTATTATCTTTTAAAGTGTCACTAGCGAAAACAAATCTTACAGAATTATTAGTAACCTTTTGTTCCTTTTTTTCATATAAAATTTCTAAGCTCTAGCACCTATTGATTGGAAAAGCATCTATTGATGCGCGAAATTTGTTTGAAATTGGTATAAATTTATTTGGGAAAATCAACTCATTAGTATTTTCAATCCTACACACCACCATACCTCTATGCTTGAATCAAATACTTTTCTTCTCTTTTTGCTTTGCTCGTCCGATTGCGAGTAACAGCAAGTAAAGAAAATGACAATTGAAATGTTTCTCACTCTTTTTGTATTTCTATGCAAATTTTAAAATTGCAAATCGCATATACATACATACACGCAGGGATGGTTCGATCACTTTGACTCAATTTTGATTCATTTGACATTACCGTCTCAGCCGAGCAAAATTTGACAAAGTTATGTATGAGACATTTGTAGAACTCGTTATTATCTACAATTTTGCTGTATGAAGTGTTGCTATAACTTTTGTAGTTACGGCGCTACAATGCTAGTACCTCTTTAGTAACTAAATGAACGTTCATTTAGTAACTAATGATGTACTAGCAATGTAGCACTGTAACTACAAAAGATAGAGTAACACTTTATTCAGCAAAATTGTAGATCCAGTTATTATCTACAAATGTCTCATACATCAATTTGTCGAATTTTGCTCGGCTAAGACGGTACTGTCAAATGAATCAAAATTGAGTCAAAGTGATCGAACCATCCCTGCATACACGCATACATACATACATACATACATACATACATACATACATACATACATACATACATACATACACGCATGCATGCATACATACACATACATAACACATACATTGAATACAATCGACCCTTGATTAATTTATTTCGATTTTATACATTTGAACGATTTAATATACGGCGCTTAAGTGTTAAAGTTTGAATAACTTTTGAATAAATCGTTCGATTTTCAGTAACTTGGTTTCGTTTGACAGATCTCAATAGTAACTTTCAAATGATAATAAATTGTAGGATGTTTCCCTTTTACTTAATGCTTATATGTAACAAAAAGCAGTTTTAAATACATTTTTCCACATTTCTTTATGTAACTTTCAAACCACAAACCCATTCGTCATGAAATCTTGAATTTAAGGTTCTGAAAGACTCCCCTTTCATATGCAATCAATTTTGTTCAAATCGGTTAAGGGACCTATGAGAGAATGAAGTCCCATATTTTTCGTATTTTTATACATAACTTTTGAACTAAAAGTCCGATCAGTATGAAATTAAATAGCGAACAATGAGACACCTAGACCTTTCATTTGACACTAAGATCATTAAAATCGGTCCAGCCATCTCCAAGAAATGTTGGCTCAATCAAAAGCGTTCACACACACACACACACACACACACACACACACACACACACACACACACACACACACACACACACACACACACACACACACACACACACACACACACACACACACACACACACACACACACACACACACACACACACACACACACACACACACACACACACACACACACACACACACACACACACACACACACACACACACACACACACACACATACACACAGAAAATGCTCAGTTTTCGAAACTGAGTCGAATGGTATATGGCACTCGTCCCGCTAGGCTTTCTTTCGATTTTCGGTTTTTCGAGTGATTCCTATACCTTTATACTATATTTTCATATAGTAGAAAGGCAAAACGTTGCATACCGCCATGGAGTACTGGTCGCTTACGTACATTGAAACGTGCTCGCAACGCACATTTACGTAAACATCGTCGCCGTAGAACCGCCGAATCAAAACGTGAATTCAAGCGTACTAGTGAGCAGTGTTGCCACATGTACAGATTTATCTGTAAAAGTACAGATTTTTCCGATTTTTTTGGTACAGATTCTGTACGGTACAGATTACAGATTTTTGTCATAAAGTACAGATGGGTACAGATTTTTTTGGGTGTCAAAAACTATTTTTTTTTATTTCAGTTTTGTTACTGGAAATCAATAGAGGAGCACCTCTTGACATGAACGCAAACAAAACAAAACGTGTCTGTCCTTAAGGTTAGCAAGAATATGTACAAATATCATCATAGAAATCAGAAATTTGCGATTTTTATATTTTTTAAAGTAAATAAACCAGGTTTTCCAATGTAACAAACAAACTTTGTGGTACAGATTTTGGTACAGATTTTTGAAAGCAAAAGTACAGATGAAAAAGGTTTTTTTACCTTCCAGTACAGATGAACATGTGGCAACACTGCTAGTGAGGAGTATCGTCAGCTTAATGCTTCTATGTACAAGTCGTATGTTCTCCGTGTACGTGTACAAACCGATCTGCGAAGAAACCCGAAAGGTTTTTGGAGTTTTGCCAACTCAAAACGGAAATGCACCACGCAACCACAAACCTCGCAAACTCTAGAAAAGCGTCTGCAACAGCATCAAAATTCAATTCGAACCAAATCATCAATGACCGGTCTCACACAGCATACAGTTGAATCCGGGCATGTGTTCAAGTTTCCCGACACTGCTATACTAGAAAGAGAGAGCAATGAGAGCAAACGACTAAACGCAGAGACACTACACATCAAGCTACGCGAAGGCAATACAGTAAACCTCCAACGGGATGCTCTAAGTTTCTCCAACACATACGACGGCGCCCTGTGCAAGCTCAGAAGGTTTGAACAGAGCAAAAGGGAACGACGCGGACGGACTTAACGTCGTAGATGAAACTACAGTGGACGACAAAAGTTTTGTTTTAGTTAGCGATAAGATTATTTCCTTGTAAGTTTTGTCATTTTGTTTGTTAAAATAGGTAAATTAAAATTTGTTTTATTTCTGTTGACAATAGTATCTGATGATGGCTGAATAAAAGACAGTAGGCCGAA
Organism: Sabethes cyaneus; assembly: GCF_943734655.1. Lineage (NCBI taxonomy): Eukaryota > Metazoa > Arthropoda > Insecta > Diptera > Culicidae > Sabethes > Sabethes cyaneus. The sequence goes on along the minus strand of NC_071355.1, from coordinate 119,341,933 downwards.
ACGTAATCAAATGAGTTTTGATATTTCACCGATCGTGATCAATTTGAATACATTCACAAAATCCTTGTATGTGTACGTGGACGCTAAGAATCGAACGCATCCAGAGAAGGTTCATTCGTATGGCACTTAGGGATTTGCCTTGGCGATATCCTAACAATCTTCCAACGTATCCTGCACGTTGTCATTTACTAGGCCTGGATACTCTGGAACGGCGTCGCAAAGTTCAGCAGGCAACGCTAGTGGCAAAAATTTTAAACAACAGCATCGATTCACCGACGTTACTTGCCAAAGTCAATTTCCGTGCTTCATAAAGACCTTTACGCACTACATCGTTGCTGCATGCCATTTTTCATCGCACTACATTTGGATTCCACGAGCCGATGACTGCATGTGTCCGGACTTTCACTCTTGTTGAAGAACTCTTCGAGCTTGGAGAGCCAAGTGGAAAATTCACGCAGCGACTATGGAGGACAGATTTAATATAATTTTTAATTTTGGACCTATAAATTCATTAAGACATTGTCAGATGGATATATTAAATAAATAAATAAATATTTTGATTAGAAATGCTTAAATGTCTTCCATAAACATAGCTTTCCAAGCTTTTATGCACTGAAGAAAAACTTTTCACTTACCGAAATTGCAGCCAAGGTTCGAGTGCTGCTTAATCTAGCACTAGATGACATTGCTGAATTTACCAAAGTATTTCTAGTACAAATTCCGCTTTCACAAACAACTTTGGTAGTCATATACCTGACGGCAACCCATATAATGATGAAAAACTTTGCAATGCTTACGTAAAAATTTGGCGTTTGGGACATTTTTGCCATTATGTAAATATTTTGAAACATTTAAGCAAATACAAGCTTCGATTACCACAAACTACTTTTTTCTTTACACTGGCTTGATAAAATGTCTAAAGCAGTTTCTAGCAGTTTTGATTTTTGTCCCGAAGGTCCCAACGTGCACTGCACTGCACCGTTTCGACGCAAGTGTACAGACTGATCAGCCTACCTTAATTTTGCCAGACGCCAACATTTTGTTGGCGATGACACGTTTAAGGTTGCGGTTTGCATATCGCCGTATGCCTTCCGCAACCGGATGTCTGCGGATGCCACATCAACATTAAGGTGATCTCGCAGAGCATCCTTCAGGTCAACTGCCGTCGTAATCTCGTCGGATAGATGCCTTTGGATTGTGGGCTGTGCCCACTGCAATCGTGTCAGCAGTTCTTGTACAGCCGTTTTCCGAAGCGAACTTGGGCTGTGCACGAAAATGAAATTCAAACTCGAGCTTAAGCAGGACGCAGTACCAGCATTCCGCCCCAAACGCCCCGTGGCGTACGCCATGTATAGTGCTGTGGATGACGAGTTGGACAGGTTGAAGCACGCCAAGATCATTACACCGATTGATTTTTCGAACTGGGTGGCCCCGATCGTAGTCATCCGCAAGGCCAACGGTAACGTCCGAATTTGTGGGGACTATTCTACCGGCCACAATGATGCCCTGCAACCACACCGGTACCCTTTCCCGTTTGCCGGAAGACATTTTCGCCAAGCTAGGCAACTGCACCGTCTTCAGTCAGATCGACCTGCCTGACGCCTTCCTCCAGGTGGAAATCGACGAAGATAGCCGTGACCTTCTCTCCATTAATACTCATCGAGGATTGTACCGTTACAACCGCCTACCGCCAGGAGTCAAAACCGCCCCAGGGGCATTTCAGCAGCTAATAGACACCATGCTGGCTGGTCTCCCGGGAACTTCTGGTTATCTTGATGATGTGGTTGTTAGGGGAAAAGACGTTCAAGAGCATTGAACCAACCTTCGTGCCGTGCTGAGCGGATTCAAGAATTTGTCTTCACCATCCGTCCTGAGAAGTGCACATTCGCTCAACCGCAGATAAAATACTTGGGCTACCTGCTCTACGGCCACGACCTACGACCGGATCCAGCGAAGTTCCAAGCTATCACTGACATGGCTCCTCCAGCCGATGTTTCCGGTGTTCGCTCTTTTCTCGGAGCGGTTAAATACTACGGGAGATTCGTCCCCGGAATAAGAATTCTTCGGTACCCGTTGGAAGAACTGCTCAAGACTGACACCAAATTCCGTTGGCCAACAGAATGTCAGCAAGCGTTTACGAACTTCAAGGAGATTCTAGCTTCGGATTTCAGAATTTTTTGGCTCGGGTGGCACGTTCTCCATATTATTTGGACATTTGTGCCTCGCCGCTTTTGCCTTCTCATCATCACCTACCTGATGGGAAGGGAAAAGGATCAGGAGGAATGGGAGGGTTTGGATGGGGGAGAAAACGTCACAAAAACATTTAAATAAAAGAAAACCTGCACCCCCGAAGGGATACTGGTCGTCTTCGATAAGAGCACAAAGCTTCTAACTAAGTTAGGTAAACTTAGCACCCCCGAGGGGATACATGACCTAACAAAGCGTTTAATCCGTCATGCGGAATTACAAAAGGGTTAAGTCCTTTTGACAATGTTTTTGGCAATAATTTTCCGGAAACCGTAGTTTAACCGAAATTTTTGCGCTTCCAGGAGTTTTAAAGAGCCGCAGTCGATGCTACAGACGATAGTGCGATACCCCGCTGTAGCATCTGCGGCCTTTAAAATTCTCCACGTATGTTCCTTTATTATAGGATTATGCTTTATTAATCTGCTCAGAATCAGTGTTACCAGGTCGATTGCCCATTTTCCCGCTGCCCAGAGGTTGATTTCCCGCTGAAATCCCGCTGTCTAGAGTCTATTTCCCGCTAGAAATCCCGCTGACCCAAAAGTCATATTATTCCTTCGTTTCTGGTGCAGAATATTCATTTCTGTAAGGCTTGCATTTGAAATCAAGATGATCTGCTGAAATTGAGAGGTTGCAATTAAATGAACATTATGCAAATTTGCTGCATTCATGTTGACGAAGCTTCAGGAAACAGAAAAAGAAGTATCTTGTTATCCCTCATATAATGACAATTTACTACGACATTTCGCAAGAATAATCTTATCTTTAATCTTATCTTTCCTTAATCTTATAATTAAGGAGTCTAAGAACACATGCGAAAATTTCGAAAAAAGCTTTAGCACAAATTCTCTTTCTGTGTCTAGCTATGATAAAAATAATGCAAAATTTCAGCAAAGCTGGCAAATGGTTATGGTTTTTGGTGACAAAAGAAGATATGTTTCAATCTTTATAAGCAGCCCAAATTCAAAAATATCTGAAAAGCGCATCGGCTCTTTGTTCTCGCTGATATTTTGTTTTAGTAAAAATGTACCGATTTGTCTTTTAGACTTAGGGTTTATCGGCTCATCAGCCGATTTTTTTTGGTTTTGTTATCATACAAATGCTGCGGTATATAGCAAATTATGATGTATATATGTACATAAGTTGTTTGTGTTGTTTTGTTTGCAATTCATAAATCAGTTAGATTTTGCCATTGGCAACGAATTAGTTTGTGGAAAAATTAGGAATACGCAAAACGGATTGGTTTGGTGGTCTTCTTGTTCAGTAAGTTCTAATGAGTATTTGTCAGAACTGATCCCATTCTAGGCAAAAATTACGGAGTTTTCTAATCAGCAGGATATACTGAACCATCTGCCAATGCATGAGCAGACATTAGGCTGTCAATAAACGAAGTTTTTTGCTGTCAACCTCTCTGTCAGCACTCTTCTTGCCTGCCAAATATCGCTAAATCGAGATCCCGCTAAAATCCCGCTGAGTTATTTAAGAAAACCGCTAGATTCCCGCTAGCCGCTGTTTGGTTATTAAGTCCCGCTATCCGGCTTGAAATCCCGCTAAATCTAGCGGGAAAACCGCTGATCTGGCATCGCTGCTCAGAATATCAGTCTCGCTTAGGTTTTCCATGGGATCCCAAGGAATGCGTAAGCTGACTCTATTCTGAGCCAGACTAAAAGGCTCAATGATAAAGCTATGCTCGCCGGCATTTTTATTTATCAAGCCTAACGTCTCCTTGAGCCAAGCAGAGCTTTGCTCATTGTCAGGAGCAAACCATACCACCCCAAATCTCAATCCATGCCCCTTATAACTAGGCACGAATGAATTTGGAGGAATGGAATACAGAGCCTTGTGCAGGTCTCTGATAAGCGCATCTTTCAAAGATGCCGCAAAAAGTCCGCGTTCCATTCTAACTTGGAACCGCAGATCTGTAAAAGACGGCCCCGGACGAGAAAAACCATCTTGTCCGGTTTTGTCTCGATTTTGCTTCTTTCGCAGATTTTTCTCGTAATGTTTGCCTTTAGCTGAAGTATCTGAGGCATTTTTATGAGAAAAATCTGCTAGAGAAACCTCACCGCCTTTTGATGCAACTGCTTCATTCACCGCTTGCACTTGATGCACGTCACTTGAAAAAGCCATTTTCTTTGCACTAGCGCACTGAATACAACTGTCTTAAATCTGGAGCGAACTGTTCCTGATAGAAGTCAGAGTTGAAAAGAGCGTTATCTGATCATCAAAGTTCTGCGAACCTATAAAAACCGTCGCAGAAGCATGTGTTAGTAGAAAGGTTATAGTTTAATAACCTTTGATATTAACGTTATGATAGACCATATACACCTAGTACTTGTACTTTAGTATAAAGTTTATCAAAACAGAATAACCTGTAGTGGTTTTCTGTTATTCGAAACAATTTGATTTATCTGTGTAGGATCAGGCACAGCGTAACCATGAATTGCGCCAACAATTTTGACATACAAGTATGAGAGCGCACTATCACAGTGTATCACTGTTAATGCTAAAATGTATATGCATATTTCCTGCGCCAGCAGATATCTGTGAAAGTGCAAAAGAAAACACTATCACATCACTGCATGACACGCACTTCCGCGCTGCAGAGTGGTTGTAGCGTGTATTTAAACAAACACCTCACAACAGAAATCGCATACACACGTATTGCAGTTTCCGTTACGATTCCTGAAAAACTCTAAAACATCCGAGCGAAGATGCCAATAGCAAAATCAAAACATGCCCTAAAAGTGTATTACCGGCGAATGCGTATACCAGCAGACACGGTATTATACACGATTGCGCGGTCTGAAAATTGCCACTGAGCCTCCCATCCCGAGTGTAAAGCATTTCAGTGCGAATCAAAACGGCAAGTGCAAGGCTCAACTGTCTGTCGTATGAAGCAAGCACTATTGTTTCTGTTTTGTGCGTTGCTTTGCTGTATGAAGCTGGGATAGCAGAAATCCCATTCAACAAGTACGGTAAGCAGCAAAAGTACTTTGCACACCGCACCGTGGGGAGAGTATAAGTATATAGATATAAATGAAAGATTTATAATGATACTTATCGTTTCCTTGGAAGGTAACGCTATCACGGGATCGTAGTATGTTCAATACATTAATCGGTATTGGTAAAATCCATCCGTTGTTGATGTCTAACACTAATAAGTGCTGAAGCAACTATCACTGACTTGTATGAGAGCACCGAAGAAACACTACACTGCCGTAACACTGCTATGTTTCGCACCGGCACTATCAGCTTGTCGGACATTTGTTTATTTGTTTATTTACAGTATTTCCATCTGACAATGATGTCTTAATGAATTTAAAATTTAACTAAAATAATAACGACCTAATTCTACACAAAAAACGTTTAGTTGGTTCGTCAAAATCATAACACTCTTCAACGGCCGTAAATGTGCGAATACATGCTGATATCGGTTCATTATAGCCAAACACAGTTCGATGAAATATTGGTTGCAGCAACGTCGTATTTCGGAGAGATCTGCCTGGGACACGAAAATTTAACATTGAAAGTAGTTCGGGGGCATCGATTTCCCCATTCAGTAACTTTGCTATAAACAGTGCTTGCTGAATTTTTCGTCTTCGTTCCAAAGTGTCCAGCCCCAATAGCTGGCATCTATCAGGATACGGTGGCAGATTATTGGGATCACGCCAAGGCAAGCTTCTCAACGCCAAACGAACAAACCGTTTCTGGACGCGTTCAATCCTTAGGCACCACGTAACTTGATGAGGATGCCATACAATCGACGCATTTTCCAAAATTGGACGAACAAGTGCACAGTATAACGACTTCCAACAATACGGATCCGAAAAATCCTTCGCTACCCTGGCAACAAAACCCAACTGTCGCGTTGCTTTTGATATGATTTTTGTACAGTGTAAATCGAATGTCATTTTTGTATCAAGATGAATTCCCAAGTCAGAAACTTTAGTAACTCTCGTAAGCGTGACACCATCGATGTGGTAATCAAATAGAATTGGCTGAACGATACGGTGGAACGTGATCACCTGGCATTTTTCCACACTAACAATCAGTTTATTTCTTCGGCACCACTCCACAAATGTTACTACCGAGCTTTGTAGACGCCAACAATCTTCCAGTGTGCGTACTGTTACGTACAGCTTCAAATCGTCTGCATAAACTAGCTCGAAACTTCCATCCAGAGCCAGAGCAACATCGTTAAAAAATAAGACAAACAGTAGCGGCCCGAGATTGCTGCCTTGTGGGACTCCTGATTTATTTGAGAAGGGTCGTGACTCATAGCCATCAATCTTCACTCTAAGTTCACGGTCCGCTAGATATGATTCCAACCAGGCTGTCAGTTGTGCGGAGATACCAAGACGGGATAACTTCTGTAGCAGTACATTGTGGTCAATTTTGTCAAAAGCCGCCTTCAAATCCGTATAAATTACGTCGACTTGTGCTTTCTCTTCCATGCCATGTATTATTTTCGTCGTAAAATTCATCAGATTTGTAGTAACTGATCGTCCGGGCATAAAACCGTGTTGGATCTTGGAGATATAATTTTTTGTAGTATTGAGGAGCTGCTTACATACTATAATTTCGAACAATTTAGAAACGGGTGAAAGGCTCGTAATACCACGATAATTTATGACGTCATGGCGGTCACCTCGTTTGAAAACAGGAGTCATAAAAGATTGCTTCCAGATACGAGGAAATTTTGCTTGGTGGAACGAACGGTTGAATATGTCACACAAAGGTTGCGCTAATAATGCCACACAACGACATATTAAAATTGCGGGCAGACCATCAGGACCTGGGGCGAACGAACGTTTCAATCGTTTTGCAGCCAACGAGACCATTTCGGGATTTACGGTAAATACTCCAACATTTACTAAATCAATAGGAACATCACGGATGGCTTCAGAAATTTCAAACCTTGAAGAGGTATCTGGCGCAAAAACAGATGCAAAATGATTTGCAAATAATTGACACGAATCAATGGCAGATTCTGCGGTCACTCCATTCATGTGAATATTTCTTGGAATTACAGTACTTTTCCTCTTAGAGTTAACGAAGCGCCAAAAATCACGTGGATTTGCTTTCAAGTTTGTTTGCACCCGTAACACATATGATTTGTATAGAGAGGCATTCAGAATTCTATATGCATTACTAGTTTGAACTTTTCCTTATTGTTTGTTGTGTGCTGACGGCGTAGCTTTCGCTGACAAGCGTTGCGCACACGCTTTAGTGAACGTAAATGTGAATTACTCCATGCCGGTGAAAGTGGGGGACGCACTCGTGGAACGTTCAAAACTAGCCAGTCATTTAATACAGAACAGAAATTTTCAGCCATTGCATCTACGTCGTCGTTTGTAAAAAATACATTCCAGTCAACGGTAATCAAATAGTCCGACAGAGCCGCAAAGTCAATCTTACGATAGTTCAGTGGTCGGTCAGTTTGTATTTCAATCGGCTCATCACACGCTACATGCACGGGTAAGGAGATTTCGAGCGGGGGGTGATGCGAATCAACGGGTAGCAGCGGTACTGAACAGCCCATTACATTGGCCACACAGTTAGGCAAACAAAAAACCATATCGAGAATACGATTGAGTGCGTTGTGCACGAGATTCCTTTGGCTGAGACACAAGTAATCCATGCCATCTAGAAGCGTGCTACTGGACGGTGGCAGCTGAGAACAATCACATTGGATAACATGGTCAACCGCACACCAGCGCATGCGTGGTTGGTTAAAGTCACCACATATCCAGACATCGTCACCGGGTTTGCATTTTTGGCAAAGTTCATTAACAGAAGATAAGTGGTCATTGATAATGCCAACGTCTTTACTGTTGTCTGGCGCAATGTAAATTGCACACATTAGAAACCGCCTACCTTTTATCGTCGTAGAAACACATATCTGCTCTAACGTTTGTCCATTCATTGTGTGCACAACACAGCTGGCATATTGCTTTGCAACAGCGATCAGAACACCACCGAAGCGAGATTTGTTGCTGTTAGCGGGGCTTCGATCGCAACGGAAACGTTGAAACGTTGTTGATGCTGTCGTCCAATCCAGTCTCGGTCATGATGAGCACGTCAGGGCAGTTCAGGGCAGGATCTAACCCGATTTTGAACGAAACAAAAGTCATGTTCGAAACATCTCTCCCTTTTGGTACGAGACGAATGACATTCATTGGTACCTCAGTATCCAGACAGCGGGAGACAATTTTTTCAACATCTTTGTCGGTAATCATGGGTTGAAATCCGGATAGATAAAGCCAGAATACAGGTTTCGGAGCGGCAGGCATGATAAAAGGCACAGACAGATCCTCGAAGTTCATTTCCTTTGTACCTTTGTTGACAGACGGTCGTGCTGTTTGCTCAAAACTAGCGCGGCGGCGTTTGGCACCTAATCTCGGCCACACAGGCGTTCTCGTTTCATTCGACAAATTTGGCCCAGGCAAAGCAATAGGGCAATTATTTTGTGCTGCTGCGGAAGAAATGTTATCAACTTTTTGGCTTAACACTTCCACTATGCCAGTCAATTGCTGCAGTTGTGTAACGACACTGGTAGCATTTGTTGAACGAGGAGTATCCTGATCAGCTAAGTAAGCGCGGATGCTCCTTCCATTTAAAGTGTTTCTACACGGAGGGCAGATGAAAATTAGCTTCCCTTGTGCAATCACTTCTCTGCACGAGCGCAAGTTGAAACCGCAGCATTGTTGGCTAACAGCGATGCCAGATCAGCGGTTTTCCCGCTAGATTTAGCGGGATTTCAAGCCGGATAGCGGGACTTAATAACCAAACAGCGGCTAGCGGGAATCTAGCGGTTTTCTTAAATAACTCAGCGGGATTTTAGCGGGATCTCGATTTAGCGATATTTGGCAGGCAAGAAGAGTGCTGACAGAGAGGTTGACAGCAAAAAACTTCGTTTATTGACAGCCTAATGTCTGCTCATGCATTGGCAGATGGTTCAGTATATCCTGCTGATTAGAAAACTCCGTAATTTTTGCCTAGAATGGGATCAGTTCTGACAAATACTCATTAGAACTTACTGAACAAGAAGACCACCAAACCAATCCGTTTTGCGTATTCCTAATTTTTCCACAAACTAATTCGTTGCCAATGGCAAAATCTAACTGATTTATGAATTGCAAACAAAACAACACAAACAACTTATGTACATATATACATCATAATTTGCTATATACCGCAGCATTTGTATGATAACAAAACCAAAAAAAATCGGCTGATGAGCCGATAAACCCTAAGTCTAAAAGACAAATCGGTACATTTTTACTAAAACAAAATATCAGCGAGAACAAAGAGCCGATGCGCTTTTCAGATATTTTTGAATTTGGGCTGCTTATAAAGATTGAAACATATCTTCTTTTGTCACCAAAAACCATAACCATTTGCCAGCTTTGCTGAAATTTTGCATTATTTTTATCATAGCTAGACACAGAAAGAGAATTTGTGCTAAAGCTTTTTTCGAAATTTTCGCATGTGTTCTTAGACTCCTTAATTATAAGATTAAGGAAAGATAAGATTAAAGATAAGATTATTCTTGCGAAATGTCGTAGTAAATTGTCATTATATGAGGGATAACAAGATACTTCTTTTTCTGTTTCCTGAAGCTTCGTCAACATGAATGCAGCAAATTTGCATAATGTTCATTTAATTGCAACCTCTCAATTTCAGCAGATCATCTTGATTTCAAATGCAAGCCTTACAGAAATGAATATTCTGCACCAGAAACGAAGGAATAATATGACTTTTGGGTCAGCGGGATTTCTAGCGGGAAATAGACTCTAGACAGCGGGATTTCAGCGGGAAATCAACCTCTGGGCAGCGGGAAAATGGGCAATCGACCTGGTAACACTGTTGGCTAATATGAAAGCAAGCTTCACAGAAACCGCAATACAAAGGCTCCAGATCGTTGACATCCAGTTCGCAAGCGCCACATTGTTTTTGCTCCATTTCTGCTGTTTACGCTCTTCCGTAGATGGTAAACAAACCCACACAACTAGGCTAGACAGAACAATGCTGCTGGATGATGCTAACGGTCACTATGAAGCGTAAAACTTTTTTCAACGGCGGATTAAAACCACAAAATATCCGAAGTGTTCGCAATAACTTATTGTACTCCACTTTTCAGGTGCGAAACAGCCAGTTAATAGTCTATCGAATACTAAATCAAAGCAATTAACGGTATTTGAAATAGCTAAAAACGTATAAACTAGCGATCGCGAATCAAAGAGAGTGACATTAGACACAGACAATCAGACACTGAGTCATACACTTTGTGTGGGACAATAGAGTGGCTACCGGGTGTATTACCATAAAGGCAATACCGAACGGGTACACACCGCTGCTATGCATTGGAGAGATATACATGACCGTGGACTGCTATTAGTCACTAGACACGAACACTTTCACTTTTCACGCTGGTTGCGTGTGTTTATGCTACACATCAATACAACCAGCAGCTGTGAGTACACACATTATATGTATATGTAACACTACGCTTTAGCAGCGACCATTTGCCGACTAAATGTGAAATAAAAACTCAATTTTTTAATAACACATATCGCGGTAAAACACGACACTTTGCACTCTAGGACACATAAACGTCCTTAGCAACGGACGTGATAGCCGGAAAATATTTTATTTCCGCTACTACTCGCGGAAAAACCGAAAAATAATTCCAAGGTACGCGCGCGACGTCCACTACCCAAAAACACTAACACGAACTTCCTGACACCAAATTCCGTTGGCCAACAGAATGTCAGCAAGCGTTTACGAACTTCAAGGAGATTCTAGCTTCGGATTTGCTCCTTACGCATTACAATCCGAGCCTCGACATTATCGTATCGGCAGACGCTTCTTCTGTCGGTGTTGCTGCCACTATCAGCCATAATACTGCTAAAACTTCTAGTTTTAGACATTTTATCAAGCTAGTGTAATAAAAAAAACCCGAATTAATCCACCTAGCAGCGTGACCTAGCCTTTCTACTGCCACAATAATCACTATTTAATTTCTCAGGAACATCTATAATTAACTTGACTATATTTTTAAATATGCGTTCCTTATCCTTCAAAATCCTTATTTTACTGGCAAAATTCACAACGTATTGCGTAGAATAATTATATTTTCTTTCCTTGGGTGCGTATATACTTGTAAGCGTCATTTATGTTACTTGATGAACACCTTATTTAGTTTTATAATATTTACGTGATTTATCGAGAAATAATGTAAACACAAAAGATAATTTTTACAGACTTGAATGAATATATATAGAAAATTAAAAAATAAACCCTCTAACGGGTCTACAGACTGCCTTAACTTTCGGGCTTCAGAGCCATATATGAAACTTGTTTTGAATTGACAATATGAATCATATGATCATAGCAGATTTTTTGATATTTTGATATTAATACCATGCATTCAAAAGTTAGCATCTTTGAAAAACAAGAGTTCAGAAAAATTGTTATTATACTTCGCTTTTGAAGAAAAAGGATATCGACAACAAAATGATTAATCTCAAAATTTTACTATTAGTTTGCTTGGCTTCAATTTTGCAATATATCTGAATTAGAAAAAATAACTAAATAGAGCATTAGATATGAAAAAGAGAAATTGAACTTTTTCTTAGCTGGCGCTCCTTCAGATAATTATTTTTGCATGAAAATCAAAACTTAAGCTTCTTTTGAATGTACCTTCATGAAAAGATAATCATTAGCTTGATCGCATCGTTTTTACAATGTTAGAGGGTTAGGAAAACAAAATGAGGTCGAAAAATAGTGCAAAAGCTGCGCCATTAACATGCTTGAGAATGGGAAATATGATCGATATGATTCTCAGTGCTTGTCTTTTTTTTATTTATTTATTAAAACACAGCCTGTTTTATAGCTTTGATTGAGTTGAAAGTGTTATTACGGCTCATAGTGGATCTCTGCTTCAATCTGTTATTGGAAAATTTGTTTTTCTTCGATTTAATTTGCTTAATTTGTGAACTTGAGTGCCTTTGTTTTCTGTGCCTGCATAGACCATATCCGTGTTTGTTCTACGCGCTATATTGTTAAAGTGACATCTTTGTGCAATCACTGTAACCGGCCAGTTGACCAACCGACCGAACAAACAAACATCATCTGCTGTTTTTTGTTTCTTCCTGCTTACACATAAGCCATGGATAAGTGCTGCTATGAGTGTACCCTGCCGATAAAAAATCTAAATCTAATAAAATGCTATTTGTGCGATAGCGTTGCACACATGAAATGCTTCGGTTGGGTTCCTGCGAATCTTGATTTCGTTAACAGTCAATCAAACTTATTATGGTTTTGTGCTGATTGCCTGAAATCAGTTGAACTACTGAAACACCAAACATCGCCTGACTTAAGTAATGCTGTGGTTTCCTCTGTGTCAAATGTTATCAGTAGCTGCATGAATGACATCAAGGATGAGCTTGCTCAAACTAATGCTTTAATAAAATCTGTATCTGATAAACTGACGTCCGCTGCAACGCCCGTGATTTCAACTAGCAATCGCACAAATAAACGTCCGAGAATATCTTCTCCAGACGCTACACCGAAACAATCGATTATTAATAAAAGATTGTTTGGCGGCACTCGCTCAGCTGATAATGTTTCTGTTGCTGTTGAAACGGTCCCAAAGCCAGCAGAAAAATTCTGGATATACCTCTCGCGCATTGCCCCGTTCGTCACCGAGACAGAAATAGCTACACTTGTTGAAACGTGCATGCCGGGCGCTCAACCGATTGTTAAAAAACTCATTAAAAAAGATGCTGATTTGAAGTCGTATGCGTTCGTGTCATTCAAAGTCGGCGTTGATTTGAATTTGAAGGAGCTTTCACTGAACCCGTCTACATGGCCAACAGGAGTTTATTTTCGTGCTTTCGAAGAGCGCAGTAGTGGGTCCCGGGATTTTTGGCTTCCCAGTGCAACCGAACTTGCACGAATCGATCGATCAACACCTGCTCAGTCATCTGTAGCCCCACGTCAGCAAGTTTAAACTTGATTAGTCATCCATCGGTGGACTGTGGGGGCCACCGGGCCCCCAATCCAGTTAAGTTAATGCCTTATATGAATTTGCAAAAAGATCATTTTGTTTCCTTCTGCCATAGCTCATCATTCGGAGACACTGCTGCGCGTATCAATTTGCCCCTGACGAATGTTCCTGCCTCGGAGCCTGTTCTATTGTTCTACCAAAATACAAGAGGCCTTCGTAGTAAAATCACCGAGTTCAGTCTGGCTGTATCGGATTCACCGTACGATTGCATCGTTCTTACTGAAACATGGCTTGATTCACAGATCACCTCTAATCAGCTGTTCGGGGAGGACTATACCGTCTTTCGTGCTGATCGCAGCCCAGCCAATAGTAGCAAGTCGTGCGGCGGTGGAGTGCTCATTGCAGTTCGACGTTGTTTTTCGTCTGCTGTGTTATTCGATGCTACTGATGTTTCACTTGAGCAATTGTGGGTCACTGTCTCTACTGGAAATATAAAATTAGCGATTGGTGCCATCTACGTTCCACCTAATTTACGCAATGAAGTAGAGGTAATCGATCGGCATATCTCGTCAATTGCTAGAGTCAATGAGGCTCTCAACCAGAATGATGATCTACTGCTGTTTGGCGATTACAACCGCGCTGGCCTGTCTTGGAAGTTGCATGCAAGCAACAAATACTTAGTCGTCGATGACCAGTCTTCCAGTATAAATAATGGCAGTTCCTGTCTTTTAGATGGCGTTGCATTGAATGGTCTTTACCAGATCAATCCGGTGCACAATCACAATGGTCGGCTCTTGGACCTTATTTTCGCTAATCAGTCAGCACTGGTAGCCTGCACAGTAGCTAACGCATTTGACGAGCTTAGCAATATTGACCCTCACCACCCTCCAGTTGTGGTTAGATATGACAAGCCTATCGGTGCTTTGTTTTTTGACGAATTCGATCCCAATGCACTTGACTTCCGACGAGGCGATTTCGATGCAATTGAAGCTGCCCTTTATAATATTGATTGGTCCTTTTTGGCTGAGAGCTCTTCTGTCGATGATGCAGTTGCTGGTTTCACTAGCACTATTCAAGAATTAATGTTACAACATATCCCTCGAGTTCGTCCGCGCCGCAAACCCGCTTAGGGGAACCGGGAATTGAGACATCTTAAACGTCGTAAAAATGCCTGCCTGCGTGCTTACCACACATCTAGAAGTGCGCGGAATCGTTATTCGTTCAAATTGGCTTGTCAGAAATACAAAACCCTGAACAAAAATCTTTATCGAAACTACGTGCGCAATATTGAGCGTAACCTCCGCGGCAGCCCGAAGAATTTTTGGCGATTTGTTAATAGCAAACGGAAGGAAGATGGTTTGCCATCTACAATGTTTATGAATGATGAATCAGCCTCTACCACCGATAGCAAATGTGCTATGTTTGCTAAATATTTTATGAGTGTGTTCAACTCTGATTCAATTTCACTAGATAGTGTAGCCGAGGCTTTGTCTTTCGTTCCAAGAGATGAAATTTCAGTTGAATCTTTCTTGGTTACTGCTGAAAACGTAGCTTATGCCATTCGAAGTACAAAACAATCGTACTGCCCGGGACCTGATGGTATTCCTGCGGCTTTACTGAAGAAATGCTGCGACGCTCTGAAATCTCCAATAGCCACTATTTTCAACCTCTCTTTACAATGGCACATATTTCCTGAATGCTGGAAATCATCGTTTATGTTCCCTGTGTTCAAGAAAGGTGATAAGCATAGTGTGGAGCACTACCGTGGAATCACTTCATTGTGTGCTTGCTCCAAGATATTTGAAGCCACAGTCTATGACCATCTATTGTTTCATGTGAAGTCCTACATCTCCACTTCACAACATGGATTTTATCCTGGCCGATCAGTCTCAACCAACTTACTGGAGTTTACCTCGCTTTTTCTGCGTACAATGGAACAGGGCAATCAGATCGACGCCATTTACACTGATTTGAAAGCGGCTTTCGATCGAGTCAATCATGATATTTTGCTTGCTAAACTCGACAAATTAGGAGTGTCAACTAGTTTGCTTTCATGGCTTAACTCATATCTATGCAATCGTAAAATCGCTATTAAATTGGGTCCCAGCCAATCGAGATGGTTCCAGAATGGCTCTGGAGTTCCACAAGGTAGCATTTTAGGACCTTTGCTATTCTCGCTGTTCGTGTACGACGTCACTCGACTGTTGCCTCCTGGAACAAGACTGTGCTACGCTGATGATCTAAAAATTTATCTGCCAATTGAAACCATCACAGATTGTTTGCAGCTTCAGAAATTGATCGATTTGTTTGTGGAATGGTGCAACTCCAATCGTATGCTGATCAGCACTCAGAAATGTACAGTTATTAGCTTCACTCGTAAAAAACAGCCTCTAGTGTTCGATTACTGCATGAATGGAACGTCTCTACAGCGGAGTAACAACGTCACGATTTTGTACTATGTATGTTTATTGTACATCGATGTAAAAGACACTGGGTTTTTGTGTCACTTTGAGTAAAAGTATGTAACTTACTCAAGGTGGCTTTTCCCAGTCCAATCTAATTTCATTAAGACGTAAAATCGGATGAATTGAATCAAATAAATAATAAATGATACATGACATAAGACATCTGTCCTTTAAAATGTCACTAACGAAAACAAATCTTACAAAATTACTACCATGCAACGTGTACTTCCAAATTTTTATATAACATTTCTAAGCTCTAGTATCTATTGATTGAAAAGAGCATCTGTTGATCAAACAGAATTTGTTTGAAATTTGTATAAATTTATTTGGAAAAATCGACTCACTAGTATTTTTAATCCTATACACTACTATACCAACATGCTTAAATTAACTGCTTTTCTTCGCTTTTTGCTTTTCTTGTACAATTGTGAGTAACAGCAAGTGAACAAAATGACAATTGAAATCTGAAATCAAAGAAAAGAAAAAGCTTTTCGATTGAATCCCACTATTTAATATTTATTTGCAACAGATACGTATAGTTCGCCTACGACGTGCAGGCTCCATCAGTGTCTTATTTCAAAGCGTATACGTATCTGTCGCGAATAAATAATAAATAGTGAAATTTAGTCGGTAAAAGTTTTGACGTAGGACTACGTCTTACGGCAAGTTTTGAGATAGGGTGTCATTCCAAAAAATCGAAAAATGCGAGCGTCACGAAAAATGAATAGGTTTTGAGCGCTAATAGATCAGCGGTTTTCCGATCGATTTTCAATATTCTTACATCAATCGACCGGTAAATCTTCTAAGAATTGACCCAAATGAAGAAAAGTATGGATTCTTGATGTTGAACTATTGAAAAATTGAAAATAATAAACCTATGTTTTACCAGAATTCTTGCTTGGTGATTGGTTGGAAGATTCTTTACGATGATCTAAACCTATACCAATTTGATATCTGTGCTTGGGAAGTAAGCCAAAACAAGTGACCAAGTTTCCTCATTTCAACAAGATTTCTTAACACCGCGGTTCAACCTAGACCATTTTGATGTCCTTGTTTGGGAAGCACGCCAGAGAAAGTAACAAAGCCCCCTCGTGCCAACAGATTTCTTACGAACGCGATTAAACCTAGTCCAATTTGATGTCTGTGTTAGGGAAGTGTGCCAGAAAAAATGACACAAGTTCATTGCCCCAACAGATCGCAAATTCTTTACTGCGAGACGATTAAACCTCGGCGAACTTGATATCTGTGTTGGAAAAATGTGCTACAGCTGTACTGTTCGGTTATAATACGGCTCTGTATGAAT
The DNA here is from genome assembly GCF_943734655.1 of Sabethes cyaneus. Taxonomy (NCBI): domain Eukaryota; kingdom Metazoa; phylum Arthropoda; class Insecta; order Diptera; family Culicidae; genus Sabethes; species Sabethes cyaneus. The sequence continues at coordinate 119,324,904 of NC_071355.1, read as the reverse complement.
ACGAAAGCATGCCGTTTCATTAGAAGTGTAGTGAAAAGATGTGCTGTTGATAAAATAGGATTGAATTGGTAAAATCCTTTCAACGTGGGAAACCATCAATAATAAAAACAATCTTTAATTTCAGTAAGGTAGCAGGAAAGCAATAGTTTGTGTTCTTGATTTTGTTAAATTGTTTTCAAATGTACAATCTTTTGAGAATTGAACGTATGCAATGTTACTACTTTGATAAATGTTACATACAACGCATGTAGCATGTATATATGTTGCATATAGCATGTATACATGAAGAATCGAATGATTACAAGCATGAATACATGCTACTATCACTACAAAGACACTTACGTAGTCCTGCGTCACCTATATATGCGGTCGTGTCTTGTACACAACCCCTCTGATTTTTTCTTTTCTTTAATTTCAAATTTCGTATTCCACTAAGAGGCTTCAAAAACTTCAGACAATTGACATGTTTCTCACTTTTCTTGAATTTCAATGCAAATTTAAAAATTGCAAGTTGTCATCACATACACACGCATACACACATACATACATACATACATACATACATACATACATACATACATACATACATACATACATACATACATACATACATACATACATACATACATACATACATACATACATACATACATACATACATACATACATACATACATACATACATACATACATACATACATACATACATACATACATACGCACATACATCACACACATTGCATACAATCAACATTTGTTTTGATTTCACACGTTTTAACGGTTTAATATACGGTGCTTAAGTGTGCTTACGGTGCTTAAGTTTAAATAACTTTTGAATGAATCGTCCGATTTTAAATAACTCGGTTTCGTTTGATAGATTTCAGCAGTAATTTTCAAATAATAATAAAAAAAGTGATGTCTTTCATTGAATTAATTTTTAAATGTTACAAACATATGTTTTAAATACCTTTTTTTCACATTTCTTTATGTAACTTTCAAACTACAAGTCCAATCATCATGAAATTTGGAAGTTAAGGGTTTGTAAGGCTTCTCTTTCATATACAATCAGTTTTGTTCAAATCGGTTAAGGGATCTATGAGATAATGAAGTACCATATTTTGCGTATTTTTATACATAACTTTTGAACTAAAAGTCCGATCAGTATGAAATTCAATAGCGACTTTCATTTGACACTAAGAACATTAAAATCGGTCCAGCCATCTCCGAGAAAAGTGAGTGAGATTAAAAGCGTTACACACACACACACACACACACACACACACACACACACACACACACACACACACACACACACACACATATATACACACACACACACACACACACACACACACACACACACACACACACACACACACACACGCACACACACACACACACACACACACACACACACACACACACACACACACACACACACACACACACACACACACACACACACACACACACACACACACACACACACACACACACACACACACACACACACACACACACACACACACACACACACACACACACACACACACACACACACCCACAGCCAGCACGTGAGACCGGACGAGGACTACGTTATCGCCTCAGTTGCTCTCGAGAACGATATCAGGTCGGTTACCTCTGAAACGATTAATACCCTTCCTTTGAGTTTCAGGATCGTACAAAAAGCTACTCAGTCCGATCCCGTTACCAAGAAAGTGTACCGTTATCTGCACGATAGCTGGCCACCAGCGATCGTGCAGATTTCCGACCCTGAGCTGAAGCGTTTCTGCCACCGTCAGGAGTCCCTCACCACAGTCCAAGGCTGCATCCTATTCGGCGAGCTTCTGGTCATTCCTTCGATGTACCTTCGGCGCTGCCTGGAGCAGCTTCACCATGGTCACCCTGGCATCTAACGGATGAAAGCGATTGCCAGGTCCTACGTCTACTGACCTTCCGTGGACAGCGAAGTCATCAACTGCGTCAAGTCATGCCAACATTGCGACACAGCTGCAAAGTCTCCACCGAAGTGTGCTCCGGTACCGTGGTCAAGAGCTTGCGGGCCATGGGAACGCGTCCACATAGACTATGCTGGACCCATCTCCTATGCTGGACCCATAGAGAATACTACCTCGTCATAGTGGATTCGTACTCAAAGTGGCCTGAAATCTTCGAAACTCGTAGTACGACAAGCGAAGCAACGATCAAAATCTTGAAAAACGTATTTGTTCGTTTTGGTAACCCTCCAACGTTGGTCAGCGACAATGGGCCGCAGTTTACGTCCGGGAAGTTTAAATACTTTTGTATGCAGAGATCCATCGAGCATCTAACCACTGCGCCGTTCCATCCGCAATCTAACATGCAAGCCGAAAGATTTGTGGACATCTTTAAGCGGTCTGTTAAAAAAATCCAGGAGAGAAAAGGCACAATACGTGAAGCAATCGACACCTTTCTGAGCACCTATCGAAGCACTCCTAATCTTTGTGTTTTAGACGGTAAGTCGCCGGCGGAAATCTCGGTCGGTGCTCGGTCGTCGAATTCGAACGTGTTTGGAATTACTTCGTTCGCCGTCTGACCGCTTGAATTTCATCAAACGTGGCTACCAACGAGACGACCTGGTCTTTGCCAAACTGTATGTCAACAACAACTGGGCACCTGGAGTTGTACTGGAAAAGGTTGGTTCAGTGATGTACAACATCTGGGTAGACAACCGGAAGCTTGTGCGTTCTCATATCAATCAGCTCAAGGATCGCGCCGCAGCTGATCACCATGCCAATGCTGCCACACCAGATCGCATGAAGCTTCCCATCAACATCCTGCTTGATGCGTGGGATCTACCTAACCCTCGCTCGGAAGATATGTCGTCAGCATCGTTGCCGGTAGGACTACTAGGCAGTCCGCCATCCTTAAAGTCTTTGATACCTGCCCCGGTTGTGTCACCGGTGCATCCGTCGTGCTCTTCGGAAGTCATGCAATCTTCGGCAGGCTCAGTCGCTCCGGACTTCCAGCCTGCTAACGAGTCTGATCCAGTAACCAAAGCTACTCGCCGCACTTCGCGCAATCGAAAGGCGCCTCAGCGGTACCAGCCCTATCTCCTGTATTAGCGAGTAGCGGGATATCCATCATATATTTGCGACTGGGCTCACTAAGGACTAAGGACAGTTAAGCTGTCATCTCGTCGACGCTGTCACAGTCACAGTAGAAGTGAACAAACTAAAACACCGCGATCACGCGATTCTATTGTCTCGTCTTTTATTACTATAATATATTTTTTTGTTAGGGAGGACTTAGACTACTTTGTTCATTGAATTGAACTTTTGTAGTAATCACTATACTGCCCATAAATGAAAAATTGGCTAATATGCCACGAACATGAAATTGAGAAAAATGTAGTTTTATTACTTTTGTGTGTCAAAGAGGTTTTACGTGGTAATAGCAACCTGTTTAATATGCATATTACCCGTCATACATGCTGGAGTCATGCCGTTGAATTGAGACAACGATACCTGTGGCCAAATTCCCTCCGGGGAACATTTTTAACACAGTAGCCATTTTTTCATTTATATACACAAGGCGAGTTGACAATCCAGGGAAAAAATTGGCTAACGTGCATACGTTGTCAATTATCTTATGCTGGTGAGTCTTCAAAATGGTTTTAAACTATTTAAAATAGTAGGACAGTACAAGTGAGGTCGAAGTGGATGATGAAACATTTAATCCGTGCACCCCGAAAAAGTTGCCAACAAAGCGTGAGGTTCAAGCACTTGTAACTAGAAGCTAGAAGCAGCTTCATTATACCGTCGTTAATGGGAGCTGCAAATCCTGCCGTGTAGGCTGTTGTAAAAATTAAAAAAAGAATCCAAAAACTTAGCGATTGGTAGCCTAACGCCTGAAACCACCATACCATATGATCAGTTTGAATGTGTGATGGAAAATGCAAAATAATTGGTTGCTGCACATGCGGTTTGACATCATTAGGGATATTAGCCAACTTCTCATTTATTTTGGATATTACCCAAATTTGTTTCAGGTCTTATGCCTCCGAAAAGGCAGTTTTTTACAATCGGCTTCCACGGGGACGTACGTTGGGGTGTTTACTATCATGTGATATTATGATCTCAATTTTGAAAAAAAATGGCATATTAACCAATTTTTCATTTATGGGCAGTATACTACAAAATCTAGTAATACTATAATATACATTTTAAGTTGTGATATTGTTACGGGTCGCGTTTCACTACCTTCTAATCCGAAGCGGCCACCTCGGACTCACGCGACCGTAAAAATGCATGGAATTAGGAATGAAAACCCTGTCTTGATAAAGAATGCAACCTCCTACTTCCTCCAGCTTGTTTTTCATTTAGAAAATAGCTTTCCAAGATTTACTAAACCTTGCTGGCCAGCTTGAAGTCATAAAATGTTTAATTTTTATCAAAAAAGGATCTTTTGCCGTTTCCTTATCAATACTAGAATAATCCAAAGGAAAATCGCTGAAAAAATTTATTCTATTAATTGGAACACTGTCAATGTTTCCTGGAACCGAATCACCAAGAGGAAAACGGAAACTAAAATCTGCATTCCCCATGCGAGAAGCAGGCCTGTAGCAAATCTCAGAATCATAAATCGATAATTCAATCATCAAAACGTTGCAGCCTGGTTACGCATAAATGAGTTTTTCCCTCCTTGCCAAATATACCCAATAATGGTTTATGGTCAGTGTATATTTTAAATTTTTGTCCAAACAAAAACTTGTGGTATTTCCTCATAACGCTTACAAGAGCGAATGCTTCCAAATGCAATATAGAATATGATATTTGTGCATTATTCAATGTGAAAGACGTAAAACTTGTAGGTCTCTCCTGACCATTTATCACATGAGCTATAACTCCGCCAAGCCCCTAGTTGCAAGCATCCGTCACAACTACAATAGGCTTTGAAGGGTCATAATACTCTAGGATACCTGCATTCAATAAAGCATTTTTACTGTCATTGAAAGATTTCTGACAATTGATATCCCAAATAAATTAGTATTTTTCAAAAGTTCGTATAAACTTTTCAAATGCAGAGATAGATGAGAGATAAATTTACCATACTAGTTAATCAATCCTATTGAAATCCAGCTGAAAGCGTTGCAGCTCAGATACATCAGCTTCCTGAATTGCACGGATCTTGTCAGGTGTCGGCAATAAACCCTTATCCGTGATTAAATGACCAAGATAAGGCTAAGAAGAAACAAAAAATTTACATTTTGAAAAGTTCACTTTTATGTTTGCTTTTTGCAATTTTTTAAGGACAAGTTGTAATTTTTCATAACAATCATTAAGTGATTCTGCTGCTACTAAAACATCATCAAAATAACATCTAACATGATTCAAACCAGCCAGTACCTGGTCCATTACTTTTTGGAATATTGAAGTGCTGGAAGATGCCGCTTGCGGAAGGCGATTGTGAGTGTATAACCCTTTAATAGTATTAATTACCATAAATTTACGATACCGTTCCGAAAGTTTTAATTGAGTATATGCCCCAGTCAAATCTAGTGAACAGAATACTTTGCTACCTGCTAACGTCGCGAAAATATTTTGTGATATAGGAAGAGGATAAGTGTTAGCTATTAGGACTTTATTTCTAGATACCTTACAGTCGATGACCATTCTAATTTCTTCATTTTTCTTCAGCACAATGACGACCGGGGACGCCCATTTGCTAACATCAATAGACACATTCCACGCACTAGTAAACCAAGGGATCAGAATTTCAAACTCTATATTTCAACCCATATTATACTAGATATGAAACAGTATCTATTGAACTGTATATAAATCATAGTTTTCATTAAAATTAACATGCAGAACATTTAATAATTAATGCATTGAAGTATACACATTTAAGTACATTAAATCCAGAAAATGGCAGCGTTTTGCTAAAGCGTGCATAATCGTACTACATTAGCAACTTCTAGCTTGTACTATATGGAATTGAAGAGAGTATTCAATGACTTTTTCATTAGCTAACTGCATTTTTTGGTTGCATATCATTATTTTCAATGTTCAGCCGATTTGTAACAGCCGCATTGTTGTGGTGTCCAGTTACGAAAACAAGGTTATTTTTTTGTATTCCAAAAATATGACAGGTTTCAAAAAAATGATATTTCGGATTTTCTTCATACTCGATGAGACCTTTCTTTTGATAGACAAATATATGAAATCGGTGGATTACTTAAAAAGTTACAATAGGTACAAAGTTATGGTGTCGCGTTACGAGATACCATATATTTTCTATGTGTTCGACGCAGGGTGGGTGTGAACCAGAAATATACCGTAAATTCAAAAGCTGAAACAATACGTAATTCAGTATTATGATAACTAATTAATAAATCTATGCATGTTCCATATATAACTTATTGAAATTTTGCTTGGCTAAGGTGATACAGCCAAATAGGCAAAATCGTCGCACAAAGAATAGAACAACCCTACTATGAAGGAACGTTTTCAAATGATGGAGGGTGGGGCGCCATTATTATTAGTCCTATCCTAGGACGGGACGTGCCATCTGGCTTCTTACTCTTCTTCTTATTATTACCACCCTCCCGATTGAATATTCTCTTCTCTGCACCACCGTTGCCTGCACATCCCGGTCAACCACTCGTGAAATTCCTTTATAGTTCTTTATACAAAAATAAAGCTTTGTGCCGATAAATCTTTACGTTTAATTTTCAATAATATCGATACGAATATTTGAACTTCTTCATAGATCGATACTCGCATTTAAAACATTTTCTTTGTCAGTAATTTGATAAAAATCTTTAAAGATATTACACCAAATTTTGTTCAGTATGAAAGTATCGCAAAAACTTTAATTTTCTTCGCAGATATTTATCTAAAACTACTTCTGTTTTGATATCATTGTACCTTTAACATTGATAAAGGATAATGAAGAATGGCATCGATGCGTATACATGTGCATATATGATGTATGTTCAACCCGAAATTAGCAATATGTTGGCCGAATCATTTGAACTGAACACTGAACTCAAGCATCTTCTTCTGCCAGTTTTGCCATATTTGTTCGCGACTCTCGTACATAGACGAATTCGCCAATATGTTATATACATGCATGGGTCCTTTAGAATATGATTGCCATTTTCATCTAAGCTCCCCAAGAGTAGTCGTAGATCTGATGATTAGTGGTACAGTTTAGAAATTGCATGGGTTCGAAACTTGCCCGAGCCAAAAATAAAAACAAAAAAAAATACGTAAAGATTAATAATGAATTGACGACAGAAATTGATATTTATTTTCGAAGATGACGGTTGATATCGATATTTTGGTGAAGATCTTTATAAAGTAAACTTTAATTTTCTATTAAGTTTGAAGAAATTTCTTTTAGAAATTGTAACGATCGCCATCGATTTTCTCTACTGGTGTCTTTACAGACTGATATATCGAAAAATGAAGAAACATGAAGAAATGGTTGCCCGGGATATTGTTTTAAGAATAACTTCGTTTGCCGAACAACAGCTCTCGAATACGCCACAGTTTATGCGACCAAAATCATATTTTACATTTCATTTTGAAAATTAAAATTCGTGTACAAACAAAACTAATATAGAACCAAGCATAAAACTACAGAATACAAAAGAAATCAAAATTCGGAAATAATAACTTATTGTCGTATTCCCACTAATGAGTTTCAGCAACACTGAAAGCGATACCGCGTTATATTTTCCAGTCAACGATTACTCGTTGCTTTCAGGCAATCAGAAATTGGGTCAATGTTGGGTCAACGCCGCGGTTGACACTTGGCACGTCCTGTCCTGGGTTCTATATAGATCATTACACGGGAGCTCCTAACCACACTTTTTTGACAGCACTTGGTGGTTTGTTTACATGGTGTTAAATTTTGAATTGAGTTTTCTATCTTTGTCCGGCAGATAATGATAAAAATTTATAGTTTTTATTTAAGATAAAGTGCCGTACATGCATTTTACAAAAACTTATGCAGTAATCCTTCACGAAATTTCAAACCGAAACTGCTGGATGTGACAAAAAATATGTAAACAAACCACCAAGTGGTGTCATTTGACGGAAAAATGACGTCATCGCAAAATGATCTATATGAAGTAATTTGCGGTTTCGTCACCAACGAGAATGACATTTGCTGAGGATCGCTTATGTAGGAGTGAGAGGGGAGCAAAGAGTGGAGGAGAGGATCCGGGAGTTTGGAATTTGATGTTGTTGATATTACTCCTACTGCAAACAGCCTCAGCGAGGGCCTCAGCTAATATCAAAAAATCTTTATATGTGTGCGTGGTGGAATACTTCATCGCCTATATTGGTTTTTATTTCACTACAACCATTGGCATTTACATAAGTAAATAAATATCTCAACTTTTTTGACGTAGGACGTCTTGTTTTGTTAGGGTGGCATAGGGTAAATGATTTTGAATGGACCTAGTCGAATTCTTGAATGGACCTATTTTTAAATAAAAATTTTAGGACATACTTATCAAGTCTTTGTACTGTATTTTACTTTTATGTTTATCTTTAATCATTTCTGAACGTAAATATACTAAAATTAAATTAAAATTATAGCCAAAACCACTTTATGTCGCGTATTTAAGAGTAGCTGTTTTTCAGTGTTTTGGCAGTCACCATAGAGTATTTTCAAACTGTTACTACCCGGAACCCTTCTGGTTTGAAATAAAACAATACTCTTAAAATGATGCTAAAATACATGTAATTTCAATTTAGGTATTTAAAAGTTTAGTAAAACCAGTAAAATCTTCAAATTCCTTAAAAATGTTAACCCCCTTTTGTGATCTTGAATGGACCTAGTATTGATTTTAGAATGGACCTAGTTTTGCGCTTCGAGACATCACTGACGGTAACTATCATTGCCTACCACTAACGAACACGTCGTTGTATATTCATTGAAACTGCTTGTTGTCACTAGTATCTCCATTTATAAGTAATCTATAAGCACGGGATATTGAAAGTAGGTTTAATTTATAGCCCAAATAAAAACTTAACCCTCTAACGGGCAACACCGTAAAAACGATGCGATCAAGCTAATGACTATTTTATCATGAAAGTACACACAAAAAAACCTTAAGTTCTGGTTTTCATGCAATAATAATTATCTGCAGGAGCGCCAGGTAAGAAAAAGCCCAATTTCTCTTTTTCTTTTTTCATGTCTAACGCTCTGTCCAGATACTTTTTCAATTCAGATATATTACAAAATTAAAATAATGCATGAAATTTACTCATAGAAATTTTTTTTAGGTCAATCATTTTGTTCTAGATGTACTTTTCTTTCAAAAGTAAAAAAGGGAATATTCGCGCAATAATTATTTTCGGAATTTTTCGCAATTTTTGTTTTTGAAAGATGATAGCTTTTGAATGCATGGTCAGAATGTTATGACATTAGTATCAAAATATCTTACCCGTTAGAGGGTTATTTATATTGATAAAACTAACTATTAATCATCCTTTTTCGTAGTTGCTTCAGTGTTTGTACATTTGAAACTAAAAAGTCTTCCTAATTAGTTAGCATAACATATATCATTTTATGCTTAAAATAATGTAAACTCAATTTATTCTCAGTATTGAACAAAAATTTTAACCATTATTGATTAAAAGATAAGATGGATCAAAAGATAAGAGGATTACTAATTGCCTTATGTTAAAAAAGAGCTATTTTTGCGTCATTCGCATTTATCAGAAAAGCAGTTACACTTACAGTCAACCAAAAAAGTATTCGGACAGCAGCGCATACAATTTTCTTTTAGTAATTTTGCACAGTATTTTTGCAAAGAATGGTAACACATATTTTTTAAAACAATGTTTAACTAAAGCATATTTAGATGCACAACAAAAATTCGGGGAAAAGCTTTCCGTTTTGAAGATAGGGTACATATAGTTTGAATTCCTCAAAAATGCAGCCAAAAAAGTATTCGGACAGTTAACTATTAGTTGAAACAAATGTCCTTTCTCGCTCATCTACTACCTCGTAGGACCATTTACAATCTTGATGACCTGTTTTAATCTGTTTGGGATAAAATTAACAATTTTTCAAATATCCCTCTGTGAATTACTGACCATTTTTTTACAAGAGCTCGGTTTAAGTCATTGTGATAAGAAATCGAATGATTTCTCATTTAGAAATAAAATTATCTAAAAAGATGTTCAAAAGGGTTCAAATCTAGACTGAATGCTGATGTTTCGATAGCTCTAGGACAATTGTATGGTACCTACCGCTTACAATTATCGACAGTATGTTTAGTTTCAACATCCCGGTACAATATGTATGTACCGCACAATTACAATTTTGCTTTAATTTCACCTAAAATTGTTCAGATAATTGAGTTTACACTTAGTTCTATCCAAAAATATATATCTTTGCTACCTCGGAGCTTTCCAAGCATCCCAACAAGGTATGACACTAACCGCATTGCTCGTTTACTTGCTGACGAGTGATTTTTCGCTTGTAACCCTTCTCTTTTAGTTATTCTTGCATAAGGGTTGTTGATGTCATACCTTGTTGGGGTGGTTGGAAAGCTCCGAGGCACCAAAGATATATATTTTTGGATAGAACTAAATGTAAACTCAACTATCTGAATAATTTTAGGTGAAATTAAAGCAAAATTGTAATTGTGTGGTACATACATATTGTACCGGGATGTTGAATCTAAACATACTGTCGATAATTGTAAGCGGTAGGCACCATATAATTGTCCTAGAGCTATCGAAACATCAGCATTCAGTCTAGATTTGAACCCTTTTGAACATCTTTTTAGATAATCTCATTTCTAAATGAGAAATCATTCGATTTCTTATCACATTGACTTAAACCGAGCTCTTGTAAAAAAATGGTCAGCAATTCACAGAGGGATATTTGAAAAATTGTTAATTTTATCCCAAACAGATTAAAACAGGTCATCAAGATTGTAAATGGTCCTACGAGGTAGTAGATGAGCGAGAAAGGACATTTGTTTCAACTAATAGTTAACTGTCCGAATACTTTTTTGGCTGCATTTTTGAGGAATTCAAACTATATGTACCCTATCTTCAAAACGGAAAGCTTTTCCCCGAATTTTTGTTGTGCATATAAATATGCTTTAGTTAAACATTGTTTTAAAAAATATGTGTTACCATTCTTTGCAAAAATACTGTGCAAAATTTCTAAAAGAAAATTTTATGCGCTGCTGTCCGAATACTTTTTTGGTTGACTGTAAGTTTTTCAATTGGATTTGACGTATTTGTTTTAGCACGAAGCACTTTTGGTAATTTACATAAGTAGAAAAAACTTTTCCCAATTTGGTCGCCCTATGTAAAAAAATTCTCAAATTATCCTAAACGGGACAATTTTTGTATCATTTAAAGTAATGCACAGAAGAATGAAAGAAGTTATTTGAGAATACAATTCCGAAGATTTATATATCCAGCTTTTTACGCGCTATAATGGCGGACGCTATAAATTGTGTTCGTAATATGTGAACAATCTTTTTGACAACTCTGCATACATCAAAACTGGGCACTCTTCTCCTGTACGGCAGTGTTGCTCTTTCTTTCGTTTACGCAAAAGAAGGAAGGCAATAGTTTTGTTTACATTTCGCACAGTTTTGCTTTCCTTCTTTGACGTAAACGAAAGAAAGAGCACGGTAGTGTTGCAAGAGAAGAGTGTCAGATTTGATGTATGCAGAGTTGTCAAAAAGATTGTTCGCATATTACGAACACAATTTATAGCGGCCATCATTATAGCGCGTAAAAAGCTGGATTTAAAGTGGTTATCCCTGCTTAACTCTCTACGGGCAACATCGTAAAAATGGTAGGAATCAAAAAAAATTTTCATGAACGAGTAACGTCCTGTAGTTTTTATATAAATACAGCAATAAATTAACTTAAGTTTTGACAAAACTCACATAAGAGGGCATCCATAAAGTACGTCACGCTTATAAGGGGAGGGGGGTTGACCTAATCGTGACGATTTGTGAGGGACGTGGATATGCGCGAAACATTAATCGACGACACATCAGCGATCGCAGCAATCGGAGATCACCTTCGAAATCTGTGAATCGATTACTTATAAGCTCGAAAATTATCTTTTTTTTATTTGCTGACATTCATTTGATAGCTTTTAATAAAAAAGGTTGGAATGAATATTTGATTTTTTTTGTTGTGAAGAGGGGGGGGGGGGGGGGTTGCCGTGACGTGACGTACTTTCTCAGGGGAGTCACGAAATGTGTCACGAGGGGAGAGGGGTTTGATTTTGGTCAAAATTTGCGTGACGTACTAAATGGATGTCGCCAAGAAATAGTCTAAACAGGTTAATCAAGCATATAAGCATATACCAAAGCTTCAAAACACCTTTAGCAAGCTCACCGAAAGGCCTAAGGCCAATAAAAGTCAACCGGCTCCTGTAGTCACAAAACCAGACTCGTCTGAGTAAAAAGAAGCAGCCACTTCTGATGGCTAAGAACGCCAACTTCGTCACCATCGTGAAACTCTGCGATGCCCAATCGACTTACAAAATTACCCAGTTTGGCAATAAAATCCTCTGTGCGCAATAAATTCCATACAAATGTGTCAAAAATTGAATAATTACCACTAATCAACGAATTTTTCACGATTGCAACAGTTTTATGTTCAAAATGTTCGACAAGGGTTGTCGCAAACCTTTTGAATCTTTGCAGTAAGACGTAGTCCTACGTCAGTAAATATCTTACTTTTCGAAATATTCAGTAAACAAAAACTCGAATTCCCGCTTTACTTGATAAACTGCGTATAATACAAGTTATTTTACATATTTTTACCTTTGTTATACTATAACAAAGGTTTAGGAATTGGTCGAAAAACATGAAATTGATCCGAGGCCCTGAGGGCCGAGTCACATATACCAATCGACAGGGTTCGACGAACTGAGCAATGTCTGTGTGTGTGTGTGTGTGTATGTGTGTATGTATGTGAGGGGCGCAACTTTTCTATCGCCTGTTTCTCGGAGATGGCTGAACCGATTTGTTCGCTATTACTTTTGTTTGAAAGGTATTATTGCCTAGTATATCACTATTGAATTGCTTCGAGGTCCGACATTTCGTTTAAAAGTTATAAGTAAAAAAGTGAAAATTATGTGACACGATTTTCTCCGGAACCGAATGACCGATTTCAACGATTTTGGTATCGAATGAAAGCTCTTGTTAACGCTAAATTTTTCGGGTAAATTTTATTGAAAACAAACAAGTAGTTTACTAGTTATACTTAAAAAACCTGTTTTGACAAGGTAATAATTATCGTCTGTTTCTTAGAGATGACTAAACCGATTTAGGCGTTATTAGTCTCATTTGAAAGGTAGCATAACCTAATAGATCACTATTGATTTGTTTTTTGATTGGACGTTGATTTGAAAGTTATGAGTAATTGAATACAACACATTAAAATTTACAATAATTTATAACGATTTCATCTAAGATGATTTATCTAATTTGAATTATTTTGGCATCAAATTAGAGATTTTAATGCTGCAAATATATCTGCAAAATTTCAGAAGAATCGGTTTTGCCGATCAAAAGATATTAACCCTCCAACACGCGCGCCAACTTTTGTAATACGGTTACTCACGCGCACAATGGCCCAAAGCCAAAAAGACATGCGCACTAGAATTTTGACTGGGAAAACTTGGTTTTAGGTTTATGGAACCTTCGGAAGAGTTTCTTGAAATTGAAAGCTCTATCGTCTGGTGGAATTTCAATTTTGATTAATCCCCCTAAAAGTGAAATATAAAAATTATTTTTCTTCAGTTTCAATATAACACATTGATGTGTTCTGCAAAGTCTTAGAGCATTTCATTACAAGAAATTTTGTTGAATACAGTAACCTTCTATCTATTCAGCGAAGATAGCAAAATCTTATTTATTGTATATGAATTTGTAAAATCAGTTTTTCTATTTTAGCTCTTTTTGTAATTATTGTATGACTTGTTTATGCACTACAAAATTGTACAAATAGTAAAAATACACAACTTTGCTGAAAATAGCATACCTCTATGTTTGCTTGTTTAGGAACCGTAGAACTTTGATTATAAAAAATACCCAAATTTTGACCCCGAATTACTAGAATACCAGCAGACGGATACATTTTAAACATTTTACATTTGCTGATAGTTTTGCTGCATACAGACACCATTTTTCCATATGAAGAGACGAGAGAAAATTCCAGTTGGGGTCAATTGCGGTACACCTCACATGCTGACTGCTTCGTTTCTGTGATGTCAGTTTATGCTGATCTATTTTCCCAAGAATTTAAAATATTAATGCATTGAATAATTATGACATTTTGCTCATAACAAGGTAATTAAAGAATATACGTTAGTTAAACAGCGATTTGTAACTTTATAACAATATGGCATTCAAAAACCTACACGTGTTGTACAAAATGTGTGAGTAATTGAAGGTTAATAAAAATTGATGAAATTTATTGATGTCAATCAAAAAGAATGGCATTACAGGAATTTATGCATAGTTCAAAAACCTATAAACTAGACCTTTACTACGGAATGTATATGTTAAAGAATAATATTTCCTCTTACAACTTGCTTTTATTTGCACTTACTCAAATTAGTAACAACCAACTTACCCTTTCTCAGTAATTTCATGAAAAAAGGAACTATCAAAATTTATAAGTGCTGCTATTTTGTTCAAATTTTGTAAACTTATTCAATTTCCAAAAATTTTCGCACTACGCAACGTTAACCAATAGATGAATTATGTTCCAAAGACTTGTCGACTTCTATCTCAAAGAGCAAGTAAGACCTATAACAAAGGTTCCTTTCACCACTAGGTGGATTAAATCGGGTTTTTAATGAATGGTTTAAATTTTTGAAACTAATAGGCAAGATAAAATTTTTATGACGTGGAAATCGTTTCAACCATATCTGAACAACAGGTAATAATAAATTTCCAATATACAAATGACACACATAGAAACACATACCAAAACATTGAAACATTGTTCAATTGTTAGGCTGAAATTAATAACATAAAAACAAGACCCTCGGCGACTGTGACCGATTTCATATGACTTTCATACCTTTCTAACGGTGTATAAGAAAGGTAAAACCTGTTCAACCTTGTGACCTATTAATAAATAGCAGTAGTAAAGTTGTACTATTGAAAAAAATCTTTGGTATTATTTTGTTCATTTACATGGAAGAAACTATGACGATCCTAATTTAGGTCCATTCAAAAATCAGAAATAGGTCCATTCAAGCTCATGTTGGGTCCATTCAAGATCAAAAAAAGGCTTTGACAAAAAACGATATATTTAATACAGCAGTTCAATGAATTGTCATCTAACAGCAATAATTACTCAGTTTATAGCGATGGTATGGTTCATTTAATTGAATATGAAAATAAACTGACACTTTCATGTTTTGGCAGTGTTTGCATATTATACATAGTCGAGCTGTAATGAATAATTGTTCTTAAAGTGTAATATTACTAAGACAAATTGTTATTTGGCACATAAAAGTTTTGATTAGTATTATTAAGAAATAACAATAAAACATCAAATGATAATGCTAATCAAATAGTTTTTTTTTTTTGTAAAATAGTGTTTCTTCTTGTGTTTTCTGTTTGAGTTGATTCATACCGAAGGCAGCAATTAACGTTTCCAACTGATTGAAACTATACGACTGGAGGTTCGACGCCTAAGTCCACAATTCTGCAAAAAAGAAGATTTTTTTAGATGATTCAAAATAAAATTATATGATCTATATCAATCTGCTATAAAGCCAAGTGTCCACTATCGAATTTTGTAGGTATAGAAATCTCACGTAGAGATAAGTAGAGTGGTGTATACATCTTGTAGAGCTCTACGGCAACTCTACGAGAGAGTTCACACACTACGTCAGATGCGGTACATTTAATACAAAAATTTCAGTAAATTTAATTTTTAACTAGTTTTCGATTGAAAACTTTGCTAAACTTTTATCAGGGTTTATAAGAAATTTGCTGTTTTGCATGGTATTTTAAAAACACTGTTAAAATAGTGAATTGAAAGAGCATAAATTTGAAGAATACTGTAAAAGTTGGTGTGGCGACTTAACTAAGCGAACACAGCAGTGATCCTAAATCCTAATTTTGCATATTATTGCAATGTTATTCTACTTTGCAAAATCCTTATGCTTGTTTTGTATCGGTTCAAGTCAAAGTTCTAGAGCTTCGAACATCTTTCAGTCTTAGTGAACCATGTTGCTCCGGCACTACATGAAAATATGAATGTTATCTTTGGTGAACCTGTATCTTAATTGCAATAACCTGGTTTCTGTTAATTTAACAAAAAAACAAGTTTTTTACCATTTGATTTATAATTTAACCATTTGATTTATAATTTAAAATGATATATAACCTGCCTTTTGTCGCACAAATATACAAACACATTATTGTGCTTCCCGAGAAAATATTTCGTTTTCCAGTTTA
This sequence comes from Sabethes cyaneus, assembly GCF_943734655.1. Taxonomy (NCBI): domain Eukaryota; kingdom Metazoa; phylum Arthropoda; class Insecta; order Diptera; family Culicidae; genus Sabethes; species Sabethes cyaneus. The sequence goes on along the minus strand of NC_071355.1, from coordinate 119,308,430 downwards.
ATATAGTTGTGCGCAAAGGTAAATCATATATTATTGACAGTGTAAGCACGTGTAAGTTTTTTATGTTTATGCTCTTATTCTTTGCTTAGATAACATTTGTTTTGTCCTATTACGTACAGACTTACAAACAACACAGTTACAATGTCTTACGTTAACCGAAAATGATAAAATTTAAATGCTGATTGCGTTTGTGAAAAATTTGTCCATGTTTGAACGGGCAAACACGAAGCAAGCTACCCTAGCATTCAGCTGATGAGCGAGAGAGAAATATTGTTGTTTTTCTCATCACTCTTGCGTTGACAGTTTCTTACGAGATTTCGTAAGAGTGTTAAAGAGATACTTTGACTGCAAGCAACCAGAACAGAGCTGCGCGCAACTGTTAGGCGCACAACTGAACCGACGAAAGAAAAATTTTAGATAATAATCGCAATATTTTCTCGTATATCCAGCTTTTTACGAGCCATAATGGCGGACGGCGTTCGTCATATTTGAGCAGCATTTTTGACATTTCCCTAGTACATCGCACGTTTTCTTTCCGTGCATTCCTTTAGTTTTACCGTGAACGCGCAGAAAGCAAACGTGCGATGTATTAGGGAAATGTCAAAAATGCTGTTCAAATATTACGAACACGTCCGCCATTATGGCTCGTAAAAAGCTGGATACTGTAAACAAACCATTGACAAAGTATCCAGCTTTTTACGCGCTATAATGGCGGACGCTATAAATTGTGTTCGTAATATGTGAACAATCTTTTTAACAACTCTGCATCCAGCTTTTTACGCGCTATAATGGCGGACGCTATAAATTGTGTTCGTAATATGTGAACAATCTTTTTGACAACTCTGCATACATCAAAACTGGGCACTCTTCTCCTGTACGGCAGTGTTGCTCTTTCTTTCGTTTACGCAAAAGAAGGAAGGCAATAGTTTTGTTTACATTTCGCACAGTTTTGCTTTCCTTCTTTGACGTAAACGAAAGAAAGAGCACGGTAGTGTTGCAAGAGAAGAGTGTCAGATTTGATGTATGCAGAGTTGTCAAAAAGATTGTTCGCATATTACGAACACAATTTATAGCGGCCATCATTATAGCGCGTAAAAAGCTGGATACATCAAAACTGGGCACTCTTCTCCTGTACGACAGTGTTGCTCTTTCTTTCGTTTACGCAAAAGAAGGAAGGCAATCCAGCTTTTTACGCGCTATAATGATGGCCGCTATAAATTGTGTTCGTAATATGCGAACAATCTTTTTGACAACTCTGCATACATCAAATCTGACACTCTTCTCTTGCAACACTACCGTGCTCTTTCTTTCGTTTACGTCAAAGAAGGAAAGCAAAACTGTGCGAAATGTAAACAAAACTATTGCCTTCCTTCTTTTGCGTAAACGAAAGAAAGAGCAACACTGCCGTACAGGAGAAGAGTGCCCAGTTTTGATGTATGCAGAGTTGTCAAAAAGATTGTTCACATATTACGAACACAATTTATAGCGTCCGCCATTATAGCGCGTAAAAAGCTGGATAGTTTTGTTTACATTTCGCACAGTTTTGCTTTCCTTCTTTGACGTAAACGAAAGTAAGAGCACGGTAGTGTTGCAAGAGAAGAGTGCCAGATTTGATGTATGCAGAGTTGTCAAAAAGTTTGTTCGCATATTATGAACACAATTTATCCAGCTTTTTACGCGTTATAATGGCGGACGCTATAAATTGTGTTCGTAATATGTGAACAATCTTTTTGACAACTCTGCATACATCAAAACTGGGCACTCTTCTCCTGTACGGCAGTGTTGCTCTTTCTTTCGTTTACGCAAAAGAAGGAAGGCAATAGTTTTGTTTACATTTCGCACAGTTTTGCTTTCCTTCTTTGACGTAAACGAAAGAAAGAGCACGGTAGTGTTGCAAGAGAAGAGTGTCAGATTTGATGTATGCAGAGTTGTCAAAAAGATTGTTCGCATATTACGAACACAATTTATAGCGGCCATAATTATAGCGCGTAAAAAGCTGGATAAATATTCTTAATGCGACTTTAGTTTTTTGGGCCTATTATGAGCTAATCTCCATGCCATTCAAAATTTATCGTGCAAAATATAATTTTGCTTTGTATTATTTGATGCGCCTCGTGAAAGTTATTAATTTATTTATTTTCAAGTTTAAAGAATTAACCCAGCCAGATTAAGAATTCGTTTACGATGGAAAAATGCGGTGTAAAATCGAACTAGATACTGTAATCAAATAATATTTTAGTAAATGCCATGGATTCCTGATGAATGTTCGTGTAATTGTTGTTAAAATAAAAACATTCCTTCGTTGAAAAATATTTTTTCATAAAAATATGGCGGAATATGATGTTACATTGGTTGTATTTGTTTGGTTACATTTTATTTAACAATATGCCGTAATCAACATGATGCAACATCATGTGACATTATTGTTTAGCAATGGCATTATAATAACACGATGTTGCGATGAAGTTTCATGTTACTAGATATTGACTAATATATTTGTGACAGCCAGTATAAGTATTGGATAACCTGAATCCAACATATTAACAACATGAAGTTGCTTATTTGTTGCGTGTTTCAATACTGTAACCGGTGAAGTTTTTTGCAATTTAAACAAGACTTAATAGCCACGTGGAAGATGTTGCAAGTGCTGCTTGGGTAGTTCATGTAGTATCATTATTTTTTTTTAATTCTATATTAGAGAGGTTTTCAGCCTGCGGCTGGTTCACCTCTCATCATTATTTAGTGTACAACAGTTTAACTCAAAAGTATAAAAAGTAGTTAGAAATCGTTAAGTGCATTGATCTGTAAAAGTATCCAGCTTTTTACGCGCTATAATGGCGGACGCTATAAATTGTGTTCGTAATATGTGAACAATCTTTTTGACAACTCTGCATACATCAAAACTGGGCACTCTTCTCCTGTACGGCAGTGTTGCTCTTTCTTTCGTTTACGCAAAAGAAGGAAAGCAATAGTTTTGTTTACATTTCGCACAGTTTTGCTTTCCTTCTTTGACGTAAACGAAAGAAAGAGCACGGTAGTGTTGCAAGAGAAGAGTGCCAGATTTGATGTATGCAGAGTTGTCAAAAAGATTGTTCGCATATTACGAACACAATTTATAGCGGCCACCATTATAGCGCGTAAAAAGCTGGATAGCTTTGGACATCTTTTATAATTTGCGACGAGAACTTTTTCGTTGGATGGGTTTTAATTTTTGAAGCATTAAATCTTTTCCTGTTTAATAATCAGAGCTGCCTCCAGCTTCAATTTCGTTGGTGCATCTGTTAGGAAGTGTATCTCCTCGTTTTCTTACTCTTCGCATATTTTGACGTGAGGATGCCTTTGGAAATGGTTTTATATCTACAGGTGTTTTGATAATTGTATTGTTCGGAATCATCGATGTTTACGATATGGAGAATTGTTCATTTTATTGTTTACGACAAAACGGCCTCCAAGCTCTTCATTTCCTAACAAAAGGATCAAGTGTCACTGAAATTATGTGGATCAAGTGTACCTGTCGTAGTAAGTTTTACTGAAAATTAATTTTGTAAAATATATACAAGTTTTATTGTAAAAGGTATAGAGCATCAATGAATAAACATGTTTTTTTTGTTTGAAAAGCAATTCAAAAATTTCAAGACAGTTCTCCGTATTTTTGGTTACGTTGGACTTCACTAAAAAAAGGAGTATAGAGAATTATTCCGCTGCAAATCTTATTATATTATATTTTTCTTGCAATGTAAATATTTATTACATTTTTGGTTTGCAATTTGGTTAGTTGAATGAAATGTACCGCCATCCGGGATGAGATTGTGCCACGGGGGTGAGATTGTGCCACCGGGGTGAGATTGTGCAAAAAACCAAAAATGTTTATTTGTGAAAATTTATTATCTATAGAAACTGGTGACCTAAATTCAAAGCGATGATGAACATAACATATTTATTCATAACTTACAATGGAACACAGATAATATAACAAACTCATTAGCCTAAACAGGGTTTCAAAGTTTGCGATCAAAAATACTCGGAAATAACGCTTGTAAAAAATGTCCCGCATAAACCAACACAAACAATAAATCACATAAACTTGCTATTTTGAAGGTATATAAACTAATCATTTACAATGTATTGAAAGGTTATTATGCGTTGGATAAGTTTTGCTTCCGCAAATAATATTCTTCGAAACTTTGTACTTTTCGAGCTTTACGGGGGTGAGATTGTGCCAAGCCATAATGATCGATCCAATTTGTGGATTTCACATACACAACAAAAATACGTCAGTATACACCAGTACACTCACATTCTTTGCTATTGAGCACAATATTTTGACAGATTAGACTGCATCATCCATTTTCGAGCAAACCGCATCATAGGTCTGCTAAATAATTTAAGCTAATTTTTACTTATTCTCTGGAAATTTCAGATGTTTTGAATAAACACTCTAATATAAGACGAATATATTATACTGTGTATAAAGTGCCAGTTTTAAGGACGGGGGAGGGGGGTAGTATGTGCCACATGTTCTGCGGCCGCGGGTTCTCAAACGAAGTAATGGTTACTTTTGTTAAATGATCAAATAGCTATGTCCCCTTAGGATACACGCCCCCCATATATCTCCCCCTTGTTAACCCTAAAAACGCTACTGGCTTTATAAAGGCTATCCTTTGACTACGAACTCATTTTTAGTTATTTCAGACCTCCCCGGGTTATTTTCGTTCATACTTTTTGCATGATGCGTTGTTTTTGGCCGACCCCCTGCCCCTAACAGTCCACTTAGTTCATGGACGGCCCCATATGAACTACTTTAGACTGATATTTATGTGCATTGTTTATAAACATGCTAATGTTCACTGTATAGGTATTTACCTTAACTTTATGTTTTTGGCACAATGTCACCCCCTAGAAGGGGTTCCAGTAGAATTACTGTTTTACCTGACTCACTGCGAATATGCGTGTTATTGAAATAAAACGTCACCATGCGTTTTATTCGTTTATAATGCATATGCAGCTAATATCGATAACAACCGATTTTTTATAAGTTGTGCTTTTGTTATTGCATTTAACTTGTAAAATGTTGCATAAATAACAATTCAGTTTCACAATACAATTATTGCGTACTACTAGCACTTGCAATATAATGTTTAAGTACGTTATTTTTAGTGATCAAAATCAACGATATTTTCGATACAAGGGCGATATTTTTCGAAACCGCGAATACAACGCTATGCGCAGTGAGTCAGGTAACACAGTAGTAGTTCCAGTTCCAGTAGAATTAGGTTTCATTCTAACTAAACCATCTCTACGGAAGTTGTTAATTGAACAATTTAGTATATATTGACAGGTTTTTTTTCCCGTGTTGGGGACTTACCACCGCGACCATTATTTTGATCTATTGTGGTGTGTCCTCTTTTAATTTACGCCATGTCGTATCGGTGAGCTATCAAAGTTTGATGAGCCACCTCAACTACTGTCGGCATTTATCCCAATCAGGTGATGCATTTCGTATGAAATTTATCACCTGATTAGGAGCAGCATTCCAAATATCGCAGGGCTGAGTCAGCCCCTTATCAAGATATCTACGTCGTTTATGATATAGTGCAACACAGTCGCACAACAAATGTTCGGAGCTTTCAATTTCATGATTACAAAAGCGACAGTTAGCTTCATTAAGTTTACCGATGAGTTTCAGGTGGTACTTACAAGGACAATGTCCTGTTATCAAACCGGTGTATGTGCTCAAGTCGGGTTTTGAAAGGTTTAATAGTTTTTGTGATTGAAGAGCATTTGGCTCTATAAAACGTTTCGATTGCCGGGCATTCGAGGTAATCCAGTTAGACTGTACCTTTAGTTTTTCCCAATTCCTAAGTTCCATTTTAAGGGCACATGAAGATAGTCCAAAAAAGGGTTCGGGTCCTATGAACTGCATAGATGATCCCTTCTTTGCCAATTGATCAGCGGTTTCGTTCCCTTTGATTCCGCAGTGACCAGGAACCCAATAGAGGTTGACCTTATTGCGACAGGAAAGTTTTTCCAACAGTTTTATGCATTCCCACACCAGTTTAGAAGTGTGAGTTTTTGCTTTCAAAGCATTCAATGCTGCTTGACTATCCGAGCAAATGCAGATATTTGCATTTTTGTAGTTCCTTTTTATGCATATCGATACACACTCTAGTATTGCATATATTTCTGCTTGAAATACAGTGGGATGTTTTCCCATTGCCACTGAAACGTTAATCCCTGGGCCTGTTATACCAGCACCTGCCATGTTATTTTGTCTTGATCCGTCTGTGTAGAACACCAGTGATCCTGAGCGAAAGTTTGATTCTCTGGCATTCCAATCAGAGCGAGTAAAATCAAGAACACGAAATTTGTGATCGAAGTAGTTACGCTTAGGCATATGATCTTCGTTCATTAATATTAAGGGATTTACGGAAAACTCTTTGAGAATACTCAAGTGTCCAACGAGATCACCATCGAAGAACCTAATGGATCGCTTGAGCCTCAAAGCACTTTTCATAGCATCCAATTGGATGAATTGAAGTAGAGGAAGAAGATTGAGTAGAGCTTCTAAGGCTTTAGAGGGAGTGCTACTCATAGCTCCTGTTATGGAGATGGTAGCAAGCCTTTGTAACTTGTTCAATTTAATTTGAGCCGTTTTTTGTTTTGTTTTCGGCCACCAGATAAGCGATGCATAAGTGATTCTGGGTTTAACTATTGCTGAGTATATCCAGTAAATCATATTTGGTTTAAGACCCCATTTTTTGCCGAAGGTTCTTTTACAGACCCAAAAAGCATTTATTGCTTTACTTGTTTGATGTTCGATATGCGTGTTCCAACAAATTTGTTTATCTAAGGTAACGCCCAAATACTTGACATCTGTAGATAGAGACAACTTAACGTCTCCTAGTTTTAGATCAGTGAAAGACACTTTGCGTCTTTTAGTAAATGGCACAATTGTTGTTTTCGTAGGATTTATGCTCAATCCCTCGCTTTTGCACCATGATAATGTGAAGTTTAATGCGCTTTGCATTCTATCAGAGATGATAGTATCGTACTTTCCGCGGACTATGATAACAATATCATCCGCAAATCCGATTGTTTCAAATCCTTTGTGCTTCAGTTTAACGAGAAGATCATCAACTACTAGAGACCACAAAAGAGGGGATAGGACACCCCCTTGAGGACAGCCTTTGACAGCTATTACTTTTACTTCTGTGTCTCCAAGATTGGCTGATATTTCTCTGCTTGATAGCATTTCCACAACCCAATCGATTATACTTACATTGAAGCCACGATTTCTCATGGCATTCTTCATCGATAGGAATATTGACAGGTTTGAAATCAACTTAATTCCTAAATTGTGTATATACTGATCTAAAGAACAAAAACATATGCTTTTTTGGCACAATCTCGCCCCGGATGACGGTACCAATTTATTTTTTTCTGCGTAAAAAAACACTGTATTTACTGAGAAATAATGAATGGATCAATTGTCCCAAGGGATCAAGTCTACCTGGTCTCCCCTACTACTATTCGTCAAGAACGTATTACGATTCGTATCTTGCTATAAAACCCGATTTAATCAGCCTGTTGGTGAAAGGAACCTTTGTTATACCATCTCATTTGTCATTTGAGATAGAATTCGACACGCCAGGAACATAATTCAACTGTTTGATAACGCTATGGTAGTTACCATCAATACATATTACATAGCATGTCTATGTAATTACTTACTTACTTATGTGTCCATGTCCGCCGGTCCGGCAGAACAAAGGGATGAAATCAGAGATCTCCACTGCTGACGGTTACCCGCCATGGCTTTTACCTGTCGCAAGGACAGGTTCTCGTCTACAGCCCGGATGTCGTTGGCTAAGCTCCGTCGCCATGAGCCTCTGGGTCTGCCTCTTCTACGCTGTCCTTGTGGATTCCAGTCGAGTGCTGCTCTGCAAACCTCGTTCGCTCCTTTCCTCAAGCTGTGTCCGATCCACTTCCACCTACGTTCACGAATTTCTGTGGCAATCGGCCGTTGATGACACCGACGATGGAGTTCCTCATTGGATATCCAATTATCAGGCCACCAGGCACGAATAATGTATCGCAGGCACCGGTTAATGAATACCTGCAGTTTTTGCGTTGTCTCCGCTGAGACGCACCACGTTTCGCAGGCATACAGCAGTACGGATTTAACGTTTGAATTAAAGATTCGGGTTTTCGTACGTAGAGTGATCTGGTTTGAGCGCCAAATGTTTCGCAGACCTGCAAAGGCACCCCTGGCCTTCCTGATCCGTGTGGCTATATCAGTCTTGGTACCACCATCGGGCGTTGTTTGGCTACCAAGATATTGAAAGGCGTCTACCTGCTCAACTTGTTGTCCCGCTACTGTGAAGTTGGTGGAATTGACAGTGTTCACTACCATAGACTTAGTTTTCGCTACATTGACTGTGAGACCTGCTGCTTGGGAGCTCTCGGAGAGGTCATCTAACTTGCTCTGCATGTCATTTCGGTGTTGTGCGAGCAAGACAATGTCGTCGGCTAGGTCGAGGTCATTTAGCTGCTCCATCGTTAGAGGATTCCAAGGCAATCCTCGATTTGGTCTACTGTCAATTGCTCCAACTAATATCTCATCCTTAACGATGAGATAACAGAAGAGACGAGAAACAGAAGCGGTGATAAAATGCAGCCCTGTCTCACGCCAACAGTAACCCTTCTGGGGTCGGACAAGACGCCGTCGTGCAAAACCTTGCACGAGAACGCGTCGTACTGAGCCTCGATGAGATGGACTAGCTTATCTGGAACTCCTCTACGCCTAAGTGCGCCCCAGATGTTTTCGTGATTGAGTCGGTCGAACGCCTTTTGGAAGTCAACGAACACCAGCAGAAGAGAGTTCTGGAATTCGTTGATCTGCTCCAATATAATGCGGAGCGTTGTGATATGGTCTACACATGATCGGCCAGCACGGAATCCAGCTTGCTGCCGCCGGAGAGTAGCGTCGATCTTCTCCTGGATCCGGTTGAGGATTACCTTACAGAGTACTTTGAGATTAATACAGAGCAACGTGATGCCACGCCAGTTACCGCATTCCGTTAGGTCTCCTTTCTTAGGGACTTTGACCAATATGCCCTGCATCCAGTCCACCGGAAAAGTTGCAGTTTCCCAAATATTGCTGAAAAGCTGATGCATCATCTGGGCTGACAAAGATTGAGCATTTCGGCTTAAATACGATCTATCCCTGACGCTCTATTGGATTTCATACTCTTGATGGCTGCTACAATTTCATCCAGCGATGGCGCCTCCGAGTTCACGCGATTTATTCGACGAACTGTAGGCGTCGTACGCTGCTGGTTTTGTTGGTCTCTGACATTTGAAACTCGGAAGAGTTGTTCAAAATGTTCAGTCCATCGCTTAAGCTGTTCTGTACGGTCAGTCAATAGCTGACCAGCTCTGTCCTTTAGCGGCATCTTTGTATTCATCCTGGCACCACCAAGGCGGCGAGAAATATCGTACAACAAACGGATATCACCATTGGCGGCGGCGGTTTCTCCTTGTTCGGCTAGGGAGTTAGTCCAGGCTCTCTTGTCCCGCCTACAAGCACGTTTAAAAGCCCTCTCCAGTTCGGCGTATCGTAGACGGGCAGCTGTCTTAGCCGATCTGGTCCGCGCTCGCTCAATGCCGGCTTTCGCCTCTCTCCGCTCGTCGATCTTCCTCCATGTTTCATCCGAAATCCACTCCCTTCGCCCACTGCGCGCTGTGCCGAGGGTTTCATCACTGGTCGTGATGAAGGCATTCTTGATGGCGGTCCATTGCTCTTCGACGGTTCCACCAGGTGGCAACTCCGAGGCTCGAGATTCAAGTTGTTCAACAAAAGCCCGTTTCACCTCAGGATTCTCCAATCGGCAGACATCGTAGCGGCACCCAACTTTCTCCTCTCGTCGTTGGACACGTGCGACGTGCAGACGTATCTCAGCGATAACAAGATGATGGTCGGATGCAATGTCAGCGCTGCGTTTGTTGCGTACATCAAGAAGGCTCCTTCTCCATTTCCGGCTGATGCAGATGTGGTCGATTTGGTTTTCTGTTCGGCCGTCGCGGGAAACCCACGTGACTTTATGTACTGGTCTATGGGGGAAGAGCGATCCACCAATGACCATGTCGTTATTACCACAGAATTCTGTAAACAGCTCCCCGTTTTCGCTCATCTCTCCTAGGCCATGGCGTCCCATGACGCGTTCAAGGTCCGCGTTGTTTGAGCCAATCTTCGCGTTGAAGTCGCCCATGTGAATTTGGATGTCCCCCTTCGGGATTTTCTCAACCACGCTGTTCAGCTGGCTGTAAAAACTCTCTTTCTCCTGCAGGTCGGCAGCATCTGTTGGCGCATAGCACTGGATTGCCGTAAGGTTCCTAACCCGTGTTCTGAATCTGGCAACGATTATTCGCTCATTTATTAATTCCCACTTCATCAGGGCCGCATGTGCCCCTGGGCTCAGTAGGAATCCAACTCCTTTTTCTCGAGTAGCATTTTCACCTCGTATGCCAGAGTAGAGCAAGACTTGCCCGGATGATGTCCTGTGTTCGCCAGTACCCGGCCAGTGGACCTCGCTCAGCCCCAGAATTTCAAGCTTCAAGCGGCTAGCTTCCCTTGCAAGTTGAGCCAGCTTGCACTGCTGGACAAGGGTCAGTATATTCCATGTTCCGATTCGTGTCCGTGTTTTCATGCTAAAGGTCGTTGCCAATAATCCGGAGAGATTTCTTCTTTCATTTTCGGTAACTTTTTGTATGTTCTGGTACAGTAGGCTGTTAACCTAAGGTCCTTATGTCCCTATGTCTATGTAATATACTGATGAATTTGTATAATATTTCAAAGCAATCAAAAAATGTCTTCCTTTTATTTGTAATTTGTTATTTTGAGTTAATAGCGGGGTCGCATTCTGGGGTTTGGTTTAAGTTAGAAACTGCCCGTTTTCCTGGATGTATTCGGAACGTTCCCAGGACGTGTCCGGCTGTGGCCAATGTAATCCTGGAAACTTTATATGACGACAAATGAACTACTTTTGCAATTTTGAGTACTTTAAGATGTCACATGTTGTATTTCAGTTCAGTTCAGTTCGGAAATTGATTCCCGATACGGAACATTGCCGGACGTGTTCAGATGTAGCCGATAATGTCTTGAACATTTTATACGACTATCAATGGTCTAGTTATGTAATTTCGAGTACTTGGAGGTATCGCATGACGGGTTTATTATGATTCAAGATGCTTCTATGTTCAAGTTTCATATATTCCGGACCTTGTTCCGGACATATCTTCGGAACCGTACATCCAATCCAATTTCTGTTAAATAGAATTCTTCTAGGCCACAAAACTTTCCGTTTGTTAGTTATTGCAGTCAAATCGGTCCAGGCATTTCCGAAAAGCAGATGATTATTGTTATATTTTCACTACTGAGACTATTGAGGCTGAGACTGAGACTAAATGTGGCGAAAAATCACATGGGACTGTTATGCATTTATGGGCAGTAATGGTAGTTATCATCAACACATATGTGTGTGTATGTAATATACTAATAAATTTGTAGAATATTGGAAATCAAACAAAAAATCGTGTGCAAAGTTCTTGGGGGGACCCTCACTGAAAAGTCGAATAACTTGTTTGTTTTGCATTTTCAGAAGCCTTCAGAAATATTGAGCCCAAAGTATTTTTCGGTACGTGGTCTCGTTGAGAATTTACAGTAAAACTGTGGGATCACTTGAAGGAAAGTGCAGTGCTATACAATAGTTTAAACGCGCTCTCCTCGAAACCATATGTTTTCAGCGACGGTGCGTGTATCTCAGTATCTAGAGGATCGATTTGGATGAATTTTTTTTGACGTGTAAAAATTAATTATCTAAATTGTGGCGTAGCCGCTTTTCGATATCTTAATTTTTCAATTTTCGCTGCATTTTAAAAAAAATCGTTACATTTCGCAACCAGTGAGAGATAGATAGTTACTATGTACAGCAAAGGTGCTTATTTTACTATGTTCTACAACTTTTGTGGAGACACTGTACTTTTCTGGACGCATTCAAAAAAACAAAAATTTGTATCACCCTAATAGGTAGATTTACGGTCACCCTAATAGTGTAAAAAGTTACCCCATATTTTTTTAATAAACTTTTCCAAAGACACACCATCTGGAAAATTAAGCATTTTTACACTAGAGCACATGATCGCATTTTTTTCCATTTGATTCATATCAGTAAAGTTTGCTTAAATAATTTCATCAATGTTTTATCAAATAACGATAATCAAATAACGATATTATTGTCGATAAACCGTCAAAAACTCAGAGCGGACAAATTCCTAATTGTAATTGCCTATTCTCGTCCTATCCAATCCAATTGGCTGGCAAAGGGTGAACATGTGCATTCCATAACCTCTGTTCATTAACTCCTATTCCTACCTCCACGAGGTGCCGGCTGGGGTACGCAACTTCGGTTGTCGTATGCTAACAGGAAAGGGGGCACAGTGGCTCCCGCCCACATGGCAGCCCCATCAGCGGGATAAGGACCTTAGGTTAACAGCCTACTGTACCAGAACACACAAAAAGTTAATGAAAATGAAAGAAGAAATCTCTCCGGATTATTGGCAACGACCTTTAGCATGAAAACACGGACACGAATCGGAACATGGAATATACTGACCCTTGCCCAGCAGGGCAAGCTGGCTCAACTTGCAAGGGAAGCTAGCCGCCTGAAGCTTGAAATCCTGGGGCTGAGCGAGGTCCGCTGGCCGGGTACTGGCGAACACAGGACATCATCCGGGCAAGTCTTGCTCTACTCTGGCATACGAGGTGAAAATGCTACTCGAGAAAGAGGAGTTGGATTCCTACTGAGCCCAGGGGCACGTGCGGCCCTGATGAAGTGGGAACCAATAAATGAGCGAATAATCGTTGCCAGATTCAGAACACGGGTTAGGAACCTTACGGCAATCCAGTGCTATGCGCCAACAGATGCTGCCGACCTGCAGGAGAAAGAGAGCTTTTACAGCCAGCTGAACAGCGTGGTTGAGAAAATCCCGAAGGGGGACATCCAAATTCACATGGGCGACTTCAACGCGAAGATTGGCTCAAACAACGCGGACCTTGAACGCGTCATGGGACGCCATGGCCTAGGAGAGATGAGCGAAAACGGGGAGCTGTTTACAGAATTCTGTGGTAATAACGACATGGTCATTGGTGGATCGCTCTTCCCCCATAGACCAGTACATAAAGTCACGTGGGTTTCCCGCGACGGCCGAACAGAAAACCAAATCGACCACATCTGCATCAGCCGGAAATGGAGAAGGAGCCTTCTTGATGTACGCAACAAACGCAGCGCTGACATTGCATCCGACCATCATCTTGTTATCGCTGAGATACGTCTGCGCGTCGCACGTGTCCAACGACGGGAGGAGAAAGTTGGGTGCCGCTACGACGTCCGCCGATTGGAGAATCCTGAGGTGAAAAGGGCTTTTGTTGAACAACTTGAATCTCGAGCCTCGGAGTTGCCATCTGGTGGAACCGTCGAAGAGCAATGGACCGGCATCAAGAACGCCTTCATCACGACCAGTGATGAAACCCTCGGCACAGCGCGCAGTGGGCGGAGGGAGTGGATTTCGGATGAAACTTGGAGGAAGATCGACGAGCGGAGAGAGGCGAAAGCCGGCATTGAGCGAGCGCGGACCAGATCGGCTAAGACAGCTGCCCGTCAACGATACGCCGAACTGGAGAGGGCTGTTAAACGTGCTTGTAGGCGGGACAAGAGAGCCTGGACTAACTCCCTAGCCGAACAAGGAGAAACCGCCGCCGCCAATGGTGATATCCGTTTGTTGTACGATATTTCTCGCCGCCTTAGTGGTGCCAGGATGAATACAAAGATGCCGCTAAAGGACAGAGCTGGTCAGCTATTGACTGACCGTACAGAACAGCTTAAGCGATGGACTGAACATTTTGAACAACTCTTCCGAGTTTCAAATGTCAGAGACCAACAAAACCAGCAGCGTACGACGCCAACAGTTCGTCGAATAAATCGCGTGAACTCGGAGGCGCAATCGCTGGATGAAATTGTAGCAGCCATCAAGAGTATGAAATCCAATAGAGCGCCAGGGATAGATCGTATTTCAGCCGAAATGCTCAAAGCTGACCCATCTTTGTCAGCCCAGATGATGCATCAGCTTTTCAGCAATATTTGGGAAACCGCAACTTTTCCGGTGGACTGGATGCAGGGCATATTGGTCAAAGTCCCTAAGAAAGGAGACCTAACGGAATGCGGTAACTGGCGTGGCATCACGTTGCTCTGTATTACTCTCAAAGTACTCTGTAAGGTAATCCTCAACCGGATCCAGGAGAAGATCGACGCTACTCTCCGGCGGCAGCAAGCTGGATTCCGTGCTGGCCGATCATGTGTAGACCATATCACAACGCTCCGCATTATATTGGAGCAGATCAACGAATTCCAGGACTCTCTTCTGCTGGTGTTCGTTGACTTCGAAAAGGCGTTCGACCGACTCAATCACGAAAACATCTGGGGCGCACTTAGGCGTAGAGGAGTTCCAGATAAGCTAGTCCATCTCATCGAGGCTCAGTACGAGGCGTTCTCGTGCAAGGTTTTGCACGACGGCGTCTTGTCCGACCCCATAAGGGTTACTGCTGGCGTGAGACAGGGCTGCATTTTATCACCGCTTCTGTTTCTCATCGTTATGGATGAGATATTAGTTGGAGCAATTGACAGTAGACCAAATCGAGGATTGCCTTGGAATCCTCTAACGATGGAGCAGCTAAATGACCTCGACCTAGCCGACGACATTGTCTTGCTCGCACAACGCCGAAACGATATGCAGAGCAAGTTAGACGACCTCTCCGAGAGCTCCCAGGCAGCAGGTCTCACAGTCAATGTAGCGAAAACTAAGTCTATGGTAGTGAACACTGACAATTCCACCAACTTTACAGTAGCGGGACAACAAGTTGAGCAGGTAGCCGTCTTTCAATATCTTGGTAGCCAAACAACGCCCGATGGTGGTACCAAGACTGATATAGCCACACGGATCAGGAAGGCCAGGGGTGCCTTTGCAGGTCTGCGAAACATTTGGCGCTCAAACCAGATCACTCTACGTACGAAAACCTGAATCTTTAATTCAAACGTTAAATCCGTACTGCTGTATGCCTGCGAAACGTGGTGCGTCTCAGCGGAGACAACGCAAAAACTGCAGGTATTCATTAACCGGTGCCTGCGATATATTATTCGTGCCTGGTGGCCTGATACCGTGGACCCCCGTTCGTTTGACCGCTTTTAATCTGAACACTTTTTAATTTGAACCCCGTTGGTTTGCACGACGTGCAAATTAAAAATGGTTCAAACGTCATACTCAATATGACATCATTTGCTTATGCAGACAATGCTCATAAACACGATTTGTTTGTGCTGATCTACCGTGTTTAATCTGTTTCACATTGCGTTTTCCCAACGATTATGGTAGAAAGCCGATCGGAGAATGAATATTCGTTGCTTGCAACTGCCTACAATATCAAACCACCAAAACAATAACAAAGAGCAGGGCAGCCAGTTCACACAAGTTCCAGCATATTTAGGGTTACCAGTTGTTCAAATTAAAAACTAACCCCGTTAGTTTGCATGAGGAATCGTTCAAACGAACGGGGGTCCACTGTAATTGGATATCCAATGAGGAACTCCATCGTCGGTGTCATCAACGGCCGATAGCCACAGAAATTCGTGAGCGTAGGTGGAAGTGGATCGGACACACCTTGAGGAAAGGAGCGAACGAGGTTTGCAAAGCAGCACTCGACTGGAATCCACAAGGACAGCGTAGAAGAGGCAGACCCAGAGGCTCATGGCGACGGAGCTTAGCCAACGACATCCAGGCTGTAGACGAGAACCTGTCCTGGCGACAGGTAAAAGCCATGGCGGGTAACCGTCAGCAGTGGAGATCTCTGATTTCATCCCTTTGTTCTGCCGGACCGGCGGACATGGACACATAAGTAAGTAAGTAAGTCCTATCCAACACAAATTATTAAAAATATCAGCATTTTTATGACACAAAATGCAAAACTAGTTATTCCCTAATATTTTAGTTAGTTGTCTATCATACGCGATCAATCGAAGTGAGCTGAGATCTATTTAAATGCTTTTTATCATTAAAGATGTCCTACAAGCCCAATTTCCAACGCTTTTTCGTGCGACGAAGAAGACAATGTCGACTAATCGTTTTAATTTCCATCATTCATAAATGAAAATAACTCACGCAAGGCATTGTCGTTATACTACAGCCAGGAAAACTTGCCTGGCCTGCAGAAATTTTGTAGAATAACATTTGTCATGCCGTCTTACACAAATACATGCACGTTAGCTTCGTAAACATTGTTGTGATTTTTAGTTCGGAAGATGAAAAATTTTAATGGACGGATTTTAAAACGGTACGACGAATTTTAGAAATGAAGTCAGTTGCGTAATTTCAATAATATGCTTTAATAGTCGCTTTTCAGTGATTTCAAAGTTCACGGATCGGAAGGTAAGTGTGTTTTAGTCAAGTCAGCACAAGAACTTTTGGAATTAGAATGGCTTTACTTATTACGACGGGAATTAGAAAAACACCCTAGTTACTAAAAAACCGGAAAGATAGCGTATTGAAGATAGAAGCAAAATACGAGTGAAGAAAGCTAAAGTGATGAAGGAAGATAAAAGTTAAAGCTAACAGAATCAGGACCCATTATTGTTCATTAGCTGGAAGTCAACCGCGTGGCTGGCAAGCCGCGGTCCTTTCCAAACAAGCCGAGTGCCAGCATTACCATTAGCTATAGATTAGAGATTGGCTACTAGACCTGGTCACTATAAACAGATCGCAGACCCACCAGACACCACCACCCGATTCGACACCGCCAGATCCAGCATCAGCCGGCCGGCCCAGCACTTACACTTACACTACCACATCCAGTAAGTTAAATAAAAAGTTTCTTTAAAAGATCGTCTTTGGACTTCCGATTGGTATCACTACAGAGATGGGCACCGCTAACCGAAATTTTAGCTTTGCTAACAGCTGAACCGCTAATTCAAAACTTTAGCTTCGATAACTGCTAACCGCTAAATGAATCAAATATTTAGCGGAAGCTAACGCTAGTCACTAACCGCTAAATTTATTGGCACCGCAAATTTAGCAATACTTTTTTAAACACCAATTTTGGACAAAAGAAAATCTTCGTTGCAAAGGTCTAAGAAAAAATATGTACTGGCAAAACATGAAATAATTTTGTAAAAAAAAATTCAGACATTCACAAAAAACGGTTTGAAGCACATTACCATAGGCGAATAAACGCAAAACTAATGAAGCCCATGCGACTCCTACATTTGGCTGTCCGAACTAGGAAAATGATGATCACTTACAATTTTTCGCGGATATACAAATCAAAACATTTTTTATTTAAATCTCAGTAAAATGAATATTGCGAACATTTCTGCTGAACAATTTTCTGCAGCGGGTTAGAAATCTTATTTACTAGCTAGCGCACTGGTGGTTGCAAATGAAATGTATACTTAGGACAAGTAAATTGAGATCCGGATTTAGTTGAGGTGTGTATGGTTATGTTTAAAGGTGCGGGACCGAAAAATTTAGATCCCGATATATTCATGAAAGTGTTCTACTTAATTATTTAAGGTAATTTTAATGTTTTAAGCAAAATTTTAACAATATTTCATCCAAGGCATGCTGAATCAATGTCCTTATTGTTTAGTAATTATTATGTAATAAAATTTTAATAGTTTTAAATAAAATGCAGGCAATTAAAAATTATAGTAAGTATATATGTTATTTTCTAATCCAACCATAACATTTAATTGATTTCAAAGCGCGTATTTTTTTTAAAAATTCAAATTCGCTTCTGATGATTTTAGTTTTCTATGTGTTTTGACAGCTTGAAATAAAAATATCATCATTTTTACCGCGGCGCCAACTACTTGTCGAATGGAGCTTTGGTTCACCTATATTTAAAATGGGTGAAATCTTAGATTATTAGTAGTACATAGATGTGCAACTCTTTGATTTCTTCATATAACGCGTAAGTGGTATGCCATCAGCGCTACCTATCTGCAGCTGGGTGAAGCACACTGTCAATGGATGTGTGTAATGTTCTCATCTTATAGAAGTGTTGGTGACAGATGTGAAAACTGTCATACGTCAAATGTGCACGCTGTCTAGTTGTATACAGAAATGAGATTAAAAATACCCTTGAAAGATTTTCATTAGGGGGCTGTTCGAAAACCATGTCGTTCTAAGAAACAGTATTTAAATTGCCAAAGAGATATCCCGCATTTTGCACCTTACTGGACACCGCTGTTTAAAAGAGCAACTGGATACAAACGTGAGACATAGGGAAATCGCCGAAGTAAGAAAGAGAAAAAGCGACAACGGCAATGTTGCTGTTTTTATGTCATATACATTGATGTTAAGGAAAAACATCTAGATTAATCCAGGTTCAGCTGCAAATGATAATAATGCAAATGCCACGGGCGAATCGCTTCAAATTTATTGCATATATTAAATATATTTATGCATATTTACATGGTTTTACCCGGGTGCTAAATATATTTACCGGTATTGATGAATATTTAACGAAAGTTTTCATCTTTTTCAATACGATCTTGAGTTGTCAAGTCCCATAACATAGAGTGACTATATACAGAGTGGCGACAATGTCAAAATTGGAATGATAATTATCTGTCAGTGTCATTCCAATCGAGCAGACGACCTATCCAATGCGTATGCAGGAAAGAGAAAGAAAAACCTTGGAAAACCCGCATTGCATACATTTGGGATAACTTGTCGTCACTCTGTATATAGTCACTCTACCATAACAGTATGTGGCAAGAGTTGTTATGATGAGATGGACACATTTAAAATAGTAAATATATTTATCACATATTGAATATTTATGCAGGAAGTGATTTACCCTATAGTTACTATATATATAGTTCGGCGGATAGAAAACCAGGCGAATTGGCATCCCTGATTTATTAAATTAAATTTGAAATTATGGTGAAATGTGCAGGTTTTTACGAGAAATAATCGCTGGCGGGTGTTGAAAATGACTAGTTCTATGAAAATAAAGTGTGTGTTTTTAACATTACTCCTGCATTTTGGATTTTGAAAAGCTTTTGGCTCCGCTTTTGACGTTTATTTGGCTCCCGATTTTCTATCCGCCGAACTATATATATAGTAACTATAATTGAGTATTTTAGCGGTATATAAATTTTCACATATTATGGTAACATATAATGTCACTGTATCGTCACATGAAGACTTTTTCAAATTTGACGAGTGAAAGTAATAAAAATAGCATTTTTTTAATTTAAAAATTTTTTTTTGGATAAGACGATAGCTGAAAAGTAACCCACTTTTCTTCTCAGTTCAACTCAGACAACACAGTGAATAGATAAACTATGGTCATCGAACGATACAGGTTTCATACGGGAGCTGTCAAAAGCTCGGTCAAAATGAAGAGCTCTATCAGAAAGATAGAAGGGAGGGAGAGAACTTCTGACATCATTTCAATCAATCAGCTTGGTTGATATCTGTCAAACAGCAAATCATTCTATTTTTGATTTTTATTAATTTTTTCATTAAATATTGACCTAGTTGAAATAAAAAAAGCACTGTTAGATGCAGAAAACGACGAGCTATCAAATAAGGTGAAAAAATCCACTTTTTTGGGGAAATTAAAATACCCAATTTACCCCGTGTCCGCTGCTAAACAGCCATAAACATCAATCCGTTTTATGGCTGCTTAAAGGTGTTAAAGTTTAGAGTAGAAGATTTCATTAGGCTCACAGCTTTCAAACTATTTCAAGGCTGCTTAAGCGTGTTAAAGTGGCTTTACAAACTACTACCAAGTTTTTATTCGGTTCACAGCACACATGCTGCCAGATCATAGAATTTCACAATTAGGCTGACAGCAAAAGTTTATCAGTTATCAACATTATCGATTGCTTCAGGTGTAAAGATATTGCCACTGTCTGTTCTGTAGATGTAGATGGGGCGGATCATAAGGGTGAGTGCTTATGGACCAGAAGATGGCAGGTTCAATTCCCGAAAAAAGACATGCATTTTTAATTAGCTTACTTATATGAATTAGAGTTATTCGAAACTAAAAATATCGCGTTCGACAATGTTCACGGCAAAATAAAAATGACGCGTTCAATTTTTTTAAAATTAAAAATACATTTTTTTGGCTGCATAAAGGCTGATGAGATGTTGATTAAGCGACTGGAAAAGCATATTGCAAAACTATTTCTCGTTCTAAAAATAGAATTGACAGCATTGCCCAAATTGGTTATTTAAAAAGACGCAAAGGCCTCTATTTAGCTTCATTGCAGCTTCGAAAGCAGCTATTGAAGCTTGAAGCTTGAATTACGAGATTTAGATGTTTGGGACCTGAAAAAAGAGTTTCATTTCTAAACCTAAACCAAAGTTCAGGCACAGGTTGAATAAAATCAGCTATAAAAGCGTTTGATCAGTCTGAAATTGTTACTTGAACAAAATGTTGGCGAGTCATTCCGGTCAAGCGCCGAACCCAACATCTTCTTCCGCCGGCTTGGTTCGTAGCACTCATACACAGCCGAGCGTGTTGGCATTCACTAACTGAATTCACCAACATTTTCTTCCAACCTGTTTGTATGTGTATGGGGCTTTAAGCATTACGTTCCGTCATGAACTTGTATCACTAAATATTGCCATTAACAATCATTACTGTAATTTCAATGGTTGTGTCTAAACATTTGTTGTTGATGGTAGTAGAAAGCAAACATACACACTTAAAAATTTTTACCGAACACCGTAATTTTTTGACGAAATTAGAACTGCTGAACGTTCGGTGGTCAGTTCGGTAATTAATTTGCTTGACGAACACTCGGCAATGAAAATATTTTTATGAAATGTCAAAAATTGCGGACTGTTCAGTATAAATTAACAAATCTCTCAGCAAAAATCATTGCTGAAAGCCGTAATTATAGTGCTGATAATTCGGTAATGTGTACTGAATTGTCGTCATAAATTAAAAAAATATTTTTATTGAAATCATGTCTTAAAAATAAATACAATTAATTATATAGGATCTATGATGCACAGATATGGTTCTAACTTGGTCTCGAGGTATGGCTCTGCCAGCCGCCGCATGTTCGAATCTGGACTAAAAGAGGTTGTTCCGAGTTAACCTATCTGTAGCACCAGCCCCGCAATCGTCATCTAGTTCTGCAGCTACCTGCGAAGTCTGCACCGAAGCACTAAGTAGCATTTGCTGCTTTGTTTTATGATGACAAAATTTTGAATGAGAAGGAAAATGAAGATTTACAATTTAAATTAATATTAACTGAATGAGAGATGGAGGGATATATATTTAAAACACAAATTACATAATAAATTGGCATACCTTATATAAAGAAGGTTAAATAACGTAGAGAAGCTCTGCTATGCGCCACTCATATCTTAAGAAGAACTATAATTGTTCATATTTTGAACAATTTCCACACACTTTAAACACGCAATAAAGTATTTTCTTGATTGCGCTTCATTTTGACAGCTAATAAATGCTTGATGACAACTTTCGCAATTTTTGCTGATCTCAGCATAGCTTTTGCGGGCTATCCTGTAATAAATACTGATAGTTCGTTAAACAATTGCTGAATTATTGACAGTTACGAAATGGAATCGCTTTGCGAAAAAATACAGCTAAAAATATTAACGAACTCGCCACCGGTTAATGAAGATCTGTATTAAGAAATGTCAAGTAGTGGCGATACTCAGCATTCCTTGAAAAATTACCGAATTGCTCAGCATTTTTCCAAATGTGCTGATTTAATCCGCAAAATAAATTACCGAAGATCTGAATAAAAACTAAGTGTGTTATTGCAACAATAGCTTATGAGATAACGAAACGACCCGCACTTATCCTACGCGTCGTGAGCAGTTTTCTATTTTGCTTTTTTGAATCTTTAAAAATGTTTGCCATCTGTTTTGAACAATCCCTGACTCAAAAATCGATTTGAGTTAAAATTTACCAAAAAATAAGCAGCTGACGTTTAGCGTATATGTGCTTTACAAATACCATCAAACTGTGGTTCACCCAGCCGCCACAGATGTCTCTTTAACACCACGCAAAGTTGCGCAGGTTGGCGTATCTATGCACTATTAATAATCTAAGGTGAAATGGAATTATTTCCATGAGGCAGAACATTAGAACAGTTTTCCATTACTGAGGAAATTTTGTAAAAAAATTTTCCAAATAAATTTTTATTCTGGATTCCCAAAAATTTTGCTTACATTTTCATTTAAAAATATTTGCTCTACTGCAACTTGGTTCCTAAGATATGAATTGTCAAAGTTCTACAGGAATTCTCCGAATACGGCGATGGGTTATGCTGTACACTCCTCAGCTATCTATCGATTAACAAAACTGCTTTTTGTTATATTGTTAGAGACCTTTAAAAGCTTGTTAACTACCAAAAACCAAATAAATGGACTAAAAGGAAACTAAGAAAATACAGCAGCGGGCGTGTAGCACCACTCACCGTCATATTCGGGGGACTGCTATTTATGAATATCTTATGACTTTTTACCTTTGTTATACTATAACAAAGGTTTAAAAATTGGTCGAAAAACACGAAGTTGAAGTAACATATGCCATACATACATAAGTTACGAAGTTACATACGCCAATCGATAGAGTTCGACGATTTGAGCAATGTCTGTGTGTGTGTGTGTGTGTGTGTGTGTGTGTGTGTGTGTGTGTGTGTGTGTGTGTGTGTGTGTGTGTGTGTGTGTGTGTGTGTGTGTGTGTGTGTGTGTGTGTGTGTGTGTGTGTGTGTGTGTGTGTGTGTGTGTGTGTGTGTGTGTGTGTGTGTGTGTGTGTGTGTGTGTGTGTGTGTGTGTGTGTGTGTGTGTGTGTGTGTGTGTGTGTGTGTGTGTGTGTGTGTGTGTGTGTGTGTGTGTGTGTGTGTGTGTGTGTGTGTGTGTGTGTGTGTGTGTGTGTGTGTGTGTGTGTGTGTGTGTGTGTGTGTGTGTGTGTGTGTGTGTGTGTGTGTGTGTGTGTGTGTGTGTGTGTGTGTGTGTGTGTGTGTGTGTGTGTGTGTGTGTGTGTGTGTGTGTGTGTGTGTGTGTGTGTGTGTGTGTGTGTGTGTGTGTGTGTGTGTGTGTGTGTGTGTGTGTGTGTGTGTGTGTGTGTGTGTGTGTGTGTGTGTGTGTGTGTGTGTGTGTGTGTGTGTGTGTGTGTGTGTGTGTGTGTGTGTGTGTGTGTGTGTGTGTGTGTGTGTGTGTGTGTGTGTGTGTGTGTGTGTGTGTGTGTGTGTGTGTGTGTGTGTGTGTGTGTGTGTGTGTGTGTGTGTGTGTGTGTGTGTGTGTGTGTGTGTGTGTGTGTGTGTGTGTGTGTGTGTGTGTGTGTGTGTGTGTGTGTGTGTGTGTGTGTGTGAGGGTGTGTATTATGTAATAATTTTTTCTATCGCCTGTTTCTCATAGATGGCTGAACCGAATCGCTGTTACTTTTGTTTGAAAGGTATTATTGTCTAGTAAATCACTATAGAGTTGTTTCGTGATATGACGTTCCGTTTAAAAGTTATAAGCAAGTTATGCGTGAAACGGGTTTCTCCGGAACTACATGACCGATTTCAACGATCTTAGTATCAAATGAAAGCCCTTATTAAAACTAAATTGTTCAGGAACTTTTAATTGAAAACAAGCAAGTAGTTTAAAAGTTATGCTTAAAAAACCTGTTTTGACAAGGTAATAATTATCGCCTGTTTCTTAGAGATGACCAAACCGATTTATGCGCTATTAGTCTCATTTGAAAGATAATATATCCTAATAGATCACTATTAAATGATTTTTTGATTGGACGTTTAATTTGAAAGTTATGACCAACCGTATACACCACACCAATATTAACAATAATTTATAATGATTTTAACCAAGATAATTTACCTAATTTCAATTATTTTAATATCAAACGAGAGGTTTTGACTCTACGAATATATATGCAAAATTTCATAAGAATTGGTTTTACCGGTCAAAAGATATTAACCCTCGAACACTCGCCCCAACTTTTGTAACATAGTTACTCGCGCGCAAAAACGCCCCAAACCAAAGAAAAAGTGTGCACTTGAGTTTTGACTAGGAAAACTTGCTTTTAGGTTTATTGAACCTTTGGAACAGTTTATTGAAATTAAAAGCTCTATCGTCTGGTGGAATTTAATTTTTTTTGTTTGATTATAGTCATTTTAACAGCTTAGGTCATTCGTGACTTCTGCGTGGTTAGGATTTGAACCCGGGTCCTCGGCGTGAATGCTAACCACTACGCCGGGATTGACCCCTAATTTAAATTTTGATTAAGCCCCCTAAAAGTGGAATAAAAAAATATTTTT
The DNA here is from genome assembly GCF_943734655.1 of Sabethes cyaneus. NCBI lineage: Eukaryota > Metazoa > Arthropoda > Insecta > Diptera > Culicidae > Sabethes > Sabethes cyaneus. Next base: position 119,284,005 of record NC_071355.1, on the reverse strand, counting down.
CTTCAGTGTCAATATAACACATTGATGTGTTCTGCAAAGTTATAGAGCATATTATTACAAGAAATTTTGCTGAAGACAGTAACCTTCTATCTCTGCAGCGAAGATAGAAAAATCTTATTTATTTTATTTGAATTTGTAAAATCAGTTTTTCTATTTTTGCTCTTTTTGTAATTGTTGTATGACTTTTTATGTACTACAAAATTGTACAAATAGTAGAAATACACAACTTCGCTGAAAATAGTATACCTTTATGTTTGCTTGTTTAGAAACTGTAGAACTGGTGGCCAAGCCACATATACCAATCGATAAGGTTCGACGAAATGAGCAATGTCTGTGTGTGTATGTGTGTGTATGTATGTATGTGATGATTTTTTCTATCGCCTGTTTCTCTGTTTCCTATTACTTTTGTTTGAAAGGTATTATTGCCTAGTAGATCACTATTGAATTGTTTCGTGGTCCGACATTCCGTTTAAAAGTTATAAGTAAGAATGTAAAAATTACGTAACATTTTCTCCGGAACTACATGACCGATTTCAACGATCTTAGTATCAAATGAAAGCTCTTGTTAACGCCAAATTGTTCAGGAATTTTTATTGAAAACAAACATGTAGTTTAAAAGTTATTCTTAAAAAACCTGTTTTGACAAAGTAATATAATTATAATTCGCCTGTTTCTTAGAGATGGCCAAACTAATTTATGCGCTATTAGTCTCATTTGAAAGGTAATATATCCTAATAGATCACTATTGATTTGTTTTTTGATTGGATGTTTAATTAGAAAGTTATGAGCAATCGTATACAACTAATCAAAATTTTCACTAATTTATAACGATTTTATCTAAGATAATTTATTTAGTTTAAAATATTATGGTATCTAATTAGAAGTTTTAATGCTGCAAATATATCTGCAAAATTTCAGAAGAATTGGTTTTGCCGGTCAAAAGATATTAACTCACGAACAGGGTTGCCACATGCACAGATTATTCTGTGTTTAACAGATATTTGGAAGAAATCGCCTTTACAGAATCTGTAGGCATAGAATACAGATTTTCGCCAAATTACACAGATTAAACAGATTTTTGAGCTTTTACATGAGAGTGAAAGAGACGGAAATAGTCAGCAAAATGACTCTCTATCTCTTTCACTCTCATTGTTTTGCATTGGACAGATTTTTGCACAGATATTTTTTCTCGGCGTACAGATTGTCAGATTTTTCCAACAAAAAACACAGAATTATATGTGGCATCCCTGCTCACGAACACTCGCGCCAACTTTTGAAACACGGTTACTCGCGCGCACAATTGCCCAAACCCAAAAAAAAACCGAATTAATCCACCTAGCGGCGTGACCTAGCCTTTCTACTGACACAATAATCATTATTTAATTTCTCAGGAACATCTATGTATAATTAACTTGACTATATTTTTAAATATCCGTTCCGTATTCCTCAAAATCCTTATTTGCCAGTAAAATTCCCAACGTATTGCGTAGAATAATTATATTTTCTTTCCTTAGGTGCGTAAATACTTGTAACACCTTATTTAGTTTTATAATCGGTCGGCCTTAACTTTCGGGCTTCAGAGCCACATACAAAACTTGTTTTGAATTGACAATATGAAATATGTGTTCATAGCAGATTTTTTGATATTAATACCATGCGTTCAAAAGTTAGCATCTTTGAAAAACAAAAGTTCAGAAAAATTATTGTTATACTTCGCATTTGAAGAAAAAGGATATCGACAACAAAATGATTAATCTCAAAATTTTACTATTAGTTTGCTTGGCTTCAATTTTGCAATATATCTGAATTAGAAAAAATAACTGAATAGAGCATCAGTATGAAAAAAAGAAATTGAACTTTTTCTTAGCTGGCGCTCCTTCAGATAATTATTTTTGCATGAAAATCAAAACTTAAGCTTCTTTTGAATGTACTTTCATGAAAAGATAGTCATTAGCTTGATCGCATCGTTTTTACAATGTTAGAGGGTTAGGAAAACAAGATGAGTTCGAAAAATAGTGCAAAAGCTGCGTCATAAACATGCTTGAGAATGGGAAGTATGATCGATATGACTTCCAGTGCTTGTCATTTTTGATTTATTTATTAAAACGTGATACATGACATAAGACATCTGTCCTTTAAAATGTCATTAACGAAAACAAATCTTACAAAATTACTACCGTGCAACGTTTACTTCCTATTTTTCGTATAACATTTCTAAGCTCTAGTATCTATGGATTGAAAATCTACTCACTAGTATTTTGATCCTATACACCACTATACTTATATACTTAAATTAACTGCTTTTCTCCGCTTTTTGCTTTTCTTGTACAATTGTGAGTAACAGCAAGTGAAGAAAATGACAATTGAAATCTGAAATCAAAGAAAAGAAAAAACTTTTCGATTGAATCACACTATTTAATATTTATTTGCGATAGATACGTAGTTCGCCTACGACGTGCAGGCTTCATCAGTGTCTTATTTCAAAGCGTATACGTATCTGTCGCGAATAAATATTAAATAGTGGAATTTAGTCGGTAAAAGTTTTTTCTATCCTTTAATTTCAGAGTTCGTATTCCACTAAGAGGCTTTGAAAACTTCAGACAATTGACATGTTTCTCACTTTTCTTGAATTTCAATGCAAATTTAAAAATTGCAAATTGTCAACAGATACACACACACACACACATACATACATACATACACAGATACATACATACATACATACATACATACATACATACATACATACATACATACATACATACATACACACATACATCACACACATTGCATACAACATTTGTTTTGATTTCACACGTTTTAACGGTTTAATATACGGTGCTTAAGTGTTAAAGTTTAAATAACTTTTGAATGAACCGTCCGATTTTGAATAACTCGGTTTCGTTTGATAGATCTCAGCAGTAATTTTCAAATAATAATAAAATGTGTGATTTTTTTCATTGCATTAATGCTTATATGTTACAAAAATATGTTTTAAATACCATTTTTTCACATTTCTTTATGTAACTTTCAAACTACAAGTCCAATCATCATGAAATTTGGAACTTAAGGGTTTGTAAGGCTTCTCTTTCATATGCAATCAATTTTGTTCAAATCGGTTAAGGGATCTATGAGATAATGAAGTCCCATATTTTTCGTATTTTTATACATAACTTTTAAACTAAAAGTCCGATCAGTATGAAATTCAATAGCGACCTATGGGACACCTAGACCTTTCATTTGACACTAAAAACATTAAAATCTGTCCAGCCATCTCCGAGAAAAGTGAGTGAGATTAAAAGCGTCACATACACACACACACACACACATACATACATACACACACACAGAAAATGCTCAGTTTTCGAAGCTGAGTCGAATGGTATATGACATTCGGCCCGCAGGACCTTCTTTCCATTTCCGGTTTTCCAAGTGATTTCTATACCTTTATACTATATATTTATATATTAGAAAGGCAAAACGTAGTTTTATAGTTTTGACTGGGAAAACTTGGTTATAGGTTTATCGAATCTTTGGAAGAGTTTCTTAAAATTGAAAGCTCTATCGTCTGGTGGAATTTAAATTTTGATTAGTCCTTCTAAAAGTGAAATAAAATAATTATTTTTCTTCAGTACTGCAAAGTTATAGAGCATATCATTACAAGAAATTCTGCTGAAGGCAGTAACGTTCTATCTCTTCAGCGAACATAGAAAAATCCTATTCATTAATTTGTAAAATCAGTTATTCTATTTCAGCTCTTTTTGTAATTGTTGTATGGAAAAAGTCATATGAATATGGATTACAAAATTGTACAAATAGTAAAAATACACAACTTTGCCCATTATAGTATACCTCTATGTTTATTTGTTTAGGAACTGTAGAACTTTGAGTATAAAAAATACCTCAATTTGGCCCCGGTTTACTCGACTACTAGCAGACGGATACATTTTAAATATTTTACATTTGCTGATTGTTTTGCTGCATACAGACACCATTTTTCCATGTGAAGAAACAGGAAAAAAATCCAGTTGGGGTCAATTCTGGTACACCTCACATGCTGATTGCTTCGTTTCTGTGATGGCAGTTTATGCTGATCTATTTTTCTAACAATTTAAAGTATTACTGCTTTGAATAATTATAGCATTTTGGTCATAACAAGTTTATATACGATTACACGTTACGAATATACATTAGATAAACAACGATTTGTAACTTTATAATATGGCGTTTATAAACCTACACGTGTTGTACAAAATACAACAGCGTGAGTAACCGAAGGTTAAACAAAAATTGATGAAATTTATACAAGAAAACTTTATTGTTGTGAATCAAAAAGAATGGCATTACAGAAAATTATGCATAGTTCAAAAACCTATAAACTAGACCTCTACTAGGCAATGTATATGTTAAAGAATAATATTTCCTCTTACAACTTACTTTCACTTGCACTTACTCAAATTAGTAACAAATTACTTATCCTTACCCAGTAATTTCACGAAAAAAGGATCTATCAAAATTTGAAAGTGCTCCTATTTTGTTAAAATATTTTAAACTTATTTTATTTTCAAAAATCTATACCTATAAAGAAGGATTTCTGTCTGTCTGTCTGTCTGTCTGTCTGTCTGTCTGTCTGTCTGTCTGTCTGTCTGTCTGTCTGTCTGTCTGTCTGTCTGTCTGTCTGTCTGTCTGTCTGTCTGTCTGTCTGTCTGTCTGTCTGTCTGTCTGTCTGTCTGTCTGTCTGTCTGTCTGTCTGTCTGTCTGTCTGTCTGTCTGTCTGTCTGTCTGTCTGTCTGTCTGTCTGTCTGTCTGTCTGTCTGTCTGTCTGTCTGTCTGTCTGTCTGTCTGTCTGTCTGTCTGTCTGTCTGTCTGTCTGTCTGTCTGTCTGTCTGTCTGTCTGTCTGTCTGTCTGTCTGTCTGTCTGTCTGTCTGTCTGTCTGTCTGTCTGTCTGTCTGTCTGTCTGTCTGTCTGTCTGTCTGTCTGTCTGTCTGTCTGTCTGTCTGTCTGTCTGTCTGTCTGTCTGTCTGTCTGTCTGTCTGTCTGTCTGTCTGTCTGTCTGTCTGTCTGTCTGTCTGTCTGTCTGTCTGTCTGTCTGTCTGTCTGTCTGTCTGTCTGTCTGTCTGTCTGTCTGTCTGTCTGTCTGTCTGTCTGTCTGTCTGTCTGTCTGTCTGTCTGTCTGTCTGTCTGTCTGTCTGTCTGTCTGTCTGTCTGTCTGTCTGTCTGTCTGTCTGTCTGTCTGTCTGTCTGTCTGTCTGTCTGTCTGTCTGTCTGTCTGTCTGTCTGTCTGTCTGTCTGTCTGTCTGTCTGTCTGTCTGTCTGTCTGTCTGTCTGTCTGTCTGTCTGTCTGTCTGTCTGTCTGTCTGTCTGTCTGTCTGTCTGTCTGTCTGTCTGTCTGTCTGTCTGTCTGTCTGTCTGTCTGTCTGTCTGTCTGTCTGTCTGTCTGTCTGTCTGTCTGTCTGTCTGTCTGTCTGTCTGTCTGTCTGTCTGTCTGTCTGTCTGTCTGTCTGTCTGTCTGTCTGTCTGTCTGTCTGTCTGTCTGTCTGTCTGTCTGTCTGTCTGTCTGTCTGTCTGTCTGTCTGTCTGTCTGTCTGTCTGTCTGTCTGTCTGTCTGTCTGTCTGTCTGTCTGTCTGTCTGTCTGTCTGTCTGTCTGTCTGTCTGTCTGTCTGTCTGTCTGTCTGTCTGTCTGTCTGTCTGTCTGTCTGTCTGTCTGTCTGTCTGTCTGTCTGTCTGTCTGTCTGTCTGTCTGTCTGTCTGTCTGTCTGTCTGTCTGTCTGTCTGTCTGTCTGTCTGTCTGTCTGTCTGTCTGTCTGTCTGTCTGTCTGTCTGTCTGTCTGTCTGTCTGTCTGTCTGTCTGTCTGTCTGTCTGTCTGTCTGTCTGTCTGTCTGTCTGTCTGTCTGTCTGTCTGTCTGTCTGTCTGTCTGTCTGTCTGTCTGTCTGTCTGTCTGTCTGTCTGTCTGTCTGTCTGTCTGTCTGTCTGTCTGTCTGTCTGTCTGTCTGTCTGTCTGTCTGTCTGTCTGTCTGTCTGTCTGTCTGTCTGTCTGTCTGTCTGTCTGTCTGTCTGTCTGTCTGTCTGTCTGTCTGTCTGTCTGTCTGTCTGTCTGTCTGTCTGTCTGTCTGTCTGTCTGTCTGTCTGTCTGTCTGTCTGTCTGTCTGTCTGTCTGTCTGTCTGTCTGTCTGTCTGTCTGTCTGTCTGTCTGTCTGTCTGTCTGTCTGTCTGTCTGTCTGTCTGTCTGTCTGTCTGTCTGTCTGTCTGTCTGTCTGTCTGTCTGTCTGTCTGTCTGTCTGTCTGTCTGTCTGTCTGTCTGTCTGTCTGTCTGTCTGTCTGTCTGTCTGTCTGTCTGTCTGTCTGTCTGTCTGTCTGTCTGTCTGTCTGTCTGTCTGTCTGTCTGTCTGTCTGTCTGTCTGTCTGTCTGTCTGTCTGTCTGTCTGTCTGTCTGTCTGTCTGTCTGTCTGTCTGTCTGTCTGTCTGTCTGTCTGTCTGTCTGTCTGTCTGTCTGTCTGTCTGTCTGTCTGTCTGTCTGTCTGTCTGTCTGTCTGTCTGTCTGTCTGTCTGTCTGTCTGTCTGTCTGTCTGTCTGTCTGTCTGTCTGTCTGTCTGTCTGTCTGTCTGTCTGTCTGTCTGTCTGTCTGTCTGTCTGTCTGTCTGTCTGTCTGTCTGTCTGTCTGTCTGTCTGTCTGTCTGTCTGTCTGTCTGTCTGTCTGTCTGTCTGTCTGTCTGTCTGTCTGTCTGTCTGTCTGTCTGTCTGTCTGTCTGTCTGTCTGTCTGTCTGTCTGTCTGTCTGTCTGTCTGTCTGTCTGTCTGTCTGTCTGTCTGTCTGTCTGTCTGTCTGTCTGTCTGTCTGTCTGTCTGTCTGTCTGTCTGTCTGTCTGTCTGTCTGTCTGTCTGTCTGTCTGTCTGTCTGTCTGTCTGTCTGTCTGTCTGTCTGTCTGTCTGTCTGTCTGTCTGTCTGTCTGTCTGTCTGTCTGTCTGTCTGTCTGTCTGTCTGTCTGTCTGTCTGTCTGTCTGTCTGTCTGTCTGTCTGTCTGTCTGTCTGTCTGTCTGTCTGTCTGTCTGTCTGTCTGTCTGTCTGTCTGTCTGTCTGTCTGTCTGTCTGTCTGTCTGTCTGTCTGTCTGTCTGTCTGTCTGTCTGTCTGTCTGTCTGTCTGTCTGTCTGTCTGTCTGTCTGTCTGTCTGTCTGTCTGTCTGTCTGTCTGTCTGTCTGTCTGTCTGTCTGTCTGTCTGTCTGTCTGTCTGTCTGTCTGTCTGTCTGTCTGTCTGTCTGTCTGTCTGTCTGTCTGTCTGTCTGTCTGTCTGTCTGTCTGTCTGTCTGTCTGTCTGTCTGTCTGTCTGTCTGTCTGTCTGTCTGTCTGTCTGTCTGTCTGTCTGTCTGTCTGTCTGTCTGTCTGTCTGTCTGTCTGTCTGTCTGTCTGTCTGTCTGTCTGTCTGTCTGTCTGTCTGTCTGTCTGTCTGTCTGTCTGTCTGTCTGTCTGTCTGTCTGTCTGTCTGTCTGTCTGTCTGTCTGTCTGTCTGTCTGTCTGTCTGTCTGTCTGTCTGTCTGTCTGTCTGTCTGTCTGTCTGTCTGTCTGTCTGTCTGTCTGTCTGTCTGTCTGTCTGTCTGTCTGTCTGTCTGTCTGTCTGTCTGTCTGTCTGTCTGTCTGTCTGTCTGTCTGTCTGTCTGTCTGTCTGTCTGTCTGTCTGTCTGTCTGTCTGTCTGTCTGTCTGTCTGTCTGTCTGTCTGTCTGTCTGTCTGTCTGTCTGTCTGTCTGTCTGTCTGTCTGTCTGTCTGTCTGTCTGTCTGTCTGTCTGTCTGTCTGTCTGTCTGTCTGTCTGTCTGTCTGTCTGTCTGTCTGTCTGTCTGTCTGTCTGTCTGTCTGTCTGTCTGTCTGTCTGTCTGTCTGTCTGTCTGTCTGTCTGTCTGTCTGTCTGTCTGTCTGTCTGTCTGTCTGTCTGTCTGTCTGTCTGTCTGTCTGTCTGTCTGTCTGTCTGTCTGTCTGTCTGTCTGTCTGTCTGTCTGTCTGTCTGTCTGTCTGTCTGTCTGTCTGTCTGTCTGTCTGTCTGTCTGTCTGTCTGTCTGTCTGTCTGTCTGTCTGTCTGTCTGTCTGTCTGTCTGTCTGTCTGTCTGTCTGTCTGTCTGTCTGTCTGTCTGTCTGTCTGTCTGTCTGTCTGTCTGTCTGTCTGTCTGTCTGTCTGTCTGTCTGTCTGTCTGTCTGTCTGTCTGTCTGTCTGTCTGTCTGTCTGTCTGTCTGTCTGTCTGTCTGTCTGTCTGTCTGTCTGTCTGTCTGTCTGTCTGTCTGTCTGTCTGTCTGTCTGTCTGTCTGTCTGTCTGTCTGTCTGTCTGTCTGTCTGTCTGTCTGTCTGTCTGTCTGTCTGTCTGTCTGTCTGTCTGTCTGTCTGTCTGTCTGTCTGTCTGTCTGTCTGTCTGTCTGTCTGTCTGTCTGTCTGTCTGTCTGTCTGTCTGTCTGTCTGTCTGTCTGTCTGTCTGTCTGTCTGTCTGTCTGTCTGTCTGTCTGTCTGTCTGTCTGTCTGTCTGTCTGTCTGTCTGTCTGTCTGTCTGTCTGTCTGTCTGTCTGTCTGTCTGTCTGTCTGTCTGTCTGTCTGTCTGTCTGTCTGTCTGTCTGTCTGTCTGTCTGTCTGTCTGTCTGTCTGTCCGTATGCTCCTTATAGAATCGAAAACTACTGAACCAATCGGCGTGAAAATTTGCATGTAGAGGTTTTTGGGGCCCGGAAAGGTTTTAGTGATGGTTAAAGACCCCTTCCCCCACTAAAAGGGGGGCTCCCATACAAATGAAACAAAAATTTCTGCATAACTCGAGAACTAATCAAGCAAATAGAACAAAATTTGGCATGTGGGTGTTTTCGGTGACAAGAATTTATTCTATGATAAATTAAGACCCCTCCCCTCTTTATAAGGGAAATTATAACTCCTCTCGCCTTTGAAAGGGGGGGCTTCCATACAAATTTCCTCATAACTCGAGAACTGTAAGCGAGTAGTCTCGAACTACCGGGGTATAGCTGCATTAAGTGCCACTTCTAAACTGTTTGAGTTGATTATTCTCCAGGAGCTTGCCCAGAGATATAATCACTACATCTCGTCGGATCAGCACGGATTTATGCCTAAACGATCTACAACAACCAACTTGACTTCCTTCACTTCGTTTGTAACACGCCAAATTGAGGATATCATCAAGTGGACGCGATATACACAGACTTATCTGCAGCATTTGATAAAATGAATCATCAAATTGCAATTGCCAAATTTGATCGACTTGGGATGAACGAACATTTCCTACTCTGGCTTCAATCTTACCTATGTGGTCGTAGCATGTCTGTGAAAATTGGTGATCACATTTCTTCGCCATTTCCTGTTTGTTCTGGTGTTCCACAAGGAAGCCACCTAGGACCGTTTTTATTCCTGCTGTATATGAACGACGTTAATTCCATTTTGAAATGCGCGAAACTCTCATATGCTGACGATCTAAAGCTATACCATACGATAAAGCAACCACTGGATATGAGTTTTCTGCAGGAGCAGTTGGACAACTTCGTTAAATGGTGTCAAATTAACCGATTGTCGCTGAATGTGTCTAAGTGCTCGGTAATCTCATTTGAACGAAAACATTCACTATTCCAGTATGACTATGCCTTGGCAGGCGTACGTTTACTGCGTGAATCCACAGTTAAGGATTTGGGAGTTTTAATCGATGCAAAATTAACTTTCAAGGATCACATTTCATACGTGGTGGCAAAAGCTTCTTCACAGCTGGGCTTTTTATTTCGTTTCGCGAAAAAATTTAAGGACATCTACTGCCTGAAAACACTCTATTGTTCAATTGTGCGACCTGTACTGGAATACGCGTCTCCCGTCTGGTCTCCTTATTACCAGAACGAAATTCAACGCATCGAAGCTATTTAGCGAAAGTTCATCCGCTTCGCTTTACGTCATCTCAGATGGACGGATCCACGGAACTTACCCAGCTATAAAAACCAGAGGGGTTATGTACAAGACACGACCGTGTATATAGGTGACGCAGGACTACGTAAGTCTCTTTGTAGTGATAGTAGCAACATATATACATGCTACATGCGTTGTACGTAACATTTATCAAAGTAGTAACATTGCATACGTTCAATTCTCAAAAGAATGTGCATTTGAAAACAATTTAACAAAATCAAGAATCAAGATTGTTTATATTACTCATGGTTCCCCACGTTGCAGGGATTTTACCAATCCAATCCTATTTTATCAACAGCACATCTTTTCACTACACTTCTAATGAAACGGCAAGCATGCGTATTCATACAGAGTCGTATTATAACCGAACACTACAGCTGTAGCACATTTTTCCAACACAGATATCAAATTCGCCTAGGTTTAATCGTCTCGCAGTAAAGAATTAGCGATCTGTTGGGACAACGAACTTGTGTCATTTTTTCTGGCACACTTCCCTAACACAGACATCAAATTGGACTAGGTTTAATCGCGTTCGTAAGAAATCTGTTGGCACGACGGGGCTTTGTCACTCTTTCTGGCGCACTTCCCAAGCAAGGACATCAAAACGGTCTAGGTTTAACCGCGGTGTTAAGAAATCTTGTTGAAATGAGGAAGCTTTGCCACTTGTTTTGGCTTACTTCCCAAGCACAGATATCAAATTGGTATAGGTTTAGATCATCGCAAAGAATCTTCCAACCAATCACGAAGCGAGAATTTTGGTAAAACATAGATTCATTATTTTAAATTTTTTAATAGTTCAACATCAAGAATACATACTTTTCTTTATTTAGGTCAATTCTTAGAAGATTTTCCGATCGATTGGTGTAAGAATATTGAAAATCAATCGGAAAACCGCTGAGCTATTAGTGCTCAAAACCTTTCATTTTTCGTGACGCTCGCATTTTTCGATTTTTTGGAATGACACCCTATCTCAAAACTTGCCGTAAGACGTAGTCCTACGTCAAAACCGTTGCATGCTGATCGGCCTGGAATTACTAGAGGAAAGACGCAATGTGGCTATGTATGCTATGGGTATGTCTCGTCTATTCAATCAATGTTACCATGTATTTGACTTTAATGTGTCTCGAGAAACAAACAAGTATAATTTTAGACGTGTTTTATGTTAATAATCTAAACAGACGAGTATTGTAAATACAGTCAACCAAAAAAGTATTCGGACAGCAGCGCATAAAATTTTCTTTTAGAAATTTTGCACAGTATTTTTGCAAAGAATGGTAACACATATTTTTTAAAACAATGTTTAACTAAAGCATATTTATATGCACAACAAAAATTCGGGGAAAAGCTTTCCGTTTTGAAGATAGGGTACATATAGTTTGAATTCCTCAAAAATGCAGCCAAAAAAGTATTCGGACAGTTAACTATTAGTTGAAACAAATGTCCTTTCTCGCTCATCTACTACCTCGTAGGACCATTTACAATCTTGATGACCTGTTTTAATCTGTTTGGGATAAAATTAACAATTTTTCAAATATCCCTCCGTGAATTGCTGACCATTTTTTACAAGAGCTCGGTTTAAGTCATTGTGATAAGAAATCGAATGATTTCTCATTTAGAAATGAGATTATCTAAAAAGATGTTCAAAAGGGTTCAAATCTAGACTGAATGCTGATGTTTCGATAGCTCTAGGACAATTATATGGTGCCTACCGCTTACAATTATCGACAGTATGTTTAGATTCAACATCCCGGTACAATATGTATGTACCACACAATTACAATTTTGCTTTAATTTCACCTAAAATTATTCAGATAGTTGAGTTTACATTTAGTTCTATCCAAAAATATATATCTTTGGTGCCTCGGAGCTTTCCAACCACCCCAACAAGGTATGACATCAACAACCCTTATGCAAGAATAACTAAAAGAGAAGGGTTACAAGCGAAAAATCACTCGTCAGCAAGTAAACGAGCAATGCGGTTAGTGTCATACCTTGTTGGGATGCTTGGAAAGCTCCGAGGTAGCAAAGATATATATTTTTGGATAGAACTAAGTGTAAACTCAATTATCTGAACAATTTTAGGTGAAATTAAAGCAAAATTGTAATTGTGCGGTACATACATATTGTACCGGGATGTTGAAACTAAACATACTGTCGATAATTGTAAGCGGTAGGTACCATACAATTGTCCTAGAGCTATTGAAACATCAGCATTCAGTCTAGATTTGAACCCTTTTGAACATCTTTTTAGATAATTTTATTTCTAAATGAGAAATCATTCGATTTCTTATCACAATGACTTAAACCGAGCTCTTGTAAAAAAATGGTCAGCAATTCACAGAGGGATATTTGAAAAATTGTTAATTTTATCCCAAACAGATTAAAACAGGTCATCAAGATTGTAAATGGTCCTACGAGGTAGTAGATGAGCGAGAAAGGACATTTGTTTCAACTAATAGTTAACTGTTCGAATACTTTTTTGGCTGCATTTTTGAGGAATTCAAACTATATGTACCCTATCTTCAAAACGGAAAGCTTTTCCCCGAATTTTTGTTGTGCATCTAAATATGCTTTAGTTAAACATTATTTTAAAAAATATGTGTTACCATTCTTTGCAAAAATACTGTGCAAAATTACTAAAAGAAAATTGTATGCGCTGCTGTCCGAATACTTTTTTGGTTGACTGTACGTTACTTAGTTATTTCTGTCATTGGGGTGATATTTTACCTGTTGACGTTAATAAAATAAAACAACAATAAAACAATAAAACTAATCAAGCAAATGGAACCAAATTTGGCATGTAGGTGATTTTGGAGGCAAGAATTTTTTCTATGATGAATAAGAACCTCTCCCCATTTTAAGAGGGGGGGCTTCTATACAAATGAAATACAAATTTCCTCATAACTCGAGAACTAATCAAGCAAATAGAACCAAATTTGGCATGTGGAGGTTTTTGGAGGCAAAAATATTTTCTATGGTGAATTCGGACCCCTCCCCACTTTAAGAGGGGGGGCTTCTACACAAATGAAATACAAATTTCCTCATAATTCGAGAACTAATCAAGCAAATGGAACCATATTTGGCATGTGGGTGTTTTTGAAGGCAACCATTTTTTCCATGATGAATTAGGACTTCTTACCTTTTTGGGAGGGGGGGCGGAGCTCCCATACAAACGAAATACAAATTTCCTCATAACTCTAGAACTAAATTGTAATGTTTGGCATGTTTCTTTTTCTACTAAAGGCTATTGATCTACATTTATGAGTGTTAAGTTGAAGAAGACTTTTGTTACACCAAATATAGAAAAGCTGTATTTCGAGCTGGGATACTCTGACGTCCTCCTCGTTTGTTATTTCTAAAAAGAGCTTCATATCATCGGCATATATTAATACCCTAACATTTCTCAGCAAGAAAGAGATATCGTTCACAAATAAAATAAACAAAAGAGGGCCTAAATGTGAACCTTGGGGAACTCCAGAGGTTACTTCTAGAGGGTTTGACTTTTTCCCTTCAAGTTTGCCTATTTGCTGACGATTAGTCAGATAGGATTCGATCCATTTAAGCAGATCTGATTGGACTCCTATTTTTTGTAATTTAAATAATAGCATGGGTATATCAACGCGATCAAATGCTTTGCTGAAATCAGTATATAGTGCTTCTACATAGCTCCCTTTGTCCATTGCATTCAGCGAATAACTAACGAACTCAATTAGATTTGTATTAGTTGAGCGGCCCTTAAAAAACCCATGTTGCATATTAGATATTCTATTTTTGACTTGATTGAACAACGATTCATTAATGATTGCTTCAAAAAGTTTGGGAATACAAGAAATAATAGCAATACCTCGATAGTTACTTATATCAGATTTTTTACCGCTTTTAAAAATTGGAATGAGGTATGAGGCTTTCCATGCCTTAGGGAAATTGCCGGATTCTAGTGACATGTTAAAAAGCCAATACAATGGAGCTGTAAGTTCTAATGCTAACTTTTTCAAAAACACGGGAGGAATACCGTCGGGTCCGCAGCCCTTGGAGGCATCCAACTTAGTTAAACCTTCTAAAATAACATGTGCTTCGATTTTTTTGATAGTGATATCAGTAGTAAATTCTGGGAGGAAGTCGAAATAACTGTAATCCCGATCTGTTTCCGAAAAAGCAGTATAAGTTCCTTGAAAAAAAGTTGAAAATAGATTGCAAATTTCATCTGGGTTATCAGCAACCGTTTCGTTGAGATACATTTCTGTCGGATAATTGTTCGATGTCAATTTAGTTTTTACATAATTAAAGAAATTTTTTGGATGACGTTTTAATTCACTTTCGGTTTTGGAATTATATTGCTCGAATGCTGTATCAATGGCTACATTTAGTTGGTTACAAATATCCAAGTAAAGGGCCAGATTTGCGTTACTGCCATTATTCTTGTACCTTTTATGGGCTTTTTGTTTGCGATTTTTCAAGTTTTTTATTTGTTGGTTAAACCAAATAGGATATTTTGAATAGCCATGTCGCCTTACTTTCTTTAGGGGGACATGCTCATTTATAATTTCATTTAATAATTTGTAAAAGATTTCTACAGAGGTTTCGATACCTTCATCACAATTGAGAAGGGTTTGCTAAGACAACATTTAATGATATCATAATTTGCCAAATGAAACTGGTGGACATCTTCATATTCCCAATCAAGGGGTCTCTTATTTTCATGTACAAATATAGAAAATTCAATGGCTGTATGGAATGCTTCGTTTTTCCATAGTGGAGTCAATGAGGCGGTTACACAAAAGTCTTCATGCATGTTTGTTAACAATAAATCTAAAAAGCAATTTTGCTGATTCTTCACATGATTGATTTGATTAAGTCCTAAACTAGAAGTTTTGTCAAAAATAAACTGTAGCGTTTCATTTTCGCCTACAATTGGAAGTAAGATGTCCTCATTTTCAGTTTCTGGAATAAAACCGGCATTGCGTTGATTGAAATCACCGTATATATGAATTTTCACTTCCGGGGGAAATTTGGAAAAAATTTGTTCAGCAACCTTGAAAAAATTTTCATAAGCAAATTTACTTGCGTTATTTGGAGGGAAGTATACTGAGCAAAAAACGTGTGTTTCGCCCGCTACCAGTACTTTTACCCATATATACTCAAATTCTTTGAATTTCGTGGTAATAATAATGTCGGAATCAAGTTTAGTTGAGACAGCAATTAAAACACCACCACCGGACTTCTTTTCAGAAACCTGAAAGTTTCGGTCATCTCTGTAAGCATTATAAGCATTCCCAAAAACTTCTTCACTTCTAACACTTTCATCCCAACTAATTTCATTCGCCAAAATTATTGGAAAGGAACAACTTAAAATTTTATTACAAATATGTCTAATCTTAGACGAACCCCTCATGCGGTTGAGGTTTTGACAGTACACTACAATTTCTGTTTCTGATTTTGATTGTACTACTGAATTCACGCCAGATGGTGTTACATCTTCCTCTAGGGAGTGCGTCGGTTGTTCGTAAAACACGAATGTCGGCAGGAGCATGCCTCACATGCTGTAGGTAGCGAATTCCTTGGGTCCATAAGATTATAAGAGCGCGACGGTAATTCATTAGGTGGATACGGATTTAAAATTTCACCTCTCTGGAATTGTATTGACGGATGATAGTTAGCTGGCGGCCTGGAAAACTGGTCTTTTGCTGCCGCAAAAAGCTCTCTATCAGGTGGCAGCCACATGTTTCGGGTTTGAATGCCAGTGAAATTAGAGTTACGTTGGTTAATGTAATGGTTTCTACTATTACTGGGTTCGTGGTTCCTTCTGTTATTACGATTACCAGTCCTGTAGTAGTAGTTGTTGTTGTTGCTGCTGCTGTTGTTGTTGTTGTTGATGTTATTGTTGTTGTTGTTGTTGTTGTTGTTGTTATTGTTGTTGTTGTTGTTGTTGTTGTTGTTGTTGTTGTTGTTGTTGTTGTTGTTGTTGTTGTTGTTGTTGTTGTTGTTGTTGTTATAATAGTAATGCCTGTTGTTATTACCGATGATTCTATTATTCCGGTTGTTACTGCTCCTGTTATTCCGATTGTAGTTGTTTCTATTACTTCTGTTGTTATTGTATCTGTAGTTATTGTTGCTTCTGTTGTTGTAGTTGTTATTGTTGCTGTTATTGTTGTTATGGTTAAAAGCGCGATTCTGATTGGAGTTACCGTTATCCACATTATTAGAAACATTGTGTGTATTATTGTTTCTTGCTCCACGCTGCCTTCTGCGTCTTGCATTTATTGCCTGCTTTTGCTGATTTAAACGACGTTATTTACGTGCGTCGTATTCCTCCCAGTTAGCTTTCCATACCCTCTTCGTACCCAAAAATCGCCATCCTGAAGAATCAGTTTTTGCGTTATTGTTTAATTCTGTTGACAAACTGGGGAATGAGTCAGATACCATTGACGGTGGCGCAGTATTTTGCATTGCTATGAGGTTTGCCAACAATGACTTTAACTCATCGAGAATTTCCAGCCCTATTGTTGGGTAGTGCTGCATGGTTGAGTTAGCCGCTATATCAATCGTCACAGTAGAAAGTCTTTTAATTTCGTCATTGAGCTCCGACATCCCTGAAGACATCGATTGCATCGAAGATACTACATCTTTATTCGATGTCTGCATAGCCAAATCGACCAATGACGTCAGGTGGTTTTTTATTCCACTAACAAGGCCAGTAGTAACAGCACTCCTATACGCCGTCAGCTCTTTTTTCACGTCACCGAGAAGCGCTTCAATGCGATCCATCGCTTCGTGAATTATGTGCTCATTATTTTGCTGACTCGTGCGATGAACGACCTCAGTGTTTTTGTTTATATTTTCGTACAGCTGGGATTGTTGATTTACCAGCGCTTTGATGTCAAAATTTAAGGTGATTAACGATTGGCAAGTGTTGCAGCAAGGCAGGATATATGACAGCGGATCTATAATTTTTTTTTCTCTTCTTCGTAACGAGCCGCGCTGAACTGAAACACCAACGCATGCTGCATGAAAGCCACGATTGCAGCCAATGCAAACCCACAAAACTTCTTCAGTGGTTGAATCTGATTGGCAAATTTTACAGATCATTGTCACTTCACTTCACTTGACTTCACAATCAAATTAATTAAGTTCAAATTTATTACGCAGGTCTGTGTTTTCCAAACTTAAACCTTAAGCACGGTGAACGTTCGCGACGGTTATTAAAACAAACAAACTTTAGATGGCAGAATTTTTTTCTATTGTGAATTACGACCCCTTCCCCTTTTAAGAGGGGGGCTCCCATACAAATGAAATACAAATTTCCTTATAATTTGAGTACTAATCAAGCCAATGGAACCAAATTTGGCATGTGGGAGATTTAGATGGCAGATTTTTTTTCTGTGGTGTATTACGACCCCTTCCCCTTTTAAGAGGGGGGGCTCCCATACAAATGAAATACAAATTTCCTTATAATTGAGTACTAATCAAGCCAATGGAACTAAATTTAGCATGTAGGAGATTTTTGAGTCTTGAATTTATTTTATGATAGTTAGAGACCTCTCACCCCTGTGGTAGAGGGATATGGACTCTCATACAAATAAAACAGATTTTTTTTGCGAAACTCAAAAACTAATCGTACTCGAGAAATTCGAGACTCTTCCATAAAACATCAATCAACCATACCACAAAAACTATCTATACACTCGAGTCTTTTTTTACACGGTTTGTTTTTTTCGATTACTCAAGAACGGTGCAATTTAGGATAAAATACGTAACGAATGTCGGGCCTCTCCCAAACGTATTGAGAAATAAATGAATGGTCCCTAAATAGCCCCGTTCTCAATATTCGAAAAAACAAACCGTGTAAAAAAGTACTTGAGTGTAGTAACACTAGATCATTCAGGACGAGACGGCCGCGAGTGTTGCCGGCGACCCGCCTTCGGAAGCGCCGCCCACTGTGGGGAGGCAACTCCACGCAGAAATCACTACTGTCTAGGTTTATTTATTTTCCTAGGTCTACCTGGGTTTCCTGGAACGAGCGACAGCGAGTAAGGAGAGAATCGCGAGATGGTACTTTCCACAAAAAAGGTTTCCGTGTAATGTTGTACAATCATGGCGAACATTACTATCCGCTTTCTGGCTATGCAATGAGGGGACAGGGGAGTTGTTTTCTACTTTACTGTGAGGAAAAATTGCAAATTTGTATATTAAACTACCCATTCCAGGTAACTAATAAGCCTTAACGTAAGCAGCAAATCAGCGCATCTGGCATTTTATACTGCACGTTATTGTATGTTAGCTTTTTAACTGCATAGGTGCTGTAAATTGGCATCCAAAATTGTATTCAAATTCTTCGTGTCGGTAATTAGCTGTAAATTAGCAATATCAGCACTATAAGAAGGTTATCAGTAAAGTAGCTGTATATTTTGCCAAAATAGCATTTAAGTAGCATTTAAGGCGACTTAAATGCTTATTGGCCTATATTTGAATAGCATTGGTGATGCTTATTGGTTACCTGGGATGCTTTCATAGTTACTTAACTGCCAAAATGAATCATCTAAGGTTGAACTCCTCAGAAACTTGCAAAACTCGAGATTGTGACATAGATCATCCGAGATTCGTGATTTATGTACGTTAACGTTGCGTAGTGCGTTGGTTTACATAAAACTAGCTGACCCGACAAACGCACTACGCAACGTTAACCAATAGATGAATTATGTTCCGAAGACGTGTCGATTTATATCGGGTCAGCTAGTTTTATGTAAACCAACGCACTACGCAACGTTAACCAATAGATGAATTATGTTCCGAAGACGTGTCGATTTATATCTCAAATAGCAAGTAAGACCGTATAACAAAGGTTTCTTTCACCACTAGGTGGATTAAATCGGGTTTTTAAACATAGGGTGTTTGCAGAGTGCATATGTATTGGAGATCTGTTGGGCAAGCAAAAGTGACAGCTTCATATAAAACACACGGAAGAGCAAAATTTTTTAAATGGTTTATTTTCTTCATTTAAAATAGAAATTACAAATTGCTTCATATATATGGCAAGGTAATATATCTGGTTACTAAATAAAAAAAATATTTTCAACAAATAAGCTAAGACGCGGTAGCAATGATCAGAAATGTAACTATGACCTATGTTAGCGGGGTAAAACTAAACAAATATCAATAGCCAGCAGTTGCTTTCGGCTAAGAAAGCAATTTATTATGCTAAAACCAATTTTATATTCCGTGACTTTCAACTTGGTATACTGCTTCAAAAACAGTATATTTGGGACACCGATTTAACGCGAATTCACCGAAACCCTAGTTACCAAAAGTCAGCATATATATCAGGGAACATTTGTCGTATACTTTAACTATTAGTTGCTGAAGCGAGCCTCATTTCCCTCGGTAACATTATATGCACGCATTTTCATCTGGCTGAACCCGGATGAATTAACCCCGGTCGGCTCAGAAGCGCAGAACTGTTCGAGTTGACGAAACAAAGTCCCCACGCGAGGGGCCAAAATGTATGCGCGAGAGGGAAGCACGACGAACAGCGTGAGGTCTGCCGCTAGGCAGAATAGGACGGAACTACCTCGGGAAGGAGGAGTTTCCTTAGGGTGAAGATCGTTTAAGCAAGTAAGAAGTACGATTGTAAAATAAGTTTTGAATAAATTAGTGGAGTCCAATTTGGCACGCCGACCCGTC
Source organism: Sabethes cyaneus (assembly GCF_943734655.1). Classification (NCBI taxonomy): domain Eukaryota; kingdom Metazoa; phylum Arthropoda; class Insecta; order Diptera; family Culicidae; genus Sabethes; species Sabethes cyaneus. Next base: position 119,264,396 of record NC_071355.1, on the reverse strand, counting down.
CGGGTCGGTAGTAGCACTTAATCCGGTTGTTTTATTTCTTTTATGATGTGTTCCTTCCGCGCGGGTTTTTAGGATCGAGGGGGCCCTTGAGGCCCCTTCATTGTATGGTGACAGCGAAAACAAAAGGGAAAAATACTTCCCTCGGTACGCCATTTCCGACTAGCTAAGTCACAGTGCCCCGGAAGCATTGTCAAGTGAAACTTGTAACGATTCGGGTTTTTACTAATCAGCGTCGTAGATTGTAAATGTTTGTTAGTGAAATTGAGCAAAGTAGAAGACAAAATCAGAAACTAGTGTTGATTACTAATTGACTGTTATACTACCGAGTGTATTGAGGCAGCAAATGGAGCCACAATTGTCGGCCCTCTGCAAACGGCAAAAGCAAAAGGGACAGTATTTAAGCATAAATGCACACACGAGATGCAATCAGCGTTGAGCTGTATATTTAAAATTGTTACACGACAAAGTGGAGCGAATCAAGTGACCGTATTGAATAAGTTAGTGATCAAGAGACAGTGTTTTATATGAGAGCAACCGTACTGGGCCGTGTGTGAACAATAAACCAATTAGACCAGCCATCTCGAAAATTGGAAAAAGGTAAAAAAGTTTTTCGTTCAGAAAATTTCCCGAATTCCGCACCAATGCTGAGAATCAGTATCTCTGAAAAGGAAAATCTGTGTGATTTCGAAACAAATTAAGCTTAAATCTGTGCTGTAGTTTGTGTTTCGTTCCGTGCATTTACGTCACTGTTCGTAATAAGAAGAAAAGTAATTAACAGTCGAAGAAAGTGTAACTCGTCAAGTAAGGTGTAATTTGCTCCAAAATTGGACCATCAGGTACGGTTGAAAAGCTGTGAAAATGTTTAGTTTTGAGAAATTCGAATAGTAAAAGAGTTTGCAGTAAGCGCGAAAAAGTGTACGGGAGGCTAAAAGTATTACGTGTGCGAAACGTATAACGAGTGTGGTAATCGATGGTGTAGGGATGGGAACTATCATTAAAAATCGTTACTGATAACTATCAGTAAATATCAGTAATTTTACTCATCAGGGCATTGAAGCAAAAAATAGGAAATTGTAATATTATAACTCCGTTCTTCATTGTAAGTTTACTTTGTAAATAACCAAGCGGGCCTTATGGAGGCTTGCGCAACTACGGACTAGATTTTTACCACCCAGCAGACATGTTGGGAGCACATCTTGCCTACACATCACACGAACCAGTCGATCAAGACCAGCAATTGCACTTATTGGATGAGCACGGTTTGCCAGATAAACTGACGCTACTGATCAGAGCTATTAGATCGAGTGGTGTGTTTCGTGCGCATCTCGGGGACACACCCTTCGAAACGCGGCGAGGGTTGACAAGGTGACAACTGACAAGATGAATTATATCATAGCTAAGAATCTTGCGATGGCGGAGACAACCTACGCCAGATTGAAAGCAGTAGTCTAGGAAGATCAGATTAATAATAAATACGTCAAAGATCACACACATGAAAGGAAGAGGCTCCAAGGGACCAAACGCGTGCCTCTCACGGATGGTAACCCTTGACGTCGACGAACTAGAAGTGGTAGATGAATTCGTGTATTTTGGATTGCTGGTGACCGTGGACAACATTAGTAAGGAAATCCAGCGGCGCATTCAAGCGGGAAATCGAGCCTGCTTTGCCCTTCGCTATACGCAACGACCAAGAAGCATACGCTAACGTACGAAACTGATAATGCACAAATCTTTTATTAGGGCAGTAGTTCTTTATGGACTCGTAAGGTCGCTCACGGAGGATATACGCGCCCTTGCCGTGTCCGAACGAAAGGTACTGCGGGTATTTGGCGGAGTACAAACTGAAAGCGAAGAGTGGTGGAGACGTATGAATCACGAGCTACAGGCATTGTTTGGAGAGAATTCCATCGTACTTTTGGCGGAAGTCAGTAGGCTACGGTAGGCCAGACACGTCGACTTTTGAGACGACTGGAAAATTGGCGACGAGTGGCCAAAGTTCGAGTTAAAAGGAGACGACTGCTTGAATCAGCACGAGCTACCCCGGCTGTAGGCTACTGACATTGACTACGAGATATTGTGTCATCCACGTTTATCGTACGCAACTACCGACCAATAAGTTTAATCTAACTAATTGTTTTAACGGGACAACGTAACTATATCAGTAAATATCAATAATAGCGAAACCTTACTGATACTTAGTGATATTATTGCTTACTGATAACTATCAGTAGTTAATGATAGTTTTCCCATCCCTACGATGATGAAGTGAAACTAAATATCTCGCATACGAACAGAATTTAATGTTGAAAAATTTCGAGGCTGCATTTTACACGGTGGGCCACAGAGGAACAACGAGCGACAGGATGGTCGCGATAGGATTGTGGAAATTTATGGGGAAAGTGATTTTTTTGTGGTTTTTTTTATATCGCTTTTGGCCATCGTGGGTGCCTTTTCCGGTCCTGTGCAGCTAGAAATTTTGCAATACCCCACCAAAATTTGCGACTGTACGTCCAAATAATCAAGTTTTTAAACTAGGACTGGAGGTCGAGATCAAAATTTCCAATTGTGTATATTAGGATACTGAATTCATGCAATATGTTATTGTACAAAGAAAAGGCAATATTTTTGTCTAATTTTCTTTTGTTACAGTGCATGTTTGTTTTTTTACAATGTAATTAAAGACGTTTAAAAAAGTACGAAGATTGGAACGCAAAACTGTTTGTGTTCTGGATTTCGACCGGTCGAAGCAGGCTGCTGAATGCTTTCAAATACACTTGTTTCATTGTTCGACCTCGTTCAGAAGCCATGGAAGTGAAAAGTAGCCGGACCCGAGAGTAATTGTTTCAAGCGTTTCCCGGGATTGCATTTCAAACATTTTCCACCTGTTCATTCAAAGGAGGAAGGTAATTGAAATAGTCTACAAAAAAAGGTTAACGGTTTAGTTTAAAAAACAAAAAAAAAAAAATTTAATTCCAATGTGATATAAATGTTGCAGTTATTTTTTTGCATTAAATTCATCAATTTAAACAGCCCTCGACTTTGAAAATGCATTACTTTGTGCTTGGGCGAATGTTGGAACGCTCAAGGGCCGAAAAACTAAAACAAGGGGTCGGAAATTGGCCCAATGGGATATTGAGTTGAAACGAGAGAATGAGTGAAAAATATACATCGTACACCTAATTCCTTTTAAATGTTCATTGAATATACTTCCTTTTGTACTATTCTATCATATTTTCAAAAAAATAGCGCTATTTTGAACGATGTATTGCATTTTGTTAGCCATGCGTAATGGGTCGAATTATAGTGTCCTTATAGATTTTTTTTTAAGTCCTACCTACCTAATAGGAATTTTTTTTGACGTAGGACTACGTGTTTGTTTACTATACTGGGACTGGGTAGCACTTTGTGAAAACGAAAATAGAAGTGTAACGTTTGAATGAAAGATTTCAAATGCTAATAACTACTAAACTACTGAACGAAACTGAACAATTTATATGTCGTTGGATAAATAAAATGACCAGCATTTTTTTAGGTGAGTAAGAGAGCAATTTTAAGGGGGCGTAAGAGGGGGGGGCTGCTATACAAATGAATCACAAATTTCCTCAAAACTCGAGAACTAATCAGGCAAATGGAACCAAATTTGGCATGTGGGGGTTTCAGAAGGCAGGATTAATTTTTTACGGTGTACTGAGACCTCTTCTCCTTCTAAGAGGGGGGGGGAGCTCCCGTACAAATGAAATACAAATTTCATCAAAACTCTAGAACTAATCAAGCAAATAGAACCAAATTTGGAATTTAGGGGTTTCAGAAGGCAACAATTATTTCTATGGTAAATTAAGACCCCTCCTCTCTTTAGAGGGGGGGGGGCACCCATACAAATAATATTCAAATTTCCTCATAACTCGAGAACAATTCGAGCAAAAAACCAAAATTGGCTTGTGAGGGTTTTTGGAGGTAAGATGTTTTTCTATGGTGTACTGAGACTCCTTCTTCTTTTAAGAAGGGGGGCCCATACAAATGAAATACAAATTTCCTCATAACTCTAGAACTAAACTAGCAAATGAAACCAAATTTGGCATGTAGGGGTTTTAGAAGCCATGAATTTTTTCTATGGCATAATGAGACCCATCCGTCTTTTAACAGGGGGTGGGGTTCTATGGTGGATTAGAAGCTTTGCTTTCTTAAAGAGGGGAGATCCCATACAAATGAAATACAAATTCCTTTATAACTCGAGAACTAATCAGAACTAAGCAAATGGCACCAAATTTGGCGTGTGGGGTTTTTTGGATGCAAGAATTTATTTAATTTATGATGCTTTGAGACCCCTCACCCCTGTGGTAGGGGGATAATTCATTACCGTTTCAACCTTTATGATGCACACAAGTGATTTTTAAACGAAATTGCTATGTCTCAAAGGTTGCAGGTATTGTACTTATGAACCCCCGTCCACGTATTTTCAAAGCCACCATTGCATTAAATGAAGAATTGAATCTGAATATTTCGCTCTTCTCTTTTAAACATTCACTTAAACAATGGTAGTCACAGATTCTTATAAACATACATATGCCAGAAACGCAGTTTACATTAGTCTTTGATCTGATGATCTGATATAGTCCTACGTCACCCTTTCGTACAACCCTTAGGGCTGTATGCCTTGAAGTTTTTTTGAATACCCACCTACCTAATATTGGGTTTTACATACCTACCTAATATTTACCAAACAGTTAATTGAGTTGAACTTGAATTTTTTTTTCCCACAAAGCTATTCTTGGACGAGATTTTTTTTTCCTCACTCCTGTAGGTCCAATAAGTTACAATATTTGCGTCATGTACCTGCCGTAATCACAGCGGTGAAGCGGAATAGAAAGGGGCAACGACAGTGCCATATGTTTCGCTTATTTTATCATCGTTAGCCTGTACCGGTCGCAATTGCAGCGACGGTGGAAGAATTAGAGGGTGAAGGGTGCAGTAATAGCTGCTTCGTAGAGCTCTGGTGTGTGCCAGCGGCACGAAATTAAAACAAATTCTCATGAGTGACCACCGAAGGGAGGTACTCTGAGTCTCCTTTTAGTTCATTCGCATTGCAAAGGCAATGTTCGTAAATATTGGAATTAACATTGCTCACGGCATTGAAGCCACGGTGAAGAAAGTGCTGAATCAGCAGTTTTGGGCTGCTCGTGCATTTGAAATTATAAACAACACAACCTGCGGCGCACTATGATCGTAAGATCATGGTCTTTCGGCTAGAATCAGGTTTATGATAATATTGAATGTTTGAAAAAAGTTTAATCATTTTGGAACAATGTTTTTTCCTCTCGACATACGTAACCCAAGTAGTGAGACCAACTGGGGATACTAAGTATGTTTTATTCAAATTTATATTTTATTTTATTTTTCTTTTCCACCTTTCAAGAGTACAGGCGAAACAGATTTGCATTACTAAAGTTGAATTATTATGGTGCAATTATTAAATTTTAATAATTTAATAAGAGATTTTTTTTATGAATAAGAAGCAATTTTAACAATTTTAAATTAAATAAAAATTTAAGAAAGAGAATTTTTGAACGATAATGTTAATTCGATGTGATCAGCTGATAAGCTGACAGCGGCGGTGGAGACAGCCAGCGGCATCCACAGCATATTTGTATGCACAAGCAGCGATTTAAACCATGCTGCAGACTCAGACTGATGTCTGTTAGTAGTAGGGATGCCTACTTTATACAAAAAAAATGTTTTCTTTTGTTTCATAGAAAAGATCTTGGTTAATTATTTTTATTCAAAACTCAAAGTACACGTAGAGTAAATACTAAATTTTTTTTTTCACTTGAGAAAATGGAAAGGAAAGTAATAAATGAGGAGGAAAAATACGAGTACCCTCATTAGAATGAAAGAAATTTGACAATATAACAAGTCAAACGGACAGACGAAAGAGTGTGGAAAACACCTCCCTTTTAATCTATACCTATAAAGAAGGATTTCTGTCTGTCTGTCTGTCTGTCTGTCTGTCTGTCTGTCTGTCTGTCTGTCTGTCTGTCTGTCTGTCTGTCTGTCTGTCTGTCTGTCTGTCCTGTGTTCCTTATAGAATCAAAAACTACTGAACCAATCAGCGTGAAAATTTGCATGTAGAGGTTTTTGGGGCCAGGAAAGGTTTTAGTGATGGTTAGAGACCCCTCCCCCCACTAAGAGGGGGGGCTCCCATACAAATGAAACACAAATTTCTGCATAACTCGAGAACTAATCAAGCAAATAGAACCAAATTTGGCATGTGGGTGTTTTCGGTGACAAGAATTTATTCTAGGGTAATTTGAGACCCCTCCCCTCTTTATAAGGGGAATTATAACTCCTCTCCCCTTTAAGAGGGGGGGTTTCCATACAAATTTCCTCATAACTCGAGAACTAATCAAGCAAATGGAACCAAATTTGGCATGTGAAGGTTTTCGAGGGCAAGAAAATTTTCTATGTTGAATTAGGACCCCTCCTCACTTTAAGAGGGGGGGCTCCTGTACAAATGAAACACAAATTTCTGCATAACTCGAGAACTAATCAAGCAAATGGAACCAAATTTGGCATGTGAAGGTTTTCGAGGGCAAGAAAATTTTCTATGTTGAATTAGGACCCCTCCTCACTTTAAGAGGGGGGGCTCCTGTACAAATGAAATACCAATTTCCTCATAACTCGAGAACTAATCAAGCAAACGGAACCAAATTTGGCATATGTGTGTTTTTGAAGACAAAATTTTTTTCTATGATGAATTGGGACCCCTCCCCACTTTAAGAGGGGGGGGGGGGCTCCTATACAAACGAAATACAAATTTCCTTATAACTCGAGAGCTAATCCAGCAAATGGAACCAAATTTGGCATGTAGGTGTTTTTGGAGGCAAGAATGTTTTCTATGATGAATAAGAACCTCTCCCCACTTTAGGAGGGGGCTCCTATACAAATGAAATACAAATCTATACCTATAAAGAAGGATTTCTGTCTGTCTGTCTGTCTGTCTGTCTGTCTGTCTGTCTGTCTGTCTGTCTGTCTGTCTGTCTGTCCGTATGTTCCTTATAGAATCGAAAACTACTGAACCAATCGGCATGAAAATTTGCATGTAGAGGTTTTTTGGGGCCAGGAAAGGTTTTAGTGATGGTTAGAAACGCCTCCCCCCACTAAGAGGGGGGGCTCCAATACAAATGAAACACAAATTTCTGCATAACTCGACAACTAATCAAGCAAATAGAACAAAATTTGGCATGTGGGTGTTTTCGGTGACAAGAATTTATTCTATGGTAAATTGAGACCCCTCCCCTCTTTATAAGGGGAATTATAACTCCTCTCCTCTTTAAAAGGGGGGGCTTCCATACAAATTTCCTCATAACTCGAGAACTAATCAAGTAAATGGAACCAAATTTGGCATGTGAAGGTTTTCGAGGGCAAAAATATTTTCTATAGTAAATTAGGACCCCTCCCCACTTTAAGAGGGGGGGGCTCCTGTACCAAAGAAACACAATTTTCCTCATAACTCGAGAAGTAATTAAGCAAATGGAACCAAATTTGGCATGTGGGTGTTTTTGGAGACAAAAATTTTTTCTATGATGAATTGGGACCCCTCCCCGTTTTAGGAGGGGGGGATCCTATACACATGAAATACAAATTTCCTCATAACTGAAGAACTAATCAAGCAAATGGAACAAATGGTGGCATGTGGGAGTTTTAGATGGCAGAATTTTTTTCTATGGTGAATTACGACCCCTTCCCCTTTTAAGAGGGGAGCTCCCATACAAATGAAATTCAAATTTCCTTATAACTTGAGAACTAATCAAGCAAATGGAACCAAATTTGGCATGTGGGAGATTTTGGAGTCTTGAATTTATTTTACGATAGTTAGAGACCTCTCACCCCTGTGGTAGGGGGATATGGACTCTCATACAAATAAAACAGAAATTTTTGCGAAACTCAAAAACTAATCAAACTCGAGAAATTCGAGACTCTTCCATAAAACATTAGTCAATACAAGACCACAAAAACTATCTATAGTAACACTAGATCATTCAGGACGAGACGGTCGCGAGTGTTGCCGGTGACCCGCCGTCGGAAGCGCCGCCCACTGGGGGGCTTGCAAAACTCGAGATTGTGACATAGATCATCCGAGATGCATGATTTATGTACAACACAGGTTAATTTGTGGCAATACGAAGTTTGTCGGGTCAGCTAGTATGATATATAAGCAGCAAAGAACTGCCAAATTTTACCTTTTTTTTCTCTCTCTCTCGGCCAAAAGGCAATGAACAAAGCAAAGCAAAGCCATGGGTTTATACCGTCTTTAGACATTACCCTTCTTTATCGACAGACTTCGCAGCCGGCTGTTAGAGTACAGGAAAATTACGGGGCCAGTACAACGATCCTATTGACTCTAACTAGCAAGCACCGCCTAGCCGAGATTCGAACATACGACGACTAGCTTGTTAGACCAGCATCGTACCTTGAAGCTAACTGGGCGGGGCAATGAACATGGAAGACTTTTACGGCCGAAAGGGCATATGACAAATTACAAAAATTTAAGGACGAACGCCCCACGTAGAAAACATAGGACACTACGTGGAGGAGCAGGAAATATAAAACAGATTGAAATGGGGAAAGATAGCAAGAAAATAGTAAATATAGCCGCAGAAAACGCGAAGGCCGGTGCATAGAAAACACTATGACACTATGCACGCGGGCAAAAAATAAAAGAGATAATGAAATTGGGAAAAGATATAAAATATACAAGGGCGGTGCATAGAAAACGTGAGATACTATGCACACGAGCAAATCTATTGAATATAATTTATAAAAAAAATAACAAGACAAATATGGAGAAAACCAGAAAGAGCCACTCCATAATAAAAACGAATACATAATGACGATAGGGAGTCTTAGGACTTTGCCCAGAATAAAGGTAGTTAAAGGATTTGTTCTACATACAAAATTGTGCAAAAAGGACAATGAATGACAAGAGGCCATGACGGCTAAGATAATGAAAGTTTTTTTTTATTATTATCAAAGAAGAAACATAGACACAGGGGAAAATGTTGACAAGAAATATTTGGAATGTTGGTAGAATCTCCCGAAGGGGATTTCTCGCGCAAGCCGGCTAGTACGACTCTTATTGAATCACAGTTTGCCGAAAGAACTGGAGTGAATGAGTATGAATGGGGATGGGTAAATGAGCGGGTTTCGGCGCCCGGAGTAAATGGAAGTATGAATGGCACAGTCTTACCGTTGCCCAATGCCAAAATCCTCAGGTGCCTGCACCTATAGAGGGAGAGGGGAGGACGATGCAGGCTACTGCATAATAAAGTGGGAAAGTTGGGGAAAAGACAGACGATCAAAGACAAATTTACTATTGAAGAAGAATTTAAAGGTAAATGAGAGAGCGAAAAGTGAAAAATAGAGAGAGTGGAAAGGAGATGTTTAAAAATTTTACACGTTGATGAAAAATGCCAACGAGGTGCAAAACAGACCTTTTAATGCAATAACGAAGGTATCGGAAAAGTCACCAACCTTACGTTGAAACTTAGGAATGAAAGAGGGTCATGAACCCGTAGTTCGAACGAAGGCAAGGCGTTCGGCTCGAAAAAAGAAGAGAATTTATAGTAATCGAATTATATACAACTCATTTGTGTACAACTAAAATTATAACGAAAATGTTTATATTTATACATGTAAACTAAAAACCCCAAAACAATAAATCTTACAAGAATTAAACATTTAAACAAAACTATACGTTAAATAAAGACTTGCTTGGAATAGCATTAAGTAGCTAGATAGGGATCAAGAAAAATTACGGGCTTAGGCTATAAGAAACAGAACACAATAGATACAATAGGAGCAGACAACATTCTTTTTTTCAAAAACTTTACAAACAAAGTCATATGAATTATTACGGCCCGTCAGGAGAAAGGTAACCCGCGGTAGCCTTCAGGTAAATAAATGAACGCAGCCGATGTGTTTTTTGAGAAACTAAAAAATCGTGTTGAGTTACCGCCGGTTAACGCATTTAGGAAGTGCTATTTTTAAGAAGTGAATATTACGAGAGGACGACGAAAATTAGCCATGGCGATGTGTCGTGCAAGACGCCAACGGGCTCCATATCAGATGAGCCATGATGACGAGACGATTTTTTTTCAGACGACGAGGTGAGTGGGAGTGGGGAGTCGCGAGTGTCAAGGATTGGCGGGATTCGAAGGAGACGAGAACCAAGGGGCTACAACCAAAAAGCAGCTAGTGAATGCCAATGACGATAACAAAAAGTGAGGAAGGACAACCTCAATTTCGATAAGTGAAGAAGCAACGGAGGCGCACGGTCGACATAAACTAATACCGACGACCGCGCCATTTTTTTTAACACGAAAGAATCTACAAGCAAAAGTAGAGATGCTTGTTTGATTCCGCTGGTCACGCTATACAAGGCCAGCCGAATCCTCGCTACGCACCACATAAGTCTGATCGACTATTTGGGCATATGTGCAGAAGGCCAAGGGGCCGCAATTATTAGTACGCAGTCTTATCTGCCAGTAGGCCAAGGGGCCGTAATATTATAATCACAACCACGAAAGTTTATGATAGGCCAGGGGGCCGATACGAAAAAGTGAAAAAGTAATGTAATGAAAGTAATGAAAAAGTATATTGAAGCCAGGGGGTACATCGAGCAACGCAAAGCACAGTGTTGCCACGCCGTACACCACGCGCAGCCAATAAGCCGCGGGAACGACGATTTCTAAGAAGCATGCAGACGACGATTTATTTTTGAAAGACAGTCGATGACGATAATACCACGAAGGTTTACTACGATGCCAGATGCCAAATTCCGAGAAGCTGCCCAGATGACACGAGGAAGAATATCCGTTTTTTCCGACACGCTCAACGCTCCCACCATTCTCCAAAGCCCTCTCAGATAACAATAAAGTTGCGGTGATTTGGACCGGACGATGACAGGTCACCGATGTCGCCGATAGAACCAACCTAGATTGCTGAAATTCACAGGAATACGTACACATGAAAATTCTCTCCAACACAGTTGCTTACGTTATCAAGCAGTGTCACTAATGGCCATAAGCGACGGGGCACTAGCTAATTACAAGAAGAAAAAAATTATAATCAGAAGAACTTTATTTTATAATCAATGTATTTCGATTTTATAATCTATTTAAAAAAGTCAATGTCAGAAAAAGTGTCAGAAATTATGTCGGATATCAATGAAATGAAGTCTATTAATATTGTATCCACTATTGGAAAGGGTAGTTATCCGCCACGCTATTGAGTGTTTTTACCATTCGCCTTCACTTCGATTTGCACACCAAGTGCCCATCACCCACCAGTTGTCGAGCATCTCTTTCAGCGGTGCTCAACAGCTCATAAGGGAGGGGGGGGGAGATGTAGCGACCCTGCCCGCTACTCTCCCGTATACTAATCCTGCCTGGATCCGAAGGACGAAATCCTGGATCAAATCAGGTCACATTCAATCACATTCCATTACATTTTCTTGCCGATGCCCGACACCACTATATTACGGTACGAGCATTTACACGGAAGAGAAACTTAACCAGGAACAATTTAATGAATCGCAAGATGAGGCGAGGAAGACACCAGATGCCATCCAATATGGTTTCGAATGCAATACTACACAATTATAACAAAAACACTACATTGTTCAAAACACACATAAACACTACATTTGAATTTCATTATAACACTCACCAACACTCGTATACTTAGAAATTACAACTCGCCACTTGAGGCCAAATATTATAGTACACCAACGTTAAACGAGAGTTAATCTCCGATATTCAGTTTTTCTATAACATTATGACATTCTATTTTTTTCTCCTCTATAACATTATAACATTATGAGGTAGGATCGCGGTACCATTATTAGATTAAATTGAGGAATGGTGTTAAATTGGCCATAAGAGGCTTTAGCACTTATCAAAGAGAAAACAATCAAGGGCAAGTCAAATATATACACATAATCGAAAACCATAGCATAATGTTTCCACCTGACGTAGAGCTCCTCCACCGCGCAGAATTTAATCTTATCTGAATATGCCCGTTTTACTTACCGAATTGCTGCGGCTCTCCTGCAGAGACGCACAGCAAGCTTCTGAGGGTGGGGAAGTGAAGCGACCCTCATTTCCCTCGGTAACATTATATGCACGCATTTTCATCTGGCTGAACCCGGACGAATCAACCCCGGTCGGCTCAGAACATAATTCCCACATTTTATTCGATTACCCGCGCCGGTCGGTGACTCGATCGAGCGACGCCGCCGGTAGGGCAAAAAACTTAAATGAAAACAATTATCGCGTTTGCACTATTCTAGGTTACCGAACGCACAAGTTTCTTAACCTGCGGCAACGAACAGTTCCCAAAACAAATGCGCCGTTGCATTTTGCCGACTAAGGTAAACAACGAAGCGCAGAACTGTTCGAGTTGACGAAACAAAGTCGCCACGCGAGGGGCCAAAATGTATGCGCGAGAGGGAAGCTCAACGGACAGCGTGAGGTCTGCCGCTAGGCAGAATAGGACGGAACTACATCGGGAAGGAGAAGTTTCCTTAGGGCGAAGATCGTTTTAGCAAGTAAGAAGTACTGATTGTAAAATAAGTTTTTGAATAAAGGGATTCCGTTCTGACACGCCGACCCGTCTGGTCGGTAGTGGACATTAATTACTGTTTTTTTAATTATATCCTTCATCGTGGTGACAGCGGTGGGTACAACGAAGGGGCCTTAAGGGCCCCCTCGATCCTAAAAACCCGCGCGGAAGGAACAAATCAAAAAAGAAATAAAACATCCGGATTAAGTGCCACTACCGACCCGGACGGGTCGGCGTGCCAAATTGGGCTCCACTAATTTATTCAAAACTTATTTTACAATCGTACTTCTTACTTGCTAAAACGATCTTCGCCCTAAGGAAACTCCTCCTTCCCGAGGTAGTTCCGTCTTATTCTGCCTAGCGGCAGACCTCACGCTGTCCGTCGAGCTTCCCTCTCGCGCATACATTTTGGCCTCTCGCGTGGGGACTTTGTTTCGTGAACTCGAACAGTTCTGCGCTTCGCTGTTTGCCTTAGTCGGCAAAATGCAACGGCGCATTTGTTTTGGGAACTGTTCGTTGCCGCAGGTTAAGAAACTTGCGCGTTCGTTAACCTAGAATGGTGCAAACTCGACAATTGTTTTCATTTAAGTTTTTTGCGTCACCGACCGGCGCGGGTAATCGAATAAATTGTGGGATTTATGTTCTGAGCCGACCGGGGTTGATTCATCCGGGTTCAGCCAGATGAAAATGCGTGCATATAATGTTACCGAGGGAAATGAGGGTCGCTTCACTTCCCCACCATCAGAAGCTTGCTGTGCGTCTCTGCAAGAGAGGCGCAGCAATTCGGTAAGTAAAACGGGCATATTCAGATAAGATTAAATTCTGCGCGGTGGAGGAGCTCTACGTCAGGTTTATTTGTTTATTTGTTTATTTGTAAAAATCAACTGACATGGATTGTCTTATTGAATATTTCTGGTCGGTTTATAAAAAGCTAACATTATACAATTTTTGAGCGAATTTATGTGATGGTTCATTAAATTCAAATAAACTTTTCACAATAGAAAAAGTCCGGATGCAGGCAGTTATTGGCTCATAGGATCCAAAGGTGGTCCGATGGAATCTCGGTTGCAATAGCTCGGTTGAGCGCAGGGTACGTTGCGATGCATGAAAGTTGATGAGAGACAGGATGCTCGGTGACTCGATTTCGCCATTTAAGATTTTTGCAACACACACTGCTTGTTGAACCTTCCTACGCTGTTCAAGTGTCTGAAGACCCAATAAACGGCAACGATCGGCGTACGGTGGTAGATTGATTGGGTCGCGCCATGGTAGGTCTCTCAACGCAAGCCTCAAGAAACGTTTTTGCACTCTTTCGATACGCAAAATCCACGACAACTGATAGGGGCACCATACCAAGCAAGCATTTTCAATCAACGGGCAAACTAATGAACAGTACAACGCCTTCATGCAGTGGGGATCACTGAAGTCACGTGCAATTTTAGCAATGAAACCGAGCTGTCGGGAGGCTTTCGATATTGCCGTGGTACGATGTAAGTTGAACGTGAGTTTGGTGTCAAGCAGAACCCCAAGGTCATTGACTTGATCGACTCAAATATATACACATAATCGAAAACCATAGCATAATGTTTGAGTACATGTTCGTTTATTTGGTAATTGAAAACAACCGGACTGGCGATGCGGTGGAAAGTCATCACTTGACATTTTGTGATGCTGATAACAAGTCAATTTTTCTTGCACCAATCAACAAACACATCCAAGAGCCTTTGAAGCCGGATACAATCGTCTATGGAACGAACTGCTGAATATAATTTCAAATCGTCAGCATACATTAGCTTGCATCCAACTCCAAGCAGCGAAGCAATATCGTTCACAAACAGAAAAAACAGAAGCGGTCCCATGTTGCTACCTTGTGGTACACCCGACAAGTTAGTAAACTGGGAAGAGAAGCAAGAGTCGAGCTGCACGCATAGGACTCTACCACATAGGTAGGAACTGAGCCATTTCGTAAAGTTCTGAGATGCACCAAGTCGTGAAATTTTCTGCAGCAGTATTTTATGGTCAATACGATCGAACGCAGCCTTCAAGTCCGTGTAGATCACATCAATTTGTGCCTTTTGTTCCATATGTGATATACAAGTAGATGTGAACTCCAATAGGTTTGTGCTTACGGATCGACCAGGCATAAATCCATGTTGGTCGGTAGAGATATAGCATTTTGTTCTAGCAAGAAGAAAATTGCTCACTACTATTTCAAATAGCTTGGACGCAGCAGAAAGACTAGTGATACCACGATAGTTTCGAACGTTCCGACGGTCGCCACTTTTAAACACCGGGAACATGAATGACTGCTTCCAGATCGTCGGAAATTTTCCGTCCCTAAATGATTTGTTGAATATCTGGCACAACGGATCCACTAACGCAAGTGCACAACGGGCGAAGACTAGAGCCGGAATTCCATCGGGTCCAGGGCAACTTGATCGTTTCATTTTCTTGGCAGCTGACAGAATCATCGGAATCGGAGGTTATTTCGAATGTGTTTATATCCACTAAATCAGCAGGAACATCAGCAGATGCGACGACAACCTCCGAATCAGATGCAGATTTTTCAGCAAAAACCGACGCAAAAAATTTCGCGAATAGTTCACACGATTCCAAAATACTATTTGCTTCAGCGTCATCGAGAAATACATTAGAAGGGGTAGCAGAATGTTTTCGTTTCGATTTAACAAAATTCCAAAAACTTTTTGGATTTCTGCGAAGGTCAATTTGAACCCGCATAATGTAGGATTTGTACAATGTAGCATTTAAACGTCGATAAGCATCACTCGATCGTTTGAAATTCTGTTTTGCCATTGCAGTCTTCCAAAAACGGTGTTTACGCTGCCAAAAGTTGCGCTCTCGTTTCAACTCACGAAGATGAGGGGAGGACCACGGAGGGGAAACAGGCCTTTTTGCAACAGGTAAATTTGTGTCCAACCACTGTCGTAAAGTGTCGCAAAAGTAAGTTGCCATATCGTCAACGTCGTTAAAGTCCATTTTGCGATAGTTCAAAGCAGTAGATCTATTCGCAGTGCAAACCAGCGGAGAGCAGTTATTCATTGCAGCCACTTCCATTGACAATGTTAAAGGCGGATGGTGTGGATCAACGGGTAGCAGTGGGGCGACGCAGACATCAGTAACAAGCTGTTGTTCCAAAGAACAAAAAACTAGGTCGAGCACATGGCCGAGATGATTTCTGTGCAAATTTGTTTGGTGAAGATTTAAAAAATCCATACCGTCAATAAGTGCTGCGCTTGCATTAGTGAGATTAGAACTGACGGCAATTTGTGCTCCATCCGGCCCATCAGTCCAACAAATGCGTGGCTGGTTATAATCACCGCATACCAGAACTATTTCATCATTTAAACATTTGCGACACAGATCAGAAACCGATGAAATATGCTTTTCAATGGCATCCATGTCATCGCGTCTATCTGGTGGAAGGTACAAACCGCATATCAACAATTTTTTCCCCCGAACTGTAGCACTAACACATATTTGCTCTAAGCAACGACCATACGCTGGCTCGATGATTGAACTATTGTCTTCATTTGAAACTGCGATTAGTACTCCACCGAAACGACTCTTGTTACTATTTAGCTGGCTGCGATCACACCGAAACACGTTGTAAGAATCCCCAAAAAGCTGCAACGAGTTGATGCGGTCATCTAGTCCGGTCTCAGTCAGGATGATGATGTCGAAGTTGCAGTCACGTGTTGTCAAAAAGATGTCGTCAATTTTTGTCCTCTGCTGAGAGTAAATGAAGCGAACAACGCCTCTGGTAAAACATTTACTGCCTTCTTCGAATGCAATGCAGTTGCCTTTGATACACTAATTAAGTCACGGTCGGTCTACATCGGATGGGAACGATGCCAGATCTACGAAGTCGTCGACGCAATGCGCTGCTTTAAATGCTCGCAATTCGGTCACAAATCATTTTCCTGTCAAAACGCTTTCTGCTGCCCCAAATGTTCAGGAGAGCACAACGTTCGTGATTGCCCATCGCAAACCGAAGTTTGCATCAATTGCAAGGAGCAAAACCGTCTACGCGAGCAGAATGATGAACCACTCGACGTTGGCCATGCTGCTTGGAGTCACAGCTGCCCGCTTCATAAAAAACGGCTTAAATTAGCAAAACAACGTATCAACTATAACAGCTAGCAACCAGTGTATAACCTGATGACATCCCGGGTACCAGTTTTTCCAGGTAATTCTACAAGTATATGTCCCGCCGAAGCGGGGTCAGACTCTGCACTGTTTGATAGAGTTTCTACTCTCCAGACCCGTCCGACCGGATTACTTCCGGCCTCCTGCATCCCGGAAACAACACTGAAGCTGCCAGTCTCAATTCCGGCACTGTTTAACGAGAGCTACCTCACCGTGTACTATCAAAATACTAGTGGATTACGAACCAAAGTTGACGACTTCTTTCTTGCTGCTTCGGAGTCTAACTATGACGTCATTGTTATCACTGAGTCGTGGCTGAACGACCATTTCTGCTCTCCACAGCTATTTGGAAACCGATTTACAGTGTATCGTAATGATCGCAATGCCGATTCATCTACGAAAAAAAGAGGCGGTGGTGTAATCATCGCTGTTACTAACCGCCTTGGCTCAGCTTTATCTACAATTCCTATTGACAGTTCGATTGAGCATCTTTGGGTGAATATTTTTATAGAGGGCTGTGCGATTACTATTGGTGCCGCCTATCTATCTCCGGATATCTCCAGTGATGTTAGAACCTTGGAGAAACATCTGCGTTCTGCTCAGGATATTAACGATTCTCTGCAATCCTGCGATTACCATCTTCTCTTGGGAGATTATAACCAGCCTGGACTTGTATGGTCAACCGCACCTTCAGGATATTTGTACGCAGATACATATTGCTCTAGTTTTTCTCAAGCACCTTCTTGATGGATTTGCCATGCTAGACATGAATCAGATGAACCATATCACAAACTCTCGTGATCGCATCCTGGATCTTGTCTTAATCAATGCCGATGCCACCCAAAAGTGCACAGTTCTTGCTGTAGACGATCCTTTAATAGGCCTGGATCCCAGTCACCCAGCCCTTACTGTCTCATTGACGTGTAATAAACCTTTCCGGTATGAAGAAGTTGACTGCATCAATGAATTTGACTTCAACAGGACAGACTTTGATGCTCTCAATTTTGTTCTTGCCAATGTCGATTGGAGCCCTCTCTCGAATGTACAAAACGTCGACGGCGCTGTTGAACTGCTTGTCAGTACTCTAAACCAATTATTTTGTGACTACGTCCCAGCTCCTCTTCCTCGAAGAAAACCACCATGGTCCAATTTCTTTTTACGGACACTGAAACGTCGTAAAGCCAAGGCATTAAAACACTACGCTAACATGAGGACTCCTATCTCAAAACAAACATTCAACATCGCTAGCCGCAGATACAGGTCGTACAACAAATTGCTCTATGTAAGGTACACAAGGCATATTGAATCAAATCTCAAGCGATACCCAAAAGGTTTTTGGTCATTCATGAATCAGAAGAGAAAGGATAATGGTTTACCAACAACTGTCTTCCTCAACACTGAAGAAGCCGATACTCGTGAAAAAATGTGCAATTTATTTGCAAAACACTTTGCTGATGTTTTTCTCCAGGAGTCGATTCCCACTCGCCTGATTGATAATGCTTTGGTGAATGTCCCTCGTGACGTCTTGGACATTGGCAACTTCAGATTCTCGCAACAAGACATCTTGTCAGCAATCAAGAAAATGAAGTCGTCTACTGCTGTAGGTCCTGATGGCATTCCGTCTCTGATCCTAATAAAATGCGCTGAATCCCTGAGTGTGCCACTCACCGTTATTTGTAATCGTTCTATAGAAGAGTCTACATTCCCTACGCAATGGAAAGAATCGTTCATGTTCCCTGTCCATAAAAAAGGAGACAAACGTAACGTGGCCAACTATCGCGGGATCACATCGCTTTGTGCAGGTTCCAAACTACTCGAAATTCTCGTTGGAGATGTCCTGTTTTGTGCTTCCAAATCATATATTTCCACGGATCAACATGGATTCTTTCCTGGGCGATCTATTGACACAAATCTTGTTCAATTTACGTCGCATTGCCTGACAAATATTGAAAACGGTAATCAAATAGACACAGTATACACTGATTTAAAGGCAGCTTTCGACCGTGTAGACCATCGAATACTGATTGCGAAAATGGACCGACTAGGTGCTCCACCTTTCCTTACACATTGGCTGGAATCATACCTGATAAATCGTCGTCTTTGCGTCAAGCTCGCTACCGTGCAATCTGATTATTTCACAAACAGTTCTGGAGTTCCTCAAGGAAGTGACCTCGGACCACTATTATTCTCGATATTCTTCAATGACATATGCTACTTGCTTCCATCTGGACTACGCCTGGTGTATGCTGACGATCTGAAGATATACATCACTATACGGAGCGTTGAGGACTGCAAGGAACTTCAGCGGATGATCGATTATTTTCAAGACTGGTGCCTGAGAAATCGCATGACGATTAGCGCTCAAAAATGTTCTATAATTTCGTTTAGCCGTAAAACCGCACCGATCACATGGAATTACCACATCTGTGGTACTCAGCTAGAGCGTGTAGATACTGTGAAGGATCTGGGAGTCATCTTGGATACGCGTCTCACTTTTCGCGATCATTATTCTAGTATGATTACAAAAGCAAATCGCAATCTAGGATTCATCATGCGGACAACGAAAGACTTCACGGATCCACACAGCTTGCGATCATTATATTTCTCGCCTGTGCGATCATCCCTCGAGACTGGTTGTCTAATATGGAGTCCCTATATGGACCTTTGGATTGCTCGAATTGAAGCTGTCCAGAAGAAGTTCACAAGATTTGCCCTCAGACTGCTTCCGTGGAATAACGTAGCCAACATGCCTTCATACGATGTCCGGTGTAGATTGCTAGGAATAGTTACTCTACGCAGCAGACGTGACTCCATCAGAGCAATATTTGCCGGAAAACTGTTGTTGAGCGCCATTGATGCACCTAACATTCTAAACACATTAAATTTCAACGTGCCATCAATCTCTTTACGCCGGAGAGACCTGCTGAGACTGGAGTTCCGGAGAACGGACTACGGACGTAACGAACAGATTATCTCGATCTCTCGTCAGTTCAACGAAGCCTACGATCTTTTCGACTACACTATCTCGGCATCGGCTTTCAAAAACATATTGAAACGACGCTCTTTGGAATCTTCAGTTAGGAGTGGATAGCAGCTCAAGGCGGAAGGACACATATTTGTTATATTATATCTGTTAGATTAATGTCTTCCGTAAATTTTGTTGTATTATGTTAAAAGATGTGGGGTTTTTACGCGTTGTATGTGAGCCTGTTGCCAGGTTCATATACAAAGGCTTTTCCCCATCGTTCTCTCATCAAGACAGCAATGTCAGATGATGTTGAAGAAATAAAAAAATAAAGAAATAAAGAAATAAAGAAACATCGCTCTTGAGCGGGTGATCCGATGAACGGGCATCGAAACGAGAGGCACGATTTTCACCAAGGGTAGCCAACTTCTAGGCTTTGCAGATGACTTCGATATCATAGCCAGGAAATTGACGACGGCGGAGGTAATCTACGTCAGACTGAAAGCGGAGTCTAGGAGAATTGGGCTAAAAATAAATGCGTCGAGGACCAAATACATGAAAGGAAGAGGCTCAAAGGAAACAAACGCGCGTGTCCCACGGACGGCAGCCGTTGACGGCGACGAACTAGAAGTGGTAGAGGAGTTCGTCTATTTGGGATCGCTGGTGACCGCGGACAACAACACTAGTAAGGAGATCCAGCGGTGCATCCTAGCGGGAAATCGGGCCTAGTTTGTCCTTCGTAAAACGCTACGATTAGGAAGCATACGCCGCCGCACGAAGCTTACAATGTACAAAACCCTTATTAGATCGGTAGTTCTTTATGGACTTGAAGCCGTGACGCGGCTCACGGAGGACATACGCGCCCTTGCCGTGTTCGAGGGGAAATACGAAAATAGTCCTCTTCAACAGCCCTATCGGCACCAGGAACAGGGGAACGTGCACGATGGCTCGACCAGGTCGAAAGCGATTTGGGACTTCTGGGACGACTAGGAAATTGGCGACGAGTGGCCCAAGACCGAGTTGAATGGGGACGAGTGCTTGAAACAGCACGAGCCGCCCCGGCTCAATGCTGAAGAAGAAGAAGAATCAAATTTGAACATAGGTCGGCATGATTTTGAGAAATTCTCTTCAGATTCATTTTATGTAAATCGATAGTCCTTCTTTGTAATTAAACCTTCGAAGTGATACCACTGAAGAGTTTCTGTGCCGCTAGAATTTTAAAATTATCATAAATGTAGATTACACAGTTGAATAAACTCTAACTATTCAATTTTTAAGTCCTACTTGCCCCGGGGTATCTTAGTTATGTTTTTGATTTTGGGTATTTATTCAATTTAGTCGGTTTTAATCGCACTTAATCGTACTGAAAGCAAGTATTCAGTGCAGCTTTTTATTTCTAGGTGAATTTGCAACGTTGATGTACAGTTGGTCTTTACTTTAAATACTTTGAGAAATCAGACGACATAAATAGTCCTCTTTAACAGCCCTATCGGCACCAGGAACAGGGGAGCGTGCACGATGGCTCGACCAGGTCGAAAGCGATTTGGGACTTCTGAGACGACTAGGAAATTGGCGACGGGTGGCCCAAGACCGAGTTGAATGGAGACGAGTGCTTGAAACAGCACGAGCCGCTCCGGCTCAATGCTGAAGAAGAAGAAGAAGAAGAATCAAATTTGAACATAGGTCGGCATGATTTTGAGAAATTCTCTTCAGATTCATTTTATGTAAATTGATAGTCCTTCTTTGTAATTAAACCTTCGTAGTGATACCACTGAAGAGTTTCTGTGCCGCTAGAATTTTAAAATTATCATAAGTGTAGATTACACAGTCGAATAAACTCTAACTATTCAATTTTTAAGTCCTACTTGCCCCGGGGTACCTTAGTTATTTTTTTGATTTTGGGTATTTATTCAATTCAGGCGGTTTTAATCGCACTTAATCGTACTGAAAGCAAATATTCCGTGCAGCTTTTTATTTCTAGGTGAATTTGCAACGTTGATGTACAGTTGGTCTTTACTTTAAATAGTTTGAGAAATCATGTTTGCTAAATTTGCGAACTAACATGGTTTTTATGCAATTCTGTAAATTAATATGTAACGTTAATTCTTCATAAAAAATCTTTGTGTAAATATATTGTTGCAACGTCTCAAACAGCTTTTGAAATTATTTGATTGCTTTCTATCCAAGGCAATAATCACAATTTTCCTAATCTCTGAGTTCAATTTTTTACATCTCATTTAACAAATCTACTCCGGCATGTCCAGACTACAGCTATAGTCCATGCAGTAGAGACGAAAAAATGTTTTGCGCTATTGTATGGTCTGGGGTATATTATATGAACTGAAGGAGGTTGTTCCACTTTATCAAATCCTATTGAACCATCGATTGTATCTTCGACGTCAGGATAAAGCAACGACGGTATTATCCATTTTGGGCTTTTCAAATTTTATTTGACGATAAATTTTACCCGCAATCCGGACGTTATGCGAAAAGAAAACAAATATAGCTATTAGAAAATTAATAAATTGATTGATTGATAGTTGCAATAAGTAAAAGATCAATTAAAATATATACTTACTCATCACAAATATCAACGTTTACAGTGCGAACGGCGAAGTCTTGAAGTGGTACAGCTGTAGATGTATTCAGATTTTCTATAATGTAAACACAACCTTTGAAGTTTTCATTGAAGCGTTCGCCAGTGAAGCGGTTTAGATCAGGAGCACCACCTACAATAAAGTAATTATCATTAGTTATATAATCTTTCCTAACATAAACGTAAACTTACCAATGTAGACATTTCCTGGGAGATTAATTTCTTGCTTTCCAGTTGGTCTAGTTTCACCGTGTGACGGAAAGTGATCAACTTCCAGCCTGTTGCGATTAGCTTCACGCGTTATTACTGCTACATGTTGTTCACCATCGGCGACAAAAACATCATTATTACGAAGAATAGCTTCTTCACCATCCAATCGCATGCCAAATTCTAAAAATCCCTCATGAACCGATAATGAAATATAATCATTGCCAGAAAAGCTATCCTCGTTGCGCTGTCCATACCATAGTATCATTCCGTTATAACTATTAGTGCTAAACATTACAGCCAGTTTAGTTTCATATTGGTTAGAGCCGTCCACAAGGGATTTGGGATTAATTTCGACAAAGCCATTTCCACGAAATTGTGATCCTATATTGGTTGCGTAGACATATTCACAATTGCGACCAAGAAATCCTGAGTAACATTCACATGTATAATGTTGGCCAGTTGACTTTGTATAACAACGCCCTCCGTTTTGGCATGGTTTATGCGCTAGGCAAATGTTAGTTATGATATCGCAATGGAAACCACCGTAACCCGCTTTACATGGATCAATCTCATTATCTTCATCAAAACGATGCTGAATTTCTTTTGAGTGTTGTTGATGACCGCAGTTGTATATATTGGCAGAATGTTTTAGGTCATCAATCATACTGATAGTATTACCAGATATTTCGAGCTGCAGGAATAAATATGCATAATTTAATTTTATAATTACATTACATATAATGGTGTGACTATATATTGTAGTGACATCTAGTATCAGCGGGGCCAGTCCCGGTGTAGCATTCACGCCTCTCACGCCGAGGACCCGGCTTCAAATCCCAACCCCGCAGAAGTCACGAATGACTCAATCTGTTAAAGTGACTATAATCTAACAAAAAAACTACAAGGTATACAGCCCTAAGGGTTGTACGAAAGGGTGACGTAGGACTGTGTCACATAATACTCATTATATTGATAACATGTTTTAATCGATGAAGTATAACTTTATGTCTGATCATTAAATCAAAGACTAATGTAAACTGCATTTCTGGCATATGCATATTTGAGTATTTGTGAGTATCATTGTTTGAGTGTTTATTTGTAAAAGAAGAGCGAAATATTCGGATTTAATTCTTCATTGAATCAATGGTGGTTTTGAAAAAACCGTTTGAAATTGTTTGGTGGCCCTGAAAAGAACTATGTTTAAGCTGATAGCACTTCTTAAAAATCAGTACTATAATTACTGTTGCCAATATATAGATGGATGTCGCTATTCGATCCTTTAGACTCTAGGATGATGGTTGCCCGCTAATACAGGAGTGATAGGAAATACCAAATCACTGTAAAGTAGAAATGGATTAGTTTTATCAAAATACTGACCGTCCGTCAGTGCGATCGTGCGGTAAATGAGCAGACGGTGAACCTAGTGTGCGATTTTATAGTCACTGGCACTGCTGTTGCTACTTGTAAGCTAGTGTAGGTATGGGAGAAACCAAATCGGCTGCTGCTGCTGCTCAAATAATTATCCGAATGGAACGTTAATCATTTAGAAAGTGTAGAAAAATCTATGCATTCTTCAATTACTATAGTTCTTATAAGAACTGTTTAAGACCACAACGGCCTACTGCTAAATTTGCTGCCCGTCAGTCGATCCGTTTCCATTTGCCTTCAGTGTTGGTTTGCGAAAATTACCGCCAAAATGCTATTGGGTTTGCCTCGTATTGTCATCGAAGATGACATTAATTGCCGCAAAAGTCCTTGGATTTGCCTCCAATTGCCGCCAAAATGCTATCGTTTTTACCTCTCAATTGCTATCGGTGTTGCCTCCGATCGCTTGTGTTGCCGCCAAATGCCGTTGCTTTCGCCACCAATAGCCGTCGATGGTAAATACTGACCGTCCGTCAGTGCGATTGTGCGATGAATGAGCAGACGGCAAACCAAGAGTACCATTTTATAGGCACTGCCGCTGCTGCTTGTAAGCTAGTGTAGGTGGTGGAGGAAACCATATCGGCTACTGCTGCTTAAATGATTGTCCGACACTGATTGAGCAAGCTATCGAACAATTTCGCATGTCTGCGATGGGGATAATGCAAAATGTAACGTAAAGTGCATCGTGTGGGATTCACGTTGGCCATTGCCCGCTGATTCCACTTGTCTTCGGGGTCGGTGTTGCCGTCAATAGCCATCGATGTTGCCAATTGGATTGGAAAAGGGGTGAGGCTTACAAAGTGGTCTCAAAGGTTATCATTTGGATCCAAATCCTTTGGTGTATCTAATTGCCGTCCGTGCCTGTGAAGCTAGGTGATCACAAGGGAAATGTATGGGAAAATTCGACCTTCAAACTTTACACACATTTTCACTATTTAGCGTATAAAAAATTATTATTAGCATGTTACTATAAAACTGCTGGACATTTTATCTATCCAACGACATATTAACTGTTATGTTTCGTTCAGTAGTATAGTAGCTATGAGCGTTTGAAATATTTCATTCAAACATTACACTTCTATTTCTCGTTTTTACAAAGTGCTACCCAGTCCCAGTATAGTAAACAAAGACGTAGTCCTACGTCAAAAACCCGAATTAATCAACCTAGCGGCGTGACCTAGCCTTTCTACTGCCACAATAATTATTATTTAATTTCGCAGGAACATCTATAATTAACTTGACTATATTTTTAAATATCCGTTGCGTATTCCTCAAAATCCTTATTTGCCAGTAAAATTCACAACGTATTGCGTAGAATAATTCTATTTTCTTTCCTTGGGTGCGTAAATACTTGTAAGCGTCATTTAAGTTATTTGATGAACACCTTATAGGGATGGGAACTATCATTAAAAATCGTTACTGATAATTATCAGTAGTTTCAGTACGTTACTGATAACTATCAGTAAATATCAGTAATTTTACCCATCACGGCATTGTAGCAAAAAAACTAGGAAATTGTAATACCGGCATTATTTTTTGTAACTTTACATTGTAATTTATCAGGTGGACTTCCTGGGGTCTCGCGCAACTACCGGCCAGATTTTTACCATCCGACAGATCTTGCAGAAATGTTAAGGGTACATCGTGTCCTTGCATCACATCTTTATTGATTTCAAAGCAACATACGACACAGTCTATCGAGACCAGCTATGGCACATAATGCACGAAACCGGTTTTCCGGATAAACTGTCGCGACTAATCAGAGCTACATTAGAGCGAGTAATGTGTTTCGCACGTCTCGGGGACACACTCGAGTCCCTTCGAGACGTGGTGAGGGTTGGGGCAAGGTGACAACTTATCCAGTATACTGTTCAACATCACTCTTGAGGCGGTGTTCCGACCAGCGGGTATCGAAACGAGAGGCATGATTTGCATCAAGGGTAGAAATATATAAATCACGACATACTTTTACTGCTTGAGAATCCCAGACACTCTCATCTACATCTGACGAAAGTCGGTAGGCTACGGTGGGCCGGGCACGTCGTAAGGATGCCGGACGGCAGAGCAACGACAACAGTTCTTTTCAGCAACCCCACCGGCACCGGCACCGGAAACACGAAGACTCAACATACAAGATGGCTTGACCAAGTCGAAAGTGATTTATGACTTTTGAGACGCCTGTTAAATTTGTGACGAATAACCCTAGATCGAGTTGAATAGAGACGTCTGCTTGAAACAGCACGAGCCACCCACCCCGGCTCGAAGCTGCTGACTACAACGACGACATATTGTGTCACTCTCGTCTATCGTACGCAACTACCAACCATTAACTTTAATCCAAATGATTTTTCGGGACGACGTAACTGTATCAGTAAGCATCAATAACTGCGAAACCTTACTGATACTTAGTGATATTATTGCTTACTGATAACTATCAGTAATTAATGATAGTTTTCCCTTCCCTAACACCTTATTTAGTTTTATAATCGGTCGGCCTTAACTTTCGGGTTTCAGAGCCACATACGAAACTTGTTTTGAACTGACAATATGAAATATGTGTTCATAGCAGATTTTTTGATATTTTTTTTGAGTAGTTTTAACCCAAACGGTAGATTTTTTTTTTGATATTTTGATATTACATAATACCATGCGTTCAAAAGTTAGCATCTTTGAAAAACAAGAGTTCAGAAAAATTATTATTATACTTCGCTTTTGAAGAAAAAAGATATCTACACAAAAATGATTAATCTCAAAATTTTACTATTAGTTTGCTTGACTTCAATTTTGCAATATATCTGAATTAGAAAAAATAACTGAATAGAGCGTTAGATATGAAAAAGAGAAATTGAACTTTTTCTTAGCTGGCGCTCCTTCAGATAATTATTTTTGCATGAAAATCAAAACTTAAGTTTCTTTTGAATGTACTTTCATGAAAAGATAGTCATTAACTTGATCACATCGTTATTACAACGTTAGAGGGTTAGGAAAACAAGATGAGGTCGAAAAATAATACAAAAACTGCGCCATAAACATGCTTGAGAATGAGAAATATGATCGATATGATTTCCAGTGCTTGTCATTTTTTGTTTATTTATTAAAACATGATACATGACATAAGACATCTGTCCTTTAAAATGTCACTAACGAAAACAAATCTTACAAAGTTACTACCGTGCAACGTTTACTTCCTATTTTTCATATAACATTTCTAAGCTCTAGTATCTATGGATTGAAAAGAGCATCTATTAATGCGCAAAATTTGTACGAAATTTGTATAAATTTATTTGGAAAAATCAACTCACTAGTATTTTGATCCTATACACCACTATACCTATATACTTAAATTAACTGCTTTTCTCCGCTTTTTGCTTTTCTTGTACAATTGTTAGTAACAACAAGTGAAGAAAATGACAATTGAAATCTGAAATCACAGAAAAGAAAAAACTTTTCGATTGAATCCCACTATTTAACATTTATTTGCGACAGATACGTAGTTCGCCTACGACGTGCAGGCTTCATCAGTGTCTTATTTCAAAGCGTATACGTATCTGTCGCGAATAAATATTAAATAGTGGAATTTAGTCGGTAAGTTTTTTTCTTTTCTTTTATTTCAGTGTTCGTATTCCACTTCAAAAACTTCAGACTATTGACATGTTTCTCACTTTTCTTGAATTTCATTGCAAATTTAAAAATTGCAAATTGTCATACATACATACATACATACATACATACATACATACATACATACATACATACATACATACATACATACATACATACATACATACATACATACATACATACATACATACATACACACATGTGAAAAACGTTAAGTTTTATTTGAATTAAGTAATGATTTTACATTTTATTTACGTTTAATATACGAGAAATATTTGAAACATGGTTAAGCAATATAAAAGATATTCCGCATTTTGCACCTTACTGGACTTCGCACTCTGAAAGTGCGAGGTTGAAAATAAGTGCGGGCTAAACGTCAGATACAATTGTCAAAGTAAATGTCATCTTTTTCAGAACTGAAAGCATTCAAATTGTTTCGTTTGCATTTACTCAACATTTGTTCTAACAGATATTCCGCATTTTGCACCTTACTGGACTTCGCACTCTGAAAGTGCGAGGTTGAAAATAAGTGCGGGCTAAACGTCAGATACAATTGTCAAAGTAAATGTCATCTTTTTCAGAACTGAAAGCATTCAAATTGTTTCGTTTGCATTTACTCAACATTTGTTCTAACAGATAATGTCCAATATTATCCTGCAAAACGTTCGTAATCGGCGGGCCAGCTGTAATACGAAATACCACTGTTTATACGGATACTATTTCCTAAGAATCTCTAGATCGAATCTATCAGTGATTTACAGAAAGAGCAAAACGACCATTTCGAGCTGGATTATGCAGTACGAAGAGGCAGGTTTGGTAACGGAGAATCAACGGAAACAGATTTATAAAAAATTCGGAGCAGAACATAGATCCTGGATTGTTCAACAATACCAAAATAATCCGGTATTGTTTTTGGATGAATGCAGCAGCTTATTTTATCGAAAATTCCACAAGACTATCAGCGTAGCGAGCATATGCAGAATTTTGCACTCGGAAGGCCTTACATGGAAAGCCCTGGAACGTCGTGCTATTCAAATAAGAGAGGACGAAATATTTCGTTTCTTTTGGGAACTTAATTCATTAGATTGGGATTTGTTCAATCTTGTATTCTTAGATGAAGTGTCTATTAACAATCGGGATATGCTACGCAACCGTGGCTATGGAATTAAAGGAGAAAAACTTGTGTTCCGGGGAGAATTCGTGCGGCGCCCGAGGGTGTCATTTTTATGCTTTTTGGGACAAAAGGGAATGCTGGACAGTTTTGAGACCGAGGGTACATTTACGAGAAAACTATTTTTCGAGTGCCTCCGTCTATTTGCCCTTGAAAACAAAAATGTATTTCGGTACCCCGGAGCGAATTCTGTGTGGATTTTAGATGGAGCTCGCATACATTGCGATCAGAACATTGTACTATATTTGAGATCAATTGGGATTTTCCCGGTTTTTCTACCACCATACTGCCCCTTTTTTTAACCCGATAGAGATTATATTCGGAATCACGAAAAAATCCATGATAAAAACATATAAGGAAAACCGTCGCGAAAATTTATCTCATGTAGCTATATCGACTTTCTCAGCATTTTCGACTTATGACTGCACAAAAATTTTCCGACACTGTGGATATTTGCCTGGAGGGCAGTTTAATCCTGCTGTTGGTCTGTCCAATAGTATGGAGAAGATAGCCTTCGAATGATTACTACTTGTAATTACTTACAGTTATGAACAGTTATGAAACTTTATTTCAAATAAAATAACCATTATAAAAACAGCTGTCGTTATGCGTGGTCAATATTAGTCATGTCAACAAACCGATCCGCCAAAGTGTGACTCAGTTCGCTTTCTTCCGGACGCAGAGTTTCGGACATTGCTGAGACTAAAGTCGCATTTACGGTTGAACGAGACCGCAATCCACTGATTCGCTGTTTTACTCGTTGCCTAAGCATAATCAACTGATCTGCCTCAGCTTCCAGTTCTGCTAGCTCAGCCTTGAATCCATCGTTGATCGTATTAGCTACAGATAATCCACTGCGGGTTGTTTCCAGTTTAATAGCTTCGGACAGGGGCGCAGAACGGAAAAATTTCAGCAAATAAATCGGGGGCATTTCAGACATTCGACGTTCCCTTTCATGTGGGGATGCCGAGTGAATATAATTAGCCCAGAGTCTCCAGGAGCTGGAGTGCCCGGTGAAGTAATGTCCATGTAGGTCTTGAAGCTCTTTAGCCAGTTGAGTCAACGATTGATTGTTCGGTGCACCAGACCGGTCCGCATTTTGAAACCGAATTAGCTGTTTATCAACCAAATCCCAGAGCGATCTGCAAGATACTGCGTTCGAATAAATATGCACATGAATTCTTATTTCTTTTCCTCTCCACGTAACGAGCAGTTTGCAATCGATCTGATCAACAGTAAGACGTCGCTTTTGGGCTTGATCTTGCATTATAACAAATTTGTTCATTGCACAGGAATCAGGGTCATTATCAGCCCATGTCGGAACCTGTTCTCCGTTATTATCAACAAAAACGACTTCTCTATACAATACCGGTTGCAAAACCTTCCAAACTCTACGCATGATCTCTTCCAGAGAATTCCCGGTAATTGTTGCCGAAGAAAACTGGCTTCCGGATGTTTCTCCTACAAAACGCCGTTTGTAGAAAACTCCACGGAGAGCAAGTTGACTGCTGGATGGATCGCAAAAGTCGATGCTGATTCCTAATTTCCTTCGCTTCTTCGCAGGTTTAGCATTATTTTCCTTATAACTAGCGTCAAATAATGGATCTTCTTCGGAATAGTTTTCATCGAGAGCCTCGATTATATACTCATCTTGACTGTTGCATTCATGACTACCCGTAGAGTTGTCTGCCTCCTCCTCGTCCAAATCCATGATAAATCCTACAAAAAATGTTACATATTACAGTATTATCAGCTACGAAATCAAAGCGAAAGCTACGAAATCAAAGACTTACTTCAAAATCTAGAGATAGATAGATTAATGAGATTTCATTTTATTGACAAAATAAAACAGCGTGTGTTGGCGACGTTGGATTTGTTTTGTTTTGATTTTGAATTGTAACACGCTTAACAAATTTTACCCGAAAACGTGTTAATATACTTCATTTCGATTTAGAAGCCGATTTAATTAGGAACTTCAATATTTTCCTATTCTGTATTCCTATTGAAAGCGTTTTTGTATTTTTTTAAATTAATTAACTGTATTACATAAATATTCAGACATGCTAATATTGTGTAAAGTATTCTATTTTGATTCCTAATAGTTTTTAGTTGTTAGATAAAAATGCACGTAAACTAACGTTGTTTTTTATTAAAATGTGACTAAAGTGCGATACACAATAACCCCAAAAATCCAGTAATCACTGCAAAGCACAATATTTAATTGAATTAACACACAGCGCTCGCGAACACGTCTGACTCTCGTGGTGGATCTCGGCTCACTGACTACTTCGGCTTATTCCTCTGTATCAGGTTCTCTCGTTCTTACAACCCGGTCATCCTGCAAAGGTTCTGGTCCCCAGACCCGATACGGCTTCATATGACTCGCTGCCGTCGAGGTCTTCTTCGGTCCTTCTCCGCTGATCTTTTCCACGTCGTATCGATTATTGCACTTTACATTCGTTATTTTGTACGGCCCGAGATACTCGGCCGCGTATTTCCTGCCTGGACCAAACTGCGTTCGCTTTATTGCGACCACATCACCGGACTGATAAGCAGGTGCCTCTCGTGCTCGCAGATTGTACGCTCGTTGCTTATCATGCTGTGCTCTCACAATCGCTGCTCTGGCCTTGGCTCTAATGTCGCTCCTTTGTTCATCGTACTGCGCCACCCTAATTTCTTCTAGCAATTCACACAAACGTATATCATTCTCATGATGCATCTGTACACCAAACATAGCTTCAAACGGAGACACTGTCGTACTTTGGTGAGCACTCGCATTAATCCATAGCTGTATATTTCCAACGTGTTTGTACCACTTCGTCGCATCGTTTACGCTGAGTTTTGTGAGCATCGTCAGAATAACCTGATTTAGTCGCTCTACCTGTCCGTTTCCGCGGGGCACTCCAGTGGTGATTTCTATGTGCTCGATGTTCTGACTTTCGCAATAATCTTTAAAGTCCTTCGAAGTGAACGCTGCTCCCTTGTCGCTGACGATTCTTCGTGGGTTCCCGAACAATTCACTCTGATTCGTTAATCTCTGAATAACTTCATGGGCATTTGTCGTTTTGGTAGGATATATCCAAGTATATTTCGTAAAAGCATCGACCACTACAAACAAATATTTGTACATTTTCTCGGTTACATCCATCGGACCTAGATGATCCACATGGTACGTATCAAATGGCACATCACCCTTTGGAATGGGAACTAACATTCCATCCACTTTTCCTCGCTTTCGGCTCGCCAAAATACACTTAACGCAACACTCAATCTGCCTCTTCGTTTTCTCGATAAGGTTCGGAATATAGTAGTCACGTTTTATCACTTTTTCAAGCTTTCGAGCACCAAAATGTCCAGTTTCGTGTGCTTTTCTGATAATGTTGCTTTGCAATTCAGTTGGCACTACGATTACCTCTCGTCCGTTTATCAGTTTCATCAACAAGTCGTCACTCACAAAATAGTCTTCGAATGGTTGAGTCTTTAGTAGCTCGATTATCAGTTTTAACTTTTCATCTCGTTTTTGAGCACTTCTAATCATCTCAACTAATGGATCACTTGATGTGAGCATCACAGGCGCTCGGCTCAGTGCGTCCACGTGTTTCATCCTCGTTTCCGCTCGATGTTGCACAGTGTAGGTAAATTCCTCTAAAAGCAAGGCCCACCTTGCCACACGTGCTACTAACTTCTTTCCTTTCAACGTATGTTGAAACGCCGCACAGTCCGTCACGATCTTGAACGGAATTCCTAGGAGATAAACACGGAATCTCTCCACAGCCTTTACCACTGCCAACACTTTCAAATGGTACGCACTGTAATTTTTCTCTGCGTTTGATGTTTGCTGACTCATATAGTACACTGGATGCCAATTGCCATCATCACTCTTCTGTAACAGCATGGCACCGTATCCTTCTTTGGAGGCATCGGTATGCAACTCCGTCTCGGCTTTGGGGTCATATATCTTTAACACGGGATCAGACACTAAACACTCTTTCAACGAATCGAAGCTCTGCCGCTGAGAATCCCCGAACTCATATTGTTCATCTTTCTTCAGCAGAGACGTCAGCGGCCTAGCAATCATCGCGTACCCCGGAATAAACTTACGGAAGTAGCTCGTGAGTCCCAAGAAACGTTGAAGCTCTTTAACATTAGAAGGCTCACGGTAGTGTTGAACTGCTCGGATTTTGGCAGGAGAAATACGGTAGTTTCCATTACCAATCACGTATCCCAAATAGCCCGCTTCGTTTTTCAAGAATTGGAATTTCTCCCAATTGAATTGAATCCCATTTTCGGCAGCCACTTTTAACACTTCTTCCAGCAACTGTATGTTTTCTTCTTCGGTTTCGGTTGCAACGATCGCATCATCTACGTATATCATCAAACGGCCACTTCGAATCAATTCACGGAAAACGTCGGCCACAAACCGACCAAAACTTGCCGGACTGTTGCAAAATCCGAAAGGAGTCTTCAAGAATTCGCATTGTCCCGCATGAGTTACGAAACTAGTGTACTTTTGACTCGAGGCTTCGACTGGCACATGAAAAAATGAGTTCTTCAGGTCGAGTGTGGTAAACACTTTCGCATTTTTGAGCTTGTCCACTTGATCTTCTATGTTTCTCATCGGAAAACAATCTTTCACGACCTTCTGATTAAGCTGACGGTAATCCACACACACTCTAATGGAACCGTTCTTTTTAGCTGCAAGCGTCACCGGACTTGCGTATTCACTGACACTTTCCTTTATTATACCAGCCTTCAGCCATTCATCAATAGTTTGCTCTAGAATATGCTTTTCCTTCGGTGCAAAGCGTCATGGATTTATGTGCACTGGTACGTCATCACTAAGAATGATTTTTGTTTCTACTCGGCTCTTAACACCACTTTTAGGCACGTAGTTTTCAATCATCCTTCTGATGGTGTT
Organism: Sabethes cyaneus; assembly: GCF_943734655.1. Taxonomy (NCBI): domain Eukaryota; kingdom Metazoa; phylum Arthropoda; class Insecta; order Diptera; family Culicidae; genus Sabethes; species Sabethes cyaneus. The sequence continues at coordinate 119,230,705 of NC_071355.1, read as the reverse complement.
AACGTATCGCGACGGAACATCCACATCAATACCACCTCGCGCTTTGTCCAAAATCATCATTAGTTCACTTTCTTCATCACACTGGTTTGCATTTTCCTTCTTATTTATCTTCACTCCTTCCTTATTAATCTCCGCGTCCAGCTGATTCAAAGCATCGATACCCAGAATAGCGTCATACGACATGCTACCTGCAGGCACGACGTAGAAAGACATCTCCGGATAGTTTTCAGAGTCAACACATATACCGACAACGATTTTACCGCGCGCTCGCGTTTTCATCGCACCAAAGCCACTAAATACCATCGAAGTATTGGTGAGCGGCGGCTCTCCAATAAGCTTGTACGCACTCTCGGATATTAAGTTGAATCGGCTACCGGTATCGAACAACGTACGCAACTCGATATTCTGTACAGTAATCTGTAACACTGGCATAATCTCTTCGTTGAGAGTGTTTACTTCGGGATCTTTTTCATTCTTCTTGCATTCTTTTGCACAATGTCCGAAATCACCACACACGAAACATTTAGGCCCACGTGATTTCATTTCGCAATCGTTCGCGTAGTGTCCAAGGTTGCCGCAATTGTAGCATCGCACTTCTTCGGCCGTGGTCTCGATAGCATCACTCTTGCCAGAGGGTTTTATGTTCTTCTTAACTTTGTCTCTCTCGACTCTCGCGGCGGGTTTTGCGCTAAAACGACCACTATCACGAATCTGGCTTTTCAGTTTTTCGTATTGCTTCAAGCGATCTTTCAGCTCTCTTATGTTTTTCGCTCCGAACAAACACACTTTATTCACCGGTTCGTCTACTATGCCACGAACAATGTAATCACATACAGCTTCCTCTTCGATACGACCACGCTTCGCAATGTTTTGCATACTGTAAATGTACTGTAGAAAGGGTTCGTCGTTCTTCTTTTTACGATAACGTAGCAGCTCATGAACATCAGCACTACACTCAAGTACTTTTTTTACACGGTTTGTTTTTTCGATTATTAAGAACGGGGCAACTCAAGGACCATTCATTTATTTCTCAATACATTTGGGAGAGGCCCGACATTCGTCACGTAGTTTGTAAATGGTCCCTCAGTTGCACCGTTCTTGAGTTATCGAAAAAACAAACCGTGTAAAAAAAGACTTAAGTGTAGTCACTTTATCTTCGAATTCTTCTTCAAGCGCGGCTCGCAAATCAGCCCAACAGTTAAGTCCGGATGAACTGCTCACAAACAACTTAGCGGTGCCTTTCAGCAATCGACGACCGTATACAAATTTTTGCACACTGTTCCAAAATTTTCACGTCTTCTCGAAATCGTCCAACCACTCGCGCACGTCACGTTCGCAGCTTTCCCCGGAGAACGTTCGTTCACACAAATACTAGTATAATCTTACAGACGAAGTTATTCAATCTCCAACCACGTTCCTCTGGTAGTGGGGGAATTTCGCTTCGCTCACAAATCTCACAGCGTGGAGGTTTCTCTCCGATCTCACAACTCTCGAAAATGTGGAGATTTTTAGGCCTCCGATCACACAATATGGCGTCGAAAATAGCTTTTCGTCCACTATTACGAAAACTGAAACACAGTGAGGCTTTCCCGGACGAGCCCCCATGTGAAAAACGTTAAGTTTTATTTGAATTAAGTAATGATTTTACATTTTATTTACGTTTAATATACGAGAAATATTTGAAACATGGTTAAGCAATATAAAAGATATTTAATTGAATTAACACACAGCGCTCGCGAACACGTCTGACTCTCGTGGTGGATCTCGGCTCACTGACTACTTCGGCTTATTCCTCTGTATCAGGTTCTCTCGTTCTTACATACATACATACATACATACATACATACATACATACATACATACATACATACATACATACATACATACATACATACATACATACATACATACATACATACATACATACATACATACATACATACATACATACATACATACATACATACATACATACATACATACATACATACATACATACATACATGCATGCATGCATACATACATACATACATACATACATACATACATACATACATACATACATACATACATACATACATACATACATACATACATACATACATACATACATACATACATACATACATCGCACACATTGAGTACAATCAACATTTGATTGATGTGTTTTGATTTTACACGTTTTAACGGTTTAATATACGGTGCATAAGTGTTAAAGTTTGAATAACTTTTGAATGAACCGTCCGATTTTAAATAACTCGGTTTCGTTTAATAGATCTCAGCAGTAATTTTCAAATAATAATAAAATGTGTGATGTTTTTCATTGAATTAATTCTTACATGTTACAAATATAAGTTTTAAATACTATTTTTTCACATTTCTTTATGTAACTTTCAAACTACAAGTCCAATCGACATGAAATTTGGAAGTTATGGGTTTGCAACGCCCCTCTTTCATATGCAATCAATTTTGTTCAAATCGGTTAAGGGATCTATGAGATAATAAAGTCCCTTATTTTTCGTATTTTTATACATAACTTTTGAACTAAAAGTCCGATCAGTATGAAAGTCAATAGCGACCAATGGGACACCTAGACCTTTCATTTGACACTAAGAACAATAAAATCGGTCCAGCCATCTCCGAGAAAAGTGAGTGAGATTGAAAGCGTTACATACACACACACACATACACACGCGCACACACACACACACACACACACACACACACACACACACACACACACACACACACACACACACACACACACACACACACACACACACACACACACACACACACACACACACACACACACACACACACACACACACACACACACACACACACACACACACACACACACACACACACACACACACACACACACACACACACACACACACACACACACACACACACACACACACACACACACACACACACACACACACACACACACACACACACACACACACACACACACACACACACACACACACACACACACACACAGTGTTACCAGGTCGATTGCCCATTTTCCCGCTGCCCAGAGGTTGATTTCCCGCTGAAATCCCGCTGTCTAGAGTCTATTTCCCGCTAGAAATCCCGCTGAATCAAAAGTCACATTATTCTTTCGTTTCTGGTACAGAATTAAAATTAAAAAATATTCATTTCAGTAAGGCTTGCATTTGAAATCAAGATGATCTGCTGAAATTGAGCGGTTTCAATTGAATGAACATTATGCAAATTTGCTGCATTTATGTTGACGAAGCTTCAGGAAACAGAAAAAGAAATATCTTGTTATTCTTCATAGACACCGCTATTCTATATTTCGAACGAATTGGTTATTCGAACGAAATTTCCGCCAGCAAAATCAAATGGGCAAAACATCTCGTTCGAAACAAGTCGAACGAAATAAAGGTTTGTTCGAAACACAGAATAGGGGTGATAATGACAATTTAGTACGAAATTTCGTAGGAATTATAACATTAAGGAGTCTAAGAACACATGCGAAAATTTCGAAAGAAGCTTTTAGCACAAATTCTCTTTCTTTGTCTAGCTATGATAAAAATCATGCAAAATTTCAGCAACTCTGGCAAATGGTTATGGTTTTTGGTGACAAAAGAAGACATGTTTCAATTTTTATAAGCAGCCGAAGTTCAAAAATATCTGTAAAACGCATCGGCTCTTTGTTCTCGATGATGTTTTGTTTTAGCAAAAATGTACCGATTTGTCTTTTAGACTTCGGTTTTATCGGCTCATCAGCCGATTTGTTTTGATTTTGTTATCATACAAATGCTGCGGTATATAGCAAACTATGATGTATATGGGGGCATCCATAAAGTACGTCACGCTTATAGGGGGGAGGGGGGGGGGGGGTTGACCTAATCGTGACGATTTGTGACGTAGGGGGGAGGGGGGGTATGAAGTTATGTGACGCCACATGAAAAAAAATCATATGGAAAATTTATTCGGGAAATTATAATTTAGCCTTCATTTTAAGATACAACTATTGAAGGCTTCTATAAAATCAACGTACTGATGGATTTTAAAACAAATAGTTAAATTTTTTGAATGAACACTTTTTTGAACATATATGTGTGAACAGGACTCATTTATTCTATGTAGTATGAACTCTCCATTAAGCCTTTACAGAATATGCAGTACACCGCTGAAGAGCTGCTTGAGTACCGTCCTGCATAAAAGATTTTTGCAACCGCAAATAGCAGTCGCACAAACTCCTGAAGAATTACGGGATGCTACCAGAGACCCATGGCAATGTTTTCCCTTGATATTCGTGCTGAACTCAATCGATGAACAAAAACTCATACCGAAGTTCCACGGTTGCTTTTAAGGTTTTTCGGTATAATTTATACTGCCCCTCACTCAAAAGCTCTCTGAAGGATAGAGTTTAAGCCACTTGCGGATTAAATTTTTCATCTAAGGTAGTGTTGAATGATTACACGATTGAAGAAATACACAAAATAACAAAATCCGTCAGAAAAGTTCTTCCAAGGCGTGTTGCTCCAGTACGTCAGCAGGAAGTCCTGTTTCTTTCAACTAGATCAGACGAATTTGAGTGGATGAATGTAAAGGGCGTGGATATGCGCGAAACATTAATCGACGGCACATCAGCGACTTCTGAAGCCCTTCCGATTGCAGCAATTGAAGATCATCTTCAAAATCCGTGAATCGATGACTTATAAGCTCGAAAAATTTTCTTTTTACCTTTGTTATACAATATAACAAAGGTTTAGGAATTGGTCGAAAAACACAAAGTCGATCTGAGGCCCGGAGGGCCCAATCGATCAGGTTCGACGAATGAGCAATGTCTGTGTGTGTGTGTGTGTGTGTGTGTATACACGAGCAGACATTAGAGTGTCAATAAACGAAGTTTTTTGCTGTCAACCTCTCTTTCAGCACTCTTTTTGCCTACCAAATATCGCTAAATCGAGATCCCGCTGAGTTATTTAAAAAACCGCTAGATTCCCGCTAGCCGCTGTTTGGTTAATAAGTCCCGCTATCCGACTTGAAATCCCGCTAAATCTAGCGGGAAAACCGCTGATTTGGCATCGCTGCACACACACACACACACACACACACACACACACACACACACACACACACACACACACACACACACACACACACACACACACACACACACACACACACACACACACACACACACACACACACACACACACACACACACACACACACACACACACACACACACACACACACACACACACACACACACACACACTCACACACACACACACACACACACACACACACACACACAGAAAATGCTCAGTTTACGAAACTGAGTCGAATGGTATATAACATTCGGCCCGCAGGTCCTTCTTTCCATTTCCGGTTTTCCAAGTTATTTTTATACCTATATATTTATATAGCAGAAAGGCAAAAAGGCATATGTGGCTTTAGCTGACATCTAGGGGAGAAACGTCTACAGTGAGATACTTTTTTTCCGAAAACATTAAAATCTTTTTACACGGTTTGCTTATTTCGATTACTAGACTTAGGGACCATTTACAAACTACGTGACGAATGTCGGGCCGCTCCCAAATGTATTGAGAAATAAATGAGTGGTCCCTAAGTTGTCCCGTTCTTAATCTATACCTATAAAAATGGATGTCTCTCTGCCTTGTGTTCCTTATAGAGTCGAAAACTACTGAGCCGAACGGCGTGAAAATTTGCATGTAGAGGTTTTTGGTGCCAGAGAAGGTTCCTATGATGGCTAGAGATCCCTCTTCCCACTAAGAGTGGGGGCTCCCATACAAATGAAACACAAATTTCTACATAACTCGAAAACTAATCAAGCAAATGAAACAAAATTTTACATGTGGGTGTTCCCCACTTTAGGAGGGGAGGCTCCTATACAAATGAAATACAAATTACTTCATAACTCGAAAACTAATTAGTCAAATGGAACCATATTTGGCATGTGGGTGTTTTTGGAGGCATGATTTTTTTCTATGATTAATTGAGACCCCTCCTTTTTAGGAAGGGGGAGGGGGCTCCAATACAAATGAAATACAAATTTCCTTATAACTCGAGAACTATTCAAGTAAATGGAACGAAATTTAGCAAGTGGGTGTTTTTGTATGCAATTTTTTTTCTATGGTGAATTGAGACCCTTTCCCTCTTTAGGAGGCGAATAATGACCCCTCTCCCTTTTAAGAGGGGGCGGGCTTCCATACAAATGAAACACAAATTTCCTCTTAACTCGAGAACTAATCAAGCAAGTAGAACAAAATTTGACATGTGGGTGTTTTTGGAGACAAGATTTTATTCTACGGTAAATTGAAACCTTTCCTTACTTTAGGAGCGGGGACGCCTATAAAAATGAAATACAAATTTCCTCATAACTCGAGACCTAATTAATCAAATGGAACCATATTTGGCATGTGGGTGTTTTTGGAGGCATGAATTTTTTCTATGATGAATTAGGACCCCTTACCTTTTTAGGAGGGGGGCTCCCATACAAATGAAATACAAATATCCTCATAACTCGAGAACTAATCAAGCAAATGGAACCAAATTTGAGATGTGGGTGTTTTTGGAGACAAGAATTTTTTCTATGGTGAATATAAACCTCTCCCTATTTTAGGAGGGGGGCTCTTATACAAATGAAATACAAATTTCCTCATAACTCGAGAATTAATTATTCAAATGGAACCATATTTGGCATGTGGGTGTTTTGGAGGCATTAATTTTTTCTATGATGAATTGGGATCCCTTAACTTTTTAGGAGGGGGGGCTCCCATACAAATGAAATACAAATATCCTCATAACTCGAGAACTAATCAAGCAAATGGAACAAAATATGACATGTGGGTGTTTTGACGTAGTACTACGTCTTACGGCAAGTTTTGAGATAGAGTGTCATTCCAAAAAATCGAAAAATGCGAGCGTCACGAAAAATGAAAGGTTTTGAGCGCTAATAGCTCAGCGGTTTTCCGATCGATTTTCAATATTCTTACACCAATCGATCGGTAAATCTTCTAAGAATTGACTCAAAAGAAAAAAAGGTATGGATTCTTGATGTTGAACTATTAAAAAATTGAAAATAATGAGCCTATGTTTTACCACAATTCTCGCTTCGTGATTGGTTGGAAGATTCTTTACGATGATCTAAACCTTTACCAATTTGACATCTGTGCTTGGGAAGTAAGCCAAAACAAGTGACCAAGTTTCCTCATTTCAATAATATTTCTTAACACCGCGGTTCAACCTAGACCATTTTGATGTCCTTGCTTGGGAAGTATGCCAGAGGGAGTATCAAAGCCCCCTCGTGCCAACAGATTTCTTACGAACGCGATTAAACCTAGTCCAATTTGATGTCTGTGTTAGGTAAGTGTGCCAGAAAAAATGACACACGCTCGTTGTCCCAACAGATCGCAAATTCTTTACTGCGAGACGATTAAACCTAGGCGAATTTGTTATCTGTGTTGGAAAAATGTGCTACAGCTGTAGTGTTCGGTTATAACATGACTCTGTATGAATAGGCATGCTTGCCGTTTCATTAGAAGTGTAGTGAAAAGATGTGCTGTTGATAAAATCGGATTCAATTGGTAAAATCCCTTCAACGTGGGGAACCATGGGTAATAAAAACAATCTTTAATTTCTATAAGGTAGCAGGAAAGCAATAGTTTGTATTCTTGATTTTGTTAAATTGTTTCCAAATGCACATAGAAATAACTCTGAAATCTTTTGAGAATTGAACGTATGTAATGTTACGATTTTGATAAATGTTACATACAACGCATGTAGCATGTATATATGTTGCATATAGCATGTATACATGAAGAATCGAATGATTACAAGCATGAATACATGCCACCATCACTACAAAGAGACTTACGTAGTCCTGCGTCACCTATATATGCGGTCGTGTCTTGTACACAACCCCACTGATTTTTTGAGACAAGGATGTTTTCTGTGGTGAATTAAAACCTCTCCCCGCTTCAGGAGGGGGGGGGGCTCCTATACAAATGAAATACAAATTTCCTCATAACTCGAGAATTAATTAATCAAATGGAACCATATTTGGTAAGTGGATGTTTTGGAGGCATGAATTTTTTCTTTGATGAATTGGGACCCCTCTCCCTGTTCAGTAGGGGGGGGGGCTCCGATACAAATGAAATACAAATTTCCTTATAACTCGAGAACTAATCAAGCAAATAGAACCAAATTTAGCATGTGGGGGGCTTTGGAGGCAGAAATTTTTTTAATGATGGTTTGAGACCCCTCAAACCCCTGTGGTAGGGGTATAAGCACTCTCATACAAATAAAACAGAAATTTTTGCGTAACTCAAAAACTAATCGAACTCGAGATACTTTAGACTCTTTCATAAAACATTAATCAACAACAAAACCACCAAAAACTATTAATAGTAACATTAGATAATTCAGCGCGAGACGGTCGCAGGCCGCGAGTGTTGCCGGCGTCCTGACGTCGGAAGCGCCGGTCACTGCGGGAGGCAGCCACCCGTAGAGATCACCTCTATCTAGGTTTATTTATTTTCCTAGATCTACTGACCTCTATTACTTTCCTTCGGTTGGGTCACATCTGCGAAATGGTACTTTCTACGAAAAGATTTTCCGTGAAATGGTACATTCCGCGTAAGGTTTTTCGCGAAATGGTATTCTGCGAAACTCTATATTCCGCGTTATAGTCAACCGAGAATTGGTGTTTCGCAAAATGGTATTCGGCAAAATGGTTTGTAATGATGGCGAATATTTAAATGCTACCCGCTTTAGTTTATCAGGCTAAGCAATGGAGGGAGTTGTTTTCAACTTTACTGTGAGGAAAATTTGTATTTAAAACACCCAGAACTCCCCAGAAACTCAAAAATTCTAGATTGTGCCAAAGGTCATCCGAGTTTCACGATTTATGTACAACACAGTTTAATTTGTGGCAAAACGAAGTTCTTTATAGAATCGAAAACTACTGAACCGATCGGAGTGAAAATTTGCATGTAGGGGTTTTTGGTGCCAGGGAAGGTTCTTATAATGGTTGGATCCCTGCCCCCACTAACAGGGGGGGGGGGGGCTCCCATACAAATCTTATAATGTTTATTTATTTGTCAAGCATTTGTGGACGACATACAATAATATTATTACGAATACGATCTTACCTATAAAAATGGGTTTCTGTTTGTCTGCCCGAATGTTCCTTATAGAATCGAAAACTACCGAACCGATCGGCGTGAAAATTTGCATATAGGGGTTTTTGGGGCCAGGGAAGGTTCTTATGATGGTTAGAGACCTCTCCCCCCACTAAGAGATTGGGCTCCCGTACAAATGAAACCCAAATTTCTGCATAACTCGAAAACTAATCAAGCAAGTGGAAGCAAATTTTACATGTGGGTGTTTTTGGAGACAAGAATTTTTTCTATGGTGAATTGAGACCCCACCCCACTTTAGGAGGGGGGGCTCCTATACAAATGAAATACAAATTTCCTCATAACTCGAAAACTAATTAATCAAATGGAACCATATTTGACATGTGGGTGTTTTTAGAGGCATGAATGTTTTTTGTGATCAATTGAGACCCCTTACCTTTTTAGGAGGGGGGCTCCCATACAAATGAAATACAAATTTCCTCATAACTCGAGAACTAATCAAGCAAATGGAACCAAATTTAGCATGCGGGTGTTTTTGTAGACAATTTTTTCCATGGTGAATTGAAACCTCTCCCCACTTTAGGAGAGGGGGGGGGGGCTCTTATACAAATGAAATACAAATTTCCTCATAACTCGACAACTAATTAATCAAATGGAACCATATTTGGCCGGGGTTCTACCAGAACGAACCAAGCGCCAAAAACATTATTTTGAGTAATTCAAACTTTAGGTTAATCGTCCCACCAACTGCTTGCAGCTGACCTAAGAAATAATTCAATCGCTCACATATCCCAAACAGTATGTCTTTAATGCCCTGAGATTATAAATATCGTTAAAATAGTATATTATTATCAAGATAATTAACTTTTAGTATTGGTATAAATGTACTGAGTTCACTTTGGCTTAGTGAAATTGTAAGAATATGGTTTCCAGTTCTATCTGGTTGGATGTATTTTTACTCTATGTCATTCTTACAAGGTTGAGAACAACTTATGATGCATGCAAAAGTTTCTTTCGGTTTGACTAAAGATTGTCTTTATATCGGTTCAAAGAAGGATGCATCTGGCTCATGGCTATACCTGAGCCTTTCGTATACGTGGGTTTTTATTCCATAACTAGCTGAGTTACTCGGGGCGCGTTTGTCTTACAGTGACTTGTACATCAGTTATTGTAACCGAAATGCTTATAATGCTTGCTCCTCTTTTGGACGTTTCTTCTCATTTGTCAGCTCCCCTTCTTTTGTCTACCCGGCCACTTACACATCTGTTTCCTCTCCGGAAATCCCTATAAAACCCTATACAGAAAGACATTTATCCTATTTGCACCTTCTAGCAATGGCCACCACACCCATAGTTTTGTTATTGTACTTTTTAAAAAAAGTAGAAGGTGCAACAGTGTTTATAAAGCCTGTCATTCCTTTCATCTCATTTCAAGACAAACTTGTTTGTAAACAATGTTTTTAGTTTCACCACCAGGAGCAAGTATGCACAAATTATTGGCCTAGCCCACTCTGGAACATGCCACATAAAGTTGACCATGAGAAAAACATGGTGTTCTAAGATCAACTCCACACTGTTTGAATGATTGCCCCTGTGACTCGAATAGAGTCGGCCAGCAACACTTAGCACTAATGGTCGAACACTTTTTATACGGGTCACTTTGATTCAGCGCATAATTACACTTGGCAAATCTACAGCTGCGAGTATTGCCGTTTAGTGTTACGTATTTTCATTTTTTCTGTTGTACGTTACAGTCATGTGGGCGTTACTCCCCCTTCCTGTCAGCAACCTCCTGTCATCAGCTCCCTCTTTTGTCCCACCGTCACTTAAGGAAGAACCGTCCAAACATTTCGGAGTCTTCCCCCTGTTCCTCCCCCTCTTTTGTCAAGCCCTTCAATTCTGATTCCCTTATATCAAAGAACATGTATGAAAGTTTGATAAAGAATGGTCAAAGTGTTTCGGAGTTATCGTCTCTCCCCCTATTAGTCCCACCCCCCTTTGTCAACCCCCGGTGCTGATTCCCTGATGTCAAGGAACATGTGTGCCAAGTTTGATAAAGAACGGTAAAGGCGTTTCGGAGTTATGCCCCCCCTATTAGGGGCCCTCTCTCCTGTCAGGGAACCTCCCCTCTCGCTTTTGTTAACATTCCAGCGCTGATTCTCTTATGTCATGGAACATGTGTGCCAAGTTTGATGAATAATCGTCCAAGCATTTCGGAGTTATGGCCTCCCCCCTGTTACGAACCCCCACCCCCTTTATCAACCCCCCAGTGCTGATTCTCTTATATCAAGGAACATGTGTGCCAAGTTTGGTGAAGATCGGTCAATGCGTTCTGGGGTTATGGTGGAACATACAAACATACAAACAAACATATAAACATACTCACGCTCACTTTTAGATATAAGTCATCCCGAGCAGAGTTACTTGCTTTGTTAACGGATAACTCAATATGTTATATTGATGTTATTTAATGAATATTTCTATATAACATGCCATATACACGGATATCAAGATAGGTTTTACGTAATAATCCCTCTAAACAAGTTAAAATACTATCAAATCATTTTGCGATTTTAATAAAAAGAAGTACGCTCAAGTCGCTTTTTACGCGAAGGTTACGTCCCGCGTAAATCAAAACCGCGTAAATTCCGAATATCGTGCAAATTCTGAAAAACGCGTATAAAAAACTGCGTAAATTCCAAAATTCGCGTAAAAAAATCAAAATTTCGCGTAAAAAAAAACTTTGGATTTCAACACTACGCGAAAAAATAGACGTTTTGAGCACATCCGCGTGAATTCCGAAAATCGAGTTTAAAAAATTGCGTAAATTCCGAAACCACGTAAAAAAAACCGCGTGAAAAAACCGCGTAAATTCCGAAAATCTCGTAGAAATAGTCGCGTAAAAAACCGCGTAAAAAGCGACTTCAGTGTAATATATCAACCCCCTGATGTCCACCGTCGCCTTTTGGCGTTGTCAATTAGTTTGGCAGATTGTTTTAGCTTAAAGTTATTATACGAGATCAAATAAGAAATGTTTACAGGCGTGTGATTCGTATACAAAATATTTACTTTCATGAATTTGTTGTATAACAGAATAAAACGGAAAATTCCTTTGAGATTTTACTAACGATCAAAGCTTTATGAAAACGTCGAAGTGACCCAATTTTATTGTAATTGTAACAGTTGAACAAAGATAAAAGAAGAGGAAAGTTTTATAATCCGCTTGTCGATCTTTTGAGTACACAAATTTTATGAATATTAAGCTAATGATAATAATGATCATTAACGCAAGCAGAAGATGACTGGTAGGGGATCATTCAATAATGACGTCCACTGCTTATGGGGGGGAGGGGGGTGTCAATTTTGTGACAGGTTGTGACAGAGGGGGGGAGGGGGTCTAGGCAAATGTGACATCCGCCGAAGAAAATTTATTCTCAGAAAAAGGCTTCAAAAACTCATCGATTTATTTCGATTTTCGAATTTATGTTACTTCAGAAGAGCGCAAGAGGACCCGACATCGTCGAAACAAATAAATAAAGCTGATTCTCTCCTATCTTCTCTTCACTCAAAAAGCAACTTGTTTCATTTGTTGAACAGAATCTTTCAAGCAAGCTTCAATTGATGCTGGTAATTGTTTCAGCTGACGGCGCCGAAAGTCGGGCACGATTTACCTATGTTACACTAGATTAATTATACCATGCGTTACATTAAAGGGTATATGTAAATCATTTTCAGTTCATTTGCAATCAAAGGTTCTAGCCTTTTACTAAATATTTGATAGATAAGTACAAAATAAACTGTAAAAACTATCGTCACGATGTAGTGAAACCTGCCTCGCCGATGCAGATTGAAGTTGTTTTAAAGCGGAGCGGTGCTCTTCAATTGAAACCAAAACTTCATTTCTTCATTGATTTGTGGCGATTTGCAATTGAAAGTTGCCGTTGTTCACAGTTCATAAATCGTGTTCATAAAAATGTTTTTTTTACTAATAAAATTACATACAGCAACTCGGTAAAAAAAATCAGTAAAAGTCTACTCGCTGGGTAGAGAAAGTTAGCAAAACGTGGAATCTTTTTATAATTTCGTTAAAAAGATAACTTTGAGATCAGTTTATCCGGAAAAATCTAAAAATTAATTTTTTTTTTGAGAAAATACGCGACTGTTATTTTCTATGGTTTTTTAATCTTACACTACTTCTTAAAAGATTAAGCTATTTTTATAAAACACTTTGCTTTAACAAGCTTTTTATTTCTATTTTAGGTTTGTGTGACGTCCAAAGAGGGGGGGAGGTTGAGTTTTGTGACACAATCGGCCAGAGGGGGGAGGGGGGGTCTAAAAAAGCAGAAATTTAGTGGACGTCATTTTTGACTCGTCCCTATCCAGGCCTTTCCCTAATTTTGTAATTTTGTAGGTCGGTTAGGCATCACAGAGTTTCACGAGGGTGACGAAGTTGGCATTCTTGACCATCAGACGTGGCTACTTCTTTTTTTGTTTTGTGACTACAAGAGCTGGTTGACTTTTATTGGCCTTAGGGTTTTCGGGTATGAAATGGGGAAGGCAACTAGGAAGAAGCGCCCAACATAGCTCTAGCCATCCCAAGCCCCTACCTAGCGCCTCCACGTGGCCATACCTGGAAATACTTCAATTTGTATAATTGAGTAGCCAAGCTAGGAGGTGCGGGGTCGTGCGGTTTTCAGTTCCTAACCTTACAAATGTAGTTTTAGGCAACCATTAAACCACACGACTTTATTTTCAAGTATTATATGATTTAAACTAATATTTTTGGCAAACTAATCTATTTTCAGAGAGCGAAATAAGGCGCTATATCCTTGGCCAATTGCAGCCTGGCTTCTGGTCTTAATACTATTAGTTCATCCCAGAGGGTCCGGAGTATCACTTAACCTTTATTAGCAAAGATACTCCCAACGATTGTAAATAAATCATTATCTATGTATACGGGAAGCGTTTGGTACGGGAGGTCCACGCTTTCTTCCCCCCTTGATTTCAAGGAGTTTAATGGAATTAGATATTTTTTCTGGTTCCACTTGATTCCTTGGAATTCTCTCTGCGGTACATGCTGCGTAGTTGGCCTGGCCGTTGACAAGAAAAATGATTGATTCAAGTAATCGTCATTTTCCAGGATGCCTTCAAGAATTGGCTGCGTTAGTGTGAGATTAGATTAGATTAGATTAGGGTTTTCGGTGAGCGTGCTGAAGGTGTTTCGAAGCTTTGGTACATGCTTGAATAATGTGTTTAAACTATTTCTTGTCTGAGTTTTGTCAAAACTTAAGCTAATTTATTGCTGTGTTTATATGGAAAATACAGGACGTTATTCGTTTATGAAAAAATTTGTTTGATTCCAATAATTTTTACGATTTTGCCCGTTAAGCATGTAGAGAGTTATGCAGGGATAACCACTTAAATAGAGTTTGGAATATTAGCTTCGTAACTTTCGTAATAAAGCTATAGATAAATCTGCGGAATCGTATTCTCAAATAACTTCATTCATTCTTCTGTGCCTACTTTTAACGATACAAGAACTGTTTCGTTTAGCATAATTTGGGATTTTTTTACACAGGGCGACCAAATTGGGAAAATTTTACTCTACTTATGTAAATTACCAAAAGTGTTTCGTGCTAAAACAAATACGTAAAATCCCATTGAAAAACTTAAGTGTAACTGTTTTTCTGCTAAATTCGAATGATGCAAAAGTAGCTCTATTTTAACAGAAGGCAATTAGTATCCCGCTTATCTTATAATCCATCTTATCTTTCAATCAATAAGAGTTAAAATTTTTGCACAATACTGAGAATAAATTAAGTTTGCATAATTTTATGCATAAAATGACATATGTTATGCTAACTAGTTAGGAAGACCTTTTAGTTTCAAAACTAGAGCGTACAATGTACAAACACTGTGAAGCAACTACGAAAAGGGAGAGTAATAGTTGGTTTTATCAATAAAATTTAACTAAGTTTTAATTCGGGTTTAACTAATAAGTTTAACTAAGTTTTAATTTGGGCTAGAAATTAAGCCTACTTTCAATATACCCGTATACGGAGATAGAAGTGGCAACAAGCAGTTTCAATGAATATACAACGACGTGTTCGTTTGTGGAAGGCAATGATAGCTACTGTTAGTGATGTCTCGAAGCGCAAAACTAGGTCCATTATAAAATCAATACTAGGTCCATTCAAGATCACAAAAGAGGGTTAACATTTTCAAGGAATTTGAAGATTTTACTGGTTTTACTGAACTTTTAAATACCTAAATTGAAATTACACATATTTGAGCATCATTTTAAGAGTATTGTTTTATTTCAAACCAGAAGGGTTCCGGGTAGTAAGACTTTGAAAATACTCTATGGTGACTGCCAAAACGCTGAAAAACAGCTACTTTTAAATACGCGGCAATAAAGTGGTTTTGTCTATAATTTTAATTTAATTTTAGTATATTAACGTTCAGAAATGATTAAAGATAAACATAAAAGTAAAATACAGTACAAATACTTGATAGGTATATCCTAAAATTCTTATTTAAAATAGGTCCATTCAAAATCATTTACCCTAATATAATTACTCCTTTCGTCCTCACATTCAATTTTCAAAGTTTTATCCGAAATAATCAATCCCCCTCGCAGTGATGCTTGTCCATTTTCCTAATACGTATGTATATTATATTTAGATCATTCCACGCCAGGTGTCAAAAAGCAAAGTTTGCTGCCGATTGGACTCCCAAGTTTGCTGCCGATTGGACTCCCCCTCTCTCTCCCCCCTCCCATAAGACATGAGAATTCAGACAATTCTTCGCTATTTTCCATACCACCTTAAAACTGGCAATTATTTGAATAACCTTCCCGAAGACCGCAACTTTCTAGACAGTCAGATATAGCCTGTATAAGAATATTACATATACACCAGCGACACGTAGTGAGACAATTCTGCGCTATTTTCTATACCACCTTAAAGCTGGTAGTAATTTGAATGACCTTCCCGAAGACTGCAACTTTCTAGACAGTCAGCAGCACAAAATACAACCTGTATAAGAACATTATAGTATATATGACACTAGCGCCACGTAGTGAGACAATTCTGTGCTATTTTCCATACCACCTTTAAGTACGGTCAGGATCATGACTTATTCCATGTTGGAACCAATTAAGTCAATTCCCATATGCTACATAGACTCCAATAAGGACGTTCGACCGCCTTAATGCAATCACTCGAGATCGTCCTTATAGGAAACGTTGCAGCGGGATTATTTTTTCCCGCTAAAGGTACTAGATAAGATGAAAATAAAAACACAATTTTTCGGATTTTCGGGGCTCAAAATTGGTCGTATTACTCCGTAATGTCCAAATAACTACCCTAATTTTGGAGGTTGGGGACGTAAAACTCAACGATACAGTTTTTTACAGTTACCATTCATTGGATGCATGCAGAAAGGATGTCACAGAACTGTTCGAAACTTTAAATTTTCGAAACGGTTTGCATCTTTAATATACAAAGGTAAACACGTTATTGTTGGAGAAGAAGCATCAGCTGAGGAATGGCCTGATACTCATTACTAAAAGGTTGACCAACAAACAAGCGGTCTCAAACGTGAATAATTTCAGAGATAACTTTGTTTTCTTAAAAATGTCGGTAGCACAGCATACACGTCAGTAAAAAAGTGGTAGGGAGTTAAACTGCCATTTTCACACTATGATTTGATTACGATACTATTTAGTGGTTACCGAGTTCTGAACTAGTAAGTGACACGGGTTTCAATTATTAAAAAAAACTACAAGGTATACAGCCCTAAAGGTTGTACGAAAGGGTGACGTAGGACTATAGCAGATCATTAGATCAAAGACTAATGTAAACTGCATTTCTGGCATATGTATGTGTATAAAAATCTGTGAGTGCCATTGTTTAAGTGAATGTTTAAAAGAGCGAAATATTCATATTCAATTTTTCATTGAATGCAATAGTGGCTTTGAAAATACGTGGAAGGGGGTTCATAAGTACAACGCCTGAAACCATTGTGATATACAGATTTCTGTGCATCATAAAGGTTGAGATATAGAAATTTGTGTGCAACATAAAGGATGAAATATGAGAAAATCATGAAAAAATTTGTGTTTCATTTGTATAGGAGTCCCCCCGTTAAAAGACGGATGGGTCTCAGTACACCATAGAAAACATTCCTGCCTTCTAAAGCCCCCACATGCCTAATTTGGTTCCATTTGCTTAATTAGTTCCAGAGTTATGAGGAAATTTGTATATCATTTGTATGGGAGCCCCCCCCCCCCCCCCTTTTAGAAGGGAGGGGGTCTTAGTACACCATAGAAAAAATTCTTTTCTACAAAAACCCCCACATGCCTAATTTGGTTGCTTTTGCTTGATTAGTTCTCGAATTATGAGGAAATTTGTATATTATTTGTAGGGGACCCCCCCTCATAAAGAGGGGAGGAGTCTCAATTTACTATAAAAAATTCTTGTCTTCTGAATCCCCCACATGCCAAATTTGATTCCATTTGCTTGATTAAATCTTGAGTTATGAAGAAATTTGTATTTCATTTGTATGGGAGCCCCCCCCCTCTTAGAAGAAGAAGAGGTCTCAATACACCATAGAAAAAAATCCTGCCTTCTAAAACCCCCACGTGTCAAATTTGGTTCCATTTGCTTCTAGTTTTGAGGAAATTTGCGTTTCATTTGTATATGAGCCCCCCCCCTCTTACGCCCTCCATAAAATTACTCTCTTACTCCCTTCATAAAACTGCTGGTCATTTTATCTATCCAACGACATATAAATTGTTCAGTTTCGTTCAGTAGTTTAGTAGCTATTACCATTTGAAATCTTTCATTCAAACGTTACATTTCTATTTTCGTTTTCATAAAGTGGTACCCAGTCCCAGTATAGTAAACAAAGACGTAGTCCTACGTCAAAACAAGGTAACTATAACTAATCAAGTGACACAGAAGTTCAAAGCAAAATTCAAATGAAGGTCAAGTTATACGTTTGTGGCTCTCTAAGGTGATCCTGTGGCACTCCACTATTATCAAACTGGTTCATCTCTACCAGGATGCTTACTTTATGTACTTGGGTCGAAATTTGTTTGAAGTTTTACAGGTTTGAACTAAAATTTAAGTACTGTACAAAATGTTTGTTTTAAATGATTAATAATATGGAAAAATAAACGCTTGTTTCTTATCTTTTGTTTGGTTATAGAAGGTTTAATGTTATTATTTTATGCTTGTCCCCCCTTCGACAATATTTTGAGACCAGGACATAAACTTTTTTTCAAATTTGTATAAGCCTTATTAAAAACTAATTGAGCCCAAACCTTACGATCCGGAAAATATAAATGTCTTATCAGATTTCAGAAAACTGCGGATACATTCTATTGGCCACTGTTTGCGATGATGTTTAATCTTTGTATTAGTTCTTTGAGTTCTTATATTGCATAATATAGCTCTAAGATGTTGTACATAAAAGAGTCAGCCGGAAACTGAAACAAATAGTTTTTATCGTCGTATTGGATTTTATTTAACTGTATAAAAATTCTGGTTGTTTGCAACATTTATGTAGTCTGATTAGAGTAAAATGTTGCTTAGAAAATTCTTGATCGTTTGCTATTATTAACTCATTTTTTAAAATTTTGCGGCTTGGTCCGGTCTTATTTAACACCGACCATATGATATCACGACAAGCAATTGCGTTGAGCAGGCGAGTCGAGCAGTCGAATCAAGCAATCGAGTCAAGCAGTTGGGTCGAACAGTCAAGTCAAGCAGTCAAATCGAGCAGTTGAATCGAGCAATCGGGTTGAGCAGTTGAGTCGAGCAGCCGATTCGAATAGTCCAATCGAGCAATCGAAACAGTTTATTCGAGCAGTCGAGTCGAACAGTTGAGTCAAGTAGTCCAGTCGAGCAGTGAAATCAAGCAGTTGAATCGAGCAGTTGAGTCGAGCGTCGAATCGATCAGTTAAGTCGAGTAGTCTAGTCGAGCAGATGAATCATGATGTCCAGTCGAGCAGTCGAATCGAACAGTCCAGTCGAACAGTTCAATCGTGCAGTTAAGGCGAGCAGTCGGGTCGAGTAGTAAGTCAAGAAAATGTGTCAAGCAGTCGAATCGAGTAGTTAAGTCGAGTAGTCTACTCGAGCAGTTAAATCGAGCTGATCAATACAGTAGTCAAGTCGATCTGTCCAATCAAGCAGTTGATTCGAGCAGACGAATCGAACAGTTCAGCCGAGCAATCAAATCGAGCAGTCTAATCGACCAGTCCAGTCGAGCAGTCTGGTCAACCAGTTGAGCAATCGAGCAGTCCAGTAGTCGACCAGTGAGGTGACTGAGAATACAACCCATTGCTACGACAATATGACGTCCTATCAGGGACCTGTTTACCTAGTTACCGATAGACCTCTTATGGCGTCTTGTCAGAGACCTGGTTTTCGGTTCAGACATAAGGCTCTTATATAAATAGATTTAATACAAAAATTTTGTACAGTACTTAAATTTTAGTTCAAACCAAACCAAACTTTCAATTTTTTTTGACTCAACCACATAAAGTAAGCATCCTGGTAGAGATGAACCAGTTTGGTATACAGTGGATTGCCACAGGATCCACAAACGTATAACTTGACCTTCATTTGAATTTTGCTTTGAACTTGCGAGTCACTCGCTTAGTTATCTTGTTTTTTCAATTATTCCAAATCCGTGTCGTTTACTAGTTCAGTATTACGGTGGGAAAACCATCGACTGACCTCCGGTTGATAAGGCCTATCTTCCTGCCACGCACTAACGTTAGAAAGAGAAACGTCTTTACAATAGCAGTGATAGGCTAAATATAAATCTTGGTAACGCAGTCAGCGAGCGAATTGTTAAAGTATATTAATATATTAATTATCACATTATTTTCTATTCATCTCTTAATTTGTATAATTTACTAAGCGTGTAGGGCGCTATATCTCTGCATATTAGTGTTGGTAAGAGGAAATGCTAATCAACTTAGGGACTGTATCGGCTCGTTTCATTAGCCCTGATTTTTGTTTTCAGAGGCTCACAGATCACCCTTGTACAAAAATCAATAGCAAAAGAACTTGGAGTTGATGTAAAACACAATCTTCGTATATGCTATGGACCGGTGGCAATAATAAACAAATTCCGACGACCCAGATCGTAAAGTTGGCCATTTCCAAAGCAGGAGGTAACAAGCGTTTTGATCTCACAGCAGTATATACTGTTGAAAACTAGGAAGCTGCCGGAACAGTTAATGGATTTCGAAAAATTGGCAAAGGAGTACACACACCTTCAGCGTTTACCAGTCAAGAATCTTCAGAGGGCGGTTCCTGGTTTGCTGATTGGGTTAAGCAACAATCACCTATTAAGTACTTCTAAACTTTGAGAAGGTGGAGAACAGGAACCTGTCGCAGCAAAAACTCGTATCGACTGGGTTCTTGTAGCATTCCCAGATAGTCGACCTATAGCCGAGAGCCGTTTAGAGTGTCTGGAGAAATGCCTACTAAAAATCCTCAGCTTTACGATATGGTACGGCAACAGGTGGCAGACTATCAATCCAAAGGCTATATCCACGTTGTAACTAATGAAGAAATGACAGGATTTGATCCACAACGCATTTGGTACCTTCCAATTGGCATTTTCTAAATCCCAACAAACCTGGCAAAGTCAGAATTATATGGGATGCAGCGGCCAAAGTAGACGGAGTATCGTTAAACACAAAGCTAATAAAAGGCCCGCATTTATTGCCTTCTCAGCTTTCAGTCACATTCAAATTTCGTGAAAGGGCAGTTGCATTCTCGGGGGATATCCAAGAGATGTTCTTGCAAATTGGTATAAGAAAGGAGGACCGTAGTGCACTGCTCTTTGTCTACCGCAATGATCCATCGCAGCCTATAACAACAATGGTTTCTGACGTTGCTATTTTTGAAGCAACATGTTCTCCTGCAAAAGCGCAATATTGCAAGAACCTGAATGCTGCGGAAAGTGAAAACGAATACCCAAGAGCAGCGACAGCCATAAAAGACAGGCATTATGTCGATGACTATTTGGATAGTGTCGACAAGGAGGAAGAAGCCGTCGAATTAGCTTTGCAAGTAGCTGAGATCCATCGGAAAGCGGGTTTCCATATTCGTAACTGGATTTCAAACCGAAGTACAGTTTTGGAGGCTATTGGAGAAGTAAACCCTGCTATAACTAAAACTCTAGCTATGAATAATCAAAGCGGACTCGAACGACTACTCGAAATATCTTGGCTATCACACGAAGATGTGTTTTGCTTCACACTTAACTTCCAAGGTAAACTTGAGAACTTAGCAGAAGGGAAAATTGCGCCTACAAAGAGATCGATGCTGAGTTTCGTTATGAAAATTTATGACCCCTTGGGACTGGTAGGTTCATTAGTTATCCAAGGAAAAATGCTGATTCAGGATGTTTGGAGAGTTAAGGTAGACTGGGATCAACAAATACCGGACGACATATTTGAACGATGGAAGTTGTGGTTACGAGTTTTGAAGGCGTTAAATAATATAAGAATACCACGATGTTACTTTCTAGGATACAGTCAGGCCAGTTTAGATTCGGTAGAGCTACACATACTGGTGAACGGCAGTGTGCAAGCTTATTCTGCTGTAGCATACTTTCGTATTCAAGATCGTGAACAAATTCGCTGCGTTTTAGTCGCCTCTAAATCAAAGGTCGCTCCACTACAACTATGTTCTATTTCTCGATTAGAGTTGCAAGCGGCGGTTATTGGTGCACGTCTATGAAGAGCTATCGAAGAGGGACACTCGATTAAAATCAACCGTACATATTTCTGGAGTGCACGTAGGAGTATTTGACCCAAAAAGTTGATCAAAAGTATTGTTAATCATTTTTATTAGAGTAAACAAGCGGTAATTAGTGAAAAATAGTATCATTAGTGCTATGAAGTAATTTTTTATGGAAATATGTTTGTCTCTACCTAGTAGTGTAGCACAACTTTTCTTATATTGCTTTTACAATTATAGTTGAAGAATGGAAACTTTTGTAGAAATTGTGTGCATAAAGGGAGAGAGATATATGATAGAGAGAGGTGAGAGGGAGAGAGATGAGAAAGACAGGTGTGTATTAGAGAAAGACGTGAGAAAGAGAGGTGTGTGGAGAAAGAGAGTGTGTGTGGATAAAGTGTGTGTATGTGTGTGTGGATAAAGTGTGTGTATGTGTGTGTGGATAAAGTGTGTGTGGATAAAGTGTGTGTATGTGTGTGTGGATAAAGTGTGTGTATGTGTGTGTGGATAAAGTGTGTGTATGTGTGTGTGGATAAAGTGTGTGTGGATAAAGTGTGTGTGTGTGTGTGTGTGTGTGTGTGTGTGTGTGTGGATAAAGTGTGTGTGTGTGTGTGTGTGTGTGTGTGTGTGTGTGTGTGTGTGTGTGTGTGTGTGTGTGTGTGTGTGTGTGTGTGTGTGTGTGTGTGTGAGAGAGAGAGAGAGAGAGAGAGGTGAGATCTCAAACACTTTCCTTCATTTTCCTGCGCATGCTTCTCTCTCGGTCCATTACTGAATCCTTTCGATGGGTGACCCTCCGGAAATTATCACAGGAAAACCTAATCCAGATCCAGCATATACTTATTCTTCTTACAAAACAGGCCTTTTGACTGATAATAAGCTTATCGAATGAATTGCGTAATGAAGAGACACAAAGCATGTGCATATTTAATAGAAATTAAAGAAATTTGGCGAATTTTTCTTCTAATACCTAAAATTTCTTGTTCAATTACTTTATGAAGCATCCCTCTGGTATCTCACAAGCACAGTGACATAAAATATATCTTTCAAACGCATGAAATTTCATAATAGTATAATTTATCATAAGAAAAATGCTGCGAAATTGAATATTTCATCATTTAGTAAAAAGTTTTTATTTCATTAAATTGCAAAAAGTTGCAAAAATTTCACTCACAACCCTCTTCCTGGGACTCTAAGCTATCAAATGGTATCAAAGATTGTGATGAGAAAAGGTGAGAACATAAACAAATATCACTTTAAAGTAGCAACATATTTGTGCTAATGTGCTATAATAAATAGTGCTCGCTTGTCATCATTATATTCATTGAAATCTCAAGTCTATATCAACAAATAATTGTAAAATCTTTGAGTTTCAAAAGCCTCCTTACTGCTGGTCGATAGGATATATATAGCCTTAGAAATGTGAAAGGCAACATCCTTACCTGCATGAGCGAAAATATATAGCCCATTTTTACTCGAAGTTTGACAGCTCTATGTAAGATGTAAACAAAACAAATGGTTTCAAAATTAATGTTACATTGTGTGATAGGTATCTGGGAAGACAGCGAGGTTTAATTGGAGGGGATTGAACGAGTTTTAATTTTCCTCATTTTGGCCAGCTTTTTGGTCCAAATACTCCTCTGTGGAGTGATTCTAGCACAGTTATTTCTTGGATTAGGTCGGATACACGCCGTTACCGATCATATGTCGCCTTTCGAGTCAACGAAATCATCAATTTATCCAAAGTTCAAGTGTGGCGTTGGTTACAATCGAAAATCAATGTAGCTCATGAGGCAACGAAGTGAGGGAAGGGTCCAAATTGCAATTCTGATAGCCGATGGATGCGGGGGCCTGCATTTCTGTACGACAATAAAAACAATTGGCCAACAGATAAATTCGAGAAAGCAGAGGAGACGTCGGAAGAACTGCGTCCAGCTTATGTATGCAGTCATTTCCTGTCAGCACCGATAATAAATACTGAACAATTCTCCAAGTATGGGCGACTTGTGCGAAGCGTAGCATACGTGTATCATTTTCGCGATAATATGTTGCGGAAATCAAAAAAAAAACTCCAATTGACTGTGAAACAGAATTAAGTAGCGAGAACTTGAAGGATGCTGAATTACGCTTGTGGCGGTTCGCGCAATCAGATTGTTTTCCAGATGAAGTGACACTTTAAAAACGCAACACACAATTGGATGTAAAAGCTCGACGAAAGCTGAGCAGGAGTAGTTGCTTAGCCAATCTTCCGCCGTTAGTCGATGAATACGGAGTGTTGCGCGTATTGCTTATGCTGATTATGTTGCTTACGATGCTAGATTTCCGATCATCCTTCCTAGAGAACACCGAGTAACCGAACTCGTATTAAATTGGAATCATCGTAAATTTCGTCACGCCAATAACGAAATGGTAGTAAACCAGATACGGCTAAAATTTTGGATTCCAAAGTTGAGATCGCAAATTCCTTCCATCGCTAATCGCTGTCTATGGTGCCGTTCCCGTACCACCGAAGTTGGCTCCATTGCCCCGATCCCGTACTACACCCTTTCAACGAGCATTTACATTTGTCGGTATTACTTTGGGCCATACCTCGTTAAAGTCGGACGCAGTTCTGTGAAACGCTGGTTTGCAATTTTTACGTGCCTTACTATTCGAGCAATACATGTTGAGGTAATTTTCTCCCTGTCGACTGGTTCGTGTAAAAAGGCAGTTCGACGATTTATTACGCGAAGAGGAGCACCGTTGGAAGTGTACACTGATAACGGCACAAATTTTGTGGGTGCTAGCAGAGAACTTTCAAAGGAGCTTAAAAATATATCTCGAGAAATGGGGTTTCACTGATGCAAACACACAATGGCGCTTCATCACACCAGCTGCTCCGCATATGCCTGGCTGTTGGGAGTGAATGGTCCGCTCCGTCAAAGCTGCCCTTTGAACACTAACGTCGTCACGAAAATTAAACGACGGATCTTTTATACCCTTCTTTGCAGAAGCAGAGCACATGGTAAATTTACGTCCATTAACTTTTTGCCACTAAATACCGGAGAACAACAGTCTTTAGCTCCGAACCATTTTTTAATGTTGAACTCTAACGGAGTTCGTCAACCAATCAAACCACCGCTAGACGTTAAGAAGGCTTTATTAAATAGCTAAAACCATTATCATTTTCATTATCATTACCATTATGACACATTACGAAACAGCTGGACACAAGGCCGTGTGAGTCAAACATATCCTGGTAAAGATGGGGTGATTCGACAAGCCGATGAGACATCGACTGGAACTGTGAGGAGACCCATTTGCAAGCTAGCCATCTTAGATATTTGTGGTGAAGGTGAAACACTTACGAAAGAGATTGGTGATTGTGTCGTCGAAGCAGTGCCAATACGACACGAGGGGGAGGATATTACGGTGGGAAAATCCATCGACGGACCCCCTGTTGATAAGGCCTATCTTCCTGCCACGCACTAACGGTAGAAAGAGAAACGTCATTACAATAGCAGTGATAGGCTAAATATAAATCTTGGTAACGCAGTCAGCGAGCGAATTATTAAAGTATATTAATATATTAATTTTCACATTATTTTCTATACATCTCTTAATTTGTATAATGTACAGTATTTTATAAACTAAAGTTGATTAAAAGTTGTCAGTAGCGGCAGTATAAATACGCAATACGCCGTATGCGCAACATAGCAAGCGCTACGTGAATGGCAGCTCTACAACTTTTTCGCTTGGAACGCATATGCTGTGCTACCAATAAGTTTCAAGAATAGACACATTCCGCCGTGACGTTACAACGTTTTGACTCTTCTTTGCGCAGTATTTGTGCTTCAGCCGGGAAAATCGTTGAGAGACCCCCAAATATTATTATATATTTGGAAAGAGCATAAAATTTCCTATTAAAAGTGAACAAATTAATAGCATTTGCTTTACCTAGATTGTTTTGGAAAGCAAATATGTAACGTGACGTTACAACGCGCCAGAAATTCGTCTGTTGGTTCTTCTGTTCAAAAACATGAAAATTCTGCTCTCTTTCAAATTTTATCTAAAAGATTTCTTCTACGATTTGATAAGAGATGAATACTGAACAACCTGCCATGTACAGAATTCCGATAATCAGTGAAGTTAATTTTTAACGAGCTTTTACTTTTCGTGACGTTGCAACGCTCTGCTTTACACAGAGAGGGTCGTAGCTCCGTTGTAACGTCACGAAAAATCTGTTCAGTTAATATTCGTCAATTATCACTGTTGCTGCCTTCTGTATATAACAGATAATCAAAAGACGTGTTGTTAGTATGTCTTTCACTATTTTGACTACGTAATTTTGGGGTTGTTCACAAATTACGTCGCGCAGTGGGAGTAATTCTAAGAAAGTGAGACATAAGTAATATCATCGAAACCTTAAGACATAGCATAATAGTTGCTTCTATAAAGTTTCTTCATTTAAAATGCACTTTCCAGTGGTGAAAAAATATTCGGACATTAGGGTGTCCTCAAGCAGATACAAAAAATATTTTCTTTATTTTAAGTCAGAAATGATTGCTGTCTACAGAAAATTTGTAATAAAATTAATTTTAAGAAACTTTGTTGAATACTGAAGATTTCTATTTCTTACATGAAAAAAGTTTTATCTAGCGCTTTAATAACGCTTCGTATGCCTTGCAAATGTTCTAAGAAATTGGTGATCTAATTAAATTGCCCATTTTGGTCGAAAATAGTAGACCTCTATCTTTTCCCCTTTAGAAGCTATCACTGTTTTTTTTATTTTTACATGTACTCTTCAAGGGGATGTATCTCGGGGGAGAGCAGCTAAACTCACTTGTTTTTTGTGAGTCAATTCATGCTGCATTCCACCATGTACAACTTAGAGTAGAACTCTGTCGAAAATCTAAAAAAAGTTATTATGAAGGCAACCGTAGGTGAACATGTAGAAATAAAAGATACAAGGGATAGCTCCTAAAGGGAAAAAGATAGATCTCTACTATTTTCGACGAAAATGTGCAATTTGATTCGATTACCAATTTCTTAGAACATCTAAAAGGCGTACAAAGTGTTATTAAAGAGATAGATAAAAAAACTATTTTTAAGGGTGTCCCTAAGAGTTTGGCTCTATAACTTTTCTCATGTAAGAAATAGAAACCTTCAGCACTCAACGAAATTTCTTGAAATTAGTTTCTCTACAAGTTATCTGTAGACAGCAATCATTTCTGACTTGAAATAGAGAAAATAATTTTTGTATCTGCTTAGGGACACCTTAATGTCCAAATGTTTTTTCATCACTAGAAAGTGCTTTTTAAATGAAGAAACTTTTCTGAAGCAACTATTATGCTATATCTTAATGTTTCGATGCTATTACTTATGTCTCACTTGTTTTGAATCCGTCCGGCTGTCCGCCGTGACGTTACAACGCGAGCTTCAATCAGTTGTAATTTAGGTTCTACTTAACTTATCTTCATTCTTTAGGCACCGTTTTAAAGGTAATTATGAGTACAAAGAGAATACGGATTATTAGATTGTTCGAATTTGTACTTTTCTGCGAAAGCGAAAAAGTACACCTCTTTCGTGACGTTACAACGCAAAAAAATGGCCCTATTTTATCCACTTGAAATACAAAATAACTGCAAAATTACATCCAAACTATTTTTGGAATGGATTCAGCATATATTTCTTTGTATGTTGGTCGAAAACAAGTGATATTATTAAATGTTTTAGCGCACTGTCGCAAAATTTTTGAAAATATCATGAAAAATCATTTATTTCTTGTAAATTTAATTTATTTTCGATGCACGTTTTATATAACTTCCGAAAATGCTAGAATGCCCATTAAGGCAGTTTTTAAAGGTTCAAGCATTGCCCAATCATGGAAAAACATTCAACTATGCTAAAAGCAATTTTTATAAAATGTTTGATTGGTATACCGGCCCGCGGAATGTGTCAATACAATTTTTTTTAACTATTCACGTTTGTAACCGCTTGTATCTTGATCAACCTTATAGTCGTATGAATATCAGCCCATTCCTCAGCTGATGATTGTTCTCAAACAAGCTTAGTATATTAAGGATACAAACCGTTTCGAAAATTTCAAGTTTCGAACAGTTCATGTCACTTTCTGCATGCATCCAGTACATGGTAAAAACTATATCATTGAGTTTTACGTTCCTAATATCCAAAATTAAGTTATGTACGTGTACACTACGAAATAAAACGGCCAATTTGGAGCCCAGAAAGTCGTATTTCTATTTTATCTTATCTAGTACCTACACAATTAAATAAAAGCACCGAGCTCGGCAAAATTTTACCGAAATCTCAACAGCCGACCTGTAGCAGCTCACAAAATACAACTAACTTCAATGACTGGTTAAACAAGAATGAATATATATTTCTGTTATTCTATCTAGGCCTACTAAGTTTACATAGAGTCATTATATAACTACTACATCTCTCCTTCCTTTTATTACTGTCTATTTATTTTATAAAGTTTGTAGTCATTTAAATATTCCGGTTTTCGCTTCTGACGTTTTTGAACAACCTCTTCTGTTTCTTCTTTTTCCTCTGGAGCATCTTTAAAGTTATTGAGCACTTCATCTAAAGCAGGGCTATCTGGTTTGAAAGGGTTACTGGAAATTATAAGTTTGGTGTGGTTCACATGACGATCAACTTCGATTCCGGTGGATAAATTCCTGAGCGTAAGTCTTGTTCCACTTTTCTTCACGACCACATGAGGCTGTGGGTTGAAATTGGTATCTAATTTGGAACGTCTTACAAGATTTTTAACTACCACATGATCTCCTACATCAATTCTTGAGACTTTTGCTCTTCTTTTTCTGTCTCCATATTCCTTCCCTTTTTCCTTCATAATTTTGTCGTTAATCCTTACATTGTTAAAGTCCTTACTCTTGTTTACTTGATCAATCATAGGAAGTTTATCTTTTAGATTCCTTCCTATCATTAGTTTCGCAGGAGTTATGTTTGTTATTGAATGGGGTGTATTGCGATAAGCTAAAAGAAAATCTTGCAAATCACTTTTCCAATCCCTCTGCATTGCGATGCTGATTTTTACTGTCTTCAATAGTGTCCTATTATGCCGCTCAACTAAGCCGTTTTGGAACGGGGCAGATGGAATTGAATGCATGACTTTAACTCCACTTAATTTACAAAATTGCATAAATTCATGTGATGTAAAAGGAGGACCATTATCGCATACGATTTCTTCTGGATATCCAAATCTTGAAAACATTGTTCTTAATTTGAATATTGTAGCCTTTGCCGTGGTTGAATTCATAATTTCAATTTCGGAATATCTTGAGAAGTAGTCAACAACAACTAATAGATGAACGCCATTAGTTACCTCGGTGAAATCTAATGCCAGTTTACACCAAGGACCTTCAGGCAAAACTGATCTTGTCATTGGTTCTACATTTTCTTCCGATACCAATGTACAGCCAGTGCATCTTTTGACGTATTCCTGAATCATAATATCCATGCGATTCCACCAAACTTTTTGCCTCAATCGTTTTTTCATGGCTACACATCCCAAGTGGGGTTCATGCGCAAGTTGCAGAATTTTGGACTGCAATACTCTGGGTATAATTATTCTATTATTCTTTAGTATGAGCTTACTATCCGAAGAGAGATCATGAGCAATTTATTTATATCTAAATAATGTTTTGGGCCACCTTTTAAGAGGGTAAGACAGCCATCGCATGAGTTCTGTTAATTCTATATCATCCTTAGTAGCATCAATAATATCCTCTACCGACAAAGCCACCGGACAAGCATCATAAGATACCAAACGTATAATTCTTTCACTTTCTTCATCATAACATTGATTACAAACTTCCATTTCTTGGCACAGTCTGGAAAATGGATCAGCAATATTTGTTTTTCCCGGACGATATATTACTTTGTAGTCATAGGACATAAGCCTAAGTCTCCATCTTTCTATTCGCGCGCATGGTTTGGCTCTATCTCCAAATATTGTTACTAATGGTTTGTGGTCAGTTATAAGCCAAAAAAATTTCCCATATAAGTAAAAATGGAATTTTTCAGGTGCCCACACAAGTGCCAGAGCCTCACGCTCGATTTGAGCGTATCGTTTTTCAACATCCGATAAAGTTTTGGAGGCATAACTAATTATTTTTAGAACTCCTTCCTTAGTTTCCTGGTATAATACAGCACCTAAGCCAACTGGGCTTGCATCTGCTACTATAAATGTTTCAAGATCAGAATAAAAATATATTCTAAAGTTTCGTTTCTTGCTAATATCGACCTTAGGTTATCGAATGCTTTTTGGTGACTACTAGTCCAACTGAAACATACTCCTTTCTTTGTTAGGTTATTTAGAGGATTTGCTATTGTGGATAAACGAGGGATATACCTATTAACAAACGTAACTATTCCTAGAAAACTTCGTACTTCTTCTGCAGAACGTGGCTGACGGAATTGGCTTATAGCTGCTAATTTTTCTTTAGAGATATTCACTCCATTTGCCGATAGGTGGAAACCAAGAAAATCTATCTCTTCAACGCATTCAATAGTTTTAGTATAATTTAGACAAACATTTCTTTCGGCTAGACGGTTTTTCACAAAATTTGTTCTAATTCTAAGAGATTCTCGATCCGCCGCGTGTATTAAAATATCGTCAATAAAAACAATCAGCCAGGGCATATCTGCTAATATAGTTTCCATGCATTTTTGAAACAGTTCAGGAGCAGCTGACAATCCAAACACTAGCCGTTTATAACGCATTAGACCTAATGGCGAAATGAAGGTAGTTATATAACGGCAGTCCTCATGTAGCAATAATTGATGGAATGCTTGTTTAACATCAAACTTAGTAAAATATTTGCTGCCCTTTAAACGACAGATCATTTGTTCTATAGTTGGCAGAGGATGGACTTCTCTAACAATAGCTTTGTTTGCTTCTCTTAAATCTATAATAATTCTGACCTCATTAACACTTTTCCTTTTTATAAGCATCGGCGATACCCATTCTGATGCTTCATTAACTTTTTCTACTATATCTTGTTCCTCTAACTCCTTTAGTTTTAGAAATGTTAGTTTTTCTAGGGGAATTGGAATGCGCCGGAAAGCTTGCCGAACCGGAGTGACTGATTTATCAATTTTCATAGATGCTTTCATATCTATTTTAATATATATTATTTTATAACTAATAATGAACTACAATTACTAAAGTTTACCTTTAATACATGGCATAACACTGCTGTTCGTGATGTTGAGAAATTTTACAACTCCTAATTTCTCTGCAGAATTTCCGGAAAGCAAAGAACACTTCCCATTTTCAATAACAAAGAACGTCGTTTTACAAGTGCGATTTCCAATAACTAGTTCCGCATCGACTTCTCCAAGAACTGTCAATCGACAATTGGAACCATATCCTTGAAAAATTTTATTGCTACCTTTCCGCACATCGAATGCTTGAAATCCCACTTTATTTAAAGTCTTCCAATCCGTATTACTAAGGATATCTTCATCGGCACCAGTATCTACCACGAATTGAACATTTACACCACCAACAGCAGCTGTTACTGTTCGTTTAGCGTCCAGATGAAATAATTCACGATACTCCACCGTATTAGTAATCTCATCAACTTCTCTTATAAATTTTTTCTTGTTCTGGCTCTTATCCTGAGATCGATTTTCAGTAAATTCTAGATTCTTATTAGCACCATTTTGTTTATCGTTCTTAGCATACGGGTGAGAGATTTTCCGCGACCTCCAACAGCAACGTGCAAAATGACCCATCTTTCCACAATTGTTACATCGAGAATCACGAGCAGGACATTTTTGACTATTGGAAATAGGCGTTTCTAAACAACGAGTACAGGAACCTTTGATATTCCTTGAACTATTATTTGATTTGGAGACAGCGTTTAAATCTTTAAAATGTTCAATTTCAGTTGGCTTGGAACGGAGTTCCTGAACCTGTGCGGAAACTGACTCATGAGTACGCCCAATCTTCAGCATTTCTTCAAGAGTAACATCCGCCTCCAGATATTTAGCCCTCAGTTTATCATCGGTTTCCGTCGAGTACACTATTTGATCCATAATCATTTCGTTGACTTGATTTTCGAAATTGCATACTGAAGCTTGAGTTTTCAGCCGTAGAACATACTGGTCCAATTTTTCATTTGGATTGAATTTTAGCTGACGGAATTTGTTTCTTTCGTATCTAATGGACATTTTAGGTGAGAAATAATCATCTAATTTTTCCATAGCCGCCCGATAACGATTATCCAGAACATTTCCAGTCAGTTCCACATTTTTCGCAACTTTTCGAACGTCCGGTCCCCCGAAACACATTAGCGCATTGTATAACTCGTCGTGATCGTTTACCCCTTTCAGCGCTAAGTATGCCAAAAATTGGCCTTTCCATTCTTCCCATCGCGTAGAAGTTGGGCCATCACCAGACTCATGGAATGGCAGTATATTGAAATTCAGCTGTAATCAAAATATTTCTAAATAATTTTTCTTATGACGATATTTTCTATCGTTATTTTAATTTAATTAGAGTTTCCAACGGTATTTGTTTAAATAAATTCAGTGGCTTAGTCTCTTTATATTTGCAGTTAAATGGCCTGGAATCTTGTTCCCTTCATTTAACTCTCTAAATGGCCTGGAACTTATATTCCCTTCATTTAGAGACAAATTCGTCAGCTCAGCTTCGTGAGCTTTCAGATAAATGGCCTGGAATCTTTGTTCCCTACATTTATCTACTTAAATGGCCTGGAATTATCAATTTCCTTCATTTAAGTCCTCATTCTTTTCTTTCATTGGAAAATCTTTTCTCAACCAAAGTGGTCGAAATTGTTTTAGTGTTATATAAAAATTTCCGTTACCATGGACATGTTGATAAGTTGACAATTTTCTTTTTTTCTTGAAAATTCTTGAAATGCTTCGTCTTCCAACTAATTTAACTTCTATTCTTCGCTTTTATTTCACTTCTCTTGCTTCAATATTTCCTTCAATTTTCGAAGAATTTTCAATCAATTTTTCGTGAAGATCTTTTTTTCTCGTCGCCAATGTAGCAGCTCACAAAATACAACTAACTTCAATGACTAGTTAAACAAGAATGAATATATATTTCTGTTATCCTATCTAGGCCTACTAAGTTTACATAGAGTCATTATATAACTACTACACCGACCGTAGTAGTAAATTTTGATATAATTTTCAAGGAACTATTAGGCTTATGCAAATTTGAAAAAAAGTTTATGTCCTGGTCTCAAAATATTGTTCAAGGGGGGGGGGGGGGGTCAAGAAAAAAATAATAACATCAAACCTTCAATAACTAAACAAAAGAGAAGAAACCTGCGTATATTTTTCCATATTATTAACAATTTAATACAGATATTTTGTACAGTACTTAAATTTTAGTTCAAACCGAACCAAACTTCGATATTTTTCGACCCAAGCACATAAAGTAAGGATCCTGATAGAGATGAACCAGAGGTGAAAATGGCAGTTTAGGTCCCTACCACTTTTTTACTTGAAACGCATATACTGTGCTACCGACATGTTTTAAGAAAACAAATCTCTGAAACTATTCACGTTTGAAACCGCTTATTTCTTAGTCAACCTTTTAGTCATGAATATCAGGCCATTCATTCCTTTTTTGATGATTGTTCTCCAACAATAACGTGTTCACCTTTGCTTATTAAGGATGCAAACTGTTTCGTAAATTTCAAGTTTCGAACACTTCAGTCACATCCTTCCTGCATGCATCCAATTCATGGCAAAGAACTGTATCTCTGTGTTTTACGGTCCTACCATGCAAAATTAGGGTACGTACTTGGACACTTTACCGAATAAAACGACCAATTTGGAGCTCCTCAATTTGTCGTGTTTCTATCTTATCTAGTACCTATGACGCCAATTGCAATTCGGAATTTCTCCGTCAACAGCGGTACAGAATTTCACTCATATATATGTTTGATTGATTTTTGTCTCAATCTAATTCGTTGAATTAAAATCGAGC
This sequence comes from Sabethes cyaneus, assembly GCF_943734655.1. Classification (NCBI taxonomy): domain Eukaryota; kingdom Metazoa; phylum Arthropoda; class Insecta; order Diptera; family Culicidae; genus Sabethes; species Sabethes cyaneus. The sequence continues at coordinate 119,196,786 of NC_071355.1, read as the reverse complement.
AGCAAACTTTAAATTAAATTAAAAACGAGCAAACGAACGCCAAAATAGTCGCCTGTGACTTGCAATAGGAACCATAAAGGTTAGTTGGTGAAAGAAAGTTGATCAATAATAACGGGATAATTGCTTTAACTTTGCACATATTGGATAATTTATAGATGTAAACTCGTTGAACTGTAAAAAATCTGCTTTTCACTAAAGAATGCAACATAATAATATAACTCTTTATTTTTTTGCCCCTTCACATTTCGAAAATTTTTGAAGGGGGGGGAGGGTAAACGTTTCATACAAGGTTCCGGTCGTATACTTACATCTGAAATGCAGCCTTCAAAACCTTTTTTCATGCCCACAGCAGGGTTTACAAAAATTCTTTTATCGTATCCACCAACATAAACGTTTGATTTGAGTAATATGGCGGTTGGTCTGCCAATTTTAGGCTCATTGATCAAAGCTTCTTCATCAACCTGCAGGTAAGCTAGGCCCCCTCTGCTACGTCCTGCTGATATATCATGCCACTGGTTATTGTGAATTGTTACAGTTGATCGCAGAATAATCGGTGGTATTTCTAAAAAAAACAGATTTAATAAAATATAATTTGTGCAATAAATATTCATACTTCCGGCTACACTGTATCGGAATTCAATCCGGCCGTTATATAATACGATTGCTACAAAATCGCCAAAGGTGTTCTCGCTCTCAGCAGCATATAATAGAATACAATCGTCCAACTTGTCTGGCTTAAACCGGAATTTTATGGTGCGCTTTGTTTGGAATTTACTGTAAATAAAGAAGAACGACATATTCGCTCATTGCTTGTGGTTCACTTACGAAGTAATTCTGCTGTTGCAGACCTGTAATTAACATAGATTCAACTAATGCTAACTCAGGCTCGGTAGATGCAATTATCAGTAAAAACCTGATTTAATCTACCTAGTGGTGAAAGGAACCTCTGTTATGCGGTCTTACTTGTTATTTGAGATAGAAATCGACACATCTTCTGAACATAATTCATTTGTTGGTTAACGTTGCATTGTGCGTTGGTTTATATCACTTAAAATTTTCGGAAATTGAATAAGTTTACAAAATTTCAACAAAATAGTGCAGGTAAAAGTAAGTTGTAGGCGAAAATATTGAATAAAAAATTGAGAAAAATACAGTGCCTGGTAAAGGTCTAGTTTATAGGTTTTTGAACGATGCATAATTTCCTGTAACGCCATTATATTTGATTTACATCAATAAAGTTTTCTTGAATAAATTTATTTAATTTATATTAACCTTCGGTTACTCACGCTGTTGTATTTTGTACAACACGTGTAGATTTTTTAATTCCATTTTGTTTAAAGGTTTAAATCGATGTTAAACTAACGTATATTATTCAATAAACTTGTTATGAGCAAAATGTCATAATTATTCAATGAAATAATACTTGAAACTGTTGGGAATATAGATCAGCATAAACCGACAGAAGAAAACAGCATGTGAGGTGTACCGCAATCGGCCCCAACTGGATTTTTTTCTCATTTCTTCATATGGAAAAATAGTATCTGTATGCAGCAAAATTGTCAGCAATTAATCATTGGCGGAACTAGGAGGGGGGGGGGGTCCAAGCCCTCCTAGGAGAGACCTCGCCCCCGTTATAAAAATCGAACCTTTTATTTAAACCTAAAATGACTATAGTTAGTAAACCAGAGATAATAAAAGCTTGAGAGTAATTTTCATTTGCATCATTTTTATGAGATTCCGTACATTAATGTGCATTTCATTTTAATATATGGGAAAACGTAAAATGTTTAAAATGTATCCTTCTGTTGGTAATCGAGTAATTCGGGGCTAAAATTAGGGTATTTTATATTTAAAATACTAGATGACCCGAGAAACTTCGTATTGCCACAAATTAAACTGTGTTGTTGTACATAAATCATGAATCTCGGATGATCTTTGTCACAATCTTGAGTTTTGCAAGTTTCTGAGGAGTTCAACCTGAGATGATTGATTTTGACAGTTACGTAACTATAAAAGCATCCCAGGTAACCAATAAGCATCACCAATGCTATTGGAATGCAAGCCAATTGTAGGGAATGAGAGCAGAGAGAATGACGACAGTGAGAGAAATAAAGAAAAGTGAAGAAGTCAGTCGTATGATTAGCTTTGAGGAGGATGGACGGTAATGGTTACGAGTTGGATATTATTTTAATAAAATTGAGTTATGTTATGGTCAATTGTATGAAAGTGTGTATTGCTGAAGGTGTTAGACCGTCAGGACGCGACAATGGCGTAAGTCGGTGGTTTTAAACCTGGTGTCGCAGGAAATTTTGATGTGCTCGGGGTGAGTGAGTGAAATTCGATGATTGGCGCGTCGCTGTCGGCTTCGGCTGGGCTTACATCAGCGGTATAATCAGCAGCTTCACCAGTACAAAGGGATGTATGTACATACAGCGTGAAGTGTTTTGCAAGACTTGTTTTTGGTAGTAACGAGGAATAGTTGCTTGGATATAGAGATGTGTTAGTCAGTGGCATGTTTCAAAAGAGGAATTCCATCCTGTAGGAAAATTTGATTCCCCTGAGAGGGTATGGCGTGAGTTCTCCCTGTGAGGAGATTCTCTTGAGACCATTATGCATATATTCCCCTGAGAGGGTATTGGTAGTTCCCTGTGAGGAAACGTAACAGTACTCCCTGTGAGGAGGTTTTCTTGAGAATCATGCATTTATTCTCCTGAGAGTGTGTTGGTAGTTCCCTGCGAGGAATACTAATAGCACTCCCTGTGAGGAGGTTCTCCTGAGAGAGAGTTGTGCATTAATACCCCTGAGAGGGTTTTGGTAGTTCCCTGCGAGGAATTGTAGCCCATGAAGGTTAACATCTTAAACTGTCCGAGAGAGAATAATTCTTTATAGGTTGTCATATATTACGTTTATTGATTTGTTTTGTATTCGTATAGGATCTGGACCTCATTGGCAAAAGAATATGCGTGTCATCAAGAGCTTTCAAAAGCGAAAAATATTGGGCCCAGTCACATATTCCGTAACGCGTTTGAGAAAGAGGATTCTGCCAATTTCATAGGCGAGTTGGCGTGAAACCCGTCACAATGTACATTAGTCACCGTGAACTCGCCATAAAAAAATTGAGTTACAAGGGAAGGTTTGTTTTCAGGTCATTTGGACACGAAAGAAATTAAGGTATTGCAAATCATCAAACGTAATAAATGAATCTTCACCAAATTGTCTATGAGTTGATAGCACCATGTTCATAATGAAAACGCGTAATGTGTGTTCGCAACCATAGAGATAGCGAACGGAGCTATAAGGATTGCTAATGTGCGACTGTATTAGTGATTTGTGTGTATCGTGAAAAATTTTTCGCAGCGAAAACAAAAATTAGAGATGCAAACAAACCGCGTATACGTATACGCGGCGAAGTGTGCGTGCGGTAAATGTCAGCAATCTCTATTGATGTTGGTACCAGTGTTGTCAAAACCAAAGGGTTTCCAGAAAAGCAAATAAGTGCGTAGTAATCAGAGATTACTTTTGTAATCTTTTACATATTAATTACGCAATTAATGGTAGCCAACATAATAATCTTATACCGTCTTTGTCTTTAATTTGGGTTAGTTCCAATCCGACCACTGAATGAAAAAAAAACTTTCGGGAGAATAAACAAACATTTTCGGGTTGTCAGTGTATTGCTAATAGCTTAGATTATTAATAGTACATAGATACGCCACTCTGCGCGATTTTGCGTGGTGGTAAAGAGACATCTGTGGCGGCTGGGTGAACCACTGTTTGATGGTATTTGTAAAGCACATACACGCTAAACGTCAGCTGCTTATTTTTGGTAAATTTTAACACAAATTGATTTTTGAGTCAGGGATTGTTCAAAGCAGATGGAAAACATTTTTTAGGGTTCAAAAAAGCAAAATAGAAAAATGCTCACGACGCGTAGGATAAGTGCGAGTCGTTTCGTTATCTCATAAGCTATTTATGCAATACAGTAGACTCTCGGAAAAGTTAATCGATTGGGGAATCGGTCGATTAACTTTTCCGAACTATTGACTTTTTTGAGTAGTCCTAAAAGTCATTGAAAATGATGAATACAAAAGCTAAAAATGCATTCCAGGATATAGGATACATATTTTTATGTACCTGGAAGTTGTAATGGAAAGAAATATGTAGCAATATCTCTATGAAATTATAGTTTCATAGTTTTTTATAAAATAATACCTTTCACTAAGTTTAAAACAGTCGGTTACACTAGTTTACTTTTGTTTTTTCGTAGTCTAGTATATTTCCAAAAATCCTGAAGTAACTATATGCTCGTATTGAACTATTGTTGCAACTGTCCGATACAAGAGTTTAATTTAATCCCAGTTATGATGCGACTCTGTATGAAACTGTGGAAAGGTGACAATAAGCCGAAAAATTAGAAATAAAGATAGAAGGTAAACACACGTGTGTGAAGAAACGCTTGGACAACCAATAAATTCAAACTCTCAGAAAAGTTAAGGCAAAAATTAACTTTTTAGAGCGTTACATGAGAGCTGATATACGCTTAACTTTTCTGAACAATTAACTTTTCTGAGAGTCTACTGTATAATGTTTGCTTTCTACTACCATCTACGTTATAAGTTTTGACAAAATCATTAAAATTACAGTAATGATTGTTAGTGACAATATTTTATGCTGGTTGGTGAACTCAGATCCAGGTCAAGAAGATGTTGGGTTCGGCGCTCGACCGGAATAACCTGGCAACATTTTGTTCATTTCAAACCCAACATGGTTTGCAAGGTGACGTCACGAATGAACGCAATTCATCCATTTGTTTTTGTTATTCATTCATTTGTTTTTGTTAGGCAAACACTGGTGCTTTGAATACAGCAACGTATTGTAAAGATATCGATAATCTATTCGATATTGCAAATTCATCTACCTTTCAGGAGAAAAAAGTAAGTACATATTACATATACTTTTGGTGGCATCATTAATTACGTAACGTTTAAATTTTTGCGAACAAGAGTTTATCAAAGGAAGTATTCATAGAATGCTTCATTATTTAGGGATATAACGTTTCAAACGTTACCTCCCTTATGTAACAATTCTTAGCGTTACGTTAATCATATGTGCCACCCGCATTTCTTTAATCACTTTATACATCGTGTATTTAAACCAATCTAACTCACTACATTTTGCATTAGGAACTGAAACGGCCAATAACATCATTTTCATCGCATTGGTTGTTTCTGGATGAAGTTGTAGTAAAATTACGAAAGCTTTATTTTATCGATAAAAATTGCTCAGATTTAGCACAAGTAAATATTGAATATATTTAGGGTGGCGCTTATTTTTTAACTTTCCAAAAATTTACTCCCCACCCCCCACACCTGAATCTTACGATTACGAAAATGTAAACGTCTGTCGAGGAAACAGCGGTTACATTACGATTCCCAGTGTCTGCGAAGATGTTTAATCTGCACACTTAATTTTTTTCGCCGAAATCGGCAAAAAAATGCCGAGAATTCAACAGCTGAGCTCTCGGTAACCTTCTCGGCAAAAGTTACGTTTACTGATCACTCGGTAAACGCAAATGATATCGAATTGTCAAAATATACTGAGAACTTCGGCAAAATATGCTGATTCATTCGGCAGTTTTTCAACGAGATCTGGCAAACTTTACCTACGCGTTCGGTAGTTTTTTGACGAGATCTGGTAAAACATGCCGACACACTCGGTAGCTTTTTACCGAGACCCGTTGTATTTTTAAATTGAGTTTGCCGATTTTGTCAGTTAATTTTGCTGAATGATCAGTATTATTTACTGCCGATATTCGGAAAAAACTAAAACCACTTTTTTGAAAATAGCAAAAAACCTCAACGCATGTAATAATAACGGAATATATATAATCGCTTAGCCGCTAACCTCGAACGATGCGACCGATGTCTTCGACGCCAGCTCCGGATCGGTGTCCTCTCGCTTCATTCGATTCATTTGCGAGTGCAGCTCGGCCTGCCGCATGGCATCCGTTTCCGACAGGATGTCGAACCCGTTCAACCGGACCGGCTTGAAAACGAACTTTTTCGCCCGAATATCCGGGATGGTACGAAGCAGGGTATCGAAACAGCGCGGGATTATGCCGCGGTACTGAATAACCCCGGTCATGGTATACGTTTTCCCATTGCCTGTTACTCCATAGGTGAAGACTTCATACGGATCAGCGCTTCAATCAACGGTTGAGCCACCGTCGAGTACAGTTTGTGCTGCGTTGCGCCCGATTCGAATGCGTGCCGGAACAGGTACATATTAGGGTGGGTGTGAAATCTTATAGTTGATCACAATTTCGGGCGGAGTTAAGACAACCATATTGTGAGCGGCCTCCCGCAGACAGGAAAGATCAGATTCGCACGGTAATGGAAATAGATCAGATTCACACGGTGCTGGTTTTCAAATATTCTGAAAAAAGTCTATTACAATAAGTACAAAAAACTTAATATACTTCCAAATTTCTTACGCACCTTCACACGGCGAAATCGCTAGCGAAATGCCAAATAAAAATATTGAAATGCGCTGGCTGACGAAGTGACGAACGAAAAAAACGTTTGACATTTCTCGCTGTCATGTTGCCGCCAAAAAAACTGGTGGAACAAAAAAATATCCCATGCATTTGCCGATTTATGGCAAAGCAAGATGCTGTTTTACCGAGAAATGGTATTTGATATTGCTGATTCCGGTAAAATAAAGTAAACCGCAATATTCGTGACATTTTATTAACGATTATCGGCATTTTGAAAATAATTACTGAAGTACGTGAAACCAAATTGCCGAGATGATGTTAAATGTTATTTTTTAACGAGATATCGTTAAAAATAATTTTTACCGTTGAATTCGGCATGAAATTTTACCGAGAGCAAAAATCAAAATTAAGTGTGTGTGTGTGTATTAGTTCTTTGAGCTTTATATTAACGTTATTTCTCGGGTAGTTTTTCAAATAGACCTATGTGACAACAGGGTCCGGCATCGTCGAAACAAATAAATGAAACTGACTTTCTCTTACCTTCGCTTCTTACATGAAGTGACTTGCTTCACTTGTTGAACAGAACGTTTCAAGCAAGCTTCAGTTGAAGTTGGTAGCTGTTTCAATTGACGACGGCAGAAAGTCAGGCACGATTTGTCGACATTGACAAAGACAACTTTAATATGCGTTGCATTATAGGAAATGTTACTCAAATCCAATTCATTTGCATTCATAATTGCTGGCCTTTTTCAGAATATTTGATAGAAAAGTACAAATGGAAAGTTGAAACCGATAGTCATGATGAAGTGAAACCCGTTTCGCTGACGCTGACTGAAGCCAGTTTGAAACTGAAGCGGTGCTGCTTCTGTTGAAACCTAAGCTTTACAACTTCATTGTTCAGTGACGCTATGCAATTGAAGGTGACGTTGTCGGGTCCTGGTGACAATGAGAGATTCTCTTCGTGTCGCCTCTCTTCCGCTATTTACGCCCAGATAAAACAAAAATCGTAATAGAAAGTTCACATTAAATCGTTTTCATGTCAATTTTATATTGGAGTATAATGTATAATGATTAGAGTATGTCAAATCGAAGTGAACAATAAGTTGTTATGCAGTCGTGCGTGTCTTCATATACAATTCATGACTGTGAATTATAAAGCAGGATAGACAATTGCAATATTTGATTATATCTATATCATATATTCAGGAGTATTTAGTTGCGTGTTATGAAAACTGCGCAAAATAGAACTACAAATAGTTGTCAAAATTTTCGCACGTATATCGCCTCCACTTTGGTACATATATGCTCTTATATGGCGTGAAATATAACTTTTTCGTTCAGCTATGATTTCGTATACCTCAGTTGCAATCGAGATATACAAACCAAATGGTTTACTGGGAGAGGATACTAACGCATTTTAACACACTAGCTTTGCATGAATACAAATCAGAAGAGTGAAGGGATATGGGCAGAAAAATTTCCCCTTTTGGCAAATCATTTCTATCTAAGGGCCGCCCTTGTATAAATTAATACCGTGGACCCCCGTTCGTTTGACCATTTTTAATTTGAACCCCGTTGGTTTGCACAACGTGCAAATTAAAAATGGTTCAAATGTCATTCTCAACATGACATCATTTGTTTATGCAGACAATGCACATAAACACGATTCGTTTGTACTGACCTAGCGTGTTTAATCGGTTTCACATTTCGTTTTCCTAACGATTAAGAGAGAAATCCGATCGGAAAATGCAATATTCGCACTTGCAACTGCCAACTAAAACAAACCACCAAAACAATAACAAAGAGCAGGGCGGCCAGTTCACACAGGTTTCAGCATATTTCGGGTTACCAGTTGTTGAAATTAAAAAGTAACCCCGTTGGTTTGCATGTGGAATCGTTCAAATGAACGGGGGTCCACTGTAATTTAAAAATCCATTTTAAATTACTTTTTTGGTAGGAGCAAAAATTTCGTCCTCTGATCAAAAACTCGAGAGTCCCTTACTTCATAAACGGCTGGTAACTGTACATCTCTGCAGTGAAAACGTTGTGGAACTTAAGTTTGACCATGGTTTCAAATTCCTGCGAACCAGAAACTTATCACAGGATTGCTTGGAGCATTTTTTCCATTATTCGTTGGCGCAATGGAAAGAATGCCCATCCCGATAGTTTACAGTTCAAATCCGCTTACAAGGCTGTTGTAATTAATCAGCTCCTTATTCCTAAAAAAGTTGTTGGTAACGTCGAAGCGGATGTGAGTAAGCACATCTATACCTATAAAGAAGGATTTCTGTCTGTCTGTCCGTATGTTCCTTATAGAATCGAAAACTACTGAACCAATCGGCATGAAAATATGCATGTAGAGGTTTTTTGGGGCCAGGAAAGGTTTTAGTGATGGTTAGAAACCCCTCCCCCCACTAAGAGGGGGGGCTCCCATACAAATGAAACACAAATTTCTGCATAACTCGACAACTAATCAAGCAAATAGAACATGTGAAGGTTTTCGAAGGCAAGAATATTTTCTATAGAAAATTAGGACCCCTCCCAACTTTAAGAGGGGGGGCTCCTATACAAACGAAATACAAATTTCCTCATAACTCGAGAACTAATCAAGCAAATGGAACCAAATTTGGCACGTGGGTGTTTTTGGAGACAAAAATTTTTTCTATGATGAATTGGGACCCCTCCCCGTTTTAGGAGGGGGTATCCTATACACATGAAATTCAAATTTCCTCATAACTCGAGAACTAATCAAGCAAATAGAACCAAATTTGGCATGTGGAGGTTTCTGGAGGCAAAAATATTTTCTATGGTGAATTAGGACCCCTCCCAACTTTAAGAGGGGGGGCTCCTATACAAATGAAAAACTAATTTCCTCATAACTCGAGAACTAATCAAGCAAATGGAACCAAATTTGACATGTAAGTGGTTTTGGACGCAAGATTTATTTTCTATGGTGAATTGAGACCCCTCTATTCTTTAGAAAGCGAGTTATGGCCCATCTCCCCTTTAAGAGGGTGGGCTTATATACAAATGAAATGCAAATTTCCTCTTATCTCGAGAACTAATCAATCAAATGGAACCAAATTTGGCATGTGGGAGATTTTGGAGTCTTGAATTCATTTTACGTTAGAGACCTCTCACCCCTGTGGTAAGGGGATATGGACAAATAAAACAGAAATTTTTGCGAAACTTAAAAACTAATCGGCTGGCAAAGGGTGAACATGTGCATTCCATAACCTCTGTTCATTAACTCCTATTCCTACCTCCACGAGGTGCCGGCTGGGGTACGCAACTTCGGTTGTCGTATGCTAACAGGAAAGGGGGCACAGTGGCTCCCGCCCACATTAAGATGGCAGCCCCATCAGCGGGATAAGGACCTTAGGTTAACAGCCTACTGTACCAGAACACACAAAAAGTTAATGAAAATGAAAGAAGAAATCTCTCCGGATTATTGGCAACGACCTTTAGCATGAAAACATGGAATATACTGACCCTTGCCCAGCAGGGCAAGCTGGCTCAACTTGCAAGGGAAGCTAGCCGCCTGAAGCTTGAAATCCTGGGGCTGAGCGAGGTCCGCTGGCCGGGTACTGGCGAACACAGGACATCATCCGGGCAAGTCTTGCTCTACTCTGGCATACGAGGTGAAAATGCTACTCGAGAAAGAGGAGTTGGATTCTTACTGAGCCCAGGGGCACGTGCGGCCCTGATGAAGTGGGAACCAATAAATGAGCGAATAATCGTTGCCAGATTTAGAACACGGGTTAGGAACCTTACGGCAATCCAGTGCTATGCGCCAACAGATGCTGCCGACCTGCAGGAGAAAGAGAGCTTTTACAGCCAGCTGAACAGCGTGGTTGAGAAAATCCCGAAGGGGGACATCCAAATTCACATGGGCGACTTCAACGCGAAGATTGGCTCAAACAACGCGGACCTTGAACGCGTCATGGGACGCCATGGCCTAGGAGAGATGAGCGAAAACGGGGAGCTGTTTACAGAATTCTGTGGTAATAACGACATGGTCATTGGTGGATCGCTCTTCCCCCATAGACCAGTACATAAAGTCACGTGGGTTTCCCGCGACGGCCGAACAGAAAACCAAATCGACCACATCTGCATCAGCCGGAAATGGAGAAGGAGCTTTCTTGATGTACGCAACAAACGCAGCGCTGACATTGCATCCGACCATCATCTTGTTATCGCTGAGATACGTCTGCGCGTCGCACGTGTCCAACGACGGGAGGAGAAAGTTGGGTGCCGCTACGACGTCCGCCGATTGGAGAATCCTGAGGTGAAAAGGGCCTTTGTTGAACAACTTGAATCTCGAGCCTCGGAGTTGCTATCTGGTGGAACCGTCGAAGAGCAATGGACCGGCATCAAGAACGCCTTCATCACGACCAGTGATGAAACCCTCGGCAAAGCGCGCAGTGGGTGGAGGGAGTGGATTTCGGATGAAACTTGGAGGAAGATCGACGAGCGGAGAGAGGCGAAAGCCGGCATTGAGCGAGCGCGGACCAGATCGGCTAAGACAGCTGCCCGTCAACGACACGCCGAACTGGAGAGGGCTGTTAAACGTGCTTGTAGGCGGGACAAGAGAGCCTGGACTAACTCCCTAGCCGAACAAGGAGAAACCGCCGCCGCCAATGGTGATATCCGTTTGTTGTACGATATTTCTCGTCGCCTTAGTGGTGCCAGGATGAATACAAAGATGCCGCTAAAGGACAGAGCTGGTCAGCTATTGACTGACCATACAGAACAGCTTAAGCGATGGACTGAACATTTCGAACAACTCTTCCGAGTTTCAAATGTCAGAGACCAACAAAACCAGCAGCGTACGACGCCTACAGTTCGTCGAATAAATCGCGTGAACTCGGAGGCACCATCGCTGGATGAAATTGTGGCAGCCATCAAGAGTATGAAATCCAATAGAGCGCCAGGGATAGATCGTATTTCAGCCGAAATGCTCAAAGCTGACCCATCTTTGTCAGCCCAGATGATGCATCAGCTTTTCAGCAATATTTGGGAAACCGCAACTTTTCCGGTGGACTGGATGCAGGGCATATTGGTCAAAGTCCCTAAGAAAGGAGACCTAACGGAATGCGGTAACTGGCGTGGCATCACGTTGCTCTGTATTAATCTCAAAGTACTCTGTAAGGTAATCCTCAACCGGATTCAGGAGAAGATCGACGCTACTCTCCGGCGGCAGCAAGCTGGATTCCGTGCTGGCCGATCATGTGTAGACCATATCACAACGCTCCGCATTATATTGGAGCACATCAACGAATTCCACGACTCTCTTCTGCTGGTGTTCGTTGACTTCGAAAAGGCGTTCGACCGACTCAATCACGAAAACATCTGGGGCGCACTTAGGCGTAGAGGAGTTCCAGATAAGCTAGTCCATCTCATCGAGGCTCAGTACGAGGCGTTCTCGTGCAAGGTTTTGCACGACGGCGACTTGTCCGACCCCATAAGGGTTACTGCTGGTGTGAGACAGGGCTGCATTTTATCACCGCTTCTGTTTCTCATCGTTATGGATGAGATATTAGTTGGAGCAATTGACAGTAGACCAAATCGAGGATTGCCTTGGAATCCTCTAACGATGGAGCAGCTAAATGACCTCGACCTAGCCGACGACATTGTCTTGCTCGCACAACGCCGAAACGATATGCAGAGCAAGTTAGACGACCTCTCCGAGAGCTCCCAGGCAGTAGGTCTCACAGTCAATGTAGCGAAAACTAAGTCTATGGTAGTGAACACTGACAATTCCACCAAAGAAAAAAAATAATAACATCAAACCTTCAATAACTAAACAAAAGAGAAGAAACCAGCGTATATTTTTCCATATTATTAACAATTTAATACAGATATTTTGTACAGTACTTAAATTTTAGTTCATACCGAAGAAAACTTCGATATTTTTCGACCCAAGCACATAAAGTATCCTAAAGGATCCTGGTAGAGATGAACCAGAGGTGAAAATGGCAGTTTAGGTCCCTACCACTTTTTTACTTGAAACGCATATACTGTGCTACCGACATGTTTTAAGAAAACAAATCTCTGAAACTATTCACGTTTGTAACTTAGCCTTTCGTTCGTACCAATCAAAATCGTTCGTATTTGGAACTCTGTGGCAGTTTACTATACTCTAGTGACTTAAGCGCCACTTCCCTAAGCCAGAGAAGGCCACTAGAGCACGTCGATGTCCGGCCAAAGACTCTTACCACCGGGCGGGTGTAACGAAATCCAAACCACAAAGTCTAACCAAAATACTGCGAAAATCGTTTAGGGAGCGCGAGACCAAATCAGCACCACGTTTACCTTTAACACTCTAATGGAGGCGCACAATCGTTACGTTAATCGAACAGGGTCAATTTTTACTAATCGCACTAACCAAAATGCCTTTTGTTAGTTTCCCGACTTCAAGTGTTTTATTCACATCTAACTCGAACCGACTCAAAATAATTTGTGCAGATTCTACCTAGCTTTTCTTTTGGCGCCACTAGCTTATTTTTATTTGCTTCTAACCAACTTTCACTTTTTTCGTTCTTCTGAGCTCAAACATGCGTGCTTACTTGCTTTCGTGGACGGATTAACAAGTGTCCAACGGTGGTCGAGATCATCCCACGTGGTTTCTAGGCGAGCAGTAGTATCAGTGGCAGGTCGTATGCGCTGGGTGGCGGCACCGCGGCCGATGTTGACGACGGCCAAGAATTCGTCGGGGTAAATGCGTCCCCGGAACACTGTCGGTGGAGAACCAGCGGCTTGCCAGACAGCACGACCACAATCCACCCTCGAGTTTCAGCCTAGACTAGCACCCACGTTGAATTGGTGGGTGAACCTATTCAACGTGCTCATATTAGTTGGTTTTCACTTTCTTCGACAACTTTTATCCTTACCTGAATCAGCACAAATTTCAAAATAATTTATACAACTTTAACTAAATAGTTTTTCCGAACGCGTACTGTAAAGTTAAAAAACTAGTTAAAATACATCTTGGTCCTAAATGTTTCAAACACTCACAATACAATTTCGAATTAAATATTCACTCGCGTATCAACTTAAATATCAAATTCAACTTAAATGATTCACACTGCTCGATAAAGTTTAACTTAACTCGAGTACGGTCTCCACCAAAGTGAACGAGTCGATCACGCTTTCCACCTCGCAAGCGATCGAAAGGTGTTAGCGTGCTGTGCTCTGATTGGTCGTTTTCTATTTACTTGCTCCCGCTACCTACTACTCAATCAGTTATATAGGAAATTTCTGGAAGTTTCCCGAATGATGTCATAACGTCGGTACAACGTGGCAGGAATCCCCCTCAATTTATACCATCCAGTAACACTGTGTATTCTGTCTTATCTAACGTTTTACTATTTCTCGCTAGGTGTCGCTTTATCTTATATGCAACGATGCAAGTCGTACCCACACAACGTTTCATTCGAAAATTTTCTAACTTATCATTTGCTAACTCGAACTTGCACCTAAATTTCAACGTACATAAATACATGTAACAAGGTATATTGTTACATTCGCCCACGCTAACTTTAAAAAAAGTTTTCAAAACCTTTTTTTTCTATCTTAAAATAAACTAGTACGTTTTATATCACTTTTCGTTCTAATCTGCGTACCATTTTTAAAACCGGTCTATTGCATTTGTAACGTGTTTTGTGCCTTCGAATACTTCAGTCACTCTAATCTCATTCATCCCTATTGCTTGCATCTACATATGCACGCAATTTCCCCCCCACTAACAAAATCCAACTGTTCCTTATACTTTAAACTTCACATATATGTGAAAAATTTACTTCGCTTCCTCCAACTCCCAGAAAAAAATTTCGCCCCAAATTCCCCAATTCATATAACTTCACAAATTTGTGAAACAAGTCCCTCTATTCTCCTACTTCATAACTTCACAAAATTGTGAAAAACCAATAACTTTTCGTACTCATATTTATTACTTCACACAATTGTGAAAAACCCAATTGCTTCATTATTCCCATCAAATTAATAACTGTACCTTATCATTGGGTACAAAACATGTTTCTGCCCTAGTGTTTTTTTTCCTCCATTAATGAATGGAACATCATAAATCTAACTTATTTACTTATTCTTCTTCTGCTCGTATTTACCTCATTCACTCTAAGTATTCGAATGCATTGGGCTATTGCTTTCATGTAAGTTTCAATTTCGAAATTTATGTGATTCGAACTAATTTCGAACATTGGCTAATTCTGTCAAAGTTTGTTTTGATTGTAAGTGGAAACGTGCTGATTAATTTGCTTTTGCAAATTAAATTAATTTTGCAGGTAAGTTGAACGATTCTATACACTTATTGATAAAATTTAATTGAAATATTCTTATTTCTTACAGCTTTGAATAACAATTTTGCCGTATGTTGTCGTCTTCGAGCTTAAGCAGTAGTGTGATGACTGCCCTCTCTTACTGTACTATACCCTGGACCCGCTTCAATTTAAGGCTAAGGTTCCCGATTCACAAGGTCAAGGTCGCTGCTTATCGTGTTACTCAGAGCTAAGTATTTTGTATCTACATTTTGCATGCTACCACTAAATTTGCGGTTCACATATTAAACTTACTAATTACCCTAACATATTTATATTATTCCTCTAGTTCGAACAAATAACTAATTTGTTTGTTTTTTTCAGGTTCGTGTCGCGATTGATGGAGATGGTTCAACATCGCATCAGTCCGACTTTGTTTACCTTTTCTTTTCTAATGCTCGTATTATTTTTCTATTTTAGGTTCCTCTACAGAGTATTTGCTACGGATTTACGTTTCTCGTTATTCGAGGCTAGGTTCCCAGCACTCACTGACATAGCTGGAGCAGTTTTGGCCACGATGGACGGAGCGAGCTCGACGTCGACATCGGGTTAGGTTTGTTAATGAAATATCCACATTGTGTATTTTTTTACCGGTTAGGCATTTTTGTTTATGTAAGGTCTAACCACAGACACTTACCGACGTAGCTTAGGAGGAAGCGAAGTAAATTTTTCACATATATGTGAAGTTTTAAGTATAAGGAACAGTTGGATTTTGTTAGTGGGGGGGAAATTGCGTGCATATGTAAATGCAAGCAATAGGGATGAATGAGATTAGAGTGACTGAAGTATTCGAAGGCACAAAACACGTTACAAATGCAATAGACCGGTTTTAAAAATGGTACGCAGATTAGAACGAAAAGTGATATAAAACGTACTAGTTTATTTTAAGATAGAAAAAAAAGGTTTTGAAAACTTTTTTTAAAGTTAGCGTGGGCGAATGTAACAATATACCTTGTTACATGTGTTTATGTACGTTGAAATTTAGGTGCAAGTTCGAGTTAGCAAATGATAAGTTAGAAAATTTTCGAATGAAACGTTGTGTGGGTACGACTTGCATCGTTGCATATAAGATAAAGCGACACCTAGCGAGAAATAGTAAAACGTTAGATAAGACAGAATACACAGTGTTACTGGATGGTATAAATTGAGGGGGATTCCTGCCACGTTGTACCGACGTTATGACATCATTCGGGAAACTTCCAGAAATTTCCTATATAACTGATTGAGTAGTAGGTAGCGGGAGCAAGTAAATAGAAAACGACCAATCAGAGCACAGCACGCTAACACCTTTCGATCGCTTGCGAGGTGGAAAGCGTGATCGACTCGTTCACTTTGGTGGAGACCGTACTCGAGTTAAGTTAAACTTTATCGAGCAGTGTGAATCATTTAAGTTGAATTTGATATTTAAGTTGATACGCGAGTGAATATTTAATTCGAAATTGTATTGTGAGTGTTTGAAACATTTAGGACCAAGATGTATTTTAACTAGTTTTTTAACTTTACAGTACGCGTTCGGAAAAACTATTTAGTTAAAGTTGTATAAATTATTTTGAAATTTGTGCTGATTCAGGTAAGGATAAAAGTTGTCGAAGAAAGTGAAAACCAACTAATGTGAGCACGTTGAATAGGTTCACCCACCAATTCAACGTGGGTGCTAGTCTAGGCTGAAACTCGAGGGTGGATTGTGGTCGTGCTGTCTGGCAAGCCGCTGGTTCTCCACCGACAGTGTTCCGGGGACGCATTTACCCCGACGAATTCTTGGCCGTCGTCAACATCGGCCGCGGTGTCGCCACCCAGCGCATACGACCTGCCACTGATACTACTGCTCGCCTAGAAACCACGTGGGATGATCTCGACCACCGTTGGACACTTGTTAATCCGTCCACGAAAGCAAGTAAGCACGCATGTTTGAGCTCAGAAGAACGAAAAAAGTGAAAGTTGGTTAGAAGCAAATAAAAATAAGCTAGTGGCGCCAAAAGAAAAGCTAGGTAGAATCTGCACAAATTATTTTGAGTCGGTTCGAGTTAGATGTGAATAAAACACTTGAAGTCGGGAAACTAACAAAAGGCATTTTGGTTAGTGCGATTAGTAAAAATTGACCCTGTTCGATTAACGTAACGATTGTGCGCCTCCATTAGAGTGTTAAAGGTAAACGTGGTGCTGATTTGGTCTCGCGCTCCCTAAACGATTTTCGCAGTATTTTGGTTAGACTTTGTGGTTTGGATTTCGTTACACCCGCCCGGTGGTAAGAGTCTTTGGCCGGACATCGACGTGCTCTAGTGGCCTTCTCTGGCTTAGGAAAGTGGCGCTTAAGTCACTAGAGTATAGTAAACTGCCACAGAGTTCTAAATACGAACGATTTTGATTGGTACGAACGAAAGGCTAAGTTACATTTTGGAACTCTGTGGCAGTTTACCTTCGCTTACATTTTGGAACTCTGTGGCAGTTTACTATACTCTAGTGACTTAAGCGCCACTTCCCTAAGCCAGAGAAGGCCACTAGAGCACGTCGATGTCCGGCCAAAGACTCTTACCACCGGGCGGGTGTAACGAAATCCAAACCACAAAGTCTAACCGAAATACTGCGAAAATCGTTTAGGGAGCGCGAGACCAAATCAGCACCACGTTTACCTTTAACACTCTAATGGAGGCGCACAATCGTTACGTTAATCGAACAGGGTCAATTTTTACTAATCGCACTAACCAAAATGCCTTTTGTTAGTTTCCCGACTTCAAGTGTTTTATTCACATCTAACTCGAACCGACTCAAAATAATTTGTGCAGATTCTACCTAGCTTTTCTTTTGGCGCCACTAGCTTATTTTTATTTGCTTCTAACCAACTTTCACTTTTTTCGTTCTTCTGAGCTCAAACATGCGTGCTTACTTGCTTTCGTGGACGGATTAACAAGTGTCCAACGGTGGTCGAGATCATCCCACGTGGTTTCTAGGCGAGCAGTAGTATCAGTGGCAGGTCGTATGCGCTGGGTGGCGGCACCGCGGCCGATGTTGACGACGGCCAAGAATTCGTCGGGGTAAATGCGTCCCCGGAACACTGTCGGTGGAGAACCAGCGGCTTGCCAGACAGCACGACCACAATCCACCCTCGAGTTTCAGCCTAGACTAGCACCCACGTTGAATTGGTGGGTGAACCTATTCAACGTGCTCACATTAGTTGGTTTTCACTTTCTTCGACAACTTTTATCCTTACCTGAATCAGCACAAATTTCAAAATAATTTATACAACTTTAACTAAATAGTTTTTCCGAACGCGTACTGTAAAGTTAAAAAACTAGTTAAAATACATCTTGGTCCTAAATGTTTCAAACACTCACAATACAATTTCGAATTAAATATTCACTCGCGTATCAACTTAAATATCAAATTCAACTTAAATGATTCACACTGCTCGATAAAGTTTAACTTAACTCGAGTACGGTCTCCACCAAAGTGAACGAGTCGATCACGCTTTCCACCTCGCAAGCGATCGAAAGGTGTTAGCGTGCTGTGCTCTGATTGGTCGTTTTCTATTTACTTGCTCCCGCTACCTACTACTCAATCAGTTATATAGGAAATTTCTGGAAGTTTCCCGAATGATGTCATAACGTCGGTACAACGTGGCAGGAATCCCCCTCAATTTATACCATCCAGTAACACTGTGTATTCTGTCTTATCTAACGTTTTACTATTTCTCGCTAGGTGTCGCTTTATCTTATATGCAACGATGCAAGTCGTACCCACACAACGTTTCATTCGAAAATTTTCTAACTTATCATTTGCTAACTCGAACTTGCACCTAAATTTCAACGTACATAAACACATGTAACAAGGTATATTGTTACACGTTTGAAACCGCTTATTTCTTGGTCAACCTTTTAGTCATGAATATCAGGCCATTCATTCCTTTGTTGATGCTTGTTCTCCAACAATAACGTGTTCACCTTTGCTTATTAAGGATGCAAACTGTTTCGTAAATTTCAAGTTTCGAACACTTCAGTCACATCCTTCCTGCATGCATCCAATTCATGGCAAAGAACTGTATCTCTGTGTTTTACGGTCCTACCATGCAAAATTAGGGTACGTACTTGGACACTTTACCGAATAAAACGACCAATTTGGAGCTCCTCAATTTGTCGTGTTTCTATCTTATCTAGTACCTATGACGCCAATTGCAATTCGGAATTTCTCCGTCAACAGCGGTACAGAATTTCACTCATATATATGTTTGATTGATTTTTGCCTCAATCTAATTCGTTGAATTAAAATGGAACGAGCAAACGAACGCCAAAATAGTCGCCTGTGACTTGCAATAGGAACCATAAAGGTTAGTTGGTGAAAGAAAGTTGATCAATAATAACGGGATAATTACTTTAACTTTGCACATATTGGATAATTTATAGATGTAAACTCGTTGAACTGTAAAAAATCTGCTTTTTACTAAAGAATGCAACATAATAATATAACTCTTTATTTTTTGCCCCTTCACATTTCGAAAATTTTTGAAGGGGGGGTGACAAACTTTTTTTCAAATTTGTATAAGCCTAATTGGCTCAAAAATTATTATATTACTTTTTTGCAATGTGGCCACCGCCCCGGTTATGAAACAGTCGAGTTCCCCGGTTGTGAAACATCTAGAAAATCAATTATTTTATACTTCAATGATCGTACATTATCTTTATCTACTAGGGAAATGTCAAAAATGCTGCTCAAATATGACGAACGCCGTCCGCCATTATGGCTCGTAAAAAGCTGGATACCTTCACCTGAGCTTTTTCATTCCATTTGGTACACAAAATAATCAATTGCAAAACATGCGAAAAAACTATCTTGGGTGTTTTTTCAAATACCTTTCCTACAAAGCATTGTAAATGTTGAAGTTTGACTGTTGTTTGCTCAAAAGTTATATTACTATGAGACTAGACGTTGGTAGTAGCTTGACTGCACTAGGATAATAAAAACGTTAAAAATTACGGGTGTTTCACAACCGGGGCCGTTTCACAACAGGGGACAATCCCTTATAATTTTCCTGCTACAGACGATCATGAGAACGAGCAGTTTATGGTCGAAAACGTGTTGTGTTGCAAATGTGCAATGCAGTTAACGGAGAAATACTTAAATGTTTTAATTTGTGCTAAGCTTAGCCAAATTAACGATCATTTTAAATCAACAAACGAATACCGAAAGAAATCCAAAAGAGTCGTCAAAGCGAAAAAATTAAACATTTTACGGCTATCAGACGTGATGAGAGAGGATACTCCGACATGCAGTCAATAGTTTGGAGGTAAGTTTCAAAAAGAAATTACTGTCTAGGTTTGGTAAATATAATTTAAAACAAATATTTACAAGATTTTAATATATTTTGCTTCTTTTATCAATTTAAACAGAGAATTCGAAGTCTTCGCCAAATGCAGATTCATCATTTTTCCGCTGTCCGGGTATCTTTGCTGGTTGATGGTTCCGACATTCCTTCGGTGAAGCTCTGCTCTGTTCTAGCATCAATAACTGCATTTTGGAGCTGGATATATAATTCTCTACCGGATATATCATATTAAATGCGAAAACATCTTTCCACTCTGCTGCCAGAGTCTCTCATTGCGATTTGGTAAATTATTCGACTGTCGTTCGTCAATTACGGACGCATTATTTCAATTATACTATTGCATTATTGAAAAATGTCAAGCTTTGCAGAAACACAGATTTCGATCAATCAGAACTGAGCGTGGCCTTTTCGTACATGAACATATTCGACATATTGATACGATATAGTCAATCATGATTTTAAGTTCCCTCCGACGGACGATCACAACATCGATTTCGCTAGTGATGTGATTGGATGATGAGTTAAACATGAAAGATTAAATCTGTTGAAAGATAGGACCACAAAATTCATTTTGTAAGGAAGCGAATAATGGCTTGTTTGAGTTTAACTCTCTTGACAAATAAAACGTGTTGCCGAAACAAAACTCTGTAATAGTGCCTATCATTTTAAGAATGGTTGAAAAAGAGGTGTTTGCTTCGAAATTTATCACTCTCTAATGTAACATTGTAAATCTTATAACAAACAGTCTTAAGTAGTTCTACGTCAATCTTGCAGTCGTGGCTATACACACGACCCCTTTGATTCTTGAAATGTCTTGCATTATTTGGTAATTGGTTGGCAAGTTGGTTGGTAAGTACCTATAAAAGCATAACTGTCGTATATGGATCCCATTTGGCACCTGTTCGACGATTCGCGCATATCTGAAGTCGACATATCGTCGGATAGGTATCCTTGATGATTTGACAGTTCATTACGGGATTTCGTGTAAGTGGAAATAGGGTTTTTTCTCTCTTCCAATGCGAATAAACATGACGAACTTTATTTGACATATGAGATCGCCCTAGTTTGATTGTACGTTCGAAACAAATCCAATTAAAACATTGCAGGTAGTTCCAATTTTCAGAAATATCGGCCGTGTAGAATGAAAAGCCAATCCAAAATTGAAGATAGAATCAACAAAGGGTGAATGTCTCAACAGTGAGAGATGATTTTCCTATACTAGTTCAGCAAAAAATAACTCACCCGTTTCGTTCACATTTGCGACATTCACCCTTTCGTTAATTCTAACTAGAATTATGTAAAGAAAACTGTGATGTTTCCGATCATTTAATACTCTTTAATTATGTTTTTGGCAATTAAATACAGCTTCTTGGAACGACATCGTTTTCGAATAGCCCCCTAATGAAAAACTTTTATTCGTATTTTTAATCTCATTTCTGTATAAAACTAGATAGCGTGCACATTTGACATATGACAGTTTTCACATTTGTCACCAACACTTCTATAAGATGAGAACACTACACACATACATTGACAGTGTGGTTCACCCAGCTGCAAACTGGTGGCGCTGATGGCATACCACTTACGCGTTATATGAAGAAATCAAAGAGTTGCATATCTATGTACTATTAATAATCTAAGCTTGGACCTAAGCAAAAAATCGGAGGGGTTGTGTACAAGACACGACCGCATATATAGGTGACGCAGGACTACGTAAGTCTTTTTGTAGTGATAGTAGCATGTATTCATGCTTGTAATCATTCGATTCTTCATGTATACATGCTATATGCAACTTATATACATGCTACATGCGTTGCATGTAACATTTATCAAAGTAATAACATTGCATACGTTCAATTCTCAAAAGATTGTGCATTTGAAAACAATTTAACAGAATTTTTTGAAACGATGGTTCTACAATTGATGAAGGGACGGTAGGGAAAGAAATGAAAATTTTTGGTGAAGGTGGGGAAGAGCGGAAAGGAAGGGGGGGGGTATTGGTAGCTATGCTTGACAAGTAGTCATTTTGACTCCCACCTTTTGTCCAATACTGGAAGGTGCATGAGTTGAACCAAGCTGTAATCTGAGATTACAACCGAATTCGAACCCACAACACCCGCCAGGGCATGTGGTTCGCTGGTACTTGTACCTTTGAACCATAGAGGCGCTGGACAAAAGGAGACCGCAAAATCCACTTCTCAAGGATAGCGACGCGTTAGGTTGGGTTATCGACACATATTGTGCCGCTTCCTACATCAATTGCAGATTACCACCGAGCGAGAAGTTTTAATCTAACTACTGTTTACTTTCAGGTCGTCGTCGACACTATGCCGGCCCTTACGACTTGCAAGGTACTGCACGTGACGTTGTTCGTCTGTCAGCTTGTGTTAGCCGCGTTTCTCAGCGCGGGTTTTCGAGGGAAGGCCCCGTTCCTATGTAATAGACTAATCTCAAGTTTTTAGTCTATTAATTTAGTATATTAATATATATGTATGACCGCATTTCAAGGTCAAGACTAAAAACTTGAGATTAGTCTAAAATCAAGAACACAAACTATTGCTTTCCTGCTACCTTATTGAAATTAAAGATTGTTTTTATTATCCATGGTTCCCCACGTTGAAGGGATTTTACCAATTCAATCCTATTTTATCAACAGCACATCTTTTCAATACACCTCTAATGAAACGGTCGGTAAGCATGCGTATTCACGGGAAACTAGGAGTATTTGACTTTTCGTCGCAAAGCCCAATTTCGGAAGCAGCTTTTCGGCCCAAAAGCGGGACCCAGCTAGCACCAACTCGTATATCAATGTACGAAAACTACCGTAAATATCTCCTAACAAACTCGAAATCGTAACTAAAGCTGGATAAAGTGGGATCAAGTTGATTTTCTGTCGTATATAATGATAATGACTGACATACATACGATTTTCAGCACAAAATCGTAGAGTAGCACGGAGCGACTCGCGCTTAATCGGATATTATCGTATATAAATACTTATATAGTCGTAACGCTCAAAATTATTCGTAATCACGTATATCGCCTCCAAAATAGTACGGACATGCCAATTTTGCGCATGAAATACGATTTATTTAACATGTATATCTGTACGTAATGCTAATTTTTACCTTTTTTATACGTATGAAAATGCTAGCTGGGGATTGTGTTTATAAAAATGTATATACTGCATTCTTCTTGCCAATCTGAATACAGCGAATATATTTTCATTAAACCGAATTTTTGTTTCAAACAAAAAAACTGCTTTTGAAATTGGCAGAATCGATGATGACTAATTTCACCTTCATACAGAGTCGTATTATAATCGAACACTACAGCTATTGCACATTTTTCCAACACTGATATCAAATTCGCCGAGGTTTAATCGTCTCGCAGTACAGAATGCACATTTTTACTGAAGACTATTTGTCGCTAGGTCGCATATTTAATAAGTAATAAAATAAGGCCATTGCAAATAATTTTGAAAGTTTTTGTCACCCCCTCTTGGAAATTGGCTTGAAAAATAGGGGGGCAAAAAAAATAATTTGTAGGATATGAGTTAATTTTTATTCATAAAATCAATTGTCTGTGGGTTCTTCAGCCTGAAAAACACGAAAAATGAGTGTACGAGTCAAGGGGTCGGACACTCAGCACATTGTACCGCGGCACTCCAGAGATATCAAAGCGGCACACCTCTAAAGCCTTATAAAAATAACATTTATAGGGCTTTACACACCTCCGGTTCAATTTTACATTTGAAATGGGAGCACGGCCAATTGTCAAAATCATCTCGCACGGTTGCCAGATCTATCAGATTATAACGAATTTAACAAATCTTGCAGTTCGGCACTTTCGGTACAGCATCGGCACAGTTCAGCTTGTTTCAAGTCGCCTAAGATAAAAACGGCTGTGCCGAGTGACCGACCCCTTGGTACGAGTTGAATTAATGCTTCTAGCACGAAACAGAAATGGAAATTCGAACAACGGAATTTCCGAAAATCGGCCGAAACATTTTTCTTTCGTTTTTGTCTTTTTCGTAGATTTTTGCATGGAAAATAATAACGTATATATTAAAAGCACGAATAGATTTGGTTTTCACGTTTAAACTTTAAGTAAAAATGCCTAAAATCAATATTATTTTTTGCTCAATTAAAAAAATCTCTTTGTTTTTTTCGCCCCCCCCCTTTCAGTAACCCAACACCGGAAGGATAAAAACTTTATAGAATATTTGTAATGGCCTAAATGAAAAAAAAATTTGCAATATTCAAAAAAAAAAAATTTCAATTTCGGGCCGCTTCGCAAAAACTAGACAACCATTAGGTGAAAGTACTAGGGTAAATGATTTTGAAATGGACCTAGTCGAATTCTGATCTTGAATGGACCTATTTTTAAATAAGAATTTAAGGATATAATTATCAAGTCTTTGTACTGTATTTAGCTTTTATGTTTATCTTTAATCATTTCTGAACGTAAATATACTAAAATTAAATTAAAATTATAGCCAAAACTACTTTATTGCCGCGTATTTAAAAGTAGCTGTTTTTCAGCGTTTTGGCAGTCACCATAGAGTATTTTCAAACTGTTACTACCCGGAACCCTTCTGGTTTGAAATAAAACAATACTCTTAAAATGATGCTAAAATATGTGTAATTTCAATTTAGGTTTTTTGAAACGATGGTTCTACAATTGATGAAAGGGACGGTAGGGAAAGAAATGAAATATTTTTGGTGAAGGTGGAGAAGAGCGGAAAGGAAGGGGGGGGGGGGGGGTATTGGTAGCTATGCTTGACAAGTAGTCATTTTGACTCCTACCTTTTGTCCAATACTGGAAGGTGCATGAGTCGAACCAAGCTGTAATCTGAGATTACAACCGGATTCGAACCCACAACACCCGCCAGGGCATGTGGTTCGCTGGTACTTGTACCTTTGAACCATAGATGCGCTGGACCTCCCTCTGTGGGAGGTACCTCCCTGGAGGTACAAGTACCAGCGAACCACATGCCCTGGCGGGTGTTGTGGGTTCGAATCCGGTTGTAATCTCAGATTACAGCTTGGTTCGACTCATGCACCTTCCAGTATTGGACAAAAGGTAGGAGTCAAAATGACTACTTGTCAAGCATAGCTACCAATACCCCCCCCTTCCTTTCCGCTCTTCCCCACCTTCACCAAAAAATTTTCATTTCTTTCCCTACCGTCCCTTTCATCAATTGTAGAACCATCGTTTCAAAAAATATTAATATATGTATGACCGCATTTCAAGGTCAAGACTAAAAACTTGAGATTAGTCTATTCAATTTAGGTGTTTAAAAGTTCAGTAAAACCAGTAAAATCTTCAAATTCCTTAAAAATGTTAACCCCCTTTTTTGATCTTGAATGGACCTAGTATTGATTTTAGAGTGGACCTAGTTTTGCGCTCCGAGACATCACTGCCGGTAGCTATCATTGCCTACCACCAACGAACACGCCGTTGTATATTCTATAAAACTGCTTGTTGTCACTATAGTATCTCCGTTTATAATTAATCTATAAGCACGGGATATTGAAAGTAGGCTTGATTTATAGCCTAAATATAAACTTAATTATATTGATATAACTAACTATCACTCATCCTTTTTCGTAGTTGCTTCATAGTGTTTGTACATTGTAGCCTCTAGTTTTGAAACTAAAAAGTCTTCCTAATTAGTTAGCTAACATATGTCATTTTATGCTTAAAATAATATAAACTTAATATATACAAAATCAGTATTGTACAAAAATTTTAACCATCATTGATTAAAAGATAAGATGGATCAAAAGATAAGAGGGATACTAACTGCCTTCTGTTAAGGGGGCATAGTACCTTTTCAATTTTTGAAAACCTAAATTTTTTTATTGATTATTTCGAAAGATTAACATTTTGACCATATGTGTTTGAAGTCGTTTGCATGAATTCCAAATATTGACAAAGTTACAGCTATTTGTACCGCGCATGTTTGGAGCGATTAAACAACGAGTAAAAACTTCAACGTCGTTTTCTCGAAACCAGGATTTGAATGTCGGTACCATAAATATCTCAAGAACGGCTCAAGCAATTCCTATGATTCTTTTTTTGTTTGAAAGCCAACAAAATTATCTAGTGTTTGACCCATCCTTTTCTTGATATTATAATTTTTGAATTTTTTAGAAATGTTTAAAGTCAATTTTTTCGCTTAAAAACCATACTTTTATGTTTCAATGTCCGCCATTTTGTTATGTGTTCGAATTCTAAAAAAGGATGGATCAAACACGAGATAATTTAATGTTCTTTCATGTCGTTTTGGAATTTTTCAATTCGGATAAGCCCCCCAGCGCCAATCCATGATACCGCAATTCATGGTTTTTTTGAACGACTATCTTCAAGGAACCGTAGGGGCAAGGGGAAGAGGTTCCCTTATGAAAACAAAATTGTAAATATTAGTATAAAATGCAATGTTTCGAATGCAAAAAACCCGATTCAATTTGCCTTTCGCGTTATCGAGAAAAAAATATTTGAAATTAGGCAAAAAATATGGTGTAAAAGGTATGTCCCTTAAAAAAGAGCTATTTTTGCGTCATTGGCATTTAGCACAAAACCTGTTACACTTAAATTTTTCAATTGGATTTTACGTATTTGTTTTAGCACGAAGCAAAAGTGTAATCTATATAATCTACATAAGTAATCTATATAAGTAGAGCAAAATTTTCCCAATTTGTTCGCCTTATGTAAAAAAATCCCAAATTATGCTAAACGGGACAATTCTTGTATCATTAAAAGTAATGCTCAGAAGAATGAAACAAGTTATTTGAGAATACAATTCTGAAGATTTGTATATAGCTTTATTGTATAGGAAACTCTAATATTGGAACTTCGAATTGAGTTACGAAGCTAATATTCCAAACTCTATTTAAAGTGGTTATCCCTGCTTAACTATCTACAGGCAACATCGTAAAAATGGTTTGAATCCAAAAATTTTTCATGGACAAATAACGTCCTGTATTTTCCATATAAATACAGCAAAAAGTTTTGCTGTAAGTTTAAGTTTTGACAAAACTCAGATGAGAAATAGTTTAAACACGTTAATCAAGCATATACCAAAGCTTCAAAACACCTTTAGCGCGCTGACCGAAAACCCTAAGGCCAATAAAATTCAACCGGATCCTGTAGTCACAAAATCAGACTCGTCTGAGTAAAAAGAAGCAGCCACTTCTGATGGTTAAGAACGTCAACTTCCTCACCCTCGTGAAACTTTGTGATGCCCAACCATCCTACAAAACTATCCGGTTTGGCAATAAAATCATCTGTGCGTCATCTGTGCGGATTTAGAAATTAGGTAAAGGCCTGGATAATGATATGGTGCAAAATATATAAAATTTAGATCAATATCTGGACCATTTTCGAACTGGATATGCCTAAAAAAATAATATTGTATTTGATAATTTTCTAAATAGTTTAGTTGAAATAATTATGAGGCTCAGAATGAAGTAAAATTAGGCCATTACAAATATTTTATAAAGTTTTTGTCCTTCCGGTGTTGGGCCACTGAAGGGGGGGAACAAAGTAAATTTTTTAATCGAGCAAAAAACATGGGTTTTAAGCATTTTTATTTAAAGTTTAAGCGTGAAAACCAAATCTGTTCTTGCTTTTAATATATACGTTATTATTTTCCATGCAAAAATGTACGAAAAGAAGACAAAAACGAGAGAATTTTTTTGGACGATTTTCGGAAACTCCGAATTCGAATTTCCATTTCAGTTTCGTGCTAGAAGTGTTAAGTACACTCATTTTTCGAGTTTTTCAGGCTGTAGAGCACACGGACAATTGATTTTATACTCATAGCCTACAAATTATTTTTAGCCCCCCGATTTTTCAAGCCAATTTCCAAAGCCCCCCCCCCCCTTTGACAAAAACTTGGGGTGACAAAAACTTAAAAAATATTTTGCAAAGACCTTATATTCCGCCGATAAGTAAGCAGGTTGATTTCACATCACCTTTTGGTCGATTGACAGATAGATTAAAAATCAGTTTAGTAAAATATTCAAAATCATGCAACCCGACTAACGTTGTACTACGTCATCCGTGGTCGCATCTTATACACAAACCCTCTGATTTTTTTTCTTAGGGGATGTAAAGTTTTCTTTAAGCACCTCTCCCCTCAGACTTGTGAGAAAATTAATACCTCCTTGTCCACCGAAATTGAGTGACCCTGAGATCTAAAATATTCAACTGTACCAGATAGAAAATAGGAAGGTTCACCTATTTTCTATCTGGTACAGTTCTTCATCGACGATCATTTAAAATTAAAACCTTGTATCTAACCTTACCTCCTTACCTAAACCTAGTAGAATTACCAAGTCTAATTTTTGCAAGCACCATTTACAGTATGCTTTCGAATTTGACAACAAATGCGTGTCGCCTATGTTGCCAAAATCGAAACCGTGGCAAAATCTAGACCATTTTTTAACTGAAAAAATTGCATATAAATGTGTCAAAAATTGAATAAATACCACTAATTAACGAATTTTTCACGATTGCAACGGTTTTATATTCAAAATGTTCGACAGAGGCTGTCGCAAACCTTTAGATACTTTGCAGTAATACGTAGTCCTACGTCAGTAAAAGTCTGACCTTTCGAAATATGTAGTCACTAAATAAAAACTCGAACCCCACTGTACTTGATAAACTACGTTTAATATAAGTTATATTACATATTTTTAATGAATGGTTTAAATTTTTGAAACTAATAGGCGACATAATTTTTTTATGACGTAGAAATCGTTTCAACTATATCTGAACAACAGGTAATAATAAATTCCCAATATACAAATGTCACACACAGATACATACATAACGCATATCAAGTCACTGAAACATTGTTCAATTGTTGGGCTGACATAAAAATAAGACCCTCGGCGACTGTGACTGATTTCAAATTTTTCAACCGACTTTCATACCTTTCTAACAGAGTATAAGAAAGGTAAAAGCTGTTCAACCTTGTGTCCTATTAATAAATAACAGTAGTATAGTTGTACTATTAAAAAAAATTCTTTGTTATTATTTTGTTCATTTACATGGAAGAAACTATAACAATCCAAATTTAGGTCCATTTCAAAATCAAAAATAGGTCCAATTCAAGGCTTTGGCAAAAAACGATATATTTAATAAAAGTTTCATCAATTATACATTTTTAAAGTACTGATAATGTAGAAAAAAGGTGGTACTTTCCAACAAATAGTAACATCACCACATATTATTTATAAATGACGAGTAAATTGAGCAGGAGTGCGAGTGGTGGTGTTAAAAAGCGCTAAATAGGTCCATTCAAGATCAATTACCCTATATTTTATCTATAAAAAAATTCCATCCGGAGATCTCCAAAGGAATCTCAGAAAAATCAATTGAAAAATGCGTTATTTTTTGATAAAAATCGTTAAGCGAAAGAGATAGAGAGTTACAGTATTTAACAAAGTTGCTTATTTTAATGTGTTCTACAACTTTGCTGAAGAAACCATACCTTTTTGAACGCATTTAAATAAACGAAAATTTGTATTACCGTCATCCGGGGCGAGATTGTGCCAAAAAAGCATATGTTTTTGTTCTTTAGCTCAGTATACACACAATTTAGGAACTAAGTTGATTTCAAACCTGTCAATATATACTAAATTGTTCAATTAACAACTACCATAGAGATGGTTTAGTTACAATGAAACCTAATTTTACTGGAAATGCTTGAATTTTGGCACAATCTCACCCCTTCTAGGGGGTGACATTGTGCCAAAAACATAAAGTTAAGCTAAAAACCTAAACAGTGAACATTAGCATGTTTATAAACAATACACATAAATATTAGTGGACTATTAGGGACAGGGGGTCGGCCAAAAACAACGCATCATACAAAAAGTATGAACGAAAATAACCCGGGGAGGTCTGAAATAATTAAAAATGAGTTCGTAGTCAATGGACAGCCTTTATATAGCCAGTAGCGTTTCTAGGGTTAACAAGGGGAGATACATGAAGGGGTGTGTTCTAAGGGGGCATACCTATTTGATCATCAGTAACCATTACTTCGTTCGAGAACCCGCGGCCGCAGAACATGTGGCCCATACCATCCCCTCCCCTTCTTAAAACTGGCGTTTATACACGGTGTAATATATTCATCTTATATTAGAGTGTTTATTCAAAGCATCTGAAATTTCCAGGGAAAAAGTAAAAATTAGTTTAAATTATTTAGAAGACCTATGATGCTGTTTGCTCCAAAATGGATGATGCAATCTAATCTGTCAAAATATTGTGCTCAATAGTAAAAAATGTGAGTGTACTGGTGTATACTGACGTATTTTTGTTGTGTATGTGAAATCCACAAAATGGATCGATTATTATGGCTTGGCACAATCTCACCCCCATGAAGCTCGAAAAGTACAAAGTTTCGAAAAATATTATTTTCGTAATCAAAACTTATCCAACGCCTAATAACTTTTCAATACATTGTAAATGATTAGTTTATATACCTTCAAAATAGCAAGTTGATGCGATTTCTTGTTTGGGTTGGTTTATGCGGGACATTTTTTACAAGCTTTATTTCCGAGTATTTTTGATCGCGAACTTTGAAACACTGATTAGGCTAAATAGTTTGCTAATATTATCTGCGTTCCATTCTAAGTTATGAATAAATATGTTATGTTCATGATCATTTTGAATTTAGGTCACCAGTTTCTACAGATATAATAAATTTTCACAAATAAACATTTTTGGTTTTTGGCACAATCTCACCCCCGTGGCACAATCTCACCCCGGATGGCGGTACCCTAATGAAATCACCAAAATCACAATAGTTTGCTATAACGCAAAAATGAGTTATTTTTGAGGCATAGTGTTTTTAGAGAAGTTCAATAATAAAATATAGCGCATCTTTCTGCACTATCAGGGTGAATGTGAATTCACCTATTAGGGTGATACGAAATTTTGTTTTTTTTTTTTTCAAAAAAATGTTTCTTCAAAAATTTGCAGAACATTCTGAAATAAACAATTTTGCTGAATATAGTAACTATGTATCTCTTACCGGTTGCGAAATATAATGAAGTGCCAAAAAGTAGCACTTAAAAATCAATTATGCTAAATAACTTTGCATACGATTTTTTTATTGCTTTCAAATGCTCTACAAAGTTATTCTGTATGCTAAAATACACATTTTTTCTGAAGACTGTTTTCCACAAAGATGCATATTTAATGAGTCATAAAAAATTTTATCAAAAAATAACGCGTTATTCAATAGATTTTTCTGAGATTCCTTTTTAGATCTCCTGATGGAAATATTTTTTTTATAGATAAAATATAGTACTTTCACCTATTGGTTGTCTGGTTTGTGCAAAGCGGCCCGAAATTGAAATTTTTTTTTGAATATTGCAAATTTTTTTTTATTTATTTTATAACTTATTAAATATGCTGCATCGTAAGTGCCAAGAAGCGCGCCCGTACGGTTAACACTGACAAAAGCTAACCCGGTACGGTTAACATTGACAGAAGCTCTTGTGACCGCGAAAATTTTACTTCTCTGTGTGGTTTTTCGCAAAGTTTATTTTTCTTGCCATTTCATGGGCAAGCGAAAGCGTTTACGCATGGACTATAACAAACACCGTACGTCGAATCGTGTGCGATGTGAGTTAAAGTGGTACATGTGTGAGAGATTTCGCGCGCCACCTGAAGCTCTCATAGAATTAACATAAGTCTCGCTCTACTCCCTTTTTTCTCAGCAGCTAAGTAGGAATGTTCTAGTACTTCTTACTAAGAACAATTAAGAAGTAATAAATACCAGCAACAACACCGCGAGAATTTCGTGTTACGTTAGGGTTAGATTCGTGAGTTGAATTCGTGTTAGGAGTTAGTTAAACTCTGATAGTAAATGTGATAGTAAAATTCCTTTCCAACCGAACAGCTAGAAGTTTAAGGTAGTCGATAAGAAAGTGTGTTAACTTTTCTTTAGTTTAACTCCAATTCAGAATAAACCACATTTACTGAAAACAAAGTTCCGGTTTAGTCTACATACTCCTCTTGCGCGGAGCTACAATGTGCCCTAGCGACAAACAATCTTCAGTGAAAATGTGTATTTTACCATACTGAATAACTGTGTAGAACACTCAAACTTTGTGTGCAAAGTTATTGAGCATGATTGATTTTTAAGCGCTCCTTTTTAACACATCATTATATTTCGCAACCGGTAAGAGATAGATAGTTAATGTATTCAGCAAAGTTGCTTATTTTAGTATGTTCTGCAACTTTATGAAGAAAAAATTTTTTTTTGAAATTTTATTTCAAAAACAAAAGTTCGTGTCACCCTAATAGGTGAATTCACGGTCACCCTAATAGGGCAGAAAGATGCACTATATTTTATTATTAAACTTCTTCGAAAACACCTTCCTTGAAAAATTACGCATCTTTTACCCAATTGCTAATGTCCGCGGGAACAGTAACCACTTTATCACATAATTAGTTTCTACAAAGCGTTTAAACGTGTAGCACGTGGATTTGACCAGTTTGCTCCGAAAATTAATGGGGAAAGTTGCTCAAGGCTCGTAAAACAGCACCTAGGGTGATTAGAAAAGAAGACGCAATGCACATATATAAGGTCCTGAAGCAGATCCACTCTTACACTGATAATTCTTGATACGAAATAAGTATCTTCGAACGAATTCCTACCGAGACTTCTAGTCTGATTCCCAAGGGTCATACCTCTGGAAATATACTGTATCCAGGAGACTTGGACAACTCGTCAACTCTAATCATGTACTTGGTAGCTGTTATCCGAATGCTTGGTAACTCTAAATAGATGTTTCAAAACATGTTTTATAAATCATTCAACAATCGGCTTATTTAAGAGCTACAGAATAATGGTTGGAGATGTCTTCGACTTAATTTTCTTTCTACTAAAATTAACTTATCAAGTTCTAAAGGTATCACCGAAACAATTTAAAACGTTCGTGTGTACCTAATTTAGAAGTTAGTTTTCAGTTATTTAATTTTAGTTGTGTTTTAAATTTGTTTAAAAATGGGATCGAAAAGGTAAAATCCCTTCAGCACGGGGGAACGATTGGTGATAAAAACAATCTTTAATGTCTGTAAGGTCACAGGAAAGCAATAGTTTGAATTCTTGATTTTGTTAAATTGTTTTCAAATACATATAGAAATAAATTTGAAATCAATTGAGGATTGAACGTACATATACAATGTTAATACTTTGATAAATGTAACAATACAACGCATGTGCCATGTATATATGATGCATGTATACATGAAGAACAGTATTATGACATGCTGCTATCACTACAAAAAAACTTACGTAGCCTTTGGAAGACTTTCTTAAAACTAAAAGTTCTATCGTTCAGCAGAATTCAAATTTTGATTAATCCCTCTAAAAGTGCAATAAAAAATTCAGTTTTCTTAAGTTTCAATATAACACATTGGTTTGTTCTGCAAAGTTTTACAGCATATTATTATAAAAAATTTTGTTGAAGACAGTAACCTTCAATCTCTTCACCAAAAATAGAAAAATCCTATTTTTCATAAATGAAAACCGTTAAAATCAGTTTTTCTATTTTAGCTGTTTTTGTAGTTGTTGTATGAGTTTTTCCTGTTATACAAAGTTGTACAAATAGTAAAAATACATAACATTGCTGAATATAGTATACTTCTATCTTTGCTTGTTTAGGAACTATAGAAATCTATACCTATAAAGAAGGATTTCTGTCTGTCTGTCTGTCTGTCTGTCTGTCTGTCTGTCTGTTTGTCCTGTGTTCCTTATAGAATCAAAAACTACTGAACCAATCGACGTGAAAATTTGCATGTAGAGGTTTTAGGGGCCAGGAAAGGTTTTAGTGATGGTTAGAGACCCCTCCCCCCACTAAGAGGAGGGGCTCCCATACAAATGAAACACAAATTTCTGCATAGCTCGAGAACTAATCAAGCAAATAGAACCAAATTTGGCATGTGGGTGTTTTCGGTGACAAGAATTTATTCTAGGGTAATTTGAGACCCCTCCCCTCTTTATAAGGGGAATTATAACTCCTCTCCCCTTTAAGAGGGGGGGTTTCCATACAAATTTCCTCATAACTCGAGAACTAATCAAGCAAATGGAACCAAATTTGGCATGTGAAAGTTTTCGAGGGCAAGAAAATTTTCTATGTTGAATTAGGACCCCTCCTCACTTTAAGAGGGGGGGCTCCTGTACAAATGAAATACCAATTTCATCATAACTCGAGAACTAATCAAGCAAATGGAACCAAATTTGGCATGTGTGTGTTTTTGGAGACAAAATTTTTTTCACTGATGAATTGGGACCCCTCCCCACTTTAAGTGGGGGGGGGCTCCTATACAAACGAAATACAAATTTCCTTATAACTCGAGAGCTAATCCAGCAAATGGAACCAAATTTGGCATGTAGGTGTTTTTGGAGGCAAGAATTTTTTCTATGATGAATAAGAACCTCTCCCCACTTTAGGAGGGGGGGCTCCTATACAAATGAAATACAAATTTCCTCATAACTCGAGAACTAATCAAGCAAATGGAACCAAATTTGGCATGTGAAGGTTTTCGAGGGCAGGAAAATTTTCTACGGTGAATTAGGACCCCTCCCCACTCTAAGAGGGGGGGCTCCTGTACAAATGAAATAAAAAATTTCCTCCTAACTCGAGAACTAATCAAGCAAATAGAACAACATTTGGCATGTGGGTGTTTTTTTTGGTAACAAGAATTTATTCTATGGTGAATTGAGACCCCTCCCCTCTTTATAAGAGGAATTATAACTCCTCTCCCCTTTAAGAGGGGGGGCTTCCATACAAATTTCCTCATAACTCGAGAACTAATCAAGCAAATGCAACCAAATTTGGCATGTGAAGGTTTTCGAGAGCAAGAAAATTTTCTATGGTGAATTAGGACCCCTCCCCACTTTAAGAGGAGGGGCTCCTGTACAAATGAAATACAAATTTCCTCATAACTCGAGAACTAATCAAGCGAATTGAACCAAATTTGGCATATGTGTTTTTGGAGACAATTTTTTTTTCAATGATGAATTGGGACCCCTCCCCACTTTAGGAGGGGGGGTCCTATACAAACGAAATACAAATTTCCTCATAACTCGAGAACTAATCCAGCAAATGGAACCAAATTTGGCGTGTAGGTGTTTTTGGAGGCAAGAATTTTTTCTGTGATGAATTAGGACCTCTTCCCACATTAGGAGGGGGGGCTCCAATACAAATGAAATACGAATTTCCCCATAACTCGAGAACTAATCAAGCAAATAGAACCAAATTCGGCATGTGGAGGTTTTTGGAGGCAAAAATATTTTCTACGGTGAATTAGGATCCTTCCACACTTCAAGAGGGGGGGCTTCTACACAAATGAAATACAAATTTCCTCATAATTCGAGAACTAATCAAGCAAATGGAACCATATTTGGCATGTGGGTGTTTTTGGAGGCAACCATTTTTCCCATTATGAATTAGGACTTCTTACCTTTTTAGGAGGGGGGGGGGCTCCCATTCAAACGAAATACAAATTTGCTCATAACTTCAGAACTAATCAAGCAAATGGAACCAAATTTGGCATGTGAGAGTTTTAGATGGCAGAATTTTTTTTCTGTGGTGTGTTACGACCCCTTTCCCTTTTAAGAGGGTGGGCTCCCATACAAATGAAATACAGATTTCCTTATAATTTGAGTACTAATCAAGCAAATGGAACCAAATTTAGCATGTAGGAGATTTTTGAGTCTTGAATTTATTTTATGATAGTTAGAGACCTCTCACCCCTGTGGTAGGGGGATATGGACTCTCATACAAATAAAACAGAAATTTTTGCGAAACTCAAAAACTAATCCAACTCGAGAAATTCGAGACTCTTCCATAAAACATTAATCAATAACAAGACCACAAAAACTATCTATAGTAACACTAGATCATTCAGGACGAGCCGGTCGCGAGTGTTGCCGGTGACCCGCCGTCGGAAGCGCCGCCCACTGGGGGGCTTGCAAAACTCGAGATAGTGACAAAGATCATCCGAGATTCATGATTTATGTACAACACAGGTTAATTTGTGGCAATACGAAGTTTGTCGGGTCAGCTAGTTTACTATAAAAAATACCCTAATTTTGACCCCGAATTACTCGCAAGAAGGCATCATTTTATTCAAAAACTCTCACCAGAAAATCAGAATAGTTTCAAGCAGGCTGAAAAGTTTTATAAATTAGGTTTGAAGTTTAACAAAATTTATTGGCTGACAAAATCGGGATAAAAAGCAGATAAAATCGGGGTAGACAAAATCGGGAGCTGACAAAATCGGAACATTACTTTTTTTTCTTGTGATGGCCCTTGCCCTCTTGGTCCTTCCTCCAGCCCATACGCCTCTTTGGAGTGGGAGTGGGAGGGACGATATATCTCTTGGATATTTTGAAATCTCGTTTCTCTATCATTTGCGCTCAAATTCTCATATCATGCTCTTTTGTTTCTAATCGGTCTGACTTGTTGCGTCGCTCTCCCGCGTATGTCCATCACAGTATTGCTAATGTTAGATACTTACAATAACCACCATCATAGTCTGCCTACTACTGTTTATATTTTACCTCTCTCACCTTTGCAAGCAACAAGAAGCGGTTCTGCCTCAGCAGACTACCTTGCCTTGACCTTAGCCAACTGACCAGAATCATTATCGCCTTCAGCGTAGCTAGTCTACCTACTCTTTCTTCTACACAATTTCCTCCATTTAGGCACGCACCTAGCGAGACGTGAACCGATTAGGAAGCATTTAACGCTATGACTCATGCCGCGTCACAGCCACCCTCGTAGGTTTTAATGCGTATCTGCCAAAACTATTACCGCCATCCGGGATGAGATTGTGCCACGGGGGTGAGATTGTGCCAAAAACCAAAAAATGTTTATTTGTGAAAATTTATTATATCTATAGAAACTGCTGACCTAAATTCCAACTGATGATGAACATAACATATTTATTCATAACTTAGAATGGAACACAGATAATATTAGCAAACTATTTAGCCTAAACAGGGTTTCAAAGTTCGCGATCAAAAATACGCGGAAATAACGCTTGTAAAAAATGTCCCGCATAAACCAACCCAAACAAGAAATCGCATCAACTTGCTATCTTGAAGGTATATAAACTAATCATTTACAATGTATTAAAGGTTATTATGCCTTGGATAAGTTTTGATTACGAAAATAATATTTTTCGAAACTTTGTACTTTTCGAGCTTCACGGGGGTCAGATTGTGCCAAGCCATAATGATTGATCCAATTTGTGGATTTCACATACACAACAAAAATACGTCAGTATACACCAGCACACTCACATTCTTTAAGAAGGGGGGAGGGGTGGGATAGGCCACATGTTCTGCG
Organism: Sabethes cyaneus; assembly: GCF_943734655.1. Classification (NCBI taxonomy): domain Eukaryota; kingdom Metazoa; phylum Arthropoda; class Insecta; order Diptera; family Culicidae; genus Sabethes; species Sabethes cyaneus. The sequence continues at coordinate 119,159,250 of NC_071355.1, read as the reverse complement.
GCCGTGGGTTCTCGAACGAAGTAATGGTTACTTTTGTTAAATGATCAAATAGGTATGCCCCCTTAGGATACACCCCTTCATATATCTCCCCCTGGTTAACCCTAGAAACGCTACTAGCTATATAAAGGCTGTCCATTGACTATGAACTCATTTTTAGTTATTTCAGACCTCCCCGGGTTATTTTCGTTCATACTTTTTGTATGACGCGTTGTTTTTGGCCGACCCCCTGCCCCTAATAGTCCACTTAGTTCATGGACGGCCCCATGTGAACTACTTTATACTGATATTTATGTGTATTGTTTATAAACATGCTAATGTTCACTGTTTAGGTTTTTAGCCTAACTTTATGTTTTTGGCACAATGTCACCCCCTAGAAGGGGTGAGATTGTGCCAAAGTTCATGCACTTCCAGTAAAATTAGGTTTCATTGTAACTAAACCATCTCTACGGTAGTTGTTAATTGAACAATTTAGTATACATTGACAGGCTTGAAATCAACTTAGTTCCTAAATTGTGTGTATACTGAGCTATAGAACAAACATATATGCTTTTTTTGGCACAATCTCGCCCCGGATGACGGTACATAAAATGACCTGCTTTTATCAAATTTAAACATTCTCTCTTGAACGTCGTCAGGTTTGTATCTGTCTTTAGTGTTCCAGGTAAATTATTAAAGGCATTAAAACCTTGCGTTGATGCCATTGTGTATCTTGGCAGACGAATATCAGGCGCCCTCCTTGTGTTATACGAATGTACGTCTGTATCTCATGTTTTCCGTTAGGTAGTTTGAAGTAAGGCCGTTCTTTATCTTGAAAACTAACACAAGTGTACAGTACAAAACTGTCTGCTTAACAGAACATTACTGTATACACAACCAATTTGAAAACAACGATAGTTTGTTCGAAAATATTCAAGAATGGTTTTGCCTTTCTACTATATAAATATATAGTATAAAGGTATAGAAATCACTTGGAAAATCGAAAATGGAAAGAAGGTCCTGCGGGCCGAATGTTATATATCATTCGACTCAGTTTCGAAAACTGAGCATTTTCTCTCTGTGTGTGTGTGTGTGTGTGTGTGTGTGTGTGTGTGTGTGTGTGTGTGTGTGTGTGTGTGTGTGTGTGTGTGTGTGTGTGTGTGTGTGTGTGTGTGTGTGTGTGTGTGTGTGTGTGTGTGTGTGTGTGTGTGTGTGTGTGTGTGTGTGTGTGTGTGTGTGTGTGTGTGTGTGTGTGTGTGTGTGTGTGTGTGTGTGTGTGTGTGTGTGTGTGTGTGTGTGTGTGTGTGTGTGTGTGTGTGTGTGTGTGTGTGTGTGTGTGTGTGTGTGTGTGTGTGTGTGTGTGTGTGTGTGTGTGTGTGTGTGTGTGTGTGTGTGTGTGTGTGTGTGTGTGTGTGTGTGTGTGTGTGTGTGTGTGTGTGTGTGTGTGTGTGTGTGTGTGTGTGTGTGTGTGTGTGTGTGTGTGTGTGTGTGTGTGTGTGTGTGTGTGTGTGTGTGTGTGTGTGTGTGTGTGTGTGTGTGTGTGTGTGTGTGTGTGTGTGTGTGTGTGTGTGTGTGTGTGTGTGTGTGTGTGTGTGTGTGTGTGTGTGTGTGTGTGTGTGTGTGTGTGTGTGTGTGTGTGTGTGTGTGTGTGTGTGTGTGTGTGTGTGTGTGTGTGTGTGTGTGTGTGTGTGTGTGTGTGTGTGTGTGTGTGTGTGTGTGTGTGTGTGTGTGTGTGTGTGTGTGTGTGTGTATGTAACGCTTTTAATCTCGCTCACTTTTCTCGGAGATGGCTGGACCGATTTTTATGTTCTTAGTGTCAAATGAAAGGTCTAGGTATCCCATTGGTCACTATTGACTTTCATACTGATCGGACTTTTAGTTCAAAAGTTATGTATGAAAATACGAAAAATATGGGACTTCATTATCTCATAGATCCCTTAACCGATTTGAACAAAATTGATTGCATATGAAAGAGGAGCCTTAGAAACCCTTAACTTCCAAATTTCATGATGATTGGACTTTTGATATGAAAGTTACATAAAGAAATGTGAAAAAATAGTATTTAAAACATATTTTTGTAACATTTAAGAATTAATTCAATGAAAAACATCACACATTTTATTATTATTTGAAAATTACTGCTGAAATCTATCAAACGAAACCGAGTTATTTAAAATCGAACGGTTCATTCAAAAGTTATTCAAACTTTAACACTTAAGCACCGTATATTAAACCGTTAAAACGTGTGAAATCAAAACGTATCAATCAAATGTTGATTGTATTCAATGTGTACGATGTATGTATGTACGTATGTATGTATGTATGTATGTATGTATGTATGTATGTATGTATGTATGTATGTATGTATGTATGTATGTATGTATGTATGTATGTATGTATGTATGTATGTATGTATGTATGTATGTATGTATGTATGTGTATGTGATGACAATTTGCAATGAAATTCAAGAAAAGTGAGAACCATGTCAATAGTCAGAAGTTCTTGAAGCCTCTTAGTGGAATACGAGCTCTGAAATAAAAGAAAAGTAAAAAATCCGAATTAATCCACCTAGCGGCGTGACCTAGCCTTTCTACTGCCACAATAATCACTATTTAATTTCTCAGGAACATCTCTAATTAACTTGACTATATTTTGAAATATCCGTTCTGTATTCCTCAAAATTCTTATTTGCCAGTCAAATTCACAACGTATTGAGTACAATAATTATATTTTCTTTCCTTGGGTGCAGAAATACTTGTAAGCGTCATTTATGTTACTTGATGAACATATTATTTAGGTTTATAACATTTACGTGATTTATAGAAACATAATGTAAACACAAAAGATAATTTTTGCAGACTTGAATGAATATATATATAGACAGCCTTAACATTCAGGCCTTAGAGCCACATACGAAACTTGTTTTGAATTGACAAATATGTGTTCATAGCAGATTTTTTGATATTTTGATATTAATACCATGCGTTCAAAAGTTAGCATCTTTGGAAAACAAGAGTTCAGAAAAATTATTATTATATTTCGATTTTGAAGAAAAAGGATATCTACAACAAAATGGTTGATCTCAAAATTTTACTATTAGTTTGCTTGGCTTCAATTTTGCAATATATCTGAATTAGAAAAAATAACTGAATAGAGCATTAGATATAAAAAAAGAGAAATGGAAATATTTCTTAGCTGACGCTCCTTCAGATAATTATTTTTGCATGAAAATCAAAACTTAAGCTTCTTTTGAATGTACTTTCATGAAAAGATAATCATTAGCTTGATCGCATCGTTTGTACAATGTATCCCGTTAGAGGGTTAGGAAAACAAGATGAGGTCGAATAGTGCAAAAGCTGTGCCATAAACATGCTTGAGAATGGGAAATATGATCGATGTGATTTCCAGTGCTTGTCAATTCGATTTATTTATTGAAATATGATGCATGACATAAGATTTCTGTCTTTTAAAGTGTCACTAACGAAAACAAATCGTACAAAATTACTACCGTACAATGTTTTGCTCCTATTTTTATATAAAATTTCTAAGCTCTAGTATTTATTGATTGGAAACAGCATCTATTGATGCGCAAAAATTGTTTACAATTTATATAAGTTTATCTGGAAAAATCAATCCATTAGTATATTAAATCCTATACACCACTATATCTAAATGTTTAAATTAACTGCTTTTCTTCGCTTTTTGCTTTTCTTGTCTAATTGCGCGTTACAGCAAGTGAAAAAAATTTATTTATCTATTTATTTATTTATTATTTATTATTATTTATTTATTAAAATGACAATCGAAATCTGAAATTAAAGAAAAGAAAAAACTTTTTCCGATTGAATCCCACTACAGTGGGATTTCGAATTTGGCATGGTTCGATTTTGGCAACAAAAGTATCCGTTTTTGGCAACACAAAATATTTTACTTCCAAAAGTATGCTTAAATATCAGTCAGTTTCCGCATTACTTTAAATAACGAAAAAATATTGCCCTAAGTGTGTTCATGAAAAAAAGTTTGCGATCATAGAATGTTTCGAACAATAATATTTTTATTGCCGTAGGACTATGTCTTACCGTAGGTCACCAAAAACTTACTTACACCGCATGCATAGGTCTTGGCGGATTTTGTGAAAAAGGTTGCAATCGTTGATTAATAACATTTAGTTTATTTCCAATGCATTTACATTCAATTTTGTCATATCAAAAAGGGTCTCGATTTTGGCACGGTTTTGATTTTAGCAACATAGGCGACACGCATTTGTTGCTAAATTCGAAATCCTACTGTATTTAATATTTATTTGCGACAGATGCATAGTTCGTCTATAACGTGCAGGCTTCATCAGTGTCTTATTTCGAAGTGTATACGTATCTGTCGCGAATAAATTTTAAATATTGGAATTCAGTCGGAAAAAGTTTTTTCTTTTCTTTAATTTCAGAGTTCGTATTCCACATTCCACTAAGAGGCTTCGAAAACTTCAGACAATTGACATGTTTCACACTCTCCTTGAATTTCAATGCAAATTTCAAAATTGCAAATCGTCATCACAAACACACATATACATACATACACACATACATACACACATACATACATACATACATACATACATACATACATACATACATACACACATACATACATACATACATACATACATACATACATACATACATACATACATACATACATACATACATACACACATACATCACACACATTGAATACAATCAACATTTGATTGAAATGTTTTGATTTTACACGTTTTAACGGTTTAATATACGGTGCTTAAGTGTTAAAGTTTGAATAACTTTTGAATGAACCGTCCGATTTTCAATAACTCGGTTTCGTTTGATAGATCTCAACAGTAATTTTCAAATGATAATAAATCTGGTGATGCTTTACATTGAATTAATGCTTATATGTTACAAAAATATGTTTTAAATAAAAATTTTTCACATTTCTTTATGTAACTTTCAAACTATAAGTTCAATCGTCATGAAACTCGGAAGTTAAGGGTTTGCAAGGCTCCTCTTTCATATGCAATCAATTTGGTTCAAATCGGTTGAAGGACCTATGAGATAATGAAGCCCCATATTTTTCGTATTTTTATACATAACTTTTGAACTAAAAGTCCGATCAGTATGAAATTCAATAGCGACCTATGGGACACCTAGACCTTTCATTTGACACTAAGATCATAAAAATCGGTACAGCCATCTCCGAGAAAAGTGAGTGAGATTGAAAAGCGTCACATACACACACACACACACACATACACACACACACATACATACATACACACACAGAAAATGCTCAGTTTTCGAAACGAAGTCGAATGGTATATGACATTCGGCCCGCAGGACCTTCTTTCCATTTCAGGTTTTTCGAGTGATTTCTATACCTTTATACTATATATTTATATAGTAGAAAGGCAAAACTTTTACCGACTAAATTCCACTATTTAATATTTATTCACGACAGATACGTATACGCTTTGAAATAAGACACTGATGAAGCCTGCACGTCGTAGGCGAACTACGTATCTGTCGCAAATAAATATTAAATAGCGGGATTCAATTGCAAAGTTTTTTCTTTTCTTTGATTTTAGATTTCAATGGTCATTTTCTTCACTTGCTATTACTCACAATTGTACACGAAAAGCAAAAAGCGGAGAAAAGCAGTTAATTTAAGTATATAAGTATAGTAGTGTATAGGATCAAAATACTAGTGAGTTGATTTTTCCAAATAAATTTATACAAATTTCAAACAAATTTTGCGCATCAATATATGCTCTTTTCAATCCATAGATACTAGAGCTTAGAAATGTTATATGAAAAATAGGAAGTAAACGTTGCACAATAGTAACTTTGTAAGATTTGTTTTCGTTAGTGACATTTTAAAGGACAGATGTCTTATGTCATGTATTATGTTTTAATAAATAAATCAAAAATGACAAGTACTGGAAATCATATCGATCATATTTCTGATTCTCAAGCATGTTTATGGCTCAGTTTTTGCACTATTTTTCGACCTCATCTTGTTTTCCTAACCCTCTAACATTGTAAAAATGATGCGATCATGCTAATGACTATCTTTTCATGAAAGTACATTCAAAAGAAGCTCAAGTTTTGATTTCCATGCAAAAATAATTATCTGAAGGAGCGCCAGCTAAGAAAAAGTTCAATTTCTCTTTTTCATATCTAATGCTTCATATCTAATAATTCATATCAATATTGCACAATTGAAGCCAAGCAAACTAATAGTAAACTTTTGAGATAAATCATTTTGTTGTCGAAATCCTTTTTCTTCAAAAGTGAAGTATATAATAATTTTTCTGAACTTTTGTTTTTCAAAGATGCTAACTTTTGAACGCATGGTATTAATATCAAAATATCAAAAAAAAATCTACCCTTTGGGCTAAAACCACTCAAAAAAATATCAAAAAATCTGCTATGAACATATATTTCATATTGTCAGTTCAAAACAAGTTTCGTATGTGGCTCTGAAACCCAAAATTTAAGGCCGACCGATTATAAAACTAAATAAGGTGTTCATCAAATAACATAAATGACGCTTACAAGTATTTACGCACCCAAGGAAAGAAAATATAATTATTCTACGCAATACGTTGTGAATTTTACTGGCAAATAAGGATTTTGAGGAATACGGAACGGATATTTAAAAATATAGTCAAGTTAATTATAGATATTCCTGAGAAATTAAATAATGATTATTGTGGCAGTAGAAAGGCTAGGTCACGCCGCTAGGTGGATTAATTCGGGTTTTTATAGTTGACGTAACTTCCGGCATAATCAACTAAGGCTTGTTCGCGACAAAATTTGGACACCCCTAAACACATATAGCTTCGGAAAAACATTAACAATGAGTGAAATATTTTGTAGAGTGGTAGACGTATGTCTGTTCTTTCTGAAAATATAACACTTGTTTATATTACAAGCGCTCAGCGTAAAATGGCGTCGAAAGAAGAGCAGGTGCGAAATGCAATTGTGTGCGGTCGCCAATGTTGCAAATTATCGCATCAAAGAGTACTCACGATCCAGTTGCCTGCGATAATATTTATGCTTTAGTTTTCCCGCTAGTCTCTCTGAACAATAAAAAACACAGAGCCACCTAGATAATTTGATTCGATTCAGTTCATGAATGGAGAGGTCCTGAGAATATTGTCGTTTGATTCAGCATACTCTCACTCGGCGAACGAATCGAGTTGTCGTTTCGAAGCACGGTTATCACTCGGCAACCGATCCAAACTGTGTGGATCGTCAGGTATATTTTTTCATTTTTTGCTTACTGCCCATGTGCTACCGCAGCACAGAATACTATGATATTTTTTTTCAAATGCAGACCCAAATGCATTCAACGAAGCAAGGGGTTGGATTTCAATTTCCTCATGCCTATGGTTCTAAAAAGCGCGCGGTTTCAAAAATTTATTGGTAACCCTCACTAAGAACATTTTCTAGCGGGAACAATGTGAACAATGTGTACACTAACTCAACGAATTAACATGTTTGCTATTGCATTGAGCACCGGAACCGAGCCGAAACAAAACGCTTCGGAGTTGGTAACAAACCAGTGAAGTCCGGAACAACTTTGACAGCAATTCTAATTATGAAAAAAAGTTGACTGTAAATTGTTTTCAATTTCAGTTCTGTTATCAATCACTAGTTGAGGTAAAGATTGATAATTTGGAAAAACGTAGATCAGCTCTTTGAACACTGTTTTATACTTCAAGACAGCCGTTGCGCTGTCTTACTTTCCAGATTCCGACAACGGTTTATGAACTGAACAAATTAATAAAGATACGAATGTATCGGAAAGCTTGCTTTTAGGATAACACGATCCCTATCTGCTGATGCCATGCTGTTGGGTTATAGTTCACTCTGGTTGGATGCAATTTCGTTTTTTTCTGCAGTCTGCTACACAGATTTATAATTTGAAACTGAAGTTAACTGTCTGAATAATACAGCCATTTTATGGTCGATAGATTATCATTTTTCGCATACAGCGATGTAAATTATTTACTTTTTGAAAATTTGATCCTTGATTAATTTTGGCATAACCCCGAACAAATACTTTGCTTTGAACGGAGTACGTTTTGTCAAGGATAAATGGCGCGCACTTTCCATCCACAAATCCAATGTATGCTACGATGCTTGCGCTGTGACCCGCGTTGTTTTGAGTCCAACCAGCAAAGTTTCGGCCATCCTAGCTCGTTCTCTGATCAAAAGTTATTTGTACTCGCGAACGACTCACTCACCAGCCAAGTATCAAAGCCACCCGAACCACATAGTATTTTTCGTTGAGTGAATTCGCAATGCAGGACTAGCAAATCATTCTTTTCAGAATCGATGGTAGAGTTGATCGCTATATAGCATATGGCAAATTTTCCATTGGTTTCTTACTCGCTTGCTGATTGTTATCGGTGCTGTATCGCGCTTTTTTCGGAAACTCAACAACCTTGGCGGTCGCAATGAAAATCCGGATCTCTCGTTCAGAAAACTTACCCAAAAGCTTGGATTTCCTCTAAGCACTGTTCACAGTGTTTTAAAATCGTTCGATACTCGCTTGACAACAGCTAGGAAGAACGGAAGTGGAACAAAAACGGATCTGAGGAACCACCACAAGGATGCGAAGGTAAAACAAATATTACGGAGCAGACCAGATCTTTCTGTACGTACCATTGCTCGTAAAATAAAAATATCGCCAACATTCGTGCACACTTCTAAGCAACGTCAAGGCATGAAGTCTTTCCAGGTGAGGACTGTGCCAAACCGTAATGATAAGCAAAATACGACGGCCAAAACACGCGCTTGTAAGCTTTATCGCGAATAGTTAACGAAGTTTCCATGCATAATGGACGATGAAACGTATGTCCTAGAAGATTTTAAACAGCTTCCTGGTATGTCTTTTTACACTGCCATGAAACGGAATGGCATTGCAGAGCATTTGAGGACAAAGAAGAAAGTCAAGTTCCTCAAAAAATATTTAGTATGGCAGGCCATATGCAGCTGTGGTCGCACAAGTAAAAGTTACACCACTACGGGAACGGTTAACAAGGAAATATACCGTAAAGAATGCCTGCAGAAACGATTGTTACCGTTCCTAAACAGCCATGATGTACCCTCGCTGTTTTGGCATTGTCACTACGCCAAAGATGTTTTGGAATGGTATGATGCTAATGAAGTCCATATTGTATCATATTGTAAGGAGGCGAATCCACCTAACTGTCCAGAGTTACGCCCCATCGAGCGGTATTGGACTTTGGTAAAGAGAGAGCTGACCCAGCACGAACAACAAGCAACAACTATAGATAAATTTCGAAAATCTTGAACAAACGCAGCTAAATTGGTTGCCAACAAGTCTGCACTTTTTTCATGCATACCAAATAAGTAATGTTAATTTGTTTGATAATTATTAACGATACACACATAAATGATATAATATTATTTCATAGATTAAACTTCTAGCAAATTTGTTTTATTGCAAAATTGAGGTGTCCAGATTTTGTCGCGAACAAGCCTTAGCATAGCAACCTGCTTGTCACGGGCTTTACGCCAAGCTTTGAGAATAAACGTTCAACAAACAGTCTGTTTATTCGCATAAACTGCTTTTCCTGAATACAATAAGGCTTATGCAAATTTGAAAAAAAGTTTATGTCCTGGTCTCAAAATATTGTTCAAGGGGGGGGGGGGGGCAAGAAAAAAATAATAACATCAAACCTTCAATAACTAAACAAAAGAGAAGAAACCAGCGTATATTTTTCCATATTATTAACAATTTAATACAGATATTTTGTACAGTATTTAAATTTTAGTTCAAACCGAACCAAACTTCGATATTTTTCGACCCAAGCACATAAAGTAAGGATCCTGATAGAGATGAACCAGAGGTGAAAATGGCAGTTTAGGTCCCTACCACTTTTTTACTTGAAACGCATATACTGTGCTACCGACATGTTTTAAGAAAACAAATCTCTGAAACTATTCACGTTTGAAACCGCTTATTTCTTGGTCAACCTTTTAGTCATGAATATCAGGCCATTCATTCCTTTGTTGATGCTTGTTCTCCAACAATAACGTGTTCACCTTTGCTTATTAAGGATGCAAACTGTTTCGTAAATTTCAAGTTTCGAACACTTCAGTCACATCCTTCCTGCATGCATCCAATTCATGGCAAAGAACTGTATCTCTGTGTTTTACGGTCCTACCATGCAAAATTAGGGTACGTACTTGGACACTTTACCGAATAAAACGACCAATTTGGAGCTCCTCAATTTGTCGTGTTTCTATCTTATCTAGTACCTATGACGCCAATTGTAATTCGGAATTTCTCCGTCAACAGCGGTACAGAATTTCACTCATATATATGTTTGATTGATTTTTGCCTCAATCTAATTCGTTGAATTAAAATGGAACGAGCAAACGAACGCCAAAATAGTCGCCTGTGACTTGCAATAGGAACCATAAAGGTTAGTTGGTGAAAGAAAGTTGATCAATAATAACGGGATAATTGCTTTAACTTTGCACATATTGGATAATTTACGTTGAACTGTAAAAAATCTGCTTCTCACTAAAGAATGCAACATAATAGAGTAGGGCGGGGCATAAGTGCGATGTTTGAAGTTGTCATCAATTTTCGCGAGATATAAAGAAGAACAACAACAAAATATATTTTATAGTGATGCAGCTACTCAATGTCTTTACATTCAACTATAAATCATTTGGAATAATAGTGTTATTGAAAATAAATTCTTCATTCTTCTAAACAAGTGCCGATTCGCACTTTTACCCCACTAGCGGGGTAAAAGTTCGATTACCGCGGGGCAAAAGTGCGAAGCTCGAATCCATGAAATTAGCACAGCAGTAGCTAACAAAACCATATTATCGTCAATCTGCGGTATGTTTCGGTAAGGAATATTCTCAATTTACACCTTTCCTATTTTCCGCTGGTGTATTGCAGCCTCCGACAGATCGAAACTTTCCCAAACGTTTGTTTTATGTTTCATCAGCGGAAAAACATTGTTTTCCTTCGACCAACATCTGTAGAGCACAGTTTTCTGCAGATCTTCCATTTCTAGTATCTGTAATATAGTGCCAAAAGCTGTATATAAGCTAAACATTTTTGCCCCGTCCGTCAATCGCACCTTTACTCCGCTAGGCGCTTGACGGGGTTTGATTAAATTATGGAAAAGCGAAATATATTTTGTAAACTCTTTTCACCGTATTTTCAAAACAGATATGCGAGTGATGTAAAACACTGCTACAAATTTTCAACAAGTAATATCCTCCTGTTGATATCGTATAACAAAAAATTACAAAAACAAAACAAATAAGTATAACAAAAAATTACATCAAAACCGCCCTAAAATAACATTTGCACATAACTCAGCAACTATGCTTCGTAAGCAACCAAAGTTTATGTTAGATTCAAGCAGTCAAAGTAGTCACCCATTAATGCCAATGTAGTCAATTTACTCGAATCTGCACCGATAAATCATTAAATCGCATCCTTACTCTATAACAAAAGTAAAAATGTAGTTTCAACCACATCGAAAACTCAATTTGACAATACTTTACTTTTAATTCAAAACTGTTATTTTCTTGATTCAAATAGAATTTCGTTTCGAAACAAAAATATTTTTAGGATGTTATAAAAATTTCGTTTGAAACACATGAATTTTTTCGCTCCGTGATAGAAACGAAACCTTTCCCCGAACAACCCCGTTGAGAATCACGGCTAAAGGTAACGCTGACGGACGAACAGCGTCGCCCGCAGTACCTTACAAGTCGCAAGGACTTGCATAGTGTCGTCGTCTCGTCAGTAAAATGAGTTAGATTCTCGATCCATGAACCGAACTTTTACCCCGTCAATAAATCGAACTTTTGCCCCGCTAGGCGCTTGACGGGGTTTGATTAAATTATGGAAAAGCAACATATATTTTGTAAATTCTTCTCACCGCAATTTCAAGAGAGATATATGAGTGATGTAAAACGCTACTACAATTTGTGAATAAGTAATATCCTCCTGTTGATATCGTATTTGCCGTACAACGAAATATTACATCAAAACCGTTCTAAAATAACTTTTACCCATAACTCAGCAACTATGATTCGTAAACAACAAATGTTTATGGTTTATGGTTAAGCTGTCAAAGTACTCACCCATCCATGCCAATGTAGTCAATTTACTCGGAATCCGCACTGATAAATCATTGCATCGCACTTTTACCCGCATCGTACTTTTACCCCTCCTTACTCTAATATAACTCTTTATTTTTTTGCCCCTTCACATTTCGAAAATTTTTGAAGGGGGGGGGGGGGGGTGACATAAACTTTTTTTCAAATTTGTATAAGCCTAAACAAGCAATGAATCACAAAACCCCATTTGATTCTCTTTTGACTAACAATCTCTGCTAACTTGACAGATTATTTTATTGAAAAATAAAACAGTTAAGTAGTGGAAATTTCGCTAATCGCAAACTGCAAATTAATAGTCACTGTTTATTTTTGAACATATCGCAACAACCTATCACTGTACAAATTATTACTAATTGGTATATTACACGACTTTTCTTAATTTAACTAAGATCAAAATCTATTATCTATACCTATAAAGAAGGATTTCTGTCTGTCTGTCTGTCTGTCCTGTGTTCCTTATAGAATCAAAAACTACTGAACCAATCGGCGTGAAAATTTGCATGTAGAGGTTTTTGGGGCCAGGAAAGGTTTTAGTGATGGTTAGAGACCCCTCCCCCCACTAAGAGGGGGGGCTCCCATACAAATGAAACACAAATTTCTGCATAACTCGACAACTAATCAAGCAAATAGAACCAAATTTGGCATGTGGGTGTTTTCGGTGACAAGAATTTATTCTAGGGTAATTTGAGACCCCTCCCCTCTTTATAAGGGGAATTATACCTCCTCTCCCCTTTAAGAGGGGGGGTTTCCATACAAATTTCCTCATAACTCGAGAACTAATCAAGCAAATGGAACCAAATTTGGCATGTGAACGTTTTCGAGGGCAAGAAAATTTTCTATGTTGAATTAGGACCCCTCCTCACTTTAAGAGCGGGGGCTCCTGTACAAATGAAATACCAATTTCCTCATAACTCGAGAACTAATCAAGCAAATGGAACCAAATTTGGCATGTGTGTGTTTTTGAAGACAAAATTTTTTTCTATGATGAATTGGGACCCCTCCCCGCTTTAAGAGGGGGGGGGCTCCTATACAAACGAAATACAAATTTCCTTATAACTCGAGAGCTAATCCAGCAAATGGAACCAAATTTGGCATGTAGGTGTTTTTGGAGGCAAGAATGTTTTCTATGATAAATAAGAACCTCTCCCCACTTTAGGAGGGGGGGCTCCTATACAAATGAAATACAAATTTCCTCATAACTCGAGAACTAATCAAGCAAATAGAACCAAATTTGGCATGTGGGTGTTTTCGGTGACAAGAATTTATTCTATGGTAAATTGAGACCCCTCCCTCTTTATAAGGGGAATTGTAACTCCGCTCCCCTTTAAGAGGGGAGGCATTCCTCATAACTCGAGAACTAATCAAGCAAATGGAACCAACTTTGGCATGTGAAGGTTTTCGAGAGCAAGAAAATTTTCTACGGTGAATTAGGACCCCTCCCCACTCTAAGAGGGGGGGCTCCTGTACAAATGAAATACAAATTTCCTCCTAACTCGAGAACTAATCAAGCAAATAGAACAACATTTGGCATGTGGGTGTTTTTTTTTGGTGACAAGAATTTATTCTATGGTGAATTGAGACCCCTCCCCTCTTTATAAGAGGAATTATAACTCCTCTCCCCTTTAAGAGGGTGGACTTCCATACAAATTTCCTCATAACTCGAGAACTAATCAAGCAAATGCAACCAAATTTGGCATGTGAAGGTTTTCGAGAGCAAGAAAATTTTCTATGGTGAATTAGGACCCCTCCCCACTTTAAGAGGAGGGGCTCCTGTACAAATGAAATACAAATTTCCTCATAACTCGAGAACTAATCAAGCGAATTGAACCAAATTTGGCATGTGTGTGTTTTTGGAGACAATTTTTTTTTCAATGATGAATTGGGACCCCTCTCCACTTTAGGAGGGGGGGTCCTATACAAACGAAATACAAATTTCCTCATAACTCGAGAACTAATCCAGTAAATGGAACCAAATTTGGCGTGTAGGTGTTTTTGGAGGCAAGAATTTTTTCTGTGATGAATTAGGACCTCTTCCCACATTAGGAGGGGGGGCTCCAATACAAATGAAATACAAATTTCCCCATAACTCGAGAACTAATCAAGCAAATAGAACCAAATTCGGCATGTGGAGGTTTTTGGAGGCAAAAATATTTTCTACGGTGAATTAGGATCCTTCCACACTTCAAGAGGGGGGGCTTCTACACAAATGAAATACAAATTTCCTCATAATTCGAGAACTAATCAAGCAAATGGAACCATATTTGGCATGTGGGTGTTTTTGGAGGCAACCATTTTTCCCATGATGAATTAGGACTTCTTACCTTTTTAGGAGGGGGGAGGGCTCCCATTCAAACGAAATACAAATTTGCTCATAACTTTAGAACTAATCAAGCAAATGGAACCAAATTTGGCATGTGAGAGTTTTAGATGGCAGAATTTTCTTTCTGTGGTGTATTACGACCCCTTTCCCTTTTAAGAGGGTGGGCTCCCATACAAATGAAATACAAATTTCCTTATAATTTGAGTACTAATCAAGCAAATGGAACCAAATTTAGCATGTAGGAGATTTTTGAGTCTTGAATTTATTTTATGATAGTTAGAGACCTCTCACCCCTGTGGTAGGGGGATATGGACTCTCATACAAATAAAACAGAAATTTTTGCGAAACTCAAAATCTAATCCAACTCGAGAAATTCGAGACTCTTCCATAAAACATTAATCAATAACAAGACCACAAAAACTATCTATAGTAACGCTAGATCATTCAGGACGAGCCGGTCGCGAGTGTTGCCGGTGACCCGCCGTCGGAAGCGCCGCCCACTGGGGGGCTTGCAAAACTCGAGAAGTGACAAAGATCATCCGAGATTCATGATTTATGTACAACACAGGTTAATTTGTGGCAATACGAAGTTTGTCGGGTCAGCTAGTCTTATATATAAAAATGGATTTCTGTCTGTCTGTCTGTCGGGATGTTCCTTATAGAATCGAAAACTACTGAAATAATCGGCGTGAAAATTTGCATGTAGAGGTTTTTGGGGCCAGGGAAGGTTCTTATGATGGTTAGAGACCCCTACCCCCACTAAGAGAACATGAATGAAACACAAATTTTTGCATAACTCGACAACTAATCAAGCAAATGTAACAAAATTTGGTATGTGGGTGTTTTTGATGACAAAAATTTATTCTATGGTAAATTGAGAACCCTCCCCTCTTTAGAAGGGGAATTAGCACCCCTCCCCACTTTAGGAGGGGGGGCTCCTATACAAATGAAATACAAATTTCCCCATAACTCGAGAACTAATCAATCAAATGGAACCATATTTGGCATGTGGGTGTTTTTGGAGGCAAACATTTTTTATATGTCGAATTAGGACCGTCGGAAGCGCTGGCCACTGCTTGGGGTTGCACCCAGGATTTATGTACAGCATAGTTTCATTTTTGGCAATACGAAAATTGTCGGGTCAGCTAGTCTTATATATAAAAATGGATTTCTGTCTGTCTGTTTGTCTGTCTGTCTGTCTGTCTGTCTGTCGGGATGTTCCTTATAGAATCAAAAACTACTCAATCAATCGGCGTGAAAATTTGCATGTAGAGGTTTTTGGGGCCAGGGAAGGTTTTAATTATGGTTAGAGACCCTTCCCCCCACTAAGAGGGGAATTATGACTCCTCTTCCCTTTAAGAGGGGGGGCTTCCATACAAACGAAATACAAATTTCCTCATAACTCTAGAACTAATCAAGCAAATGGAACCAAATTTGGCATGTAGGTGTTTTTGGAGGCAAGAATTTTTTCTATGATGAATTATGACCCCTCCCCACTTTAGGAGGGGGGTTCCTATATAAATGAATTACAAATTTCCTCATAACTCGAGAACTAATCAAGCAAATGGTACAAAGTTTGGCATGTAGTTGTTTTTGGAGGCAAGAATTTTTTCTATGGTGAATTCAGACCCCTCTCCACTTTAGGAGGGGGGGCTCATATACAAATGAAATACAAATTTCCTCATAACTCGAGAACTAATCAAGCAAATGGAACAAAATTTGGTATGTGAAGGTTTTTGGAGGCAAAAATATTTTCTATGGTGAATTAGGACCCCTCCCCACTTTAAGAGGGGGGGCTTCTACACAAATGAAATACAAATTTCCTCATAAATCGAGAACTAATCAAGCAAATGGAACCAAATTTGGCATGTGGGAGTTTTAGATGGCAGAAATTTTTTTCTATGGTGAATTACGACCCCTCCCGCTTTTAAGAGGGGGTCCCATACAAATAAAATACAAATTTCCTTATAACTTGAGTACTAATCAAGCAAATGGAACCTAATTTGGCATGTGGGGGTTTTAGGGGGCAGAAATTTTTTTATGATGAATTAAGACCCCTTCCCTGTTTAGGAGAGGGGGCTCCCATACAAATGAAATTCAAATTTCCTTATAACTTGAGAACTAATCAAGTAAATGGAACTAAATTTGGCATGTGGGAGATTTTGGAGTCTTGAATTTATTTTATGATAGTTAGAGACCTCTCACCCCTGTGGTAAGGTGATATGGACTATCATACAAATAAAACAGATTTTTTTGCGAAACTCAAAAACTAATCGAACTCGAAAAATTCTAGACTCTTCCATAAAACAGTAGTCAATAACAAGACCATAAAACTATCTATAGTAACACTAGACCATTCAGGATGACACGGCCGCGAGTGTTGCCGGTGACCCGCCGTCGGAAGTGTCACCCACTGGGGGGAGGCAACTCCCCGCAGAAATCACTACTGTCTAGGTTTATTTGTTTTCCTAGATCTACTTGGGTTTCCTGGAACGTGCGACAGCGAGTAAGGAGAGGATCGCGAAATGGTACTTTCCACGAAAAAGTTTTCCGTGAAATGATACATTCCGCTTAAGGTTTTTCACAAAATGATATTCGGCGAAATGTTGTACAATCATGGCGAATATTGCTATCCGCTTTCTGACTAAGCAATGAGGGGAGTTGTTTTCTACTTTACTGTAAGGAAAAATTGCAAATTTGTATATTAAACTACCCATCTCAGGTATCTAATAAGCATTAACATAAGCAACAAATCAGCATATCTGGCATTTTATATTGCACGTTGTTGTATATTAGCTTCTCGACTGCATAGGTGTTCTAAATTGGCATCCAAAATTGTATTCAAATTCTTCGTGTCGGTAATTAGATGTAAATTAGCATTGTCAGCACTTTAAGAAGGTTATCAGTAAAGTAGCTATATATTTTGCCAAAATAGCATTTAAGTAGCATTTAAGGCGACTTAAATGCTTATTGGCCTACATTTGAATGACTGAAGTTTTTGGAGCGTCTTAGTAGAATACGAAACCTAAAAATAAAAAATAAGAAAACTTATCCAATTTAATTCTACTATGTGTATTTTATTCACGACAGATACGTATTTCGCCTACGACTTGCAGGCTTCCTCAGTGTCTGTTTTCGAACACAGACACTGAGGAAGCCTGCAAGTCGTAGGCGAAATACGTATCTGTCGTGAATAAATTACACATAGTAGAATTAAATTGGATAAGTTTTCTTATTTTTTATTTTTAGGCTACATTTGAATAGCATTGGTGATGCTTATTAGTTACCTATGTATGTTTTCATAGTTACGTATTTGCCAAAATGAATCAACTAATGTTGAACTCCTCAGAAACTTGCAAAACTCGATATTGTGACAAAGATCATCCGAGATTCATGATTTATGTACAACACAGGTTAATTTGTGGCAATACGAAGTTTGTCGGGTTAACTAGTCTTATATATAAAAATGAATTTCTGTCTGTCTGTCTGTCTGTCTGTCGGGATGTTCCTTATACAATCAAAAACTACTCAATCAATCGGCGTGAAAATTTGCATGTAGAGGTTTTTGGGGCCAGGGAAGGTTTTAATTATGGTTAGAGACCCTTCCCCCCACCAATCGGCGTAAAAATTTGCATATAGAGGTTTTTGGGGCCAGGAAAGGTTTTAGTGATGGCCCACTAAGAGGGGGGGGGGGGCTCCCATACAAATGAAACAGATATATCTGCACAACTCGAGAACTAATGAAGCAAATAGAACAAAATTTGGCATGTGGGTGTTTTTGGAGACCAATTTTTTTTATGATGAATTGGGACCCCTCCCCTCTTTAGAAGGGGAATTATGACTCCTCTTCCCTTTAAGAGGGGGGGGGGCTTCCATACAAATGAAATACAAATTTCCTCATAACTCGAGAACTAGTCAAGCAAATGGAACCAAATTTGGCATGTAAAGGTTTTCGAGGGCAAGAATATTTTCTATGGTGAATTAGGACCCCTCTTCACTTTAGAAGGGGTGGGGGCTCCTGTACCAATGAAATACAAATATCCTCATAACTCGAGAACTAATCAAGCAAATGGAACCAAATTTGGCATGTGAAAGTTTTCGAGAGCAAGAATATTTTCTATTACCAGAGAATAAATTCTTGTCACCAAAAACACCCACGTGCCAAATTTGGTTCCATTTGCTCAAAAACAAACTTTTGTTATATTATATACTGTTTATGTGCTCCCCCAACAGCGTAATGTTGCTTTAGAATAAACCAAATTAATTTTGCTTCTTTTGTTATTTGCTTATTGCTAGGAAATTTAATTTGGTTTACAGTTTTACATGAGTAATTGGGAATTGTTTGTTTCAAAACGCTATATCTCGAGAACGGGACGGAACACCTCGTGGTTTTGAGTGATGCTTATGTAAAAAAGTCTGGGGAACACGATGGTCTTGAAATTTTTGAGATCAAATTGTACTCATTGATAGAAAAATGCAAATTTAGTTTTCAGATCGAAAATAAAAGTATTTGGCAGCACTGTCGCAAAAAACTAATATTTTTGCCGGATTCCTCAGATTATTTTCCATGAAAATGTAGAACGAAGTTTTTTTCTTAATTGAATATTTACGACGATATAAGCAAAAGAAAATAAGCGAATTTGACGAAAATGATGCTTTTTCTAATAAAAGGGGGGGTTCCCAAAAATCGAGGGAAAGTCCAATCGGCACCAAACTTGGGATTTTTGCTTCTTGACCCAAAACGAACAATCTGGCCGAGTTTGGTGAAAATCCGAGAAGGTTGATTACAGGTGGCTCGGACACTTGACGTGGAATGACCCCCATATCAAATGACAAATAAGATGGTATAACAAAGGTTTAATCTACCTAGTAATGAAAGAAACCTTTGTTATACCATCTTATTTGTCATTTGATATGGGCATTTCCAGCTCAAAACGCTAAAAAAAATCATTTCTGACTCGACTATTTTTGGATTGGAATGATTGGAATTGGAATCGACATGTCCTTGGAACTTAATTCAACTGTTTCTTAACGCTGTGTTAGTTATTATCATCCACATGCTTCATGGTTTTATAACACTAGCCCGAATACCAAAAGCCCGAATACCACATGCCAGAAGGGCACTAGCCCGAATGTAACAGTAGCCCGAATGTCACAAGCCCGAATGTAACAGTAGCCCGAATGTAACACTAGCCCGAATGTAAAATTAGCCCGAATGTAACGCTAGCCCGAATGTAACATTAGCCCGAATGTCACACCATCCCGAATGTCACACCATCCCGAATATCATACTAGCCCGAATGTGACACTAGAACACGGGGCTCCCCGCAGAAATCACATCTGTCTAGGGCTATTCGTTTCCCCAGATCTAGTTGACCCTAGTCCTCGCATCAAGTCACCTTTATAAAATAAAGCCGCCCAGTTAGCTTCGAGGTACGATGGTACGAGGTACGATCTGACAAGCCAGTTGTCGTATTTCCGAATGTCGGCAAGTCGGTGCTTGCTAGATAGAGTCAGTAAGATCGTTTCACTGGCCCCGTAATTTTCCTGTATTCTAACAGCCAGCTGCGAAGTCTGTCGATAAAGAAGGATAATGTCTAAAGACGATATAAATCCAAGGCTTTGCTTTTTTTTTATAAAATAAAAAGCGGCGAATGCGCTTTTTTTGGCTTTTACACTCAACAAGCGGTGTTTACAAATTACTTACTATAAGGCCATTGCAAATCATATTTAAAGTTTTTGTCAAGCCCCCCCCCCCCCCTTGGAAATTGGTTTGAAAAATCGGGGGGCAAAAAAATAATTTCGAGGATTTGACTCAAATTTCTTTTTATAAAATCAATTGTCTGTGGGCTCTACAGTCTGAAAAACTCGAAGAATGAGTCTCCGAGTTGAATTAACGCTTCTAGCACGAAGCAGAAATGGAAATTCGAACAATGGAATTTCCGAAAATCGTTCAAAAAAATTTTCCTTCGTTTTTGTCTTTTTTCGTATATTTTTGCATCGAAAATAATAACGTATATATTATAAGCAAGAATAGATTCGGTTTTTAACGTTAAATAAAAATTCTTAAAATCCATGTTTTTTTTTGCTCGATTAAAAAATTTACTTTATTTTTTTTTTCGCCCCCCCCCCCCTCTTCAGTGGCCGAACACTGGAAGGACAAAAACTTTATAAAATATTTGTAATGGCCTAACTTACTTACTATTATTTGTCTCCAATAATAAAAATTAAATTGATATCAATTCAATATCGTATTATTTCTGCTTTGTCGTTATTACTCTGAAAGTTTTCAATCATTTGACTAGAGTTAGCTGATTTTCGAGCTCAGCAATTTTTGAATTTTTAATTTTGGTTAAGCGAGATATGAGTTATGCTTATCATAAGATATGGGACCAGGTTAGTAGCAAACGTTTCCTAGATGATTCAGGGCGAGCCGGCTGTGGGCAACGGCGAGTGTTCGCCGGTGACTCGCCGTCGGAAGCGCCGGCCACTGCGGGGGGGGCAGCCCCCCGCAGAAATCACATCTATTTAGGTCTATTCGTTTTCCTAGGTCTACTGACTATTAGTTAGTTTTCCCTAGTCCTCGCATCGATTTAACTTTTGTAAAATATAAAGCGGCGAAACCGCTTTTTGCGACTTTCAAACTGAATAAGCGGCGGTCTTTTGTTTCAGTATTTATAGGTTAGGTTAGTGCGGAGCTAGGTTGGTAAACGGCTAGATAATGCGGAATATAGACCCCATAGTGGTCGTTAGCCTCTTATCCAGCAACTCCGATCCCGACCTCCTCGTGATACCAGCCGGAATACGAGCAACCTTAGCGGAGATCGGGTAACCAACCCCGGTGTAAACTAAGGTCGTATACTAACCGGGAAGGAGGTATAGTGCGTCTCGGCACTATGAGATGGCAGCCCCATCGCGAGACTCGGTAGTGTTGCCCCAGTACGGCTACACACCTAAACTAAACTTAAACTAACAACATTCAAGCATATTCGGAGCGGAATATTCGGCATCGACCTAGGCGACGAAATAAGGACGACGAATGGAGACTCGGGACTTGGAACTGCAGATCGCTAAATTTCGCAGGTTGCGAGCGGGTGCTGATTGAACAGCTGGAACCCCGCAAACTCGGCATCGTAGCTCTGCAGGAAATCTGTCGCAAACGATAGAAGGTATGGAAGATCCGTGGCGGAAAGGCCCAGTTTTACCACAGCGGTGGCGCTACCAACGAACTGGGAACGGGCTTTGTAGTGCTGGGCGGAATGCAGGATCGCGTGATAGATTGGAAGGCGATCAACGAGAGAATGTGTGTATTGAGGATAAAGGGCCGTTTCTTCAATTATAGCATCATTAACGTGCACTGCCCGCACGAAGGTAGACCCGACGATGAGAAAGAAGCGTTCTACGCGAGGCTGGAGGCAACGTACGACAGCTGCTCGTCACGGGACATCAAGATCGTCATCGGGGATATGAACGCCCAGGTCGGTAAGGAAGAAATGTAAAGACCGGTGGTAGGACCCCATAGCCTGCACACCGACACAAACGATAACGGCCAACGATGTATAAACTTCGCAGCTTCCCGAGGCCTGGTGATCCGAAGTACCTTTTTCCCGCGCAAGGATATCCACAAAGCCACCTGGAGATCACCTGACCAACGTACAATGAACCAAATTGACCACGTTCTCATAGAGGGCCGGTTCTTCTCTAACATCACGAACGTACGCTCCCGGCGGGGTGCGGATATTGATTCTGACCATTACCTAGTAGCAGTACATGTGCGCTCAAAGCTGTCCACGGTATACCGGACACGTCAAAGCCGCCCTCCTCGGCTGAACATCAGGCAGCTAGCTAACCCACAAGCTGCCGAGAACTACGCGCGAGTACCAAATGAGGCACTGCCTTCTTCCGAGGAGTTAGGTGCTTCAAACCTCGAAGACGGTTGGGGCAGAATACGCTCGGCCATCGGAGAGGCCGCTACCGCGGCACTAGGTATTGAGCCTCCGAGTACACAAAATGATTGGTTTGATGGGGAATGCCAACAAGCGGTGGAGGAGAAAAAAAATGCTTGGAAAATTATCTGAGTATTGCCACTAGAGGGAACCTGGCCAAGTACCGACGAGCTAGGAACCAGTTGACCACGATCCTGAGGAGAAAAAAGCGCCAAAAGGAGGACAGAGATCGTGAAGAATTAGAGCAACTATTCCGAGCTAATGACACACGCAAGTTTTATGAGAAGGTGAACCAAACTCGGAAGGGCTACACACCGAAACCTGACATGTGTAGGGACGAGGGAGGGAATCTAATTACAAACAAGCGCGAGGTGGTCGACAGGTGGAAGCAGTTCTTCGATGAACACCTCAATGGCGAAGTCGCAGAAGGAGGCGGAACGGAAATTAACCTAGGAGCGCCCATGGAAGATAGTGATGTCCTAGCACCTGATCTCCAAGAAGTCAAACGAGAAATCAGGTTGCTGAAGACCAATAAAGCCGCTGGGAAGGACCGCCTACCGGCAGAGCTTTATAAACATGGCGGGGAAACGCTAGCAAAGGCTCTACACTGGGTTATTTCGAGGATTTGGGAGGAGGAAAAGCTACCGGAGGAATGGATGGAAGGAGTGGTTTGTCCCATCTACAAAAAGGGTGATCGGCTAGACTGCTGCAACTATCGTGGTATTACGCTGGTAAACGCCGCCTACAAGGTACTCTCCCAGATCCTGTTACGCCGGCTGTTACCGATAGCACAAGGTTTCGTAAGGAATTATCAGGCGGGTTTCATGGGGGCTCGCGCAACTACGGACCAAATTTTTACTATCCGACAGATCTTGCAGAAATGTCGGGAGTACAACGTGCCCACGCATCACATCTTTATCGATTTCAAAGCAGCATACGATACAGTCGATCGAGACAAGCTATGTCAGATAATGCACGAATACGGTTTTCCGGACAAACTGACGCGGCTGTTCAGAGCTACATTGGATCGAGTGATGTGTTTCGTACGCATCTCTGGGACACTCTCGAGTCCCTTCGAGACGCGACGAGGGTTGAGACAAGGTGACGGTCTATCCTGCATGCTGTTCAACATCGCTCTTGAGGGGGTGATCCGACGAGCGGGCATTGAAACGAGAGGCACGATTTTTACCAAGAGTAGCCAACTTCTAGGCTTTGCAGATGACTTCGATATCATAGCCAGGAACTTTGCGACGGCGGAGGCAATCTACGCCAGACTGAAAGCGGAGTCTAGGAGAATTGGGCTAAAAATAAATGCGTCGAAGACCAAATACATGAAAGGAAGAGGCTCAAAGGAAACAAATGCGCGCATCCCACGGACGGTAACCGTTGACGGCGACGAACTAGAAGTGGTAGAAGAGTTCGTGTATTTGGGATCGCTGGTGACCGCGGACAACAATACTAGTAAGGAGATCCAGCGGCGCATCCAAGCGGGAAATCGGGCCTACTTTGCCCTTTGTAAAACGCTGCGATCAGGAAGCATACGCCGCCGCACGAAGCTAACAATGTACAAAACCATTATTAGACCGGTAGTTCTTTATGGACTTGAAGCCGTGACGCTGCTTACGGAGGACATACGCGCCCTTGCCGTGTTTGAGCGGAAAGTGCTGCGGACGATATTTGGCGGAGTACAAACTGAAAGCGGAGAGTGGCGGAGGCGTATGAATCACGAGCTACAGGCACTGCTTGGGGAGACTCCCATCGTACATCTAGCGAAAGTTAGCAGGCTACGGTGGGCCGGACACGTCGTAAGGATGCCGGACGACAGTGCGACGAAAACGGTCCTCTTCAACAACCCCACCGGCACCAGGAACAGGGGGGCCCAACGTGCACGATGGCTCGACCAGGTCAAAAGCGATTTGCGACTTCTGAGACGACTAGGAAATTGGCGACGAGTGGCCCAAGACCGAGTTGAATGGAGACGAGTGCTTGAAACAGCACGAGCCACCCCGGCTCTATGCTGCTGCAGAAGAAGGTAGTGCGGAGCTAGTTTTCAGAAAAGTTTACATAACAATTAATAATAGCAGTTAAATTACTATTGTTGTGTGTCTTATTCTTGAGTATTCTTAAGATTTAATAAAACCAAAAGCATTGTTGCGAATCGAACGAGAAGTCAACGATGCCTACTCACACGCGAGAGAATATGAGAAGCATAGTATTCAACGGTTACATGGCTCACGCAGTCGTAAAAGAAATAGTCGCCGTTTCTGTGTGCAGACATTCTGCTACCCACACACTCGCGCAAGCACACCCTAACATTGTCTTCCTGTGTAGCTTATCCGCGAGTCAAAAAACTCATGAGCAATCAGCTGCTCGTGAAGCTAATGGAGAAATGTGATACAAATTTTGCATTACTTTTCCTTTTCTTCGTCATCTTCGCCCTCGATTTTATTCATGGGCGGAAGTGCGAACCCTCGCGAGTAATTGGTATCAGCAGCTCGGGCTTCATAGCCTCTTATTCAGCAACTCCTATTCCTACCTCCTCGTGGTACCAGCCGGGATACGAGCAACTTTGGTGGAGATTGGGTAACCAACCCTGGTGGAAGCCAAGGTCGTATACTGACAAGAAACGAGGGTTTTTTAGAGCTTCGTTGGCCCTCCGGCGAAACAGGGGGTTGATGTAGCAGGCTTTGCAAGCCTTCCCCACGAAAAATAATAAAGCACGGAACGAAGAACAAATAATTTATTATTGGAACAATAGACCCACGCGACGAAAAAGGACTATGGATTGGAAACTCGGAACGTGGAACTGCCGATCTCTCAACTCAACTCGGGAGCACTCGAGTGCTCTCCGACGTATTGAAGAGCCGCAAGTTCGACGTCGTAGCGCTGCAGGAGGTGTGCTTTTTTTTGTATTGTTTATGCAGGGAGAAAATCTTCATAGACAGCACCTTCGCGGTGCCGAATAGGATTCACATGGTGCCAACATGCGCCTACCTTCTAAAAACTATCCTGCTGCCCGTTCCTGAACCCCTCCCGGAACTACCGTTAGGTTTTACTTCAGGAGGGAGGACGTGCCGAAGCACTCCGACTTGTCCGTTGCGTGTGTGGGTTCACACAACACCCTTGCTCTTGCATACCGCCACTACCCTTTACCTAGGGCCTGGGCTGCCCAATCAGCCCATTACTGACCCTAGCAAGCTATGTCAGGCCCTGTCGTTGCAACCGTCCTAGCCGTTGCAACTCCGTTATCACCGCCGTTGCCGCCCTATCGACGGCACCCCATGCGCGCTGCTCAGCGCACATTCTCTGCACAATGTTGTCGACGCTGGTGTCTTCCCCAACGACCGCAAGCATCACCCGCCGAGTGGACGTAAACCGCGGGCAGTGAAAAATCACATGCTCCGCCGTTTCCTCGACTACCGTACAAACGGGGCAAAAGGGTGAATCTACCCGCCCGCGTGTATGTAGATACTTCTTGAAGCATCCATGACCCGACAGAAACTGGGTAAGGAAAAGGTTTACCTCACCATGACCTCTGCCGATCCAGGACGATATGTTCTGGATCAGCCTATGGGTCCACCTACCATGGTCGGTGCGATCCCATTCCGCCTGCCAACGCCTAATAGAGTCCAGCCTAACTCTGTCCCTAGCGCCCCTGACGTTCCTCTGACTATGGCACTCGATATCCTCACCTAGGAGTATGCATATTGGAATCATAGCTGCAATAACCCCAATCGCATCCAACGATATGGTACGGCAGCCGCACGCAACGCGCAATGCTAACAGCCTGAACACCTTGTTCAGACATGCCTGATTGCGCTTACTCTCCAAAGCCGGGGCCCACGCCGGTGCACCGTATCGTAGCACCGACATGGCAACGCTGGCCATCAGGCGTCTCTTACTGCTGCTAGGACCGTTGCCGTTCGGCATGATCTTAGACAGCGCAGTGACCGCCGTTGACGCTTTACCACAAGCATAATCCACATGGCTGGTGAAGTTCAGCCTGTTGTCTGTCATGATACCCAGGTACTTCACACTTCGTTTGGAGACAATCACCTGTCCCCCCACGATTACTTTCGCCTCTAGGGCCGGCTTTCGGTTGCTGACCATCACAGCTTCCGTCTTATGGTGGGCCAATCGCAGATTGACGCCCGCCATCCAACCCTCTATTATGCTTATGGCGTCTGATGCCAGCATTTCCACCTCCTCCAGAAACTCGCCTACCACTGTAAGGACGATATCATCGGCGAAGCCAGTGATATCGACCCCAGTGGGTAGTTCGAGCCTCAGCATTCCATCGTACATGGCATTCCAAAGCGTGGGGCCGAGAATCGAACCCTGTGGAACACCCGCTGTCACTCTGTACCTCTTCGTCCCGTCCGCCGTGTCGTACACTAGCGTCCGGTTCTCGAAGTAACTCTTAAGCAACCTGCATAGATGATCCGGTACCCTCATCCTATGCAGCGCTAACGCAATTGCACCCCAGTTAGCGCTGTTAAAGGCGTTTTTGACATCGATTGTGACTATGGCACAATACCTGTCGCCTCGCCTTTTCCGTTTCATAGGCTTCTCGGCCCTCTCCACTACGGACTTTATGGCATCTACAGTGGACTTCCCCTTACGGAAGCCAAACTGCGTGTTTGCCAGTCCGACATCACTTTCCGTCACAGGCGTTAGCCTGTTTAGGATTACCCGCTCTAGCAATTTGCCTAGCGTGTCCAGTAGGCAAATTGGCCTGTACGACGAGGGATCACCAGGCGGTTTCCCCGGCTTTGGCAGCAGTGCCAATCTTTGGACTTTCCATTTGTCTGGAAATTCGCATACCTCTAGGCAACTCTGAAGCGTCTCTCTAAACATATCGGGATATGCTTGGATCGCCGCTTTGAGTGCCTCGTTCGGAATCCCGTCAGGACCGGGCGCTTTCTTCGTTTTTAGACCCCTGGCAATTACGATGAGTTCCTCATTCGTGACCGGATTGAGGACATCATTCGATTGACCGTACGGGGTCGGAGGCCACCAAACTGGATCGTGTTGCGGAAAGAGCCCTTCCACGATGACTTTCAGCTTTTGGGGGCAGGTTTCCTGCGGCGCAGATGTACCCTTCATCTTTTTCATTACCACCTGGTATGCACCTCCCCATGGGTTTGAATCCGCATCGCGACATAGCTCCTGGAAACAGCATTTCTTGCTACGCCTAACCTCCTTCTTAAGCGCCGACCTTGCCGCTCTAAGATCAACTCCCCGAGCTTCAGCATCTGCGTCGGTCCGGGCCCTCTGCGCTAGCCTTCTCGCTCTGTGGCACCTGGAACGGAGCTGGGCAATGGTATCACTCCACCAGTATACCGAGCGGCGACCGTTCATTGGCTGCCCCGTCCTAGGCATAGTGGTATCACATGCCCGTACTAGGACGTTGGTCAGCTCACGAGCACTCAGGTTCGAGCGGGTGCTCTCTGCACTGAGTGCTTCAACGAACAGGTCTTTGTCGAAGGACTTCACTTTCCACCTCCTCCCTGTCGACTTCACCCCGCGTGGCCGTAGCGCCCGTCGTTCAATCGTGTACCGTATAGCTTGGTGGTCGCTATGCGTGTACTCATCTGACACCCTCCAGCCCATGTTGGCAAGCAACGTTGGGCTGCAGAAGGTGATGTCGATGATCGATTGTTGTACCCCCCTACAAAAGGTACTGACGGATCCCACGTTAGCCAGACTTACATCTAGCTTGGACAGAGCTTCCAGCAAGCTTTGTCCCCTCGGAGTAGTGCACCTGCTACCCCATTCGACAGCCCAAGCATTGAAGTCTCCTCCAATGACAACGGGCTTGCGGCCCGTGAGTTCGTCGGTGAGCACGTCTAGCATCCGGTCAAACTGCTCCGGCGACCACCTAGGTGGAGCGTAGCAGCTACAGATGCAGACGCCATCGACCACCGCGATCACGAACCCCTCTTGGTCGGACGACACCACCTCCTGGATCGGGTATCTACCCATCACGGCGATCGCTGCCATCCGACCCTTGTCGATAACCCAGTTAGTGCCTCCACGGGGGACCCGGTAGGGATCCGCGATAATGGCAATATCGCACCCCGTCTCGGCTGCCGTTTGCCAAAGCAACTCCTGTGCCGTTTCACAGTGGTTTAGGTTAATCTGTATAACCTGCACCCTTATCGTTGCAATGCCCGCCTATAAGCCGCACACAGTGGGCCACCTGTGGCATGCTTATTTCCCGCATCGACTGTGCAGAGCAGGCACCTGGGGGGTTTGCTACATCCCCTGGCGAAGTGGCCATCTTCGCCGCACCGCCTGCACAGCTTGGACCGATCGGGGGCCTTACACTTGGCCGCCCGATGGTCAAAGCCCATACACCTGAAACAGCGTTCGATACGCCGTTTCGACACCAGTGTACACACTGACCATCCTACCTTAATTTTGCCAGACGCCAACATCTTGTTGGCGATTGCCTCTGGCACGTTTAAGGTCGCAGTTTGCATATCACCGTATGCCTTCCTCAACCGGATGTCTGCGGGTGCCACATCAACCTTAAGCTGATCCCGCAGAGCATCACTCAGGTCAACTGTCGTCGTAATCTCGTCGAGGTTTTTACACTCGACCAGAACACGCTGCGACAGCGCCTTTACCTGGCCCGCTTCGCCCAGGGACTGCTCAACCAGTTTCTGGTAATTCGAACTCTGGACCTTGGGGTCCTTTTTTAGCTCGAAGAGCATATCCCCTGCCTGGGTTCGGCGGGTCTTTACTACGTTGGCCCCAAGCTCCTGCAACTTGGGGTTCACCCTAACCTTGCGCAGTAGTTCGGCGTACGACAGCTTACCTGTCAGCTTCACTACTAAGGCGTCGCCCTTATGGACGCGCCTTGGCTTTGGCTTTGCAGCCGCAGCCTCGCTCGGTTTCGGCCTCGGCGGTTTAGGCGGTTTACGCCTAACCACCTGCCATTCCTCCTCCCCGGTCCCGGAAGCATCATCCGGGACCGCCTCCGCGCGTTCGCTGGTAGAGGCGCGAGCCGAAGTCCGCTGCCTCTTGGCTACCAGCGTTGGTCCATGGTCGGGCGTAGCCGCCTTGCGCTTGGCAAGCGGCGTACGCGCCTGACTAGGCATGGACAGCCTTAGTGGCTATGACCAGAGCTTCGGCGATTTCGCATCGCTGCAGAAGCTCTTGCCTCTCCACCTCGGCAGCTATGACGGTAGAGCGGAGGCTCACCGCCAGCTTTTTAATGTCGAGGTGGACATTTGACCTAGAGTTGATGAACGAGTACAACTCGTCCACCAACCTTTTGGCTTCCTCCAGCTTGCAACTGGCTGGAGGAAGCCCAACTTCGCCCTCTAGAGGGTGCACCACGCCCTCCGTTGACATTTGCCTACCGCTGTCGCTCGCCCTCTTGGCTGAGCTAGCAGCGGTGGCCACCTGCGTTCTAACTGGGGTGTTAGACTTTGGTGGAGTCAACTTCCTCTTCGGTATCGCCCCCGTTTTCGGGGGGCTTCCCTGTATGGGCTGTGCCCCCGATTTCGGCGGGCTTCCCTTCTTGGGTCGCGCCCCCGATAACGGGGGGCTACCTGTCTTTGCTGTTGGTGACCTGGCCAACTTACTACTTTTGGCAAAGATATCATCTTTGCCACTAGTAGCACCCGTATTCGCTCCCTCTTTAAAATTTAAAAATTTGTCCATTCGAAAGGGTCCCAACTCTAGGCAGCTATCTCCACTCGTAATTGTGTAGTCGCCTTAACGATCCCATGGTGATCTATGCAACCAGGGAGGCCATGACTAGGGACACTCCCCCCTACCCTTCATGGGGGCAGGGATGTCAGCATCCGATCAGCGTTAGTCAGGAATGTATCATCTGAGCCTACACCACCGCACTTTGACGTGAGTGACGAGCTTTGAACGTACCTAGAGACCAGCTACGGTTTTAACGGGACGGAAGGCAGCTGTACCATTAGCCTACTCGCCGTTTCAGGAAGGTACCACCCTTCCTTACATAAGGTAGTAGAATAGCACAGCCGTCAGCCCTGTAGCGCCAAATCCAAACGTTTATTCCCGCCCGTCCAGTACACCGTAATTAGGATCTTCCTGGAACCGATCCTAATGTGCCCATGGCACTCCTGACCCGGCTTTTTTACATAAAGTCCTGAGCTCTAACAGGACGCTACTACGTCCGCAGCTGGCTTATAGGAATTGAGCCCTGCTCGCCTCTTTACACCACTGCGCCACGCTAACCGCAAACACTACGGCGCCCGCAGCTGGCTTATAGGAGTTGAGCCCCGCTCGCCTCTTTACACCACTACGCCACGCTACCCTCAGGCACAACGTGCCCCCTTTCCCTGTTAGCACACAACTGAGGGTGCAACCAAAGACTGGTATTTGGTCGACCCTAGGCCCAGTTGCGTCCCGGCCGGTACCGCGTGGAGGTAGGGATAAGAGTTCCCGCTCCCATCGTAGTGGCTATACGGAGTCGCGCAAAGTCGAATGCGACTTTGTTCGGCGCCTTAACCTCGCTGGGTTAGGGCCTTAACCGGCCGCAGGAGGTGTGCTGGAAGAGCTCAACGGTACGTACGTTCAGAGATGGACATACCATCTACCAGAGCTACGGCAACACACACGAGCTAGGTACAGCTTTCATAGTGCTGGGCGAGATGCGGAAACGGGGGATTAGGTGGTGGCCAATCAATCCTCGAATGTGCAGGTTGAGAATCAAAGGCCGATTCTTCAATATAAGCATCATAAACGTGCACAGCCCTCACCTCAGAAGTACCGATGACGACAAGGGTGAGTTCTACGCGCACTTTAGAGAGTGAATACAACCGCTGCCCAAAACATGATATCAAGATCGTCATCGGAGATTTCAATGCTCAGGTCGGCCAGGAGGAGGAATACAAACCGGTGATTGGAAGGTTCATGCACACCAGCGGACCAATGAAATGGGCCTAAGACTTATCGACTTTGCCGCCTCCAAGAATATGGCCGTACATAGTACCTTTTTCCATCACAAGTACACCTGGAGGTCACCAAATCAGACAGAATCACAGATCGACCACGTTTTGATCGACAGTCGGCACTTCTCAGACATTATCGACGTCAGATCCTATCGAAGCCCTAACGTTGACTCGGACCACTACCTAGTGATAGTTAAGATGCGCCCAAGACTCTCCGTTGTGAACAACATTCGGTACCGACGCCAGCCTCGGTTAGATCTCGCGCGGCTGAAGCAGCCAGACGTCGCCGCAAACTACGCGCATTCACTCGAAGCTGCGCTGCCGGAAGAGGACGAGCTGGACGAAGCCCCTCTCGAGGACTGTTGGAACACTATAAAAACAGCCATCAGCAGTGTAGCGGAGAGCTCCAACGGGCATGTGGCCCGGAATCAGCGGAACGATTGGTTTGACGATGAATGTAGGAGGGTGATGGATGATGAGAATGCTGCGCGGGCGGCCAAGATGCGCAGTGCCACACGTCAGAACGTGGAAAGACACAAACAGAAGAAGATGCAGCGAAACCAAATCTTTCGGGAGAAAAAGCGCTACCTGGAAGACCAGGAATATGCAGAGTTGGAGCGGCTGCATCGTTCTCAGGAAACGCGAAATTTCTACCAGAAACTGAACGGATCCCGCAAAATCTTTGTGCCGCGAGCCGAAATGTGTCGGGATAAGACTGGCAGTATTCTGACGGACGATCGTGAGGTGACGGATAGGTGGAAGCAGCACTTCGATGAACACTTGAATGGCGCCCAGGCGGAGAACCATGGCGGCAGGGAAAGCGATTTCGACGGTGCAACAAACGGGGAAGAGGTGCCAGCCCCAACGATAGGCGAAGTTAAGGAGGCCATCATGCAGCTAAAGAACAATAAGTCAGGTGGAAAAGATGGTATCGGAGCGGAGCTTATTAAAATGGGACCAGAAAAGCTGGCCGTTTGTCTGCACCGACTAATTGTTAGAATTTGGGATACGGAACAGCCACCGGAGGAGTGGAAAGATGGGGTTATCTGCCCGATCTATAAAAACTGCAAGGTATACAGCCCTAAGGGTTGTACGAAAGGGTGACGTAGGACTGTGTCATATAATACTCATTGCATTGATAACATGTTTTAATCGATGAAGTATAACTTTATGTCTGATCATTTGATCAAAGACTAATACAAACTGCATTTATGGCATATGCATATTTGAGTATCTGTGAGTATCATTGTTTGAGTGTTTATTTGTAAAAGAAGAGCGAAATATTCTGATTTAATTCTTCATTGAATCAATGGTGGTTTTGAAAAAAAACCGTTTGAAATTGTTTGGTGGCCCTGAAAAGAACTTTGAGCTGATAGCACTTCTTATAAATCAGTACTATAATTACTGTTGCCAATATATAGATGGATGTCGCTATTCGGTCCTTTAGACTCTAGGATGATGGTTGCCCGCTAATACAGGAGTGATAGGAAATACCAAATCACTGTAAAGTAGAAATGGATTAGTTTTATCAAAATACTGACCGTCAGTGCGATCGTGCGATAAATGAGCAGTCGGCGAACCTAGTGTGCTATTTTATAGTCACTGGCACTGCCGTTGCTACTTGTAAGCTAGTGTAGATGTGGGAGAAACCAGATCGGCTGCTGCTGCTGCTCAAATAATTATCCGAATGGAACGTTAATCATTTAGAAAGTGTAGAAAAATCTTTCCATTCTTCAATTACTATAGCTCTTATAAGAACTGTTTAAGACCACAACGGCCTGCTGCTGAATTTACTGCCAGTCAGTCGTTCCATTTCCGTTTAAGATGCTAACTTTTGAACGCATGGTATTAATATCAAAATATCAAAAAATCTGCTATGAACATATGAAATATATGTCAATTGTCAATTCAAAACAAGTTTCGTATGTGGCTCTGAAGCCCGAAAGTTAAGGCCGACCGATTATAAAACTAAATAAGGTGTTACAAGTATTTACGCACCCAAGGAAAGAAAATTTAATTATTCTACGTAATACGTTGGGAATTTTACTGGCAAATAAGGATTTTGAAGAATACGGAACGGATATTTAAAAATATAGTCAAGTTAATTATACATAGATGTTCCTGAGAAATTAAATAATGATTATTGTGGCTGTAGAAAGGCTAGGTCTCGCCGCTAGGTGGAATAATTCGGTTTTTTTTAACATTTTCGCACTGTCCCAGTCTATTCAATGTTGAAGACTAATGACATGCATCGCCACACTAGAGTCGTTTATGCGTTTATTCTCTGTTGCATTCCTATGTTCCTTTATCCTGGCTTGGATTTTACGACGAGTTTGGCGGGCAGTCTTTACAGTTAATTTGATAGATTCCTGACCTTTCTTTGGTAGGAATCTTATCCTTCGCGTTGCAAAGTGAATCGCGTATGGTAGTATTGCTTTTGTAAACTACGTGATAGCAATGTCGTTTTAAAATGTCAAATTCTATGGAAGGTGCAAATTTCCTCTTATCAAAAATGTAGATGACGTTTAGAATAAATAGTTCAAGTTTTGTTATTTACCTCTTTCACATAACACTGCTAAAATTTGAAAATTACAGAAATGTGTTTTGTTCTGCTTTCATAAATTTCCCATCTATACAGTATAACTACGTTGCTTTGAGATACTGTTAGATACCCTGTTTTGACGTTTATTTAAATGAAATTTCGAAAATTTTGCCAAATTCAATAAATTACTGTAACCAAATATGACTCCAGACATGCCACCATAAATTTTTTTATGAATGTATCAGATATCAATGATTGTGAAAAAAATAGTTAAGTACCTTATTTCATCTATTTTTACATTTCTAAAAATATTGTTTTGAATTTACTCCAGACAAATGCCATTTTTTCATAATACTGGAATGTGCGACCCCTAAATCACGTCAACCAATGTTGACGCCATTTAAAATTTTTATTGTGACACCCTAAGCTATCATTTGAGGGTTGAGCCCCCGGGTTTTCTGACATAGTGGTATTTTGCGACACTCTAATGTAGATGCTCTATCAGTTGGACATCACCTTGTTGATGGGAAACATATTTCCCGTAACCGGTCGGTTTAAAAGGTAAACTATCCATTTTGTAAGAACTATTAGTGTTGTGTCCCGTCCACTAAGTATTGAGTTATCGGTTCTTACGTTGGCATAAAAAAGTTATTGTAGTGAAAATAAAACAAAGCAAACAAATAAAAAATATACTTACTTGTATGCAGCGTAGCTGCCGTCTTTAAATGCGTAATAATCGTCGTAATGTTCAGTATATTGACAGAACTCTCCAGTTTTAGGTATTGGACAATAACATACTGCTCCATTTGTTGTTTCCTCACAATTACCATCTCCACAAAATCCTGGTATACACTTTTTGCCTTCAAGGTGACAGTCCTTCCCGGTAAAGCCTTGCTGACAAACGCAAGAGTAACCACTGTCGTTTTGGGTCTCCAAACATATGCCTGCATTTTGACATGGGTCATCAGCACATGATTCACAAGAAGTTGTCCCGTAACTGAATATTGCTTCCTGGTACAGTTGAATTTCACGACCATTAATTTTAAGTCGACTTATGCATCCTACGAATCCTTCTTTTGTGTGTGTGGCGGTCGGTGGGATGGTTGAATAATTTTGAATACCCCCAATATACAAGTCATCGTCTAAGTTTACACCATGAAATTTAAGCTTGTCGGGAAAAATAGCAGGATTTTGATCATCGACGAGCATAAATCCACTATTTCTCACACGATTGACTTTGATTGTATGCCATTCACCCATAGAAATCGGTTTATCTGCTTGAAGACTAATCAATTGTCCTCCAAAATCTAATCTAAATTGCGGGATCCCGTGGTTTAAAAATAATGATATGTAGTCGCCGTTAGAACGTTTTTGACCATTATATAATATTAAACCATCTAGTTTATCAGGTCTGAAAAAAATCTCAAAATTGAATTTTGAATAAGCGTTATCAATTTTGTTGAATGCCATGTAGCTGTTTGGAGACTGTGGGAAGAATGGGATGGCACCATTAATTACCAGAGTTGTGGAAGCGTCAACCACTTGTCCATTATGATGAGTTTTACAGATATAAGTGCCAGCATCCGATGCTTGTACGTCAGTAAGGGTAAGAATAGGCTGCGGATAATAATAACAAAAATAAAACGTAAACAATGTTATTTCATTATTATTCAAAGTATTAGAGTTATATAAGGTGTAAGATAACTTGGTATAGGTTAGTATAAATATTTCAGGGAGCGACAGAGGACCACATTTGACGAACAAATTCTTTCTACGCATCTTTCTTCTGACTCGTTTCAAAGTTATTAAACATTTTGAGTTTTCGGTTGTCTTAGCCATAAGTTAGCTCACGTACAAAACATATGCTAGCTAGTTCTATTTTGTTAATTTAATCCGAAAGCTGAGAGATTTTGAAAATTGAAAACTGCCTTTAAATCTTCTTTGAACTAATTTTTCAAATTCCTCCTCTCAAATTTCTCATGAAAAGGCGTGATAAAGGTGATTACTTTTATCTACCAATTTAAAGATCTGGTATCGTTCTACAATTTGTTCTTTGGCGTGAAGCCTGAAGCACAGAGTTACCTAAAACCCTGTTTAAAAACGGTTGTCAAGTAATATTTTACTTTCAAACTATTCATTACAAATAGATTTTATGCACCTACAATTCATTGCAATGAAAGAATCGGACGGCAACCAATTAATCCGATCCGATCGCTGAATATCGGTATGTACTTGTTTTGGAATTGACACTTTTCGGTGAAATACTCTATCGGTAAATAATGGTAAGTAAATAATATCGGTACAGTCAACAAGATGGAAAACATGGCAAAAAAGTGACATAACGTAACAATCAACACCACCGACGTCTTGGAAATAAATAAAAATCAAAGGGGTTATGTACAAGACACGACCGCGTAGGTAACGTAGGACTACGCAAGTCTCTTTGTAGCATGCTATACATGCTTGTAATAATGTAATGTAATAATGTAATGTAATAATTGTAATAATGCATGTAATAATACGATTATTCATATATACATTTAGCATAACTATATGGTACATGCATTGAATATAACATTATCAAAGAAGTAGGGTAAATGATTTTGAGTGGACCTAGCCGAATTCTGATCTTGAGTGGCCCTATTTTTCAATAAGAATTTTGGGATATACCTATCAAGTCTTTGTACTGTATTTTACTTTTATGTTTATCTTTAATAATTTCTGAACATAAATATACCAAAATTAAATTACAATTATAGCCAAAGCTACTTTATTGCCGCGTATTTAAAAGTAGCTGTTTTTCAGCGTTATGACAGTCACCATAGAGTATTTTCAAACTACTACTACCCGAAAAATGTTGCTTAGAAAATTCTTGATCGTTTGCTATCATTAGCCCATTTTTTAAAATTTTGCAACTTGGCCCAGAGTGATTTAACACCGACCACATGATATCGCGACAAGCAATTGAGTTGAGCAGACGAGTCGAGCAGTCGAATCAAGCAATCGAGTCAAGCCGTTGGGTCGAGCAGTCGAGTCGAACAGTCAAGTCAAGCAGACAAATCGATCACTCTCGTCGAGCAATTAAATCAAGCTGTTCAATGAAGCAGTCCAGTCGAGCAGTTTAATCGAGCAGTTTAATCGAGCAGTTAAGTCGAGTTGTCCAGTCGAACAGTCGAATCGAACAGTCCAGTCGAGCAGTTCAATCGAGTTGTTAAGTCGAGCTGTTCAGTAAAGCAGTCAAGTCGATCTGTTCAATCAAGCAGTTGAGTCGAGCAGTCGAATCAAACAGTTCAGTCGAGCAGTTCAGTAAAGCAGTCCAGTCGAGCAATCAAATCGAGCAATCTAATAGCCTGGTCAGTTGAGCAATCGAGCAGTCCAGCAGTCGACCAGTGAGAAAGTGTAGTAAGAAAGAAAGTAGGAAAGTATAGCTATATCTTTTGTATTTACGGCGGTAAGGGGCTGCAACCCCGTAGGTAGCCAAATGAGCGCTCTTTTTGCTACCATCTGTGTAGCAGCCTGATAGCGCCGTAAATACAAAACGTAAAACTGTACTTTTTTCAACAATATTCTAGATAATATTTAACTCTACAATTGCGCTTTACACCATTTCTTCGAATTGTATTTCATTGAGCCGCAATAGACAAATAAGCATCTACTGAGCAAAAAATCCGAATTAATCCACCTAGCGCCGTGACCTGGCCTTTCTCCTAGATCATTTTTTTTATTTCTTAAGCCAAGTGTCCACTATAGAGTTATTTTGGTAGAGTAAAAAGCGTAGAGCGTAGAGACTCTACCAGCTGTGTGTACACTATAAGGCATCTCTACCACTTTACCACTCTACCTAGAGAAGCCGTAGAGAAATTTTACATAGAGCTCTACCACGCGCTCTACGGGGTGTGTCCACTGGGGAAACTGTAGAGCGTAGAGTTCAACCAAACACTATGCGTTTGGTAGAGCTCTACGCTCTATCTAACCTGCTAGATAGAGCTGTAGAAAACAATTTCGCTTTTGAACCGATTTCGCAACAATACGCCACATTTTTCTGATGCAACTGCTGCGAACAAATTGTGTACCTACGTATATATAGCAAAGTGTGCGTAAGATAAATGTCAGAAATATAGCACATTCACAGGCCAAATGGAAATTCAAGTGAATATTTTTATTTTTAAGTGAAATTATATGAGGTAGGTTGACGTAGGACTACGTCTTTGTTTACTATACTAGGACTGGGTAGCATTTTGTAAAAACGAAAATGGAAGTGTAACGTTTGAATGAAAGATTTCAAATGCTAATAACTACTAAACTACTGACCGAAACTGTACAATTTATGTGTCGTTGGATAGATAAAATGATCAGCAAATTTATGGAGGGAGTAAGAGAACAATTTTATGGAGGGCGTAAGAGGGGGGGGGCTCCTATATAAATGAAACACGAATTTCCTCAAAACACGAAAACCAATGGAACCAAATTTGGCATATGGGGATTTCAGAAGGCAAATTTTTTTTCTATGGTAAATTGAGACCTCCCCCCTCTTTTAGAAGGGGGGCTCCCATACAAATAATATACAAATTTCCTCATAACTCAAAACTCGATAACTAATTAAACAAATGGAATTAAATTTGGCATGTGGGGGTTTTGGAGGCAAGAATTTTTCTATAATGAATTAGGACCTTTGCCTTTTTTATGTAGGGGGGATCCCATTCAAATAGAATACAAATTTCCTCATAACTCGAGATCTAATCAAGCAAATGCGACCAAATTTGGCATGTGAGGGTTTTGGAGGCATGAATTTATTTTATGATGGTTTGAGACCCCACACTCCTGTGGTAATAATATAAGAACTCTCGTACAAATAAAACAGAAATTTTTGCGTATGTGCCATATTTTCTGCTATGTAACAAGCGGTAAGCTGTGAAAGTAAATTAGTAAAACCTTCTCGTAGCAAAAGACAGTTAAACGACGCCGCTAACTTACGTTGACATTCATGTCAAAAGAAAAGCACGTTCGAATGGCACGTCACATTTGTGATGATCGTGGTTTGGCTTTAATGTTATTTGTATCCAATGGCCCTTTTAAAGCGTGTAGGGCGCTATATCTCTGCATATTATTTATTTATTTATTTATTTATTTATTTATTTATTTATTTAGTCGTCAAATCATAGTAGACCTTTTACATTAGTTATTACATTATATTAGTTCTATTACTACAACACAGTCTACAAAGAAAACTGAACAGTGCAACTTTTAAATTACATAATATTGCTTACATTTTTTGCATCTAACGCGTAGAATTAAAGTATTGTTTTAATTTTAATTTAGACATAGTAAAGTCAATATTTTCGCAATGTTGGTTATAGGCGATCATCATCTGATTTAAAGGCCCGAATTTGGCATAGTTTGTGCGACAGTGACTTATGCTAAATATATTTCGGTTCCGCAATTGACGGTTCGGTACATAAAAGCTGAGTTTGGATAAAATTTCCATAGAATCTATACGGTGTGAAACAATATCGTTTACAAATGACACTTTGGCGAACTCACGTCGCTGTTTTAGTGTCTGTATATTTATAAGCAAGCAGCGGGCTTCATAAGAGGGAAGAGGAAAGCTTGTCCAATTTAGTTTACGCAAAGCAAACAGCACGAATTGTTTTTGTACTGATTCTATTCGTTCCTGGTGTATTAATGAAAATGGTGACCAGACTATGCTACAGTATTCTAATATTGACCTCACATATGCAAGATATAGTGTTTTTATTGTGTATGGGTCACGGAAGTCGTAGCTAAATCTTTTTATAAATCCTAGCATACTGTTAGCTCTGTTGATAATTGTGTTATAATGTTCAGTAAATGTTAGTTTTGAGTCTAATATAACTCCTAAATCTCTGATTTTTTCACACTTTTCAACCAAATTATTTCCTAGAGAAATTGTAATGTTTGGCATGTTTCTTTTTCTACTGAAAGCTATTGATCTACATTTATGAGTGTTAAGTTGAAGAAGACTTTTGTTACACCAAATATAGAAAACCTGTATTTCGAGCTGGAATACTCTGACGTCCTCCTCGTTTGTTATTTCTAAAAAGAGCTTCATATCATCGGCATATACTAATACCCTAACATTTCTCAGCAAGAAAGAGATATCGTTCACAAATGAAATAAACAAAAGAGGGCCTAAATGTGAACCTTGGGGAACTCCAGAGGTGACTTCTAGAGGGTTTGACTTTTCCCTTCAAATTTGACTATTTGCTGACGATT
This sequence comes from Sabethes cyaneus, assembly GCF_943734655.1. Taxonomy (NCBI): domain Eukaryota; kingdom Metazoa; phylum Arthropoda; class Insecta; order Diptera; family Culicidae; genus Sabethes; species Sabethes cyaneus. Next base: position 119,119,053 of record NC_071355.1, on the reverse strand, counting down.
AGTCAGATAGGATTCGATCCATTTAAGCAGATCTGATTGGACTCCTATTTTTTGTAATTTAAATAATAGCATGGGTATATCAACGCGATCAAATGCTTTGCTGAAATCAGTATATAATGCTTCTACATAGCTCTCTTTGTCCATTGCATTCAGCGAATAACTAACGAATTCAATTAGATTTGTATTAGTTGAGCGGCCCTTAAAAAACCCATGTTGCATATTAGATATTCTATTTTTGACTTGATTGAACAACGATTCATTAATGATTGCTTCAAAAAGTTTGGGAATACAAGAAATAATAGCAATACCTCGATAGTTACTTATATCAGATTTTTTACCGCTTTTAAAAATTGGAATGAGGTATGAGGCTTTCCATGCTTTAGGGAAATTGCCGGATTCTAGTGACATGTTAAAAAGCCAATACAATGGAGCTGTAAGTTCTAATGCTAACTTTTTCAAAAACACGGGAGGAATACCGTCGGGTCCGCAACCCTTGGAGGCATCCAACTTAGTTAAACCTTCTAAAATAACATGTGCTTCGATTTTTTTGATAGTGATATCAGTAGTAAATTCTGGGGGGAAATCGAAATATCTGTAATCCCGATCTGTTTCCGAAAAAGCAGTATAAGTTCCTTGAAAAAAAGTTGAAAATAGATTGCAAATTTCATCTGGGTTATCAGCAACCGTTTCGTTGAGATACATTTCTGTCGGATAATTGTTCGATTTCAATTTAGTTTTTACATAATTAAAGAAATTTTTTGGATGACGTTTTAATTCACTTTCGGTTTTGGAATTATATTGCTCGTATGCTGTATCAATGGCTACATTTAGTTGGTTACAACTATCTAAGTAAAGGGCCAGATTTGCGTTACTGCCATTATTCTTGTACCTTTTATGAGCTTTTTGTTTGCGATTTTTCAAGTTTTTTATTTGTTGGTTAAACCAAATAGGATATTTTGAATAGCCATGTCGCCTTACTTTCTTTAGGGGGACATGCTCATTTATAATTTCATTTAATAATTTGTAAAAGATTTCTACAGAGGTTTCGATACCTTCATCACAATTGAAAAGGGTTTGCCAATCTAATGTGCTAAGACAACATTTAATGATATCATAATTTGCCAAATGAAACTGGTGGACATCTTCATATTCCCAATCAAGGGGTCTCTTATTTTCATGTACGAATATAGAAAATTCAATGGCTGTATGGAATGCTTCGTTTTTCCATAGTGGAGTCAATGAAGCGGTTACACAAAAGTCTTCATGCATGTTTGTTAACAATAAATCTAAAAAGCAATTTTGCTGATTCTTCACATGATTGATTTGATTAAGTCCTAAACTAGAAGTTTTGTCAAAAATAAACTGTAGCGTTTCATTTTCGCCTACAATTGGAAGTAAGATGTCCTCATTTTCAGTGTCTGGAATAAAACCGGCATTGCGTTGATTGAAATCACCGTATATATGAATTTTCGCTTCCGGGGGAAATTTGGAAAAAATTTTCATAAGCAGATTTACTTGCGTTATTTGGAGGGAAGTATACTGAGCAAAAAACGTGTGTTTCGCCCGCTACCAGTACTTTCACCCATATATACTCAAATTCTTTGAATTTCGTGGTAATAATAATGTCGGAATCAAGTTTAGTTGAGACAGCAATTAAAACACCACCACTGGACTTCTTTTCAGAAACCTGAAAGTTTCGGTCATCTCTGTAAACATTATAAGCATTTCCAAAAACTTCTTCACTTCTAACACTTTCATCCCAATTAGTTTCATTCGCCAAAATTATTGGAAAGAAACAACTTAAAATTTTATTACAAATATGTCTAATCTTAGACGAACCTCTCATGCGGTTGAGGTTTTGACAGTACACTACAATTTCTGTTTCTGATTTTGATTGTACTACTGAGTTCACGCCGGATGGTGTTAAATCTTCCTCTAGGGAGTGCGTCGGATGTTCGTAAAACACGAATGTCGGCAGGAGCATGCCTCACATGCTGTAGGTAGAGAATTCCTTGGGTCCATAAGATTATAAGAGCGCGACGGTAATTCATTAGGTGGATACGGGCTTAAAATTTCACCTCTCTGGAATTGTATTGACGGATGATAGTTAGCTGGCGGCCTGGAAAACTGGTCTTTCGCTGCCGCAAGAAGCTCTCTATCAGGTGGCAGCCACATGTTTCGGTTTTGAATGCCAGTGCAATTAGAGTTACGTTGGTTAATGTAATGGTTTCTACTATTACTGGGTTCGTGGTTCCTTCTGTTATTACGATTACCAGTCCTGTAGTTGTTGTTGCTGCTGTTGTTGTTGTTGTTGATGTTATTGTTGTTGTTGTTGTTGTTGTTGATGTTGTTGTTGTTGTTGTTGTTGTTGTTGTTGTTATAATTGTAATGCCTGTTGTTATTACCGATGATTCTATTATTCCGGTTGTTACTGTTCCTGCTATTCCGATTGTAGTTGTTTCTATTACTCCTGTTGTTATTGTATCTGTAGTTATTGTTGCTTCTGTTGCTTCTGTTGTTGTAGTTGTTATTGTTGCTGTTATTGTTGTTATGGTTAAAAGCGTGATTCTGATTGGAGTTACCGTTATCCACATTATTAGAAACATTGTGTGTATTATTGTTTCTTGCTCCACGCTGCCTTCTGCGTCTTGCATTTATTGCCTGCTTTTGCTGATTTAAACGACGTTATTTACGTGCGTCGTATTCCTCCCAGTTAGCTTTCCATACCCTCTTCGTACCCAAAAATCGCCATCCTGAAGAATCAGTTTTTTCGTTATTGTTTAATTCTGTTGACAAACTGGGGAATGAGTCAGATACCATTGGCGGTGGCACAGTATTTTGCATTGCTATGAGATTTGCTGACAATGACTTTAACTCATCGAGAATTCCCAGCCCTATTGTTGGGTAGTGCTGCATGGTTGATTCAGCCGCCATATCAATCGTCACAGTAGAAAGTCTTTTAATTTCGTCATTGAGTTCCGACATCCCTGACGACATCGATTGCATCGAAGATACTACATTTTTATTCGATGTCTGCATTGCCAAATCGACCAATGACGTCAGGTGGTTTTTTATCCCAGTAACTAGGCCAGTAGTAACAGCACTCCTATACGTCGTCAGCTCTTTTTTCACGTCACCGAGAAGCGCTTCAATACGATCCATCGCTTCGTGAATTATGTGCTCATTATTTTGCTGACTCGTGCGATGAACGACCTCGGTGTTTGTGTTTATATTTTCGCACAGCTGGGATTGTTGATTTACCAGCGCTTTGATATCAAAATTTAAGGTGATTAACGCTTGGCAAGTGTTGCAGCAAGGCAGGATATATGACAGCGGATCTATAATTTTTTTTTCTCTTCTTCGTAACGAGCCGCGCTGAACCGAAACACCTACACATGCTGCATGAAAGCCACGATTGCAGCCAATGCAAACCCACAAAACTTCTTCAGTGGTTGAATCTGATTGGCAAATTTCACAGATCATTGTCACTTCACTTCACTTGACTTCACAATCAAATTAATTAAGTTCAAATTTATTACGCAGGTCTGTGTTATCCAAACTTAAACCTTAAGCACGGTGAACGTTCGCGACGGTTATTAAAACAAACAAACTAAAACACGACAAACCGGGAGTGAATTTAAAATGCAACCGTACTGCTTGGCGACTCAAACTGTGTTAGCGTTGGTAAGAGGAAATGCTTATCAACTTAGGGACTATATTGACTCGTTTCATTATCCCTGATTTCCCTGATCGCGGATAAGTTCAAGTTGTTACGTGGTTTTTGAGCCGTAAATCTCGCATGTGCATAGTATTTTTCGATATAAATTAAATTATGGTTGTATATGAGCACCATTGGCATTATATGAAATTTTTTAAAAAGGTATTTTTTATATCTTAATTTTCGTAGTTACTGGCTTTACAAGAAAATTTTCGAATATCCAGGTTAGTCTCATATGACTGATGCTTACATACTTACATTATCCATCTAGCTCCGCTCATCTACTAACAACAATTCCTTTCCCGAAATACTTGTGAAGATGCAGAGGATTCCCTGGTCTTTAGTAGCAACAAGTATTGGACTAACATTCCTTTCCATCCCACCAGGACCCGCATTCGGACGTGGCCGGCGTCGGTATTGATCAGCATGCAGGGACTTGATAATGTTGCACAATGGAAAATAGCGTGCTGTCCCAAGTATGCTTTTTCCAACCATCATTTTGCAATTTTCATCGGTCCTGGTCAATAACGGAGTAGCAGCACACGAGCGGTATCCTATGCTTATGCTTATGCTTATTTGTATCCAATGGCCCTTCTAAAGGCCACAAACGAGCTAAAGTAAGTTTATTGAAACATGTCAAGCTACGCATAATCATATTCCGTTATGTGTTCGACAAAAAAAAACATCTTTAAGTGCTCGACAAGGGTACCCGGGTACCCACAAATTGAAACACTTGTAACTTTGGCAATTTTTGACCGATTCGGACACTTTTACCACCAAAAGATTCAGGAACTTATCCACTTCCAGTGTGGTTATAACAGAGCCGGAAGTGGTTCATCTGGTTCCCGGAAATCCGGCAGTCCGAGGATGTGTTCCGGAATTGAAGCATTTTTTATATTTTTGGATGTAATTATAGTAATATGGGTGTCCAAAGTTCTTCCAATTACTCCGGAAGATCATTCTTCATTGTTTTAAAACAATACAATGATATATCCTCGGAATGGCCTGCGCCAAGTTCCCGTGGGACCTCCAGTGGCCATAAAACTGTATGGTTTGCAACACTGGCAATATGGGTGTCTAAATTCATGAAATTACTCCAGAAGGTCATTTTTCATTATTTTGATTCTATCTGATGATTTTGCCACGGCATGGCCATTCCGGAAATATTCCCGTGGGGCTTCACAGTTGTCCAAAACCAAAAATATGTGCGCATTAGAGTTTTGAGTGGGAAAACTTGATTTTAGGTTTATGGAACCCTTGTGAGAGTTTCTTGAAATTAAAAGTTCTATCGTATGGTGAAATTCAGATTTTGAATAATCCCCCTAAAAGTGAAATAAAAAATTATTTTTCTTCAGCTTCAATATAACACATTGATGAGTTCTGCAAAGTTTTAGAGCATATTATTACAAGAATTTTTGCTGAAGACCGTAACCTTCTATCTCTTCAGCGAAGATAGAAAATCCCTATTTCTTAGATGTGAATCATCAAAATCAGTTTTTCTATTTCAGCTTTTTTTGTAGTTGTTGTATGACTTTTTCATGTTTTATAATGTTGTACAAATAGCAAAGATACACAACTTTGCCAAATGTAGTATACCTCTAACTTTGCTTGTTTAGGAACTGTAAAACTTTTGATATAAAAAATACCCTAATTTTGATCTCCAATTACGCAACTATGCGCCGACGGATACAAATGAAACTTCCTGACTTTTTGTAGTTTTTTATTTAGTTTCAGATTCATGTAATGTAATTTGTATCTGTTTGCGCATAGTTGAGTAATGTGAATGTATTCAAATTGATCACGATCGGTGAAATATCAAACTCATTTGATTACGTTTCGGCCTACTGTCTTTTATTCATCAGCCATCAACAGATACTATTGTCAACAGAAATAAAAAATTCAATTCGCACCAAATCATCAATGACCGGTCTCACACAGCATACAGTTGAATCCGGGCATGTGTTCAAGTTTCCCGACACTGCTATACTAGAAAGAGAGAGCAATGAGAGCAAACGACTAAACGCAGAGACACTACACATCAAGTTACGCGAAGGCAATACAGTAAACCTCCAACGGGATGCTCTAAGTTTCGCCAACACATACGACGGCGCCCTGTGCAAGCTCAGAAGGTTTGAACAGAGCAAAAGGGAACGCCGCGGACGGACTTAGCGTCGTAGATGAAACTACAGTGGACGACAAAAGTTTTGTTTTTAGTTAGCGATAAGATTATTCCCTTGTAAGTTTTGTCATTTTGTTTGTTAAAATAGGTAAATTAAAATTTGTTTTATTTCTGTTGACAATAGTATCTGATGATGGCTGAATAAAAGACAGTAGGCCGAAACGTAATCAAATGAGTTTGATATTTCACCGATCGTGATCAATTTGAATACATTCACATAAGTGCACGGTGATTAAAACCAAATCATAGGGTAATTGATCTTAAATTGACCTATTTAGCGCTTTTTAACACCACCACTCGCACTCCTGCTCAATTTACTCGTCATTTATAAATAATATGTGGTAATGTTACTATTTGTTGGAAAGTACCACCTTTTTTCTACATTATCAGTACTTTAAAAATGTATAATTGATGAAACTTTTATTAAATGTATCGTTTTTTGCCAAAGCCTTTTTTTGATCTTGAATGGACCCAACATGATCTTGAATTGGACCTATTTTTGATTTTGAAATGGACCTAAATTAGGATTGTCATAGTTTCTTCCATGTAAATGAACAAAATAATAACAAAGATTTTTTTTTAATAGTACAACTATACTACTGTTATTTATTAATAGGACACAAGGTTGAACAGCTTTTACCTTTCTTATATTCTGTTAGAAAGGTATGAAAGCCGGTTGAAAAATTTGAAATCGGTCACAGTCACCGAGGATCTTGTTTTTATGTCAGCCCAACAATTGAACAATGTTTCAGTGACTTGATATGCGTTGTGTATGTATCTGTGTGTGACATTTGTATATTGGGAATTTATTATTACCTGTTGCTCAGATATGATTGAAACGATTTCCACGTCATAAGAAAATTATGTCGCCTATTAGTTTCAAAAATTTAAACCATTCATTAAAAATATGTAATATAACTTGTATTAAACGTAGTTTATCAAGTACAGTGGGGTTCGAGCTTTTATTTAGTGAATACATATTTCGAAAGGTCAGACTTTTACTGACGTAGGACTACGTCTTACTGCAAAGCATCTAAAGGTTTGCGACAGCCCCTGACGGACATTTTGAATATAAAACCGTTGCAGTCGTGAAAAATTCGTTAATTAGTGGTAATTATTCAATTTTTGACACATTTATATGCAATTTTTTCAGTTGAAAAATGGTCTCGATTTTGCCACGGTTTCGATTTTGGCAACATAGGCGACACGCATTTGTTGTCAATTTCGAAATCATACTGTAAATGGTGCTTGAAAAAATTAGACTTGGTAATTCTACTAGGTTTAAGGGTAAGCTTAGATACTAGGTTTTAATTTTAAATGATCGTCGATGAAGAACTGTACCAGATAGAAAATAGGAAGTTTCAAAAATGAATATTTTAGATCTCAGAGTCACTCAATTTCGGTGGACAAGGAGGTATTAATTTTGTCACAAGTCAGAGGGGAGAGGTGCTTAAAGAAAACTTTACATCCCCCAAGAAAAAAATCAGAGGGGTTGTGTATAAGATACGACCACGGATGACGTAGTACAACGTTAGTCCGGTTGCATAATTTTGAATATTATACTAAACTGATTTTTAATCTATCTGTCAATCGACCAAAAGGTGATGTGAAATCAACCTGCTTACTTATCGGCGGAATATAAGGTCTTTGCAAAATATTTTTTAAGTTTTTGTCACCCCCCCCCCTTTGGAAATTGACTTGAAAAATCGGGGGGCTAAAAAAATTTGGAGGATATGAGTATAAAATCAATTGTTCGTGGGCTCTACAGCCTTAAAAACTCGAAAAATGAGTGTACTTAACACTTCTAGCACGAAACAGAAATGGAAATTCGAATTCGGAGTTTCCGAAAATCGTCCAAAAAAAATTCTCTCGTTTTTGTCTTCTTTTCGTACATTTTTGCATGGAAAATAATAACGTATATATTAAAAGCAAGAACAGATTTGGTTTTCACGCTTAAACTTTAAATAAAAATGCTTCAAACCCATGTTTATTGCTCGATTAAAAAATTCACTTTGCCCCCCCCCCTTTAGTGGCCCAACACCGGAAGGACAAAAACTTTATAAAATATTTGTAATGGCCTAATTTTACTTTATTCTGAGTCTCATAATTATTTTAACTAAACTAGAAAATTATCAAATACAATATTATTTTTTTAGGCATATCCAGTTCGAAAATGGTCCAGATATTGATCCAAATTTTATATTTTTTGCACCATATCATTATCCAGGCCTTTACCTAATTTCTGAATCCTCCATTGACGCACAGATGATTTTATTGCCAAACCGGGTAATTTTGTAGGGCGGTTGGGCATCACAAAGTTTCACGAGGGTGAGGAAGTTGGCGTTCTTAACCATCAGAAGTGGCTGCTTCTTTTTACTCAGACGACTCTGGTTTTGTGACTACAGGATCCGGTTGAATTTTATTGGCCTTAGAGTTTTCGGTCAGCGCGCTAAAGGTGTTTTGAAGCTTTGGTATTTATATGGAAAATACAGGACGTTATTTGTCCATGAAAAATTTTTGGATTCAAACCATTTTTACGATGTTGCCTGTAGATAGTTAAGCAGGGATAACCACTTGAAATAGAGATTGGAATATTAGCTTCGTAACTCAATTCGAAGTTCCAATATTAGAGTTTCCTATACAATAAAGCTATATATAAATCTTCAGAATTGTATTCTCAAATAACTTGTTTCATTCTTCTGTGCATTACTTTTAATGATACAAGAATTGTCCCGTTTAGCATAATTTGGGAATTTTTTTACATAGGGCGAACAAATTTTGCTCTACTTATATAGATTACTTATATAGATTACACTTTTGCTTCGTGCTAAAACAAATACGTAAAATCCAATTGAAAAATTTAAGTGTAACTGGTTTTGTGCTAAATGCAAATGAAGCAAAAATAGCTCTTTTTTAAGGGGCATAGTATCTTTTACACCATATTTTTTGCCTAATTTCAAATATTTTTTTCTCGATAACGCGAAAGGCAAATTGAATCGGGTTTTTTGCATTCGAAACATTGCATTTTATACTAATATTTACAATTTTGTTTTCATAAGGGAACCTCTTCCCCTTGCCCCTACGGTTCCTTGAAGATAGTCGTTCAAAAAAACCATGAATTGCGGTATCATGGATTGGCGCTGGGGGGCTTATCCGAATTGAAAAATTCCAAAACGACATGAAAGAACATTAAATTATCTCGTGTTTGATCCATCCTTTTTTAGAATTCGAACACATAACAAAATGGCGGACATTGAAACATAAAAGTATGGTTTTTAAGCGAAAAAATTGACTTTAAACATTTCTAAAAAATTCAAAAATTACAATATCAAGAAAAGGATGGGTCAAACACTAGATAATTTTGTTGGCTTTCAAACAAAAAAAGAATCATAGGAATTGCTTGAGCCGTTCTTGAGATATTTATGGTACCGACTTTCAAAATCTGGTTTCGAGAAAAACGACGTTGAAGTTTTTACTCGTTGTTTAATCGCTCCAGACATGCGTGGTACAAATAGCTGTAACTTTGTCAATATTTGGAATTCATGCAAACGACTTCAAACACATATGGTCAAAATGTTAATCTTTCGAAATAATCAATCAAAAAATTTAGGTTTTAAAAAATTAAAAAGGTACTATGCCCCCTTAACAGAAGGCAGTTAGTATCCCTCTTATCTTTTGATCCATATTATCTTTTAATCAATGATAGTTAAAATTTTTGTACAATACCGATTTTTTACAAATTAAGTTTATATTATTTTAGGCATAAAATGACATATGTTAGCTAACTAATTAGGAAGACTTTTTAGTTTCAAAACTAGAGGCTACAATATACAAACACTATGAAGCAACTACGAAAAAGGATGAGTGATAGTTAGTTTTATCAATATAATTAAGTTTTTATTTAGGCTATAAATCAAGCCTACTTTCAATATCCCGTGCTTATAGATTAATTATAAACGGAGATACTATAGTGACAACAAGCAGTTTTATCGAATATACAACGGCGTGTTCGTTGGTGGTAGGCAATGATAGCTACCGGCAGTGATGTCTCGGAGCGCAAAACTAGGTCCATTCTAAAATCAATACTACTGTGTTACCTGACTCACTGCGAATATGCGTTGTGTTCGCGGGATCGTGTTGGTTCGAAAGGTTTCGAAAAATATCGCCCTTGTATCGAAAATATCGTTAATTTTGATCACTAAAAATAACGTACTTCAACGTTATATTTCATGTGCCAGTAGTACGCAATGATTGTATTGTGAAACTGAATTGTTATTTATGCAACTTTTTACAAATTAAATGCAATAACAAAAGCACAACTTATAAAAAATCGTTTGTTATCGATATTAACTGCATATGCGTTATAAACGAATAAAACGTATGTTTACGTTTTATTTCAATAATACGCATATTCGCAGTGAGTCAGGTAAAACAGTAGGTCCATTCAAGATCAAAAAAGGGGGTTAACATTTTTCAAGAATTTGAAGATTTTACTGGTTTTACTGAACTTTTAAATACCTAAATTGAAATTACACATATTTTAGCATGATTTTAAGAGTATTGTTTTATTTGAAACCAGAAGGGTTCCGGGTAGTAACAGTTTGAAAATACTCTATGGTGACTGCCAAAACGCTGAAAAACAGCTACTTTTAAATACGCGGCAATAAAGTAGTTTTGGCTATAATTTTAATTTAATCTTATATATAAAAATGGAAGTGAAAAGTTCGACCGCGCATCACTTGAGAACGGAGCCTCCGATTTGAGCCGTCTTTTATTTATTGTGTTCGTTTCCACCACCGCTATGTTTTTACGGCGAGAAAAGTTGAAAAATTTACTCGGAAGATAGGAAAACTCGAAAAATTAGTTTTCCATATAAAACCCGCAACGCATTGTATGCGCCATGTCGTTGGCTGCTATGATCATCGTACGATTTTTTGCAGCACCGTTGTCGTATTCAAACAAACACGTGGTTACCTTCATTGGAATCGCCACATCTAACAATGCTATTAAACATTTTGGGGGTTTACAATTTCAGAAAATAACCAATCAATAGGTCCAACTTATTAATCAACCTAAACTCAAGCCTAAAGTGTCAGCAATAAAATTCGTTAATTTCATTCATTCGTTCATTCATTTATCAAATTTATGAAACAAACACGAATCATTTTTATTCCTTTTTACATCGGTTGCGTAGCCATAAGATGCAGGTTAACAAAAGGTTTAAGCACTAAATTCACTAAATTGCTACTTCCCAATCGTCAAATGAAGAATACATTTTGCATATGTTAATGGATTATGAGCATATTCGGTTTAAGTGAATATCAAGCTAATAAATCAACAGTAAGAGCATATGATTTAGAATTTAAAAAAAATAGTGAACGAAGCAACTATTATACATCGTATTTAAGGGATCAGTTCCGGCGTAGTGGTTAGCATTCACGCCTTTCACGCCGAGGACCCGGGTTCAAATCCCAACCCCGCAGAAGTCACGAATGACCCAAGCTGGTTAAAGTGACTATAATCAAAACAAAAAACAATCGTATTTAACTTTCAGTCGATTTCATTTCGTATTAGACTCTTTAGAAGTGTAAAAAGGTTTATAAAATGACGCTTTTATGTTAAATTGTTTTAGTGCGTGAATTACCAAAGAAACAATACAGCGATCAATTGATTTTGTGGAATAATAAAATTTAGTTTGTTTTGAGAATTGAGAATAACAGTTACCGAGATTCAGCGATGCAATTCCTTTGGGTAATTCTTATCAATAGATTTATGAACCAAAAAAAAAAATAAAAATCTAATGACTATTGATATTGTATACATATAAGAATATAAAATTGGCCCTTAAATTATCGAGAAATTCCAAAGTTGCAGCAGACGATATTAACCGTCGTACCAAAATTTGCAACAAATATATTAACATCCAGTATTACTATTTTTAACCAGCAGAGTTTATAAAACAAGACTCAATGCAACTACCACAAACACGACTGTTGATATTGCTGGGATTGGGGAAACCAACTTTTACACCGATATGCATTTCTTACTAATGACTTAATACAGTTGTTAAATTTAGACATTCTCTGAAATCCCAGCGTTTAATAAACGCAGAACTCCTTAGACAACGGCAAAACTTGACTTATACCTAGAAAATATCCCTTTTTCTAAAACGCAGCAGGAGTTCATCTGAAGTTTACATATCGTATATTTAGCCCAATTTGTGGCAGTACGAAGTTTGCCGGGTCTTCTAGTTTTAGTATATTTACGTTCAGAAATGATTAAAGATAAACATAAAAGCTAAATACAGTACAAAGACTTGATAATTATATCCTAAAATTCTTATTTAAAAATAGGTCCATTCAAGATCAGAATTCGACTAAGTCCATTTCAAAATCATTTACCCTATTATTTCTAGATGGAGCAGCTTCTAAATTATAAAATTTAATTAACGTACTGCTTATTAAGCTAGTTTTTAATTTACACTCACTTTGTATTGTATTTGCTCAAAACACAATGATGCACTTTGGCATCGCCTTAAGGTCGTCAGAGGCCAGCTGCTTTTTTACTGATTTCAGTACTTGTTTCCACTATCGTTTTGTTTATGCTACTGTTTTACCTGACTCACTGCGAATATGCGTATTATTGAAATAAAACGTAAACATACGTTTTATTCGTTTATAACGCATATGCAGTTAATATCGATAACAAACGATTTTTTATAAGTTGTGCTTTTGTTATTGCATTTAATTTGTAAAAAGTTGCATAAATAACAATTCAGTTTCACAATACAATCATTGCGTACTACTGGCACATGAAATATAACGTTGAAGTACGTTATTTTTAGTGATCAAAATTAACGATATTTTCGATACAAGGGCGATATTTTTCGAAACCTTTCGAACCAACACGATCCCGCGAACACAACGCATATTCGCAGTGAGTCAGGTAACACAGTAGGTTTATGCTGAGTTGCTAGTAGTAGGTTATGAACAATTATGAAACGTAGAATCGCGAATCCATTTTTGCTGTTGAACTAGATCCGACAGTAATTCTATCACACAAAATGTTGTTTTCGGTGAAATTTTTGACGTAGGACTACGTCTTTGTTTACTATACTGGGACTGGGTAGCACTTTATGAAAACGAAAATAGAAGTGTAACGTTTGAATGAAAGATTTCAAATGCTAATAACTACTAAACTACTGAACGAAACTGAACAATTTGTATGTCGTTGGATAGATAAAATGACCAGCAATTTTTAAGGGGGTAAGAGAGCAATTTTAAGGGGGGCGTAAGAGGGGGGGGGGCTCCTATACAAATGAAACACAAATTTTCTAAAACTCGAGAACTAATCAAGCAAATGGAACCAAATTTAGCATGTGGGGGTGTTAGAAGGCAGGATTAATTTTCAACGGTGTACTGAGACCTCTTCTCCTTCTAAGAGGGGGGGCTCTCGTACAAATGAAACAAATTTCCTCAAAACTGTAGAACTAATCAAGCAAATGGAACCAAATTTGGAATATAGGGGTTTCAGAAAGCAAGAATTTTTTCTTTGGTAAATTAAGACCCTTCTTTAGGAGGGGCCCCCCAAACCAATAATATTCAAACTTCCTCATAACTCGAGAACTATTCGAACAAAAGGAACCAAAATTAACTTGTGAGGGTTTTTGGAGGTAAGATGTTTTTCTATGGTGTACTGAGACCCTTTCTTCTTCTAAGTAGGGGGCTCCCATACAAATGAAATACAAATTTCGTCATAACTCTAGAACTAATCAAGCAAATGAAACCAAATTTGGCATGTGGCGGTTTTAGAAGGCAGGATTTTTATCTATGGTATAATGAGACCTATTCGTCTTTTAACAGGGGGGGGGGGGAAGGTTTTCTATTGTGGACCTTTGCTTTCTTTAAGAAGGGGAAATCCCATACAAATGAAACACAAATTTCTTCATAACTCGAGAACTAAACAAGCAAATGGCAAATGGAGGCATGAATTTATTTTGAATTTTTTTATTTTATGATGCTTTGAGACCCCTCACCCCTGTGGTATGAGGATAATTCATTACCATTTCAACCTTTATGATGCACACAAGTGATTTTTAAAAGAAACTTCTATGTCTCAAAAGTTGCAGGCATTGTACTTATGAACCCCCGTCCACGTATTTTCAAAGTGACCATTGCATTAAATTAGGAATTAAATCTGAATATTTTGCTATTCTCTTTTAAACATTCACTTAAACAATGGCACTCACAGATTCTTATAAACATACATATGCCAGAAATGCAGTTTACATTAGTCTTTGATCTGATGATTTGATATAGTCCTACGTCACCCTTTCGTACAATTCTGAGGGCTGTATACCTTGTAGTTTTTATCAGAGAATTTTATAAGTATATTTTCGACACTTTACGACCGTTAATTTAATAGCGAAAATTATTGGCCAATTTCCTGCTCAACGTTTCCTGTTTCCTTGGTAACGTATCAACAACGACGGCCGCGAATTCGGAATTGTAATCGAAACGAAGTAAAATTTTTCATATCAATTCATGTGAACAGATTGGGCAAAATCATTATAATATCTTATCAGATAACTGTTCGGGTGGTAAATTCAAATTTTCTGTGTTTCAAGTTAAGTTTCGCGAGTGATGTGATGAATGGATCGGCCGAAAAAAATTAAAGAAAAATCAACGGCGAAAAAGTGAAAATATAGTGATGAATTTTAATTGGGCAGAAATCTCAGTATTTAGTGTAAGTTATGCCCCAAAAAGTAATAGAACTTATAGAATGCAATGTTTAGTGCTTCGAGTTGCAAGATCTGATTACGTCTAGCAGGTTAGTTGAACTAATTTTATTTTTACCTTTGTTATACTATAACAAAGGTTTGGTCGAAAAACACGAAGTTGATCCGAGGCCTGGAGGGCCGAGTCACATATACCAATCGATAAGGTTCGACGAATTGAGCAATGTGTGTGTGTGTGTGTGTGTGTGTGTGTGTGTGTGTGTGTGTGTGTGTGTGTGTGTGTGTGTGTGTGTGTGTGTGTGTGTGTGTGTGTGTGTGTGTGTGTGTGTGTGTGTGTGTGTGTGTGTGTGTGTGTGTGTGTGTGTGTGTGTGTGTGTGTGTGTGTGTGTGTGTGTGTGTGTGTGTGTGTGTGTGTGTGTGTGTGTGTGTGTGTGTGTGTGTGTGTGTGTGTGTGTGTGTGTGTGTGTGTGTGTGTGTGACGCTTGACTTTAGTCGTCTGTTTCTCGGAGATGGCTGAACCGATTCGTTTGCTATTACGCTTATTTGAAAGGTGTTATCACCTTGTAGATCACTATTGAATGGTTTTGCGGTCCGACATTTTGTTTAAAAGTTATAAGCAAAAATGTAAAAATTACGTGACATGATTTTCTCCGGAACCGCTCAACCGATTTCAACAATTTTAGTATCAAATGAAGGCTCTTGCTACTGCAAATTTTTTGGGAGAGTTTTATCGCAAACAATCAAGCGGTTCAAAAGTTATGCTTAAAAATGTGCTTTTTCAAGGTGTCAATTAGTCGAACGTTTCTCAGAGATGGCCAAACCGATTTATGCGCTATTAGTCTCATTTGGTAGGTAATATAGCCTTATAGATCACTATTGATTTGTTTTTGGATTGGATGTTTAATTTGAAAGTTATGAGCAGTCGTGTACAGCATAATAAAAGTTACAATTATTTATAACGTATTTAACCAGATAATTAATCAGATTTCAAATATTTTAGTATCAAACAGGAGGCCTTAATGCTGTGAACATATCTGCTAAATATTATTAGAATTGGCCTTACCAGTCAAAAGTTAATTGAAAAACATTGATGAAATTATTTAAGCAAATTTTACTGATATGAACCAAACAAAAAAAAAACGCGATCATGTGCTCTAGCGTAAAAATGCTTAATTTTCCAGGTGGTATGTCTTTGGAAAAGTTTATTTAAAAAATCTGGCGCAACTTTTTACACTATTAGGGTGACCGTAGATCTACCTATTAGGGTGATACAAATTTTTGTTTTTTTAAATGCGTCCAAAAAAGTACAGTGTCTCCACAAAAGTTATAGAACACAGTAAAATAAGCAACTTTGCTGTACATAGTAACTATCTATCTCTTACTGGTTGCAAAGTGTTACGATTTTTTTAAAAATGCAGCGAAAATTAAAAAGTTGAGATATCGAAAAGCGGTTACGTCACAATTTAGATAAGTAATATTTACACGTCAAAAAAAATTCACCCAAATCGATCCTCTAAGATACTGCGATACACACACAGTCGCTGATAACATATGATTTCGAGGAGAGCGCGTTTAAACAATCGTACAGCACTGCACTTCCCTTCAAGTGATCCAACAGTTTTACTGTAAATTCTCAACGAGACCTCGTACCGAAAAATACTATGGGCTCAACATTTCTAAAGATAAAACCCTTCTGAAAATGCAAAACAAACAAGTTTTTCGATTTTCCAGTGAGGGTCTCCCTTCAGTTTCTGAATTCAGCTAAAGTACAACATATGACATCTTTAAGTACTCAAAATTGCAAAAGTAGCTCATTTGTTGACATATAAAGTGGCCAGGGTTACATTGGCCACAGCTGGACACATTCTAGGAACGTTCCGAATACATCCAGGAAAACGGACAGTTGCTCACTTAAACCAAACCCCAGAATGTCACCCCGCTATTAACTCAAAATAACAAATTATACAAATAAAAGGAAGACATTTTTTGATTGCTTTGGAATATTATACAAATTTATTAGTATGTTACATAGACATGCATATGTATTGATGATAACTATCATAGTGTTATCAAAAAGTTGAGTTCCGAAGGCGTGTCGAATTCTAACTCAAATGACAAATGAGATGGTATAACAAAGGTTCCTTTCACCAATAGGTGGATTAAATCGGGTTTTTTGTGATGGTTTCCCGAGTCTATGGGAGCATGTTGATACACTGAAGAATGGAAGGGAAGGGTGATATTCGGTGCCATACTGACTGCCATAAATGGAGTCTGACGACCTTGTCCTTAAGCTTCTAATTCATTAGCTTTTTGGCACAACTGCTCCACATGAGAGCCACTTTGTAAAAGAACCTTAAGATGATTTTGCCTTTTACCGGCAGCCTCGAAATTGGAGGACGATAGACGTTTAACGCATTGTTCGCATCGGATGCTGTATTCGTTGAACGGACAAGACATCTATCCCGTAAATTTATTTGCATACCCCACATATGGAAACTTCGTTAAATATTTGCGATAAAGCTTACGAGCGCGTGTTTTGGCCGTCGTATTTTGCTTATCATTACGGTTTGGCACAGTCCTCATCTTGAAAGACTTCATGCCTTGTCGTTGCTTAGAAGTGTGCACGAATGTTGGCGACATTTTTATTTTACGAGCAATGGTACGTACAGGAAGATCTGGTCTCCTCCGTAATATTTGTTCTACCTTCGCATCCTTATGGCGGTTCCTCAGATCCGTTTTTGTTCCACTTCCCTTCTTCCTAGCTGTTGTCAAGCGAATATCGAACGATTTTGAAACACTGTGAACAGTGCTTGGAGAAAATCCAAGCTTTTTGGTAAGTTTTCTTAACGAGAGATCCGGATTTTCATTGCGACCGCACACAATTGCTTTTCGCACCTGCTCTTCTTTCGACGCCATTTTACGCTGAGCGCTTGTAATATAAACAAGTGTTATATTTTCAGAAAGAACAGACATACGTCTACCACTCTGCAAAATATTTCACTCATTGTTAATGTGTTTCCGAAGCTGTGCGTATTTAGGGGTGTCCAAAATTTGTCGCGAACAAGCCTTAGTAGGCGAAATGTGTCGGGAGGAAAGCGTGTGGAATGCCGTCACCGGCGTTGTAGCACAGATTATGTTGCAACTGCAACGACAGTGGAGAAACGACCAGCAAACTACCAATCCCGATTAGCAGACAATCTTGACAGACGCATCGGTAGAGTGACTGAGTGCTGAGCCCAACAAGAAACCCTGCGAAGGTGGCCGTGAGAAGATGGAAGTCATGACGGTCGATATCTCTGGATCCGTACACGTCTCGACAGTTGTAAAGAAATTGGACGGTGAAGGAGCATGTAATAGCATCAAGGACTGCAGAACCCTGCGAGGGTGAATATGAAGGAGTGGACGTTATGACGGTCGTCATCTCCGGATCGGAGTGTACAGGCACAGCCTCCCCCCGAAGTAATACTTAACGGTAGTTCCGAGGGTTTAAGGTTAGACGCCCGTGAGGTTTTTAGTGGGTTGGACTCCCACACTGTGCCACGTGATGTAGCAATACATTATTAGTGTGCCTGGGATTGAGCGTTTCCTCACGTAAAAAAAACTCAGAGAGGTTGTGTACAAGACACGACGGCATATAGGTGACGCAGGACTACGTCTCTTTGTGGCGATAGTAGCATATATCCTTGCAAGTAATAATACGATTCTTCATGTATACATGCTACATGCAGCATATATAGGGTTTTTTGAGACTGCAGGTTGAGAATATTCAATTATTTTCGAATGAATGTTAATAGTGCCTCAAATCTTACTTCAACATCAGACACTATTTAGTTAGACATATATGTATTTATCAGAGGTTGGAAAACTCGCAAAATGAATATATACGCCGAGCATCGGCAAACGGTTTTATCATAAGAAAACATCGACGCGAGTGCTTCAATTCACCTATAATAATGAGTCGCATACATTCACGCTTTATAGCATCGCTGAATATACGAATATCGTGTGCAACGCAAAAGTGCGAATTAACACCTTCTGCTATATGTAAAGCCACTAACACTACTTTAAACTATTCTCTTTCCGGCGTCCGCGGGCATCATATATCCGCTAAATCGAACACACTCAATGTTAAATATATAATTTTTGAACGAATTCTGATGTTCATAATGAGGTTCTGTTCGTGATAAAATTCAAAGCTGATGCGTGCATTATCGGCGAGGCAGGCGAATAGTGTATGTTCATCGATTCAAGTGATCACTTTTTCGCGAATTCTCCAACCACTGGTATTTATGTATTTGATTTGATATCAAAAAATTGTTATGTTAAAATGGTTTGGTTGTGCTGCAGGTTGAGAAATCCAAATTTTTGCAAGTCGATAATTTTTTACAGTGTTTTATTCATTCTCATGATTGAAAGCTACTAAATAAGTTAAAATTGTTTGAATGTTTTGAATGTTTGAATGCGTTATACTGAGTTGACAGTCAAATAAACCTTAGCAGCATAAACCGACAGCACAGAAACGAAGCAAGCAGCATGTGAGGTGTACCCAAGGTTGCCAACAGGTTTTCCCGAATATCTGGCGAACACGAATAAAAGTGTCTGGCAAAAATCTGGTGGTAAATTAGTCCGATGGGGAGGTGTTTTCCTGAAAAAATCTTGCTCGTTTTGCTCACCGTAGATGCAAAATGTTGTCCAAAATTAGAAGTGATGACCTTTTTGCAAGACGGAGGATCGAAAATCTGGCACATTGCCAAATATGTGGAAGGTTTTAAGCTTTGTCTGTTGGTCTGGCGCGCAATCAAAAATCTGGCAAAATCCAGATTTATCTGGCATACTGGCAACCGTGGGTGTTCATAGGACCCGAACCCTTTTTTAGACTATCTTCATGTGCCCTTAAAATGGAACTTAGGAATTGGGAAAAACTAAAGGTGCAGTCTAACTGGAATATTACCTCGAATGCCCGGCAATCGAAACGTTTTATAGAGCCAAATGCTCTTCAATCACAAAAACTATTAAACACTTTCAAAACCCGACTTGAGCACATACACCGGTTTGATAACAGGACATTGTCCTTGTAAGTACCACCTGAAACTAATCGGTATACTTAATGAAGCAAACTGTCGCTTTTGTAATCATGAGATTGAAAGCTCCGAACATTTGTTGTGCGACTGTGTTGCACTATATCATAAACGACGTAGATATCTTGATAAGGGGCTGATTCAACCCTGCGATATTTGGAATGCTGCTCCTAATCAGGTGATAAATTTCATACGAAATGCATCACCTGATTGGGATAAATGCCGACAGTAGTTGAGGTGGCTCATCAAACTTTGATAGCTCACCGATACGACATGGCGTAATTAAAAGAGGACACACCACAATAGATCAAAATAATGGTCGCGGTGGTAAGTCCCCAACACGGGGAATAAAAAAAACCGTGGGTGTTGGCTATTGGCCCCAAACTGGAATTTTTTCACGCTACTTCATATGGAAAAATGATGTCTGTATGTAGCAAAACTATCAGCAAATGTCAAATGTTTAAAATGTATCCGTCAGTTGGTAGTCGAGTAACTCGGGGTTAAAATCAAGGTATTCTTATAATCAAAGTTCTACAGTTCCTAAACAAGCAAACATAGAGGTATACTATTTTCAGCAAAGTTGTGTATTTTTACTATTTGTATAACTTTGTAACACATGAAAAAGTCATACAACAATTACAAAAAGAGCTAAAATAGAAAAACTGATTTTACAAATACAGAAACAATAAATAAGATTTCTCTGTCTTCGCTTCTATTTCAGGTTACAGTCTTCAGCAAAATTTCTTGTAATAATAGGCTCTAAAACTTTGCAGAACATATCAATGTGTTATATTGAAACTGAAAAACAAAATTTTTTTTCACATTTAGGGGGATTAATCCAAATTTAAATTGCACCAGATGATAGAGCATTCAATTTCAAGAAACTCTTCCAAAGGTTCGATAAATTTAAAACCAAGTTTTCCTAGGCAAAACTCTAGTGCGCACGTTTTCTTTGGTTTTGGGCTATTGTGCGCGCGAGTAACTGTGTTATAAAAGTTGGCGCGAGTGTTCGAGGATTAATATCTTTTGACCGGTAAAACCAATTCTTATGAAATTTTGCATATATATTCGTAGTGTCAAAACCTCTCGTTTGATATTAAAATAATTGAAATTAGGTAAATTATCTTGGTTAAAATCATTATAAATTATTGTTAATTTTGGTGTGGTGTATACGATTGCTCATAACTTTCAAATTAAACGTCCAATCCAAAAACCATTCAATAGTGATTTATCCGGCTATATTACCTGCCAAATAAAACTAATAGCGCATAAATCGGTTTGGCCATCTCTGAGAAGCAGGCGATCATTTGAACCTTATCAAAAATGGTTTTTTAAGGCTAACTTTTAAACTGCTTGTCCGTTTTCAATAAAACTTGGTAAAAAGAACCACAGAGGCGATGGACTCATAGGTACACGGGTACCAACGAGCCAGATGCCCTGGCGGGTGTTGTGGGTTCAAATCCGGTTATAATCTCAGATTATAGCTTGGTTCGACCCATGCACCTTCCAGCATTAGACAAAAGGTAGAAGTCACAAAGACAACTTGTTAAGCGTAGCTACCTATCCCCCCTTCCTTTCCACTCTTTCCCCTCCATTCCCAAAAAAATCCTTCTTCATTACTTTCCCTTACCGTCCCTTCACAATTGTAGAACCATCGTTTCAAAAAAAAATGTTAATATATGCCTGACCGCATTTCAAGGTCAAAAGACTAAAACACGAGTTTGGTCAAGTTAGCCATAATGTACAATAGCCATTATAAACGAAAGTCATAGTGTACGATAGCCATAATGTACGGTTTCCATACGTTGTGGCAATCATTTTTTTGGTCGTACATATGTTAATCGTATTCGCTTCATTTTCGGTTTTGCCTTTGTCATATACCATTCGACTCAGTTTCGAAAAATGAGCATTTTCTGTGTGTGTGTGTTTTTTTTACGTAGGACTACGTCTTTGTTTACTATACTGGGACTGGGTAGTACTTTATGAAAACGAAAATAGAAGTGTAACGTTTGAATGAAAGATTTCAAATGCTAATAACTACTAAACTACTGAACGAAACTGAACAATTTATATGTCGTTGGATAGATAAAATGACCAGAAATTTTATAGTGGAACCATGGAAATGGAACCAAATTTGGCATATGGGGGTTTCAGAAGGCACGATTTTTTTCTACGTTGTACTGAGACGCCTTCTCCTTCTAAGAGGGGGGCTCCTGTACAAATGAAATACAAATTTCCTCAAAACTCTAGAACTAATCAAGCAAATGGAACCAAATTTGGAATGCAGGGGTATCAGAAGGCAATAATTTTTTCTATGGTAAATTGAGACCCGTCCCCTCTTTAGGAGGGGGGGCTCCCATACAAATGATATACAAATTTCCTCATAACTCGAGAACTAATCAAGCAAAAGGAATCAAAATTGGCATGGGAAGGTTCTTGCAGGTAAGATGTTTTTCTATAGTGTACTGAGACACTTTCTTCTAAGAAGGGGGGCTCCTGTACAAATGAAATACCAATTTCCTCATAACTCGAGAACTAATCAAGCAAATGGAACCAAATTTGGCATGTGTGTGTTTTTGGAGACAAAATTTTTTTCTATGATGAATTGGGACCCCTCCCCACTTTAAGTGGGGGGGGGGGGGCTTCTATACAAACGAAATACAAATTTCCTTATAACTCGAGAGCTAATCCAGCAAATGGAACCAAATTTGGCATGTAGGTGTTTTTGGAGGCAAGAATTTTTTCTATGATGAATAAGAACCTCTCCCCACTTTAGGAGGGGGGGCTCCTATACAAATGAAATACAAATTTCCTCATAACTCGAGAACTAATCAAGCAAATAGAACCAAATTTGGCATGTGGGTGTTTTCGGTGACAAGAATTTATTCTATGGTAAATTGAGACCCCTCCCTCTTTATAAGGGGAATTGTAACTCCTCTCCCCTTTAAGAGGGGGGGCTTCCATACAAATTTCCTCATAACTCGAGAACTAATCAAGCAAATGGAACCAAATTTGGCATGTGAAAATTTTCGAAGGCAGGAAAATTTTCTACGGTGAATTAGGACCCCTCCCCACTCTAAGAGGGGGGGCTCCTGTACAAATGAAATACAAATTTCCTCCTAACTCGAGAACTAATCAAGCAAATAGAACAACATTTGGCATGTGGGTGTTTTTTTTGGTGACAAGAATTTATTCTATGGTGAATTGAGACCCCTCCCCTCTTTATAAGAAGAAATTATAACTCCTCTCCCCTTTAAGAGGGGGGGCTTCCATACAAATTTCCTCATAACTCGAGAACTAATCAAGCAAATGCAACCAAATTTGGCATGTGAAGGTTTTCGAGAGCAAGAAAATTTTCTATGGTGAATTAGGACCCCTCCCCACTTTAAGAGGAGGGGCTCCTGTACAAATGAAATACAAATTTCCTCATAACTCGAGAACTAATCAAGCGAATTGAACCAAATTTGGCATATGTGTGTTTTTGGAGACAATTTTTTTTTCAATGATGAATTGGGACCCCTCCCCACTTTAGGAGGGGGGGTCCTATACAAACGAAATACAAATTTCCTCATAACTCGAGAACTAATCCAGCAAATGGAACCAAATTTGGCGTGTAGGTGTTTTTGGAGGCAAGAATTTTTTCTGTGATGAATTAGGACCTCTTCCCACATTAGGAGGGGGGGCTCCAATACAAATGAAATACAAATTTCCCCATAACTCGAGAACTAATCAAGCAAATAGAACCAAATTCGGCATGTGGAGGTTTTTGGTGGCAAAAATATTTTCTACGGTGAATTAGGATCCTTCCACACTTCAAGAGGGGGGGCTTCTACACAAATGAAATACAAATTTCCTCATAATTCGAGAACTAATCAAGCAAATGGAACCATATTTGGCATGTGGGTGTTTTTGGAGGCAACCATTTTTCCCATTATGAATTAGGACTTCTTACCTTTTTAGGAAGGGGGGGGGGCTCCCATTCAAACGAAATACAAATTTGCTCATAACTTTAGAACTAATCAAGCAAATGGAACCAAATTTGGCATGTGAGAGTTTTAGATGGCAGAATTTTTTTTCTGTGGTGTATTACGACCACTTTCCCTTTTAAGAGGGTGGGCTCCCATACAAATGAAATACAAATTTCCTTATAATTTGAGTACTAATCAAGCAAATGGAACCAAATTTAGCATGTAGGAGATTTTTGAGTCTTGAATTTATTTTATGATAGTTAGAGACCTCTCACCCCTGTGGTAGGGGGATATGGACTCTCATACAAATAAAACAGAAATTTTTGCGAAACTCAAAAACTAATCCAACTCGAGAAATTCGAGACTCTTCCATAAAACATTAATCAATAACAAGACCACAAAAACTATCTATAGTAACACTAGATCATTCAGGACGAGCCGGTCACGAGTGTTGCCGGTGACCCGCCGTCGGAAGCGCCGCCCACTGGGGGGCTTGCAAAACTCGAGATAGTGACAAAGATCATCCGAGATTCATGATTTATGTACAACACAGGTTAATTTGTGGCAATACGAAGTTTGTCGGGTCAGCTAGTATTCAAATAAACGTTTAGGTTTTTAACGAACACATGAGATGTACAGTACAGTGTTTGTCGCACTAACACAATAACGTTAGCCGCTTTCAGTTCCGCCTTAACGGATTTTGATGCCTTTGGCACACTTATTCCGTGAATTACAACGAAAACATGCGTAGAATGCATCAAGATCATAAAAGTAAAACCACACTGTTTCGTGCGATTACGTAGTTTTGAACATTCGGGACTTTTGCAATATCGATATAACTATCGATATCCTGCCTAAATATCGATTACAATATCGCGGAGGATCAAAATATCGATATTGCCGATACCGATATTTTTTTCAAAATGTCAACAACCCTAGTATTAAGTTGCGTGTTATAAAAACCGCTGTATAAAATGCAAGATACAATTGACACATTCCGCCGTGACGTTACAACGTTTTGACTCTTCTTTGCACACTATTTGTGCTTCAGCTGGGAAAATTGTTGAGAAACACCCAAACATTATTATATATTTGGAAAGAGCATAAAATTTCCAATTAAAAGTGAACAAATTAATAGCATTTGCTTTAACCAGATTGTTTTGGAAAGCAAAAAATGTAGCGTGACGTTACAACGCGCCAGAAATTCGTCTTTTGGTTCTTCTGTTGAATGACATGAAAATTCTGCTCTCTTTCAAATTTTATCTAAAGACTTTCTTCTATGATTTGATAAGAAATGAAAACTGAATAACTTGCCATTTTCAGAATTCCGATAATTAGTGAAGTTAATTTTTAAACAGCTTTTACTTTTCGTGACGTTACTACGGTTTGTTTTACACAGAGAGGGTCGTAGCTCCGTGTAACGTCACGAAAAATCTGTTCAGTTAATATTCGTCAATTATCGCTGTTGCTGCCTTCTGTATATAACAGATAATCCAAAGACGTGTTGTTAGTATGCCTTTCACTATTTTGACTACGTAATTTTGGGGTTGTTCACAAATTACGTCGCGTAGTGGGAGTAATTCTAAGAAAGTGAGACATAAGTAATATCATCGAAACCATAAGACATAGCATAATAGTTGCTTCTGGAAAGTTTCTTCATTTAAAATGCACTTTCTAGTGGTGAAAAAATATTCGGACATTAGGGTGTCCTCAAGCAGATACAAAAAATATTTTTTTTATTTTAAGTCAGAAATAATTGCTGTCTACAGAAAATTTGTAGTAAAACTAATTTTAAGAAACTTTGTTGAATACTGAAGATTTCTATTTCTTACATGAAAAAAGTTATAGAGAAAAACTCTTAGGGACACCCTTAAAAATAGTTTTTTTTATCTAGCGCTTTAATAACGCTTCATTTGCCTTGCAAATGTTCTAAAAAATTGATGATCTAATTAAATTGCCCATTTTTGTTGAAAATGGTAGACCTCTATCTTTTTCCCTTTAGAAGCTATCACTGTTTCTTTTTATTTTTACATGTACTCTTCAAGGGGGTGTATCTCGGGGGAGAGCAGCTATGAGCAGCTAAACTCACTTGTTTTTTGTGAGTCAATTTATGTTGTATTCCACCATGTACAACTTAGGGTAAAACACTGTGGAAAATCTAAAAAAAGTTATTATGAAGGCAACCGTAGGTGAACATGTAGAAATAAAAGAAACAAGGGATAGCTCCTAAAGGGAAAAAGATAGATCTCTACTATTTTCGACAAAAATGTGCAATTTAATTCGATTACCAATTTCTTAGAATATCTAAAAGACGTACGAAGTGTTATTAAAGAGATAGATAAAAAAAAACTATTTTTAAGGGTGTCCCTAAGAGTTTGGCTCTATAACTTTTTTCATGTAAGAAATAGAAACCTTCAGCGTTCAACAAAATTTGTTGAAATTAGTTTCTCTACAAGTTTTCTATAGACAGCAATCATTTCTGACTTGAAATAGAGAAAATAATTTTTGTATCTGCTTAGGGACACCCTAATGTCCAAATGTTTTTTCATCACTAGAAAGTACTTTTAAAAGGAAGAAACTTTTCTTAAGCAACTATTATGCTATATCTTAAGGTTTCGATGCTATTACTTATGTCTCACTTGTTTTGAATCCGTCCGGCTGACCGCCGTGACGTTACAACGCGAGCTTCAATCAGTTGTAATTTAGGTTCTACTTAACTTACCTTCATTCTTTAGGCACCGTTTTAAAGGTAATTATGAGTACAAATAGAATACGGATTATTAGATTGTTCGAATTTGTACTTTTCTGCGAAAGCGAAAAAGTACGCCTTTTTCGTGACGTTACAACGCAAAAAAAGGTCCTATTCAATCCACTTGAAATACAAAATAACTGCAAAATTACATCCAAACTATTTTTGGAATGGATTCAGCATATATTTCTTTGTATGTTGGTCGAAAACAAGTGATATTATTAAATGTTTTAGCGCACTGTCGCAACATTTTTAAAAATATCACGAAAAATCATTTATTTCTTGTAAATTTCATCTATTTTCGATGCACGTTTTATATAACTTCCGAAAATGCTAGAATACCAATTATG
The DNA here is from genome assembly GCF_943734655.1 of Sabethes cyaneus. Taxonomy (NCBI): domain Eukaryota; kingdom Metazoa; phylum Arthropoda; class Insecta; order Diptera; family Culicidae; genus Sabethes; species Sabethes cyaneus. The sequence continues at coordinate 119,092,274 of NC_071355.1, read as the reverse complement.
GCAGTTTTTAAAGGTTCAAACATTGCCCAATCATGGAAAAATATTCAACTATGCTAAAAGCAACTTTTATAAAATGTCTGATTTGTATACCGGCCCGCGGAATGTGTCAATTACAAATAATTGTCAGAATTTTCGCACGTATATTGCCTCCACTTTGATACATATATGTTTTTTATGACATGAAATGTAATTTTTTCATTCAGATATGATTTCGTATATCTTAGTTGCAATCGAGATATACAAACTAAATGGTTTACTGGGCGTATGAATATGTTTTTAACAACTTTCAGTATCAGACAAACAGAGTTTTCTTTTAAATTAATCTGTTATAGTTTTTACACTTACGGTGGTTCTATTTAGATCAGCGTTGAAGGAGCCACGATCACGGGACCATTGGAACAAGGTCGGATGGATATAGCTGTTACACTGTAGTTTTACTGTTGACCCACGATCGGCATATTCTACTTTTGGTGTTTGGTGGATATCAGATTGCTGTTTCTGACTAACGATAAGCTCAAAATCAGATACATATTGTTGACCATCATCAGTACTGCAAACACAAGTATACTTTCCAGTATCAATCTCCGTCACATCTTGTATTATTAGTCGGTTTCCATCTTGCTGCAAAAGTTAAATAGGAAATTAAATCAAAATCAAAATACATATAAAATTAACCTGACACACCCGAAAATTAAAAGGTAACGGTTGACCTCCTATTCGTTCCCATAAAACAGGAACCTGAGAGCCAGAAGATGACGTGCAATCAACAACTATAGAATCACCGGGCATCAAATACGAAATAGGCGGCTCCAATCGCAGTACAGGTAATGATTGTGGCGCTAGGGAAAATATAAATATTATTTTCAATTTATCGTTTTAATCGATTATTTTAGTATACTATCACAATATGGCTCTATTAGGGTGAAAGCACCAATTTTGGCTATAGTTTGTCAAACATTCAAGGATATTGATCATGTTTTATGAAAAACGATTAAATTAAATAGAGATGCCCCAAAAACCAAAAATGTTTATTTGTGAAAATTCATTATATCTATAGAAACTGGTGACCTAAATTCAAAATGATGATGAACATAACATATTTATTCATAACTTAGAATGGAACATAGATAATATTAGCAAACCATTTAGTCTAAACAGGGTTTCAAAGTTCGCGATCAAAAATACTCGGAAATAACGCTTGTAAAAAATGTCCTGCATAAACCAACCCAAAAAAGAAATCGCATCAACTCGCTATTTTGAAGGTATATAAACTAATCATTTACAATGTATTGAAAGGTTATTATGCGTTGGATAACTTTTGATTACGAAAATAATATTTTTCGAAACTTTGTACTTTTCGAGCTTCACGGGGGTGAGATTGTGCCAAGCCATAATGATCGATCCAATTTGTGAATTTCACATACACAACAAAAATACGTCAGTATACACCAGTACACTAACATTCTTTACTATTGAGCACAATATTTTGACAGATTAGATTGCATCATCCATTTTGGAGCAAACAGCATCATAGGTCTGCTAAATAGGTCCTGGAAACACTGCATGGCGAACAGTTAGGTTTTGTTACCGCGTATATTCTAGATAGTTTTTCGGTGTGTTGCAACGCGAGTGGAAGTGATTGCTAGTGTGCCAAATGAAGAATAGTGATCAATTTCATGATAGAGAATGAAGAATGCCATATACTCCTATTGAATTGTAATATAGTTTTTGGTTTATGTTTGCCGGTCATCGAGTCAACGAGTTGCCATGTTAACGAAAGAAGCAAAGCAACGAGGGATAAGTATTAGTATTATTTCATACAGGGTTACAAATTAATTCTTAGTGTTGAATTGAATGCATCAAGTTAAACACTCAAACATGTATCCATTTTCATATTTCATATAATTATTTTAAACATATTAACTTAAATGCAAACATTAAATTTTTTCTTAGTGATAACAGTTATTGAAATCATACTAATTACAAGCTTTCCGATATCAATACATCTGCAGCCCCCTCGCGAAGCAAGTGCTGCACCGCACCCATCCATTACCGTTTATCCTACAGATAGATTCTTATTAGAACTAGTTACCTCTCTCTCTCTCTTTCTCATATTTGCACTTGCAACTGTAAAATACCTCTCTTTCTCTTACGTAGTGTCACGTTTTTTTTTGGCGAAGCAGATATGGTGTGAAGCGTGGGAGGATATTGTCATTTTTGATTTTATTCGTCATGTTTGCTAACCGCGTGCGCATGTCGTTGAACACCATTGACTGATTTTTGTTTTGTAAATGCAGTTACATGAGCTCACTGTGCTTCCAGGTCGAGCCTTATATTGCGGGATGGTAAATCGGCATTGTGCAGATTTCATAAAAGTGTTTAACCCTTGGTTTGGGATTGCAATTAATTGAGGGTGCGGTGGGTGGGATGCGTTTTTTTTCGCCTTTGGACATTGGCTTGGCTTTGGATGCTTTGAATAGATTCTTTTGATGGTTGTTTGGAAGACCTGTGAATTCTCAGCTGTGAATAGGTTTAGTGCAAATGTGTTTTAAGCAAATTTGGATAATTTGACATTTTCTCAGTCAACTGAAAACTATGTATTGTCTATCGTTTCGTTTTTTATGTTGTTCAGAGCTCTAGATATATAGAATTTTGCCTGTTTGGGGACGCGATAGGTAACTTTTTCGACACGTACAGAGTGGTCGTGCGGTTCTGAGTACACTTAGGTATCAGGCTTTCACTTTAATCTGTAGACTTCGTAACCGGTTTTTGCCGCCACACCGCATCAACTATTAGAAGCATATAATTTCCTTTAATATATTTCTTATATCGCGTGATAAAGATAATAATAACTACTAGTTTAAAATTGTAATAAGTAGCCAGTTTCATCCATGTTACCGAGAGTTATGAATGAAGCGAAATATTGACTTATTTTACCCCACTACCATCTTTCGGTTAGTAGTATTTATGTTTAAACGTACTATTCGTACTATACTATGAAATACACCATCTACAGGGATGGGACATTGTCGCGGTTATGCACGATCTAGCAACACTCCCTACAGCCGGCTGTCTGGAGTTTAAATTGCTATAAATACTTTTACCTAATATATAACTCTCTGCTTAGACTTAGTAATAGTGTGAGTACTCATTCAAATTTTTCATTGGAACAAATATATTCTCAAAACTATAATAAAAGAAAAACTTAAATACGATCGAATGAATAATGAATAGACGAAAAACATACCTAAAATTCTACATTTTATAAAAAAACAAAAAAAGCAACGATCGCATCACTTATCAAGGTGAATCCTGATCCAACAAACCCAACCTTACTAGCAAAACTCCTTCCTGTAATCTTTGTAGGGATGCAGAGGTTAACACGGTCCCTAGAACAGCAAAGATTACACTAACATTCCTTCCCCGTTCCCACCTGATTGCAAGGACGTGGCCGGCGCAGTTATTGATCATTACTATGTCGAATCACTGAATTTTGCACAATGAGAATGATCGGTAAATCCCAACCACATTCATTTGATTCATTGTGCAATTTCACTGGTTCTGGTCAATCACTGAGTGCAACCATTGATATGTGCAATCAGTCTAAGCTAAGCTAAGCTAACAGCATCATAGGTCTGCTAAATAAATTAAACTAATTTTTACTTTTTCTCTGGAAGTTTTAGATACTTTGAATATAAGACGTATATATTATGCCGTGTATAAACTGCCAGTTTTAAGGAGGGGGGAGGAGGGTGGGATAGGTCACATGTTCTGCGGCCGTGGGTTCTCGAACGAAGTAATGGTTACTTTTGTTAAATGATCAAATAGGTATGCGCCCTTAGGATACACCCCTTCATAACTCTCCCTTGTTAACCCTAGAAACGCTACTGGCTATATAAAGGCTGTCCATTGACTACGAACTCATTTTTAGTTATTTCAGACCTCTCCGGGTCATTTTCGTTCATACTTTTTGTATGATGTGTTGTTTTTGACCGACCCCCTGCCCTTAATAGTACACTTAGTTCATGGACGGCCCCATATGAACTACACTCAAGTACTTTTTTTACACGGTTTGGTTTTTTGAGTATTAAGTACGGGGTAACTTAGAGACCATTCATTTATTTCTCAATACCTTTGGGAGTAGCTCGACATTCCTCACGTAGATTGTAAATAGTTCCTTAACTGCACCGTTTTCGAGTAATCGAAAAAAAAACAAACCGTGTAATAGACTAATCTCAAGTTTTTAGTCTTGACCTTGAAATGCGGTCATACATATATATTAATATTTTTTGAAACGATGGTTCTACAATTGATGAAGGGACGGTAGGGAAAGAAATGAAAATTTTTTTGGTGAAGGTGGGGAAGAGCGGAAAGGAATGGGGGGGGGGGGTATTGGTAGCTATGCTTGACAAGTAGTCATTTTGACTCCTACCTTTTGTCCAATACTGGAAGGTGCCTGAGTCGAACCAAGCTGTAATCTGAGATTACAACCGGATTCGAACCCACAACACCCGCCAGGGCATGTGGTTCGCTGGTACTTGTACCTTTGAACCATAGAGGCGCTGGACAAAAGGAGACCGCAAAATGACTACTTGTCAAAATGACTACTTGTCAAGCATAGCTACCAATACCCCCCCCCCCCTTCCTTTCCGCTCTTCCCCACCTTCACCAAAACAATTTTCATTTCTTTCCCTACCGTCCCTTCATCAATTGTAGAACCATCGTTTCAAAAAATATTAAACCGTGTATAAAAGACTTGAGTGTACTTTATACTGATATTAATGTGTATTGTTTATAAACATGCTAATGTTCACTGTTTAGGTTTTTAGCCTAACTTTATGTTTTTGGCACAATGTCATTCCCTAGAAGGGGTAAGATTGTGCCAAAGTCCATGCACTTCCAGTAAAATTAGGTTTCATTGTAACTAAACCATTTCTACGGTAGTTGCTAATTGAACAATCTAGAATGTATTGACAGGTTTGAAATCAACTTAATTCCTAAATTGTGTGTATACTAAGCTAAAGAACAAAAATCTATGCATTTTTGGCACAATCTCGCCCCGGATGACGGTATGTTTAATATCACGAGCAGGTAATTTTAGTCTTAATCTTCATAATGTAAAAGTTTGTTTAAGGAAAATATGCTTTTATGTTTCAATTTTTGTCGAATGAAAGACCTCTGCTGGGTTCCTATTCTGGCCATAATGTTTTTGTATTCGCCACTCTGTGTTTCTATTGTGGCCACCCTGCTGAAAAAGCAACGCAAAACATGTTAATCTACCAAGTAAACTATTTTACTGAATTAGTGATCTTTTTCATATGCAATTGCAACGGATCAGGATTGATCCCGGGATTTTAACCTTTTCTCGCTCTCATTATTGTTGTGACCACCCCTAGGGTACAACCCTGACAGAACGGCTGCTGGCTTAGCGTTCTGAGTTCGATAAATAAAAGTCAGTTAAGTTTGATTGTCGAACGGTTTACATCGCGTTGTTTATTCATGCCACATATCACGGCTCACTGTATTATTTTAACTAGTTTACAGTATATAACAGTGGCGACGAGTGAGAAAATTTGAAGAAATCGCGTGTGAATTTTGTTTATTCGACAGTGCAGTGGTTTGGTTCCTGGACCATTTTCCAGAGATTTTGAGTCTTTCATGGCGCTAAGTTTGCCAGTGAAGTGCGTTTCCCCAGTAGTTGAGTTTGGCTGGAAGAGGTTTCTGCTTAGTGAAAAGCAATTATAAAAAAATATAAAAAATAAAGCTGTTTGCCCCGTTGTTTGTTTGCGCGGAGTAGGGTTTAAAGGAAAAAAGCGGTCGTTTAGTTTTTCCCGTTTTTTCGCAAGTGCACTAGTTTTCCCGATGGTTTGGATTGGTCTGTTTACATTGTTTGACAATAAACAAGTTTGGCTCAACAATTACGTAAGTTTTTATATAGTTTTAATTCTGTAGAGCTTAGAAAATTTGACGTTTCGTTAAGTTTGTGTAGACCGCTTTGATTTTTCGCTTTCAAGTTTTGCGCTTTTTAAAGTGATAAAGTCAGAATCTCGCCTTTTGTCTGTGCATATCGTGAACCGCCTCGCTAGTACTAGCCGCTCGTCGTGGAGTTTCATCGAATCACCGATTTATTTCTGCAAACGGATTATTCTTATTGTACGATTTTCATTCGCTGAATCTACTCGGTCGACAGCCATTGTTTCAACTTCGACATAGTCATCGTTAAGTTTCAACTGACACTCGCGCCGATTTGTTGAACCAAAACAGAATGGAGAAAATGCAATGTGGAGAATGTAAACAAAGTGTTAACGATCTCGAACCGATCCGCTGCGGTTTCTGTGAGACCAGCTACCACATCAACCAACAATGTTGTGGCTTTAACAGTCGAGTGTGCAAGGATCTCTTCTCACAAGGCAAAATTATATTTATTTGCCCGACGTGTAGAGAAATGCTCAACGGTCGATCTATTTCGTCATACATGGCAGATTTACAATCGAATCATCCAACACTATCGCCACCGCTCACCGAATTACCCGCGCAGGTCCAAAAGTTATGTGATGTGATTGACGATTTGAGCAAAAAAATCGATAATTTGCCTTGTAAGCCAACGAATGTGGAATCTGCTGGAACACCTACATTGTCCGCCACTCCCGTGTGGCCAAACAAGAGCCTGAAGCGGTGTAATAAGAGGACAGATGGTGACATCGTCTTAGTGTGTGGTGACTTGAACCAGCCCCGCATCAGATGGGTTCACGATCGATTATCACACTCCAATTCGTCACAATTGCCCGTTGCGAGTGCTGCGCTTCTTGACGGCATGGATTTTTTTAATATGCGTCAAGCAAATTTTCATTTCAACCATCTCGACCGTGTGCTTGATTTGATTTTTTGTTCGTCTGAGCAAAACTGCGTGGTTGACACTTGCGACGCTCCTTTTGTTCCTGTCGATCCGCATCATCCCCCGCTTGTAATCTCTATGTTAGTTGAAAGCAGTAGTAACGCAGCACACGTTTTGCCGACAAATAGTACGGGCGCTTTGAATTACCGTTAAATTGATTTCGTAGCATTAATCGATTTCTTACGAAAATCGATTGGAATTCTATGTTTGATGTTACTGATGTCGATGATCTTGCTAAGATATTTAACGATACGTTATACCAGTGGCTAAGATCTAGTTTGCCGCTTGTGAAGAAGCCCGCTTCCCCTCCGTGGAATACCCCTCGCCTGCATACTTTGAAACGAGTGCGCAACGCTTGGCAGCGGAAATATCGAAAATTTCGTACTGATGAGACTAGATGTAACTTTAAACGGACTAGTGGTGACTATCGACGGCTTAACGCTAGCTTATACAAGAGCTATGTTATGCGGGTGCAAACTGACCTTCGCAGGAACCCAAAGCAATTTTGGAATTTCGTGAATTCGAAGCGAAAAAATTCTAATATTTCTTCGAATGTTAGCCTCGATGGTACTGAAGCAACGTCGACATTGGATTCATGCGAATTGTTTGCAAAATTTTTTGCTTCAGTTTTTGCCGACAGTACTGCTTCTGATTTAGAGGCGGAGATAGCTTCCGAGTTTGTACCGTTCGACATAGTTGATGTAGACACCTTTGAAATCACTGCGGATATGATAGTTCTCGCCACCAAAAAACTAAAGGCTTCGTTTTCCGCTGGCCCGGACGGGATTCCAGCAATTGTTTTTTTCCGTTGGGCATCTGTAGTGGCGGAACCGCTATGTCGAATATTCAACAGGTCGTTTGAGCAAAGAAAGTTCCCGGCGATTTGGAAGCAGTCTTATATGTTCCCAGTTTTCAAATCTGGTGATCGGCAAAATATAAGAAATTATCGTGGCATAACTAGCCTCTCTGCGTCGTGTAAGCTGTTTGAGATAATTGTGAGCACTGCTGTTCTTGCTCGTACAAAAAGGTATATTTCTTTCGATCAGCACGGATTTATGCCAGGTCGTTCTGTTTGTACGAATCTTCTGGATTTCACATTGACTTGCATCTCGCATCTAGAGCAGAAGGCTCAAGTTGATGTAATTTACACAGATTTGAAGGCCGCGTTTGACCTAATAGATCATCGAATACTTTTACGCAAACTTTCCAGACTTGGCGCATCGCAACACTTTGTCGAGTGGTTATATTCTTATTTAAGTGATCGAACGCTACGCGTGCAGCTCAATTCATGTCTCTCCTCTCCATTTACAAATAGATCGGGGGTACCACAAGGCAGCAATATGGGCCCATTGCTTTTCTCGTTATATTTTAATGACGTTGCTTTACTTTTGGGTGATGGACGTAAGTTGATATACGCGGACGATTTGAAACTATATCTCGCTGTTCGATCCGTTGAAGATTGCCGAAATTTGCAAAAGTTGCTTGACACTTTCGTCAATTGGTGTCGCAAGAACTGGCTCATCGTCAGCACGGCTAAATGTCAGATTATGACCTTCCACCGAACTGTCAGCCCTATATTGTTCGATTATAATATTGATGGTCAAATACTTAGAGAGTTGAACATGTTAACGACCTGGGCGTCGTTTTCGATACTAAGCTATGTTTTAATCAGAACCGTTCGAATGTAATTTCAAAAGCAAACCGGCAGCTCGGTTTCATCACAAAGATTGGACGGGACTTTAAGGATCCGTACTGTTTAAAGTCTTTGTATTGTTCTCTGGTGAGACCAATATTGGAAAACGCTTGTCTGATCTGGTCTCCTTATCAAGTAGCCTGGATATTGAGAATTGAACGAGTGCAGAAAAGATTTATTCGCATAGCACTACGTGATCTCCCGAGGCGTGATCCTGTGAATCTTCCTTCGTATCCTGAACGATGTCGCCTTATCGGTCTAGATACCTTAGAACGACGCAGAAAAATCCAGCAAGCTGTACTTGTCGCCAAGGTGTTAAACGGAGAAATCGACTCGCCGAATATTCTTTCGTTGCTTGGCTTTCGTGCCCCTCAGCGTTCTCTTCGTTCCGCTGGATTATTGCAACCTGAATCGCATCGTACATCATTTGGATTCAATGAACCTATCACTGCTTGCATCCGTACGTTTTCTTCGGTAGAATATTTATTTGAATTTGGTGAATCCTCAAACAAATTTTATCAAAAAATTGTTAATTGTGGTATTATATAATATGACTGTAAATTTTGTAATTAGTTTAATTAGAATTAAGTGATTGACCATGAAATGTTGACTTTATGTAAATAGCTGCCAAGAGGATGGCCTCTACTTGGCTTTTCCCCATCCAATCCATTAAGACCAAACAGGTCGGATGGATATAATCGAATAATAAATAAATAAATAAATAAAATGTTTTAGTATGCATGCCTTTTCAACTGTATAGCACACAGAAGAAAGCACTTCATTTTGTTTTTACCGTGATTAGTTTAGAGGCCATCCATATACCTCGTGGATAGCTTAGAGGGGGGTGGGGGGTATGAAAATGTCCACGCTTGTCCACGGAAGGGGGGGGGGGGTATGGAAAATGTCCACGTGGACAAGTTTTTTGACGTAGGACTACGTCTTTGTTTACTATACTGGGACTGGGTAGCACTTTGTAAAAACGAGAAATAGAAGTGTAACGTTTGAATGAAATATTTCAAACGCTAATAGCTACTATACTACTGAACGAAACATAACAGTTAATATGTCGTTGGATAGATAAAATGTCCAGCAATTTTATAGTAACATACTAATAATAATTTTTTATACGCTAAATAGTGAAAATGTGTGTAAAGATTCAAGGTCGAATTTTTCCATACATTTCCCTTGTTATCGCCTAGCTTCACAGGCACGGACGACAATTAGATACACCAAAGGATTTGGATCCAAATGATAACCTTGAGACCACTTTGTAAGCCACACCCCTTTTCCAATCCAATCGGCAACATCGATGGCTATTGACGGCAACACCGGTCCCAAAGACAAGCGGAATCAGAGGGCAATGGCCAACGTGAATCCCACACGATGCACTTAACATTACATTTTGCATTATCCCCATCGCAGACATGCGAAATTGTTCGATAGCTTGCTCAATCAGTGTCGGACAATCATTTAAGCAGCAGCAGCCGATATGGTTTCCCCCACCACCTACACTAGCTTACAAGCAGCAGCGGCAGTGCCAGTGACTATAAAATGGTACTCTTGGTTCGCCGTCTGCTCATTCATCGCACAATCGCACTGACGGACGGTCAGTATTTACCATCGACGGCTATTGGTGGCGAAAGCAACGGCATTTGGCGGCAAACATCAGCGATCGGAGCCAACAACGATAGCAATCGGGAGGTAACGATAGCATTTTTGGCGGCTATTGGAGGCAAATCCAAGGACCTTTGCGGCATCTAATGTCATTTTCGATGACAATTCGAGGCACCCAATGGCATTTTGGCGGTTATTTTCGCAAACCAACAGCAAATGGAAGCAAATCGACTGACGGGCAGCAAATTCAGCAGTAGGCCGTTGTGGTCTTAAACAGTTCTTATAAGAACTATAGTAATTGAAGAATGAAAAGATTTTTCTTCACTTTTCTAAATGGTTAACGTTTCAACGTTCCATGGAAAATGCTTGCTCATTCAGCGTCGGATAATCATTCGAGCAGCAGCAGCAATTGATCTGGTTTCCCCCACCACCTACACTAGCTTACAAGCAGCAGCGGCAGTGCCAGTGACTATAAAATGGTACTCTTGGTTCGCCGTCTGCTCGTTCATCGCACAATCGCACTGACGGACGGTCAGTATTTACCATCGACGGCTATTGGTGGCGAAAGCAACGGCATTTGGCGGCAAACACCAGCGATCGGAGCCAACAACGATAGCAATCGGGAGGTAACGATAGCATTTTTGGCGGCTATTGGAGGCAAATCCAAGGACCTTTGCGGCATCTAATGTCATTTTCGATGACAATTCGAGGCACCCAATGGCATTTTGGCGGTTATTTTCGCAAACCAACAGCAAATGGAAGCAAATCGACTGACGGGCAGCAAATTCAGCAGTAGGCCGTTGTGGTCTTAAACAGTTCTTATAAGAACTATAGTAATTGAAGAATGAAAAGATTTTTCTTCACTTTTCTAAATGGTTAACGTTTCAACGTTCCATGGAAAATGCTTGCTCATTCAGCGTCGGATAATCATTCGAGCAGCAGCAGCAATTGATCTGGTTTCCCCCACCACCTACACTAGCTTACAAGCAGCAGCGGCAGTGCCAGTGACTATAAAATGGTACTCTTGGTTCGCCGTCTGCTCGTTCATCGCACAATCGCACTGACGGACGGTCAGTATTTACCATCGACGGCTATTGGTGGCGAAAGCAACGGCATTTGGCGGCAAACACCAGCGATCGGAGCCAACAACGATAGCAATCGGGAGGTAACGATAGCATTTTTGGCGGCTATTGGAGGCAAATCCAAGGACCTTTGCGGCATCTAATGTCATTTTCGATGACAATTCGAGGCACCCAATGGCATTTTGGCGGTTATTTTCGCAAACCAACAGTAAATGGAAGCAAATCGACTGACGGGCAGCAAATTCAGCAGTAGGCCGTTGTGGTCTTAAACAGTTCTTATAAGAACTATAGTAATTGAAGAATGAAAAGATTTTTCTTCACTTTTCTAAATGGTTAACGTTTCAACGTTCCATGGAAAATGCTTGCTCATTCAGCGTCGGATAATCATTCGAGCAGCAGCAGCAATTGATCTGGTTTCCCCCACCACCTACACTAGCTTACAAGCAGCAGCGGCAGTGCCAGTGACTATAAAATGGTACTCTTGGTTCGCCGTCTGCTCGTTCATCGCACAATCGCACTGACGGACGGTCAGTATTTACCATCGACGGCTATTGGTGGCGAAAGCAACGGCATTTGGCGGCAAACACCAGCGATCGGAGCCAACAACGATAGCAATCGGGAGGTAACGATAGCATTTTTGGCGGCTATTGGAGGCAAATCCAAGGACCTTTGCGGCATCTAATGTCATTTTCGATGACAATTCGAGGCACCCAATGGCATTTTGGCGGTTATTTTCGCAAACCAACAGCAAATGGAAGCAAATCGACTGACGGGCAGCAAATTCAGCAGTAGGCCGTTGTGGTCTTAAACAGTTCTTATAAGAACTATAGTAATTGAAGAATGAAAAGATTTTTCTTCACTTTTCTAAATGGTTAACGTTTCAACGTTCCATGGAAAATGCTTGCTCATTCAGCGTCGGATAATCATTCGAGCAGCAGCAGCAATTGATCTGTTTTCCCCCACCACCTCACTAGCTTACAAGCAGCAGCGGCAGTGCCAGTGACTATAAAATGGTACTCTTGGTTCGCCGTCTGCTCATTTATCGCACAATCGCACTGACGGACGGTCAGCATTTACCATCGACAGCTATTGGTGGCGAAACCAACGGCATTTGGCGGCAAGACCGGTTATTGGTGGCAACACCGATTGTTGACTGCACTGAAGAGGTTGATGTTACTTGTAACCAATGGCCCTTTTAAGGGCCGCAAACTAATTAAATGAAGCATAATCAGAATTTATCTCAAATGTGCAAAATGGTTTTGATTATTATTTGTAACCAACGGCCAGAAACTATTTGAAGGAAGTTGGTTCAAATATCAAACTACGCATAACATATTTATTACAATGATCTGTGGGCTGGCCATTCATTGCTATTTCAACCTTTGTGAAATACAGTAGTGATTTGTTAAAGAATTCGCTATGTCTAAATGGTTGCAGGCGTTATATTTACGTAACCACCGTAAACGTATTCGTGAACAAGTGGCTGGTGTAGTAACTGAACCAAGGATATCCTTAACAGGAGCAGAGCGTACTAGATTATCACGCAAACGAAAGCGTGAGAGTGCTTCTAGTTCGGCAGGTGAAGTTGCAAGTTTGTCGCACGAAGAGGCATCGCCCGCAGATATCAATCCATCGCATACCGTTATAATTCCGTCACATGAAATGACAGGTAAGCATATTTATAGAAAATTATCGCATGCTATTTGAGCTGTTTAGAAAGAAGTTCATAATAAATTTCGTAGCGAAATTACAAAAATACACTACAACTCAGTGCATTGATGGCAACAAATGTTTGTTTATTCGTGAATCTAAAATTGAATCTAAAATTTCAATTTAAATTAGTTGTGAAAATTTGGTGAATACTTAAATTACATAGTGAATCGTGAAACAATGTTCAAACTATCTCTGCTCTATTTACTCTATTTACTGCTAAATTGCTAGGGAATAGTAGGGAAGTGAACTGCTTGTATCCTCATGACTCAAGAAATGCACCGATTTTATTGTCCAGTCCCAGATACACCTGGCTGAGCTTCTATCAAGCAGTTATTAATAATTGTGTAAGACAGATTATCTAGTTTGACATATTATTTAATGAGTATTATATGACACAGTCCTACGTCACCCTTTCGTACAACCCTTAGGGCTGTATACCTTGTAGTTTTTTCCTACAAAAATTAGAAATTAGAAACAGCAATGTTGAATTAATTCTACATATGTATTAGCAATAACCATTGATCAGTGATTTTTTTTGAGCTCAAATAAAGTTTTATCTTCTGAGGCATATGTTGACCTAAACACATGAACCGAGCATAACGAGGGCACATATCTGGCATAAATCTTATCGAAAAGATTTAGCCTGCGTTAGTACACATGTTGATTGCCGAGCCTAAAATTTGATGTAATGCAGTAATAAAGATATTATTATTGTTTTAAAATCCTTGCACCCTTATGAAAATGATAAAGGTAACGGAAGAATCCGGGAATATTCACCAGTAACGTGACTCATTTATCATTTAAGTCGCGCTTGAACCTAATTTCCAAAACGATTCGCTTCCAGAAAATTTTATGAATCACATCGCATCGGAAAGGTCTTGTGTTGTGTTGAAGTAGACGGCCAAGCTGAGGTGCTTTGGTTAGACAAAGATACTCTGGACACAGATGAATCGTCAAGCGATAGTCAAACTGAAACGGACTTTCTTGCAGTCGATAATAATTTGCACTAGACAAGATCACAAGAATTAAGGTTCTAGCACCTTGCGTACGGATTTTAATACGTTGCGGAAAATGGACGGGAAATCCATAGAAAAACTCAAATTTCCGCAACGACTGAAAATCCGTAAGCATTGTGTTGGGGCCTTTAGACTGGAGCTTACTTTCACGTAAGCGTTTTCAATAAATACTGCATAAATCAAGTTGAAAACAAAATTTAGCACAATGCATTCCTGTTTTGTTAAATTTGACATAAGAAAAAAAAACTACAAGGTATACAGCTCTAAGGGTTGTACGAAAGGGTGACGTAGGACTATATCAGATAATCAGATCAAAGACTAATGTAAACTACATTTCTGGTATATGTATGTTTATAAGTATCTATGAGTGCCATTGTTTAAGTGAATGTTGAAAAGAAAAGAGCGAAATATTCAGATTCAATTCATCATTGAATGGTGGTTTTGAAAATACGTGGACGGGGTTTCATAAGTACAACGCCTGCAACCTTTGAGACATAGAGATTTCTTTTAAAAATCACTTGTGTGCATCATAAAGGTTGAAATGGTAATGAATAACTAGCCCACAGATTATTGAATTAAATATGATTATAAGTAGCTTGACATGTTTCGATAATCTTATTTTAACTCGCTTGTGGCCTTTAAAAGGGCCGTTGATTACAAATAACATTAAAGCCAAAGTACTTTTTTAGCAAATATGACGTGACCCTCGAAAGTCTTTCTCTTTTCGATTCACTGTCTTTTGCTCCGAGAAGGTTTTACTAGATTACTTTCACAGCTTATCGCTTGTTACATAGCAGAAAATATGGCACATACGCAAAAATTTCTGTTTCATTTGTATGAGAGATCGTATCCTCCTACCACAGACGTGAGGGGTCTCAAAACATAAAATAAATAAATTCAAAATAAATTCATGATTCCAAAAACGCCCACATACCAAATTTGTTTCCATTTGCTTGATTAGTTTTAGAGTTATGAGGAAATTTGTATTGACGTAGGACTACGTCTTTGTTTACTATACTGGGACTGGGTAGCACTTTGTAAAAACGAAAAATAAAAGTGTAACGTTTGAATGAAATATTTCAAAAGCTTATAGCTACTATACTACTGAACGAAACATAACAGTTAATATGTCGTTGGATAGATAAAATGTCCAGCAATTTTATGGTAACATATTAATAATAATTTTTTATACGCTAAATAGTGAAAATGTGTGTAAAGATTCAAGGTCGAATTTTTCCATACATTTCCCTTGTTATCGCCTAGCTTCACAGGCACGGACGACAATTAGATACACCAAAGGATTTGGATCCAAATGATAACCTTGAGACCGCTTTGTAAGCCACACCCCTTTTCCAATCCAATCGGCAACATCGATGGCTATTGACGGCAACACCGACCCCGAAGACAAGCGGAATCAGAGGGTAATGGCCAACGTGAATCCCACACGATACACTTAACATTGCATCTTGCATTATCCCCATCGCAGACATGCGAAATTGTTCGATAGCTTGCTCAATCAGTGTCGGACAATCATTTAAGCAACAGCAGCCGATATGGTTTCCTCCACCACCTACACTAGCTTACAAGCAGCAGCGGCAGTGCCAGTGACTATAAAATGGTACTCTTGGTTCGCCGTCTGCTCATTCATCGCACAATCGCACTGACGGACGGTCAGTATTTACCATCGACGGCTATTGGTGGCGAAAGCAACGGCATTTGGCAATCCAAGGACTTTTGCGGCAATTAATGTCATCTTCGATGACAATTCGAGGCACCCATGGCATTTTGGCGGTAATTTTCGCAAACCAACACTGAAGGCAAATGGAAACGGATCGACTGACGGGCAGCAAATTCAGCAGTAGGCCGTTGTGGTCTTGAACAGTTCTTATAAGAACTATAGTAATTGAAGAATGGAAAGATTTTTCTTCACTTTCTAAATGGTTAACGTTCCATTTTGCGTTATACCATGGAAAATGCTTGCTCATTCAGCGTCGGATAATCATTCGAGCAGCAGCAGCAGCAATTGATCTGGTTTCCCCCACCACCTACCTAACTTACAAGTAGCAGCGGCAGTGCCAGTGACTATAAAATGGTACTATGGTACCACCATTCATTGATTCAATGAAGAATTAAATCAGAATATTTCGCTCTTCCTTTACAAATAAACACTCAAACAATAATACTCACAAATACTGAAATATGCATATGCCAGAAATGCAGTTTACATTAGTCTTTGATTTAATGATCAGACATAAAGTTATACTTCATCGATTAAAACATGTTATCAATATAATGAGTATTATATGACACAGTCCTACGTCACCCTTTCGTACAACCCTTAGGGCTGTATACCTTGTAGTTTTTCATTTGTATAGGAGCCTCCCCCTCTTACGCCCTCCTTAGAATTGCTGTCTTACCCCCCTATAAAATTGCTGATCTTTTTATCTATCCAACGACAGAAAAATTGTTCAGTTTCGTTCAGTAGTTTAGTAGTTATTAGCATTTGAAATCTTTCCTTCAAACATTACACTTCTGTTTTCGTTTTCACAAAGTACTACCCAGTCTCAGTATAGTAAACAAAGACGTAGTCCTACGTCAAAATGTCCACGTGGACAAACAGGGAAGGGGGGTGGGGGTTGAGCCAATGTCCACGCTTGTCCACGGAGGGGGACGGGGGGGGGGAGTTGAAAATTGGTATTTTTCTATCCACGTGGTATTTGGATGGCCCCTTAGCAAAACAATCATTTTGTATTTGCCATAAAGTTGTTGCACAAATCTATTATCAACTCGCAGCATTTTAATTTCGCTGACGAGTTTTGTTTGATGCAAAATTGATATCATTCAACGACGGTAGTTTCCGTTTGTTTGTACATATTTTGCACTATACAGTTTTACCGTTTGCTTGTGGTTGATCGTTCCCGCACAAAACGAAATACGAAAAAACTCACTGTTTATCGCGGCTGTTTTGAGTTTGTGTGATGAGATCAAGGTCAGTTTATTTTGATTTGATGTCAAGTTTTACACTAAAAGTAGGAATTGTGATTTGCGAATAAAAATTAAATATTTTTGTGAATTCTTCTTTTATTTTTGTTTTGTTTCAAATCGAGTCGTACATTCCCGGCACAATTCCGTTTGCGCAGTTTTTGGAGCAGTTAGACTAGGTGTTTGCGCATTATAAAGTGACGAATCCGGAAGAACAGAAAGTGTCGTTTATGGCTTCGTGTAGCAGTGAAGTTTACAGTGAGATAAAACTTCTTTTCCCTGGCAAGGATTTGAAGCTTTTATCATTTAAAGAAATCACTGATGTTCTGAGAAAGCGGTATGATAAAACGGAAAGCGACTTGATCGAGCCGAATGAAACAGCTGTGGACTTCATACTAGCTGTCAAGCTCCAGCCAGAAATCTGTGAATTCGGCGCGTTTAAGGTCATGGCGATCCGCGATAAATTAGTTTGCGGAATTAATGACACAGATCTACAGAAGAAGTTGTTTGACGTAGAAAATCTAATCTTGGTTAATGCAGAGTCACTCATTGCCAGCTCAGAATCAGCAGACGATATAGTTAAGACAATCTCGAGAGATTCCAGCTTGGAGATAGGGACAATCGTGTTCATTTCCGAGATCGCTCACGTGGACGGAGTTATCAGCCTAGCAGAGGAAGAAGCAGGAGTCGCTCAGTGTCGTTTGATAGGAAAAATCGTTCCACTTCAAGACATCGTAATTTGTTTTGCAATTTCTGTCGTAGGAGTGGCCATACAAGGCGTTTTTGCTACGATTCGAAGAACAAGAGAAAGACTGTTAAGTTTGTCGATTCTCCAGCAGCTAAGCCCAAGTTGACCGAGTACCAGAAGAGTTTGAGACGTCGATTGAATCGTTCCGTCTCGGAAGATGATAATATGGACTGTTCGATGATTTCATCAGTCAATAAAATCAACGAACCGTGTTTCCGTAACGTTTCGGTTGACGGCTTGCGGTTGAGAATGGAGGTCGATTGTGGCCCTGCAGTTTCCGCCATCAGTTTGGAGATGAACGAGGGAAAATTTGACCATATTTCTTTAGAGTCATGCGACAAGAAATTGGCAGTGATTAACGGTAGTCGTTTGAAGGTGAAAGGTCAGATTACAGTCCGTGTCAAGTTTAACGGACTAGAGAAAACAGTTGAGCTGATTGGTTTGAGGAGCGGCAGTGACTTTATACCTTTGCTGGGACGAGATTGGCTGGATTTGTTTATTCCTGAGAGGAGTTTGGAAGCAGCATCAATCAACTGGCAGTTTGCCCGGATCAGATTGTTCCGGAGTAACAGCGTAAGTTTGCCAATGTTTTTGATAAATTTCTATCAACGCCAATTATTATTATTATTATTTATTTATTCCATCAGACGAATTGTCTTAATGAACTATCTTATTATCTAAATACAAATCGTGACAGTCTATTTTTAAATACATTGCTTGTCATATTAAAATCAAAAAGGTGCGATACATCGTTAAAAACATCCATCATCGAGCAGGCTCATTTACGGTATAAACTTGTATACCCAACGGAAGTCTCAGGAACTCTGCACGGCGAAGCTGGTACCCGGGAACGTTCAGATCAATGAGTTCAAGAAGCTTCGGTGCATCAATATCACTAGTTAACAGTTTTCCAATAAAGATGGCCTTAGCCCGTTTTCTTCGCTCTTTTAGAGTTTCCATCCCAATCAATGCGCATCGATTTTCGTATGGTGGCAAAATCGGGGCATTATTCCATGGTAAGTTTCTCAGGGCGAACCTCACGAACCTTTTTTGAACGGCTTCAATTCGCGCGGTAGTGGAGCTGTGATAAGGGTCCCATATTACTGAAGCGGTTTCCAGTAACGGTCGAACAAGACTAACATATAGACATTTCAGTGTATATGGGTCCTTGAATTCTCTGGCAACTTTGCTAATAAATCCGAGTAGTCGGCGAGCTTTTTCAGTAATACTTTCGTAGTGATTTCTAAACGCAAGACCAGTGTCTAGAGTCACTTCAAGATCTCGAACAGTTTGTACTTTGTTCAATTGTTCTCCGTTAATAGTATAGTCAAATGATAAGATGCTCTTTTTACGATGGAAGCTAATTGTGCAACACTTAGCGATACTAATTTGCATTCCATTGACTCTACACCACTCAGCAAATTTGTCAAGTAAAGTTCGGAGGAAATGACAATCATCATTGTTGTCAATAGCTTTGAACACCTTTAAGTCGTCAGCATAGACTAAGCAGGAGCCATTTCCAAGACAACTGATTGCATCGTTAATGAATAGCGAAAACAGGAGTGGGCCTAAGTTGCTACCTTGTGGCACTCCTGAACTGTTAGTAAACCAGCGTGAAACGGACCCACCAATCTTTACTACCAATTGTTTTCCGCTCAAATAAGAAGCCAACCAATAAACGCAGGAAAGCATCCGATTTGGTTTAATTTTGCTAACAGTATCGAATAGTCTACTTTGACGAATGCTGATTTGAGATCGGTATAGACCGAATCGATTTGTCGCCCTTGTCCAATGTTACGATGGCAAAAGGATGTGAACTCGCATAGGTTTGCCGTAACACTTCTCCCAGGAAAAAAACCATGCTGGTTCGTTCAGATGTAGCGCTTAGTTTGGTGAAACAAATACTTCGATACGATGATCTCAAGAAGCTTGGAGCAGGCACAGAGAGAGGTAATACCTCGGTAACAGCGTATATCATGCTTGGTGTCTTTTTATGTACGGAAAACATAAATAAAGCTTTCCACCAGGTTGGAAAAGTTGCTGTTCTGAGAGACATATTTATGAGGTGCATTAACGGTAAAAGCAGTTGAGCTAAGCATTTTTTTAGGATGCACGCAGCAATTCCATCCGGTCCTGGTTTATATGAAGTTTTAAGTTTTTGTATAGCATTGTTCATGATTTCAGGCGTCACTTCGAAGATGTCCACATCGACAGTGTTACTGGGTGTATACTCTAAAGCGTCTCCGACTATGCCGGAATCAGCGTGGAAGACTGAATTAAAGAAAGTAGCGTTAGGAAAGAGCTGATAGGTGGATTAGCCAATAGGACAGGTCGACGTGCAACGTGGCGCATCACGCCAGCGAACCACGCCATCGAATGCACCAACCAGGTGCTAGGGCGCGAAATGCGCATAGATAGGCATAATTAGGCAACAAAACAGAACCAGCGGCGTTGCTCGCCCTCTTTCTTGAATGTACGTTTTAGGTGTACGCATGTAATAAAGTGTTCAGTGAAGTTTTTAAAAAGCTTTTCTTCGGAAAGAAAAGAATAACTGGTGTTAGAAGTGGGATAGTGCGAGTGGTGTTAAAACGTAAAGAAAATCGTTTAAAGTGACTGCCACAACAGAGACATGAAGTTAAGCATCAGCCGCATTAGCCGAGGATTATCGATAACGCGACGATGCCAACAACAGTGACGACCGCTGAGCAGCCCGCCACTACGCAGCCCAACCTCCGGATGCTACCTGCATTCCTATTGTGAGTAACTATACTTCACACTACATTTCAAATCAAATTTCACAATGCCAGACACACGAAGTACTACTGAGATTGAGCATCTCCGATTGGAGATCGAAGAGTTGAAGAGACAACTCGGAGCTTAACTGTCCCGAGGGGACCGAGCTGAAAATGCGTCGGGAGACAATTTCCGACTCCCGGACGCAATCAAATATATGTCCGAATTTTCGGGCGACAAAAAAGAACTAACGGCCTGGCTCGAAGAAGTCGACGAGGCATACAACATGTTCAAAATAAAATATGAAGATGGTGTTGATTCGCTCAATAGCGTATATATGCGAGCGATTAAAAACAAAGTTAGAGGTGAAGCCCGCACTATTTTGTGCGTCAACGGCAACTCAAACACAATCAGAGCAATAAAGAATGTGCTGATAAAGCATTACGGAGATGAGAAAGATTTTGCCACAAATCTCAACTCATTATTCGCCGTAAAGAAAGGTGAGAAATCTCACAATAGATTCTACAACGATATGAAAGAGTTAAACACTCTTTTAAAAGCTAATTTGAACTCCCAACCTTTAACGGGACACGAAATAATAGAAATTATAACTGTTACTAAATACCTGGACAATATCCACGAGCCCTTGGGCTCCATTATAAGAAATTCAAAACCCAAAAATCTAGAAGAAGCACGCCAAGCCGTACTTCTAAATGCGAATGCACAAGCACGCAACAAACCAGTGCCAGCCTCGCAATTTAACCAGAAATATTTCAATAAACCCAAACCTTTCAGACCGTCTAATGAACAAACAAGCAATTTTCGCTCATCGCAACCTAACACCCCGCAACCCAACACGTCACACTTGAAAACCACGTCCGCAAACACACAATATAAAAAACCATCATACAGGCCGTTAGTGCGAGCCGAAACCCATAACAACGAGATAAAGGAAGTAGAAGTAGAAACAGACGAAACAGACACTGACGTCCCCGAAATGAACCCCGACGACTTGACGTACTCCGACGAAGAAGAGTTAAATTTTCACCTAGCCGACCGAAAACGTAAACTTCATACCATACGTTCGCCTCGGCACTTCCAAAGGAATATTAAACTTTCTCGTGGACACCGGAGCGAACAAATTGTACATAAACCCCGAACACGTAAGAAAATATCGACAAGTGACTAACCCATCAGTCATAACAAACAAAAACGGCAAATTTTATATCGACAAAATTGTAAACGCAAATCTTTTCCCGGAAACCTTTAAAAGCAAACTACCATACTATGTATTTAAATTTCACACCTTTTTCGATGGCCTAATTGGCTACGAAAATCTATCTTTAATGAACGCGGTGGTAGACACCAAGCACCATAAATTGAAAATCAATAATCAGACGTTCGAATTTTCCAAATATTATCCTTCATCGGTTAATTTCCAAGAACACGAGAATACTATCGTACCAATCTGCACTACCGGAAATGGTACATTTTTAATTGAGCAAGAGGTAAATTTATCACCTCAAATAACTTTAAAACCCGGATTATATTCTGCACAAAACAATAAAGCTTTTGTGCATCTTTCAACCAGATCAAAAGCCGTCTCACAGAGGCTTACTCCTTTCAAAAACGATGATTTTCTGCTAAAAAATCCAAAGCCCCAGCAGCTTAACCTCTCATGCGATCATTTGAACAAAGAAGAGAAATCACGATTGATTCGTACTCTCCAACCATTTTGTGACGTATTCTTTCACGAAGGTCAGCAGTTAACTTTTACTCACGAAATTAAACATAAAATAACGACTACTGACGAAATCCCGATCCATCAAAAAACCTATAAGTATCCTTATCATTTGAGAAGCGTTGTGTCAGAGCAAATACAAAACCTTTTGGAAACAGGAATCGTAAGAGAATCTTCTTCTCCTTGGACATCACCCATCTGGGTAGTTCCGAAAAAATTAGACAACTCTGGTAAACAAAAGTACAGAATCGTAGTTGACTATAGGAAGTTAAATCAGAAAACCCCCGCAGACCGCTACCCAATACCGGAAATAGGCGAAATCCTAGATAGATTGGGTAAAGCTCAATATTTTACCGTCTTAGATCTTGCAAGCGGTTTCCACCAGATCGAGATCGATCCTCAAGATATCCCAAAGACAGCTTTTAACGTGGACGGAGGTAAATTTGAGTTCGTTCGAATGCCTTTTGGGCTAAGAAACGCTCCGGCCACTTCCCAGAGATTAATGGATTCAGTCCTTCGTAAGCACTTGAATGAAAGATGTTTTGTCTATATGGACGACATCATTATATTTTCATGTTCATTGGAAGAACATCTTCAAGATATCCAAAAAGTTTTACAGACGTTGCGGGACTCTAATCTGAAAGTCCAAAGCGACAAATCGGAATTTTTACGTAAGGAGGTTGAATTCCTCGGACACGTAGTGACCACTGAGGGAGTAAAACCCAACCCAAAAAAGGTCGAGGCAATAAAAAATTGGCCCGTGCCAAAGAATCCCAAAGAGCTGAAATCATTCCTAGGAACCATAAGCTACTACAGGCGATTTATACCGCGTTTTGCTCATATAGCCAAGCCAT
Organism: Sabethes cyaneus; assembly: GCF_943734655.1. Taxonomy (NCBI): domain Eukaryota; kingdom Metazoa; phylum Arthropoda; class Insecta; order Diptera; family Culicidae; genus Sabethes; species Sabethes cyaneus. Next base: position 119,069,203 of record NC_071355.1, on the reverse strand, counting down.
TGACCATAAAGCTCAGAGGAAAAACCAAGAATATTGAAATTGATGAAGCATTCGAGAAAGCATTCCTAGAATTAAAAACTATTATGACATCCGATCTTCTACTGACCTACCCAGATTTCAATCAGCCGTTCATCTTGACGACGGACGCCTCCAATCTAGCTATTGGAGCAGTACTTTGCCAACTGGATAATAACAAAGAAAGACCGATAGCGTATCTTTCTAGAACCCTCTCAAAGGCGGAAGAGAAATACTCTGCGACAGCTAAAGAACTTCTAGCCATTTATTTTGCCACAAAGAAATTTAGACCGTATTTATACGGAAGACCTTTTATCATTTACACGGACCATGAGCCCCTGACGAAAGAATTAAAAATGACAGACGCCACTGGTAGAGTAACACGCCAAAGGCTGTACCTCGAGCAATACGATTTTAAAATAATCTATAAAAAAGGCAAGCAAAATGTGGTGGCAGACGGCTTGTCTAGAATTCCGTCTGTAGAAATAAACTTACAAGAGCTTAAAAACGAATGCTATCCTAACGATAAGATATATGGCCCAGAAATCTTAAACCAATTTAAAACCCAGCTTATAATCAGAGAAACTGTAGATACTAGTAAGAGCCCGCATATGATGTGTCAAATCTTTCCCGGGTTCGTAAGACATGTATTCCACAAAGAAAAATATTCGGATGATGAGCTAAAAGACATAATTAAAAATTATCTAGACCCTGCTTCAAGCAATTGTATATTCGCACCAAAGGAAATAATATATAGCTGCGATAAGATTATTCGTGAAAATTTCGACAGGAATTTAAAGGTACATTATTCTAATCTATTGTTGCCAGATATCGTTTCAGGAGCGGATCAACAAGAGTTTATAAGGAAGACCCACAACTTCAATCATCGTAATTACAAAATAACATATGAGGAACTTAGGAAGAGCGCCTACTTTCCTGGTATGTTAAGTAAAATAAAATCCTTCGTCAAAAACTGCGAAGACTGCAAGTTTGCAAAATACGAGAGGAAACCATTTCGAATACCAATCGCCAGAAGAATCTATGAGAAACCTTTCGAAAACGTTTTTATTGATGTAAAAGAACAACAGAAATTTTTGACTCTCATAGGCTCCTTTTCAAAATTCGCTCAAACTTACCAAATCTCAAACGAATCCTCAGAGGAATTGATAGAAACGCTCACTGAGTATTTTAAAATTTTTGGCTTACCAAAACTAATCACATGCGATCATGCAACTTCATTTCGAAGTCAAAATTTCAAAACATTTCTAAAAACTCAAGGCGTTGCCATTCACTATGCTAGCAATAGCAACGGTAATGGGGTAATCGAAAGATTCCACAATACCTTGCTAGAAATGTACCTGGCAAATCGTAGTAAAATTGAGAACTTGACTCTCTACGAAGGGCTGGCTATCATTATAGCACTGTACAACGACACGACTCATAGCACGACAAATTTAAAACCCAGGGAAATCATTTTTGGCAACTCCAGCTCCCTGAACACAACCGAAATCAGTATCTCAAAGCAAAGGATCATTCAGACGGCGAGAGACAACATTAAATATATAGCCGACAAACATAATGAAAAGTTACCCCCAACAGACTATGAGAAATACAAAACGCTCAATAGCCCAGTATTGGTTAAAGGTAGAGCTAAGCCCAGTCCCTTCGGTCATAGATATAGGCTGGCTGACATAACTGAACAGACTGACAAGACAATAACTGACCAGCACAATATAAAAACCCATAAGACAAACATCAAACACTGACATTCAATCATCTCTATTCCAGACTATGTCTTTCAGCGACAGTAATCACCAAATTTATACACATCCACGACCTCGGACAAAACCCCCTTGGAATAGTGAAATTAAGCGAGGCTAGAGTTAGCAGCAATTATTTACGAATCCTACACAAAATTGACACAGATGTAATTCAAGATGCGATAGAACAGATACAAAAAACAGTTCAACAGAGGCCTTTTAACGACGACATATTAGGACCTTTGATTAGACTAAAAGTGAAGAAGTTAAAAGAATCATTCAACAAATTAAAACCTGCTAAATCAAGTAGGAAAAAGAGATGGGAAACGTTAGGTTCGGCGTGGAAGTATATATCAGGTAGTCCCGATGCGGAAGATTTGCGAATCATTAATGTAACAACGAATTCATTGATAGAACAAAATAACGAACAGATTCAAATCAATAAGCAGTTTGAGAACAGAATTTTTAATATGTCAAAATCATTATCATCATACATCTCCAGCTTTTCAAATGAAATCAAAGATAGAATGAGCTCCATCAACATACTATTTAACATAGACGAACTCATTAAACATTTGGAAACAATAGAAGAAGCAGTAACATTAGCTAGGGCTAACATCCCCAGTAGTCGTCTCATCACAACCCAAGAGTTGCAGCTAGCCAGGAACTTCATCACAAGTAATCAATTTGGTCTGGATTCACCGAACGAAATTCTAGACATCGCGAGTTCATACATCCTACATAACGCCCAAGTAATCATCTATGTGCTTAAAATCCCAAAAATTAAAGCCGTTAACTACGAATTATATTACATAGAGCCGATTATCAGTAATGGCTCGAAAATTCATATCCAATCGAACTACTTTCTCAAAGGCATCAAATCATATTCAATCCAATCCTTATGTCCAAAGTTAAGAAACCTGTACATCTGCTCCAGCTTTCAGCTAAGATCAGGAAACCCATGCATTACAAAGATCATCAATGGAAATTCTGCTGATTGTCCCATAGAAAAAACATATGGCCGAAACCACGTCAAACGAATTGACGAAGCTAACATTATTATCAACGATGGGAACTTCACACTATCATCCAGTTGTTTAGAACAACCCAAGGAATTAGTTGGATAATTTTTAGTTCAGATCTCTAATTGTTCGGTCCATATCAACAATGAAGAGTATATAAATCTGGACGTCAACATACCTATCAGATCGTTTATACCGACTACCGGATTAAAGGTAAATGTCACCGAAACCATAAACCGCATTCCCTGAGAATATTTACAGACATTCCATCTAGAACACCGTGAAGCTTTAAGAAAATTAAACCTTACTACAGAAAATATACAAGGAAGATTACACATCTTGGATTGGCTATCATTTGGATCAGCTTCAATTATCGTACCAGCCATAATCGGTACCATCTTCATTTGGGTCATAAGGACTACGGTATCTACGCGCCGTAAGAACGTATCGGCAGAAGAGAAGCAATATCAAGAAGAGGACGACGCAGTAGGAACACGAACAGCAGTTCCAGAAGAGAGACAACCCAGGCGATGGTTAGACTCGCAGCGGCAACCTCATCTTATACAGCAAGAGTAAACTACATTGCGGAAGCCGAGGACGACTTTCGGACTCAAAGGGGAGCCGTTAGGAAAGAGCTGATAGGTGGATTAGCCAATAGGACAGGTCGACGTGCAACGTGGCGCATCACGCCACCGAACCACGCCATCGAATGCACCAACCAGGTGCTAGGGCGCGAAATTAGATAGGCATAATTAGGCAACAAAACAGAACCAGCGGCGTTGCTCGCCCTCTTTCTTGAATGTACGTTTTAGGTGTACGCATGTAATAAAGTGTTCAGTGAAGTTTTTAAAAAGCTTTTCTTCGGAAAGAAAAGAATAACTTAGCAAAAAGGTTGCATTTATCAATCGTTGTGCTAGCTGTACGTTCATCCAGGAACATCGACGATGGTAATCCTGAGTCTTTCCGCTTGGATTTTACAAAATTCCAAAAGCCTTTTGGGTTGCGTTTAAGATTTAGTTCCGTGGAGGCAACATGGCGTTGATAAAGTAAGCAGTTTAAGCGTCGGTAATGGCGGCTGGCATTGTGAAACGACAATTTATTAATTGCTGTACGGTGTTGTCTATAACATTTAAGCGGGGCATTGCAGCATCTTTTTCTATAGCGTAGCTCGGGATTAGACCATAACGGTTTCTTTGGAGGTCTTTGGACAGGAACGTACATTGTGAATGCATGCTGGAGAGTACTAGTGAAGAAGCCGACTGCAATGTTGAGATCCAAGCATTCGGTTACATGGTCCCAGGAGATTTGCGACAGATACTGGCTTAACTGTCTAAAGTCAGTTTTTCTAAAATTAAGCGCTTGAGCATCAAAATCTTGGTCAACAAGCTGTGATGAAAAATCACTTCCATAAAACATGCACGCGAATGGCGGGCGGCAGCTGTCGATTGTAACGAGGGGGTCGCAAGCGTCATCGATAACAATCGAGTGCGAAATCTCCTCATTGACGAACAATAGATCTAATGTGTTACCATAACGGTTTTTGAAAGGATTCATTTGTCGCATGTTGTTGGAGCTCATTCCATCTAGCAATGCTGTATTGGCGCGAGTTAAAGTTGAGGTTTCAATTTCAACGGAGCATATCTGGTTCTTAGAACACAGCCAGCGGAGGCCAGGTTGGTTGAAATCACCAAAAACAGCAACAGCGTCGCAGCTACCGATAGATGACGTAACGTTTTCTAAACAGGTTATGTACCGATTTATTATTTGCATGTCGGATGCCTTGTCAGGGGGAATATATATAGCGCCTAAAATTAACTTAGCATCTGCAATGCATTCAGACACCCAAACATGTTCGATACTAGCTTCATTAGTCGAAATCAGGTTGGATGGGACGGTATTCTTAACAGCAATGAGAACTCCCCCGGAACGTTTTTTGGTGCTCGTCAGTGCCGTGCGGTCCCCACGATAAAACAGCATAATCTTGACCAAACATCATGCTTGAAGGAATCAAATCGTCGAGCTAGGTCTCAACAAGAACAATAACATCAAAAGGCGATGCGGTGACGGCTGCGTATAAATAATCGATTTTTGTCTTTAGCCCTCGGACATTCTGGTATATGATCGAAGCGCCATAAGTATTCTGTTCAATACTAAGTGGTGCAGAGGCTCGTTGGTCGGCAGTTCTCCACGTCGGGTGTAAACCAAGGTTTACACAGGTACAGTCGTTAGGTGTTTCCGATGACACAGCAGCATTATCAAGTTGTTGACGGTATGCCAATAAATGCCTACAAGGTGCGGGGGTATCAGGTGTCGAATTAAAATCAGAAAAAGAATACTTGCCTACACTAGCAAGCTGGAAGACCCCTTCTCCGTTCTCAAACACAGGACCAGAACGACTGATGAGCGCTGGCTGCAGTGGCGCGGCTGTGATGAGTGGATTAGGGGCTTCCAAATTGCGTAATTCGGTGCGTCCCGGGCCAGAAGCAGTGGAAACTAATTCAAAGGTTTCAGACAAGGATTCGTTGAAGGCTGCGAAGGAACCGACTGTGCCGTACGTGGAAATTTTGATGCTTTCGGCACCTAAAAATCCTTAGAGCTATTTCTCTCTTCAAATTGCCAAAAATAAATCCCCTTCGGCCAGTTGTTAGCATCAAGCGCAATTTCTTTAAGCTCATGATCAAAGCCAACTTCAAAGGACACGAAAGCAAGCGATTTTAAATCGGCATCTTTTTTAATCAGCTTTCGAACAACTGGTTGCGCGTCAGGTACGCATTCGTTAACTAAAGCTGATATTTCATCCTCAGACACATGCGGAGCGATGCGTGATAGATACAGCCAAAATTTTTCCACCGGTTGGGAAACTATATCCACTAATTTAGGAAAATTTTCGATGTTTCTAGCTCCACTAATCAAATTAGAAAGCATTGTTGGTCGTTTGGGAGTATCACTTGGTGATGAAATTCTAGGGTGTTTATTACGACGATTAGCTGTCGAAAAATCAGGCGTTGCGTGTACCGAAAGCTTGTCAGAAATCGATCCAATGAATGTAATTATTTGACCAAGCTCATTTTTTAAATCATTTACACAGCTGTTGATTGATTCTGCAGCAGATGATATAACAGCAACAGCGCAGTCCGTTGTGTCTTTTGTTTTCAAGCTCTCAACCGAATCCATACAATCGTTGCTGGACCAGAGTAGGTTCGATTGTTCATTGAAAAAGTCCAAATTCGCACGAACCCAACCAAAGCATTTCAAGTGAGTAATACAGCCACATAGATGGCATTTGATCAGATTACGATTCTTAATGGGTTCAGAGCACTTGTAACAGATTTTTTCCATCTCGATGGGAGCTTTACGGTTGTCAGATTGCATAATCAAGGGCGGTTTAAAAATTCAAATTCCAAGTAGCAGCTTGTGGTGATTGGACACAGACGGCGCAAACGTAGAGAAGGAAATCAATGAAGCTTTCAACTTTTGCTTCCAGATGGCGCTTCAGTAGAAAAAAAAATGCGCGTAGCGGTAGAGGCAAGTATGTGTGCAAAATAACAACAAAAATCACTTCACTCATATTAGCTCCAAAAACGTAGGGTATATATAAAATCAACCACTTACACAATAATTGCTATTTCAGCAGATCAATAATCGCGAATTCAAGAAAATCAGCTACCGATATTCAACAGAACGAGAGTTTAAACACGGAGACCAAAATAGTCATTCAAGCGTAACAGGCAAGTTTGCCAATTAAAGGGTTTGAGGCGGATCTTGTTTTAAAAGATTATACAGCAGTCCCCCGAATAACGCGGTTTCGAATAAGGACGTTTCCATTAAGGACGGTCTCGAGTGATTCCATTAACGCGGTAGAACGTCCTTATTGGAGTCTACGTAGCATATGGGAATTGACCTAATCGGTTCCAACATGGTATAACTCGTGATCCTGACCTATTAGACGGTTGGTGTCTTCGACAAAGTTGTTCAGTACATCAACGGGTTTTCATTGTATTATAGTATTGCGGAATTGTCTCACAACGTGGCGCTAGCGTATAGGTAATATTTTTGTATAGGCTGTATCTCGCGCTGCAGGCTATCTAGAAAGTTGCGGCCTTCGGGAAGGTTGCTCAAATGACTGCCACCTTCAAGATGGCATGGAAAAAAGCGTAGAACTGACTCACTACGTGGCGCTAGTGTATATGTAATCCTCTTATGCAGGCTGCATCTCACGCTGCTGACTATCTAGCAAGTAGCGGTCTTCGAGAAGGTTATTCATATGACTGACACCTTCAAGAAGGGATGGAAAATATTGCAGAATTGTCTCACTACGTGGCGCTGGCATATATGTAATCTTCTTAAGCAGGCTGTATCTTGCGCTGCTGATTGTCTGGAAAGTTGCGGTCTTCGGGAAGGTTATTCATAAAACTGCCACCTTTAAGATGGTATGAAAAATATTGCAGAATTGCTTCACTACGTGGCGCTAGTGTATATGTAACATTCTTAACCAGCCTGTCTTTTGCCCTGCAGGCTATCTAAAAAGTTGCGACCTTCGGGAAGGTTATTCATATGACTGAGGCCTTCAAGAAGGGATGGAAAATATTACAGAATTGCCTCACTACGTGGCGCTAGCATATATGTAATATTCTTTAGCTGGCTGTATCTCGCGCTGCTGACTATATAGCAAGCTGCGGTCTTCGAGAGGGTTATTCGTATGACTGAGACCTTCAAGAAGCGATGGAAAATATTACAGAATTACCTCACTACGTGGCGCTAGCATATATGTAATCTTCTTAAGCAGGCTGTATCACGCGCTGCTGACTGTATACCAAATTGCGGTCTTCGAGAAGATTATTCAAATGACGCTGGGATTTTTCTGGCCATTTAGGAAGTAGCATTTACGGATAGATGGTAGACTAACCCGATGGATTATTTTTGCGAGGACTGTGGAGGATATACGAGTTTCTTCTAAAAACACGCATGCTGAACATAATAGCATATACATAAAGGACAGCATTGATTTGCAATTGTGGAGCCCCACCTCTGGGCACGTCGGTGAGCAGATGCGTTCCATGTAAAAAAGTTGTAGGGACCTAAACTGCCATTTTCAAAAGATGATTAGATCCGATACTATTTCGTGGTTACCGTTGAACCACTATTATCAAACTGGTTCATTTCTACCAGGATGCTTACCAGGATGAGTCGAAAAATTTTGGTTTGTTAGGTTTCAACAAAAATTTAAGTACTGTACAAAATTTTTGTATTTAATTTTTAATATATGGAAAAATAAAGACTGGTTTTTTTCTTTTTTGTTTAGCTATTGAAAGTCTGATGTTATTATCTTTTTCTTGCCCCCCTCCTCAAAAAAATTTCCAGACCAGGACACGCAAGTAGCACACTTTTGTCACTTCTGGTTGCTGCAACCTATTTATGACTGAAATCAGTCATTAATCGGTTACCACAACTAGTTTATAACAACTGTGCTAGTAGGGCATAAACTTTTTTACAAATTTGTATAAGCTTTATTAAACTTATTATTAGAATGTGAATTGGTTGCATGGTTTTAACAGATATTTTGTATTCACTGCAGCGCAATATAAAGCCTTCACAAGAATATTACATATACACTAGCGCCACGTAGTGAGACAATTCTGCAATAACTTTCTCGAAGGCCACAACTTACTAGATAGCTAGCAGCGCGAGATACAGCCTGCCTAAGCGGATTAAATGTACACTAGCGCCACGTAGTGAGACAATTCTGCAATATTTTCCATACCATCTTTAAGGTGGCAGTCATATGAATAACCTTCCCGAAGACCACAACTTTCCAGATAGTCATCATCGCAAGATACAGCCTGTATAAGAATGTTACATATACACTAGCGCCACGTAGTGAGACGATTCTGCAATATTTTCCATACCATCTTGAAGGTGGCAGTCATATGAATAACCTTCTCGAAGACCGCAACTTTCCAGACAGTCAACAGCGCAAGATACAGCCTATACAAGAATGTTACATATATGCTAGCGCCACGTAGTGAGATAATTCTGCAATATTGTCCATCCCTTCTTGAAGGTGTCAGTCATATGAATAACCTTCTCGAAGACCGCTACTTGCTAGATAGTCAGCAGCGTGAGATACAGCCTGCATAAGAGGATTACATATACACTAGCGCCACGTAGTGAGTCAGTTCTGCGCTTTTTTCCATGCCATCTTGAAGGTGGCAGTCATTTGAGCAACCTTCCCGAAGGCCGCAACTTTCTAGATAGCCTGCAGTGCGAGATACAGCCTATACAAAAATATTACGTATATGCTAGCGCCACGTAGTGAGACAATTTCGCAATACTATAATCTACTGAAAACCCGTTGATGTACTGAACAACTTTGTCGAAGACACCAACCGTCTATACGGTCAGGATCACGAGTTATTCCATGTTGGAACCAATTAAGTCAATTCCCATATGCTACGTAGACTCCATTAACACGGTTTCCATTTACGCGGTCCCTATTAGCGTCCTTATTGGGGGGACTACTGTAAAACGGTGTTTAAACGTGCTTATGACGTTCCATGCAGGTTGCGAGATAAGGTTTTACAGCATCTCGAAAGTTTAGAAAAAGATGGCGTTATAACACCAATAGATGCAAGTGAGTGGGCATCTCCGGTAATCCAAGTTGTTAAAAAAGATGGTAGCATATAGCATTAGGATGGTTATTGATTGTAAAGTTTCTATTAATAAAGTGTTGGTTCCTAATGTTTATCCGCTAATACTCACACAAAATCTGTTTGCCTCTTTGGCTGGCGCTAAGGTTTTCTGTTCTCTAGATCTGGCTAGTTCGTATACACAATTGTTATTGTCAAAAAGGTCAAGAAAAATTATGGTGATAAATACGATCAAAGGTTTGTTTACGTATAATCGTTTGCCAAAGGGTGCTTCTTCGAGTGCAGCTATATTTCAACAGATCATGGATCTGGTTTTGAAAGGTATCGATGGAGTTTCCTGTTACTTGGACGATGTTTTGATAGCAGGCGAGGACAACCCAGACTGTATACGAAAGCTGAATTTGGAATTAGAGCGTCTTTCTAATGCCAACATTAAAGTAAAAATGCATAAATGCAAATGATTTGTCTAAAGTTTGCCATTCTTGGGTCACATTTTGTGCGACGGAGGTTTGTTGCCGTGCCCGGAAAAGGTCGAGACGATTCAGAAAGCTAAAGTTCCGAACAATGTTTCTGAGCTAAAGGCATTTTTGGGTTTGGTAAATTACTACGGGAAGTTCATACCCAATTTGTCCTCACGCATTAGCTGTCTGTATCGTTTTCTAAAGAAAGACGTTAAGTTTGTCTGGAACTCGGAATGCAGCCGAGTGTTTGAAGAATGTAAACAAGCGTTGTTGAGTTCAAAACTGTTGGAGTTGTAACAGACGCATGTAGCTATGGGTAAGGTGGAGTAATTGCTCATCACATAAGGAATGAAGAGAGGCCTATTAGTTTTGCTTCCTTCAGTTTAACAAATGCACAAAAATCCTTCCCAATTTTGCACTAGAAGCGTTGGCAGTTGTTAGCACCATAAAAAAGTTTCATAAATTTTTTTTGGCAAGAAGTTTACTGTGTATACAGATCATAAGCCGGTGATTGGAATTTTTGGAAAGGAAGGAAAAAACACGTTGTTTGTGACGCGTCTGCAGAGATATGTAATGGAACTGAATCTACGATTTTGACATTGTTTACAGACCGTCAGCAAAAATGGGCAATTCTGATTTTTGCTTAAGATTTCCACTTCCAGAAAATGTACCTGTTGCTTTGCAAAAGGAATATATAAAAAGTTTGAACGTATCCAATAAGTTTCCGCTAGAGCATGCTTTTATTGCAAGTGAATCACGAAAAGATTCGTTTTTGCAACAAATTTTCAATTACATGCAGCATGGTTGACCACAGAAATTAGATCGCAGTTTAGCCAATGTTTACGTACAACATCAAAACCTGGAAGAAGTTGAAGGTTGCTTATTGTACCAAGATTGTATCGTTATTCCTGCTAGTTTACAGAAGCAAGTCCTGCGTTTGTTGCATAAAAATCACTCAGGAATAACCAAAATAAAGCAGATGGCCAGAAGGACAGTTTACTGCCATGGCATGAGTGTTGACATCGAAGATTTCGTGAAAACTTGTAGAGTGTGTTGTCAAATGAATGCAATCCCAAAGCAGGTCCCGCATTCTAACTGGATTCCTACCACAAAACCGTTTACCCGCATCCATGCGGACTTCTTTTACTTCGACAAGAAAGTTTTCCTGGTCATTGTCGACAGTTTCTCCAAATGGCTTGAAGTTGAGTACATCAAGTTTAGTACCGATGCCAGGAGTGTTAAGTCGAAGTTTATCAGCGTTTTTGCTAGGTTTGGGTTACCGGACGTAGTTGTTACGGACGGGGACCACCGTTTAGCTCTAAAGAACTGATTGATTTTTTTTCTCAAATGCATGGTATCAAAGTCATGAAGAGCCCGTCCTATAACCCGTCCAGCAATGGACAAGCAGAGCGTATGGTAAGAGTGGTAAAAGAAGGTTTGAAAAAGTTTCTGTTGGATCCAGAGATGGCAAGGTTGAGTATGGAAGATTTGGTGCCATATTTTTTGTTTGGTTACAGGAATACAGGTTCGGAGGTCGATAGTACGTTTCCTTCTGTTTAGTTTTAGGCCCAAGACGCTGTTGGATTTAATCCATCCTACGCGACAGTGGTCGCAATCGAGGCCTTCGAATCAATCGTCGAGTGTTCAGCAGAGGAAAATACGTCGCTCTAATTCATCGAAGCAATCGAGTCAGTCGTCGAAGTCGAAACGTCATTCGTCGAGTTTACGTCGTTTAGCTAGATCGAGGTTTTCAAAAAAAGATCCCGATTTCATGTTTTATTAATAGAAGTTTGTGGCAGTGAAGTTTGGCCAACATTAAATATAACGTTTCAACCAAAAGGGGGGAGAACTGTAGTGACCATCCTAGGGTACAACCCTGACAGAATTTTTTGGCGTAATGCGATGATGCTCTATCCGGCCAAGACACGTATTGTTCATCTGCATGATATTTTGTAGAAATAGGATCAATATTTTCTTCAAACATTCATCTGGCACATCTTAATTGATAGCCAAATCAGAGGGCTTGTTTTTGAAGGCACGAGAAAGAGAACGATGTCCTTCTACGTCCATAATTGTAGCTGGTCTTCCACTACCTTGCTTGCGAATAGTTGTTGGGTATCTGAATATATGGTAAACAGTCGAAGCCACATCATATTCGCTTTTTAACTGCTGTACCGTATAGTTTTAGCGGAGATTTTTGTGGCAGTTCGTAGAAATGTACAACGCGCTCCCGAAATGCTTCTTGTTTTGACGTCATTTTAAGCAAAACAAGGTAAGCATAAACATAACAAAAAATATTGACAAAAAGAGGAGAGACAGCTAACACATACATACTCTCATTTCTCTCTGAGCTCGTTTGTTGTTGAGTATAGGGGCCTAAAAACTTCCAAAATTTTAGTTTTTGTTCGACAGCACGGTTGGGAGCGGGTGGACTGTATATTTTAAATTCCTCCATCAGCGCAGATTACCGGATGCGATGTTTCGTATTTCTATCCTAGGCAATTAAGGCCTTAAGGGTTTCCTTAGCGGCGCGCTCGCGCCGTTTATTTCGGGATAACGATGCACAACACATTTTGTATACTAGATTAACTATATTTACACTTAACAATTAACAGAGATACATATTTGGCTCAATAATTAAATGCACAGACAGCACGACGGCTGCTGGCGGGTTAAGGGCGCGGACTGACTAAGCGGCTTAGTCGCTTAGCAGCTTATATAACCTTTGACAAACAATGGCCATTTAAATTTTCGATCCACAATTGTCGTGGGTTATAAGGACTTATTTTAATAATGCCTTACAATGCCATATTGTTGGTTAGTGCGCTAAGCCGGCAGCGTCACTTAATCACGGGTCACTCACGACGCGTGAAGTGGGGCCTCCTGGGTACGGTTTGTACTACCAAACATCCTGCCCGCCTTGAAATCGCCAGTTTTCAACCGAATATATTCCAGAAGCCCTAGCGGTTGTTCACGGTTCCTGCTCGTCCTTGATTGGCTTAATTGTGGTGAATACCGGTAGCCCATATCGACCGGTCATTGTCCTATCGGTGATAGCTGTACCTTAGAGGTCCTTTCCTACTGGTAGTCGTCCGCCATTAAAGGGTGTTCCTAAGCCTCGCTGGTGTGCTGCTAAAAGTTAATAGGCCTAAATTTCTGCTTTGCCTTTCAAAAAGACTGTACTGAACTGTGGGTGGGATTGGGGTGGCAGTTCCGGTCGCCATGTTGACCGAACGCACGCCGCCCCCCATTGCCTTAGTGCTGGATTCCTGCAAGCCACGTCAAGCTTGTGGCTGGTGTTTTGTTGATAATGATATAGTATACTGTCCCATTGGATGTAGCTCTCTGCGTATATCCCATACGCAGTTGGATTGGTCGGTTAGATGGTTGGTTGGTTTATCGCTGCCCATCCTTGCAGCCATTGCTCCTTCCGCATGCCGTTTGGTACGCCCATGTGATACCCCTAAGCTACGCACCTTGTTGAAGTTTGTTGCTGCACCATGTCCCTTGACATTGATGGTACATCTTCCTGAACGTGGAGTCCCTTGACTCCGATGGCTTATCCTCATGACCTTATTTCACCTCTACTGGCAGTGGTAGGTCCCACCCCGGCCTCTTTTACGACCTGCATGTCCACCGGAATGCCGATGCATGCTCTAATATCAGTCCCGTTGACTGTCTAAAAGCGTGGTCGTTAGAGTGCTCCCTCGTTAGCACCGCCGCTGCAACACCAAATCCCTCGATCTTGATTATGCTGCCGCCGGAAAAGGAATCCCTTGATATTCTATTCCGGCTTAAGCCCCCGCCAACTAGGCTGAGACTTGTATTTTCGGTGCACGAGTAACTGCTTCCCTTGCAGTGTGATTTCCATAAACCTACTCATGGAAGAGCCTATCTCCCCACGAGCTGCACGAACCTAAACCGAATTCCAATTCGGTAATCCTATTGATTGCCAACCATTTGCAGTTCCAATACTGCCCAACCGATCAAATGCGGCTTCCTTTTACCGCTCCAGTAGCTGTAATGCACGAATTGTTCGAACATTGTTGCCCCACCATGAATCAGCTGCCCGCCGTTTGCTGCTGATCCTATTTGACGAACCATTCCATTTGCTTAGTACACCTTTGTACTCCATGCCGATTTCAACAGCTCCAAATATTTCTGAAACATTAACCGCGTAGACCGTTTGCGATTATTTTTTATTTGATGGTACTTATCTTGGGAGTGTGGTGGGGTGTGTTCGGTCGCCAAGTTGACCAGAACGCGCAACCGCCAATTGCTTTACTCGCTGGAACTCGTCAGCCACGCTTGACATGGGGGCATCCCAATTAGTATCCGACGCCTTGTCAGACAGATCCGAGTATCACCTTGAACGCGACATAACTTGTCGTCCAATCCGAAAACATTCCATTGTTTCCCGAAAATTCACTTATCCCGCTAGGTGAAGATGTTACATTGCAATAATTGCCGAATATTGCTGCCCGCCCTGAGACGACCGCCTCCCGATTGCCATACTAATTTCTGTAGACGAACCATTTCATCCACTGGCATTGATTGCGTAACTTGGCTACTCTCTTTAAAGTTAATAATTCCGCACCATCCACTGAGTTTGCGAACCATTCGTGTAATACCGCCAAATGCCAATCCTGATAGACCAAATCACACCAACCATTTGGTGCATCCAGCAACGCTTTTAAAATTGCAGTCTGAAAAGCGTTGGGCGCGTAAATAATTAATTTCCCATTAATAATTTATAGTACTTAACTGAGAGGGGTGGTGGGGTGGCAGTCTGGTCGCCAGGTTAACCATAATGCACTACTGCACACTAATGCATAACCGGTTAGGCGGTTAACCTTAACTCGTGGTCCGCCTCCTTGGCGTTTAACCTGTTGATGCATTGTGTAGTAATACAATTGCTCCAGTTATCCGAAATAATCCAGTCGTCCCGTGATCAGTTCCATATTCAGTCGACTGGCCTTCAAAATCCCCTGTACGTACATATCAGCCACCAAAGGTTTGCACTGTGCGATAGTTACATTTCCGTGTAAACATTTCCAAAATATATGTTCTAAATTACGCCGCCTCCCTTCGTCAGATCGTTATAATCCTTAAAACAACCACAGCTCCATCCATAACCGCAAAATCGCTTAGTTATTTATCCAAGGCTTTGGCCGAAATATGCCCAAATTATTTACCAAATCGTTACTAATGTTTCTCCAGCGTTGGGCAGCCTCTACCTTGAGAAATTGCCTAATTCTGCCGCACAAACAATAATCAGTAACGATCACCACCTTTTCAACGCCATCAAAGCGGACCGACCATAACAGATATTCAAAACTGGACTACGATCTTCGGAATGAATCACAACGATTCTGATCCACATCATGTTTATTTATCCACTCGTTGTTGTTCACTGTAATTAATATCCTCATCGGCATATTACATTCAAAAGATCCTGGCTTGTTTCTTCGGCAAAAAAACGAACTCCAAAATTTCCTTTACAGAAGCAGCTATATCGTAAAAAACCTCTTAATTCAGGCAGCCAGCTAACTTATTTCTACTACCGATAGAATGATATACTTCCAGACTGCAGTGCAGGCAGTGATTTTAATAACCAACGGTGATAAGTGATTAGCAAATAAGCCGATGGGTCAGATATTGGATCATCGTGATTGAACAGTCCTTATTCTGTTCCCTTTCTCATCCAGAAAACTGACAGCATTCTGATACCGATTAGCACACTGCGCGGATTGATAAGACACAGAGAGTATGCTTGTAGTCGAGAATAAATCGATCGTTATCACAGAGCGAGCGTTAGGGTTGTTGATATTTTGAAAAAAATATCGATATCGGCAATAACGATATTTTGATCCTCCGCGATATTGTCATCGATATTTAGGCCGGATATCGATAGTTATATCGATATTGCAAAAACCCCGAATCTTCAAAACTACGTAATCGCACGAAACAGTGTGGTTTTACTTTTATGATCTTGATGCATTCTACGCATGTTTTCGTTGTAATTCAAGGAATAAGTGTGCCGAAGGCATCAAAATCCGTTAAAATGAAATCGCACGTTTACCTAGTAACATTTAACTTTGCATGCAGCACATAATCTTTTATTACATTAAACTCGGCATGCACCACATTCATCCCCTCGAACAGACTGACGGGTAAGTAAAAAACCGGGTGAAAAATATCAGCAAACTGTGATATCCACAAAAAAAATTTCGCTTTGCTAAAAAAATTAAAACGTTGGTTTCTACACAAAATTTAATTGCTGTTTGTGACAAGACAACGGGATAAAAAATTCTACTCACTCACAGTCGCTTTTGCCTGCGACGATTTTAGGCTGCCAAAAAGTTGTGCAGCGCGTTTTATTACAAACGGTAAGGACAATATCGTGGCCGACATCGGCCGCAAATATCAAAATATTGATAATATCGGTCATCTCAATATCGGCCTGATATATCAATATTTTAATGGCAGAAAATCGATAATATCAAATATCGATATAATATCAACAATCCTAGCGAGCGGATCGCTTATCTATTGGTATGTTCCGAGAGTCGTACGTGAGAAAACTTATTCTCTTGGTTGACCGAGTGACATACTGATATCGGGAAGAGATTGTTTCCAGTCTCGTTTCTGCGAGCTACGCGACAATCGCGAGAGGAAAGAACACTGACTTATAATCTTCCGATTTCTAGAGAATGTGTAATTGTACGTGATCCTATTAGTTCCAGCCGAACGCTGACCGATGGTGTATCGATGCTAACCAGTAGCAGTCTTACTGAAGTAGCGTCCCTTTTGGATTATTGACGCCTTTGTGATAACCTTTGTGCAAACAAGCAGAAATTGTTGCATACTACGAAAACCTTGGCAAAAACGGGATAATAATGCAGCAGTGCGTGCATTTCTTGGGCGACGGTTATTTAGTGAAAAGCTTCTTCGACGAGTCGTCTGCCGGGAACTCCTGATCGATTTGCTCTGGCAAGCTCGTTATCCCAGTCTGACTCCAGAATCACCTTCAGTCGTAAACCAACTACAATTTCCCAAGTATCTTCCCACCAGATTTCTCCAAAATTTCTTCCTATTAACAACTCCCAAAATTCCCAAAATTTTATTTTTAATTTCTCTTTATGTAAAATACTTTTTATTTCGTGGTACAAGGGTGAACCGAGTTTGGTAGCAACGGGGCATGCGATCAATGAAATAGTCTATATCGTCTATATCGTTTTCAAATATGTTTCTGTGTTTTTCCAAACTTTTCCTACCTGTCCTGTTTTCCTACCTTTCTTGCTCTTCTGAGAAGTAATCAGACGATCTTCCGGAGTATAGTCGCTGGCAAACGGGAACGATCTATCTGATTGGTTCTTAGGTCCCTATGTTGTGACGTCACTGATATTTTCCGTTAGTGCTCTCGTGAGTCGTGTTGTTTCCTGCTTTGTATCTCTTCCCTACTTTTTTCCTGTGTGGACTCATCACTGTGACCAGTATAGTTGATCTATTGCGAATGCTTTTCAGCGGTGAACCAACAGCGATTGCTGCCGATGCGGCTAGACGACGCAGCGTTGGAGACGGATGGTCTTTCAGCAGGTGAACGACACGGGCAGCGAATACTCGCTCGATCGGGACCGACGGAAGCGTGAGTCGGGGGCGGATCGCACTGGCGTTGGGAATTCTTTCCCCAGGTAGACCAACTCACGAATTTGGCAACCACAGTGACGGAAGGTGGTGCTCGTGAGGGCGACTTTCTATGGACTTTCAATTAACGATGACCAACGCACTCCAAATGTACCCATAGAGGTACGCCACCTCGAGACGATAGGTACACTCGGGGGATCGGTCGGGTCCATCGATCAGGTCCGTAGGTATCTCACAGGCCGGACACCACGACGAGGAACGCACGTTGAAAACGGTGTGGTCACCGCGCTGTTCTACGACGATCACTGGAACAGTACGGTAGCGCGTAGCGCACCCAATCAGGTTTTTTTATGGGAGCCTGAACCACTGCGACCATTAGTTAGATCTATTGTGGTATACTCCGATTTGCTGTTTGCATAATCAGTTCGTTCCATCATCATGAGTCAGAGTGTTGATCGCCCTATGAATTTGCATTTTCCCCCAAGAAGTTATGACTTCCTTAATGAATTTCAGTACCTTTTTTGTTTCAGCAGACTATATCTCGCTAGGCGTTAGAACGCCCTCTCCGGGAATACGCAGTCTTCGTTGAATTAGAGCGCTGCATTGGCAAATTGACATGTTCTGAGGTCTCGATCTCAAAATTACAGAATCGACATAAATCATCTGTCAGCTTACCTATATTTTTAAGGTGATATCTGCTCGGACAGTGTCCGGTTAAAAGACCGGTCAGCATACTCAGATCCACTTTATTCAATCTGATTAAGCTGCGTGTGATGCTTTTACATGGCGTTATGAAACGCTTTGATTGTCGTAATGTTGGAACAGCTCTCCAGTTGGCATCGATCGTTGATGATTCGCAGACTTTGAGCTCAGCTTTTACGCAGGCTGTAGACACCCCGTAGTATGGCTCAGGCCCAACGAATCCAGTTGAGGAACCAATTCTCGCTAAGAGATAGGCCTTTTCATTTTTTTTCTATATGGGCGGCATGACCGGGTACCCAGTATAAATTAACATTGTTAGTTAAAGCCAATTGTCTTAGGGAGAGATTGCATTCCCAAACCAGCTTTGACTGGCATGTGTATGCCTTTAAGGCATTTAGAGCTGCTTGACTATCGGAGAAAATACAGATATTGGCATGTCTGTATTTCCTAGTCAAGCAAATGTTTGTACAAGTTGATATGGCATGTATTTCTGCTTGGAAGACTGTGGGGTGGGCCACTGTCCCGGATTACCTACGAATGGCCGAAACACAAATGGCTGAATCACGAATGGCCGAAACACAAATGGCCGAAATAACAAATGGCATAATATATCTAATGGCCGAATTACGAACGGCCGAATCACAAATGGCCGAATCACGAATGGCCGAATCATAAAAGGCTGAAACACGAATGGCCGAACGTCATATTCGGCCGAAAATAACCACGACCTTCAGCCTGCACAAATGTTGGGTATATGCTGTCCTTACTCGCTGCCGCTCGTTCGGACTTAACTAAGGGAAAATCCCTACTAGTCAATAAACCTAGGAAAATGCATGCACCTAAATAGTAGTGGTTTCTGCGGGGAGGCTGCTCCCCCGCAGTGGCCGGCTCTTCCGACGGTGGGTCACCGGCGCACACTCGCGGCCTGCGGCCGTCTCACCCTGAATCATCTAGGAGGCCTCGCACTGTTTGCTGTTTGCTTTTGAGATTGCATACTCTAGATGATCGTTCCAATTTAGCTTATGGTCAAGTATTACACCCAAGTATTTTGTACGTTTGGATAGCTGCAATTGGACTCCTCTCAGCTGCAGAGCAGAAATACTATATTTTCTTCTTCTTGTAAATGGTAGGGTAAATGATTTTGAAATGGACCTAGTCGAATTCTGATCTTGAATGGACCTATTTTTAAATAAGAATTTTAGGATATAATTATCAAGTCTTTGTACTGTATTTAGCTTTTATGTTTATCTTTAATCATTTCTGAACGTAAATATATTAAAATTAAATTAAAATTATAGCCAAAACCACTTTATTGCCGCTTATTTAAAAGTAGCTGTTTTTCAGCGTTTTGGCAGTCACCATAGAGTATTTTCAAACTGTTACTACCCGGAACCCTTCTGGTTTGAAATAAAACAATACTCTTAAAATGATGCTAAAATATGTGTAATTTCAATTTAGGTATTTAAAAATTCAGTAAAACTAGTAAAATCTTCAAATTCCTTAAAAATGTTAACCCCCTTTTTTGATCTTGAATGGACCTAGTATTGATTTTAGAATGGACCTAGTTTTGCGCTCCGAGACATCACTGCCGGTAGCTATCATTGCCTACCACCAACGAACACGCCGTTGTATATTCCATAAAACTGCTTGTTGTCACTATAGTATCTCCGTTTATAATTAATCTATAAGCACGGGATATTGAAAGTAGGCTTGATTTATAGCCTAAATAAAAACTTAATTATATTGATAAAACTAACTATCACTCATCCTTTTTCGTAGTTGCTTCATAGTGTTTGTACATTGTAGCCTCTAGTTTTGAAACTAAAAAGTCTTCCTAATTAGTTAGCTAACATATGTCATTTTATGCTTAAAATAATATAAACTTAATTTGTACAAAATCAGTATTGTACAAAAATTTTAACCATCATTGATTAAAAGATAAGATGGATCAAAAGATAAGAGGGATACTAACTGCCTTCTGTTAAGGGGGCATAGTACCTTTTCAATTTTTTAAAACCTAAATTTTTTTATTGATTATTTCGAAAGATTGACATTTTGATCATATGTGTTTGAAGTCGTTTGCATGAATTCCAAATATTGACAAAGTTACAGCTATTTGTACCGCGCATGTCTGGAGCGATTAAACAACGAGTAAAAACTTCAGCGTTGTTTTTATCGAAACCAGGTTTTGAAAGTCGGTACCATAAATATCTCAAGAACGGCTCAAGCAATTCTTATGATTCTTTTTTTGATTGAAAGCCAACAAAATTATCTAGTGTTTGACCCATCCTTTTCTTGATATTGTAATTTTTGATTTTTTTAGAAATGTTTAAAGTCAATTTTTTCGCTTAAAAACCATACTTTTATGTTTCAATGTCCGCCATTTTGTTGTGTGTTCGAATTCTAAAAAAGGATGGATCAAACACGAGATAATTTAATGTTCTTTCATCTCGTTTTGGAATTTTTCAATTCGGATAAGCCCCCCCAGCGCCAATCCATGGTACCACAATTCATGGTTTTTTTGAACGACTATCTTCAAGGAGCCGTAGGGGCAAGGGGAAGAGGTTCCCTTATGAAAACAAAATTGCAAATATTAGTATAAAATGCAATGTTTCGAATGCAAAAAACCCGATTCAATTTGCCTTTCGCGTTATCGAGAAAAAATTATTTGAAATTAGGCAAAAAATATGGTGTAAAAGGTACTATACCCCTTAAAAAAGAGCTATTTTTGCTTCATTTGCATTTAGCACAAAACCAGTTACACTTAAATTTTTCAATTGGATTTTACGTATTTGTTTTAGCACGAAGCAAAAGTGTAATCTATATAATCTATATAAGTAATCTATATAAGTAGAGCAAAATTTTCCCAATTTATTCGCCCTATGTAAAAAAATTCCCAAATTATGCTAAACGGGACAATTCTTGTATCATTAAAAGTAATGCACAGAAGAATGAAACAAGTTATTTGAGAATACAATTCTGAAGATTTATATATAGCTTTATTGTATAGGAAACTCTAATATTGGAACTTCGAATTGAGAATTCGAAGCTAATATTCCAAACTCTATTTAAAGTGGTTATCCCTGCTAGATAGTTAACTACGGGCAACATCGTAAAAATGGTTGGAATCAAAATTTTTTTCATGGACAAATAACGCCCTGTATTTTTTATATAAATACAGCAAAAAGTTTTGCTGTAAGTTTAAGTTTTGACAAAACTCAGATGAGAAATAGTTTAAACACGTTAATCAAGCATATACCAAAGCTTCAAAACACCTTTAGCGCGCTGACCGTAAACCCTAAGGACAATAAAATTCAACCGGATCCTGTAGTCACAAAATCAGACTCGTCTGAGTAAAAAGAAGCAGCCACTTCTGATGGTTAAGAACGCCAACTTCCTCACCCTCGTGAAACTTTGTGATGCCCAACCGCCCTACAAAATTACCCGGTTTGGCAATAAAATCATCTGTGTGTCAATGGAGGATTTAGAAATTAGGTAAAGGCCTGGATAATAATATGGTGCAAAAAATATAAAATTTGGATCAATATCTGGACCATTTTCGAACTGGATATGCCTAAAAAAATAATATTGTATTTGATAATTTTCTAGTTTAGTTAAAATAATTATGAGGCTCAGAATAAAGTAAAATTAGGCCATTACAAATATTTTATAAAGTTTTTGTCCTTCCGGTGTTGGGCCACTAAAGGGGGGGGGCAAAGTGAATTTTTTAATCGAGCAAAAAACATGGGTTGAAGCATTTTTATTTAAAGTTTAAGCGTGAAAACCAAATCTGTTCTTGCTTTTAATATATACGTATATACGTTATTATTTTCCATGCAAAAATGTACGAAAAAAGGCAAAACCGAGAGAATTTTTTTTGGACGATTTTCGGGAACTCCGAATTCGAATTTCCATTTCTGTTTCGTGCTAGAAGTGTTAAGTACACTCATTTTTCGAGTTTTTCAGGCTGTAGAGCCCACGGACAATTGATTTTATACTCATATCCTCCAAATTTTTTTTAACCACACGATTTTTCAAGTCAATTTTCAAAGGGGGGGGGGGGGGTTGACAAAAACTTAAAAAATATTTTGCAAAGGCCTTATATTCCGCCGATAAGTAAGCAGGTTGACTTCACATCACCTTTTGGTCGATTGACAGATAGATTAAAAATCAGTTTAGTAAAATATTCAAAATCATGCAACCGTACTAACGTTGTACTACATCATCCGTGGTCGTATCTTATACACAACCCCTCTGATTTTTTTCTTGGGGGATGTAAAGTTTTCTTTAAGCACCTCTCCCCTCTGACTTGTGACAAAATTAATACCTCCTTGTCCACCGGAATTGAGTGACTCTGAGATCTAAAATATTCATTTTTGAAACTTCCTATTTTCTATCTGGTACAGTTCTTCATCGACTATCATTTAAAATTAAAACCTAGTATCTAAGCTTACCTTTAAACCTAGTAGAATTACCAAGTCTAATTTTTTCAAGCACCATTTACAGTATGATTTCGAATTTGACAACAAATGCGTGTCGCATATGTTGCCAAAATCGAAACCGTGGCAAAATGTAGACCATTTTTCAACTGAAAAAATTGCATATAAATGTGTCAAAAATTGAATAATTACCACTAATTAACGAATTTTTCACGACTGCAACGGTTTTATATTCAAAATGTCCGACAGGGGCTGTCGCAAACCTTTAGATGCTTTGCAGTAAGACGTAGTCCTACGTCAGTAAAAGTCTGACCTTTCGAAATATGTAGCCACTAAATAAAAACTCGAACCCCACTGTACTTGATAAACTACGTTTAATACAAGTTATATTACATATTTTTAATGAATGGTTTAAATTTTTGAAACTAATAGGCGACATAATTTTCTTATGACGTGGAAATCGTTTCAACCATATCTGAACAACAGGTAATAATAAATTCCCAATATACAAATGTCACACACAGATACATACACAACGCATATCAAGTCACTGAAACATTGTTCAATTATTGGGCTGACATAAAAACAAGACCCTCGGTGACTGTGACCGATTTCAAATTTTTCAACCGACTTTCATACCTTTCTAACAGAGTATAAGAAAGGTAAAAGCTGTTCAACCTTGGGTCCTATTAATAAATAACAGTAGTATAGTTGTACTATTAAAAAAAAATTCTTTGTTATTATTTTGTTCATTTACATGGAAGAAACTATGACAATCCTAATTTAGGTCCATTTCAAAATCAAAAATAGGTCCAATTCAAGATCATGTTGGGTCCATTCAAGATCAAAAAAAGGCTTTGGCAAAAAACGATATATTTAATAAAAGTTTCATCAATTATACATTTTTAACGTACTGATAATGTAGAAAAAAGGTGGTACTTTCCAACAAATAGTAACATCACCACATATTATTTATAAATGACGAGTAAATTGAGCAGGAGTGCGAGTGGTGGTGTTAAAAAGTGCTAAATAGGTCCATTCAAGATCAATTACCCTATTATGACTGTTTTAGAAGGGTTTAGAAGTCACACCCTTTAAGTGTGTAGTTTAGGGCAGATTGCATTCTATTGGAAATAGTATGTTCATACTTTCCCCTTACTAAAATTGTTATTCGTCAGCGAATCCTATGACTTCATAACCTTTTTCAGCCAATTTATTTAGAAGATCATCGACTACTAGGGACCACAGCATAGGAGATAGGACTCCCCCTTGAGGGCAACCACTAGTTGGTTTTGTCGTTAAAGTATATCCTTCCAGTTTTGTAATTATTGTGCGGTTGGTTAGCATAGCATGTATCCAACTGGAAATGCATCTGTCAAAACCCCGTTTCTCCATGGCTTTGTTTATTGAATTGTGGGAGGCATTATCAAATGCTCCCTCAATATCAAGAAAAGCTGCAAGTGAGATTTCTTTATTGTCACAAGACTTTTCAATTTTTGAAATCAACGTATGAAGTGCTGTTTCAGTTGATTTTCCTGCTTGGTAGACAAACTGGAATTTGCTCAAAGGTCTTTCAAATATGATAATTTGATATGAAGATCCATGATTTTTTCAAACGTTATTAAAATCACAGATGTGAGACTGATTGGTCTGTATGCTTTGGGATTTATTCTGTCACGTTTTCCCGCTTTAGGAATGAAGATAACGCGGACTTCTCGCCATTTCTTAGGAATGTATCCTAGTATCAAACTTGCCCTAAACATCTTTGTCTTTTTGTAATAGCACTGGATAAATTCCATCTAATCCTGGAGACTTGAAGGGACTTATACAATCCACTGCCCACTCAACTCTCGACTCCGTGAAAATAGCACTGGCTAATTCTTGAACTATATCTTCGTCCCTAATTGAACTAGACTGAGCTGCGTTGAAGCCCTGTGCGCCATCGGAAGACGTTTGAATTAAGCCTGGAAAGTATGTGTCTATCATGATACTAAGTAATTCCTGAGAATCCAGTTGTAAACTGGTCATGTTTATTTTTTAGGCTTCCAAGTCCATTAGTGTGATTTTTGAAAGAGCTTTGTGAAATCTTGCTACAACAGGCAAGCTGTCAACTTGCTCGCATGTATTCCTCCAATCCCTTCTTTTAGATTTACGGATTTCTCGATTGTACTCTGTTAGACATTCTCTATAATTAGTCCAATCAGAAGTAGCCTTGAGAAGTTTCCTAGTCAATTTTCTAGCTTTTCAAGCATTCGATTCCACCATGACGCGTCTTTGCTTGAAGTTTTTCGCTTCAGTAGGCAGCTTTCCTCAAAAACTGTCATGATATTAGTGGTAAATGTTGACGAGACTGTTTCAAGTTGCTCGGTGGAAGCTATATTATCATCGTTCAAAAGTTTGGAAAAGTAGGTATCCCAATTGGTTTTCCTTGGGTCTCTGAATTGCTCGATTAAAAGATCCCCAGAATTGTAATTAAACATTATATGTTTATGATCAGATAACGGTTGCTCATTCGACACATGCCAATTCTCAATCATGTCTGATAATTTAAAACTACAGTGTTATATCAAGAACTTCCTGTCTAGTTGATGTAACAAATGTGGGATCATTACCTTGATTACATATGTTAATATTATGCGACAATAAATATTCAAACAAGCACTCACCTCGGAAATTGATGTTGCTGCTGCCCCAAACTGTATGGTGGGCATTTGCATCACACCCTATAATGAGCTGTTTGTTCATCGATTTGCAGTGTTGAACTAGCGCTGCAACTTCTGTTGGAGGTGTTTCAACGTTGTCTCATGGGAAATAGGGCGAAGCTACGATGATATCCGTTTTCCTCCGGGTCCTTGGAACATCCAATTGTATTGCTACAATATCTCTACTGATGAATTCTGTAACAGGAATAAATTTTACATCTTCCCGTATTAGAATTGCTGCCCTTGGAGCAACCTGCGTGCTGTCATAAAGAAGCTTACATGCTTGTGTAGAAATTCCTAGAATCCTATCCTTGTTGTACCATGGCTCTTGAACTAGAGCCACGTCCAAATTTTCGCGAATGAACCTCCTGCATAGGACGCTGCTTGCTCCCTTGGCATGATGAAAGTTCACCTGGATGAATTTTATTTTATTCTGCATCTTGACTGATTCCTTTCTTCAGGGGCGTTCTTTTATCCCTCTGATTGGAATGGTTTCCAATTGCATGTGTGCCTGTCGGTTTCAGATCATTCATAATCGAGACCTTGATGCCTTCAGAATGACCAGCATTATCAGCAGAACATTCATAGCTTGTTGAAGGGCGTGAGTCACCCCTCTGGGACGAGAGGTTATTGGTGTTGTCCGACCCTGAATCCTGTTTACCCTTAGCAACGCTGGCGCCCCTGATATAGCCCTCTAGGTCTGTGCAAATCGTGTTATCAACTTGTGCAGAGTTGTCTTTCCGCCCTTCGCTGGATATGTCTGTTTTGATGCTTTCATATTTAGTTTTGCTCGGGCCTTTGTAGGACTTCTAAATAAAGACTTGTCCAAGCTTGTAATTGATGTGCATGCCTCGATCAACTAGCATCTTCATCGACGCTCCGTCGACCGTGAATGCCCACTCAATATGCAAATTGTTAATTACTGAGCGATTAAGGATTCTCCACTCAGGGTTAGCCACCCACGTGACTTCTGAGAAATAAAATTTTCGTTACCACACACCAAAACTAAACCTACTATTTTCCTTTATTACCTGCTGTTTTCTTCTTCTTCGAACACTCACTTATTTCCGACTCACTCTTTCTTCTATCTTCAAACCCTATTAAACAAAATTACTTATCAATATCACATTTAGGTTTGCTAACGTTACACTTACTTCAAGCTTAGTAAATTTAAAATGTCGACTCACGACTTCTCCTTAGATTTTAGCTCTCTCTTTAGATAAACGCTGGTGTAACCAGCCAGAAACACTAGGAAAATTATAAACTAATTAATTCACTAAAATTGTCTGAAATCAAATTAAAATCTCACCATAGAATGGTAAGCTGATTTTTCCAACTACCAACTACACTTGTTTCACTTTAGCACTCCTAATTTTTGATCTTATCACGACGGCGGTCTAAATGGGAAAGACCGATCGTCTACTTTTCCAGACTCTCCCAGCCTGTATTTCTTCTTATTTCTACATGTTTGCATATTCTTATTCCCAGTGTTTTTGGCATCTTGATAAAATTTTCTATATAACCAATTTTCATTTTTTGCTATATTACATAATCGATGTCAGTTTCACCCATGCCATCTACTAAAAGTGCTAATTCGAGCACTATCGCGGGGTGCCTAACGAAAGGCGAGCCCTACTTTATTTCATCAATGCAATCATTGATTACATGATTGTAATGAAACGATTTAATTGTAATGAAACTCATTTCAACGTGTCGATAGCAAATAAGACCGTATAACAAAGGTTCCTTTACCACTTGGTGGATTAAATCAGGTTTTGTATGTAAAGCTTACCTGCGAGATTTACATGTGGCTCATTCCATCTCAAGTAGACACAAAAATCGAATAAATTGGATCCGACTATCAGCGAGATCAACCAAAGTTGGCATAATTTATTTATTTATTTATTTATTTCGTCAACCGATGTAGACTAGTATAATATATACAATTTCAAAAGACTAGTATAATATATACAATCAAAAAAATGGCGAAAAAGTACGGTGTCTTGTGCCGTTTAAGAAATGAATTGACGATTAGCAGTAAAATTCTTTTATATAAGTCAATCATTTCACCACATATAGATTTTTGTTCATCCATCCTGTTCCTCGCAAACGATACACAAATATTGAAGTTGCAGCGCTTGCAAAATAAAGTTATGCGATTGATTTTAAGATGTAATAGATACACTTCCTCATATATTATGCTGGACGCATTGCAATGGCTTTCTGTGAAGCAAAGAGTTTATTTTTTGACAATGGTGTTTCTATATAAAATTCTTAATGGGATGCTGCCTCGATATTTGTGTGATCGAATTGAAAGAGGAAGTGATTTGCATTTGTACAACACTAGAAACGCGAATGATGCAAGAACACCAAATTTTTTGTTTGGAAGATCACAGAACTCTCTGTTGTACAAAGGAATGAACTATTTCAATTCGATGCCTAGACAAATAAAACGTGCAGCAACAATGGCGGAATTCAAAAGGCTTTGTATTTCACACATAAAATCTACTTTATAGTCACAATTCGATTTTTTTGTATTTTTTAAGAAAATTGTATATTTATTTATTTTTTGTATATTTAGTGGATATAGTAAGTTATCATGTTCACTGATGATGATGGATTTGAAATTGTTATTATTATTAATTAAAAAAGTTTAGAGAAGGCTACACATGTTTGAGCCACGCGCGCGAGAACAGACATACACAATCTGGAAATTGAATGATCAGGTTAAAGTCCTGAACAAAGGGTTTGGAGCGGAAGCTGGACAGGCTTGGGTTTGCTTGTGGACTTTGGAACTCGTATACCATCGCTTTGTTGCGGAGTGGTATATCGAGCACCAAAGTTCTGCAGGATCTCCCTCGTAGTTCTAGATCGTTATCTAGAACCAACTCTGACCAGTTTGTGCTCCTAAATATTAGGTTCAATTCCTAATCAAGTCCAGATAATTTTCGGGTTGGAAACGTTTTGGACGAGCCTTGGACAGTTACTGAAATTTTGATATTCGTTTGAAAGTTTGATATGTCTGTATTAGAAGCCAGCTCGTTATTTGCTTTTACCACCTGGCTACATTGTTATATTATAAATATCTTAAGTAGATAAACCGTCCTGCTCAAACCGTTGTAGGGGTATGAGGTGGGACCATCATCATCATCATCATTTTCTCATATAAAAGTCTTATAATTAAATGAACGCGATTACTAGACACAACACTTATGGTTGTTGGTTGTTGTGTCTAGTAATCGCGTTATTTAGTGTTCTTACGTTGCACATAAAATCAATATATATATTGAAATTAAATGAAGATTTAAAAGTGTACTTATTCTTTTGTATCGTTCGCTACGCGTTACGATTACGTGTTGACTGAAAGTAATGTTTAAGTCTATGCCGAGACATTGTAAAGTGAATGGTTTCGCAGTATTGATTGTATGAGGCCATCATACAATTTAATGGACCGAATTTGGCATAATTTGTGCGATAATGGCAAATAAATTTCGATTACGAAGTTGCCGAGTAGGTGTATAAAAGTTCAGTTTTGATAAAAGTGTTGCTGAGTCAATATGCTGCGAAACAATATCGTTTACAAATAAGACCATTGCTTATTTACGACGCTCTTTTAATGATTGTATATTTATAAGCATACAGCGTGCTTCGTATGATGGAAGAGGAAATGTTGTCCAACCTAATTTACAAAGGGCATATAAGAGAAATTGTTTTTGTACTGATTCTATTCTCTTTTCGTGCGTGATGGAAAAAGGTGACCATACAATGCTGCAGTATTTCAGTATTGACTTGATTGAGACTTCTGGTAAATGTTATTAGATTGCATTTTGAAGTAGGACTACTTCTTTGATTTCTATATTGGGGTGCACTTTAGAAAAACGAAAAGGGAACATGTAACGAAAAGTGGTTATGGTTTGCACGCTTATAACTCAGTCATCCCTCAATAGATTCTAGAGATCAATCGATCTCTAGAATCTATCAATCGTGGTATCAATCGATTGGAAATTTTTAAAAAAATCTATTACAACACAGTTTATTACATGTTTCCCTAACAGACATGTAATAATTAAGAAAATATTAGACGAATATTGTTGAACCGTATCTTATTTTCGATTTCTGCAGCTACTTCAATGTAGGGAGGTTTTTCTTTGTTCTGTACATTAAAGTTTGGCCCTAGCATTAGCACTCTCTCTAGGTACGGCGGGATGGGTGTGTTGGTGGTGTTTACTACCCAATCCGGCTCACGACTTAGTGTACTTACTTTGCGGTTTTTTAATGTTTCTATCTTCCTCTTTTCTCTTGACTGGACCGTGTTGAAAACCTTCGCGCTCTTGGTGTTGGTTATTTCCGTGATTTTTTGCAAATCCGCGCTCTCGAAAACGTTCGTCATCTTCGAAATGAGAAAGCCTTTCTTCTTCTTTAACTCAGCTAGCGATCGCTTTGTGTCTGCGATCATGACGCTTAATATCCGTATTTTCTGTTTGAAACAGACTCGTTCAAACTCACGCAAAGATCTTTCACTACTTAGATTAATATGCACTTTGTAGTTTAGACACACTGGTATTATCTTGTACTTTCTACAGTTTAGTAGGAATTTGACGCGGTTTGTTGCTTTTGCCAGACTTATGGATGTTTTTTGGTACTGCTTCATCAGCTGTTTGCCACCTTGGCCATATTTAGCGACGATCTCTCTTGCAATTAACATTTCGCTTGATCAACTAGATTCTATTGTTTGAGTTAGTCACCGTTCGCTTTATAATCTGAGTTTCTTGATATTTTCGGTGAAAATTAGACCAATACTGTGTTTTCAGCGGACGTTTCGACCTACTATTCTTCGGTCATTGACTACGCCTAAAACATATAACATTTATTTGATAATTTATATAGTAGACATTGAACAATTTTCTTCGGATGTTACCCACTTACATCAACACGTATATTCTCTACCTCGTCATCTATCTAACTAAGCTAAGCTATCGTTTTTTCTTCTTGTCGTCCAATTGTCGTAATTTGAGCATTAGTCCGTTGTATGTGTCATTACAATTTCCGCTTTCTCGTTGTAAATTGACTGTTCTCTCGTTTCCTCTAACTTTTATGTGAAACATTTCGGCCGCTAATCTCGTGTCTTTGTTGTTTATTTTTTCTAAAATCCGCGTTTTGCTAAAATCAAATATATGACCTTCTTGTATTGTATGTAAAGCTAAACCTGTTCTTGCTTCAGATTTTTTAGAGTCATTTTTATGTTCTGCTATTCGTGTTTCCAATTTTCTGCCTGTTTGCCCTATATAATTTTTGTTATCTCCTGCTCCACATGGTATAGAATATATAACGTTTTTTTGTCTCATCATTGGAATTGTATCTTTTAATTGGCTGAAAATTTGGTTTCTTATTTTGTCCCTAGGTTTCATAGCTGTTATTAAATCACTTTTACGGAGAACTTTTGCCAATTTTTCACTCAAGCCAGGAACATACGGAGTCGATACATATTTTACTTCAATTTGGTTTTGAACATTACTTTCCAACGTGTTGTAATGCTTATGCACGCGCTGCTTCAACATTTCCTGAGTGAACCATGCTGGATAATTATTACCTTCTAGCAGTTTTGTTGCTGTTTGTATTGCTGCTGGACGATCATCTGCATTCGTCAGTTTTATCGCACGATCATACAGCGCGGCTGTCGTGTTGCGTTTGTGTTGAAACGGGCTTTCAGATTTAAAATCTAAATATCTCCCATTGACTTGTTTGGGCTGCCACATCGTTTGGATTTTCCCATTTTCCCGTACTAGCATCATGTCCAGGAACTTTATTTTTCCTTCCTTTTCCATTTCTATGGTGAAGTTGAGCCGTTCATGGAGAGCATTAAATGTATCCAAAATTCCCTGGATATGCTCTTCCCTCGCTACGCATAGGCAATCATCCACATAGCGACGATAGTACTCGAGCGGTATTTGTTTGTATTGTAGCGACTGCATATTCGTCTGCTCCAATCGTTCCATGACCACGTTGGCGATCACTGGTGAGAGGGGCGACCCCATTGGCACCCCCTGGACCTGTTGGAAATAGCAACCATCGTGTACGAAATAACAGCAAACATCGTGTACAGCTGATGAAGCAGTACCAAAAAACATCCATAAGTCTGGCAAAAGCAACAAACCGCGTCAAATTCCTACTAAACTGTAGAAAGTACAAGATAATACCAGTGTGTCTAAACTACAAAGTGCATATTAATCTAAGTAGTGAAAGATCTTTGCGTGAGTTTGAACGAGTCTGTTTCAAACAGAAAATACGGATATTAAGCGTCATGATCGCAGACACAAAGCGATCGCTAGCTGAGTTAAAGAAGAAGAAAGGCTTTCTCATTTCGAAGATGACGAACGTTTTCGAGAGCGCGGATTTGCAAAAAATCACGGAAATAACCAACACCAAGAGCGCGAAGGTTTTCAACACGGTCCAGTCAAGAGAAAAGAGGAAGATAGAAACATTAAAAAACCGCAAAGTAAGTACACTAAGTCGTGAGCCGGATTGGGTAGTAAACACCACCAACACACCCATCCCGCCGTACCTAGAGAGAGTGCTAATGCTAGGGCCAAACTTTAATGTACAGAACAAACAAAAACCTCCCTACATTGAAGTAGCTGCAGAAATCGAAAATAAGATACGGTTCAAACAGAATGCTGATGAGATCCGAGCTGAAATATCTAATATTATGATGAACCATATTAACTTTCAAATGCAACCGAGACACGACGAACATGATTGGATACGTAAAGATATACAACACAGCAAGAAGTTTCTCAAAGAGAATCCCGATCTACTGATAACCAAGGCAGATAAGGGCACCCAAACAGTTATTCTTTCTGCACAAGAATATAATCAAAAAATGAACGACATGCTGGCAGATCAAAATACGTACCAAAAATTGCAAGCTGATCCAACGAATAAAATACTAAAAAAGGTTAACAACATTGCAGACGAGTGGCTGGATAAAAAATATATCGAAAAACGCATACATACAAAGCTTAAAATGTCCAGCAGCGACCCGCCTCGCATATATGGCTTACCAAAAATTCACAAGGAGCATAGACCACTACGGCCGGTTGTATCTACTATTGGTTCGGCAACATACAACATAGCCAAAATGCTGGCTGATATTCTAAGCAACATTGTTGGACAAACCAGTCACCACGTAAAAAACAGTTTTGAATTTGCGAGCGAGATAGCGGCAGAGCAATTTCGAAATGAGTCTGTGTTGTTCTCGTTGGATGTCACGTCTCTGTACACTAACGTACCAACCGATCTTGCGTTAGAATGTTTGAACGAACGGTGGAATGCAATAAGCAAAAACACTACGATAACACAGGCAAGCTTTTTGGCAGCGGTTAAATTGGTGTTAGAATCAACCTATTTCGTACACGATGGTTGCTATTTCCAACAGGTCCAGGGGGTGCCAATGGGGTCGCCCCTCTCACCAGTGATCGCCAACGTGGTCATGGAACGATTGGAGCAGACGAATATGCAGTCGCTACAATACAAACAAATACCGCTCGAGTACTATCGTCGCTATGTGGATGATTGCCTATGCGTAGCGAGGGAAGAGCATATCCAGGGAATTTTGGATACATTTAATGCTTTCCATGAACGGCTCAACTTCACCATAGAAATGGAAAAGGAAGGAAAAATAAAGTTCCTGGACATGATGCTAGTACGGGAAAATGGGAAAATCCAAACGATGTGGCAGCCCAAACAAGTCAATGGGAGATATTTAGATTTTAAATCTGAAAGCCCGTTTCAACACAAACGCAACACGACAGCCGCGCTGTATGATCGTGCGATAAAACTGACGAATGCAGATGATCGTCCAGCAGCAATACAAACAGCAACAAAACTGCTAGAAGGTAATAATTATCCAGCATGGTTCACTCAGGAAATGTTGAAGCAGCGCGTGCATAAGCATTACAACACGTTGGAAAGTAATGTTCAAAACCAAATTGAAGTAAAATATGTATCGACTCCGTATGTTCCTGGCTTGAGTGAAAAATTGGCAAAAGTTCTCCGTAAAAGTGATTTAATAACAGCTATGAAACCTAGGGACAAAATAAGAAACCAAATTTTCAGCCAATTAAAAGATACAATTCCAATGATGAGACAAAAAAACGTTATATATTCTATACCATGTGGAGCAGGAGATAACAAAAATTATATAGGGCAAACAGGCAGAAAATTGAAAACACGAATAGCAGAACATAAAAATGACTCTAAAAAATCTGAAGCAAGAACAGGTTTAGCTTTACATACAATACAAGAAGGTCATATATTTGATTTTAGCAAAACGCGGATTTTAGAAAAAATAAACAACAAAGACACGAGATTAGCGGCCGAAATGTTTCACATAAAAGTTAGAGGAAACGAGAGAACAGTCAATTTACAACGAGAAAGCGGAAATTGTAATGACACATACAACGGACTAATGCTCAAATTACGACAATTGGACGACAAGAAGAAAAAACGATAGCTTAGCTTAGTTAGATAGATGACGAGGTAGAGAATATACGTGTTGATGTAAGTGGGTAACATCCGAAGAAAATTGTTCAATGTCTACTATATAAATTATCAAATAAATGTTATATGTTTTAGGCGTAGTCAATGACCGAAGAATAGTAGGTCGAAACGTCCGCTGAAAACACAGTATTGGTCTAATTTTCACCGAAAATATCAAGAAACTCAGATTAAGACAGCAGCGTGTCCACGATGTAGTCGAAACAAATCGTATCACATACACATGTGTATAAAGCTGCCTAGCGGAACCAGAGATGCCAGATTTTTGCAAAAAATAATCTGCATCTACTCGAAACTGTTCGAAATAATTCCCCAAATCTGCACCAACTTGTATCACATGTAAGAACACAATTTTCAATATGCAACTTGAGCATCTATATATGAAATTCATTCAAAAATCACCGGCTTTAGCATTGGGAGACGAATTGCGCTACATTCGTAGTCCTACTTCAAGCCTGCGCCCGTGCCACTAGGCATGGACCCTTGTACTTTTTTTACATTAAGTTCTAATAGGCTTTTTTACACCATGCGTAGAATATGTGTATTTCATTCTGGAATACATTGATGTCTTCTTCATTTCTTTCTTCCAAAAAGAGCTTCATGTCATCGGCATATATTAGCACTTTAAGTTTCTTGAGAATGAAGAAAATGTCGTTTACATACAAAATGATAAGAAGAGGTCCCTAATGAGAGCCCTGAGGGACCCCAGAAGTGACTTGAATTAGATTCGAGTTCTTTCCGTTAAATTTAATTATTTGTTGGCGATTAGATAAATACGATTCAAGCCATTTCAGGAGCCCTGGTTGAATTCCAATTTTTTGCAATTTGAAAAGCACCATTGGTATGTCAATGCGATCAAATGCTTTGCTAAAGTCCGTATAAAGTGCTTCTACATGGTTTCCATTATCCATTGCATTCAATGAATAGTCAATAAGTTCCAGTAAATTTGTCGTAGTCGAGCGTCCTTTGAAGAAACCGTGTTGCATTTCTGTAATTCTGTTTTTAATTTGCAGGAATAATTTTTCAATCATAATTGCTTCGAAAAGTTTTGGAATGCAAAAGATTATGGCAATACCACGATAATTACGTACGTCAGATTTCCGACCTGATTGAAAGATAGGTACTAGAAAAGAGCTTTTCCATATTTTTGGAAAGATTCCGGATTCCAGTGATAAGTTAAAAAGCCAAAACAAAGGAGCTGTAAACTCCATTGCAAGATCTTTTATGAAAACTGGAGGGATTCCGTCGGGTCCAGTGCCTTTTGAGGCATCTAAATTTTTTAAGGCCTGCAAAATGTCCTGGGCATGAAGTTGGTTGACACCTATATCCACTGAAAATTCCGGATAAAATGCAAAATAGTCGCAATCGCGATCTTCTTCAGAAAATCTTTTCCGAGTTATCCTCAACACTTTCATCAAGATGCATTATGGAAGGAAAGTTGTTAGATTTTTTTTTTGCATCGGCTTATCACTTTGACCACAACATTATTGATCTATTGTAATGTTGCCCGGGTGTATGCTGTATTCTGCACTGCATTTCTGTGCTTTATCGTTATTGAGAAAACGATAAGCTTATATTTTTTTTATGCGTGCTTATGTGTTGAGGGTTTTACCCATGCTTCGATGCATGTCCTACTATACCAAACCTGTTTCGCCTCGTTATAGTTAGCACTGGTGAGTCCTCCTGAGGTTCAAAACCATTACCTCATTAGGTCCTCATACCAGTATACTAACCATAAGAAGCGTCTTCGGGATAATGTAGAACTCAGCATGAAGGAAGGGTGATGAGGGGCCAGAGAATAAACCCATGCTAAAGTCACTTGACATCGAATGGCCTGATTCTACTAAGATTCGAACCCACGACCATTCGCTTGTCAAAGCAGACTCGATAACCTTGCGGTTACAGAGCCCCACTGTTAGATTTTAGTTTGGTTTCCACGTAATTAAAAAAGTTTTTAGGACTGGACTTTATTTCAAGTTCAATTTTTGAGTTGTGCTCTTCAAATGCATTGCTGATTGCTAAATTAAGCTGGTTGCATATGTCCAAGTATATTGCTAAATTTTCACTATTGTCGTGTTTTTTATAAATTTTTTGTTTTTTTTTTGTTTGAGATTTTTTAGATTCTTAATTTGGCTGTTATACCAGACTGGGCTTTTTGAATTTTTGTGACGTCTTCGTTTCTTTAACGGTATGTTCTGTATCATTATTTCTAACAAAATTTTATAAAATATGTCTACAGCAGTGTCGACATTTTCTTCATTCTTGAGAATATGTTGCCAATTAACCCAGTTTAATCTACCTCTAATACCTTCATAGTTAGCTTTTTCTTATTCAAAAACTTCTCCATATTCGCAATCGTTGGGTCTTTGGTATTGGTATATAAATAATGCATATTCAATTGCTGTGAGAAATGCCTCATTTTTCCAAAGTGGGTTTAATGATTCCGTCACACAGAAGTCTTCGTAAATGTTTGTGAGCAAAAAGTCTAGATAGCAATTATGTTGGTTTTTAATTTTATTGATTTGGTTCAGATCCAAATTAGCAGTTTTGTCAAAAATGAACTGCAAGGTTTCATTTTCCCCAACGATTGGAAGTAAGATACATTCATTTTCAGAGCCCGGAATGAAGTCTGCATGGCGTTGATTGAAGTCTCCATAGATGTGAATTTTAACCTCAGGAGGCAGTTGTGATAAAATTTGTTCGGCAATTTGGAAAAATGCTTCGTAAGACGATTTATGAGCATGGTCTGGAGAAAAATACACTGAGGCAAATACATGTGTTTCACCTACTATACGTGATTTCACCCAGACATGCTCAAATTCTTTAAATTTTATTGTCATTATAATTTCAGAATTGAAATTAGACGACAAAGCTGTGAGGACCCCGCCACCCGACTTCTTTTGATACTCAAGAAAATTTCTGTCGTCTCTGAATACGTTAAAGGCACTTCCGAAAATTTCTTCACTTTTTACGCTGGCGTCCCAGCTTGTTTCAGTTGCCAGAATAATAGAAAAGAATGAACTTTGTAAATTTTTATAGATTTCCTTCATTTTTGCTCGACTTTTCATGCGATTGAAATCTTGACAATAAATTAAAATTTCAGTCGCATCCTGTCTTAGTGAAGAAGTTAATGGAAGTGGGTCTGGGTCGGTTGAAGAAATAATTAAATTAGTTACCTCTTTCTCATTGAAAGGAGTCGTTACTTCCGAAAATTCTTACTGGAAGTTCGTACCGGATTGTTGAATTTGTCGGCGCTTTCCCTTGCGCGTTGCAGATACTGAATTCGCTGGTTCTGGAGATGCCGCCGGTAAGATTCCAAGTCGTTTGATGCCGCCTGTTTCGGTACTCCAAGTTCCTCATGTACCTCTATAAAGATTTTCAAAAGATCCTGCGCTGCGACGGGTAGTCCTTCAGATGCTAAATTCATTTTTATGCTGGTGTTCGTCATACCTTCGTAGCAGAACGCTGGTTCCTTGTCGTACATGTAAACCAGGTAAAGGCGAACGAGATACATAATTTTCGGATCTCTCAGCCGCGCCTTCAGGAACCGTCCGTCTCCGCCAGCTATTGCGTTAAGCTGACGATAGGTGGACGTCGAGTGTCCAGGTACGTGTTGGGTGCGCTTGCAAAGGTGGTGTAGTGCTATTTCCCGCTGGTGATGACTCAGTTTCAGTGTGTAATTTGTGGTGGCCTGTGCGGCAACGATTTAGGGTTTCACCCTTTTGAAAGTTAATGAACTTTTGTATTAAAAGGCCTGCAATTGGGTGGTCTGTGGTTGATGGTGGACCAGCAAATTGTAATTTCGCGGTGGCCCTTTGTCCAAAGGTAGAAGCGCTGAATTGACTTTGACATTCATTTTGAATATGTTTGCATTGGAGCTGTTGCTGCTACAGTCGACGATGTTATTGTTGCTGTTGCTGTTGCCGGGTCTAGAGTTACAATAATAATTGTCTTCCGTGTGTGTATTACTTCTGGGCCTTTGTGTGCTATTGACCGACAAGGTTTTCTGCTGGTTCCTTTTCCGTTGTTTACGCCTGCGTCTAGCTTTGTCTTCCTTTTTTTCCTGTAGACGACGGGAGCGCTGCTTGGAATCGTATGAACTCCAATCCGGCCTCCAGTGTCTTTTGTTTCCAAAAAAGCGCCAGCCGGAGTTTGGTTCTTTGTTATTTGATTCCTTGGTTTCGTCCGGAATTATGACGCAGGTAGTTTTTTGAGTGATTTGGGTAGGCGAAGTAGCGATTGTCTTTGCTATTTCGTCAATTTGCGATTTGACTTCGCAGACCAGAATGGTATGCGAGTCTGTCAGGTCATTTCTAAGAGCAGTAAATAATTCTGGAAGTGAGTCAATTAAAGGTGTTTTTGTTATTGCTGTTACTGCTGCTGTCGCTGCAGATTTAGCAACTGCTTCTACTGCAAGTGGGTCTATAGGCTGGACGTCCAAAAGTGATGATATTCGGTTTTTGATTTCTGATGCGCTGGATTTGTTGGTTTTTTCGACGGTCGATAATTGGTTGTAGATGTCTAGAAGTACTTTTTCAAAGTGCTCTAGAGTTTCGTCGTGGGTGGCGCTCAAATTTTTTAAGTTGGTAAGCAATTTGGGATTTGCTTCCAATGTTTTTCCTATGTTGTCTGAAATTTGTGACATCGATTGTGTGATTACTTTAAAGTTAAGTTCAGCATTGAACTGCGTTTGGCAGTCAGCACATAAGGGCAGCATGAATGACCGCAGCAATTCTTCCTTATTTCTAGCTGCGCCTACGCAAATTCCGTGGAAAAAGTGATTACAATTTCCTTCGCACTTCCATAGGTATCGACTGTCGTTGGCGATGCAATTTTTGATGCCACACTTCATGATTACACGCGCGGCGGTACAGTTTTAGCGACGAAAATAAATATGTTTGCAAATAAAAAAGTGCCTGCATGCACGTTTGTCAATATTACTAAAAGTTAAAATACGCGGTACTACGACGCGAGTCAAAAAAGAACGTCCGTTCGGTCGAACGGTTAAACAGTAACCGTAATTGTTCATTCCAACCCCACAACCAATTTCCCAAACTTTTATGTCGATTGATCAATCAGAACATCCCCAATTTTATTTTCAAATATATATGCTTAAAATGTTCCCCAGAAAATTTTACATAAGAATAAACAGACTAGAAAAAACAACATTGGTAGTTTGGGAGATATGGCGTTTTGAATATCTGGGGCATGCGTAATTCTATATGAAATGTTAGTGAAAGTATGTTTAAACACGTCTACTTGAAGCTTCCGGACATTTT
Organism: Sabethes cyaneus; assembly: GCF_943734655.1. Classification (NCBI taxonomy): domain Eukaryota; kingdom Metazoa; phylum Arthropoda; class Insecta; order Diptera; family Culicidae; genus Sabethes; species Sabethes cyaneus. The sequence goes on along the minus strand of NC_071355.1, from coordinate 119,029,973 downwards.
CATGACTAAATAATGTATTTTAATAAAAAAGATGCATTTTCAACACAGAATCAACCTACACACTTAAAAACCTCAGCAAAATTTGCCGAGATTTGAACAGCAGAGCGTTCGGTAAAAATTTCAGTTTTGCAAATCGACGTTTACGGATCTTTATTTAATTTATTTATTTACTGGTCTTCGACTATGTCGCACAGACAGTTCTTAATAAAGACTTATTATAAGTTTAAAGGTACTTCTTTACTAACGTTTGGCATTATAAAATAATTTTACCGAACACCTGGCTGTCCAAATCTCGGCAAAATTTTGCTGACTTCGGCACTTTTGTTTAAGTGTGTAATAAATTTTGATGTTCTGGATATTTTTGTATATATTTCAATAAACGTAACAATTTCTTTCAAATTTTTATAGTTTAATTGTGATAGCTATTTGTACAATATAGTGCATTGTTATATCGACTAATGTGGTATTGCACTCCAGAGAGTATTCGAAACTTCGAAACTTGAAATTGGCTTTATTAACACTTCATTGCACTTCGGGAAAAACTAGCCCAAAAACGAACGAAATTCAGAAGCGGCCTGCTAATTGATAAAATATAAGTGCTCTTATGTAAAATTTTCCGGCGAATCTCACGGTGCCCACCCCTTCTCTAATTGTCATCGGAAATCATCAAGTTTTGCTAATTTTCGTCTATTTTTAGCAATCTTTAAAATAAATAAACTACACCCGACAAGATTTTGAGAAAATAAAACTTCGAGCAAACCTCTTCGATTCTACAAACTTTTTTGCATAATATAATTGAGTTTTTAAGTTCTGTTTCAAAGTCTTGGTTGAAAAACTCCATTAAGTTAAAATATTGTTAAAAATCAAGGAAAATCAGCAAAACTTGAGACACTTTCCAATGACAATTAGGGAAAGGGTGGCCACCATGAGATTCGCCGGAAAATTTTACATAAGATCACTTACATTTTATCAGTTGACACGTCGCTTCTGAATTTCATTCGTTTTTAGGCAGGTTTATCCCGTAGTGCAATGAAATGTTAATAAAGCCATTTTCAAGTTTCGAAATTACTTCGAAGTTTTGAATAATCTCAGGAGTGAAATACCACATTAATCGAAATAACGATGCATTATATTGAACAAATAACTAGCATAATTAAATAATAAAACTATGAAAATTTGTTCGAAATCGTTACGTTTATTTAAATACTAGCTGACCCGACAAATTTCGTATTGCCACAAATTATACTGTGTTGTACATAAATCGTTAATCTCGGATGACCTTTGTCAAAATCTCCAGTTTTGCAAGTTTCTGAGGAGCTCAACCTTAGATGATTCATTTTGGCAGTTACGATTAGATAAATACGATTCAAGCCATTTCAGGAGCCCTGGTTGAATTCCAATTTTTTGCAATTTGAAAAGCACCATTGGTATGTCAATGCGATCAAATGCTTTGCTAAAGTCCGTATAAAGTGCTTCTACATGGTTTCCATTATCCATTGCATTCAATGAATAGTCAATAAGTTCCAGTAAATTTGTCGTAGTCGAGCGTCCTTTGAAGAAACCGTGTTGCATTTCTGTAATTCTGTTTTTAATTTGCAGGAATAATTTTTCAATCATAATTGCTTCGAAAAGTTTTGGAATGCAAAAGATTATGGCAATACCACGATAATTACGTACGTCAGATTTCCGACCTGATTGAAAGATAGGTACTAGAAAAGAGCTTTTCCATATTTTTGGAAAGATTCCGGATTCCAGTGATAAGTTAAAAAGCCAAAACAAAGGAGCTGTAAACTCCATTGCAAGATCTTTTATGAAAACTGGAGGGATTCCGTCGGGTCCAGTGCCTTTTGAGGCATCTAAATTTTTTAAGGCCTGCAAAATGTCCTGGGCATGAAGTTGGTTGACACCTATATCCACTGAAAATTCCGGATAAAATGCAAAATAGTCGCAATCGCGATCTTCTTCAGAAAATCTTTTCCGAGTTATCCTCAACACTTTCATCAAGATGCATTATGGAAGGAAAGTTGTTAGATTTTTTTTTTGCATCGGCTTATCACTTTGACCACAACATTATTGATCTATTGTAATGTTGCCCGGGTGTATGCTGTATTCTGCACTGCATTTCTGTGCTTTATCGTTATTGAGAAAACGATAAGCTTATATTTTTTTTATGCGTGCTTATGTGTTGAGGGTTTTACCCATGCTTCGATGCATGTCCTACTATACCAAACCTGTTTCGCCTCGTTATAGTTAGCACTGGTGAGTCCTCCTGAGGTTCAAAACCATTACCTCATTAGGTCCTCATACCAGTATACTAACCATAAGAAGCGTCTTCGGGATAATGTAGAACTCAGCATGAAGGAAGGGTGATGAGGGGCCAGAGAATAAACCCATGCTAAAGTCACTTGACATCGAATGGCCTGATTCTACTAAGATTCGAACCCACGACCATTCGCTTGTCAAAGCAGACTCGATAACCTTGCGGCTACAGAGCCCCACTGTTAGATTTTAGTTTGGTTTCCACGTAATTAAAAAAGTTTTTAGGACTGGACTTTATTTCAAGTTCAATTTTTGAGTTGTGCTCTTCAAATGCATTGCTGATTGCTAAATTAAGCTGGTTGCATATGTCCAAGTATATTGCTAAATTTTCACTATTGTCGTGTTTTTTATAAATTTTTTGTTTTTTTTTTGTTTGAGATTTTTTAGATTCTTAATTTGGCTGTTATACCAGACTGGGCTTTTTGAATTTTTGTGACGTCTTCGTTTCTTTAACGGTATGTTCTGTATCATTATTTCTAACAAAATTTTATAAAATATGTCTACAGCAGTGTCGACATTTTCTTCATTCTTGAGAATATGTTGCCAATTAACCCAGTTTAATCTACCTCTAATACCTTCATAGTTAGCTTTTTCTTATTCAAAAACTTCTCCATATTCGCAATCGTTGGGTCTTTGGTATTGGTATATAAATAATGCATATTCAATTGCTGTGAGAAATGCCTCATTTTTCCAAAGTGGGTTTAATGATTCCGTCACACAGAAGTCTTCGTAAATGTTTGTGAGCAAAAAGTCTAGATAGCAATTATGTTGGTTTTTAATTTTATTGATTTGGTTCAGATCCAAATTAGCAGTTTTGTCAAAAATGAACTGCAAGGTTTCATTTTCCCCAACGATTGGAAGTAAGATACATTCATTTTCAGAGCCCGGAATGAAGTCTGCATGGCGTTGATTGAAGTCTCCATAGATGTGAATTTTAACCTCAGGAGGCAGTTGTGATAAAATTTGTTCGGCAATTTGGAAAAATGCTTCGTAAGACGATTTATGAGCATGGTCTGGAGAAAAATACACTGAGGCAAATACATGTGTTTCACCTACTATACGTGATTTCACCCAGACATGCTCAAATTCTTTAAATTTTATTGTCATTATAATTTCAGAATTGAAATTAGACGACAAAGCTGTGAGGACCCCGCCACCCGACTTCTTTTGATACTCAAGAAAATTTCTGTCGTCTCTGAATACGTTAAAGGCACTTCCGAAAATTTCTTCACTTTTTACGCTGGCGTCCCAGCTTGTTTCAGTTGCCAGAATAATAGAAAAGAATGAACTTTGTAAATTTTTATAGATTTCCTTCATTTTTGCTCGACTTTTCATGCGATTGAAATCTTGACAATAAATTAAAATTTCAGTCGCATCCTGTCTTAGTGAAGAAGTTAATGGAAGTGGGTCTGGGTCGGTTGAAGAAATAATTAAATTAGTTACCTCTTTCTCATTGAAAGGAGTCGTTACTTCCGAAAATTCTTACTGGAAGTTCGTACCGGATTGTTGAATTTGTCGGCGCTTTCCCTTGCGCGTTGCAGATACTGAATTCGCTGGTTCTGGAGATGCCGCCGGTAAGATTCCAAGTCGTTTGATGCCGCCTGTTTCGGTACTCCAAGTTCCTCATGTACCTCTATAAAGATTTTCAAAAGATCCTGCGCTGCGACGGGTAGTCCTTCAGATGCTAAATTCATTTTTATGCTGGTGTTCGTCATACCTTCGTAGCAGAACGCTGGTTCCTTGTCGTACATGTAAACCAGGTAAAGGCGAACGAGATACATAATTTTCGGATCTCTCAGCCGCGCCTTCAGGAACCGTCCGTCTCCGCCAGCTATTGCGTTAAGCTGACGATAGGTGGACGTCGAGTGTCCAGGTACGTGTTGGGTGCGCTTGCAAAGGTGGTGTAGTGCTATTTCCCGCTGGTGATGACTCAGTTTCAGTGTGTAATTTGTGGTGGCCTGTGCGGCAACGATTTAGGGTTTCACCCTTTTGAAAGTTAATGAACTTTTGTATTAAAAGGCCTGCAATTGGGTGGTCTGTGGTTGATGGTGGACCAGCAAATTGTAATTTCGCGGTGGCCCTTTGTCCAAAGGTAGAAGCGCTGAATTGACTTTGACATTCATTTTGAATATGTTTGCATTGGAGCTGTTGCTGCTACAGTCGACGATGTTATTGTTGCTGTTGCTGTTGCCGGGTCTAGAGTTACAATAATAATTGTCTTCCGTGTGTGTATTACTTCTGGGCCTTTGTGTGCTATTGACCGACAAGGTCTTCTGCTGGTTCCTTTTCCGTTGTTTACGCCTGCGTCTAGCTTTGTCTTCCTTTTTTTCCTGTAGACGACGGGAGCGCTGCTTGGAATCGTATGAACTCCAATCCGGCCTCCAGTGTCTTTTGTTTCCAAAAAAGCGCCAGCCGGAGTTTGGTTCTTTGTTATTTGATTCCTTGGTTTCGTCCGGAATTATGACGCAGGTAGTTTTTTGAGTGATTTGGGTAGGCGAAGTAGCGATTGTCTTTGCTATTTCGTCAATTTGCGATTTGACTTCGCAGACCAGAATGGTATGCGAGTCTGTCAGGTCATTTCTAAGAGCAGTAAATAATTCTGGAAGTGAGTCAATTAAAGGTGTTTTTGTTATTGCTGTTACTGCTGCTGTCGCTGCAGATTTAGCAACTGCTTCTACTGCAAGTGGGTCTATAGGCTGGACGTCCAAAAGTGATGATATTCGGTTTTTGATTTCTGATGCGCTGGATTTGTTGGTTTTTTCGACGGTCGATAATTGGTTGTAGATGTCTAGAAGTACTTTTTCAAAGTGCTCTAGAGTTTCGTCGTGGGTGGCGCTCAAATTTTTTAAGTTGGTAAGCAATTTGGGATTTGCTTCCAATGTTTTTCCTATGTTGTCTGAAATTTGTGACATCGATTGTGTGATTACTTTAAAGTTAAGTTCAGCATTGAACTGCGTTTGGCAGTCAGCACATAAGGGCAGCATGAATGACCGCAGCAATTCTTCCTTATTTCTAGCTGCGCCTACGCAAATTCCGTGGAAAAAGTGATTACAATTTCCTTCGCACTTCCATAGGTATCGACTGTCGTTGGCGATGCAATTTTTGATGCCACACTTCATGATTACACGCGCGGCGGTACAGTTTTAGCGACGAAAATAAATATGTTTGCAAATAAAAAAGTGCCTGCATGCACGTTTGTCAATATTACTAAAAGTTAAAATACGCGGTACTACGACGCGAGTCAAAAAAGAACGTCCGTTCGGTCGAACGGTTAAACAGTAACCGTAATTGTTCATTCCAACCCCACAACCAATTTCCCAAACTTTTATGTCGATTGATCAATCAGAACATCCCCAATTTTATTTTCAAATATATATGCTTAAAATGTTCCCCAGAAAATTTTACATAAGAATAAACAGACTAGAAAAAACAACATTGGTAGTTTGGGAGATATGGCGTTTTGAATATCTGGGGCATGCGTAATTCTATATGAAATGTTAGTGAAAGTATGTTTAAACACGTCTACTTGAAGCTTCCGGACATTTTCATGACTAAATAATGTATTTTAATAAAAAAGATGCATTTTCAACACAGAATCAACCTACACACTTAAAAACCTCAGCAAAATTTGCCGAGATTTGAACAGCAGAGCGTTCGGTAAAAATTTCAGTTTTGCAAATCGACGTTTACGGATCTTTATTTAATTTATTTATTTACTGGTCTTCGACTATGTCGCACAGACAGTTCTTAATAAAGACTTATTATAAGTTTAAAGGTACTTCTTTACTAACGTTTGGCATTATAAAATAATTTTACCGAACACCTGGCTGTCCAAATCTCGGCAAAATTTTGCTGACTTCGGCACTTTTGTTTAAGTGTGTAATAAATTTTGATGTTCTGGATATTTTTGTATATATTTCAATAAACGTAACAATTTCTTTCAAATTTTTATAGTTTAATTGTGATAGCTATTTGTACAATATAGTGCATTGTTATATCGACTAATGTGGTATTGCACTCCAGAGAGTATTCGAAACTTCGAAACTTGAAATTGGCTTTATTAACACTTCATTGCACTTCGGGAAAAACTAGCCCAAAAACGAACGAAATTCAGAAGCGGCCTGCTAATTGATAAAATATAAGTGCTCTTATGTAAAATTTTCCGGCGAATCTCATGGTGCCCACCCCTTCTCTAATTGTCATCGGAAATCATCAAGTTTTGCTAATTTTCGTCTATTTTTAGCAATCTTTAAAATAAATAAACTACACCCGACAAGATTTTGAGAAAATAAAACTTCGAGCAAACCTCTTCGATTCTACAAACTTTTTTGCATAATATAATTGAGTTTTTGAGTTCTGTTTCAAAGTCTTGGTTGAAAAACTCCATTAAGTTAAAATATTGTTAAAAATCAAGGAAAATCAGCAAAACTTGAGACACTTTCCAATGACAATTAGGGAAAGGGTGGCCACCATGAGATTCGCCGGAAAATTTTACATAAGATCACTTACATTTTATCAGTTGACACGTCGCTTCTGAATTTCATTCGTTTTTAGGCAGGTTTATCCCGTAGTGCAATGAAATGTTAATAAAGCCATTTTCAAGTTTCGAAATTACTTCGAAGTTTTGAATAATCTCAGGAGTGAAATACCACATTAATCGAAATAACGATGCATTATATTGAACAAATAACTAGCATAATTAAATAATAAAACTATGAAAATTTGTTCGAAATCGTTACGTTTATTTAAATACTTGCTGACCCGACAAATTTCGTATTGCCACAAATTATACTGTGTTGTACATAAATCGTTAATCTCGGATGACCTTTGTCAAAATCTCCAGTTTTGCAAGTTTCTGAGGAGCTCAACCTTAGATGATTCATTTTGGCAGTTACGTAAATATAGAAGCAAAGCAAGTAGTTTAATATACTAATCTGGAATTTTTCCTCACAGCAAAGTAGAGTCTTAATTCACCATAGAAAAAATCCTCCAAATACACCCACTTACCAAATTTCGTTCCATTTACTTGATTAGTTTTCGATATAAGAGGAAATTTGTATTTCATTTGTATGGGAATCCCCCTCCTTAGCAGGGGAGGGGTCATAATTCATTAAAGATAAACTCTTGCCTCCATAAACCCCCACATGCCAAATTTGGTTCCATTTAATTTTTTGAAACGATGGTTTTTACAATTGATGGAGGTACGGTAGGGGAAATTAATGATTTTTTTTAAAAGGAGAGGAATGAGTGGAAAGGAAGGGGGGAGGGGTAATAGGTAGCTACGCTTAACAAGTTGTCGTTGTGACTTCTATCTTTTGTCCAATGCTGGAAGGTGCATGAGTCGAACCAAGCTATAATCAGAGATTATAACCGGATTTGAACCCACAACACCTGCCAGGGCGCGTGGCTCGCTGGTACCCGTGTACCTTTGCACTATGGGCCAGAAATTAAAATTTTGAGACAAAAATATTTGCGGTTAAACAGCATGTCTCAGCTCAATATGGTCTTCGGCAACTGTTTGAATAAAAAATTGATGCATATTTTGAAGGGGTCGTCCAATATTTAAGCGTTACTTAAACAACAATTTAAGTAATAACTTTTTGAGTAAACTTTTTTTTTACCGTTTTGGTTTCAAAATATTAAAGATAAACCAATTTCAAGTAATTTTTGTGAAGATATCAAACTTCTACCTTTTACCCATTTTCAGCAATAGGCCTTTGTTTATGAACGACCCCTCAAATCACATTTCTTCTTGTAACATATTTATTTCAACAGACAGCTCAATATGATGTTCTAGACCAGCGGTTCCCAACCTTTTTTCGATTCGCGTACCCCCTGAGGAATTTCCCTATACTATTCTGAAGCGAACTAAAGTTTTGGCGTACCCCTGGGGGTTCGCGAACCCCCATTTGGGAACCGCTGTTCTAGACAACATTTTGCACATTAAAGAGGAATATTTTTGCTGAAGACTGTTTTGCTTTATATGCATTACTTAATAAGATATAACTGTTTTAGGCTAAAAACCGTTTGATGAAAAATGTGTATTTTTTCAAGGGTGGTGTCTTCGGAAAAGTAAAATAATAAAATATAGCATAAATAATACACATTAATGTGTAAAATAATACACATAATAAAAAATACACATTTTTCATCAAACGGTTTTTAGCCTAAAACAGTTATATCTTATTAATTACTGCAGCAAAAGCGAAACAGTCTCCAGCAAAAATATTCCTCTTTAATGTGCAAAATGTTGTGTAGAACATCACATTGAGCTGTCTGTGGAAATAAACATGTTACAAGAAGAAATGTGATTTGAGGGGTCGTTTATAAACAAAGGTCTATTGCTGAAAATGGGTAAAAGGTAGAAGTTTGATGTCTTCAGAAAAAATACTTGAAATTGGTTTATCTTTAATATTCTGAAACCGAAAAGGTGAAAAAAAATTCACTCAAAAAGTTATTACTTAAATTGTTGTTAAAGTAACACGTAAATATTGGACGACCCCTTCAAATAATGTATCATTTTTTCATTCAACAAGTTGCCGAAGACCACATTGAGCTGAGACACGCCGTTTAACCGCAAATATATTTGTCCCGAAATTTCAATTTCTGGCCCATAGTGCTTTGAACCATAGAGGCGCTGGGCTCTCTCCAGCGCCACTGATTCAAAGGTACACGGGAAACCATCGTTTCAAAAAAATTAATATTAATGCCTGACCGCATTTCAAGATCAAAGACTAAAAAACACGAGTTTGGTCAATTGGTTCCATTTGTTTGATTAGTTCTCGAGTTATGAAGAAATTTGTATTTCATTTGTATGGGAGCCCCCCCCAGACAGACAGACAGACAGACAGACAGACAGACAGACAGACAGACAGACAGACAGACAGACAGACAGACAGACAGACAGACAGACAGACAGACAGACAGACAGACAGACAGACAGACAGACAGACAGACAGACAGACAGACAGACAGACAGACAGACAGACAGACAGACAGACAGACAGACAGACAGACAGACAGACAGACAGACAGACAGACAGACAGACAGACAGACAGACAGACAGACAGACAGACAGACAGACAGACAGACAGACAGACAGACAGACAGACAGACAGACAGACAGACAGACAGACAGACAGACAGACAGACAGACAGACAGACAGACAGACAGACAGACAGACAGACAGACAGACAGACAGACAGACAGACAGACAGACAGACAGACAGACAGACAGACAGACAGACAGACAGACAGACAGACAGACAGACAGACAGACAGACAGACAGACAGACAGACAGACAGACAGACAGACAGACAGACAGACAGACAGACAGACAGACAGACAGACAGACAGACAGACAGACAGACAGACAGACAGACAGACAGACAGACAGACAGACAGACAGACAGACAGACAGACAGACAGACAGACAGACAGACAGACAGACAGACAGACAGACAGACAGACAGACAGACAGACAGACAGACAGACAGACAGACAGACAGACAGACAGACAGACAGACAGACAGACAGACAGACAGACAGACAGACAGACAGACAGACAGACAGACAGACAGACAGACAGACAGACAGACAGACAGACAGACAGACAGACAGACAGACAGACAGACAGACAGACAGACAGACAGACAGACAGACAGACAGACAGACAGACAGACAGACAGACAGACAGACAGACAGACAGACAGACAGACAGACAGACAGACAGACAGACAGACAGACAGACAGACAGACAGACAGACAGACAGACAGACAGACAGACAGACAGACAGACAGACAGACAGACAGACAGACAGACAGACAGACAGACAGACAGACAGACAGACAGACAGACAGACAGACAGACAGACAGACAGACAGACAGACAGACAGACAGACAGACAGACAGACAGACAGACAGACAGACAGACAGACAGACAGACAGACAGACAGACAGACAGACAGACAGACAGACAGACAGACAGACAGACAGACAGACAGACAGACAGACAGACAGACAGACAGACAGACAGACAGACAGACAGACAGACAGACAGACAGACAGACAGACAGACAGACAGACAGACAGACAGACAGACAGACAGACAGACAGACAGACAGACAGACAGACAGACAGACAGACAGACAGACAGACAGACAGACAGACAGACAGACAGACAGACAGACAGACAGACAGACAGACAGACAGACAGACAGACAGACAGACAGACAGACAGACAGACAGACAGACAGACAGACAGACAGACAGACAGACAGACAGACAGACAGACAGACAGACAGACAGACAGACAGACAGACAGACAGACAGACAGACAGACAGACAGACAGACAGACAGACAGACAGACAGACAGACAGACAGACAGACAGACAGACAGACAGACAGACAGACAGACAGACAGACAGACAGACAGACAGACAGACAGACAGACAGACAGACAGACAGACAGACAGACAGACAGACAGACAGACAGACAGACAGACAGACAGACAGACAGACAGACAGACAGACAGACAGACAGACAGACAGACAGACAGACAGACAGACAGACAGACAGACAGACAGACAGACAGACAGACAGACAGACAGACAGACAGACAGACAGACAGACAGACAGACAGACAGACAGACAGACAGACAGACAGACAGACAGACAGACAGACAGACAGACAGACAGACAGACAGACAGACAGACAGACAGACAGACAGACAGACAGACAGACAGACAGACAGACAGACAGACAGACAGACAGACAGACAGACAGACAGACAGACAGACAGACAGACAGACAGACAGACAGACAGACAGACAGACAGACAGACAGACAGACAGACAGACAGACAGACAGACAGACAGACAGACAGACAGACAGACAGACAGACAGACAGACAGACAGACAGACAGACAGACAGACAGACAGACAGACAGACAGACAGACAGACAGACAGACAGACAGACAGACAGACAGACAGACAGAACTTTAAAATGGCGTAAAATATAATAGCTATTTGCCCGTAACATTGTAAAATGTTTTTCAGCTCACTGATAGCCTCTAGATTTTACCTCCTTTGTTTGTTGCTGCTATGGTACTAATATTGATTTAATTAGTGAGGGTAGCACTGAGAAAAACGGAGAATTTGACACTGTTAAGAAAAAACTTATTTTATATACTGTATACATGCTTCCACGGTACCGCACAGTGTTTTAGCGCATCGAGACTCACTGCTTCAATGAATTGTAATTTTACTTTTGATTATTTATGAGGATTATTTATCGGGAGTTGTTTGCTTCAAATCGCTGTAACTATGGATCGGCAAAGAACACCTCGTAGATTTAACCGATTCTTATGTAAAAAATCTAACAACCCAACACAAATTATTAAAAACATCAGCATTTTTATGACACACAATGCGAAACTAGTTATTCCTTAATATTTTAGTTTGTTGTCTATCATATGCGATCAGTCAAAGTGAGCTGAGATCTATTTATAAGCTCTTTATTATTAAAGAAGTCCTACCAACCAAATTTCCTACGTTTTTTCGTGCGAAGAAGAAAATGTCGACTAATCGTTTTAATTTCCGTCATTCATAAATAAAAATAACTCACGCAAGACATTGTCGTTATTCTACAGCCAGGAAAACTTGCCTGACCTGCACAAATTTTGCAGAATAACATTTGTCATGCCGTCCAACACAAATACATGCGCGTTAACTTCGTAAACATTGTTGTGATTTTTAGTTCGGACGATGAAAAACTTTGATGAACGGATTTTGAAACGGTCTGACGAATTTAAGTAATAAAGCCAGTTGCGTAATTTCAATAATATGCTTTAATAATCGCTTTTCAGTGATTTCAAAGTTCACGGATCGGAAGGTAAGTGTGTTTTAGTCAAATCAGCACAAGAACTTTTGGAATATTCATGAAATCCATCCAACAAATGATGAAAATTAAAATGGTTTTACTTACTACGACGGGATTTAGAAATAAACCCTTGTACTCATCAAGAGTAAAAAGCAAATTTAGTATCGAGTTTTAAAATATATTTGTTGTGAATTTAGCAGCATGCGGTTGTCTGTGCACCATTTTGCAAAAATCAGCAGCTGCTCTTGCAGGAACGCGGCGTCGGACGGACTATCGGCTTTAGCATACAGCTTCAGATCGTCGGCAAAAAAGAGTCGCGGGCATTTAAGCAGGAACTGGCAGCAGTGGCAGCACTGCCGCCAAAAACTAATATTTTTTTTTCGGATAACCTTGGACAATTTCTTTTGGAAACATGATATTGTCTTTCTAAACCTAGTATTTCCAGAGATAGGACACGGGAGGGTATTTTCAGCCCTTTAAGCGATAGCATCTATTTTTTCGGCCAAATCAAATCAGTCAAATTCAGGTAGAAGAACAGGTGGTTTTGACGTTCTTTGAATAAAAAATAGTGGATTACTTACAGTCTTGAGAAAATAGTTATAACAATAGTTATTAAAATTGTATGTCGGCAAAGTATGTTTATTGGCGAAAGAAAAGGCAAATAGCCTGAATTTAGAAACCTGCTGAAAATACCCTCCTTTACCCACTTTTTGGCAATACTGTTGCTGTTGTGTTTACATTGTCGCTTGCTCCCGCTATTTATTCAAGTTTAGAATATCAAGTTACGCTACATATTGTCCAAAAGGATTTGTTTCTGTCCATAACATCACCGTCAACCCGCTCCGTACGACATTTTCGCCGCCTGAGCATAGGTAGGTCGGAATAACTGTGAATACGTTGGCTCCGAATCAACAACCGCCAATCAGCCGCCATCCTGCTACCGAAATTATAAAAACCCGCTCCACTACACCGCCACCCCGCCACTGAATTATTCTAATCACGTCACATCGCCATTCCACCGCCTCGATCGCTGCATTATTTATTACGTGCATAAAAACCTGCTGCATTAGGCGCATTATTTCTGTCCACAAACGACTCACGCACCGCTGAAGCTGAAATAAACATCACTTTCTTCGCTGCCTTCTCAATTGGACGATCCGAAACACCATCTCTACGTCCGCATCGCATAATACGTTCGATCAGCAGGCAGAGCGAGACAGCTTACTTGCTGCCATAGTTTGTTGTATAGAATCAACACGACGGTCGGCAACAACCAAGATCAGCTGCCGCAAAAGGTAAACAGTGCAATAGTTATCGATAGACAGAGATAGTGAACCCTCTAGCTTCAGTGCAAGAGTAGAGGATCCTAACCGCACGTTTTCAGCTTGCTTCAGTAACACCATCTGATTCTGAACACTAAAGTTGATTGACAGTAACCCTTTGCTTCCCACGTCACATTTTTAATTAATCATGCCTAGTGTTTGCGAGAGCTGTGCGAATAATATTGAGGCAGGCCGAAACTCTATAAAATGTGGAGGTTTTTGTTCTGCCGTATTTTGTTCTAAATGTGGACTGAATGACGAGATTTTTGCTGCTGTTGTTAGTAAGTCCAATCTTTTCTGGATGTGTAATACTTGCAAAAATATTATGGATAAAGCTCGTTTTCGCAGTGCATTAGTCTCCATAGAAAAACCAATTCCGAGTTGATTGCTGAGCTTAAGGATCAGATACGCAATGATATTTCGCAGGACATCAAAGAGGAAATACGAACAAACTTCAAAACTCTTATAGATTCCGTACCAAAAACTCCGCCGATGCAGTACACGCAGAAATGGACCGTTGCGTAGAACACGACTTTGGGAGTATATGTTGAGGTTCGCGAGTAGACATGGGCAATTCACTCTCGAGGTCAGCATGTCGGCGACTGCCATTGCTTTGATCACGTCGCGACGAGTGTTCAACGGGTCAAGATCGATGAGTCTGCAGCGTTGTTCATAGCAGGGCAGCTGAAAGGGGTCGTTCCAGAGCAATCTTCGAAGTGCAAAACGTATGAATCGGCGCTGCACTGACTCGATTCGGTCAACTCCATTTTGGTAGTATGGACACCACACAGGAGCGCAGTACTCAAGGTTGGACCGGACAAGAGCACAGTAGAGAGCTAATTTAGTGGTCGAAAAACTCGACACTAATGATGTGACAATCGTCAAATTGATTCCTCGCGGCAAAGATCCTAGATCACTTAACTTTGTCTCTTACAAGCCGTTGGCCTTTGGCATTGTTTTCCGCGAGTTCGAAAATAAGACCGTTAATAAGAGGGTTTTTTGGAAACCGGCAACAGCGTCAGTCGACTTGGTGATATCCGATACGACCCCCCCGGCGAATTCATAGACCAGTTTTATGAACATTCCGAGTGTCGCAATATTCAAACGCCGTGTGACAATTCTTCGACAAAAACAAAAGAAGTCAGTCCAAACGCACCTCAGACAAAACGAAAACAAACGATATTTTTCTTGCACTTTCATCATCGGACTACGACGTTGTAGCTTTCACAGAAACATGGCTCCGCAGCAGAGGTGGTATAAACCGCAGCGCAGACCAAAAGACACACATTCTTAAACAACACAACACTCGCCATGCGGTGTGTGTTCGCCCACAAATTCCCTTCAGTGTCTCTTTTGCTAAACACGCTCTTTCGTGTTTTATGCGCACCAAGAAAAGGCAGCCGCAAACGCAGAGTGATAAATTTGCTGCGTGCTTTACCACACCAAGAGCCGCACTCTGCGCGGCTGGATTGTACACCCTGCGCTGGGTCAGTTGAAGTGGTGTGATTGAAAAAAACATTTTTACTGTTGCGGTGCCTGATCCGTACTAACTTAACATAGACCATATTAGTTGTTCAGTGCACCGTGTATTTTCACTTTTAAAAGGGCAGAAAATTTGTAAATACAAAACAATTTTTTTGCGCAATTCCGCACGGAGTGTGGCAAAGGGCAGCACCAAGTGCTGTTTGTCACTCACTGGGCGATTTTCACCGAGGGCTGTCGTTCGCTCCCACTCCGCTTTCGCTCGTACGCTGTGTGCATATTAGCTGTAGAGGAGTGTTGCCGAATCGCTCTGTGCGACAAGGCATAATATTGGAACATTGGGCGCATAGTGTGAGCGAATGACAGCCCTGCTCCGCAGTGATGTATCTTCCTCTGAGTTATCCTCAGAATACAACTTTTATAGATGTGATCGTAATAGCTTAACCAGCACCTCATTACGCGGTGGAGGTGTTCTAATTGCAATTAAAAAAGACCTCAAAAGTAGTCTTGTACGTCTTCCTGGTGATGATCGATTGGAACAAGTTGCCGTATGCCTGGAATCATCGATACAATGTGTTTATATTTGCTGTATCTATATTAAGCCTGGCTCCGATCCTTCCATCCTCAGTGAACATTGGGCCTGTGTTGAAAGGCTTACTGAGCTTTCTAAAACCGCTGACCCCGTAGTTCTGCTCGGCGATTTCAACTTGCCAAATCTTGTATGGAGCTTTGACTCTGATATAAATAACTATCTACCGATAAATGTATCTTCAGAACAGGAAGCTACTCTAACTGAATCTTTACTAGGAAACGAACTAATGCAGATCTTTAACTTACTCAACCAAAATGGCAGGCTGCTTGACTTGGCTTTTGTAAGCAACGTGAATAGCTGTGAAATCATAGAACCGCCATCACCTATTCTAAGAATTGACGCGCACCACAGACCTTTCGTCTTACTACTCGACGCTCGAAACACCGATAAAGAAAACCCTCTTGACGTGTGGCGACATGATTTTTCCCGGTGCGACTACGGTGTCATTAATGACGCAATAGCAAGTATCGATTGGCATAATCTTTTCGCACACTGTTCTACTGACGAGGCTGTCTTACGTTTTTACAAAACCATTAATAGTAAATCTTCAAAGACAGAAGATTCAGTGAACCTGTTTGCAGATTTCTTTCAAACTGTGTACAGCAACGACCCTCCGACAACTCGTGAAGCGAGCGATATACAAATGTTTAACTTGTTTCTTTCTCCTACGACACTGACGACCAGCGAAGTGTGTAGTGCTCTTGCCGCGGTGGATCCCTCTAAAAGACCTGGCCCCGACGGATTACCACCGTTATTTTTAAAACAATGTGCTACAACATTGGCCCTGCCACTTGCAATGATTTTTAATAGCTCTCTCGACAGCGGAGTTTTTCCTAGCGCACGGAAGCATGCTTCAATTACACCGATTCATAAATGCGGCAGTATGAATAATATTGAAAACTACAGGGGTATCTCGCTTTTAAACAGCATATCACAAGTTTTTGAGAAAATTGTACACCATTCGTTATACGCAGCTGTTCGCAGCATAATTACTGACTACCAACAGGGATTTGTTAGAAACCGATCGACGGTTGGTTGTTATCGTATTTAACAGGCCGCACTGCTTTTGTGAATCTAAACGGCACCAAATCGTACTGTTTTGACCATTGATTTTTGTACTTTTTGTAAATGATCTATGTGATAACCTGAAGTCGGAAAAATTATTATATGCCGATGATTTGAAAATCTTTCGCACTATCTCCGCTTCTTCCGACCGGGATGCTCTACAACGCAACGTGAATATCCTGCTGCATTGGTGCCATATAAACGGAATGGAGGTAAACTGACTAAATGTAGCGTAATCACTTTTTCTCGCCAGCGTAATCCTCTACATTTCACGTATGCCATGAACGGAAGTGAATTAAAACGTATCAGCTCTGTCAAAGATTTGGGTGTTACACTTAACAGCAAGTTAATGTTCGATGAGCACATCAGTACAATAACGTCTAAAGCATATGCTGTGCTTGGGTTTATTCGACGAAACGCTTCGGATTTCAGCGATACCTACGCCTTAAAAACGCTCTACTGCTCTATAGTCCTCAGTATTTTGGAATATGCCGCACCAGTGTGGGCGCCGTACCAAACAGGACAGACTAAAAAATCAGAGTGGTTGTGTACAAGACACGATCGCATATATAGGTGACGCAGGACTACGTAAGTCTCTTTGTAGTGATAGTGGCATGTGGCATGCAACATATATACATGCTACATGCGTTGTATGTAACATTTATCAAAGTAGTAACATTGCATACGTTCAATTCTCAAAAGATTGTGCATTTGAAAACAATTTAACAAAATCAAGAACACAAACTATTGCTTTCCTGCTACCTTACTGAAATTAAAGATTGTTTTTATTATCCATGGATTCCCACGTTGAAGGGGTTTTATCAATTCAATCCTATTTTATCAACAGCACATCTTTCCTCTATACTTCTAATGAAACGGCAAGCATGCGTATTAATACAGAGTCGTATTATAACCGAACACTACAGCTGTAGCACATTTTTCCAACACAGATATCAAGTTCGCCGAGGTTTAATTGTCACGCAGTAAAGAATTTGCGATCTGTTTGGACAACGAAGTTGTGTCATTTTTTCTGGCACACTTCCCTAACACAGACATCAAATTGGACTAGGTTTAATCGCGTTCGTAAGAAATCTGTTGGCACGAGGGGGCTTTGTTACTCTCTCTGGCGTACTTCCCAAGCAAAGACATCAAAATGGTCTAGGTTGAACCGCGGTGTTTAGAAATCTTGTTGAAATGAGGAAACTGTCACTTGTTTTTGGCTTACTTCCCAAGCACAGATATCAAATTGGTATAGGTTTAGATCATTGTAAAGAATATTCCAACCAATCACGAAGCGAGAATTCTGGTAAAACATAGGTTCATTATTTTCAATTTTCCAATAGTTCAACATCAAGAATCCATACTTTTCTTCATTTGGGTCAATTCTTAGAAGATTTTCCGATCGATTGGTGTAAGAATATTGAAAATCGATCAGAAAACCGCTGAGCTATTAGCGCTCAAAACCTTTCATTTTTCGTGACGCTCGCATTTTTCGATTTTTTGGAATGACACCCTATCTCAAAACTTGCCGTCAGACGTAGTCCTACGTCAAAAATTGAAAGCATCCAACGTTCTTTTATCCGTTTTGCTCTGCGTCGTTTGCCGTGGCAGGACCCTCTACGGCTTCCAGCTTACGAAAATAGATGTCGTTTGATAAAACTGGATACGCTTACCGAAAGAAGACGAACATCTCAGATACTAGTCATATACGGCCTTTTAATGGGAAATATCGACAATAATTATCAATCTCCTGGAAGAAATCAATATACATGTGCCCCGTCGAACTCTCCGGTGTCGAACGCTCCTTTGGACTCCGGCTCATCGAAACCAATACGGACAAAATAATCCTTTACATTTATGCTGTAGACTTTTTAATGAGGTGAATCACGTGCTCGACTTTCATATTAGTAAATCTAGTTTTAAGAATGTAATTCAAAATTTAAATTAGTGAAGCTAGAATTGGTCTGTACTGTACACCTGTGTGCCGAAGACTGTAGAATAAATAAAAAAAATAAGCAAAAGAAAATAAGAGGATTTGACAAAAACGCGTCTTTTCATTAGACATGGAGGTACTCCCAAATCGAGCGAACGTCCAATCGGCACCGAACTTAGAATTTTTGACGTAGGACTACGTCTTACGGCAAGTTTTAAGATAGGGTGTCATTCCAAAAAATCGAAAAATGCGAGCGTCACGAAAAATGAAAGGTTTTGAGCGCTAATAGCTCAGCGATTTTCCGATCGATTTTCAATATTCTTACACCAATCGATCGGAAAATCTTCTAAGAATTGACCCAAATGAAGAAAAGCATGGATTCTTGATGTTGAACTATTGAAAAATTGAAAATAATGAACCTATGTTTTACCAGAATTCTCGCTTCGTGATTGGTTGGAAGATTCTTTACGATGATCTAAACCTATACCAATTTGATATCTGTGCTTGGGAAGTAAGCTAAAACAAGTGACCAAGTTACCACATTTCAACAACATTTCTTAACACCGCGATTAAACCTAGACCATTCTGATGTCCTTGCTAGGGAAGTACGCCAGAAAGAGTGACGAAGCCCCCTCGTGCCAACAGATTTCTTACGAACGCGATCAAACGTAGTCCAATTTGATGTCTGTGTTAGAGAAGTGTGCCAGAAAACAAGTTCGTTGTCCCAACAAATCGCAAATTCTTTACTGCGAGACGATTAAACCTAGGCGAATTTGATATCTGTATTAGAAAAATGTGCTACAGCTGTAGTGTTCGGTTATAATATGACTCTGTATGAATACGCATGCTTGCCGTTTCATTAGAAGTGTAATGAAAAGATGTGCTGTTCATAAAATACGATTGAATTGGTAAAATCCCTTCAACGTGGGGAACCACGGGTAATAAAAACAATCTTTAATTTCTGTAAGGTAGCAGGAAAGCAACAGTTTGTGTTCTTGATTTTGTTAAATTGTTTCCAAATGTAGGGGAATGTAAAATCTAAATAGATCGTTGGAAAGGTCTAAGAATAAGCTATACTTCTGGAAAATTTTGAACTGATTGCTTAAAAAATAATAAAGTTATAGGCATTTATGTGAAGACAAAAAATGTTGTCATTCTCGGGCCACGTTGTACAGGTTGGGCCACCGCTCTTAATCCAAGAAATACGTATTGAAACTCTATGTAGAGACATCAAAAGAATGAATTTCGTGAGCAACGGTCAATATAAGTATAAATATCCTTTTTTTAATAACATCCTTGCGACATTTTTGGCGATCTTGTAAAATCAATATTACTACAATCGCGTTTTCCTATGTGTACTACTGCAATGAAAAATCAACAACAATCTAGGTTTTTATTATACCAATTAGGCTTTATTTCATCACATTTCCCGCGACTGACGTTCTCTAGTGAAAACTGCGCTTATGTGCTTAAAATTAAGGTGGCCCAACCATGGCTACACAAGTGGCCCGACCTTTACAATAAGCGGTTTTATAGCATTTACCCCCTTACACTACCCAAATACCTAACTGGACGGGATTTTTCAATAGCCTTCGAATAGAGCACAACACACTTAATAAATTTTCAATATTTATCCCGATAATTGCATTTCATGAATCATTTCTTGAAGGAAAGTTAACTGCACCTGCAAAACTTTTTTTGTATTGTTTCAATCAGTGAGTTCAGTACGCGTGTTTTGAATACACGATTGAAACTCACAATATTGTGAAAAGTTAGCTGTCACAGTAAGAAGTTTTACAATGCTTGTACAAAGGTATCACGAGTTACTAAAACTGAAAAAATCGTGGTGGCCCGACCATAACAGTGGCCCGACGATAACGACATTACCCTACATAGAAATAACTCTGAAGTCTTTTGATGCTTGAACGTATGCAATGTTACTACATTGATAAATGTTACATACAACGCATATAGCATGTATACATGAAGAATCGAATGATTACAAGCATGGATACATGCTACTATCACTACAAAGAGACTTACGTAGTCCTGCGTTACCTATATATGCGGTCGTGTCCTGTACACAACCCCTCTGATTTTTTCTTGCTGAACTGAAACAAACAATCTGACAAAATTTGGTTCAATTCAGAGAAGGTCCATTACAAGTTTGTACTTCTTCTCGGTCATTTGAAGCGGAATGACCCATATGCTTTTTTGGCACAATCTCACCCCGGATGACGGTACATTATTTAGTCATGAAAATGTTCGGATGCTTCAGGTAGACGTGTTTAAACATACTTTCACTAATATTTCAGATAGAATTACGCATGCCCCAGATATTCAAAACGCCATATCTCCCAAACTACCAATATTGTTTTTGACGTAGGACTACGTCTATGTTTACTATACTGGGACTGGGTAGCACTTTGTGAAAACGAAAATAGAAGTGTAACGTTTGAATGAAAGATTTCAAATGCTAATAGCTACTAAACTACTGAACGAAACTGAACAATTTATATGTCGTTGGATAGATAAAATGACCAGCAATTTTATGGGGGGATAAAAGAGAAATTTTAAGCAGGGCGTAAGAGGGGGAGCTCCTATACAAATGAGACACAAATTTCCCCAAAACTCGAGAACTAATTAAGCAAATGGACCCAAATTTGGCATGTGGGGGTTTCAGAAGACAGGATTTTATTCTATGCTGTACTGAGACCCCTTCCCCTTCTAAGAGGGGGGGCTCCCATTCAAATGAAATACAAATTTCCTCAACCCTCTAGAACTAATCAAGCAAATGGAACCAAATTTGATATGTGGGGGTTGTAGAAGGCAGGTTTTTTTTTCTATGGTGTAGTGAGACCCATCAGTCTTTCAACAGGGAGGGGAGGGATTCATATACAAATGAAACATAAATGTCCTCCTAACTCAAGAATTAATTAAGCAACTGGAACCAAATTTGGTATGTGGGGTTTTTTGGAGGCATAAATTTATTTTATGATGGTTTGAGACCCCTCACCCCTGTGGTAGGAGGATAAGGATTCTCATACAAATAAAAAGAATTTTTTGCATACGTGCCATATCTTCTGCTATGTAACAAGCGGTAAGCTGTGTAAGTAAACTAGTAAAATCTTCTCGGAGCAAAAGACAGTTAATCGACGCCACTGACTTGTGTGCCTGCCGCCACTCATGTCGATAGAGAAGGACAATCGAATGCCTCGTCATATTTACGATAAACGTGCTTTGGCTTTAATATTATTTGTATTGCCGTTTTAAAGGCCGCAAGCGAGTTAAAGTAAGATTATTGAAACATGTCAAGCTAAGCACAATACAATAGATCTAAATGCTGGTCACAGTAGTCTAGTCTCTTATAAACAAAAAAAAAGCATAATCATATTTAATACAATAATCTGAGGGCTGGTCATTCATTACTATTTCAACCTTTATGATGCACACAAGTGGTTTTGACGTAGGACTACGTCTTACGGCAAGTTTTGAGATAGGGTGTCATTCCAAAAAATCAAAAAATGCGAGCGTCACGAAAAATGAAAGGTTTTTAGCGCTAATAGCTCAGCGGTTTTCCGATCGATTTCTTACACCAATCTATCGGAAAATCTTCTAAGAATTGACCCAAATGAAGAAAAGTATGGATTCTTGATGTTGAACTATTGAAAAATTGAAAATAATGACCTATGTTTTACCAGAATTCTCGCTTCGTGATTGGTTGGAAGATTCTTTACGATGATCTAAACCTATACCAATTTGATATCTGTGCTTGGGAAGTAAGCCAAAACAAGTGACAAAGTTTCCTCATTTCAACAAGATTTCTTAACACCGCGGTTCAACCTAGACCATTTTGATGTCCTTGCTTGGGAAGTACACCAGAGAGAGTGACAAAGCCCCCTCGTGCCAACAGATTTCTTACGAACGCGATTAAACCTAGTCCAATCTGATGTCTGTGTTAGGGAAGTGTGCCAGAAAAAATGACATAAGTTCGTTGTCCCAACAGATCGTAAATTCTTTACTGCGTGATGATTAAACCTCGGCGAATTTGATATCTGTGTTGGAAAAATGTGCTACAGCTGTAGTGTTCGGTTATAATACGGCTCTGTATGAATACGCATGCTTGCCGTTTCATTAGAAGTGTAGTGAAAAGATGTGCTGTTGATAAAATAGGATTGAATTGGTAAAATCCTTTCAACGTGGGAAACCATGGATAATAAAAACAATCTTTAACTTCAGTAAGGTAGCAGGAAAGTAATAGTTTGTGTTCTTGATTTTGTTAAATTATTTTCAAATGCACTATCTTTTGAGAATTGAACGTATGCAATGTTACTACTTTGATAAATGTTACATACAACGCATGTAGCATGTATATATGTTGCATATAGCATGTATACATGAAGAATCGAATGATTACAAACATGAACACATGCTACTATCACTACAAAGAGACTTACGTAGTCCTGCGTCACCTATATATGCGGTCGTGTCTTGTACACAACCCCTCTGACTTTTTAAAAGGAATCTCTATGTCTCAATGGTTGCAGCCGTTGTACTTATGAACCCCCATCTACGTATTTTCAAAGCCATCATTGCATTTAATGAAGAATTGAATCTGAATATTTCGCTCTTCTCTTTTAAACATTCACTTAAACAATGGCACTCACAGATTCTTATAAACATGCATATGCCAAAAATGCAGTTTACATTAGTCTTTAATCTAATGATCTAATATAGTCCTACGTCACCCTTTCGTACAACCCTTAGGGCTGTATACATTGTAGTTTTTCTAGTTGATTGATTCTTATGTAGAATTTTTTTGGGAAACATTTTAAGCATATTTATTTAAAAATAAAATTGGGGGTGTTTTGAGATATTCGCTTTTTTGGTTTTTTATTGTAAAAAATTAGAGGGGTTGTGTACAAGACACGACCGCATATGTAGGTGACGCAGGACTACGTAAGTCTCTTTGTAGTGATAGTAGCATGTATCCCTGTATATAATTATTCGATTCTTCATGTTTACATTGTTTACATGCAGTATATATAAGCAGTGTTTATATGCAGTATATATACAAGCTATCATGCGTTGCATGTAACATTTATCAAAGCAGTAAGATTGTATAAGTTCAATCTTCAATAGATTTCAGAGTAATTTCTATGTGATTTTGGAAATAATTTAACAAAATCAAGAAAGCAAACTATTGCTTTCCTGCTACCTTATAGAAATTGATTGTTTTTATTACCAATGGTTCCCCCACGATGAAGGGATTTTACCAATTCAGTTCCATTTTATAGCATCACATCTTTTCATTACACTTCCAATGAATCAGGAAACATGCGTATCCATACAGGATTATTTTATAACCGAACACTACAGCTATAGAGCACTTTTCCAACACAGATCTCAATTTCGCCTAGGTTTAATCGTCTCGTCGTAAAGAATTTGCAATCTGTTGGGATAATGGACTCTAGTCATTTTTTCTGGCACACTTCCCTAACACAGATATCAAATTGAACTAGGGTTAATCGCGTTCGTAAGAAATTTGTTGGCACGAGGGGACTTTGTCAATCTTTCTGGCGTACTTCTCAAGCAAGGACATCAAAATGGCCTAGGTTTAATCGCGGTGTAAAGAAATCTTGTTGAGACGAGGAAACTTGACTTGTTTTGGCATACCAGAGCACTGCACAGATTGGTATAGGTTTAGATCGTCGTGAAGAATCTTCGACCTGTTGGTCCGGGGTGATTTAGTCAGATTTTTTTTTTAATCATGTTAAGACTATGATGGCGTCTTTTCCAACCAATCACGAATTCACGAAGCGAGAATTTCTAGGTGGACAATGCTTCATTGTTTTCAATTTTTTAATAGCACGTACTTTGAAATCAATAGGTTTGATTATTGATGTAGATGTGTACAAGATTTTCCAATCGATTGGAGCAAGTAGTGATGTCCGAAATTTTCATTTATTCGATTACCGATTAATTCGGGCATTATTCGTACTCATTGAACTATTCGATTAGTTCAACTACTCGTGCTGGCAGTATTCGATTAAAAATTATTCGAATATTCCATGTATTATTCGATTAGTTGAATTAATCGAACGATTAACGGACATCACTAGGAGCAAGAGTATTGAAAATTGATCGAGAAACCGCTAAGCTTTTTGCATTCAAAATCTTTCATTTTTTCGTGACGCTCGTATTTTTAGATTTTTGAAGGTAGCTGGTATAGGGGGTAATTCCAAAAAATCTTTCTCGAAAAGTGGTCAGGATTTGAACGCTAATAGTTGACGTCATCAAAGTGGAAATGCGTTTTCACGCATCGGCTTATAATTCAGTCAATTTTCAATAGATTTCCAAGATATTTACACCAATTGATCGTAAAATCGATTTGGAAAATATTGAAAAATATAGAAAACTATTGATTTTCAATGCGCGTCATTGAAAAATTGAATTATTTTCATTTTTGTTGCCTTCCCACGTTAGTGCTTCCCTAGCGCGGATGACAGAAATATATATGATATGAGCTATGGGTTAAGCTTCCATATGATTGTATTTAATTTACGCTCTATAGAATTCGATCAAAAATTGTTTAGCTTCAGCTGTTGCTGCTTCCCCGGATAAGGCAACGAAGACATCCAAATTCACCAAGCGAAACGCCAACAAACCGGAAAATCCGTCGACTCATCCGTCAGAGAACGATATGGTTTTGGTTTCTATGCCTTTTACTGTGCGTCGCCAGTCGGTCAACGGTTTTCGTTGGCGACACATCGGCAAACAGCTAGCTTGCGACACATCGGATCGGACAGGCAGTTTTCGAGTCACATCCGTGGCATAATTTTAAAGGTTGTATTTCAAACATTGTTTGCCTTTGCCTTACGGTGCGCGTCGTCACTCGTCAATCGGTCAGCGGCTTTCGTTAGCGACACATCCCATGTCACTTGCAGTTGGTCACCTGGTCTGGACTAGTATTTCATCGTGACTCATGACCATACACGAACGGCTTCGTCGATCGCTTAGCTTTCTGGCTGGTCCGTTGCAACAAGCCGTACCTGGTTAGCGGTTATCGGTACTCCAATTTATCGAAAAGAGAATTACGTTAGGTGCATTAGTATAAGTTTATTGCAAACTAGAGCTATGATAATGAAACAATCGGTCATTTTAAGGATCACACGGTTGTATAACATTTCGTCGAAGACCAAATCGCGGAGTACCGTTTCGCGGAAAGTACCAAAACACCGAAAATCCTTTCGCGGAAAGGACTATACCGCGGACAATAGTTTGGCGGAAAGAACCATTTCGCGGAAAACAATTTGGCGGAAAATATTGTTTCGCGGAAAACCAGGTTAGTAGGAAACGTTTCTTAGATGATTCAGGGCGAGCCGGCCGCAGGCAACGGCGAGTATTCGCCGGTGACCCGCCGTCGGAAGCGCCAGCCACTGCGGGGAGGGCAGCCCTCAAAAGACGGAAAGAACCATTTCGCGGAAAACAATTTGGCGGAAAATATTGTTTCGCGGAAAACCATGTTAGTAGGAAACGTTTCCTAGATGATTCAGGGCGAGCCGGCCGCAGGCAACGGCGAGTATTCGCCGGTGACCCGCCGTCGGAAGCGCCAGCCACTGCGGGGAGGGCAGCCCTCAAAAGACGGAAAGAACCATTTCGCGGAAAACAATTTGGCGGAAAATATTATTTCGCGGAAAACCATGTTAGTAGCAAACGTTTCCTAGATGATTCAGGGCAAGCCGGCCGCTGGCAACGGCGAGTGTTCGCCGGTGACCCGCCGTCGCAAGCGCCATATCGATCACATCTCTTTAGGTCTATTCATTTTCCTAGATCTACTGACCTCTAAGCTTTTAACTTCACTTTTTGCACTAACGTAAGAACTGACGACACTATTAACACAAGGCATAACACTTATCGTTCTTACAAACATAAAAAGTATATTTACCTTTTACCGACCGGTTTCGGGCAACTAGCCCATCGACGGGGTAATGCCCAACTGATTGCGTTGAAGAGAGAGTTATATTTTTAAGCCTGTTAATTTGAAGAGAGGTGACACGATGGGAGCCTCATCTTCGTTCATCAATTGATCAGCTGTTGTGATGAACATCGACTCCCACGCATTTAGTTGTGACCTCTAGTTAGTTTTCCCTAGTCCTCGCATCGATTTAACCTTTGTTGAATACAAAGCGGCGAAGCCGCTTTTTGCGGCTTTTAAACTGGATAAGCGGTGGTTCTCCGCCAAATAGTACTTTCGGCAAAAAATTTTTCCGCATAATAGTACTTTCCGCAAAAATGTTTTCCGTGAAAATGTTTGCCGCGAAATGGTTTTCCGCGAAAGAGTATATTCCGCGTAATGGTCATCCGCGAAATGGTTTTCCGCAAAATGGTATTCGGCGAAATGTTCTACAATCGATCACACAACGATTGAAGAGTTTATTATATTTTCTTGCCCAGTTAATACCATAATAACGAAGGAAAAGTTCAACTATTCGCCGTTGCCGTCGGCCAACAAACGGCGGGAATAAGTTTACTGGTCACGGGCGATATTTTCTGCCACTTCCATAATGTCTGCAACTTGTAAATGCTTATTATCAGTGTTCTTCTTTTGTAAACTGCAGAAAAGTTTTGCGCAAATTTTTCAGCTTTTTGAAAACTCGCGCGTACCATCTACCGATTGCCAGAGGAAAAATACTATTCAACGTAGAAACAGATCATGAAAATTTATTTACTGTTTGGTTTAGTATGACTTCGATTCGTTTTAATAAAATAGATTCAATCAATTCATGGATATAACTCCAAAATCGGTTGAGGATTGAACGTATACAATGTTATTACTTTGATAAACGTTGCATATGTAGGTTGTATACATGAAGAATCGTATTGAAGAATCGGATGTACATACATGGATACATCCTACTATCGCTACAAAGAGACTTACGTAGTCCTACGTCACCTATGCGGTCGTGTCTTGTGCACAACCCCTTAGATTTTTTGGAATGACACACTATCCTCAACCTTGCCGTAAGATGTAGCCCTACGTCAAAACCGAGAACAAGTAGAGATATGTATCAAAAAGAGTTACTACTGCCCCTGCAACTCTCAAACCGTGGCCGAGTGTGAAACGATTAGCAAATAAGAGATCGTTGAGTACGGCGGAACTGGATTCTCCGAAGTTACCTACCATGTCGCGCGGTAAGAAGAAAACTTTAGCAGCCATCGCCATTGTTGAGCCTGAATCTGTCCCGGATCGACCAAAAAGCTACTGAAGACGACATTATTTCGCTAGTAATAGAATGCATCCCTTGGAATAGAATAGAATGCAAACCCATTGAAGTTAAAAAACTTGTCAAAAAAGAAGCTGACCTAAAGGTTCATTTCGTTTAAAGTTGGAATTGACGAAAAATATCGTGAAGTGGCTTTAAGCGCTGACACGTGGCCTGATGGAATGCACTTTCGTGAATTCATCGACTACCGAGATAGGGATTACCAATCGGGGTTCTCAAAAACACATCGGTTGAAATAAAAATGCAGTTTCGATGACCACGTTGCAATTTAGGAAGCACCATGGGAGCTCTCACCCACTCCGACCCAATCGAGCCACATGCTAG
This sequence comes from Sabethes cyaneus, assembly GCF_943734655.1. Lineage (NCBI taxonomy): Eukaryota > Metazoa > Arthropoda > Insecta > Diptera > Culicidae > Sabethes > Sabethes cyaneus. The sequence goes on along the minus strand of NC_071355.1, from coordinate 119,001,761 downwards.
TACCGAATACCATCATCTTATACTCGATTTCTGCCATCTAAGTCAGCCTGGTCCTGTAGTCGGAGATCGGGATAGTCTCCCAACCTGACTACCCAGGCAAGTATTTCATCACGTATTGCAACCGAACTAGTCATTTGCTTGAAAAATTTTCGGCTTTTAGCACCAAAGGAGACATCCTACATGTCATCAACAGCAACATCATGACACTTCCATAGCAAAAATAAAGACAACACATTCAGAAACTTTACCAGGACGCACCTTATATAGCATGCTGGAGGTTTCCAATTCTCCCGATTCAGTAACTTTATCAGTATCACCGGTGTATTCATCCATCGTGTGTTCCAGTCATCAAAGTCGTCTTGGCCCTGAAGTCGTGGCAGAGGCAGAGATATTCCAAAATCCTCCACCAGGCGAGTATTTGCAACGTGAACCAAGTACCCTGCCTGATTTACTCTGCTGTTATAATCCAACAACTAATGATCGCGGAAACGCCTACCAATCAACTGCCGCAGTTAGAGACGCTATCGATATTGAAAGCCATCTTCCTGTGTACTACCAGAATATGCGTGGCTTGCATACCAAAACGAGCGATTTACGATTACTGCTTTCCAGTTATTACTGCTTATGATATCTTGGTGTTCACTGAAACCTGGGCGACCCGATATCCATGACTCAGAGCTATCATAGAAATACCTTTTCTTCCGATGCGACCGTAGCAAACATACTAGTGATTTATCGAGGGGTGGAGGAGTGCTTGTTGCAGTCAAAATTAATCACAAATGTATCTCAGTCTCGCAACCAAATTGCAATAATCTTGAGTAGGTCGTTGTTATAGTCAAACTTCAAACTTATTCGGTTTATGTGGTCTTCTTTAATCGCCGTACGTTATTCTTTTCGGATTTAAATTGATTTTTCTTAGTGAAACAATCGTTAACGTTTCAGCTTAATCTATTCAGCCACCCTCAGAACCAATTTATTTAAATATGTATATATATAGAGTAAGGAGGGGTAAAAGTGCGATGCGGGTAAAAGTGCGATTAAATGATTAATCAGTGCGGATTCCGAGTAAATTGTCTACATGGGCATGGATGGGTGAGTACTTTGACAGCTTAAATCTATCATAAACATTTGTTGTTTACGAATCATAGTAAAATGGGTAAATGGGTAAAAGTTATTTTAGAACGGTTTTGACGTAATATTTCGTTGTACGGCAAATACGATATCAACAGGAGGATATTACTTGTTGACAAATTGTAGCAGCGTTTTACATCACTCAGATATCTCTCTTGAAATTGCGGTGAGAAGAATTTACAAAATAGATTTTGCTTTTCCATAATTTAATCAAACCCCGCCAAGCGCCTAGCGGGGCAAAAGTTCGATTTATTGACGGGGTAAAAGTTCGATTCATGGATCGAGAATCTAACTCATTTTACTGACGGGACGACGACACTATGCAAGTCCTTACGACTTGTAAGCTACTGCGCGCAACGCTGTTCGTCCGTCAGCATTATAGCCGCGGTTCTCAACGGGGTTGTTCGGGGAAAGGTTTCATTTCTATCACGGAGCGAAAAAATTCGTTTGTTTCAAACAAACTTTTTATAACAACCTAAAAATATTTTTGTTTCAAAACGAAATTCTATTTGAATCAAGAAAATAACAGTTTTGAATTAAAAGTAAAGTAGTCAAATTGAGTTTTCGATGTAAATATTTTCATTTCAATCATACATATCAGTTTGAAACGAAATGAAATTTCGGTTTGTGCGTAAAACAACCATAAATGTGGTTGAAACTACATTTTTACCTTTGTTATAGAGTAAGGATGCGATTTAATGATTTATCGGTGAAGATTCCGAGTAAATTGACTAGATTGGCATTAATGGTGACTACTTTGACTGCTTGAATCTAACGTAAACTTTGGTTGCTTACGATGCATAGTTGCTGAGTTATGTGCAAATGTTATTTTAGGGCGGTTTTGATGTAATTTTTTGTTATACGGGTAATACGATATCAACAGGAGGATATTACTTGTTGAAAATTTGTAGCAGTGTTTTACATCACTCACATATCTGTTTTGAAAATACGGTGAAAAGAGTTTACAAAATATATTTCGTTTTTCCATAACTTAATCAAACCACGTCAAGCGCCTAGCGGAGTAAAGGTGCGATTCACGGACGGGGCAAAATTGCGATTCACAGACGAGGCAAAAATGTATAGCTAATTATATACAGCTTTTGGCACTATATTACAGATACTAGAAATGGAAGATCTGCAGAAAACTGCTCTACAGATGTTGGTCGAAGGAAAACAATGTTTTTCCGCTGATGAAACAAAAAACAAACGTTTGGGAAACTTTCGATCTGTCGGAGACTGCAATACACCAGCGCAAAATAGGAAAGGTGCAAATTGAGAATATTCGCGATTACTAGACACAACACTTATGGTTCCTACAAAAAACATAAATACCTTATCCGCTAACCGGTTTCGGGTATGATGCCATGCACTCAATCTGCTCCAAACACAATATCAATTGGGGAAACGCAAAGCTGCTCAAAAACGTGAGAAAGTCTTCTCATTTGACTGCGTGGGAGTCGATGTATATCTGTACGGAGGACCGTCCCCTGATGAATGAGGATGACGCTCTCATCACCTCACCGCTCTTTCAACTGACGAAGTTGAAACTGTAGTAAACAGCAGATTACTACTTTGTATCCAGTCGACTACCGCTCTGATGATGGGTAGCATCATACCCGAAACCGGTTAGCGGATAAGGTATTTATGTTTTTTGTAAGAACCATAAGTGTTGTGTCTAGTAATCGCGTTATTTAGTGTTCTTACGTTGCACATAAAATCAATATATATATTGAGAATATTCCTTACCGAAACATACCGCAGATTGACGATAAAATGGTTTTGTTAACTACTGCTGTTGGATTCGAGCTTCGCACTTTTGCCCCGTGGTAATCGAACTTTTGCCCCGCTAGTGGGGTAAAAGTGCGAATCGGCACTTGATCAGAAGAATGAAGAATTTATTTTCAATAACACTATTATTCCAGATGATTTATAGTTGAATGTAAAGACATTGAGTAGCTGCATCACTATAAAATATATTTTGTTGTTGTTCTTCTTTATATCTCGCGAAAATTGATGACAACTTCAAACATCGCACTTATGCCCCGCCCTACTCTATTCGGTATATGTATGCTGTCTATACCTACGTCCAGGTTCTAGCGCTGATCTGTACCTGGGTTATACTGCGGCAATCCATGATATTCTGATCGACTAAACGACACCAATGCACGGTGGTCCGGTTTCAAAAAAATGCATAATTTTTCAAGAGTGGTGTCTTCGGAAAAGTTTGATAATGAAATATAGCGCATCTTATTAGGGTGACCGTGAATTCACCTATTAGGTTGATAGAAACTTTTGTTTTTTTTTTCAAATACCGCCATCCGGGGTGAGATTGTGCCAAAAACCAAAAATGTTTATTTGTGAAAATTTATTATATCTATAGAAACTGGTGCCCTATGATGAAAATAACATATTTATTCATAACTTAGAATGGAACACAGATAATATTAGCAAGTTATTTAGCCTAAACAGAGTTTCAAAGATCGCGATCAAAAATACTCGGAAATAACGCTTGTAAAAAATGTCCCCCATAATCCAACCTAAACAAGAAATCGCATCAACTTGCTATTTTGAAGGTATATAAACTAATCATTTACAATGTATTGAAAGGTTTTTATGCATTGGATAAGTTTTGATTAGGAAAACAGTATTTTTCGAAACTTTGTACTTTTCGAGCTTCACGGGGGTGAGATTGTGCCAAGCCATAATTATCGATCCAATTTGTGGATTGCACATACACAACAAAAATACGTCAGTATACACCAGTACACTCACATTCTTTACTATTGAGCACAATATTTTGACAGATTAGATTGCATCATCCATTTTGGAGCAAGCAGCATCATAGGTCTGCTAAATAATTTAAACTAATTTTTGCTTTTTCTCTGGAAATTTCAGATGCTTTGAATTAACACTCTAATACAAGACGAATATATTATGCCGTGTATAAACTTTCAGTTTTAAGGAGCGGGGAGGGGATTGGGATAGGTCACATGTTCTGCGGCCACTGGTTCTCGAACGAAGTAATGGTTACTTTTGTTAAATGATCAAATAGGTACGCCCCCTTAGGATACACCCCTTCATATACCCCCCCCCCCTTATTAACCCTAGAAACGCTACTGCTACGCTACGCTACGCTATATAAAGGCTGTTCATTGACTGCGAACTCATTTTTAGTTATATCAGACCTCCCCGGGTTATTTTCGTTCATACTTTTTGTATGATGCTTTGTTTTTGGCCGATCCCCTGCCCCTAAAAGTCCACTTAGTTAATGACGGCCCCATATGAACTACTTTATACTGATACTTATGTGTATTGTTTATAAACATGTTAATGTTCACTGTTTAGGTTTTTAGCTTAACTTTATGTTTTTGGCACAATGTCCCCCTAGAAGGGGTGAGATTGTGCCAAAGTTCATGCACTTCCAGTAAAATTAGGTTTCATTGTAACAAAACCATCTCTACGGTAGTTGTTAATGGAACAATTTAGTATATATTGACAGGTTTGAAATCAATTTAGTTCCTAAATTGTGTGTATACTGAGCTAAAGAACAAAAACATATGCTTTTTTGGCACAATCTCGCCCCGGATGACGGTAATTTAAAAAAAATTCTTTCTCCAAAAATTTGCAGAACAACCAAAAATAAGCAACTTTGCTGAATATAGTAACTATCTATCTTTTACCGGTAGCGATATATAATGATGTGTTGAAAAAGAGCACTTAAAAAGCAATTATGCTCAATAACTTTGCACGCAATTTTTTTTATTGCTTTCGAGTCTTCTACAAAGTTATTCAGTATGCTAAAATACACATTTTCTCTACAGACTGTTTGTCGCTAGGACGCATATTTAATCTTATATATATAAAAATGGATTTCTGTCTGTCTATCTGTCGGGATGCTCTCTATAGAATCGAAAACTACTGAACCAATCGGCGTGAAAATTTTCATGTAGAGGTTTTTGGGGCCAGGTAAGGTTCTTATAATGGTTAGAGACCCCTCCCCCCACTGAGAGGAGGGGCTCCCATACAAATGAAACACAAATTTCTGCATAACTCGAGAACTAATCAAGCAAATGGAACAAAATTTGGCATGTGGGTGGTTTTGGAGACAAGAATTTTTTTTATGGTAAATTGAGATCCCTCCCCTCTTTGGAAGGGGAATTATGACTCCTCTCCCCTTTCAGAGGGGGAGGGGGGGGTTGCTTCCATACAAATGAAATACAAATTTCCTCATAACTCGAGAACTACCCAGGTAACCAATAAGCGTTTCCAATGCAATTTAAATGCAAGCCAACAAGCATTTAAGTTGCCTTAAATGCTACTTAAATGCTATTTTGGCAAAATATGCGGCTAGTTTACTGCTAGCACTCTTATAGTGCTGACAATGCTTATTTGCAGCTAGTTACAGACAAGAAGAATTTAAATAGAATTGTGGATGCCAATTTACAACAGCTATGCAGTCAAAAGGCTGATGAACAGCAACCTGCAGTATAAAACGCCAAGGATGCTAATAATTACTGCTTATACTAATGCTTATTGGTTACCTGGGTAATCAAGCAAATGAAACCAAATTTGGCATGTGGATGTTTTTGGAGACAAGAATTTTTTCTATGGTGAATTGAAACCCCTCCTCTCTTTACGAGGGGAATTACGACCCCTCTTCCCTTTAAGAGAGGTTGCTTCTACACAAATGAAATACAAATTTCCTCATAAATCAAATAAATCAAATGGAACCATATTTGACATGTGGGCGTTTTTGGAGGCAAGAATTTTTTCTATGATGCTTCCTTCAGCTGGGTTTAAATGGTACTTTCTACGAAAAGATTTTCCATGAAATGGTACATCCCGCGTAAAGTTTTTCGCGAAATGGTATTCTGCGAAACTATATATTCCGCGTTATGGTCAACCGAGAATTGTTGTTCCGCAAAATGGTATTCGGTGAAATGGTTTGTAACGATGGCGAATGTTTAAATGCTATCCGCTTTATTTTATCAGGCTAAGCAATGAGGGGAGTTGTTTTCTACTTTACTGTGAGGAAAATTTGTATATTAAAACACCCATGAAGTCCTCAGAAACTTGCAAAACTCGAAATTGTGATAAAGGTCATCCGAGATTCTGGATTTATGTACAACACAGTTTAATTTGTGGCAATACGAAGTTTGTTGGGTCAGCTAGTCTTATATGTAAAAATGGATTTCCGTCTGTCTGTCGGTATGTTCCTTATAGAATCGAAAACTACTGAACCGATCGGCGTGAAAATTTGCATGTAGGGGTTTTCGAGGCCGATGAAGGTTCTTATGATATTTAAATACCCCTTCCCGCACTAGGAAGGGGAGCTCTCATACAAATGAAATACAAATTTCCTCGTAACTCGAGAACTAATCAAGCAAATGGAAACAAATTTGGAATGTGGGGGGTTTTGGAGGCAGGATTTTTTTTATGATGGTTTGAGACCCCTTACCCCTGTGTTAGGGGGAAAATGACTCTCATACAAATAAAACAGAAATTTTTGCTTAACTCGAAAACTAATCGAACTCGAGAAATTTTAGACTCTTCCATAAAACATTAGTCAATAACAAGACCACCAAAAATTATCAATAGTTACACTAGTTGCTAGTTGTTCAAACGATTAAGTTCTGTTTGTTGTCCAATAGCGCTAGGTATCGTTTCATGATATGAGTAATTTTTAAGACATGAGAAGAACTATATTTACCTTTAATTGCTACATCAACAAAATCGTATGCCATAGAACCATTCGGGTAAGTCATGCGGCATTCGTATCGTCCCGTATCATCATTTTGAATATGATTCAATTGCAGTACTCTATCACTCACACGTGTATTATATGGAAGTGGGCGATCAATGCGTCTCCAGTGATACTAAAATAAAAAATAAGTTTTATAGATTTAACAAATTCTTAAATTTAATGCGACAATTACCTTTAGACCGGAAAAATAATGATTATCGGGTAGTTTACAATCAAGCGATATAGAAGACCCTTTGTAAACTTCATGTATGCGTCCATGAACAGGAATATCAGGAATTATTTCATTTCCTACAAAATGCAACAAAATTATTAGTTTTCCCTTCCATTTTACCTTTGTTATACTATAACAAAGGTTTAGAAATTGGTGGAAAAACGTGAAATCGAACCGAGGCCCGGAGGGCCGAGTCACATATGCCAATCGATAGGGTTCGACGAACTGAGCAATGGCTGTGTGTGTGTGTGTGTGTGTGTGTGTGTGTGTGTGTGTGTGTGTGTGTGTGTGTGTGTGTGTGTGTGTGTGTGTGTGTGTGTGTGTGTGTGTGTGTGTGTGTGTGTGTGTGTGTGTGTGTGTGTGTGTGTGTGTGTGTGTGTGTGTGTGTGTGTGTGTGTGTGTGTGTGTGTGTGTGTGTGTGTGTGTGTGTGTGTGTGTGTGTGTGTGTGTGTGTGTGTGTGTGTGTGTGTGTGTGTGTGTGTGTGTGTGTGTGTGTGTGTGTGTGTGTGTGTGTGTGTGTGTGTGTGTGTGTGTGTGTGTGTGTGTGTGTGTGTGTGTGTGTGTGTGTGTGTATGTGAATGTGTGTGTGTGTGTGTCTGTGTGTGTGTGTGTGTCTGTGTGTGTGTGTGTGTCTGTGTGTCTGTGTGTGTGTGTCTGTGTGTGTGTGTCTGTGTGTGTGTGTCTGTGTGTGTGTGTCTGTGTGTGTGTCTGTGTGTGTGTGTGTCTGTGTGTGTGTGTGTCTGTGTGTGTGTGTGTCTGTGTGTGTGTCTGTGTGTGTGTCTGTGTGTGTGTGTCTCTGTGTGTGTGTGTGTGTGTGTGCGTGGGCGTGTGTGTGTCTGTGTGTGTGTGTGTGTGTGTGTCTGTGTGTGTGTCTGTGTGTGTGTGTCTGTGTGTGTGTGTCTGCGTGTGTGTGTGTGTGTGTGTGTGTGTGTGTGTGTGTGTGTGTGTGTGTGTGTGTGTGTGTGTGTGTGTGTGTGTGTGTGTGTGTGTGTGTGTGTGTGTGTGTGTGTGTGTGTGTGTGTGTGTGTCTGTGTGTGTGTCTGTGTGTGTGTGTGTCTGTGTGTGTGTGTGTCTGTGTGTGTGTCTGTGTGTGTGTCTGTGTGTGTGTCTGTGTGTGTGTCTGTGTGTGTGTCTGTGTGTCTGTGTGTGTGTCTGTGTGTGTGTGTATCTGTGTGTGTGTGTGTGTATGTGTGTGTGTGCGCTTCATTGTCTACCGCCTGTTTTTCGGAGATGGCTGAACCGATTCGTTCGATTTTACTTTTGTTTGAAAGGTACTATTGCCTAGTGTATCACTATTGAGTTCTTTCATGGTCCGACTTTTGACGTAGGACTACGTCTTACAGCAAGTTTTCAGATAGGGTGTCATTCCAAAAAATCGAAAAATGCGAGCGTCACGAAAAATGAAAGGTTTTGAGCGCTAATAGCTCAGCGGTTTTCCGATCGATTTTCAATATTCTTACACCAATCGATCGGAAAATCTTGTAAGAATTGACCCAAATAAGAAAAAATTTGGATTCTTGATGTTGAACTATTGAAAAATTGAAAATAATGAACCTATGTTTTACCAGAATTCTCGCTTCGTGATTGGATTACGATTCTTTACGATGATCTAAACCTATACCAATTTGATATCTGTGCTTGGGAAGTAAGCCAAAACAAGTGACAAAGTTTCCTCATTTCAACAAGATTTCTTAACACCGCGATTAAACCTAGACCATTTTGATGTCCTTGCTTGGGAAGTACGCCAGAGAGAGTGACAAAGCCCCCTCGTGCCAACAGATTTCTTACGAACGCGATTAAACCTAGTCCAATTTGATGTCTGTGTTAAGGAAGTGTGCCAGAAAAAATGACACAAGTTAGTTGTCCCAACAGATCGCAAATTCTTTACTGCGAGACGATTAAACCTCGGCGTATTTGATATCTGTGTTGGAAAAATGTGCTACAGCTGTACTGTTCGGTTACAATACGACGCTGTATGAATACGCATGCTTGCCGTTTCATTAGAAGTGTAGTGAAAAGATGTGCTGTTGATGAAATAGAATTGAATTGGTAAAATCCCTTCAACGTGGGAAACCATGGATAATAAAAACAATCTTTAATTTCAGTAAGGTAGCAGGGAAGCAATAGTTTGTGTTCTTGATTTTGTTAAATTGTTTTCAAATGCACAATCTTTTGAGATTTGAACGTATGCAATGTTACTACTTTGATAAATGTTATATACAACGCGTGTAGCATGCATTTATGTTGCATATAGCATGTATATATGAAGAATCGAATGATTACAACCATGAATACATGCTGCTATCACTACAAAGAGACTTACGTAGTCCTGCGTCACCTATATATGCGGTCGTGTCTTGTACACAGCCCCTCTGATTTTTTGTTTAAAAGTTATGAGTAAAACACGATTTAATCCACCTAGTGGTGACAGGAACCTTTGTTATACGGTCTTACTTGCTTTTTGAGATAGAAATCGACACGTCTTGGGAACATAATTCATCTATTGGTTAACGTTGCGTAGTGCGTTGGTTTTCATAAAATTTACAAAATTTGAACAAAATAGCAGCACCAATAAATTTTGATCGATCCTTTTTTCATGAAATTGCTGAGTAAGGGTAAGTTGGTTGCTACTCATTTGAGTAAAAGTTGTAAGAGGAAATATTATTCTTTAACATATACATTGCATAGTAAAAATCTAGTTTATAGGTTTTTGAACTACGCATAAATTTCTGTAATGCCATTCTTTTTGATTGACATCAATAAAGTTTTCTTGAATAAATTTAATCAATTTTTATTAACCTTAGGTTACTCACGCTGTTGCATTTTGTACAACACGTGTAGGTTTTTGAATTTCATTTTGTTATAAAGGTACAAATCGCTGTTTAACTAACGTATATTCTTCAATTAACTTGTTATGAGCAAAATCTCATAATTATTCAATGCATTAATACTTTAAATTGTTGGGAAAATAGATCAACATAAAGCGACATCACAGAAACGAATCAATCAGCATGTGAGGTGTACGGCGATTGGCCCTGGAATTTTCTCTCGTTTCTTCATATGAAAAAATGGTGTCTGTATGCAGCAAAACTATTAGCAAATATAAAATGTTTAAAATGTATCTGTTGGTAGTCGAGTCATTCGGGGTCAAAATTAAGGCATTTGTTTTAATCAAAGTTCTACAGTACCTAAACAAACAAACATATTCATCAAAGTTGTGTATTTTTACTATTTATACAATTTTGTAATACATGAAAAAGTCATACAACAATTACAAAAAGAGCTAAAATAGAATCAAACTGATTTTGCAAATTCATATACAATGAATAAGATTTTTCTATCTTCGCTGAATAGATAGAAGGTTACTGTATTCAACAAAATTTCTTGTAATAATATGTTGTAAAACTTTGCAGAACACATCAATGTGTTATATTGAAACTGAAGGAAAATAATTTTTTTATTTCACTTTTAGGGGGATTAATCAAAAATTTAAATTGCACCAGACGATAGAACTTTCAATTTCAAAAAATTCTTCCGAAGGTTCCATAAACCTAAAACCAAGTTTTCCCAGTCAAAATTCTAGTGCGCATTTCTTTTTGGCTTTGGGCCATTGTGCGCGCGAGTAACCGTATTACAAAAGTTGGCGCGAGTGTTGGAGGGTTAATATCTTTTGATCGACAAAACCGGTTCCTCTGAAATTTTGCAGATATATTTGCTGCATTAAAATCTCTAATTTGATGCCAAAATAATTCAAACTAGATAAATCATCTTAGATGAAATCGTTATAAATTATTGTAAATTTCAATGTATTGTATTCAAATGCTCATAACTTTTAAATTAAACGTCCAATCAAAAAACAAATCAATAGTGATCTATTAGGTTATGTTACCTTTCAAATGAGACTAATAGCACCTAAATCAGTTTAGTCATCTCTAAGAAACAGGCGATAATTATTACCTTGTCAAATCAGGTTTTTTAAACATAACTTTTAAACTACTTGTTTGTTTTCAATAAAATTTACCCAAAAATTTAGCGTTAACAAGAGCTTTCATTTGATACCCAGATCGTTGAAATCGGTCATTTGGTTCCGGAGGAAATCGTGTCACGTAATTTTTACATTTTTGCTTATAACTTTTAAACGAAACGTCGTATCACGAAACAACTCAATAGCGATCTACTAGGCAATAATACCTTTCAAACAAAAGTAAGTGCGAACAAATCGGTTCAGCCATCTCCGAGATGAGAAGGGTTCTGCCTACAAAGTGCTGGCAGAAAAGGTCCTTGGTGATGGCATACAGATCCGCGCACTGACGCCTGAGCTGACTCTTCAGCTTAAAAACCTGGACAAGATCACGGAAGCGGTCGAACTGACACGAGCTCTCAAGGAGCAATGTAACGTGGTGGTGACTACCGAAGCAGTTCGTCTGCGCAAGGGACCGGCGGGAACCCAGGTAGCTACAATAAGACTTCCACTGGTAGACGGGAATACAGCCCTGAAGGTGGGATGGTCCGTATGCCCACTGAGCGTGTTCCAGCAGCCGGAGGCTTGCTTCCGATGCTTTGAGCGAGGGCACAAGTCCTGGAGCTGTAAGGGGCCTGACAGAAGCCACTTGTGTAGAAGATGTGGCGGTGCGGGCCATATAGCGAGGGACTGTTCGGCGCCACCCAAGTGCCTGATATGTACAGGCCAACGTAACGCTAAGCACACAACAGGAGGCTCAAAGTGCCCGGCAGGCGCGCCGGCGACTAAAACACGGGCGTAGTGCAGGTAACGCAACTAAACTTGAACCACTGCCATGCGGCCCAGCAGCTGTTATACCAAGCAGTTACTGAGTCGTTGACGGACATTGCCATCATCTCGGACCCATACCGCATCCCTGCCGGAAACGGTAACTGGGTCTCGGATAGGTCCGGGATGGCGGCTATATGGACGACAAGCAGGTTCCCGGTTCAAGAGGTTGTGTCAACTGCAGACGAGGACGGATTTGCGGTTGCCAAAGTGGGTGGAGTGTTCTACTGCAGCTGTTATGCTCCGCCGAGTTGGTCGATCGAGCAGTTTACGCGGATGGTAGACCGAGTATCAGATGCGCTGACTGGTCTAAGGCCGGTGGTTGTGTCGGGCGACTTTGACGCTTGGGCGGTTGAGTAGGGAAGTCGTCGCACGAACCATAGGGGTCGGATTCTGCTTGAGGCTCTGGCAAAGCTCAACGTAGACCTGGCCAACGTCGGCACCACAAGTACCTTCAGCAGGAATGGAGCAGAGTCTATTATCGACGTGACATTCGACAGCCCTGGTCTGATAGGAGACTGGAGGGTAGACAATGGCTACACTCACAGTGACCATTAGGCGGTCCGCTATGGTGTTGGTCGGTATGGTGGAGAGTGCGGTGATCGCGATATGCCCGATCCGAACGCTGATCATTTGGTTGAGGTGCTGTCGCGAGCGTGTGACGCCACCATGCCTAGGAAAAGCCGACCTAGGTATGGTAGGTCACCGGTTTACTGGTGGACAGAAGAAATTGCGGAACTCCGCGGAGCCTGCTTTCGTGCAAGGAGAATTATGCAAAGAGCTCGTTCGGACGAGGGCAGAGCAGAATGTCGAGTAGCGCTAGTTGCTGCACGTGCAGCGCTTAAGAGTGGGATAATAGCTAGCAAGCGAGCCTGCTTTGAAAGGTTATGTGCCAGTGCCAATGCGAACCCGTGGGGTGATGCCTACAGGATCGTAATGGCAAAGGCCAAGGGCGTGATGGCACCCGCAGAGCGATCGCCAGAGATGCTGGAGCGGATTATTGAGGGCCTCTTTCCGCGCCACGAGCCAAGGCCCTGGCCTCAGGCCGCTGAGTCGTCCCACGGCCGACGTTCCAGTATCTCAGACCATAGCGTAGGATGGTCGGTCTCCGTGCCGAACATCCAAAGTAACGTGGGCGACGGTGGTTTAGAGGTCGGGGAGGAAGTAACGGTTACGAACGAGGAACTCATTGAGATCGCTAAATCCCTAAAGGTGAGCAAGGCACCGGGACCAGACGGAATCCCGAATATGGCCCTTAAAGCGGCTATTCTGGAGGCTCCCGAATTATTCGGGGCAGTAATGAGTATATGCCTGGAAGCTGGCAACTTCCCGGACAGATGGAAACGACAGAATCTGGTCCTATTGCCGAAGCCGGGAAAACCTCCGGATGTCCCCTCGTCATATAGGCCGCTCTGTCTGCTCGATACTGCCGGCAAGGTGCTGGAAAGGGTTATCCTTAACAGACTCGTACAGTACACTGAGGGTACAAACGGTCTGTCAAGGAACCAATTCGGCTTCCGAAAAGGCAAATCTACGGTGGATGCCATTTTGTCTGTCACTAAGACAGCCGAGGTGGCGATCCAGCGCAAGAGGACAGGTATTCGCTATTGCGCAGTTGTCACGCTCGACGTGAGAAATGCGTTTAATAGCGCTAGCTGGGACTCCATAGCCAACTCGCTTCGGAACGTCCAAGTGCCGGTGTCGCTGTACAGGATCCTGGAAAATTATTTCCAGAATCGTGTGCTATGCTACAACACGGAGGAGGGTCAGAAATGCGTTCCAATCACCGCAGGGGTTCCGCAAGGTTCCATACTGGGCCCGGTTTTGTGGAACGTCATGTATGACGAGGTGTTGAAGCTAAAGTTCCCGGTAGGGGTGGTGATTGTCGGCTTTGCGGATGACATCACCCTGGAAGTCTATGGTGAATCTATCAGAGAGGTTGAGTTGACGGCTGCCCACTCTATAAGCATTGTTGAAGTTTGGATGCGATCCAGGAAACTGGAGCTAGCGCATCATAAAACGGAGGTTATCGTGGTGAACAACCGCAAGTCGGTACAACAAGCAAAGATTAGCGTCGGGGACTGTACTATTTCGTCAACGCGGTCCTTAAAACTTCTGGGAGTCATGGTCGACGACAAGCTCAAGTTCGGGAGCCACGTCGACTATGCCTGCAAGAAGGCTTCCACAGCTATTTCAGCACTGTCTCGTATGATGTCTAATAGCTCTGCGGTATATGGCAGCAAGCGAAGGCTATTAGCCAACGTGGTCCAGTCTATACTTAGGTATGGCGGACCGGTGTGGTCATCGGCGTTAGGTACCAAAAGCTATCTAGCCAAGCTGGAAAGCACCTATCGTCTCATGTGCTTGAGAGTGGCGAGTGCGTATCGCACAGTATCACATGACGCAATCTGTGTCTTAGCAGGTATGATGCCTATTGGCATTATCATCAGCGAAGACGTAGAGTGCTTCAACCAACGTGGAACTAGAGGCATACGGAGTACCACAAGATCGGCCTCGATGAGCACATGGCAGCGGGCATGGTCTAATTCCACAAAAGGTCGTTGGACACACCGACTTATCCCGGAACTATCTGGGCGGGTCAACAGGCGCCACGGCGAAGTCAACTTCCACCTGACACAGATTCTGTCAGGGCATGGTTGCTTCAGATAGTATCTGCATAAGTTTGGGCATGCGGAGTCCCCCGCGTGTCCCGAATGCGTGGATGTTGAGGAAACGGCAGAACATGCTTTCTTCATATGCCCTCGTTTCGCGGGCGCGAGAAGCAGCATTATGGCAGTGAGCGGACAGGACACTACCCCGGATAACTTAGTCCAAAAGATGTGTTCCAGCTCGGACATCTGGGGAGCGGTCAATGCGGCTGCTACCAAGATTGTACTCGAGCTACAAAACCACTGGAGAGCCGATCAACGGCGAATAAACAGCCTAACTACCATAGTCCAGTAGTTATCTAAGCGAGTGCATTAAGCACAATAGCCCCTCCTTGAAGTAATACCGATAAGGTGGTGCCAGGGGGGATTGAGGCTGGAGACTCGAGTAGGGTTTTAGTGGGTCGGGATCCTCACGCCCCATTAGGGGGGTCGGGATACCTAAACCCCACTCCCTGAGTTATCTTCTCAGGTATCTGATAGTACCGTATCTTCTAAGGAGCTCAGCAGATTTCTCAACTCGTAAAAAAAGCCATCTCCGAGAAACAGGCGATAGAAAAGTTGCGCCCCGCACATACATACACACACACACACACACACACACACACACACACACACACACACACACACACACACACACACACACACACACACACACACACACACACACACACACACACACACACACACACACACACACACACACATACATACACACACACATACATACACACACACATACATACACACACACATACATACACACACACATACATACACACACACATACATACACACACACATACATACACACACACAGACATTGCTCATTTCGTCGAACCCTGTCGATTGGTATGTGGCTCGGCCCTCCGGGCCTCCGATCAATTTCGTGTTTTTCGACCAATTCCTAAAGCTTTGTTATAGTATAACAGAGGTCAAAATGATAAAACTACCTGACACGATTTTCTCCGGAACTAGACAACCGATTTCAATGATCTTAGTACCAAATGAACGCTCTTGCTATTATATAAAAATTGTCAAGAAGTTTTACTGAGAACGAACAAGTAATTTAAGAGTTAACCTTAAAAAACCTGTTTTGACAAGGTAATAATTATCGTCTGTTTCTTAGAGATGGCTAAGGCGATTTTTGTGCTATTAGCCTCATTTGAAAGGCAATATAGCCTAATAGATCGCTATTGATTTGTTTTTTGATTGGACGTTTAATTTGAAAGTTAAGGACAATCGTGTATCACGCATCAAAATTAACAATAATTTATAATAATTTTAACTAAGACAATTTATCAAGTTTCAATTATACTAATATCAAACGAAAGGTTTTGACACTGCGAATGTATCTGCAAAATTTCATAAGAATTGGTTTTGCCGGTCAAAAGATATTAAACCTCCAACACTCGCGCCAACTTGTTAACACGGTTACTCGCGCGCACAATAGCCCAAAACCAAAAAACGTGCGCGTTAGAGTTTTGATTGGGAAAACTTGGTTTTAGATTTATCGAACTATTGGAAGAGTTTCTTGAAATTGAAAGCTCTATCGTTTGGTAGAATTTAAATTTTGATTAATCCCCCTTAAAGTGAAATAAAAAAATTATTTTTCTTCAGTTTCAATATAACACATTGACGAGTTCTGCAAAGTTTTAGAGCATATTATTACAAGAAATTTTGCTGAAGACAGCAATTTTCTATCTATTCAGCGAAGATAGAAAAACCTTATTTATTGTACAGTTGGATTTCGAATTTACCAATGTTCGATTTTGGCATGCCTCGATTTTGGCAACAAAAGTATTCGTTTTTGGCAACACAAGATATTTCACTTCCAAAATTATGCTTAAATATCAATCAGTGTCTGCATACATGCTTTACATGACGAAAAAATGATGCCCTCAGTACGTTCATAAAAAAGTTATGTGGTTTCGAACAATAATATTTTTATTGCCGTAGGACTATGTCTTACCGTAGGGTGTCAGTGTCAATTGGCGGACTTTTTAAATATAAAATGGTTGCAATCGTTGATTAATGATATTTAGTCAATTTCTAAAGCATTTACATTAAATTTTTTCATATCGAAAAATAGTCTCGATTTTGGCACGGTTGCGATTTTGGCAACATAGACGACACGCTTTTGTTGCCAAATTCGATATCCTACTGTATATGTATTTGTAAAACCAGTTTTACTATTTTAGTTCTTTTTGGAATTGTTGTATGACTTTTACATGTATTACAAAGTTGTACAAATAGTTAAAATACACAACTTTGCTGAATATAGTAATCCTCTATGTTTGCTTGTTCAGGAACTGTAGAATTTTGATTATAAAAATACCCTAATTTTGACTCCGAATTACTTGACTTCCAACAGACGGATACATTTTAAACATTTTACATTTGCTGATAGCTTTGCTGCAGAAAAACACCATGTTACCATATGAAGAATCGAGAGAAAATTCCGGTTCTAGCCAATTGCGGTACACCTCGCATGCTGCTTGCTTCATTTCTGTGAAGCAAGTGTGTCGGTTTATGCTGATCTATTTTCCTAACAATTTAAAGTACCTATTAAGGCGGAACCGAAAGTGGCTAACGTTATTGTGTTAGTGCGACAAACACTGTACTGTACATCTCATGTGTTCGTTAAAAACCTAAACGTTTATTTGAATATCGCATTAGTATTGGTAATATATGTCAAATAGCGGAGCTTGCAAACATAAACAGCTGATCCGCACTGACTACAAACATCCCGAAAAAGGGTTTGTTTTCTTTATCAAGGCATTCCGATTCAATCAAAATTAACAGCAGCAACTGAATAATGCGCAGGATCACTAGGATGTTTAATTAATCCGCTTGCATCGGATTGTGTTTTTGATTCCTGCGTTTGCGTTTTGTTTGTTTATTTCACTCTAAGCTCATCGATGCGGCGAAAGTTGAAAGCTCTTTAAAAGCTCATTGATGTGACGAAAGTTTGATACTGTGTTGCTGCTTTTTCGGAAATCGGTAGTTCAACGAAATATGTGCGTAACCAAATATCTATTAACTAATTCCAAATTATACATTGGTCGCTTTTATGAACACGTAATGATCGATATGTTCAATTAAATTTATTTTCCATTAGCAATTAGCTGAGCGTTTATTGATACACAGCAGATCAATAAATTGAATTACAAGTTTTAGGACATTATAACAGCGCTGAAAGCACTGATTACGTGGCGAAAGCATGCTCTGCCAATACAGATGCATTTTTTAACGCGCAAAACAATACATGCTTCGAATGGTAGCCATTTATCCAGCCATCTTTGAGCCACTTTCGGTTTCCCCTTAATGCATTGAATAGTTATGGCATTTTGCTCATAACAAGTTTATTGAAGAATATACGTTAGTTAAATAACGATTTGTAACTTTATAACAATATGGCATTCAAAAACCTACACGTGTTGTACAAAATACCACAGCGTGACTAAACGAAGGTTAATACAAATTGATGAAATTTATTCAAGAAAACTTTATTGATGTGAAACAAATAGAATTACAGGAAATTATGCATAATTCAAAAACCTATAAACTAGACCTTTACTACGCAATATATATGTTAAAGAATAATATTTTCCCTTAGAACTTACTTTTACTTGTACTTACTCAAATTAATAACTGACTCCGGATCTATCAAAATTTATAAGTGCTCCTGTTTTGTTCAAATTTTATAAATTTATTCAATTTCCAAAATTTTTATGTAAACTAACGCACTACGCAACGTTAACCAATAGATGAATTATGTTCCAAAGACGTGTCGATTTTTATCTCAAATAGCAAATAAGACCGTATAACAAAGGTTCCTTTCACCACTAGGTGGATTAAATCAAGTTTTTCATTATGCTATATAGAAATATAAAAAAATCACAGAGGTTGTGTACAAGACACGTCCGCAAAGATGACGTAAAGCTACGTAAGTCTCCTTGTAGTGATAGTAACATGTATCCATGCATGTAATAATACGATTCTTCATACGTACATGCTACATGCAGCATATACATATACATATATATATATATATATATATATATATATATATATATATATATATATATATATATATATATGTATATCTATACCTATAAAGAAGGATTTCTGTCTGTCTGTCTGTCTGTCCGTATGTTCCTTATAGAATCGAAAACTACTGAACCAATCGGCATGAAAATATCCATGTAGAGGGTTTTGAGGGCCAGGAAAGACTTTAGTGATGGTTAGAAACCCCTCCCATACAAATGAAACACAAATTTCTGCGTAACTCGACAACTAATCAAGCAAATAGAACAAAATTTGGCATGTGGGTGTTTTCGGTGACAAGAATTTATTCTATGGTGAATTGAGACCCCTCCCCTCTTTATAAGGGGAATTACAACTCCTCTCCTTTTTAAAAGGGGGGGCTTCCATACAAATTTCCTCATAACTCGAGAACTAATCAAGCAAATGGAACCAAATTTGGCATGTGAAGGTTTTCGAGGGCAAGAATATTTTCTATAGTAAATTAGGACCCCTCCCCACTTTAAGAGGGGGGGGGGGCTCCTGTACCAAAGAAACACAATTTTCCTCATAACTCGAGAAGTAATTAAGCAAATGGAACCAAATTTGGCATGAAGTTGTTTTTGGAGACAAAATTTTTTTCTATGATGAATTGGGACCCCTCCCCGTTTTAGGAGGGGGGGATCCTATACACATGAAATACAAATTTCCTCATAACTGAAGAACTAATCAAGGAAATGGAACAAAATTTGGCATGTGAAAGTTTTCGAGGGCAAGAATATTTTCTATGGTGAATAAGGACCCCTCCCCACTTTAAGAGGGGGGGCTCCTATACAAACGAAATACAAATTTCCTCATAACTCGAGAACTAATCAAGCAAATGGAACAAAATTTGGCACGTGGGTGTATTTGGAGACAAAATTTTTTTCTATGATGAATTCGGACCCCTCCCCACTTTAGGAAGGGGGGCTCTTATACAAATGAAATGCAAATTTCCTCATAACTCGAGAATTAATCAAGCAAATGGAACCAAATTTGGCATGTGAAAGTTTTCTAGGGCATGAATATTTTTTATGGTGAATTAGAACCCCTCCCCACTTTAAGAGGGGGGCTCCTATACAAACGAAATACAAATTTCCTCATAACTCGAGAACTAATCAAGCAAATGGAACCAAATTTGACACGTGGGTGTTTTGGAGACAAAAATTTTTTCTATGATGAACTGGGACCCCTCCTCAGTTTAGGAGGGGGCTCCTATACAAATGAAATACAAATTTCCTCATAACTCGAGAGCTAATCAAGCAAATGAAACCAAATTTGGCATGTGAAAGTTTTCGAGGGCAAGAATATTTTCTATGGAGAATTAGGACCCCTCCCAACTTTAAGAGGGGGGGCTCCTATACAAACGAAATACAAATTTCCTCATAACTCGAGAACTAATCAAGCAAATGGAACCAAATTTGGCATGTGGGTGTTTTTGGAGGCAACCATTTTTTCTATGATGAATTAGGACCCCTTACCTTTTCAAGAGGGGGGGGGGCTCTGTTACAAACGAAATACAAATTCCCTCATAACTCTAGAACTAATCAAGCAAATGGAACCAAATTTATCATGTGGGTGTTTTTGGGGGCAAGAATATTTTCTATGGATTTCCCCACTTTAAGAGGGGGGGGGGGGGGGCTCCTATACAAATGAAAAACAAATTTCCTCATAACTCGAGAACTAATCAAGCAAATGGAACCAAATTTGACATGTAAGTGGTTTTGGACGCAAGATTTTTTTCTATGGTGAATTGAGACCGCTCTCTTCTTTAGAAAGCGAGTTATGGCCCATCTCCCCTTTAAGAGGGTAAGCTTCCATACAAATGAAATGCAAATTTCCTCTTATCTCGAGAACTAATCAATCAAATGGAACCAAATTTGGCATGTGGGAGTTTTAGATGGCAGAAATTTTTTCTATGGTGAATTACGACCCCTTCCCTTTTTAAGAGGGGAGTTCCCATACAAATGATATTCAAATTTCCTTATAACTTGAGAACTAATCAAGCAAATGGAACCAAATTTGGCATGTGGGAGATTTTGGAGTCTTGAATTTATTTTACGATAGTTAGAGACCTCTCACCCCTGTGGTAGCGGGGCATGGACTCTCATACAAATAAAACAGAAATTTTTGCGAAACTCAAAAACTAATCGAACTCGAGAAATTCGAGACTCTTCCATAAAGCATTAGTCAATACAAGACCACAAAAACTATCTATAGTAACACTAGATCATTCAGGACGAGACGGTCGCGAGTGTTGCCGGTGACCCGCCGTCAGAAGCGCCGCCCACTGGGGGGCTTGCAAAACCCGAGATTGTGACAAAGATCATCCGAGATTCATGATTTATGTACAACACAGGTTAATTTGTGGCAATACGAAGTTTGTCGGGTCAGCTAGTATATATATAAACCAAAAGTGACCAAACTGTTTGTTCGCTCATAAGCTGTACTAATGATCTTCTTTTTAGGGAGCCCTTGGTTTAATCCTTTTCGGTTTTATTTTAAAGCTTTACTGGTATAAATATTATGCAATTGAACTGAAAATGTTCGGTAGTTCATCTAAAAAATGTATTAAGACAGGAAGTTTTGTGCTGAAACACTTTATTTTTAACAGGTCCCACTTGCCCCGGGTGTTTTAAAGTGCCGACCTTATTTCGACCCATTTTTTAATGCCGTTTGTCAAATTAAACAACTAGTTTTCTGGTGTTATTTGTTAATACACTCATTATGTTTACCTACTGTCAGACAAACATTTACTTTTACGTAAAGCCTGTGGCCAAAATATCATTTATAGAAAGGTGCGTCAAACTTACAACGCAAATTGAAAATAACGCTCAAATTTGAAGTCAAATTTTGGTGTTTGTAATGCCTGTTATAAATAATCTAGAATTTTTATACATGCGTTTGAGTTGTATCTTTCATTTCTAGAAAGGTTCGGTTGGAGAAAATGAGGTTGAAGAGAATTATGAGCTCCGTTCCCACTTACCCCGTATTCCCACTTGCCCCGGGGTACCTTACATGCTTCTACCACATGCGTTGTATGTAACTTTTTTTTTTGCTTTTGATTATAGTCACTTTAACAGGTCATTCGTGACTTCTGCAGGGTTGGGATTTGAACCCGGGTCCTCGGCGTGAGAGGCGTGAATGCTAAGAACTACACCGGGATTGACCCCAAATGTAGCGTATGCATTGAAATATATAGTAGAAAGGCAAAAATGGACTTTTTTCGAATGGTGATAAAAAACCCGATATAATCCACCTATTGGTGAAAGGAACCTTTGTTATACCATCTCATTTGTCATTTGAGTTAGAATTCGACACGCCTTCGGAACTCAACTTTTTGATAACACTATGATAGTTATCATCAATACATATGCATGTCTATGTAACATACTGATAAATTTGTATAATATTCCAAAGCAATCAAAAAATGTCTTCCTTTTATTTGTATAATTTGTTATTTTGAGTTAATAGCGGGGTGACATTCTGGGGTTTGGTTTAAGTGAGCAACTGTCCGTTTTCCTGGATGTATTCGGAACGTTCCTAGAATGTGTCCAGCTGTGGCCAATGTAACCCTGGCCACTTTATATGTCAACAAATGAGCTACTTTTGCAATTTTGAGTACTTAAAGATGTCATATGTTGTACTTTAGCTGAATTCAGAAACTGAAGGGAGACCCTCACTGGAAAATCGAAAAACTTGTTTGTTTTGCATTTTCAGAAGGGTTTTATCTTTAGAAATGTTGAGCCCATAGTATTTTTCGGTACGTGGTCTCGTTGAGAATTTACAGTAAAACTGTTGGATCACTTGAAGGGAAGTGCAGTGCTGTACAATTGTTTAAACGCGCTCTCCTCGAAATCATATGTTTTCAGCGACTGTGCGTGTATCGCAGTATCTTAGAGAATCGATTTGGGTGAATTTTTTGACGTGTAAAAATTACTTATCTAAATTGTGACGTAACCGCTTTTCGATATCTCAACTTTTTAATTTTCGCTGCATTTTTAAAAAAATCGTTACACTTCGCAACCAGTAAGAGATAGATAGTTAATATGTACAGCAAAGTTGCTTATTTTACTGCGTTCTATAACTTTTGTGGAGACACTGTACTTTTTTGGACGCATTTAAAAAAACAAAAATTTGTATCACCCTAATAGGTAGATTTACGGTCACCCTAATAGTGTAAAAAGTTGCGCCAAATTTTTTAAATAAACTTTTCCAAAGACATACCACCTGGAAAATTAGACATTTTTACGCTAGAGCACATGATCGCGTTTTTTTACCTTTGTTATACTATAACAAAGGTTTAAAAATTGGTCGAAAAACACAAAGTTGATCTGAGGCCCGGAGGGCCGAGTCACATATACCAATCGATAAGGTTCGACGAATTTTTTCGCCAAATGGCAGTCACACCGGACGCACGCGTTTTCGAATCGCTGCTGCGCGCGCTCTTCATAATTTTAAATTTTTATTTTACCGCTTAAACCGTCGCGTAAGCGTTTTTAACAATAACATAGTGAATAATTTTGTGTTTTAATCGCGCGTTTTTATCATCAATCATGCCGTGCGGAGTTAAATCGTGTGGTATCAGTGACGACCGCTTCCTATGGAAGTGCGAATATTGTAACAAACAATATCATGCAGCATGCATCGGAGTGCAACGGCAGCGTGAGCATTTTATCGCGGCTTTCATGGTGCCTATGTGCGCCGATTGCCAGGAAATACTACGGAAGGAAGCCGACGTGAGGAAGATGCTTCATCAACAGGAACAACTCATAGAAGCCATTACCTCACAGACCGACGCTAACCATCGTGTTGCTGCTGACTTAAAGAAATTCTGCCTGGTATCGGAACTTTTCGATAGCATCGAACACCTGCTCAGCGACGTTAAAGTAACATTGGCAGTAATAAACACAAATAACAACAAAATGTGCAACGCGGTCAGTCAGCACATTCAGTCGTGTGACTCACAAGCGCACACGACCATAACTGGCATCAACGAAGCAAACTCAATGATGTCACAAAAAATAAAAAAATATTTGGACGTACGGCTATCAAGCCTGACAACCGACATGGCTCTATCGATGGAAAGAGCCGACACATCATTACCTCAATATAATTGCGAGTCAACCCTTCGCGAAATTCTGGACGAGGTAAAATTGGTCTCAACAGCTGTGTCTGCTGTTGAAACGAATGCAACAGCTGTTTCGCCGCCACAGAAGTCATTACAGGAAGAATTAGCAGAAACTTCATCAGCAAATAACGAAAATCTACAACCTAAG
The DNA here is from genome assembly GCF_943734655.1 of Sabethes cyaneus. Classification (NCBI taxonomy): domain Eukaryota; kingdom Metazoa; phylum Arthropoda; class Insecta; order Diptera; family Culicidae; genus Sabethes; species Sabethes cyaneus. Next base: position 118,977,856 of record NC_071355.1, on the reverse strand, counting down.
ACTGACCATTCATCTCCAGGATGGCGATTTTTGGGCAATAAATGGCGCTGGATGCAGAACTGGTCGATGTATGACGCCAAACAACGGACTCGTAGGCTTCAGGAAAGAGCAGCGGAAAAAGCCAGACGTAGCAGAAAACGCAGAAAACAACAGCGCATCAAAACTAAGAACAATATAAATAGCAATCATAGAATCGGTAAACAAACCCGTACGAATGCTTCGGACAAACAGTTACTGGCCACAGCGAAAGTACAATTTGCTGGTCCACCATCAAATACGGACCACCCAATTGCAGGACTTTCAGTGCCAAAGTTTATTGACTTTCAAAAGGGTAAAATTCTAAACCCCTACCACACGGGCCACCAGACAAAACACAATAGAATTGAATCACCACCAGCGGGAAATAGCACTGCGTCAACACCGTCAACGTCATCATCGCACTCAACATCTACCTGGACACCCGACCCGATGCGTCCACCTATCGTCAGCTTAACGCAGCAATCAGCTGGCGGAGACGGACGTTTCCTGAAAGCGCGACTGCGAGATCCGAAAATTATGTATCTCATTCGTCTTTACCTGGCATACATGCACGACAAGGAACCGACTTTCTGCTACGAAGGTATGACGAACACCAGCATAAAAATGAATTTGGCTTCAGAAGGACTACCGGTCTCTGCGCAGGACCTGCAGAAAATCTTTTTCGAGGTACATGAGGAATTTGGTGTACCGAAACAGGCAGCATCTGACGACTTGGAAGGTTATCGACGGCATCTCAACAATCAGAGAATCCAGTACCTGCAACGTGCGAGGGAAAGCGCCGGTAAATTTAGCCATCCGGTCCGAAGCACCAACCAGAATTTTCGGAAGTAACGACTCCTTTCGATGAGAAAGAGGTAACTAATTTAAGTATTTCTTCAACCGACCCTCTTCCGTCAATTTCTTCACTAAAACAGAATGTGACTGTAATTTTGATTTATTGTCAAAATTTCAATCGCATGAAAAGTCCAGCCAAAATGAAGGAAATTTATAAAAATTTACATAGCTCATCCTTTTCTGTTATTCTGGCAACTGAGACAAGCTGGAATGAAAGCGTAAAAAGTGAAGAAATTTTTGGAAGTGCCTTTAACGTATTCAGAGACGACAGAAATTTTCTTGAGTCTCAAAAGAAGTCGGGTGGCGGAGTCCTCATAGCTTTGTCGTCTAATTTCAATTCCGAAATTATAACGACAACAAAATTTAAAGAATTCGAGCATGTCTGGGTAAAATCACATTTAGCAGGAGAAACACATGTATTCGCCTCGGTGTATTTTCCTCCAGACCAAGCTCATAAAACAACTTATGAAGCATTTTTCCAAATTGCCGAACACATTCTATCACAACTGCCTCCCGAGGTTAAAGTTCACATTTATGGAGACTTCAATCAACGCCATGCTGACTTCATTCCAGACTCTGAAAATGAATGCATCTTACTCCCAATCGTTGGGGAGTATGAAACACTGCAGTTTATTTTCGACAAAACTGCCAATTTGGGGCTGAACCAAATTAACCATATTAAAAACCAACAAAATTACTATCTAGATTTTTTGCTTACGAACATTTATGAAGACTTCTGTGTGACTGAATCATTAAATCCACTATGGAAAAATGAGGCGTTTCACACAGCAATTGAATATTCTTTATTTATACACAAATACCATAGACCCAACGATTGCGAGTTCGAAGAAGTTTTTGAATACGAAAAGGCAAACTATGAAAACATTAGACGTAGATTAAACTGTGTTAATTGGCAACTTATTCTCGAGAATGAAGAAAATGTCGAAGTTGCTGTAGACACATTCTTTAAAATTTTATTAGAAGTAATGATACAGAACATACCGTTAAAGAAAAGAAGACGTCACAAAAATACAAAAAGTCCAGTCTGGTATAACAGTAAGATTAAGAACTTGAAAAATCGCAAACAAAAGGCCCATAAAAATTATAAAAAACATGCCAGTACTGAAAATTTAGCAAGATATTTGGACGTATGCAACCAGCTAAATTTTGCAATCAGCAATGCGTTTGAAGAGTACAATTCAAAAATTGAACTTGAAATAAAGTCCAGTCCTAAAAATTTCTTTGATTACGTGAAAACTAAACTAAAATCTGACAATTTTCCATCCATAATGCATCTTGATGAAAATGTTGGGGATAGCCCGGAAAATATTCGTAAGCTTTTTGCAAAATTTTTTCAAGAAATCTATACAACATTTTCTGAAGAAGATCGCGATCGCGACTATTTTGCATTTTTTCCGGATTCTTCAATGGATATTGGCGTTAACCAACTTCAGGCTCAAGATATTTTGCAGGCTTTGAAAAATGTTAATGTCTCAAAAGGTCCTGGGCCTGACGGAATCCCTCCAGTATTCATAAAAAATCTTGCAATAGAGCTCACTGCTCCTCTGTTTTGGCTTTTTAACTTATCACTAAAATCTGGAATCTTTCCAAAAATATGGAAAAGCTCATTTCTGGTGCCTATCTTTAAATCGGGCCGGAAATCTGACGTACGTAATTATCGTGGTATTGCCATTATCTCTTGCATTCCAAAACTTTTCGAAGCTATTATCAATGAAAAACTATTCCTTCAAATTAAAAACAGAATTACAGAAATGCAACACGGTTTCTTCAAAGGACGTTCGACTACGACAAATTTACTGGAATTCATAGACCACTCACTGAATGCAATGGGTAATGGAAACCATGTAGAAGCACTCTATACGGACTTTAGCAAGGCATTTGATCGCATTGACATACCAATGCTGCTTTTCAAATTGCAAAAAATTGGAATTGAGCCAGGGCTCCTGAAATGGCTTGAATCGTATTTAACTAATCGCCAACAAATAATTAAATTTAACGGAAAGACCTCGAATCCAATTCAAGTCACTTCTGGTGTTCCTCAAGGCTCTCATTTGGGACCTTTTCTTTTTATCTTGTATGTAAACGACATTTCCTTCATTCTCAAGGAACTTAAAGTGCTAATATATGCCGACGATATGAAGCTCTTTTTAGAAATAAGAAATGAAGAAGACATCAATGTATTCCAGAACGAAATACACATATTCTATATATGGTGTAAAAAAAGCTTATTAGAACTTAATGTAAAAAAGTGCAACCTTATATCATTTAGCAGAAAAAGAATTACACCGGAAATATCAATCATATTAGGAAATCAAATAGTAGAAAAATGTGAAAAAGTTAGGGATTTAGGAATTATCTTAGACTCCAAACTAACTTTCGTCGACCATTATGACACAATAATACACAGAGCAAACAACATGCTAGGTTTTATTAAACGCTTTAGCTATAATTTTTCAGATCCATACACCATCAAAACACTATATATTGCTTATGTGAGGTCAATACTGGAATACTGCAGTATTGTATGGTCTCCTTTTTCAATAACGCACGAAGAAAGAATAGAATCAGTACAAAAACAATTTCTCTTATATGCTCTTCGTAAATTAGGTTGGACAGCATTTCCTCTTCCATCATACGAAGCACGCTGCATGCTTATAAATATACAATCATTAAAAGAGCGTCGTATTTATGCAATGGTCTCATTTGTAAACGATATCGTTTCGCACCGTATTGACTCAGCAACACTTTTATCAAAACTGAACTTTTATACACCTACCCGGCAACTTCGTAATCGAAATCTATTTGCCATAAGCCATTATCGTACTAATTATGCAAAATTCGGTCCACTAAATCGTATGATGGCAGCGTACAATCAATACTGCGAAACCATTGACTTTACAATGTCTCGGCATAGACTTAAACATCACTTTAATTCAATACGTAATCATAACGCGTAGATAACGAAACAAAGGAATATGAACACTTTTTAATCACCATCTAATTATAAGACTTCTATATAAGAAACTGTATATGCATTATACTAGTCTACATCGGTTGACGAAATAAATAAATAAATAAATAAATTGAGCAATGTCTGTGTGTGTGTGTGTGTGTGTGTGTATGTATGTATGTGTGTGTGTGCGCTTCATTTTCTATCGCCTGTTTCTCGGAGATGGCTGAACCGATTCGTTCGATTTTACTTTTGTTTGAAAGGTACTATTGCCTTGTGTATCACTTTTGTGTTGTTTCATGGTCCGACTTTTTGTTTAAAAGTTATGAGTAAAAATGTGAAAACTACCTGACACGATTTTCTCCGGAACTAGACAACCGATTTCAATGATCTTAGTACCAAATGAAAGCTCTTGCTATAATATAAAAATTGTCAAGAAGTTTTATTGAGAACAGACAAGTAGTTTAAAAGTTAACCTTAAAAAACCTGTTTTGACAAGGTAATAATTATCGCCTGTTTCTCAGAGATGGCTAAACCGATTTTTGTGCTATTAGTCTCATTTGAGAGGCAATATTGCCTAATAGATCACTATTGATTTGTTTTTTGATTGGACGTTTAATTTGAAAGTTATGGACAATCGTGTACAACACATCAAAATTAACAAAAATTTATAATAATTTTGACTAAGATAATGTATCAAGTTTCAATTATTTTAGTATCAAACGAAAGGTTTTGACATTGCGAATGTATCTGCGAAATTTCATAAGAATTGGTTTTGCCGGTCAAAAGCCTCGAACACTCGTGCCAACTTTTGTAACACGGTTTACTCGCGCGCACAATAGCCCAAAACCAAAAAAAACGTGCGCAGTATAGTTTTGCCTGGGAAAACTTGGTCTTAGGTTTATCGAACCTTTGGAAGAGTTTCTTGAAATTGAAAGCTCTATCGTCTGGTAGAATTTAAATTTTGATTAATCCCCCTAAAAGTGAAATAAAAAAATTATTTGTCTTCAGTTTCATGTGCATTCAGCATTGATGTGTTCTGCAAAGTTTTAGAGCATTTTATTACAAGAAATTTTGCTGAAGACAGCAACCTTCTATCTCTTCAGCGAAGATGGAAAAATTTTATTTATGAATTTGTAAAATCAGTGTTTCTACTTTAGCTCTTTTTGTAATTATTGTATGACTGGTTCATGTATTACAAAGTTGTACAAATAGTACACAACTTTGCTGAATATAGTATAGCTCTATGTTTGCTTGTTTAGGAACTGTAGAACTTTGATTATAAAAAATAGCCCAATTTTGACCTCGAATTACTTGACTAACAACAGACGGATACATTTTAAATCTTTTACATTTGCTGATAATTCCGCTGCATACAGACCCATTTTTCCATATGAAGAAACGAGAAAAAGTTCCAGTTGAGATCAATTGCGGACTTCACACGCTGCTTGCTTCGTTTCTGTGATGTCGGTTTATGCTGATCTATTTTCCTAACAAATTAAAGTATTAATGCCTTGAATAATTCTAACATTTTGCTCATAACAAGTTTATTTAAGAATATACGTTAGTTAAACCATGATTTGTAACTTTATAACAATATGGCATGTAAAAGACTTTTACTACGCAATGTATATGTTAAAGAATATTATTTCCTTTTACAACTTACTTTTACTTGCACTTACTCATATTAGGAACAACTTACTCAGCAATTTCTTGAGAAAAGAATCTATCAAAATTTATAAGTGCTCCTATTTTATTCAAATTTCGTGAACTTATTCAATTTCCAAAAATTTTATGTAAACCCATGCACCATGCATCGTTAACCAATAGATGAATTTTGTTCCGAAGACGTGTCGATTTCTATCTCAAATAGCAAGTAAGACCGTATAACAAAGGTTCCTTTCACCACTAGGTGGATTAAAACAGGTTTTTTCTGTTTGGTTCATATCAGTAAAGTTTGCTTAAATAATTTCATCAATGTTTTTCAATTAACTTTTGACTGGTAAGGCCAATTCTAATAATATTTAGCAGATATGTTCATAGCATTAAGGCCTCCTGTTTGATACTAAAATAATTGAAATCTGATTAATTATCTGGTTAAATACGTTATAAATAATTGTAACTTTTATTATGCTGTACACGACTGCTCATAACTTTCAAATTAAATATCTAATCCAAAAACAAATCAATAGTGATCTATGAGGCTATATTACCTACCAAATGAGACTAATAGCGCATAAATCGGTTTGGCCATCTCTGAGAAACGTTCGACTAATTGACACCTTGAAAAAGCACATTTTTAAGCATAACTTTAGAACCGCTTGATTGTTTGCGATAAAACTCTCCACAAAAAATTTGCAGTAGCAAGAGCCTTCATTTGATACTAAAATGGTTGAAATCGGTTGAGCGGTTCCGGAGAAAATCATGTCACGTAATTTTTACATTTTTGCTTATAACTTTTAAACAAAATGTCGGACCGCAAAACCATTCAATTGTGATCTACAAGGTGATAACACCTTTCAAATAAGCGTAATAGCAAACGAATCGGTTCAGCCATCTCCGAGAAACAGACTACTAAAGTCAAGCGTCACACACCCACAGACATTGCTCAATTCGTCGAACCTTATCGATTGGTATATGTGACTCGGCCCTCCGGGCCTCGGATCAACTTCGTGTTTTTCGACCAATGTTATAGTATAACAAAGGTAAAAACTAAGATAGCTAATTGAACTCAATATTTAGTGAACGAGACACAACACTAATAGTTCTTAGGTTGCATAAAAAATTTCTCTTCTCTTTCTTTTCGGGGGTCTTCTATACAAATGAAATACAAATTTCCTCATAACTCGAGAACTAAATAATCAAATGGAACCATATTTGGCATGTGGGTGTTCCTGGAGGCATGAATTTTTTCTATGATGAATTAGGACCCCTTACTTTTTTAGGAAGGGGGTCCCTATACAAATGAAATACAAATTTCTCCATAACTCGAGAATTAATGAATCAAATGGAACCATATTTGGCATGTGGGTCTTTTTAGAGGCATGAATTTTTTCGATGATGAATTAGGACCCCTTACCTATTTAGGAGGGGGGGGGCTCTCATACAAATGAAATACACATTTCCTCATAACTCAAGAAGTAATCAAGCAAATGGAACCAAATTTGGCATGTGGGGGTTTTGGAGGCAGGAATTTTTTTAGAGATGGTTTGAGACCTCTCAGTGAGCGGCCGTCACCCCTGTGGTAGAAGAATAAGGATTCTCATACAAATAAAACAGAAATTTTTGCGTAACTCAAAAACTAATCGAACTCGAGAAATTTTAGACTCTTTCATAAAACATTAATCAATAACAAGACCACCAAAAACTATCAACAGTAATCTTCTATACCTATAAAGAAGGATTTCTGTCTGTCTGTCTGTCCTGTGTTCCTTATAGAATCAAAAACTACTGAACCAATCGGCGTGAAAATTTGCATGTAGAGGTTTTTGGGGCCAGGAAAGGTTTTAGTGATGGCTAGAGACCCCTACCCCCACTAAGAAGGGGGGCTCCTATACAAATGAAACACAAATTTCTGCATAACTCGAGAACTAATCAAGCAAATAGAACCAAATTTGGCATGTGGGTGTTTTCAGTGACAAGAATTCATTCTAGGGTAATTTGAGACCCATCCCCTCTTTATAAGGGGAATTATAACTCCTCTCCCCTTTAAGAGGGGGGACTTCCATACAAATTTCCTCATAACTCGAGAACTAATCAAGCAAATGCAACCAAATTTGGCACGTGAAGGTTTTCGAGAGCAAGAAAATTCTCTATGGTGAATTAGGACCCCTCCCCACTTTAAGAGGAGGGGCTCCTGTACAAATGAAATACAAATTTCCTCATAACTCGAGAACTAATCAAGCGAATTGAACCAAATTTGGCATGTGTGTGTTTTTGGAGACAATTTTTTTTTCAATGATGAATTGGGACCCCTCCCCACTTTAGGAGGGGGGGTCCTATACAAACGAAATACAAATTTCCTCATAACTCGAGAACTAATCCAGCAAATGGAACCAAATTTGGCGTGCAGGTGTTTTTGGAGGCAAGAATTTTTTCTGTGATGAATTAGGACCTCTTCCCACATTAGGAGAGGGGGCTCCAATACAAATGAAATACAAATTTCCCCATAACTCGAGAACTAATCAAGCAAATAGAACCAAATTCGGCATGTGGAGGTTTTTGGAGGCAAAAATATTTTCTACGGTGAATTAGGATCCTTCCACACTTCAAGGGGGGGGGCTTCTACACAAATGAAATACAAATTTCCTCATAATTCGAGAACTAATCAAGCAAATGGAACCATATTTGGCATGTGGGTGTTTTTGGAGGCAACCATTTTTCCCATGATGAATTAGGACTTCTTACCTTTTTAGGAGGGGGGGGGGGGTGGGGGGTCTCCCATTCAAACAAAATACAAATTTGCTCATAACTTTAAAACTAATCAAGCAAATGGAACCAAATTTGGCATGTGAGAGTTTTAGATGGCAGAATTTTTTTTCTGTGGTGTATTACGACCCCTTTCCCTTTTAAGAGGGTGGGCTCCCATACAAATGAAATACAAATTTCCTTATAATTTGAGTACTAATCAAGCAAATGGAACCAAATTTAGCATGTAGGAGATTTTTGAGTCTTGAATTTATTTTATGATAGTTAGAGACCTCTCACCCCTGTGGTAGGGGGATATGGACTCTCATACAAATAAAACAGAAATTTTTGCGAAACTCAAAAACTAATCCAACTCGAGAAATTCGAGACTCTTCCATAAAACATTAATCAATAACAAGACCACAAAAACTATCTATAGTAACACTAGATCATTCAGGACGAGCCGGTCGCGAGTGTTGCCGGTGACCCGCCGTCGGAAGCGCCGCCCACTGGGGGGCTTGCAAAACTCGAGAAGTGTCAAAGATCATCCGAGATTCATGATTTATGTACAACACTTTGTGTTAATTTGTGGCAATACGAAGTTTTTCGGGTCAGCTAGTATTAGATAAATCAGTGCGAGACGGCCATAGGCCGCGTGTGTTGCCGGCGACCTGCCGTTGGAAGCGCGGGCCACTGCGGGTTTATCACCTCTATCTAGGTTTATTTATTTTCCTAGATCTACTGACCTCTATTACTTTCCTTCAGTTGGATCACCCTTGCGAAATGGTACTTTCTACGGAAAGATTTTCCGTGGAATACTGCATCCCGCGTAAGGTTTTTCACGAAATGGTCAACTGAGAACTTGGTGTTCCGCAAAATGGTATTCGGCGAAATGGTTTGTAATGATGGCGAATATTTAAATGCCATCCACTTTATTTTATCAGACTAAGCAATGGGGGGAGTTGTTTTCTACTTTACTGTGAGGAAAATTTGTATATTAAAACACCCATGAACTCCCCAGAAACTTGCAAAACTCGAGGTTGTGATAAAGTTCATCCGAGATTCGCGATTTATGTACAACACAGTTTAATTTGTGGCAATACGAAGTTTGTCGGGTCAGCTAGTAGATAAAAAACCCAATTGGCACGCTGTAGGTCCATGTTGTTGAAGAAACCGAATTGCGACTGAAATTAGTCATATTTTGGTTACCACAACAACTTTGTTACAACCGCGCTACTAGCGAAAAGTATCGTAAGTGTGCTACTTGGGTAAGTTGAATAAGTATCATGTATCTCTAGGTGAGATATGTGCATTATTCAGTTTGTCAACATTGTCGATGATTCACAAACTGAAGCGTGTAGGGCGATATATTAGCATTGGTAAGAGGAAATGCTTATCAACTTAGGGACTGTATTGGCTCGTTTCATAATGCCTGATTTTTATTTTTAGGAATAAAAATTCAAGTTTGTCACGTGGTTCCGTAAATCTTGCATGTGCATATTATTTTTCGATATAAATTGAATTACGGTATATGACCATTTATTATATTCAATTTATAAAAAAAGGTATATTTTATATCTTAATTTTCGTAATTATTACTTTACAAGAAAATTTTCCAAAATCTCTTGTAATTGGTGATTACATACTGAGTGTCGTTTCGTATAGCAATTAAGCATTGTTCGTTTGCGTGCCTCGCTCGTTGCATTTTTCCGACAGCGGTGGGGTTTGAAGATTAAATTAAATTAAATTAACTTGGCAACACTTAATAATGACGTGTTTACAAACCAGAACGTATATTGAAGCGTTTTAAACGATGCATTAGATACGTGAAATCGTTACTTATCAACATTGCGCGCGTGACTACAATTATATCATAATCGAATATCAAAAACTTGATAGCTTTTGAACAACTCCCTGATAAAGTAATCATGGTTGTTAGGTATTTTTTATGATCGAGGGAAGCGAAAAGGTAACTCGCGTAACCATAGTTTTCGATGTAATTGTCAAATTGATACGTTGGTCTCAGGACGGCTTTCGGTCATTGCAACAAATGTATATCGGTATCTAATAACTGCTCGCGCTATTTCGGACAAATCGAATAGGTTAATAGCACTTAAGCTTTGGTATCGGTGAACTGATTTCTCATAGTTTTTTTATGTCAATATTTCGGATTTCTTAAAATTGAAAAGCATAATGGAACCACTCCAAATATTAAAAAACCAAAATAGAAAGCATCGTAGAGTTTATACATAATTATGATCCGGTAACAGAATTATAACACAAAAATATCAAAAAAGAATAAATAATAGTACATGACAGAAAACGAGTTCTATGGACCAGAGCACTCACGTTGAAAATATTTATATTAAATATATCCACAATCTAAGAAAGCATAAAACTAAGACCTATAACCCAAAGACAATAAATAAATGCAATGGCAGGAATAATTAAAGAAAATCACTTAAAATCATATCTTTAAAGTACACAAAAACAATAACATCAATGAATGGGAGGGTCCATCAGGGTACTTGTTTGAAGCACTGTGCTTAGGGAGAGTGAAGTGGTCAACTTCCTAAGGTTAACCTTGGCCCGGCTAACAACACATTGTGGATAATGAGCGGGCCCTTCTCCCCACCAATCACCGGCTTACTCAACGATTGGCTCATGTGATCTAGTTTCTGGAAGGAGATTCTTAAATACCCTTGTTACGTGCAAGTGATGTTGCTTGCCGACCGATTCCCTTTGGCCCTTCATACAGGAGCTGGTAAACGTGCCCAATCGTTATTTTTGTACGATTCCCCTTGTCAAGATATGCCCATTGCTATGAACAGTTGTTCTGCTAAGATAAGTGGTAGTTCCCATACATACATACATACATTGTCGATGATTCACAAACTCTGTTTTGTGATTGCCGAGTTGGCAATCCAGCGTAAGAGGACGGGTATCCGCTATTGCGCAGTTGTCACGCTCGACGTGAGAAATGCGTTTAATAGCGCTAGTTGGGACTCCATAGCTAACTCGCTTCGGAACGTCCAAGTGCCGGTGTCGCTGTACAGGATTCTGGAAAATTATTTCCAGAATCGGGTGCTATGCTACAACACGGAGGAGGGTCAGAAGTGCGTTCCAATCACCGCGGGGGTTCCGCAAGGTTCCATACTGGGTCCGGTGTTGTGTAACGTCATGTATGACGAGGTGTTGAAGCTAAAGTTCCCGGTAGGTGTGGTCGGACGATATCACCTTGGAAGTCTACGGTGAATCTATCAAAGAGGTTGAGTTGACGGCTGCCCACTCTATAAGAATTGTCAAAGATTGGATGCGCTCCAGGAAACTGGAGCTAGCGCATCATAAAACGGAGGTTATCGTAGTGAACAATCGCAAGTCAGCGCAGCACGCAAATATCAGCGACGGGGACTGCACTATTTCGTTAACGCGGTTCTCACGTCGAGCGTGACAACTGCGCAATAGCGCACACCTGTCCTCTTGCGCTGGACTGCCACCTCGGCTGTCTTAGTGACAAACAAGACGGCATCCACCGTAGGTTCGCCTTTTCAGAAGCCGAATTGGTTCCTTGACAGACCGTCTGTACCGTACGAGTCCGTGTACTGTACTAATCTGTTAAGGATAACGCTCTCCAGCACCTTGCCCGCTGTATCGAGCAGACAGATCGGCCTATATGACGAGTCGGAGATATGGTCTGATATACTGGAACGTCGGCCGTGGGACGGCTCAGCGGCTCGAACCCAGGGCCTTAGCTCATTGCGAGGAAAGAGGCCCCCGATGATCCGCTCCAGCGTCTCTGGTGATCGCTCTGGGGGCGCCATCACGCTCTTAGTCTTTGCTATTACGATCCTGTAGGCATCATCCCACGGGTTCGTATTGGTGCTAGCACATGACCTTTTAAAGCAGGCTCGTTTACAAGCTTTTATCCCACTTTCAAGCGCGGCTCGTGCAGCAATCAGTGCTACTCGACATTCAGCCCTGCCTTCGTCCGGCATGCTCCGCGGAGTTCCGCAATTTCATCTGTCCACCAGTAAGCCGGTGACCTCTCATACCTAGGTCGGCCTTTCCTAGGCATGGTGGCGTCACACGCTCACGACAGTACCTCGACTAAATGATCAGCGTTCGGGTCGAGCATACCGCGATCACCGCACTCTCTGCGGATCGCTTCCACAAACATTTCGGGATCAAAGTATGATGCCTTTCATCTACGGGTGATTGGAGTGTCGGCTCTACCCGCCACCTGCCGCCTTGTTTTCTGACCGACACCATAACGGACCGCCTGATGGTCACTGTGAGTGTAGCTACTGTCTATCCTTCAGTCTCCTATCAGACCAGGACTGCCGAATGACACGTCGATGATAGACTCCGCACCATTCCTACTGAGGGTACTTATGATGCCGACGTTGACCAGATCTACGTTAAGCTTTGCCATGCCTTAAGCAGAATCCGACCCCTATGGTTCGTTCGACGACTTCCCCATTTTACTGCCCAAGCGTTAAAGACGCCCGCCACAACCACCGGCCTTAGACCAGTCAGCACAACTGATACTCGGTCTACCATCCGCGTAAACTGCTCGATAGACCAACTCGGCGGAGCATAACAGCTGCAGTAGAACACTCCATTCACTTTGACTCCACAATTGACAATTGACTGCCCATTCCAGTTCCAGGTCTTATGCCCGTGCTCGAAGCACCGGAAGTAAGCCTCCGACTGCTTAAGCACGCTCAGTGGGCATACCGACCACCCCACTTTTAGCCTAGCAGGCTTCAGAGCTTTGTTTCCGTCCGCCAGTGAGAGTCGTATGGGGCCTACGCAGGCGAACCGCCTCGGTTGCCACCATCACTCCACTTTGCGCTTTGAAAGCCTGTACGACCTCACACACATCGGTGATCTTATCCAGGTAAGGGCAGATTACTGTGGGGGCGCCCTGGTACTCCACAGGCTCCATTTGCAGCTGAGTATTTATAGAACCCCCCCACCATTCATCCCCTCACGTTACGTTACGTTTAGCCATGGATAACAGCTGTTAAAACCATCCTCCTTTCCAGAGGCTTTGGACCTTCTGCTCTGGTTCTCAGTATTTTCAGGTTCATGAACATGCTTCTACTGAGATCCGTCATTTGCAGGCAAAGTTGTGTGTGTGTGTGTGTGTTTTTTACGTGAGGAAACCTCAATGCCAGGCACACTCATGATGTACTGCTACATCACGTGTCACAGTGTGGGACTCTAACCCACTTAAAACCTCACGGGCGTCTGACCTTAACCCCCTCGGAACTACCGTTAAGTAGTACTTTGGGGGGAATGTTTTTTTTAAGTGAGGAAACGCTCGATGGCTGGCACGCTAATGATGATATTCATCATGTGGCATGGTGTGGGACTTTAACCCACTAAAAACCTCACTGCTTCTGGCCCGAAATCCCCCCGGGACCGCTACAAAGCGACTACTTCGGGGAGAAGCTGTGCTTATGCACTGCTTCAATAACGGCGCTCCTGCTACCTGTCGAGACGTGAACCGATTTGGGAGTCATAACGTGCACCCCTTCACGGCCACCCTCACGGGGTATTGCTACCCATCGAGACGTGTACTGATTGGGAAGTGTTCTTCACCATAACTCGCACTCCGTCACAGCCACCCTCGTAGGGATCTCCGCCAGTTATGAACATTTGTACAAAATGGGTACAGGGATTATTTAGGCTACGAAGCCCATCCCCACACATATGAGTCCGGTCAAGGGTTTTACCGCGTCCCGAATCGCGTTGCTTTGGATTAAGATGTCATATGCGGCCCAATGACCTTTGTTCGATTGGCTGCATCGTCATCATTATCCACTCCGAATGGATGTTAGCACTGCTGGATTTCTGTCACTAGCTGGTTCCGCTGGAACGCTGTTCAGCTCTCCATGTTCGCTACAGATCGGACAAGATGTGTGTTATCACCCTGTTGGCAACATTCCATATGTTCTCATCTCTATACATTTTCCGGACAATATTATCTACGTTAAGAAATGGCAGCTCGCGTCACGCAGACTCAAATTTTGGGCAGACGAAAACTACACGCTCATGTGTTTCCTCCTCATTATCACTATTACGAAACTGAATTCGGACGTCCTCGCAGCTAAAACTCGGATTGTAGGTTGGAGTTTGCTCGGAACTAAAGTGCTTTATTTTTTGTAAGAAATTATGTTTCCGTTACAATAGATATATTTGACTTACAGTTTTAGTCCTTTCAGTATTTTTAGTAATAGATTGAATTTGAGTTTTATAAATTTAACAAATCAAGGAAAATTTTACACGAAATTGCTGAATAATGTGTTCCTCGCAATTGTCTTTTATGTTAATGGTATCGGAAGGGTTCAGTGTTGTCAGTGATGCAGTGATGCAGTGATTGCTGGCGGCTGGACCTCAGCTATACCTATTGCATCCACTTCTAACAGTGCGAGCTTTACTACAGGTCTCTGCAATACTTTATTTGTTGTTTGCACTTCTGCTCCACGAACTCTGCCGTCCCTGCCCGGAAATACTTTTATAACCCGTGCTCTGACCCACCTGTTCACCACCACTATGAAGTCATCCACCGCAATTGGTCTTGTTTCAGAGAACCACTTTGTTCTTCGTGCAATTGTCGAAATTGCAATAGTGGGAAGATTAATTTTTATCCATCAAGTCCAGAATTGACTCAATAGATATTGCTCTCGATTCCAATAAATCCTGAAGGCTTGGCCGCTGTCGACGGATTTCTTAATAGGCCGTGTTACATCGGAAGAATGCATCATAAGGAAATGATTTGGAAATTTGACGGCTTTCCTATCAATTTTGATAAGATACGGTCCAAAAAATCCAATTCCTGTGTAGCTAAAAGGTCTTACGTTAGGCATTAACCTCTCGGAAGGAAGAGCAACCATCCTCGGAGTGAATAGCACGGTTTTATAGATTCGACACAACTGACGTTGACGAGCTACTCGTCGGATCTCATTTCTCGGTCGAGAAATATAGAATTTTTGTCTAACTTCAATTACAACTATCTCTCCGTTTTCATGACCGTATTTACGATGATATGAATCGAGCAGGATAATACGATGCTCTCTCTGTTAATTTACTGGATATTTACTGGATATTTGCACCTCCAAAACTTGAGAAGCCGGGATCGTTTTCGCGACGCCACCAGTCCACTGCAAACAAAGATTTTTAGACTGGCCTACCAATCCCAACTGATTAGCCAGTTCCTCTTCCATCATTGAAATTAATGACGCATCATCGAGAATGGCATAGGTTTCAATTGAGCAATTCTTTCCATATATGACGACTGGGACGATACGAAAAAGTATATTATCGTTTGTAAAACTATCATTGGCGTAGCTAGAGGGGGTGCCTGGGGTACCAGGCCCCCTCCAGAAATTTTCCTCATTGGAATTGGAAACCGGGAAAAACTTAGTGTATATGTTGCCACTGTGTAGATATTTTTTTTTTCACTAGGCATCGCAAAAGCGTAGTTGTCGTCGTCGTCAGTAGCTTAGTAGCCACTCCGGCACATGCTGTTTCAAGCGTTCTTCTCCACTCAACTACATCTTGGGCCACTCGTCCCAAATTTCCCACTCACAGAAGTCGCAAATCACTTTCGACCTGGTCGAGCCATCACGTTGGGCCTCCCTATTCCTGATGCTGGTACAGTTGTTAAAGAGAACTATTTTCATCGCACTGTAGCCTACTGACTTTCGCCAGATGACGATGACAATCTCTCCAAACAGTGCTTGTAGCTCATGATTCATACGTCTCCGTTACTCTCCGCTTTCAGTTTGTACTCCGCCAAATATCGTTCGCAGTACCTTCCGCTCGAAAATAGCGTATGCCTAGCGTTTTGCGAAGGGCTAAGGAAGCCTAATTTCCCGCTTAAATGCGCAACTAGATCTTCTTACTAGTGTTGTTTTCCGTGTGCACCAGCAATCCCAAATACACGAACCCATCTGCCACTTCTACTTCGTCGCCACTAACAGTTACCGTCCGCGAGAGGCACGCGTTTGTTTCCTTTGAGTATTTGGTCTTGGCCGCATTTATGTTTAGAACACTTGTCCTATATTCCGATTTCGTCGGATCACCCCTTCAAGTGCGATGTTGAATAGTGTGCAAAATAAGCCGTCACCTTGTTCCAACTTTAGCCGCGTCTCAAAGTAACTCGAAAGTATCCCCGAGATGCACACGAAACACAACACTCTCTCCAATGTAGCTCTGCTCAGTTGCATCAGTTTATTCGGAAAACCGTGTTCGTGCATTATCTGCCATTGCTGGTCTCGATCGACTGTATCGTATGTTACTTTGAAATCAATAAAGATGTGATGCGCGGACAGGTTGTACTCCCGATATATCTTGCGCGGACCCTTATCAAGCCAGCCTGGTATTTTCCTACAAAACCTTGTGCTATCGGTGACAGCCAGAGTAACAAGATCATAATCAAAATTTTTTTGGAAGGCACCCCCTAGGCCCCCTCCAGGGAAAGTTCCTAGCTACGCCAATGAAAACTATGCACAACCGTAGAACTCGCATTAGTTGATACGCCAACCGTTTCTTTCGGGTGGAGTAAGCAATGATGCGACTCACGACACTCATTTTCACCGCACAAACTCGCTTTACATGGTCAACGTCCGTGGAAACCCAAGCAGTGACGACAAATATTATGTTGCTGCACTGCCTTCCAGCGTTCGGCAACAGCAAGATTTTTGAACGTAAAGCAATCGCGTACTCTATGTCTATTAGCGCACTAATCTATAATACGCCTTTATGTGGGATTAAGCATTCATTACATGCGACAATTGGACATTGTTCACCACAACTTATATAAGCTTGCTAAGCAAGACGCTTAAGCACTCCGCGTCGTGAAGCCGCCAGCAGACGTTGTACTGTCTGTGCATATATTGTATATAGTTGTTCTTGTATTAAATGTTGTAAATAAAATTAGTCTGTAGTGAAGAAAAGTGTGTCATCGTGAAGGACCCTCCGAACGTTCCCACAGCTGCTTGGCTGTAACCCTCGCAAGCGCGCCCAAAGTATTTACTGGCCTAGGATAGGTCAAGCCCAGGATTATTGGATCTCACCACCGTGGTACTCTGCGCTGACTCAAGGTTTAACATACAATCCACTCGCTCCCAACCGTGATTTCGAACAACCATTGTTCACTGTTTTCTCACTGCGACGGTCTTCATTCTGCTGACTAAAAAAATGAGTATTGACGTACGCCTTCGGTTTTGCTTTTGACGTAGGACTACGTCTTACGGCAAGTTTTGAGATAGGGTGTCATTCCAAAAAATCGAAAAATGCGAGCGTCACGAAAAATGAAAGGTTTTGAGCGCTAATAGCTCAGCGGTTTTCCTATCGATTTTCAATATTCTTACACCAATCGATTGGAAAATCTTCTAAGAATTGACCCAAATGAAGAAAAGTATGGATTCTTGATGTTATTGAAAAATTGAAAATAATGAACCTATGTTTTACCAGAATTCTCGCTTCGTGATTGGTTGGAAGATTCTTTGCGATGATCTAAACCTATACCAATTTGATATCTGTGCTTGGGAAGTAAGCCAAAACAAGTGACCAAGTTTCCTCATTTCAACAAGATTTCTTAACACCGCGGTTAAACCTAGACCATTTTGATGTCCTTGCTTGGGAAATACGTCAGAGAGAGTAACAAAGCCCCCTCGTGCCAACAGATTTCTTACGAACGCGATTAAACCTATTCCAATTTGATGTCTGTGTTAGGGAAGTGTGCCAGAAAAAATGGCACAAGTTCGTTGTCCCAACAGATCGCAAATTCTTGACTGCGAGACGATTAAACCTAGGCGAATTTGATATCTGTTTTGGAAAAATGTGCTACAGCTGTAGTGTTCAGTTATAATACGACTCTGTATGAATACGCATGCTTGCCGAGGAAGTGCTAGTGGAAAGATGTGCTGTTGATAAAATAGGATTGAATTCATAAAATCCCTTCAACGCGGGGAACCATGGGTAATAAAAACAATCTTTAATTTCTGTAAGGTAGCAGGAAAGCAATAGTTTGTGTTCTTGATTTTGTTAAATTGTTTTCAAATACACAATCTTTTGAGAATTGAACGTATGCAATGTTACTACTTTGATAAATGTTACATACAACGCATGTAGCATGTATATATGTTGCATATAGCATGTATACAGGAACAATCGAATGATTACAAGCATGAATACATGCTATTATCACTACAAAGAGACTTACGTAGTCCTGCGTCACCTATATATGCGGTCGTGTCTTGTACACAACCCCTCTGATTTTTTTCACCGGATGCACTCCATGTAACTCGGCTAGCAGCCGAAACAAGTGTGGACATATAGTCGTTGAAATTTCCCAGATCCGCACTAGGACACTGGGGCAAATATAATGCCCAATCTAGTTTGATATTAGACGGTAGCTCCTGCATCAAAGTGGGGTTCTTTAAGTGGTTTTGTAGATCAACTGCCCGTAAATATTCACAGAAACTTTGCACTGCAAGCCCGAAATGCACCAAGGAATCTAATTTATCCGCATTAGGACTTGGAGTTGCTCTTATTTTCTCCAACAGTGAATTGACTATTTGTTCAGGTCGACCGTATAACGTTTCTAATGTTGCAATAATCCTCGGAACTGACGATGGGTGCAACAAAAAACAACATACCGCATCCTTAGCAACTCCCTTCAAGCACCGCTGCAATCTCATCATGTTCTCCGCATTAGAGTAGCCACACATAATAGTTGAGTTGGTGTAGTTACTAATGAATAGTGGCCAATCTCCATTGAACACAGGCAAATCTTTTGGTACGACGCGCCCGGCCGCAAGCTGATCTGCATTAACACCACACGCTGCTGTGTTGCGGAATGATCCTCCAATTCCGTTGTCGTAAAGCATTTGCGTTGATGATGGGGGAATATGCTGGTGATTCGCTGCTGGAATTACTCTGGATGATACCATTTCAGGTTGGTGACGTGGCACTGTTGATCTTGAATCACGCATTTCCTTGACTACCGGATTAACAAATTCACGCTCGTTATTATCATGTTGGTTTTGGCTGACATTTGATACTATTGGCGATATTTCTGACCATGCGAAATAATGGCGGATGGCTGAGAAACAAGAGGTGTTGGTTCAATATTAGTTGGCATGTTGGGCAACATCTGCAACTGATGATCATCGGTGGAAGCTAATAGTTGTCGTTCACCCTGTCCCATCAGCTGAATGGGTGCAGCTGCATAATTGAATGCACTTTCAGTCACTGAACACATCGGTTTCACTGTCGTGTGTGCATTCGTCGTCGCTGCTGCTGGAGATATAACTGTATCAATGGGAAGTTCAAAACTCCGACCTATCACTGGAGAAATTTCGTTGAGGTCGACGTAGTTCGTCTTACTACACGCAGGATCACACTCGTTAGTCCTAGGTAAACCATCCTGAACTGGTTATTCATTGTGAGCAGTTTCTGGAACAGGCAGGCTAGTAGCTATGGTCTGTGCAGCAACAGTAGCATCAGTCTTGGCAGACGAATCTTTATTCGTATCAGGTATTGTCACTTTTAACACGACGGAATGCTCTTGCACCCAGCTCTCCGCTCTGCTTACCCTTTCACTCCTCACACTGTGACGGCTTTGGTTACTAACGATGTCACTTCCCGCCTCTAAAGTAGCGTGAAGTATCTCGTACTTTTAGTTGAGATACTGTTGTTCGATAGCTTTCTCCTCCTCTAACTTTTTTAGCTCCAGATGCACCCGCGCCTGGCGCATAATCGATGTACTGAATTGTACGGATTTGGTACCCATTGATTTAGTAAACTCTCTTTGAGTACAAGGAACACAAACAAAATTAGTCTTCTGCGGCACATTATCTCCTACTCCAGCGCATGAATGGTGTAACCACTTTTTACACACCGTACATTTCGATTCGAAAGTATTCACACGAGTGCATGATGAGCAACAATGGCTTTCGATGTTAGCTTTGGCTTGTGTCCCCGTTATACGCGTACTCATTGTGCGGGCTGTAATTTGGCGGGAAGGTGCAGCTTTAAGATGATTCAACCGAAATCCTTTCAGGGAAGCCAAATTTCGGTCTTATATCAAAACTTTTCAAGTTTCTATTACGAAACTGAATTCGGACGTCTTCGCAGCTAAACCTCGGATTGTAGGTTGGAGTTTGCTCGAAACTAGAATGTTTTATTTTTTGTAAGAAATTATATGTTTCCGTTACAATAGATATATTTTACTTACAGTTTTAGTCCTTTCAGTATTTTTAGTAATAGATTGAATTTGAGTTTTATAAATTTAACAAATCTAGAAATATTTTACACGAAATTGCTGAATAATGTGTTCCTCGCAATAAGTCTTTTATGTTAATGGTAACGGAAGGGTTCAGTGTTGTCAGTGATGCAGTTGGTAACAGTTGTTTGTCACTATGACGGGAGAACAGTGATAACACGATTTTCAGCCTCACTGTTGTTGTGGTAACAATCACAATCGGGACATACTACCTGAAGCAACCGTGCCCTGATAGGAATTGCGTCAGGTAGAAGTTCACATCTCCGTGCTTCCTGTTAACCCAAGAGACCAGGTTCGGTATCAGCCTGTACGTCCATCTTACATTCGTAGCAGTGTTCCACTCTTGTTGCCACTTGGCTATCGACTCCGCTCTCATCCGTTTACGTATTCCTCTAGTACCGTTCCGCCTATAACATTCACTGTCTTCGGCCACTGTGCGTGTGTGTGTGTGTGTGTGTGTGTGTGTGTGTGTGTGTGTGTGTGTGTGTGTGTGTGTGTGTGTGTGTGTGTGTGTGTGTGTGTGTGTGTGTGTGTGTGTGTGTGTGTGTGTGTGTGTGTGTGTGTGTGTGTGTGTGTGTGTGTGTGTGTGTGTGTGTGTGTGTGTGTGTGTGTGTGTGTGTGTGTGTGTGTGTGTGTGTGTGTGTGTGTGTGTGTGTGTGTGTGTGTGTGTGTGTGTGTGTGTGTGTGTGTGTGTGTGTGTGTGTGTGTGTGTGTGTGTGTGTGTGTGTGTGTGTGTGTGTGTGTGTGTGTGTGTGTGTGTGTGTGTGTGTGATAGTTTTTGAAACGATGGTTCTACAATTGATGAAGGGACGGTAGGGAAAGAAATGAAAATTTTTTGGTGTAGGTGGGGAAAAGCGGAAAGGAAGGGAGGGGGGGGGGTATTGGTAGCTATGCTTGACAAGTAGTCATTTTGACTCCTACCTTTTGTCCAATGCTGGAAGGTGTGCACCTTCCAAAAAATTTTCATTTCTTTCCCTACCGTCCCTTCATCAATTGTAGAACCATCGTTTCAAAAAATATTAATATACATGTATGACCACATTTCAAGGTCAAGACTAAAAACTTGAGATTAGTCTAAATGTATAGTGGTCTATGAGGCTATATTACCTGCCGAATGAGACTAATAGTGCATTAATCGGTTTAGTCATCTCTGAGAAACGTTCGACTAATTGAGACCAAGTCAAAACATATTTTTAAGCATAACTTTTGAACTACCTATTCTTTTCTGTCGATGCACAAGACGTGGCAGTGAAAAGACCTTTCATTTGATACTAAAATTATTGAAATTGGTCAAGCGGTTCTAGAGATAATCGAGTTTTGCAGTTTCACATTTTTGCTTAGAACTTTGAAATGGAATGTCAGATTGAAAAACAATTCAATAGTGATCTATTAGGTAGTGACGCCTTTCAAACGAGAGTAACAGTGTATTGATTGATTTGGCCATCTTCGAGAAACAGGCGACTCGATCACGCGACAGGGAAGAGCATTACGCACATCCACACACATACACGACCCACACACACATGCACACACACACATACACACACACACACACACACACACACACACACACACACACACACACACACACACACACACACACACACACACACACACACACACACACACACACACACACACACAAACACACACACACACACACACACACACACACACACACACACACACACACGCACACAAAAACACACTCACACACACACACACACACACACACACACACACACACACACACACACACACGCACACAAAAACACACTCACACACACACACACACACACACACACAATGCTTTCAATAGCGGAATGCTTTCAATGACGCTAGCTGGAAAGCAATCTCCCGTTCGCTGGTTAACATGACGGTTCTAGTGTATCTTTGCTGGATTTTGGAAAGTTACTTTCATAATCGTACACTGATATACGAGACAGACAGAGGGGAGAGACGGATTACAATCACGGCAGCCATTCTCCAGGGCTCCATCGGTCTCCCGTCGTTATGGAACGCGATGTACGATGGAGCATTGAAGCTGAACCTTCTCAGGGGAGTGGAGATTGTCGGCTTCGCTGATGATGTGGCGTTGATAGTAACTGGCGAATCAAGAGAAGAGGTGGAGGTACTCGCCATGGAATCCATACATATGGTGGAATATTGGATGGGAGAGAATAGGCTGGCAATAGTTCATCATAAAATAGAGGTGGTAGTGATTAGCAACCGAAAGCAAATATATTATTTTAACAATATAGTTCACTCTTCTACAGTCCTGAAGACACGACTACTAGCGCCATAGCGGCATAAAAGGTTACCAATGTACACCGTAAATTCGACACGTGTATCGGAAACAACTCAACTTTCAGCATAGAGTTTAGCCAATTCTAGATAGAATTAACAAAAGGGCGAAAGCCGGAAATGTAAACAAAACGGGAGAGGGACCAGCTTAAGAAAATCAGCTCTCGCTCGGTTTGTTCGCGCTTGCGACATCCGCCATTTTGTTGGTTCTATCTTCAATTTACGATTAAGAAGCTCTATCGCTTTTGCATTCATGAAATAGACCAAATCATTATGCCGTCAATTGACAGAAACCGGCGTGACGCCTTTGTTTACATTTTGGAATATTTTCTTTTTTATTTATATCGAATGTAGCGTGTGTGTTGCACGTTTTACAGGTATACCGGTTTTTCTAATTCAGTTACGCTGCTGTTTAAACAACAAACATGCCGTTTAAACACCTGAATCTTTGCAGGATTCTGTCATTTGTTATGTAAACAAAGGAACCAGCATGGTATGGATAGTAACACAATTAATTTTTATACCTAACGGTACAATCTAGAAGAATGACGTCATAGCGTTAGAAATAGCACATTCTGTCTACCGCACCTTTTCTTATGTATTGGTTGCACGCTTAAAATTTTTATTACAAAAAGCTTTTAGTTACCTTTTTGTCCCGAAGAGAGTGTTACTTTTGCGTCTTTTCAGATATATATGGGATTTTGCGAAGTGAACCATATTGTTAATATAATATATTTGCCGAAAGGCAGTGCAGCAGGCAAAGATCATAGATGGGGAATGCATCATCGACTCTAAGCGTGATGTGAAGCAGCTGGGCGTGATCATCGACGACCGACTAAATTTCAATAGTCACGTAGATTATGCCTGTCAGAAGGCAGCAAAAGCGATCACAGCGCTAACCAGAATCTTTCCGAACAATTCGGCGATAAATAGTAGCAAGAGGAGGCTCCTGGCTAGTGTAACCACGTCAATACTTAGGTATGGCAGCACTGCATGGATCTTGGCATTAAGAACGAAAAGAAATCAATCGTGTTTGAATAGCACGTACAGATTGATGAGCATGAGAATAGTGAGCGCCTACCGCACCATAGCACTGGAAGCGGTCTGCCGGCAATGAGGTATGATCCCCATTGGATTGGTATTGGAGGAGAAATGCTACAGAAATAGAGGCCTCCGCGGAGCTCGAAAACAAACACGGGTAGAGACATTGCGGAAGTAGCAAGTGGAGCGGGATAACGAAATCAATGGAAGATGGACTCATCGGCTGATCCCAAATGTGTCCACGTGGATGAACAGGAAACACGGGGAAGTCAACTTCCACCTGACTCAATTCCTGTCAGGCCACGGTTGCTACAAGAAGTACATGCATGGACTCGATCACACGTTGTCACCTCTCTGTCCGAAGTACGCTGAAGAAACACCGGAACACGTGGTGTTTGACTGCCCACGATTCGGGGCAATGCGAAACGCAATGTTTGCCACCAGCGCACAGTGGCGCCAGTCAGAACAAAATTGAGACAAAACTAAAAAAGTTCGTAAAGTAGCATGGAACTTACATATTTTATGTATTGCTGTGAACCATGTTAACGAAGTTGATAATTCTGTGAGGATGGTATTGAATCGAAAAAATTCTCATATCATGGCCATATTTTAGGAAGTGGGAATGATAGTATATTGAGGACTGCCCTTCGCTATCGCTTGAATCAGCCAGAGAATCGAATACCTGTTTTTACTTGATGAGCTATACTCTAAAAAGATTTAGTTGGAAACGGAATTCCAGTTGAAGTCTGCCAGGATTGGGCAATGGACAGAACAAAATATATATCGAGGCTATAAAGCTTTTCGAGAGATCCACTAAGTCCGACCGCGACGACAGCAGCAAGAATGGAGAGGAGCAGGCCGCCGGTGAGTTGCCACCGTCCGACTTGATGGACTCTCCGACAGAGGCTCATCAGCATTAGGAGGGTCCTTGGGAGACAAACAGCGTCATTCATGATCATTTTATATTGTTAGTTGAATACCGTTAACGCGGTTAGTCACAAGACATGAAAATCATTCTAATAAAGGAGGGAAATGAGAAAATAATAATAGTTATAATTAATTACATCCAAAACAATACAATAGAGGTGACAGTAATAACAACGATAGCAATATTAGTAATAATAGTAATAGCATTAGAAACTGACACAGGAAACACAGCTACTGACTATAACTTCCTGCCCATTATCAATTGTAGTTTGGCAGCATAGGTATAAGAAAAAATTCCGACTCATCATAGAACACTCAAACATATATTCATTCATACCTATTGTGAGATACATGTATGTGAGGTGCATGCAGGACTCTATATATAGTCACTCTACTTCCCCCTTAACGACGAAAGTGTTGGCAACGCTGTCATGTGAAGCTGTCACAATGTGCGACTATCATTGGCAACATTGCTCGCGTATCGGCCTCTTTTCCAGCAGACTCTTGGACAGGTAAGACGTATTTTGTTCACACAGCGCTTCTCCACGTCGAGTGATTTCTACAGTGCGATTTATAATGGCGTCTGGCATGAAACCTGTTATGCCATTGAGTATTCACATTGGCGATTCCTGCCTACTATTTCGAACAGTTGATAGTTTTTTTTACTCTCGTAGAATCACTCGACATGGAGGTCTGTTATAATTATCCAAGTGACGTGTAACGAAAACCGTATAAAATATGGTCTGTAAGGAAAACGATCAAAGATAAAATGGCGTGCCGAGACGACCGCCGTGTGTGTAATGAAAACCACATGAAATATGACGAGTAAAAAAAACCGTCAAGACTTGAAGGTGTGTAATGAAAACCACCTAAAAAAATCGGCGAGTTGAGACACCCAAGGGGGGGGGGGGGGGTTAAAGAAAACCCTCGTGAAAAACTCGGCGAGTTGGGACAACCGCTCGCGGGTAAAAAAAAACCCTCCTGGAAAAACTCCGCGAGTTGGGACAACCGCTGGCGGGTAAGGAAAACCCTCCTGAAAAAAACCGGCGAGTTGATACAACCGCTGGTGGGTAAGGAAAACCCTCCCAGAAAGAAAATCGGCAAGTTGAGACAGCCGCTGGTGTGTAAGGCAAACCACCTAAAATAGCAATTGCGTGAAAAAAAACAAACAAAAAAACAGGTGCGTAAGATAAACCGCCTGGCTTAATTAAATGGCGTGTTGGGGACGGCCGATAAGAAATACATGTGTTGTACATAAGCGCCAGTTAAACGTCAGTATTGTTACTTCTAAACATATCACCACGTTTGAAAACAAACAAAAAAAACAGCAATCAAAGATGTTGGTTTTCTGTTTAGTATGTCGTAATGATTACGGCTAGCAATATGTGAGTAGTGAGTTGCTGTCAGTCGAAATTTACAGAGTTGCCAAATTCTTATCGAGCCAACGAAATGATTGAGTTGTCAAAATAAATCGAGCAGTGCGAGCGGTGACGAAATAGTAACAGTTGTGACGACTTCCAATGCAAACGAAATATA